>NW_026294413.1:8424286-9800953 GCF_007827085.1 Peromyscus californicus insignis
CATAATGTGAGGATAAACTCTTCTAGAAAGCTGTGCTTATTAGCAGTTAAATATTTGTTAATTGTTTGTAGAATAAGTGTCAGATGTCAATAACAACGGCTTATTGAGCCACCTTTAAGAAAAAAGGTAGTATCTACATCTATCAATTTCCCAGTGTGTTGCAGTGAATTGTGATCACCTTGTGAATGGTTCAATTTATTTCCCTCAGTTTTTTAAGCTGTTGAACATTGCAAAGGTAATTTTTTATTTGTTTATAATTTTCTTCTGGGGGTTGGTTGTTGAGAATAATATGATCTTTCCCCAACGTTAAACAAATGATTCTAGTTGTTTTTTATTCTTCCTAACATACGAGATGGTGGGTGTCAAGAGCTACTGCATATGGCTTTGGTATACATTTTGTCTGTTTCTTATTCATGTGTAGGTATTCTTTATAGATTTTGGATGCCAATGTGTTGTGAGTTGCTTTACTCCATTTATGATCCAATTTCACCACATGGCATTTTTTTTTAATAAAGAGAAGTTCTTTGTCAAATCTGTCTCTATTTTCCATTTCTGTGGGTCTACTAAACCATAGTTTTGCTTTAGAAGTCTTCCTTTTCCTAAGTTGATGGGCAGATTTTGATTTTCTTCAGAACGTCACTGTTACTGTTGGCTTCAGCTTATTTAAAGGTGGTATTTGTGGATGGTGTGTGACAGGGCTTTCTCCTCATAGATATGTCAAAGTATACAGGTATTATTTAGTAGATACTTGTTTCTTGACTGTCCTTTTCAAAGGATCTGTGAGGAAGCTGTGGAGGAAGCTGTGGCCTGTTCTGTCTCTCTGATCTTCCAGCATTTGCTCCAATATCTGGCTCTGAGTTTGATCTTATTATAATAAGACCATTTAAGATTCATGCTACAGATCTGAAATCTTTTACCAGAAGTGCAGGCTTATTTTTAGGCTACCCATTAGGTGGCCACTAGATCCATATTGACATAAATAACAAAACACGATACTTTTAGATTAAATTTTCTGGACCACTCTTGTCTACTCAGATTATCATGACTATTCAGAGTCTTTTTTTCAAGTAGGGTTTATTTTCCATATCCACTCAACTGATTTGAAAGCTATGATGTTGGTTTGAAAAACAACAGCCACTTTGGAAATCAGTATGATGGTTTCTCAAAAAATTGAGAATCAATCTTCATCAAGACCCAGCTGTACCACTCTTGGGAATATACCCAAGGAATGCTCAATCATACCACAAGGACACATACTCAACTACGTTCATAGCAGCATTATTCATAATAGCCAGAAACTGGAAACAACCTAGATGTCCCTCAACTGAAGAATGGATAAAGAAAATGTGGTACATATACACAATGGAGTACTACTCAGCAGTAAAAAAAACAATGACATCATGAAATTTACAGGCAAATGGATGGAACTAGAAAATATCATCCTGAGTGAGGTAACTCAGACTCAGAAGGACAAACATGGTATGTACTCATTCATAAGTGGATGCGAGATGTAAAGCAAAGGATAATCAGACTACAACCCACAGCTCCAAAGAAGCTACCTAACAAGGAGGACCCTAAGAGGTACGAATGGATCACCCTGGGAAGGGGAAGTAGATGAGGTCTTCCTGAGTAGACTGGGGGTGAGGGAGACAATGGAGAATAGGGGATAGGGGATAAGAACATAAGAGAATGGGATGGTCAAGCTGGAATAGGGACAAAGTGGGAGAGCACTGAAAGAGACACCATCATGGGGATAGGGAGAAACTGGGTGCTAGGGAAGTTCCCAGGAATTCACAAGGATGACCCCACCTTAGACCACTAGCAGTAGTGGAGAGGGTACCTGAAGTGGTCTACCCCAGTAATCAGATTGGTGAATACCCTAATTGTCATCATAGAGCCTTCATCTAGTAACCAATGGAAGCAGATGCAGGGATCCACAGCCAAGCACCAGACCAAGCTCTGTGAGTCTAGTTGAAGAGAGAGAAGAAGGATTCTATGAGCAAGGGACATCAAGATCATGAGGGGGAAACCTACAGAGACAACCAAACCAAACTAGTGGGAACTCATGAACTGTGGACTGACAGTTGTGGAGCCTCCATGGGACTGGACTAGGCACTCTGCATAAGTGAGACAGTTGTGTATCTTGATCTGCTTAAGGGGCCCCTGGCAGTAAGAACAGGATCCATCCCTGGTGCATGAGCTGGCTTTTTGGAGCCCAATATCTATGGTGGGACACCTTGCACAGCCTTGATGCAGGGGAATGAGCTTAGACCTGCCTCTAATGAATGTACCAGGCTCTGCTGACTCCCCATGGGAGGCCTTACCTTGTTGGAGGAGGGAATAGGGAACCGGCTGGAGGGAGAAAGCTGGGGGATGGAAGGAGAGAAGAGAAGGGGCTCTATGGTTGGTATGTAAAGTGAATAAAAAATTCCTGAATTAAAAAAAGAAAAACATAGATTAATTATGGAAAAATTGCTATTATTATCTTTATATTATCAATATAATTGCCATTGTATTGCATCATTTGACCATGAATAGAGTTTGGTTTTCAGATTATTCTCTTTAATTATATTTTGCATATTTTTGTAAGCATAATTACATTCTTTTACTACATATTTTTAAAGATGTCATATTCTTTTGATAGTGTATATAAACTATTATCCATATTTATCTGAATTCACACTGCTTTCCTCTTCTTGACACTGTATCACCTCTCCCATCTCTGTGTTTCCTATGGGTCAGTGTCCTTCTGTCTGGAGGTGACTTTCTCATAGTCCCTTCAGTGTGGCTGTGTTTTCTTTTTCCTTAAATTTTTATATTAGTATTGATATTATTATTGTCATCATCATTATTATTATTAGCCCCCAGAACTTTTCACAAGGTTCACATTTACTTTTCACTGAGAAGTGAAGAGTGAAAATATCGGCACTCTAATGAAAAATCAGCTTAGAGTCTTCTTGTCCATTCTTTGAAGTTATGTATTTTCTTTCTGGACTGCTATGCCTTAACAAGTTTGTCATGCTTGGCCATTCCATACTCAAATACTTTTTTATATTGATTTTTCCTTTCCTTTAATCACTTGGGACTCCAATTACATGATAGTAGAAATTTTGGCAGTGTCCCATATAAATCTTATATTTTTCATTTCTTGTCTTCAAGATTCATTTGCCTATGTGTTCCTGGACCTATCTTTTAATTGATTAGTTTCCCTTTTAATTGTTTTGAATTTGAAGTTAATTATACGCACTAAACTTTATTTAAATTTTTAATTTAATAATTGATTATTTTTACTTTTATTACCTTGTTTTTGATTATGTGTATTGCATGTCTGTGTAGGAGTATGAGCATGTATGAGAGTAAGCTCTAGAAGGAGACTGGAAGGAGTCAGATCCTCTGGGCCTAGAGTTACAGGAAGTTGTGAGCTGCTAGATGTGTGTATGCTGGCAACTGAACAAAGGTCCTCTGCAAGAGTAGTAAGTGCTCTTAATCTGAGCTATCTCTCTAGCTCCCAATTTAGTCTTTAAAAATATTAATTTTAGCGTTGGACATGGTAGTGGTGGCACATGCCTTTAATCCCAGCACTCAGGAGGCAGAGGCAGGCACACCCCTGAGTTCAAGGCCAGCCTTATCTATACATGAGTTCTAAGACAGCCAGGGCTACACAGAGAAACTTTGTTTTGAAAAACCAGAAAAAATATTAATTTTAATTTATATTTGAATATCCTTTTTGTTTTCTTTATCAAATTTTAATTTTTAAAATTTAATTAAAATATAATCCCTTTATTTCTCCCCTACCTCCCTCATATCCCTCCCGTGTTCAACACACTCTCAACTCCATAATTCTTAAGACCTTCTCTTCTTTAACCACAGTTGCTACCTATGCATATAAATGAATAAATAGAAATACATAACCTGCTGAGTAAGTCAGTGTTATACACACACACACACACACACACACACACACACACACACACACACACACAATGGAACTGAAAATCATAAGGCAGTTCTCTGCATTTTGACTAGTCTCCTTCTTCTGCAAAAAGAGGCAACTTTGCTGAGGAGTGAGACATACACTCACTTTTAGGTATAGCAATAAGTATCTAGAGTACAGTTAGGACAGAACGCTGGCTTAGGGATGTGGCAGTAGTAGGTTCTGCTCTTGGATCTATGACCTCGCAAGCCATCCGCAGTCACGGAGGTTTATAGCACTAGACATGATTTCCCTCCTTAAACCCAATTAGACAGCTGTTAGTAACTATAGTAGAAGTTTTCCTGTGTCCCAGCCTGCTGGCGGTCTGGACAAATCTCTCCCACTTGTGTCCCCCAAGTAAACACACAGAAACTTATAGTAATTATAACTGCTTGGCCATTAGCCCAGGCTAACTACTGACTAGCTCTTAGATTTAAACTCAGTCCATTTCTGTTAATCTATATTTGCCACATTTTCTGTGGCTTTACTTGTGTGCTGCTCCCTGGCCTGCAGGCTGGCATCTCCTGACTCAGCCTTCCTCTTCCCAGAATTCTCTTTGTCTGCTTATCCCACCTATACTTCCTACCTGGATACTGGTCAATCAGTGTTTTATTAAACCAGTGTACAAAAGCATTATTTCACAGCAGGTAACCCTCAAAATGAAAGTGCCATTATTTCACCATTGTAATGATGATATATTGTGTACTCTAATAAACTTGCCTGGGGATCAGAGGACAGAGCCAGCCACTAGACTAGACATAGAAGCCAGACAGTGGTGGCACACACCCTTAATCCTATCACTTGGGAGGCAGAGATCTGTCTGAATCTCTGTGATTCAAGGCCACACTGGGAATAGAGCCAGGCAGTGGTGGCACACACCATTAATCCCAGTATTGGCAAGCACACATGCCTTTAATCCCAAGAAGTGATGTCTGGGCAGAGAAAGGAATATAAGGTATGAGGAAACTGGAACTTACTCTCTTGAGGCTGAGAAATTTGTAGAGGTAAGAACTAGTGGCTGGCTGTTCTGCTTCTCCGATCATTCAGCTTTCACCCCAATATTTGGTTCTGGATTTTTTTTTTTATTATAAGACCATCTAAGATTCGAACAACACACCGTTGTGGAAAGTCTTCCAGTCCAGGTAGTATTGTGGTTCACAGCTTAGTAGGATGACAAAAGGCTTCTATCCCTTGACAGCTTGCATACCACCTTCTGGTTCTATACAAGCCATTTCTTAGTGATGAGACTTCCAGATCAATTCTAGCTTGATTACTGCAAGTCCTGTGTCCAGCACATGCCACATCTTCAGTAATAGGTGTTGTGGGATGGTCTGTATGTCAAATATGTTGTTGATTGGTCAATAAATAAATCATTGATTGGCCCGTGGCCAGGCAGGAAGTATAGGTGGGACAAGGAGGAGAATAGAGCTGGGAAGTGGAAGGCTGAGTCGGAGAGACACTGCCAGCCACCATCAGGACAAGGAAGATGTAAAGTACCGGTAAGCCACAAGCCACGTGGCAAGGTATAGATTAATAAAAATGGATTAATTTAAGCTGTAAGAACAGTTAACAAGAAGCCTGCACGGCCATACAGTTTGAAACCAATATAAATGTCTGTGTTTACTTGATCGGGTTTGAGCGGCTTGGGACTGGCAGGTGAGAAAGATTTGTCCTGACTGTGGGCCAGGCAGGAAAACTCTAGCGACAAATGGCGTCCAACGTGGTGGCAAGAGTTTCCACCTAAAAACTGAGAAAAAAGTTTCTAAAACGGAGCTAAAAACAGTTCCTAATTGTTTCTCTCAAATGAGCGTCTGCTGCCAGTTTGAGCTACTGGCGGGTTGCTGGCATGCGGCTCGACCTGCAGTATGGAGGGAATGAGGCCTCTGCAAATGGCACATTAAGCTACATTGTGGATTTAGCCTTTGCTAGTACAAAAAAAAAAGAGGTTTCTGGGCTACACGCTGCTTGGATAAAAGCATAGACCCACAATGACTCCCAGAGCTGGCGGTAAGCATACTGCCGCCATGTTGGGAAGCTGAGGTGGGCGGAGCCAGCAGCCACAGCTGCTGCAGCTTAAAGCAATAGATTCACAATAAGACAGATTCAGATGTAATAGTTTAAAATGTGTGTAAAATATACATAGGCTTAAAAGAGACAAAAAAAGGTGATATATACAGTATAGAAACAAATACATGGTTTTAAAAAACAAAGTCTTTAAAGAGACAGTAAAATTAATATAAAAAATAAGCCACGTAGAGATGACTATTACACAGAGAGTCTGGATTGTGTTGTCTTTGGGATTCTTAACTACAGAGAGATATTTGATTGTAAAGGAAGCTGAGTTAAACCAGTATGTATATTTTAAAGATACTTTGACTTCAAAATTTGGATGTAAGGATATATTGCTTTGAAAAAGAGTCTCTTTTGTTTCCACAGAAAACAAGAGGCTATGGATTTGTTCCAGAGTAAGATACATCAGGTTTGACCAGCCAAGACCCCCTGAAAGGTCTCCGATGACACCATGGCCCAGATGATCCAACATCCAAAACGGTTTCAAGACAACTGGCTCAGATGATACAGCCTCACGGACTACTCCATGATCCTAACATTTTCTTTGTTTCCCCAGAAGATACAGCGCCCCCCTCCAGCAGGAAGTAGTAAGAAAAGCTACGCCCAAATTCCCAAATATACCAAACTAACTTTAGAGATGTGTAAAGGTTAAAACCTTCCTTTTTAAGAAAAGAAAAGGGGAGGTGCTGTGGGATGGTCTGTATGTCAAATATGTTGCTGATTGGTCAATAAATAAATCACTGATTGGCCCGTGGCCAGGCAGGAAGTATAGGTGGGACAAGGAGGAGAATAGAGCTGGGAAGTGGAAGGCTGAGTCGGAGAGACACTGCCAGCCGCCATCAGGACAAGGAAGATGTAAAGTACCGGTAAGCCACAAGCCACGACGTGGCAAGGTATAGATTAATAGAAATGGATTAATTTAAGCTGTAAGAACAGTTAACAAGAAGCCTGCCACGGCCATACAGTTTGAAACTAATATAAGTCTCTGTGTTTACTTGATTGGGTTTGAGCGGCTTGGGACTGGCGGGTGAGAGAGATTTGTCCTGACTGTGGGCCAGGCAGGAAAACTCTAGCAACAAATAGGGACTTCAACTTCTGGGTGGCAACAAAGGGTATTGGCAATATTTACAATGCTTTTCTTGGGGGGTTGTCTCTTGGAATTTCTTGGTTAACAGGTCAAGGAGTTTCTCATGTGTAGTAGTGGGATTCTTGTTCGTCCATGGCTCTTGTAGAAGCATTATTTCCCCAAGTGGTATACTTTCTTTTTAATATATATATAATATAAAATATAATTTTTGCATGTGTAAATACATACACTTATATGTGTTATGTGTAAATTTAGGTATGTATAAAGTAACGATTTTTTATGCTCTTTCAAGCATCCTTAATGCCATTTACTCCTCTTCCCCCTCCATTTATATTTCCCTCTCCCCTTCCCCCAGTTAAAGTTCCCTCATTTCCCCCTTCATTTCACCTATGTTCTGCAATTCTCCACTCTAGATCTCATCCCAGCTCAGCCTCCTTTTACTTTCCTGGTTTCTGTGACTACTCTAGGTTATATATACAGATTCAGAGCTAAAAATCACAAATAAAGGGAATGTGTGATGTTTTTCCTTCTGGGTCTGGATTACATCATTCAGTATATAAGTTATAGTATTATCCATTTACTTGAAAATGTAATAGTTTTTATATCTCTAATGGTATTTTCTTTGTGTCTTATTTTTTTATTAGATGGAGTACATATATTTTGTTTGTTTCCAGTAACACTAATATCTGTATGAACTGCTAGTGTTTTTCTTATTTTCTTAATCTTCTTATTTGGTTACTTGCTTTTGAGTACATTTTAGAAACTCTGAACAGTGTTTATGAAAAAAAAAAACTGTGAGAATATTTTGCATCACTGGATGCTTTATTGTCTTCCAGAATAAACTAGGGAGTGGATTCTGGTCTACATACAGTTTAATTTTTGCCTTCAGAAATTCCAACTGAAACATGAGAAACTGTGTAGGGCTACTTCTGACATATAAACCTCATCCTCAGAGCTCAACTCAGATGCATTTTGCTTATGTATCCTCCCAAAACTGGGCAAGCACACACTCTGACATCCACCAAGAAATAAGCAAAAAAAAGTGAGGGGAAAATGAGAATGAGTGAGGCTGAAAATGACATTTTATTTTCTTACTCAGATCTTGTTTTCCACCCACTGCTCACTGAATTAGTTTGTGCTGAATTTTTTAGCTAAAGGTTTTAATGCTTTATCAGACTTATCTATATTAAGGGAGCCTGGCATGAAAATGAGATGTCACTTACAATCCTGGGGAAGACTATTCTACAATGCTAGGGTATACTTTGGGTATGAATGTGTTAGGTCACCTCGTAAGTTCTGTGTTTACACCTTGCTGTGAATTTTACTACATTTGTTTAATAACATGAGATGTATCATAATCCCCCAGTATGATTATTAATTTGTCACTTCTTTTCTGGCTAGCTTACTTTGTTTTTGTCAAATTGACACAGAATAGAGTCATTTTGAGAGAGACAAACTTAATTGAGAACAAGTCCCCACCACATTGGATTGGAGGCAAGCTTGTGGATATCTTCTTGATTAATGATTGGTGTGCGTGGGTGGTCCCAACCCAGTGGGGCCAGTGCTACTCGGGACCAGTGGTCTTGACTGGTGTTTTCTGTAAAGGGCAAGAAAGCCAGTAAACAGCATTTCGCCATGGTCTCTGCATTAGTTTCTGCCTCCTGGTTCCTTCCTTGAGTTCCTGCCCTGACTTCCCTGAATGATGGTCTCCAAGCTGTAAGATGAAATAAGCTCTTTCCTCCAGGAATTGCTTTTTGTTTTCCTGTTTTATCATAGCAATAAAAACCCTACTTAAGATGATCTCCTCATTGTCTCTAGATGAACAGTCTTGTTAAATAAGAAACACAGAGCCAATGCAGAGATGAAAGCCCAAGAGGTCAGAGCTAAGAGCCTTACCCTTCACTGCTGCTGTTGTCCTCTTCAGCAAGAGAGCTACTTCCTGTCTCTTTGTCTTTTTTTATAGACTTTCTATTCTGCCTTCTCATTGGTTGCAAACCCAACCACATGACCTCCTCATCACTGCCTGTCTGTACAGACCTCCAGGTCTTCTATGGTTGGTATTGAGATTAAAGGTGTGTGTTTTCATGCTAGCTTGGAATGTATCCTTGAACACACAGAGATCCGCCTAGTTCTGCTTCCCAAGAGCTGGGATTAAAGGCGTGCACCACCACCACCCAGTTTCTGCTATGGCTTGCTATTAGCTCTGATCCCCAGGCAACTTTATGTATTAACATACAAATAAAATCACATTTCAGTACAATTAAAATATCACCATAACTGTCCTATCATTTCTTTACTTCACATATTTGAGACAATTTGTACAATGTCAGAATTATTATGTTGTGCTACATATCTCTTTCTTTCCGCCTTCTCCAGTAGAGCGACTATTTTAAAGTTTGCCTTATGCACATTGTGTGTGTAATGTGTTTTCTGAATGATTCTTAGGATTTCCTGCTCCTTATCTAATGCACTTTAGCTGTACATTCTTTCAACGGTTTAGCACATTTCAACTGTATGATCCTCGAACAGTCTGCCACCATATTTTAATATTACTTTCTGTCACCGTAATATACTGCTGTGAAGCTCATTCATATATGCACACTGGGAATACACTTATTTCCCCAGTCCATTGTCTTGTGGTCTCTAACATGGGCTCTGCCAGTAAAAACTAAAGCAACATTTTTTTTTTTTTTTTTTTTTTTTTTTTTTTTTTTTTTTTTTTTTTTTACCATGGGTCACCTAGCAGAGAGTATAAAGTAAGGTACACAGGAAGAAGAATGAATGGCAAGGAGGAGAGGAGTTTCAGCTCTTTATTACTGTCCATGTTTTTCTTAGGTTTACACTGTTCCTTTATCTCACATTTGTATCAATTCTCAAGGTAGTCATTTCCATAAACTGTTTTCCTTAGATATTCTTATAACACCCATCTCTCATCCCCTTGAACCTACTCTCATAGCAGCCCCCAGACTGTTCCTCTCATGAGTGTTCCCTTAACCACACTCATCTCTTTTTAAATATTTTTTTTTAGTAGTCGTCTTTAGATTATGCTAGCATGCTTTTGATTATTTTGGACTGACTTAAGCTTTTATGGAAATGTAAGATAGATGATATTCACTTATGATGCCATGACTGAAAACTTGAAAGTAATACATTATAACAGAAGAGAAAATTTTCCTCTCCCATTAGACTTCAAAATTCACACACTACCCTTCCTTGTGTTTTATGACATCATTAATACTTTCCAAACTCACAACGGCCTAGTATTGCTTCTATATCTGCACGTGGATACTGTTGGCTTACTCTTTTGTCCCAAACTTTTAATGTTGGGAAACTTTCTGGCCTGATACTGAGCCTGAGAGCTTTTTTAAAAGACATCTGATTTGAAACGAGTCACTGTTTCTTTCTCTGACCCGTTGCTGATGCTGTCTACTGGATTCTTCCTGCTCTTGCTGTTGATAACTGTCTGACTAGTTATTATTCAATTCTATATTTTCTGTTTGACTTTTAAAAAATTGTTTCTGTTTCTCACTTTTACTACAGTGTGATGAATGTATATCCTCTTTTGTTTATTATATTGAAATGTATTCATCTTCCTGAAACTATGTAATATTCAACATATCTGGAAACAAATTTCAGCGATGGTACTTAAAAATGCTTTTGTTCTATTCCCTTTATATTTATGCAGCTCCCATGAGATACTATGTGGACTTTGTCACTTAGTATTTGGTTTCCAAACTCCAGTTTTTATATGATATATGTTTCTATTTCAGGATGCCCTCTGAATTTATTTTAAATTAAAAATTGCACTGTAGTCTTTCTCACTTAAATGACTATGACTCAAATCTGCTTTTTAATTCATCTATCAAGTTTTTGATGTTTATCTTATGTTTTAGTATTTGTTGTCTTTGTTTTGTTTCTATAACTCCTGTTGACTTATGTGTAAAACATACTGGGTGTCCTGTTCTTTGCATCATTGTTGTTATATTTATTTAATTCCATACACCTTCAAAACATTGCATTCAAGTTTGGTAACTTTAGCATTTCAGTTTTTTTGCAGCCAGATACAGTTGCTCTTCCTAGGTCCTTCTTCATGTGTTTGAGGTCTCTGTTTTTCTTTTTTTATTTCTTGATATTTTCTTGTTATTGAGAAAGCATATTAAATATTTTTACAGTTTGTATTATAATTAAAAATTATAATTGCTTCTAATATGGGCTGAGATATTTTCGTCTCATGATCACCTTTCATTTATGTAAACTTCTAAGCTTTCTGAATTAAGTACCCTGAAATTTGAGAGAAGATTTATCTCTGGCCACATACTTCCAGGAGACACTCAAGTTTAGTTTTTTCCAATAAAGTGGGTGACAATTGTGTGGCTTTGTCTGTTTGTGGGGCCTCTGGCAGTGGAACCAAGATTTATCCCTGGTGCATGAGCTGGCTTTTTGGGGCCCATTCTCTATGGTTAGATTCCTTGCTCAGCCTTGATGCAGTGAGGAGGGGCTTGGTACAGCCTCAGCTTGATGTGCCAGAGGCCTTATTCTCTCTGAGGAGTGTATGGGGGTGAGTAGGGGACAGTGGGGGAAATGGGAGGAGGAGAAGGAGTAGGAACTGTGGTTGGTATGTAAAATAAAAAATTAAAATAAAAATAATATTTTTTTATTTAATTAATGTACAATGTCATTGGTTTTCCAGCCCTCTCAGTTCTCCTACCTCATCCATGTTCTGTCCCTCCCAAATTCATTGCCTCCTACTCTTTAACTATTATTGCTACATATACATGTAAATGGATGAATGCATAAATATAGCTTACTAAGTCCATTCAGTGTTGTTTTTAGAGTTAACCAACTGACCAGGTGAGTTTTTAATGTTATTATTTTTCAAATATTTCTATAGCTTGTAAACCAAAATCTGGCTTTCAACTGATGAACAAAATTCATTTTGATATACAGACAAACTTTAGTACCATGCCTACTTTTCTGAGATGGGCTTCTGCTTCCTGTTGAGTCTCAATATTTCTCAAAACTTTTGTCATTTCATTAATGTGTTTAAAAAGATCAGAGCAATATTTTATAAAGCATTTTCAGTTGCTTGCAAAGACAGGGGCAGTCAGAGCATCTAATTCAACATTGTGAGCAGGAGCAGTCTTGATATTGCGTAGGTTTGGGAGAAACTGTTCATATTTCAGTTCTTCACATGTTATTGATATGATTGATATGATTAATGCTTAATTTATTTAGAACATGATCAGGGAAGAAGAGTCTGTTTTTCATGTTTCTGAGGCAATTTTCTTTCTAATATTCCAGTGGTTCTTATATCATAGCCATGGGCAATGACTTCTCCTGAAATGTGATTTCATGAGGCAATTTTCTGTATTTGTCTTCCATGATTCACTAACAGCTTGTTTGATTTTCATAACAGAAAATAATTCTTTCCATATGCCAAAAGACAACTCATTTAAATAAGCCTGGTTCATGGTTTATCAACTTGATTACATCAGTTCTTTGAAAATAAAGGAGTTTATGCTATGGTTTTAGAATAAATTGCTTTCTCTACTGTCATATATATTTTACGAGAAAACAAACATGTAATTTGTAAAGCCGTGCCATCATACTAATAGAACAAGGAGGGCTTTACCCTTCCATTTCATCAAAAGTCAAATGCATAACAAATCAATGTCAATGATGAAAGTATTCCTTGTGCATTGTAAAGATCAAAGTAATCAAAATGGCTGTGTCTAGACAAGGTCATTGTTATGATCACAGTAGTGAAGCAAGGTCATGATGTAAAAGAAAAAGTAAAATTTGAGTTTTAGGTTTAAGTTGGCCATTTTTCAGTTTCAAGATGTGAAAATCATGACACATAGTATATGCTGATGTATAAGTTTTTTAAAAAAAAAACATGCTATATCCTTTCTTAGTAACCTATCGGAGCCTATGGGAACTAAATAAACTATTCTATTTTTCTCCCAAAGGGTGAGACTTACACCAATGATATATCTAGCATATATAATTTTTATAAACATAAATATAACCATGTATTATAGTTAGTTGTTTAATATGAATATAAAAAATTTGAAAAGTCAGATGACTTTCAGTAGAGATGAGTGACAAAAAACCTTGAAGAAATTCTTACAAGAGCTCCTTGGTATGGATGCTCAAGATGCTGAAAACAAAGCAACAAGAAATCAAACACTTTAAGTTCTGGTACTTTCATTAGATCCTATGAGTGCCTTATCTTTTCATAGTAAAAGTCCCAAACAACTGCTCAAATTCTGTACAACTTTTAATTGTTTTATCTTACAGTTTTTAGGAAAACATGAAATTTGTCTCAACTAGGCTACAATGCTCCCTATTCAGTCTTCTTTCAAGCACCTGATACCCATCATAAAAAGCAAGTTTTACTAATGGAAGCAGGTGCAGAGATCCATAGCCAAGCACTAGGCTGAGCTTTGGGAGTCAAGTTGAAGAGAGGGAAGAGGGATTACATGAGTAAGGCGGTCGAGATCATGACAGGAAACCCACAGAGACAACTGACCTGAGCTCGTGGGAACTCATGGACTCTAGACCAACAACTAGGGAGCCTGAATGGGACGATCTTTGCATGTGGCTGACAGTTGTGTAGCTTGGTCTGTTTATGGGGGCCCCTGGCAGTGGGACCAAGATGTGTCCCTGGTTCATGAGCTGGCTTTTTGCAATCCATTCCCTATGGTGGGATGCCTTGCTCAGCCTTGATGCAGAGGGGAGGGCCTTGGTCTTGCCTCAACTTGGTATGCCATGCTTTGTTGACTCTAATGGGGGGTGTTACCCTTTCTGCTGAGTAGATGGTGGGGGGCGGGTAGAAAGGAGGTGTGGGGGGGAATGGGATGAGAAGAGGGAGAAGAAACTGTGGTTGGTATGTAAAATAAATAAAAAAAATTAATAAAAAAGCAAGATTTAAATCACTCCAATAGCTTTTTGGTAGATGGATAAAAGCCTGTTGGGAAAATACATGATAGGGAGAATAAAATGACATTAGAATTTTTTCTGTTTTGGTTTGAACAAAATGAACAAAGAATCATAATTATATATTTTTGAGATACTAGGATAGCAAGGTCTTTTTTCTTTTACATGGAGGATTATAGTTTTTAAAAAAGGAATACATGTGAGGGAGAATAGAGTCTATGGGTAATGTATTTCTAAAGTGAGTACAGACCATATTAACCATGTTCCTGGGTTTTCCCTTCCCTTTCTTGTGAACCTGATAAACACTTTCTTATTTATCTAAATGAATAATTCAATGAAAGTGAGTAAATGTAAGGTGTAGTTCTCAGTCTTAGGGAAGTTATGTTAGTACTGAGGAAGAAAACGTATTTAGTTCTTTTGGGGGGGGGGGATGCTCTTGTATAAGTGTGCCCAGGCTACCATGTTGTGTTTATTTTTTGGAATATGGTCATGATAGATTATACTGACCACATGTCATTACGCCTTTGATTTACCTTCAGTATACTTTAATTAGCTTGCATCATTTCTGGAAAACTTATTTTGTCAAGTATATTTGAACACTGGCTCATTACTATCTTTAGAAATGTTAGAAGAAGAATAAACAAATGGTACATTTTCTTTTTATTCTCATCTTTGTTCCTGAGATGTGTTTCTTCAGTTAAGTAATAGATTCTTCAACAAGTAATAAATTGCCTAGTCATCAAGATTAAAGATAATAACGTGTTATTTGGGGCAGTGTACTATTCTAAAAGATATAAGCTTTGGGCTAAGACCACATGGAAAGGTTTAGTGGAGAGATGTGAGAAACAGCAGTGTGTGTCTTGAGGACTTGTTTAACTAGGGTGTGGGATTCATGTATGAAAAATCAGAAATAAAACTGGAATAATACTGTGTGTTTTTATTGAAAAGGCCCTGGAAGAGATGTTTTTTCTTTTTGTGACTTCGTTTCTTTCTTTGTCCTCCTTCACCCACATTCTCACCCTCCTCACCCTCCCCTTCGACTCTTCAGTCTCTTTTCCTTCCTCCTCCTAACCCCTCCTTCTCCTACTCTGTTTCCTAATTACTCGTTAACCTGGCACAAACATCAGGCAGGATGCTCTAATGTGATCATTAGTGAAGGGTCTGTTTGGAAGCTGCGTAATTATTCTTCCTTACACAAAGTGGTTTGAAAGGCATTTTTTCCTATCTGTCTTTAACAACATGCAAAATATTAGAAGATAATGTACTTGCTCTCAGGAGATTCCTGAGTTCAAGAAGACAATGCAGATGAAGGCAAAAATAAGATAATTTAGAAGTTTCTATTCCTCTAAACTTTGTGTATCTTGCTTTATCAAGCCCATATAGTCTAAAAAATCTCTCCTTCTAAAGTGCACACTGGGTCATAGTTTTCTATTTGTATTTAATGCCTTTTGCTTGATTTGTTTCTCTTTCTTCATGATTACCTTTTTTCATGCTAAATACATATTTTCTTTTTTTTTTTTTAATTCCGTGGACATTTCTTTTACAATATTTTTGGAGTTATTTTCTCAGTAACCATCATGGGGAGTGTAATTAATACCTCATTTGTAATAATCTAGTTGGAATTAATATCAACTTCATTTCATGGTGTGTAAAACTTTGCTCTTAAGTAGCTGCTTTCTGGCCCATTCTTTTGAGATGTTACTGTCACAAAAATGACATTTTTGACATTGTATGCCAAGCAACATAGATTTATAATTATTGCTTTAGTTATTTGTCTCTTAATGCAGAAGTGAAAATTAGTAACAAGATGCTTTTGTAGTTTCTTTTGAACTCAACTGCATCATTGGTCTTTTTCCAATGAAGATTCAGATGAGTGTTTACATTCTGTCATGACAGCCTGAAAGATTCTTTTAATACTCTTCGGAGCCCACCGCTTTAGTGATGAGCACTCTTTCTTAGCTGATCTAATTTTTCAGTGGTTCTCATCTCTGAAGAATAGGTAGTGTTGGATTCTGAACTCTTGTTTGACCATTTCCTTTTCAGCACTTTGAGTAGGGTGGACTCTTCTGTACACAAACTCCATAGTTTCGAAGCTAAATGGAAAGTTTCAGAAAGGATTTAAAACTTTTGTTTATCTTTCATGTTTTTCAGTACTGGGGATTGAACTCAAGCATAATAGGCAGGTGCTCATATATATATAATTTATGTTTATGTTGATTTACTATATATTTATTTATATAATATTCCCATCCCTCTTTATTTTTAACTTTGGGAACACCATCTCACTAAGTTGCCCAGCTGTCATTGAACTTGTGATCTTCCAGCCCCAGACTCCTGAATGCATGGAATTACAGACATGTGCCACCACATCTGGTAATTCATCAGTTCAAATAGTAGAGAGTGATGAGTAGTGAGATGAAATCTGACTGTTCATGTCCGTGTGGCTGTGGATGTTCCCCATCCCTTTGTCTAGTGTGTTCACTAGGTACACCCTAATGTCAGATCAGTGGTTATAGCAGCGCTGTGCTTGTGTCTTGCTTGACTTAAAAAATGGCTCTAACAGCAAGAATAGGAATGCTGTCAATGAGACAATGCCTAAGATAATCCATAAAGAACTCCCTATAACTGAAATGTAAAACTGCAGTAAACTAGTGAGGGAAGGAGGAGGGTGGAGGAGATGGACTTTTACTTATTTTTAAAAAAGTGTGTTATTGTAAATGTTCTGATTTTTATGGTTTCCATTGTTCCTTGCTTGCTTAATTTAGAGACAAAACTTTATCATCATCATGGACACACAGGAAACAATGTAGTACACAAAGAGTTCCACATTGCCTGTGGTTTCAGGCGTCCTTTCAGGTTTTGTCATGTGTCCCCTTCAGAAAGGGATGCCTGCTGCTTTCTGTCTCTGTATATTCCAACCTCTATGATTTGGTGAGAAATCACCTCATAATCTTCATGAGACTCTCCTCTACATGGTGTTACCCCTTTGCTGCTCTTTTCAATGTCCTTACTTTTGGGGGAAGCCTGGGATGGGATCTTGACAGTGTGGTTATGGTATGACTCTATATAGATCTCTGAATTCTTTATCTTTCTTGGCTTTCCTGAAGACTCTGGAATGTATATGGCACTGATCTCGTCAAACAAAATTATATTTAAAGCCAACATTTTTTCCAATATCCTTTCTTCTCTTTTCTTCCTGAGATTCTGTTATGCATGCCTTAATACACTCAATACCCCATTGGTAACCAGATTTTTAGTTTACATTCCCATTCATTTTGCTTCTTAAATTGCAAGTTAATAGGCATTTTAAATTTGTAATTGTTCAAATTTCTATTGGGAATTTCTGTCATTTTTCCCAATTATGTAATCACACTTGTAAACTTCTGAATTTTTATTAGTTGTTTTAATAATTTGTTTCTGTATCAGTATTCTCTATGGAGTAAAATATTACCTCAGACTCCCAATTCATTCTTTAAAAATGGTTTCCTATGGTCTGTGGGCATATGTTGATCAGTTGACTTTTAGTTTTTTACTAGTAAACCTGATGTCTGGTCTACCTTGGGGATAGTTTATTTAGACTGCTGTTTTCCTACATATTCTGTGTTTTTGTATGTCTTGTCATAATAAAAATTAGTTATTTTAAATCATATAATAATACAATTCATGAAAAAATCATATAATAATACAATTCATGAAAAAGTAGATTCCTGTCCTTTCCTCGGAATTTGAAATTTTGTTTCTGGTTATAGTTTTTTTTGTTGTTGATAATGTTGCCTGTTTTGTGTTTTTTGTTAACTTTTTAGTAGAATACTAAAAAGTAACAGAATAATCCATATTATTTGGTATGTGCAGCTGCCAAAGTCTTTAATCTGTTAAGTTCATGATTGACCATTGATTGGATATAAAATTCCTTAAATTTCCAGGACTAATATGTCCCCCAGCTTTGCTGAGGGGAATCTACATTTATTTGGGGGCTTGCCTTCAAAACTCTGACATTTGCCATTTCTACATTAGCCCTCACCTTCTCACAGTAAAGAACCAGGGTTAGACCCATGTAAGGCAGCTGAGGACCTCTCATGTCCTTCTTGAGTGGAGGAAGACTCACATAAATGATTTACTGTATTCCCAGAAATACTTTGTATCTTTTCAGTGAACCTCTGGAAAGCTTGTTCTGTCGCATTCTCTTGTAAGTGCTCAGTTCCCTCCTGTTTGTTCTCATTGTCCCACATTTCTAGCAAACACACTGTCAAACAGTTGCTGTGATTTTCATTGCTCACCCACCCTCCTCTGGTCATTGCTTCTTCCTGACAAATTATCACATAAAGTAGATTTTTCTTTTGACTATAGATGAATTGTAGTTTAAGCCAAAGGAAGAAGGCTTATGGGTATTGTTCCAACTTCCCAATGGGCCACCTCAGAGGACAAGTCTCAAGAACTGCTTCTTTCAAAGAGGCACAAGTGTAGCAGGAATCTTAAAAGTTCTTATTAATAAAAACAAACCTGAGGCCAGTTATTGGGGTGAATGCTGGAAGATCAGAGAGACAGAACAAGCCACAGCTACCTCACCTCGCCAGATCCTCAGCTGGTCTTGTTTCCTCAGACGGGAAGCCTCTGAGTCCTCATCCAAAAGGATCTCAGCTGAACTGTGCTGCTCAAAAGCCTGAAAGCTTAACCAGCCAAATGCTTCTATTTCCTGGCCCTCACGCCTTATATATCTTTCTGCCTTCTACCATCACTCCCTGGGATTAAAGGCTCACTCCCTGGGATTAAAGGCATGTGTCACCATGCCTGGCTGTTTCCAATGTGGCCTTGAACTCACAGAGATCCCAGATGGATTTCTGCCACTGTAATGCTAGGATCAAAGGCGTGAGTGCCAACATTTTCTAACCTAAGTATCTAGTTGCTTTTCTGTTCTCTGACCCTGGATAAGTTTATTAGGGTACACAGTATTTTGGGGAACACAATACCACTACACACAAGTGCATCCTGCTCCTCCCACTAACTGCCAGTCCTCAGGCCTTTGCCATGATGTGGGCCTAAGTTTTCAAGGTTTTCCTGGAGAGAGGCATCTGAGGATGGGAAGAATGACAACTAAGATACCATTGGGTTCGCAGCTATCACCTGGATTCAGCTTCTTTTTCTGAATAGACATTCAGTGAATTGTCATAGACCCTTAGCTAATTTCCAGCTTCCCAAAAGTGTTGATTCTACTAATTCTGAACAATTTTCTCATTGCTTTTATGAAGAAAATAATTTTTGCTATCTTTAATCAACATCCATTTCCTAACTTTCTACCATTCTGTAATTTAAATTGAATCTTAATGTTATTTTAGGAAGTCTTTGCCTTAGTTTCTATTGCTGCCATGATAAAAATCCTCTGACAAAAGCAACTTGGGAGGGAAGAGATTTATTCCAGTCTGAGGGCATCATGGTGGGGAAGTCAAGAAAGTAGGAGCTTGTCACACTTGTCACACAGTTCCCATTAGCAGAAAACAGAGGACATATTAATGTAAATACCATTAGGTTCACCTCCATTTGTATAGTTCAGGATCCCAGCCCCAAAAGTCCCCACCCCCAATTAATGTAACTATTTTAATCTCCAATAGGCCCATACCCACTGATTCTACAGCCTATTTGGTCAACAACACTAACCACTACCATCATTATTGTATAATGACTCTTAGTTTTCATGTCCCTTATAGGTCAATAGAAACAAATCAAAAAGGTCCATTCTTGCTAATTACTGAACTATTCATAGTAGTTAAGAAACGAAACCAGCTTCATGGTCCATCAGCGGAAGGACAAAGAAAGAAAACGTGGTACATACATACAATTGAATTTTTCAGCAACAAAGAACCATGAAACCATGACATTTCCCAGAAAAGAAACAGAACTGGAGATAAAGTGAGATGAGCCTGACTCAGAAGACCAATGCCCCATATTTTTCTCATACGTGAAATTTAGATTTAAGTGTGTGTGTGTGTGTGTGTGTGTGTGTGTGTGTGTGTGTGTGTGTTACGAAAGTAAATAGGTAGCAAGGTAAAGAAGATAGTTTGAACTAGGAGAAGAAGGTACATGACATGTGACATGAAATCAGAAGGTAAGACAACTTGGAAGGAAGAGGACCATTGCCACCGGGTAGGAACAAAGTCCTCCAACACATGACCCCATCACAACAGAGATACAACCCATCCATCCCCCTTTAAAGAATCCCATACTAATTCCTCAATCTTTCCTCCCTCTCTTCCTATTAACTTAATGTTTTGTATTTCTAATAACACACACGGAACCTACCATGCTTAAATGACTTTGCTTTGACTCTTGCTTAGTTAAGAAGATAATTGTGTCCCTAAGATCCACGTACAGCATTTATCTGTGTCAGTGGCTACACGGGAAAAGTTCTGAAAGGGAGTACGGCTGAAACAGAAAGGAGTGACAGTCCTAAATTACTTCTGTTTTCCTTCCAGGCTTACTTTAAATAACTTAATATAATCCCTTCTTAAAGTTGTTTCACATGAAACAAAAAAAAAAAAAACAAAAAAACAAGAGAAGACTCTAGTGGGTCATTTTTGTTCCCCAGAACATGAGCACTGTGTCTGAGGAAACAACATTGTTCTCAATATAATACAGACTATATACATTGGTTTATTTTTGTGATTTATGGATCAAATTCTCAGGGTGGTTATTTCTCAATAAACTGGAGTCTTTAAATCATTGATCTGAAGAGTGGAAATACCATGTAATCCAACATAGTCATGTGCCTGCAACATGTCCTGTGGGCAGGTATATGAGTCCCCACGTGGGAGCCCATTTTCAGGTTCCTAGTAGCTTTACCCAGCAGGTCTGCACAGAGGATGATTAGGACCACAGGCCTGAGTGCAGGTGTCTAAGATGGTCTGCAATTGGCTGTGCTGGGGGAGGTCTTTTGCTCCACCCCTTGGCGTTTCTATTAAGTACCTTAGGGCAGAGACAGTCAGGGCCTGTTGTAATGGTTTCCAGGCCCTCTCAAGGTTATCCTGTATTTTCTGTTTATCTCCACACTCTAAATCCTTCTGTCTAATATTTCCTGCTGCACTCACTCAAGAAGACTCTGGGGAACTGTGGGGTTGGTGGGTAGCCGCCCCGCATCCCCAGCATGCAAGTTCCGATAAATCCAAGTGAAAAAATTTGGGACTGGGTTTCCTATGTTCAAAGGAACCACCTAATAGGACAAAATTAACTTTGCTCTAATTCTCCTGAATGTACTGACTTCATTTAACACTACTGTCTTTCACAGGAGAGTCTCAGGGCGTTAAATAATGGCAAGAATTGCATTGCAGTGATTGTGGGCTTGGTCAGTGAGTGCTGCTGTGGTTAGTCATGGCCACAGACGACGCGGCTCACAATCGACAGTAGAATAATCTCATGTCCAGTCTCGAAGCAGAAATTAACTGCATGGCCTCTCAGTGGGCATGTCAGGAGGCTGTCTGCTTCAGGGTTTTAAAAAAATGATGATCAGATAAAGAGCTCTAGTGGGTCTTAAATAATTATTTAAATAGAAGGACAAGTGCTGAAATGGCCTTCTCTAAGGAGTATTAGTTGAAGGAGAAATTGGATTCTAAAGGTTATGATTATATTTTAAATAACATATAAAAACTCCACCTAAATATGCTTACAAAATTGAAATCAGGTAGATTGTGATGATGTAATAATTAAGAGATAAGTAAATATGGAAAATAAAACAGCTTCATTTAAAGTTAATGTCCCATGCATACAGAATTGTGGCTTTTACTTTTGGACAATGATCTGAAAAATGGTATTATTCAAGTTTTGGAAAATACTAGTTATTCCCCTAAGTTGACAAGATTATACAAAAACAAAACAAACAAAAAACCACAAGGCATTAGAGCACGGTGTCCCCATGCGGATGACTCCACTTGTCTTTTATCACCAAATTTAATATTGAACTGCTGGGTATTTGTAACAGCAACAAACCTCTCCTGTGCCTCATCTCTTTCCCACTTTCCCCCTCACCTAAACTTGTGTTCTTTCTGTAAGTTAAGTCACAGTTGTTGAGAGACAGTGCAGGGCCTGGCTGAGAGTCTGTTCCCCGCTATCAACCTTAACCCTTGTCTCCTTGAGCAGGATTCTCAAGTATTTTCCTTTGAAGTTACTGAAAATCATGATTATGACTTCCACAGGAAAAATATCTGTGCATAAAGGATTTCCTGGCTAATTTAGTTTTTCTACTTAATATAAAAATAACTCTGTAAACAACAATGCATGTTATACAAGGTCAGATACAGATATTTTACTGGCCATGTTTCCCTTCCTTTTTATATCTCATTAAGTTTTCTAATAGGGTAAAACCATAACACTCTATATTTTTATGGTAGAACTTTAAAAAATGATATGACCTTTGGAAACTATGCTATTCAGTAGAAGCATAACTTTACAGATGTTTTAGAAAAAATACAGTACCAGAAGATAACTGTTTCTGTATAATTAGTGACATTTAGGTACTGCAGAAAACAGTCTCTAAAATGTGCTAACTGCCTTATATGAATGAGAAAATGTACATTTTAAAACTTCTTTGATATTTGTTTCACCAACAATATCCTAAAAGATTTTGACAGTAAATACTGGTTATGGAAAGTTTCAACTTTTGAGGTTCTTTCCTATTTTGGTCCAAAACAGTTAACCACAAATTTTAAAGTTCATAACAAGAATATTTTTGAAGTTTAAAAAATATAATTTTAACTTGACATTATTCTAGGCATTGCTGTAAAATTTGTTCAATCTTTCCAAATACATCCACTTCAGTTGTTTGAGTACTCAATATGAAGCGCGTTTGTAGTACTATCTTTGTTAATGCATTTCGTGATGCACAGAGAGGTTCCCGTTTGCTTCCTGACTGCTGTTGCAGCTTTTCATTCACTGCAGAGATTTATGTGAATTCTATGTGACCTTAGGTGGAGTTACTTACACAATGTTGACATGAAGATGCCCTTTGTTTGATTTATATTTTGGGGATTTTTCCCTTCTTTTTTTATAACGTAGTTACCCATTCATATGCACTTTTGCTTTTTCCTCCTGTTTTTGTCCATGTTATTTGTAATGGACTTTTGTTTCTACCCACACACCAAGCGGCATGCTGAAGCCCTACCCCGCAGGGCCATGCTCTTTGCAGTGGCTGCCTCAAGCCTAGAGGATGGCATTTCCCAGTTCTTTCCCATCTTCTAGCTTCTATATTCTTGTCACCCTATCTTTCACCATATGACTCGAGCCTTAGAGTGGGTGTTATAAACTTCTCTTTTAAGTCTGAGTCCCCAACTGTCACTTACTTTTACTGTCTGGGCAGCTATGAGTGTCTTTACTCACCTGTGTTCACTGCAAAGAGAAACTCTGGTAAGGATGAAAATAGCATTTTTCTTTGGATGTAAACATAAATATTCAGGGAACATATTTACATAATTCTTAATTCTTTCTTTTTATTCTCAACTAATTTTTCTAATTTTCATTATCCCAAGGCAATATTACTTCATGCTCTTTTTGGCTTTCTTCTGTGGTGGTATACACTCAGACTATAAGCATTAGGGGAAGACGCGGTTTATTTCATCCTATAGGTTATAATCCATCATTGAAGAAATTTAGGAAAGAAGCTACAGCAAGGTAGGAACTTGAAACTTAAATCATGGAGGAATGCTGCTTCCTGGCTTACTCCCTGTCTCAACTCAGCTATACAATCCTGTACCATCTGCCAAGGAATGGCATTACCCACAGTGGGGTAGCCAATCCTACGTCAACCATCATTCAATAAAACACCTATGGACATGCCTCTCAGACAATCAGGTGAAGGTGATTCAAGGCTCCCTCTCCCCAGGTGTGTGAAATTGACCACTAAGATCAGCTTTATCACACCATATTTTTTTTTGAGGTTTAAGGGGTAAGCTTTTTTATCTATTTTGTTCCTTTTGTACAACAGGAGAACAGCATTCAGTAACAGAAAGCAGTAAACAACTTTAATACCAATTTGTCGTTCTCACATTCAGGACCCAGATGTTGGGCTCCAGCACAAATGGAACTAAATTCCCTACTATTTTGCACATACTTGCTAACACTTCCTTCTGTAGACACTTTAACAAGTACATGGTGTGGGCATCCTCCTTCCGTTTTTTAGATTTAGGTCCCAAACCTGGGAAATTAGATTTCAGATGCTAGGAAACAGATCCCTTTTCACTTCTCCTCAGCTCTGAAATTAGAAACCTTCCACGTGGAGAATTGAACTATCAACCCAAATTTCAATTCTAGTTCTTAGTAATATTTTGCATTGAAGGCTACAGGGTCAGTAGTTTATGACACATAGAGTTGTTTGGAAAATGACAGGTTTAACACATACAGAATGTTGTCTTAAGTATGGAAAAATATTCAAATTAGGTAATACTGGGAAGTTGTTGATTCAAATGCTTGTGTTCATTTGTAATATATAAACTGTAATGGATTTGACTGGCAGGTTAGTGGAGACCAATTTGGTATGCTCAGTGAGTTGGTTTAACATTCTTCTCTGAACATAATTATGGTAGGAAAGTCAGAACTTGAACAGGAACTAACAAAAAAGGATAAGGTTATTTCAAAACATACTTCACTAAAAAGAAGGCAATACAGGATTCATTATAGAGAAATAAAAGAAGGGGATGGGAGCTAAAGTTTCTGGATGACCAAGAAAACCTGAATGCAAAGTCCTCTCTGAAGGTAGCTCAAAGCAATGGGAATGGGCAACAGAGGGGACAGTTGTAGGCAGACGATTTTGTCCCATAAGCAGCTGTCAAGTAACCACTCAGAGCTGTCATATTAATTATAAATGCTCAGACGACTGCTCAGGTTTATTGCTAACTAGTTCTTATAATTTAAATTAACCTGTTTCTATTAATCTGTGTATAGCCACATGGCTCGTGGCTTTACCTGTTCTCTTTCGTCTCCAGGAGACTCCTCTGACTCTACCCCTTCTTCTTCCCAACCTCCTCTGTGTCTGGCTGTCCTGCTTATACTTCCTGCCTGGTTATCAGCCAATCAACTTGTTTATTAAACCAATTACAGCAATAAATCTTCATAGTGTACAAAAGAATTAGTCCACATCAGGCAGCAGCCCAGGTAGCAATTGTAGGAAGGTGCCTGAGGAGAGGGGTTTGATATTACGAGAAGGCTGCTATGGCTGGACATTGAGAGTGAAAAAAATAGAAAAAGAGGGAGGTAGGTAGGAGTTAGACCATGGTTATAGCTTATATCACACACACACACACACACACACACACACACTCACACACACACACACACACACACACACACACACACACACACAACATGGGTTTTAGTTTACATATAGATGGAAATGCCTACAATTTTTATGTTCTAAATAGTCAATTTGGGGTTATTAGGGCATAGTTGAGAAAAGGTCCAAACATGGAAACCAGAAATGTCTGAGACACTAGTGTAGTACTCCAGAAGAGGGAGGGCACACCTACATTAGAGTGACTCTCAGAGACAGAGAGAATGGAATGAGCTTTCAAAGACTGTTGGTGGGAATATACTGATGGATTGAGTACGGACTTTAAGTGAAAGGAAAACATCAGTTAGCCAGGGAGGATGGACAGACAAATTAATGAGAAACAGCTTTATGGTTAGGATCCTGATTGTATTGCTATAAAACATCAAAAGACAGTATAGTTTGAAAAAATACCTTCATTTCTTTGTAATATAGATCAGAGTTGGTTTAGGTCTGAGGTGCAGGAAATATAAACAAAGCTTCAGTTATTCCATTGCTGTAGTATCCTTCCAACTTGTTTCTTTCCTACATCTTTCTTTGCTCAGGTCTCAGGCAGTAGGAAGGATGGCAGCGGCCACCAGGATGCACCCCTTTCTCACAACTCTGGGTTACACACACCCGTGGTAGCCTATTGTCTGAAACCGAGATACACAATGCCACTTCCCTTGGAGTGCGGCGCGGGGAGTGGGACTAGGTGTCCTTGCACCATGCTCGAACCTGACGACTCAGACCACCTACGTCAACACGACAAAACCGTTAGGCCTGAGAACCACAAGCCCCCGTGTCAACATGACCTATTTGCTTTCTCCAGAGCAGAAGGGGTGAGACTACAAATCAATCAGTAGCTTCAACACTAGCTTCAGCACCTCGAAAGCCAATTTTTCTGAAACAACATTGTTGTACTCACCTTTGTGCAAAGGTTGCCTAGCCAGCAGAAGTTTACTCCTCAGAAGTTTGTCATTCCTTCATGGTTATGTCTTGAACTTCACCCAAACCCAGCGAGTTCTCATCACTGGAGGCCTGTTAATACCAGCTGAGGGCAGAATCCAAACCTCAGAACTGTATTACTTATTAAACTACACCTCCTAATAAACTAGAGGATGTGAAGAGTATGACCTCTTCCTTACAATACAGAGAGAAAAACTTTTGCTGTCTCTTGTTAGTAGACAGACTTCTTAGTCTTCTGACAGGGTTCCACTGAGGTCCTCCCAAGGACAGTGCAGAAGACCCTGACTTAGGAAAGACCTTGCTCCACAGAGGCTGTTGGTCCTCCACTGACGGGAAAGGTGGAACAAAGTATGGAGAGTCTGAGCTCTACTTATCTTTCAGTGACCCACAATGTCAGCTCATATATCTCTCCAAACAATTGATTCTGTTTTAAGAATATTTTGATAGCTGATAAGATTTGTGAAATGTCAGTTTTGAAGGAGCCTGCCTTGTGACTCAAAATACCATGGTTTTGCTTCCCCCTATCAATTCTTGTCTCCACATGTTTTGAATTTATGAATGGATGTAGGTCAATGGTAGATAGAGGCCTGACGACTTCCTTGTGAGACAAGGCTATTGAAGTCCCTCTATAACCATTTTTCTTTGGGATACATGCAAGCCATTCTCAGCCTCTGCTTTATGTCCATCAACACTACTTGGCTTGTTATCATGTCTGTGGGGAATGAAGTTCTGCCAAATATGCATCACCGGGGTAAGTTTCTTGATGGATCCTGGAGGTAGAACATTCCAGGCTTCTTCTGGACATGGCTATGCTCTCCAGATTGTTGATGTCTGTACCTAATCTATGTCTTGCCTGGGCTGTACTGCCTACATGTGTTTATGTTGTAACTCTAATCCACCTGGCTTTCTAAACGGTACAATTTTTCCACAGGACAATTAGAATTTAGGTTCCTTAGGAAGAATGTTGAGGCAGGTTATGACAGTTTGAATGAGGTATCTGCCATATTCTTGAGTATCTGAGAATTCTTGGTCTGCATTTGGTGACACTGGGTAGGTTTAAGGCAGGCTTCCAGGTTTCAAAAGACAACTGCTGTTTCCAGCAGCCCTTTCTGCTTCCTGTCTGTGGTTCTAGGTGTGGCCTCCTTGGCTGTGCCACCTGCCTGCTTCCTCTTACCTCTGGTCTGTCATCATACTGTTATCCACTGGAACCATAAGTCAAATAAACTTTTTTTCTTCTGTGAATTGTCCTGGTCACAGCAGCAGAAAAGTAACCAATAGCCGGGTTATAGGTCCATAATTTTATTGCAGCAAAAACTGGCAATCTGGCGTACTTATTACATTTAAACAGAGATCCACGGCCAAGCACAAGGCTGAGCTCTGGGAATCCAATTGATGAGAGAGAGGAGAGATTCTGCAGGCGAGGGACGTCGAGATCATGATGGGAGGATGTACAGAGATGACCTGCCATACTAGTGGAAGCCCACGAACTGTGGACTGGTGTCTGTGGAGCCCCCATGGGACTGGACCAGGCCCTCTGGATTCGGAAGACACTTGTTTGGCTCGAACTGTTTTGGGGGCACCCAAGGAGGGGGATCAGAATCTGTCCCTGTTCTATGGGCAGGCTTCTGGGAATCTGGTGCCTGTGGTGTGATGCCTTGCACAGCCTTGGTGCAGTGGGAAGGGGCTTGGAACTGCCTAAGCTCAGTGTGCTAGGCTCTGCTGACTCCCCATGGGAGACCTTGATTTTGGGGATGTGGGCATTCGGGGTGGCTTGGGAAAGAGGGCTGGGGGGTGAGAGGAGGGAGGAGGAGGGATTTGTGGATGGTATGTGGAGTGACTAGAAAATTTCTTAATAAAGAAAAATGAAAAACAAAACAAAACAAAACAAACACTTCAGAAATATCCAGCACACATTTTAAAGGATTTTACAAGGCTGTCAAAGTGCTCCAGAAGATGGAGGCATGGGTATACAGGCCTGACAACCTAAGTTTCATACCTTATCCCACAAAGTGGCAGGAGTTATCTTCTGACCTCCACATGCATGCTGTACTGTACATACATACACACACACACACACACACACACACACACACACACACACACACACACACACACACACACAATCTTTCCATGCTAGTTTGCCCTTGGATTCTGAGGTTGCCCTCGAGGCTTGTTTGACATTTGCTTGACATTTGCTTTTGAGAAGTGCCCACCCATAGTTCTTTAATGTCAGTTTCATTGGGCTAAAACTAGTGTCAAAAGTGCTACTGGCTCTTCTCGGGAAAAAGCTCAATACCCTTGACTTGTTCAGCTTGTCCAGGCTACCTGCCTTCCTTGGCTCCCTCCCTACCATCATCTTCAAAGCCAGTGAAGTGTCTTCAAATCTCTCTCTCTCTCTCTCTCTCTCTCTCTCTCTCTCTCTCTCTCTCTCTCTCTCTCTCTCTCTCTCTCTGTCTCTCTTTCTCTCTCTTTCTTTCTGTAGGGGGTTGGTGGTCATGGAAGAATGCTCAGGGATAGCTAAGAGTTTGCAAATAGTGTACAATAAAAATGCTTTCATAAACATTTGTTATATTTAACTTTCTTTAGGGGTTACTCGTGAAGATGAAGTGCAGCATTTTCATATAAGGCACTGTGTTTCATACACAGCACTTTGGGATGATCTCTGCCCCCTTACTCTTTATATGTGACCCCTCAAACATTTACAGTCTTTTGTGGAGAAAGCATTCCAAGCCCCTCCCACTGGTTTGCTAAATGCACACAGTACCATTTCTTTATAGCCCTGTGATGGACAGTACACACTGCAACTTCTTTCTCCTCTTTAACTATGCCAGCACTGGTTGCACAGCCTTTCACCATTGCTCCTTATCTCAGTCTGCAGTAACCAGCAATCTACTCCCCACTGCTGTGAGAAGAACCTTTTTTAGATCCCACATTTGAATGAAATCATGTGGTACTTGTCTTTCTGTGCCTGGCTTAGCTCACTAAACATAATGATCTACAATTTTCTCTATGTCGCTACAAATGACAGGACTTTATTCTTTTTATGGCTGAATAGTATTCCACTGTGTGCATACACCACGTTTTCTTTATCCATTCATCGTTGGACAGACAATTAGGTTGATTGTATATCTTGGCTATTGTGCATATTGCTGTAATAAACATGGGAGTGCAGATGTCTCTTTGATGGACTGATTTCATTTCCTTTGGACATGTGCCCAGTAGTGGGGTTGCTGAATCATATCATAGTTCTCTTCTAAAGTTTGAGAGGAAGCTAGCTCCATACGGTTTCTCACAATACATTAATTTGCATTCCCTCTGAAGAAGTGTTCCTCTTAGCCAGCATTTCTTTTTCCTCCACATCCTAGCAGCACTTACTACCTTTTGTTTTTTGATAATAGCTATTCTGACTGGAGTGAGTGTTCATTAAGGTTTTGATTTGCATTTCTCTGGTGATCAATGATGTGAAACACTTTTTCCAAATACCCAGTGGCCATTTGGTGTCTTCATTTGGAAAACATTTGAGTCTACTGCTTATTTTTAAACCAGATTATTTAAATTTCTTTTGGAAGTGAGAGTTTATACATTCTGGAAATGAACCCCTTGTCAAAGACACAATTGTTAAATATTTTTTCCCTTTCTATAGTTTCTGATTCCATTTTGGTGTAAAGAAGCCTTTTGGTTTGATGAAGCCTCCTTATGTGACTTTGCTTTTTGTTTCCTATGCTTTGGGGTATTTATCAAAACAAATAAACAAAGCAAAATAAAACCCCCAAAGACTCTCCCCCACCTATTTTTCCAACTAGAACTTTCACAGCTTCATGCATTGCATTTATGTCTGTATTCTCCTTGGAGTTAAATTTTTAACTAGTGAGAATGTTTTCCCAGAACCTTTCATTGGAAAGATTATCATTTCTCCAGTGTATTTTCTTAAAGCCTTTGTTGAAGATCAACTGACTAATGCTGTATGCGTTGGCTTAATGGACCACTACTTGTCCATTAGCTACACATCTGAATTTAATGAAAATGCTATGCTGTTTAATAATGCATTTTACTAATTAGATTTTAGATTTTAAAAATTAGTGTTCAAGGGGCTGTAGAGCTGACTCAGTGCTTTATACTCTTCCAGAGGACCTGAGTTTAGTTCCCAGCACCCTCCTAGCTGTTCACAACCATCTGTAAGTCCAGCTCCAGCAGATTTGATTACCCCTTCTGTCCTCTATGAGTAACTACACACTTGTGGCATAAACTCACACAGACATGTATATACAGAAATAAGAAAAACTAAATCTTTAAATTAGTATAGTAAAGCTTTGCATTATGGGCTTTGCTTCCTAAACTCTTCACCTGCTTCTCTCCCTCAATTCCCTGTGCATTTTCTGCTGCCCCCTTTTCTCCCTAATTAACCTCCTCTGTTTCCATGTCTGCTGTGGGATGTTCTGTATGGCAAATGTGTTGCTGATTAGTCAATAAATAAAACACTGATTGGCCATTGGCTAGGCAGGAAGTGTAGGCGGGACAAGGAGGAGAATAAAGCTGGGAAGTGGAAGGCTGAGTCAGAGAGACACTGCCAGCAGCTGCCAAGATGACAAACAGCATGTGAAGATGCCGGTAAGCCATGAGCCACGTGGCAAGGTATAGATTTATAAAAATGGATTAATTTAAGCTGTAAGACCAGTTAGCAAGAAGCCTGCCACGGCCATACAGTTTGTAACCAATATAAGTCTCTGTGTTTACTTGGTCGGGTCTGAGCAGCTCTGGGACTGGCAGGTGAGAAAGATTTGTCCTGACTGTGGGCCAGGCAGGAAAACTCTAGCTACACATGTCCGTGTATTCTCTTACCGCATTTCTTCCTGCTTATCTTTCTTTCTTCTCTTCTTCTCCATCAACTTTCACGTATGTCCTATTTCTCCCATCTCTCTCTCTCTCTCTCTCTCTCCTCTCTCTCTCTCTCTCTCTCTCTCTCTCTCTCTCTCTCTCTCTCTCTCTCTCTCTCTCTCTCTCTCACACACACACACACACACACAAACACACACACACTAAAATCTTGGATCCATATGTGAAGAAAGCATGTAGTGTTTGTCTTTCTGAGTCTAATATACTTTGCTTAAGGTAAACATTTCCAGTTCCACACATTTCCTTCCGAATGTCATGGTTTCATTTCTCTTCATAGCTAAATAAAATCCAGCTGTGTATGTGTGCTGCATTTCCTTTGTCCTTCTTTGTTGATGGGCTTCAGGCTGGTTCCATTTCTTAGTAACTGTGAATAAAGCAGCAACAAACGTGGGTATGTAAGAGGATTTGGCGTCTTTTGGGTATATAACAAAAAGTGAATCACATGGTAAACTTATTTTTAGCTTTTTGAGCAACCTGCATGCTTTCATGGAGACCACGTAAGTTTGCACTCCCACCAACAATGAATAAGATGCACCCTTTCCCACATCCTCTTCAGAACTGCTGTCATTTGCCTTCTTAACAATAGCCATTTGAGGGTATGAAGTGATCTCAAATCAGTTTCAATTTGCGTTTCTCTGATGGCTAAAAATGTGGAATACTTTTCCAATTGTTTGTTGGCCGTTTGTGTTTCTTCTTTTGAGAAGTGTATGTTTAGTTGATTGATAGTTTTTTTTTATGCAGAGATTCATTTGAGAGGAATGTTTCATTTGTGTAATTTGTTATACTTCTAGTTATTAGCGCCTGTGTGATGTATGTAGAAGACATTTTCTTATACTCTGCAGGTTCTGTCTTTATTCTATTGGTCATTTCCCTTGCTGGCCAGATGCTTTACCATTTTTTATTACCCCATTTCTCAGTGAGTGGGGTTTTTTGTTCTGTTATTGGAATCGTTTTTGGAAAAATTTCTTTATTTATACTTTTATAAACAAGTATAATACTTTTATAAAAAGCTCTGATGATTTTCCCTCCAGAACCCTCAGTTTTTTTGTTGATAGTTAATCCACTTTGAAATGATTTTTTTTTGCAGAGAGTAATTCAGTAAGTTTAATTTAAATTTGCATGTGAATATTCTGCTCTCCTAGCACCATCTTCAAAGAGGCTATCCTTTCTCCAATGTGTGTTTTTGACACCTTTATAAAAACTTAATTAGCTCTAGTTGTATGAGCTTATTTCTGGGGCCCCTATTCAATTTTTTTGATCTTTGCTTATGTTGCTATGTAGTCTTTTCTTTCTATCTTTATCGCTTGACTTTGTAATATAATTTGAGATCAGATATTATAATACTGTCTGCATTCTTATTTTTTATAGTTGATTTGTCTCTTTAGGTCTTTTGTGTTTTTATATGAAATTCAGAATCATTTATCTTAGTTTCGAGAAGAATGTCATGGGCATTTTAATGTGAATTTGCAACAAATTTGTGTCTCGCTTTTGTTAATGTAGCCATTTTTACAATATTAATGTTCATGAGCATAGAAGCAGTTTTTCCATTTCCTACTGTTTGCTTCAATCTCCTTCAGTGTAGAGGTTTTTCACTTCCTTGGTAAATTTTACTCCTAGGTTCTTTGAAGGAAACTTTATTTCTTTTTCAGTCAGTTCATCATTGGTGAATAAACAAGTTGCTGTTCTTTTATATGTTGATCTTATATTCTGCTCCTTGGGTGGGACGTTTTGGTGGATCTAAGAATTTCATGGTGAAGTCCACAGGTCTTGTAAGAATCGTTCATGCCCTCTCTAAATAAGGGCAATTTACTTCCTCCTTTCCTGTTTGTATCCTCTGTATTTATTTCTTTCATATTATTGCTCCTGCTGATATTTTGAACACTATATTGAATAACAGGTAGAGAATGGGCACTGTTCTCTTCTTTCAGATTTTAGAGGAAAGTCAGTTCCCTTCATTTAGTATAATGTTGACTGTAAATCTGCCATTTATAACCATTATTGTATTGGAATATGTTCCTTCTAATCCTCATGTCTTTAGGGCTTTTATCATGAACCCTTGTTGAAATTTGCCAGCTATAATTTCTGCCTTTATGGAGTATATCTTACTTGTACCCTTATTCTGTTCATATGATATAATTCACTCCTTTATTTGTGCAGAATAGAACAACCTTGCATCACTGTGATGAATCCAACTTGGTGGTGACGTATGACTTTCTTAATTTTTTTAGATTAATTTATTTTAGATGTATGAGTGTTTTATTAGCATGTATGTATGCACCAATGGAGGTCACACCACCTAAAACTGGAATTATAGATGGTTGCAAACCATCATGTCAATGTAATTATCTGAACCTGGTACTTCTGCAAGAGCAACAATTGCTCTTAACCACTGAGCCATTTCTTCAGCCCCTTGATGTACTTTTAAATTCAGTGCATATTTTATTATGAATTTGTTAGCTATGTTCTGTAGGGAGATTGGTGTATAGTATATTTTGTGTCGTGCCCTTATCCTATTTAAGTATAAGGATAATACCTATATGAGTCATTTGAAAGTGTCCCTTCTATTTTTATTGCATGGGAAAATTTAATTAATATTACTGTTAGGTCTTCCTTTCAAGTTTGGTAGAATTCTGCAGAAAATCTGTCTTGTCCTGTAAATTCATTTACTGGATAGATTTATTTGCTTCTCCAATCTCATTGCTTGCTATGCATGTTTGTTTATGTTTTCTTGATTTAATTTTGATAGCTCACATGTTTCTGAGGTCATTCATGCCTTCTAGATTTTCTAGCTTTTTAAAATACAAATTTCAATGTGTGCCCTTCATGTGACTCCCTGAATTCCATTGGAGTCTGTTGTAGCAACCCTGTTTCATTGTTAATTTTATTAATTGGACCTTTTTTCTCTTTTGGTTACTTTGTCTAGGGACTTGCCAGTCTTGTTTATATTTTCAAAGAACCAACCCTGATTGATTCAATGTTTTATTCTTTTGGTATCTATTTTAGCATTTCTATCCTTTATTATTCCTTGCCATCTACAAATTAGAAGTCTGAATTTTATTGTTTTTCTAGAACCTTGAGGCACATCATTAGGTTATTTGAAATCTTTCTAACCTTTAAAAATAAATTTACTTATTTTTAAAATTTTTATTTATATGTTTTGTGCCTGCACACATGCGCATGCATGTGCATCACTTGTGTGCTTGGTATCTGTAGAGGTCAAGGAGGTTGTGATAGCCCCTGGAACTAGAGTTATGGATGGTTGTAGGCTGCCATGTGGGTACTGGGCACCAAATCTGGGTCCTTTGCAAGGATAACAAATGCTCTTAATCAATGAGTAGTTTAATCGCCCCCCTTTCTGATTTTTAATATAGGATTTATAGTTGTACACTTTCCTCATAGAATATTCATGAGTATTCCAGAAATCTAGATTGCTTTGTGGCCAATTATGTGATTGACATTGGAGAAGGTCTCATAGGATGCTGAGGAGATTTTATATTTTTTTCTCTTGTTGGAATACTTTGCAGATATCTTTTAAATCCAACTGATACAGTTATGATTTGATTTTTGACGTTCCTTTGTTGATTTTAGCTCATAAGACCTATCTGCATATGAAATCAGGGTACTGAAGTCTTCCACTATAGTTGCATTAATAACTATCTGATCTTTCATACCCTTTAGTGCTTGTTTTATAAAACTGGGAGCCTCAATATTTGGTGTGTATTTACTACTGTCATATATTCCTAACGAATCATTTCTTTCTTATTATGTAGTGGCTATATTTCTTCTGACTAGTTTTAACTTAAAATCTACTTTATGAGATGCTTTTCCAGGGGACAACAGGTACTTGGATATTGTTTGTTAATCCAGTCAGGTGGTCTACATCCCTTCCTTGGTGAGCCATGTCCATTTGTACAAGTACTTGGTGAGAGTGGTCTACTGTTTCCTGTGGTGTGTTTGCTGTTTAGGTTGGCTGGGCTTTGATCATTCTTGCCTTCTCTCCTGTTAGTGTTGGCAGTTTTCTACTTTCCTGTGTTGGACATGATGCATTCATTCCCAGTTCTTCTGTGTTCATTTCTCTTGTGATTTTTGTAGTGCTGGCTTGGTTGTAATGAATAGTCTTAGTTTGGGCCTTTTTTTGAAATATTATTATTCCTCTATTAATTTTAAGATGTAATTTTGTTGGTTATAGCAATCTTAGTTGGTACTTACTTACTTTCAACATTTGGACCATTTTATTCCAGTTTTTCCTGGCTTTTGGGTTTGCTGGCAGGAGATATTCCTTGTATTTGAGCTGTCCGTTTTTCTCTTAACAGCGTTTAGTACTGCTTCTTAGTTGTGTGCTTTTGCCATCTTGCCTGTGTGATATGCTGTAGAGGGGATCATTTTTGATCATGTTTTGTCAGGTGTCCTAAATGACTCTCATTAAATTGGATGCCAATTTCTGTATGCCTGGCAAGTTTTCTTCTATACTTTCATTTAATAATGCTTTTTATCTCATCTCCTTCCACCCAATGGACTCTGATACTTGATCTTTTTGGCTTATTTCAGAGCTTTTGGAAGTTTTGGTCACAGAATTTTTTTCTTTATAGATGTCATTAGGTATTATTGTCTCAACCTTGACCTCTGTCTCTGAAATTTGGTTTTACTAGTTGTTTTTTTTTCCCCCTGTGGTTCTGATTGGCTCTTTCAATTGTGGAATTTCTTTTATTAGCGCATTTTGTTATTTTACTAATTTCTTATTGGGAAGGTTGGTATTGCAGGTTAAAGAGTCAACAGCTTGATTAGACCATCAATGCCTGTATCCCACAGCTGCCTGCATAGCACCCACCAGCACCAAGAGAGCCAACAAGCAGGGAGAAGTCTTACAACCCAGGTCCAGTTTGATTTCTTTGCATCTTGCATTTAAAATGTGTGTGTCTACAGCAGTGGTAGGGTTTTATCAAGTTGTTTTGATTAGTAATCCAGAGGAACCAGCAAGAACCTCTGATGTTCTACACAGAGAAACCCTGTCTCGAAAACCAAAAAAAAAAAGAATCTCTGATGTTTCATGGGTTTCTGAGGACTGCTTAACCAACATCTTCTTCAGAGGTGTCTAATACTTGGCCTGGGGGGTTTTCTTTAGTTCTATTGTTTCTAGATCATGTGTTGTATAATTTCCTTGATAGGAGACAGTTGTCTTTAATTATGTAATTAAGCCACAATGCCTCTTTATCATTTCTAATGGTATTTATTTGAATCTTTTACTTAGCTAAGCTAAGGCTTGTAAATCTAGTTTAGTTTTGAAAAAGCAGCTCTTTGTTTTACTAATGTTTTGTATTGACTTTTCAGTCTTTATTTCATTCGTTTCTGACTTTTTTATCATTTATTTCCTTTTATTGATATTATGTTTGGTTTATTCTTGTGTCTGGAACATTAAATATTCTGTTCATATTGGTTTAGTAAGACGGGTCTCCTGTGTCCCTAGTGTTTGCCATGTTCCTATATATATATAGATTAAAACAACAAACATAGGCAGACTGCCTTTCCACAGCCCATATGCCGCTTTATCCCATTTAGTAGGAAATATTTGAGATAGCCTGTATTCCTCACTAACTCACTGGGTGAGAAGTAAAGTAATTTCAACACTGTGCCCACAGCCTACTCCACTCACCCCATACTGGTGGAATCCAATTTCAGAAGACTTATAGAGAAAATTAGGTCAGAAAAACCTGGTAACCACGTATGCTTAAGAAGACAAGAAGCTATTAGTAATATGGAATGGGTAGGACTAGGATGTGGAAAGGTGGTTATGGAGATAATGAAAGAAGGATGGCAGAATGTGGTCAAAGCACAATATATGCAGGTATGAAAATGCTACAGCAAAACCACTAGTTTATCTAGTTAACACATGTTAGTAATTATATTGAAAACCTTCTCTACACTTTTACTCTATCCTGTCTCCATTTTCATATTTGGATGCTGTGTTTTACATCTGAATAAAATGCCTCTCTCTCTTTTTTATTGGAAATAGATTTTTTTCTCATGTAATGTATCCTGATTAAGATTTCCTCTACCTCTATGCCTCCCTGTTTTTCCCACCCCTCTTTCCATCTGGACCTCCACCTGTTCTGTCTCTCAATAGTAAACAATCAGGCTTCAAAGTGATAATAACAATTACAAGGTGAAACAAAAGATAACCCCTCAGAATTGGACAAAACAAACAAAAAAAGAAGGAAAACAGCACAAGAGAAGGTACAAGAAACAGAGATCCACTAGTTCACATGCTCAAGAATCTCATAAAACACTAAACTGAAGTCATAATATCTATGCAAAGGACCTAGTCCAGACTCATGCAGGGCCTTTGCATGCTACCACAGTCTCTGAGAGTGAATATGAGCTTTGATCATTTATTTTATTTAGAGGGCCTTGTTTTCTTGCTGTCCTTAATCTCCTGTGACTCTTACACTCTTTCTGCTTCCACTTCCCCAGGATTCCCTGAGTCCTGAGGGGAGAGCTTTAATGGAGACATCCCATTTCAGGCTGAGTATTCCAAAGTCTCTCATTCTCTACATAATGCCTGGCTGCGGTTTCTGTATTTGTTACTATTTGTGCAGGAGAAAGCATCTCTGGTGATGATTGCTTATCTGTTAGCATATCAATATAGTTACTATTTTATTGCTTCTTTTATCTTTCATAGATAGAGTGGTACAATGCTAGAACATTTTACAATGTGAAAAATGTGTCTGTATAGTTACTATTGCTGATGAATTTTATATTTTTTATTTTATGGTTTCTCTTCTCTCTCTTTCTATGTGTGTGTGAGTGTGTGTGCATGTGTGACTTATAAGTATATATATTTTTTCACATTGAAGAACCTTCTATAGCTTTTCTTTAAGCACAGTGCTGGTGGTAATAATTTCCCTTACTTCTGTTTGTCCAAGAATGTTTTATTTCTCTTTAGATTTAAAGAATATCTTTGCTATGTGCAGTTATCTTGCTTGGTAGGTTTTCTTCCTCAAATGTTGTTAAAAAAAAAAAAAAAACCTCATTCTATTTCCTCCTGGCATTTAAGTATTCTGCTAAAATTTCTGTTTTCAGTCGAACTGGAAGAACTTTCTGTGTTTCACCTTTGAGAGTTTGATTGCACTGTGCTTTGGGGTAGACTTTAGTTGTGTTGCGTCTGAGCAGTAACATTTGACCTTCCTCCACATGGCTCTAATTTTGAGGCAATTTCTGTCATTATCTCTGCCAATGGCTTCCTTCCTATCCCCTTGGCATCCTCAAGGTCCCCTTAAATTATGACCACTGAACTGTTTGTTCTCTAATGTTCCCTCAGAATTCCTGAATGCCTTTTTCAGTTGTTCATTTTCATAGAGTATATTTTGATAATGTTTGCCCCCATCCTTACAGACCCTTCCCACTTCCTTTATACCCAGCCTCATTTGAATGCTACCCTGACACCTTTTCATTCCTTCTTTCTTCTGCCTCCCCATGTGTCTTCAAATCACTTGTTTTTCAGCTCACCATCTTCTCCTGTTTCATCCGTGTTGCTGTAAGTGCTTTCAATCACAGTTTTAATTTCAATTTGGGTACTTTTCAGCTCAAGGACTTTTGATAAAATTAACTACTCCTACTTCTACCAAGTTTATTTCTTAGAATATAATTTTTGTGTGTTTTCTTTGAACCTATTGTTCTCTTGAAACAGCTGTTCTGAATTCCATACAAGAATTTGCGAATATTGGCCATTGTATTGTCAGTCTCTGTCCCTTTGTTCTCTCTGTTGTTGTGATAGCTTTAATGCGTGTGCATGTACAGTGTGATTTGCTTATAACAGGGTATGTGTCATTCCGCTCTTTTGCCAGTCCAGCCTCTCTTCGCCGAGCTGATATAGCACTTAGATGGCGCCTTGAGTCTGCCTTTGCTTTAAGTCCTCTTTGGATGTATTATTGTTGTTTTAACACTAGAGGGAGGGTCCAAGACTAGGCCTGTCCCAAATCCATGGTTGTGTGTTTGGAAAGAAATAGAGGAGTGCCTTAAAGGGTAGAATGTTCCTACAGTTCTCCTCCATGGGCCAAAATAGACTAGATCCCTTATCCAAAGTTACCAGATTGTAGGCGTCATAGATCCTGGCATCTGCATCTCTCTGGAGGAGGGAAAAGCCCCGAAGTCTGTGTATCAACTTGATGCGTAGCTCTTCACTGCAGAACAATTACTCTACATTGTGCTGATTGGGATAAGGGGAGAGATGACTTGGAAAATCCTGTGTCCACCGATGCCATTCTGTGCTATGTTCAGGGCAAAGCAGGTTAAAACTGTACAACACAAGAGCTAAAGAAAGTTTTAGACTGTTATGGGATGCCTGTTACTTAAGGTTTACTCACAGATTCAGAACACCGTAATCAGCAACATATGATGCCAGCATAAATAGACATCTTATTTCCTAAAGCCACATATCCTCATTTGCTATAATGGGGTTAAATTCAGACACTGTCCAAGGGTACTAGCAGGATCAATAAAGGATATAATGGGTCCTGAGTCAAGTTTAATGAACCTGACACTTAGTTCCAAAACATAGTCCTGTGCTCAGATAATCTTAACTCACAGTTGGAGGTGTCTTTTTGATGTGCAGTCCAGTGTTAGAAAGAGGGTGGTGGACAATCTCTCAAGCTGATCCTATGAGGGCTGCATCTGAGTTTCATAGCCATGGGCAACTGCACATATTAAGAGTATATATCAAGCTTATGCTATGGCTGCCAATGATGTTGGCTAAAGATGATTCTGTTCCACTGGGGTATAGGTCTCTGCTTAGTTTCAGCACGTGTGTAGAGTTATCACTTATGGGTGCTAGCCTATGAATGGTTAGTGATGAGGATACACATCTTGGAGTCCTGAAAGCTGAGTCAGGAATGAAGCTTGGGCTAAAATAATGACTTTTCTATGGGATTCTGAGTTTTATTATTGGTATTTTAAGCATTAAAATTTCAAAGAATAATTTAATAAGAATGAATAATCTCCTGTGAATCATAAAGGATTACATGTTACACTCTATAATGCTGCTTTCAGATTTTGTAAGCACGGTTATCTTTTAACAGACTTTGCCTTCTCTTGAGGGAGAACATTATGTTACTAAATGGAAAATCTACAATGTAAAGCTCCATCTCATTGAAAAGAAGTACTCTTGTTCTCTTAAGTTGATTTTTTTTTAGTTAATGGAAATTATGTTTATTTTTCTTAACTTTGAGACATTCTGTGCTGAGGGTGGGACCCAGGGCCTTGTGTATGTAGGCAAGCAAGCCCTGGGTAATGATCTTTTATTTTTATTTTTAACTGTGTTTCTATGTGTCTTTCTGTGTACTTCAGGGGAGGTGGCTAGAGAAGCCAGAGAAATCAGATCCCTCTGGAGCTGGAGTTACAGGTGGTAGTGAGCTGTTTGATATGGGTGCTGGGAACTGTGGGTCCCTCTGCAAGAAAAAATCCACTCTCACATGCTGAGCAGTCTCAGCAGTCCACACCAGTAGAACCTGCTCTCCTAAGGAGCTGTAATGAAAAGCTTCATTTACTGGGGTGTTTTAAAATTTGAGCACATGTAATTTTGCTTAACAATGCTTATTGAGCATTTACCATTTGGAAGTTATCCTCCTCCTCCCCCATCTTTTTAGAAACACACAGCAATCCTTCCTTAACCCCACATTGTTTTCTGATGCTTCAGTTACCCAGGACCAGGAGGGAGATATAAATATCTGTCTTGACTCTGAAAAGATCACATTCCAATTCATCTCATTACAGCACAGTATATTCATAGTTGTTCTATTATTGTTGTGATTAATCCCTTGCTGTGTGTAATTTGTCAATTAACTGTTATTATAGATGTATATGTATAGAGGACCCCCCCGCCCCGGCCACACACACACATTTCGCAGGGTTCTAGTGGTCTGAAGATTCCACTGGAGGTCATGGCTGTATGGACATACCTTATTTGATTCTCTGAGTGACCATTTGTGTTGAGTACTATTATCCCACTTTAGAGATGAATGAACTGGAAAGAAGTGCGTTGTGGAATCACAAACATATTCTTTCTTTGTGCATCACACAAACAATTCATCCCTCTGAAGGGCTCCCAGAGGAATAAAGGATGAAAGAGGAACCCCCTCCCATCACCATTTCCCCTGCAAGCACCCAAATTGACATGTGGTTTGCCATCATTTGCTCGATGCTGACTTAGAGGCCAAGGCTGCAATGCAGACCTTATTCTTCTCTGTCTGGGACCAACCTCCAGGGTGAAATCACCAGTAATTTGTTTCTCTTAAGTTGATTGTTATGGTTAGAAAAAAAGTAAGTTAAACATAAACGAGGTGATCTTTTTTCTCATTTGTTACTGGCTTCTGGGATTTGGGAGAAGGCCACCATTTTTCAAGCAGAGCATGATGTTATAAAGTGATAGCAAGGGGACTGGGCGATGGCTTGATGGGAAAGTGCTGTCTATGAAAGGATAAGGACCTGAGGCTGGATTGCTAGAACCCCAGCAAATCCTAGGAGCTGTCATACACATATGTAGTCCCCGTGCTGCTCTGGGAAGGTGGAATGTTGAGAAAGGAGAATCCCTGGGAGTTTGGGGGTCAGCTGGTCTACCCAACACAATGGTGACTGGGAAATGAAAGGCCTTGAGTAGACACCTGAAGTTGTCTTAGGCATCCCCACAGACATCATGCAGCACATGTGCCTGGACACGTACACCATCCCTGCAAGATTAGAAAAAGAAACAAAAATGATGAGAAGATTCACAAGTGCTGGATGCATACTATGTGCCTGTTGCCAACAGACTTACAAGCCTGGTAATAGTAACATGGATTCAGTAACTGCATATTCTGCCAGTCAGAGAAAAAAAGTTGAAGGAAGTTGAGATGAGTTTCACATTCTGCATAGGTCTACTGTGGATTATGATTACTTTTCTCACTAATAGGTGTATTTTGGCAATATTCTTATCAAGGTACTCTCCCTTTCTTTTTTCAACATTAGCTCAGTTGTGATTTGTTATTGATAATGATTTGAATTTTGACGTTTCCTCCTTTGACAAAGGTAATTGGAAAATTGTGAAAGCTTGTGTATTACTAGAAAGAGAGTCTTATAAAATTGCTAACTACATTAGAATTTAGAGACATAAGATATTTGAAGTTCACAAACAGTTTGAGTAAGAAGCCTGTGAGTCAGTGTGAGATGAAGATTACAGAGATGAGACATCTGAGAGTTGTTCATGCTTAGAAAACATTCGCATCAGAACCAGATTTCTGTAGTCAGATAAGATGATGAGAAATGAATGATATTCCAAAATCAACTCATGAGTCACCACAGATGGGACTTACAGTTCCTGACAGGCACTGGGATTGGCATGAGCTTTATACATAGATTATCAAGTATTCATCCATTAAAAATTGACCACTAACATCACATTTTGAACAGCTTGTTCCTGGAGTCCTGCGTGGGGAAAATCAGGAACAAAGAATGGCAGATACGGGACAAATGACAAACATACATAAAAGCTTGGATTGAGTGGGTTGTGCTTGTTCTGATGGAGAGTATCTGCTACACAACCTGGATGCTCAGCACATTACTATGGCCAAGACAAGGAGGTTAGCACGCCTCAGTGGGAGGGTCTCTATGGGAGTAGTCTCGTGTTGGAGACATCTGGGAGGAGGATGCTGAGGTTGCTAGTTTTGCATACACTGTTCACATCTACACATGGGCCAGTTGAAAGCTGACATTTCCATGAACCTGACTGAGGGAAGGCCTTCCCATTCCCAATGGCCTAAGGCATTGGGGGTCCTAGACATGAATGTAGCCATGTCAACAGCACACATTCACCCAAGACTTCACCTGTTCCACACAAAGCAGATTTATTGAAAAGTCTGTAGGCTATAATTTTCTTTTAATTTATTTTAATTTATTTTGCAATACAATTCAGTTCTACATATCAGCCACAGATTCCCTTGTTCTCCCCCCTCCTGTCCCCCTCACCTTCCCCCCAACCCCCCCCCCCCCATTCCCATCTCCTCCAGGGCAAAGCCTTCCCCACAGACTGAGGTCAACCTGGTAGACTCAGTCCAGGTAGATCTAGTCCCCTCCTCCCAGGCCGAGCCAAACAATCCTGCATAGGCCCCAGGTTTCAAACAGCCAACTCATGCAATGAGCACAAGATCTGGTCCCACTGCCTGGATGCCTCCCAAACAGATCAAGCCAATCAACTGTCTCACCCATTCGGAGGGCCTGATCCAGTGGGGACCCCTCAGCCATTGTTTCATAGTTCATGTGTTTCCATTCATTTGGCTATTTGTCCCTGTGCTTTATCCAACCTTGGTCTCAACAATTCTCGCTCATATAAACCCTCCTCATTCTCACTAATTGGTCTCCCAGAGATCCACCTGGGGCCTAGTCATGGATCTCTGCATCCAGATCCCTCAGTAGTTGGATGAGGTTTCTAGCACAACAATTAGGGTGTTTGGCCATCCCATCACCAGAGTAGGTCAGATCAGGCTGTCTCTCGACCATTGCCAGCAGTCTGTTGTGTGGGTATCTTTGTGGATTTCTGTGGGCCTCTCTAGCACTTTGCTTCTTCCTATTCTCATGTGGTCTTCATTTACCATGGTCTCCTATTCCTTGTTCTCCCTCTCTGTTGTTGATCCAGCTGGGATCTCCCGCTCCCCCAAGCTCTCTTTCCCTCAACCCTCGCCTTTCATTACCCCTACTCATGTCCAGGCTGTTCATGTAGATCTCATTCCATTTCTCTGTCATTGGGCGATCCCTGTGTCTTTCTTGGGGTCCTGTTTTCCAGGTAGCTGTAGGCTATAATTTTAACTCAGAAAAACCCACACAATAACTAATGTTCCTTCTTTCTTCTACATTTAGGTTATGATTGGAGTTACAATGTACTTTTAAATTAACTACCTTGATTTCCAGACTTGAAACTTAAGGAGTAAGCTGGTAGTGAAGGTGAACAAAAACTTTAGGTACCATTTTAACATGGTTTCTTATAAAACTTCTGTTACATCCAGATTGTCAATGCTAATTCAAAATCATGTGTATGTGAGGCTGATCTATCTCATATGTGGCATATGTACGTGTGTATTTATATACATGTGTGTATGCGGGCACACATGCACAAAGGCTGGAGGATATTGACTGTCCTGTAGAGTGTTCTAGCACTTTCTACCTTCATCTCTTTTTTAAAATATTTTTTATTTAAGAAATTTTTCTACTCATTCTACATATCAACCACTGATCCCCCTCCCATCCCTCTTCCCTCTTCCCTAGCTCTCCCCTTCCCAATCCACCCTCCATACCCTCCTCCTTAAGGGAAAGGCTTTCCATGGGGAGTCAGCAAAGCCTGGTACATTCACTTGAGGCAGGTCCAAGCCCCTCGCCCTGCATCAAGGGTGAGCAAGGTGTCCCACCATAGGTAATGGGATCCAGAAAGCCTGCTCATGCACCAGGGATGGATCCTGATCTCACTGCCAGGGGCCCCTCAAATAGACCAAGCTACACATCTGTCTCCTGTATGCAGAGGGCCTACTCTGGTCCCATGCAGGTTCCACAGTGCTTGGTCTAAAGTTCATGAGTTCCTATGAGCTTGGTTCAGTTGTCTCTGTAGATTTCCTCATCATGGTCTTGATCCCCCTTGCTCATAGAATCCCTCTTCTCTATCTTCAACTTGATTCCTGGAGCTTGGCCTGGTATTTGGCTGTGGATCTCTGTATCTGCTTCCATCAGTTACTGGATAAACTGCCTTCATCTCTGAGAGAGGGTTTCTACCTAAACTCAGAAATAGTCTGATGACCAGCAATCCCCAGGGATCCTCCTGTCTCTGTGCCAACTTCCACAGTGTTAGGATTAAAGACACGCCCATCGTCCATCTTTATGTAAATATAAGACTCTGATCCCAGGTCCTTATGCTTATGAAGAAACATCACTTACCTGCTAAGCCATTGCATCCCTTCTGAGTGTCTACTACTTGTAGAATCAATGACACACTCTCAAGCATAACATATGAAGGCTGTCATTTATAGCCCTATTTCTATCTTTACTCCCAATACATGATTTCAAGATTTTTTCCTTAGCCTTGCCATTGTTTGAATTTACCATGTTACTTCTTGCCTAAGATGTTACAGAGACTTTGCCTCCTCTCTGAAACACCTCTTCCTTCTCTTTACCCACTTTGAAGACGCCACTCCATTCTGAAGACATCTCTAGTATAGCAGTCAGGCTAATTTCTTCCCAGCCACTATGTATCCAGAACATAATGCTTAGTGTAGCTAGAGTTTTCCTGCCTGACCCACAGTCAGGACAAATCTTTCTCATCTGCCAGTCCCACAGCCTCTCAGACCCGACCAAGTAAACACAGAGACTTATATTGGTTACAAACTGTATGGCCATGGCAGGCTTCTTGCTAACTATTCTTACAGCTTAAATTAATCCATTTCCATTAATCTATACATTGCCACATGGCTCGTGGCTTACCGGCATCTTCACATGCTGTTTCTCATCGTGGCGGCTGGTAGTGTCTCTCCCTGCCTTCCTGTTCTTTCTTTTCTCCTCTCTTTTAGTCCCACCTATACTTCCTGCCTAGCCATTGGCCAATTAGTGTTTTATTTATTGACCAATCAGAGCAACACATTTGCTATACAGAACATCCCACAGCACTTCCCCCCCCCTTTTTTTTTCAAAAAGGAAGGTTTTAACCTTAACAAAGTAAAATTGCATATAATTTGGGAATTTGGGTGTAGCTTCTCTTACTACTTCCTGCTGGAGGGGGGCGCTGTATCTTATGGGGACACAAAGACAATTTTAGGAGTATGGAATAGTCCATGAGGCTGTATTGTCTGAGCCAGTTGCCTTGATTCTGATCTGGACGTTGGATTATCTGGGCCATGGTGTCGTCGAAGACCTTTCAGGGGGTCTTGGCTGGTCAAACCTGATGTATCTTAATATGGAACAAATCCATAGCCTCTTGCTTTCTGTGGAAACAAAATCAGAGACTCCTTTCCAAAGCAACACATCCTTATATCCAAAGTTTGAAGTCAAGTTACCTTTAAAATATACATTTTGGCATAAGTCAACAGCTTTTACAATCAAATGTTTTTCTGCAGTTAAAAATCCCAAAGACAACACAATCCAGTTTCTCTGTTTAATATTCATCTTTCCATGGCTTATTTTTTATATTAATTTTACTGTCTCTTTAAAGACTTTATTTTTTAAAACTATGTATTTGTTTATATAACTGTATATATCACCTTTGTTGTCTCTTTCAAGCCTACGTATATTTTACACATATTGTAAACTATTACATCTGAATCTGTCTTATTGTGAATCTATTGCTTTAAACTGCAGCAGCTGTGACTGCTGGCTCCACCCACCTCAGCTTCCCAACATGGCGGCAGTACGTTTACCACCAGCTCTGGGAGCTATCGTGGGTCTATGCTTTTATCCAAGCAGCATGTAGCCCAGAAACCTTTTTTTTTTTGTTGTTTTGTACTAGCAAAGGCTAAATCTACCACGCAGCTTAATGTGCCACTTGCAGAGGCCTCATTCCCGCCATTCTGCAGGTCGAGCTCGCACACTAGGAACCCACCAGTAGCTCAAACCGGCAGCTGCCGCTCATTTGAAAGAGAAAATTAGGAACTGTTTTTAGCTCCATTTTAGAATCTTTTTTCTCAATTTTTAGGTGGAAACTCTTGCTACCACGTTGGATGCCATTTGTAGCTAGAGTTTTCCTGCCTGGCCCACAGTCAGGACAAATCTTTCTCATCTGCCAGTCCCACAGCCTCTCAGACCCGACCAAGTAAACACAGAGACTTATATTGGTTACAAACTGTATGGCCGTGGCAGGCTTCTTGCTAACTGTTCTTACAGCTTAAATTAATCCATTTCTATAAATCTATACCTTGCCACATGGCTCATGGCTTACCGGCATCTTCACATGCTGTTTCTCATCGTGGCGGCTGGTAGTGTCTCTCCCTGCCTTCCTGTTCTTTCTTTTCTCCTCTCTTTTAGTCCCGCTTATACTTCCTGCCTAGCCACTGGCCAATCAGTGTTTATTTATTGACCAATCAGAGCAACACATTTGCCATACAGAACATCCCACAGCAGCTTAGACCACTGTTCTCTATCTCATTTTTGTTTCAGTCGATAGTATCACCACCCAGCCTCTTTGGGGACTGATGTTCAGTGAGATCAGAACAAAATCCATCTTCCTTTGACATGAGCTAACACTCCCAAACTGAAATCAGTGACTGATCTTCCTCAAGACATTTTCTTTTTTGCATTGCTTACCATGGTGCTTTTGGTATTTGGCCTATGCTGTATTCATCTGTAGAAGTATAATAATAACTTTATTTTCTTGTACCAAAAGGAGAATTTTTTGCAGTTAAGAATTAGTAAAGTATATTTCTCTAATGTAAGAATGTTTCTTTTCCTATCTCCATCTATTTCATGACTTGTCTACCCCCAACTCAATCACTATCATTACAGTAATTTCTGTCACTCCTACAATTTACACGAAATTTAGAAATTCCTTTCTTTATTTCCTCAAAACAAGTCAGTTTTGTTGATTATTATTGTAGATAAAAATGTGTGACTTATGCAAAATATATCATCAGCATTGGTGTTGGGACTTAAATGCAGGCTTTCTAATGCTTATTACGAGGTTCTCTATTGAGCTGTCACATAAATGCTATTCTTCGTTTCTGTCAAATGTCGACATAATTTCTCATCTCATTTTCTATAATTATAATGTTATTTGATATGATAATGACAACTGAGTACTTGGGAGTTTATGTGGTCATGATGTTGATCTGCAAATTCAGGCAAGTGAGGTATACTTGTCCTTATTGTCTACAGGTTAGGTAATTTCCGTGTTAAGATCTCTTGTCAATTGTATCAGTACTTCATGGACTCCAAAGAATCAGCATCTTTTAGATATAGGGAATAGATACATGTGTAAATTCACAGACTATGACAGTACACACAAATCTGCACAAGTCCAAACTAGACAAAATTCCATCATGGAGAAGGAGATGCAGAACCCAGTTCTCACTCCTTATCAAGAAGTTATTGGCAATTGATACCTGCTGAGAAAGGGAAAATTAGTTTTTTTCTAATGGAATTACACTGAGTATATCAACCACAATCCATGGCTGGTCCCAATTCTAGGAGTATCTGGCCAAAACAAAATGGAGCCCATATGTTTTATTTGGTATTTTTTGTTTTGTAAGTTTTTTTGTTTGCTTTGATTGTCAATGATTTTTTTTCTTTTTCAGAGAGAGTAGGAGAAAGAACATGAAGTTGGGTGGATAGGGAGTTATGGAGGATCTGGGAGGAGTTAGGGGAGAGGAAATAATATGACCAAATCATATTGTATAAAATTTTTTTAAAAACAAAACACTAACAGTTCAAATAGTAAGCATATATGCTTACATTTTATTAGATATTCCAATATTAGGGAATTATTTGGAAAATGTGTTAATCATATTAAGTATTCGCATATGAATTTCTGCTCATGATTAAATCCATAAATTTGCCTATAACATTTCAATTAAACTAGGTCATTCATAGAGGTTATTTGGTTCCAAAGCTGTTACTGAGCTTCACAAGGAAAGCTGGGAAGTCCTTCTGATGCTCTTTTCCTATAAGACTGCACTTGAGATCTTTATAGTTCCTTTTGGAATGTAAGCTTCCTTATGTTACCTTCAGATGAGATGAAAGTTCTCTGACAGTTTGTGGAAAAGATGTTTCTCCTAAACACTCCTCATCTTGGACCCTAAAGAGGAAGGTGAATGGCTTATGGTTGAATTTGCAGAGCTGGCCATCAATACTCAGCCTTTCCCCACACTTCTCTCCATCACAGTGGTGCAGGAAAGGAGTCCATTTGGGCATCTTCTCCTTTGAGTTAGTTTGATCTGGAAGGCTCCATATGTGGAGTTCTGTGGTCACTTGGCTCAACCTTGAGATAGGAGAGTTGTTCAAACTTCAGTTGTCTGTGTAAGTGTGCATAGTTGACTGAAGGCTACACTCACTAGTATCATTTGATGAACATTACAGATCTTACATCTTATCTCTCTCCAACTTTTTTTTCTTAAATGATTTGCTAACTGGTGGGGGAAATAAGAATTATTTTAATACATGGACAATCACTTTAAATACACTGCTTCATTTACAGAATTATGTGTTGCTTCACAAGGAAGAAACTCAAATGAGTGAAAAGTTAAAAAACAAAAGCCTCAATAAATTTTGTAATATATTACCAGATAAAGATATCTGTGGTTTTTTAATTGCTTGGTTTAATTTATAAATTGAGGTCAACTGAATCTATGATCCATTATGTTGCCTTAGTTACAACCTATATCATTTCTTAAAGCTCCAATTAAAAAGCAACTTTGCTTTTTCACAGAGTTTTGAATATGACCAGTTCATGCACATTTATATTCTTACACCAAATTACTTCTTTATCCCTCTAGCTGTTGTATGAAATACATTTTCTGTAATAACATCTGTCAGAGTAACCTTTGCTCTTTGGGTATTTTCAGTAATAACATAAGTAGAGAATAAGAAACCACAAACTTTCAGGTATTATAAATGGTTTTGCAGAAGCATTCTGGAAATAAACTGATCTGCTCCAATGTTGGTAAATCATGATTTCAAGACAGAAATTTGAACAAGAATCCAGATGTTACATGATATTTTTTTTTACCACTTAGAAAATTTTGACTTCCAAATGAAAATAATAATGTATGTCTAACTCCATGCATTTGTGCTAGGCTTATGGAAAGCCTAAATTTGAGCACAAAATGGATTGAAGTTCAAAGAAATTGTCCCAGCTATAATTAGCATAGATGTAAGTCTGGAGACTATCAAGATTTTATGAACTAATTAAGAAATTGATGATAGCTGTAATTTCAGACATTTTTAGACATGTGTAAATGTTACATTGATTTCTTAGATTTTACATTAATAATATTATGAGGCTTGGCACATAAATGTAATAGAAACACAATTGCAGATGGATGTGTGTTGAATAGCTTTGGGCATATACTTTCTGTCTTTTCATAATTTTCACTTAAAGTGACATTATTAAAAAAGAACCATTGTGCAATTATTATTTAATAATAATTTAACATTCTGATTATATAAAGATGGTCCACCTTAAAAAAGGTGATATTTTCTTAAAGGCTTATACCTGTCACTGCTCCTTGACCCTTTACCTACTTCTTTAATCTTATCTGGTTACTTTCTGAATACTGAGATGCTTATCTGTCAAGATACTTGTTATTGAATATCTATGATTATTCATTAATTGCAGTAATAATCTATTAGTGAAGATTAATTTTTTCTGGCATTGTCTTTAGAAGGAGGTGGTTCTAATGGTAAGCATTTGAGTCTTAGACCAATATAAAAAGATATTTTGTGGTCATTTAGAAATAATAGTTCAAGGAAAGATATAGCATCATTTAGAAATTCACTTAGTCATTTATTCATTAAATAATAATTGAATTAGCATCAGTTCTATACCCGGTACTATATTGAAATATGCTGGAGTTGCAGAAGTTATCAGCTCTTAAGGTCTTCCATTTAACTCTTCATTCTCTCTAAGCATCCATAGAACCATTCATCTAACCAGAAAGGTTTTGCTGAGCATTTTGCATATGTCCATAACCTGCTAATATCTGTCTCCACTGAAAGAATATAAATTCCTCGAAGGGGATTGCAATGTCATGTGTTCATAACTTAACATAGCATTTTCCATACAGTAGGCTCTACAGATATTAGCTGCATCAGGCACTGTACCTAGTTCTGGGAAAATAAAATAAAGTAACATTTTATTTCCAACACTGTATATGCTTAGTGAATATCACAGAAACTCAAGAAGACAGTTTAATCATCAGAGGTATTAAGCATGAATGTTAAGGTTTTGCTCCCCAAAAGTAAAATAATTTCTTATGTTTAACATTTTGCATCTCAGCATCAAAAGTCAGTATTTGATTTTCTATGTTCTCTTTTCTATCTGTTCCTTTTCTTCTTCCTTTTTCTTTTCTGTTCTTTTCTTTTCTTCTCTTTTAACTTCAAAAGCCACCACTAAATTGAAATACTCTAATATATCTAGCTTTAAATACCCATCTTTGAAAATATAACTACAGGTCAACTGAGCATGTTGAGAATATCATTTCTTTAAATATTTTATTTTTGTTATGTCTGTGTTCATCTGCCACCATGAAGGCTAGTGAAATTTCCATATTACATCTAAGAATTAAAAGTTTATATAGATCACACAGATTTCACTGATGTTTAAATGTTTAGTTCATATTACATTTGACAGAGTAAGCTCTCTCCCCAGAACCTTCCTTTAGCTGTCAATACATTTAATTTGAGTTCTGTGCACATGTTGAAACTCTAGATGGACTCAGGCTTGACTAGAGGATGTACACCTTAGAAAACACATGTCTGCAGTGCATGTGTGCACATTAGAGCTGCCCAAAGCAGGGAAGATGTCTGCAAGGTCATCAAGCAATAGTTGTGGGGTTTGAAATTAGAGCAAAGTGTGCATGATAAGCTGCTAAAAGAAGATAGATGTCTGAGGAACTGTAGGGTTTATGAGTAGGGAAGACCATTATCGGAATGACCATTTCCCCAGGTGCCAAGCTGGATTACTTCCCAATTAGAAGAGGGATGTCTTGGGAAGGAGTACAGAAGGGCAGGTGGGGACTGTTGGCTTCTTGGCCTTTCTGAACCTTTCCACAACTGGCTGAGTTTCCATTAATTGTGTTGTCACTGATGCAGACCCTCATAACCTAAAAGAGTTCATCTACTCCTTAAAGTGAAAAATAATGGGAGCATCTACAAAGCGTTTGCCAACTAAGTCCTTGTCAGAATTATTTACTGCCCACCTAAGCCAGGCTGAAATAAAGGAAGTCAAGGAAAAATATGGACCTTTCTGACTGGAGATTCTTGTACTCTAGAGGCAGAAAATTCAAAGGGATTTGAATTGCTGACAAAGGAATTTATTTCCTTGTCATTCCTTGAATCTACTTAGCTTATGCAAAACTGGAGAACTGTGGTACTGTAGTGTTTCATGTTGCAGGATCCTGGAAAATCTAACCCTGTTTATCATTTTCTCCTTTCTTGTAAAAAGTGAAATAGTTTTTCTATAATTCATCACAGAAATACATATAGTTTTGTCCAGTGAATTGAAGATTAGAAATTTACATCTAATGCAGGTGAATTAATAACAAAAAAGGTTAAAACCAACTCATTCATTGTGAGTGCTTATGCTGACTAGTTTTAGTGACATTTCTTTACGATGCGTCCATTAACACAAGCATAGGACGATGACATCAGGCTTCTAGAAAATGGCGAATGCACTTGCTATACAATGTCTAGATTACTCTAGAAATATAAAATATACTTTAATGTCTAGAAAACTATACCAAATAAGCAAGTCATGGTTAAGGAGGCTATACCTTTAAAATAGTATTATTTATGACCACATTAAGAATCATATGCCAACATTTTCAAAGAATTAAAATATCAGTAATGAATTTGTGATTATAGATTATATACACACATATAATACACACACACACACACACACACACACACACACACACACACACACACACACCCAGATAGTTAGAACTTTGCTGAATAAAACAGTACTGGGAATGGGAAAAGAAAGAAATTCACCATACCAAACTCTTGGAGAAAGCCATCATTTGTGTCTCTCACTCCTTGAGTATTTCATAAATATTTTAGACCCAATATTTTTACTGCCAAGTCAACAGTTTTCCTCCATTAGTCTATTTATTTTCCTTCATATTTCATTTCAGAAGTATTAACTATAACACAACCCGGGCCTATAATTAATTTGTCCTTCTCTCTGGTTTCCAAAAGTATTTGAAGATCAGCTCTCCTCCCCCAAACTCTTACGCTTACTTGTCTTCTGCTCACACCCATGCCTTCTAATGTAAGCACCTTCTAGACACACATTATCATTCCAGAGCCTGTTAGCAGGGGTCACCACACCTTCTTGATTCCTTCCCGTCCTTTGGATTATTACAGCTAGAGTAACTTTGCTACCCCAAAAGGCACTTGCTTGACCTTTTACCTTTGTACTTGTTTGGGGAATCATTGACCTCTGTTGGGTAGAACGAAAAGACATCGCTGAACATTCGGTAAGGCCCAAACACTCCATAGCAAAGCTTTGTCTGTCCTCAGTGCCAGCAGTGCTCAGGATGAGAACCACTCATGTAACTCTTTCTCATCACTGAGTCCAGAATTATTTTATAGGCATGCAGATCTGAGGAGGCCAGGCTTTCAGTGGACATCCTCTGATCTTCTCATTGTTTTTCACTTTGCATTCCAAAACCTTAAGTTACTTTCTCTGGCTCCCATGCCAGATTTGTGACATAAACCTTTCCTTGTTATTTGCCAATGCTAAGACATACTGAACTTCCCTCTCTGCTTTCTGGGAGTGCATTTGTTTTATTGTCTTCCTTCTAGTTATCCCAGCAACTCCCATTCAATCCAGCCTGAGTTACAGTATGAATGTTTTGAGACACCTTCTTGGGTCCCAAGGCCACTGCAGTTCTCCCTGCTGGATGCTCTTTTCTGGCTCTGCATTTCTCCTCATTACAAATATACTGCTTTCAATATTTCCTAAATATTAGTTTCCTGAAAACTGTAAAAATAATATGTGAACTGGGTCTAATTTGCTACATTCAGTTCCATTGAATGACAAATATAAGGATCTCAAGTTATTGTAATTATTATCACAGAGTTCAAGCCATTTTTTTATATTTATTGTCCTAATGCATTATTAATAAAGTAGAAAATTCTATAGCTTTCTATGACACTTATTTTTTTCTAAATTCTTCCTTGATGCAAGTACTTTCTAAACTTTACTAAATAATCTTAGTACTGTCTGCTTAGTTCCTATATTGTACTCCTAGTGTCTATACAGTGTGCCTAGATTCTATACTATATACTCAGTTTATATTGTATGCCTAGTCCCTGTATTGTTTCCCATCTAAGACTATATGACTAGTCTCTATACTTTAGTACTAGTAATTTGATAGTGATGCTGCATGTCTTTAGTTCAAATAGTTATCATTCACACAGTTTCAAATAATTAGCTTGTATATGTTTTACATGTCTTCAAATTTATAAACTTCTGAGATTAAAGAATAGATACCAGCCGGGCAGTGGTGGCGCACGCCTTTAATCCCAGCACTCGGGAGGCAGAGCCAGGCAGATCTCTGTGAGTTCGAGGACAGCCTGGGTTACCAAGTGAGTCCCAGGAAAGGCGCAAAGCTACACAGAGAAACCCTGTCTCGAAACCGCCCCCCCCCAAAAAAAAAAGAATAGATACCAAGTTTCCATCACTCCAAAAGATGATAAAAATTTCTTCTTTAGTTCTTTCAACATGTTCCCATCCAAAGCTTTGATGGTACAATTACTTCTTCAACTTTGTAGCAGTTCTTAAGTGACTTCTTTCCTCACAACACCCTTCAAACTTCAATAATAGTTTAATAAATAAAAGTACTACTAGTCTTTAAAAAATTAATCTATTTGTATTTATGCTCAGTTTCTCATTAGTCTCTCAGTCTTATAGACTTCATTTGTAAGTTCTGTGAGGATGCTGCTTTCCTAGGTTGGTTTTGTGTGTGTGTGTGTGTGTGTGTGTGTGTGTGTGTGTGTGTGTGTGTGTGTGCGCGCGCGCGCGCGCGTGCATGTGTGTATGTGCATGTGCATGGATGTATGAGTATTATTCATATTTTCTCTGAATATCCAGTTTGCTGATTCAATTCATCTCTACATGGTTAAATACAAGATGCGTGGATTCTGTCACCCAAACTTCATGAATGGTGCTTTTCTGTAATCAAAGCTTATTGAGAAGGCTCAGAGAAGTAATATTTTTCTTATCTCATTAGAAGACAATATCCTTTCCCTTTGTCAATCTACTAAAGTTTCTTTCTTGGCATTTGCTGAATACCATCATCAAAGTACACTTGGTATTTGTTGATGTCTACTTTTTTCTGGAGGAGTGATGACCTGGTCAGTTGTGGATTCATTCTTATTTTTTTTCTTATTAAGAAATTTTTTATTCTTTTTATATACCAACCACAGATTCCCCCTTCAATCCCTCCTCCAGCTCCTCTCCAACCATCCTCCCACCCCACCCCACATCCCCTTCTGAAAAGGTAAGGAAGGCCTCCCATGGGTAGTAAGCAAAGCCTGGTACACTCAGTTGAGGTAGGTCCAAGCACTCACCCCCTGCATCAAGGGTGAGCAATGTGTCCAACCATAGGTAATGGGATCCAGAAAGCCAGTTCATGCACCAGGGATAGATCCTGATCCCACTGCCAGGGGCCCCTTAAACAGACCAAGCTACACAACTGTCTTGCTTATGCAGAGGACCTAGTCCAGTCCCATGCAGGCTCCACAGCTGTTGGTCTAAAGTTCATGAGTTCCTGCTACTTTGTCTCAGTTGTTTTTGTAGGTGTACCCATCATGATCTTGATGCCCCCAGCTTATAGAATCCCTCCTCCCTCTCTTTGACTGAACTCCTAGAGCTCAGCCTGTTGCTTGGCTGTGGATCTCTGCATCTGCTTCCATCAGTTACTGGATGAAGGTTCTATGATTACAATTAGGGTATTTATCAATCTGATTACCAGGGTAGGCCAGCTCAGGTACCCTCTCTGATAGGGGTCATCCTTGTGGATTCCTAGGAACTTCCCTAAGCACCCAGTTTCTCCCTATCCCCATGATGTCTTCCTCTAGTAAGATCTCTTTCATTGCTCTCCCACTCTGTCCCTGTTCCAGATCAAGCATCCTATTTCCTTCTTTATTCCTCATCCCCTATGTTCTCATTCCTCATCCCCTACCCTCTATTGCCCCACATCACTCCCAGTTTACTCAGGAGATCTCATCAATTTCCCCTTCCCAGGGTGATCCATGCATCCCTCTTAGGGTCCTCTTCATTAGCTAGCTTCTCTGGAGCTTTGGTTTGTAGTCTGGCTGTCTTTTGCTTTACATCTAGTATCTACTTATGAATGAGTACATACCATGTTTGTCTTTTTGAGTCCAGATTATCTCACTCAGGATGATATTTTCTAGTTCCATCCATTTGTCTGCAGATTTCATGATGTCATTGTTTTTTACAGCTGAGTAGTACTCCATTGTGTATATGTACCACATTTTCTTTAGTGGAGGGACATCTAGATTGTTTCCAGGTTCTTGGTATTATGAATAATGCTGCTATAAACATAGTTGAGCAAGTGTCCTTGTGGTATGATTGAGCATTCCTTGGGTGTATGCCCAAGAGTGGTATTGTTGGGTCTTGAGGTAGATTGATTCCCAATTTTCTGAGAAACTGCCATGCTGATATCCAAAGTGGCTGTGCAAGTTTGCACTCCCACTGTGGAAGCCCACAAAGGTTTCCTAGTGAGATCTGAGCTTGTTTTACTCTGCAGGGCTGCACTAGAGGGTTGGTTGACCACATGTGTGGTTACCAGGTGATTGGAAGGGTCTGCACTTGGCTGTGCTAGGGGGAGGTCTTTTGTGCCACTCCTTGGAATTCCTATAAAAAGCTCTTTAGAAGATACAGGAGGGTCCAGTGGATATTGATCCAGGCCCTCCCGAGTCTATTCCATGTTTCTATGTGTTTCTGTCCCCTCTGTCTTTCTACTTAATATCTATTATTCCTCTCTCCTCAAGAGTACCCTGAGGAAAAAGTGGAGGCAGGCTCCCCAACAAATGGCACCAGGAGCAGGGACAGAGGACCTGTTGAAAGGAGAGGTAAGGGGTGTCATGTGTATAAGGGGGCATGCCCAATAATGAATTAAAAATAAAGGTGATGGAATTTTATTCTCAGGAGTGAACGTAAAGTGGCTGAAAGAAATGCCAAAGTGAAAAGTGATGCTACAGCAAATATCTCTATCTATGGTTCTCTCTTTATTAATTTCTATCTATAAAATTAATTAAAAATATAAGATTAGGTGTAGAAATATCGGGTAAGAAGAAATTCAGAATTAGAGTAGAATTAGGAGTATTGGGTAAGAAAAAACTTAGGGTAAGATAGAATATAGGAAATAGTGTGGAAAAAAAGCTTAAGATAAGAAAAGCAATAAAAAAGAAGAGCTGTGTCCTTGATTCTCCAACTATGAGACTATGAATGCAGACTCCTGCGGAAGAATTAGAATCAGGAAAAAATACTATGAAAAAAAATAGGCAGAAAAAGATTTCTGTGGAAGCTTTTTGCCTATGGACATCTTAGAGCTAAGCCCTGAGTAGTAGGGGAAAATTTTTCCCTGAGACAGATGTGGACAAGGCAAAAACCCTCTGCTCCACTGATATTGCCACTGTATGAAAACATTGTACCATCAGAGTTAGTTTCCTCTTGTCCAACAAGCCGAGAAAAAGGAACAGAAGTTTTGGGAAAAACTTAGTAATCTCTGTTTAAAAAACTGAAAACTTTTCAGGTCTTTCCTTCTCAGATCTCTTTTCTTTCTGTAAGGGCAAAATTAGACTCACCTGGAAGGAACATCTATCAGAATGAGGAAGTCACCTGTAATTGTCCTAGAATAAAACACCTCTTGGAACATGGCAAACCCTCTCTGCTAGTCCTGTCTCCCCTTCAAGCTAGTATTAGAAAAACAGCAGACCCTTTGGACCCTAGCCAGAGTCCCCTGTGGCTAGAGCCTAGTGAGAGATTCCTGAGACAATGCAGATGGAAAGCTGAGTAGGGACAACTTCCCACCAGGGTGCAGCCACAGCAGAGGCTGTGAGGGATCTGGGGAAGAGCTGCTGGCATGGAAAAGAGCAGGGTCTCAGTAGCTATAATGGCAGCACAGGACAAACTGAGGCAAAATTTGGCCATACAAATGAGACTGGAGGGGGATGGCAGGAGCTGCCTGCCTGTCCTCAAGCCCTGAATTGGTGGCTGGGGCTATGCAGCACCCATGGCTGAGGAGAGGAACAAAAATAGTCTTTCTGAAAAAGCTGTTGTTTCAAGCACTCTTTTCACTGGTGAAGTGGGGGAAAATCAAAAGCTTGATTTTAGTAAGAATAAGAAAGGCAGCATGGGAAATGTAGTTCATAAAAGCATGGTGGTATAGGCATGCCTGGAAGAAAATGCAAACATACCAGCACAAAAAAAAAATTCAAATGTTCCATAACAGAGCAACAAAAAGCCCAAGGGAAATACTGCTGGTACTGTGCTACCCAAAATCTCCGCTTTTTCAGTTCAAAACATCACACAGTTGAGTTAGTTTGTACAGAAATTCTACTGCTGTCATAGGAACACATGTATATATGAGTTACTTAAGCAGCTAAAAGTGTTTTTATAATTAGCATGAGTTTTTGTTTACTTGAGTGGATACTTTGAAGTGTTTTTAAATGACTGTTTTTTCCTGGGAATCAAAATAGTCCCTTGAAAATTTTATTGAATATCTGTTAGGCGAGAGTTTTGATTTAGAAAAATGCTTGTTGTATCTAAGACTGTTGTAGTCTCCTTAGACCCATTCCAAAAAGGATATTCTATCTTTTTTATCCTCTACTCCTTTACTGGGAGGTATTGAAGCTATGGAGATCAGTGTGGATGTTTGTAAGTTCTTAGTAGGGATCTGGGTCAGAGCCGAATTAAGCTCTGTACCTCCTCCTGCCAGAGGCTGGTAGCCAAAGACAGGCAACATTCTTCTTGATAGCTTCCAACCTAAGCTAGAATATGCTTGATGGAAAGTGTATCTTAGCCAGGCGGTGGTGGTGCATGCCTTTAATCCCAGCACTCAGCAGGCAGAGCCAGGCAGATCTCTGTGAGTTCGAGGCCAGCTTGGGCTACAGAGTGAGTTCCAGGACAGGCTCCAAAGCTACACAGAGAAACCCTGTCTCAAAAAACAAAACAAAGGAAAAAAAAGAACAAAGAAAAGAAAGTGTATCTCTATTATGGGTAAGGATGTTTATTCAAGAAGGATGACCTAAGACAGGCACAGTGTATGTGAGGGGTCTAGGGGGCCCTTTATTATACCAAGAAGGGGGAGGTATGGAGGCACACATTCTGTAGGCTGTAATTTTGTCTTATTTACCATTTCCTTTGCCTTACAGAAGCTTCTCAGTTTCAGGAGGTCCCATTTATTAATTGTCCATCTCAGTGTCTGTGCTACTGGTGTTACATTTAGGAAGTAGTTTCCTGTGCTAATGCATTCAAGGCTACTTCTTACTTTCTCTTCTGTCAGGTTCAGTGTAACTGAATTTATGTAGAGGTCTTTGATCTACTTGGACTTAAGTTTTATGCATGGTGATAGATATTTGCATTCTTCTACATCTTGACATCCACTTGTGCCAGCACCATTTGTTAAAGATGTTTTCATTTTTCCATTGTACAGTTTTGGCTTCTTTATCAAAAATCAGGTGTTCACTGGTGTGTGGATTAATGTTAGGGTCTTCAATTCAATTCCATTGGTTGTAGAGTCATTCTTAATTTTCTGTATCTTTCCCATGGAAAACATTGGCTTCAGTTGTTCAATGTGTCTTCCTTAGATACATAAGCTCTCTTTCTTTCTATGTCCATTGCCTTTCTTGTAGTTTCTTCACCCTTTATCATTTTCTTTTGTAGTTCTATGATTCTTCCTGTGTATGTTTCCTCTGTATTAATTTTCAACTTTACCTTCAGATTTGAATTGAACATAAGCCATTATTAGTCTTTCTCAGTCACTCAGTGATGTACCTTATTTTCTTAACTAACAACTTGCTCTGCATGGTTTGTTCCAGTAGCTACTCTTTCTTTGTAGCTTTGAGACTGAATTCTATTCTATTTTCTGACATAGTGAATATGCAAATATTCAAAAGCAAATCTCAAAAGTGTGATCCCAAGCTGCCTTTCCCTGTGGTACATTTTTCCTCCTCATCCCCACCTGAAATTACTCTATATTTTATATTTGTTTTATTTTTAATGAATCTTATAATAGTAGAGGTTCTCTACTGAAATATTACATATACTACTTTATTACTACTTATATAATTCTCATAAAACTTAAAAAAGATTTTGGTATTGAAAATTCTTATTATTTATTCAGCCAAGCAACTCTGTTAGCCTTTGAAATGACAATTTGGATAGTAAATTATTTATTCTCCCAGAATCATCTCTGTTAAGAATTACTTTTCCAAATTATTGTCATAGAATATTGAATTGGAACAAGGCTCTTAGATTCTTTTAAATGGCTCCATTCTACCATGGGTGTTTTTAATCCTATGCCTGTTATATGGTAATAGTATCTTGGCCTGCTATGTAATGCTTCATTGAACTTTGTTTAGAAAGAATTACAAAGAGACTGCTTGTTGCACGAATCCTAAATGGTCTTATAATAAAAACCCAGAGCCAGATATTGGGGTAAATACTGAAAGATCACAGGAAATAAAGGAACAAACCACAGCCACTTTTCACCTCACCAACTCCTCAGCTAATCCTGTCTCCATGAATCCTTAGACTGAATGCCTCTGAGTCCTCAGCTGAAAGCTCCAGTTCCTGTCTCCTTACAACTTATATACATTTCTTTGCCAAGCCATTTTACTTCATATCTCAACTTTCCTAGTGCTGGGATTAATGGCATGTGTGCTTCCTAAATACTGGGGTTAAACTTGTATGCCACCACTGCCTGGCTCTCTTTCTCTCCTAGACTGGATCAATCTCATGTTAGCCCAGTGTGGCCTTGAACTCACAGAGAGCCAGATGGATCTTTGCCTCCCGAGTGCTAGGATTAAAGGTGTGTGCCACCACTGTTTGACCTCTATTTTTAATCTAGTGGCTGACTTGTAGCCATAAGTTTTTCCAGGTCCCGCCTGGCCCCATGGTCCTCAGCTGCTCATAAAATAATCATTTGGAGGTTTAATATTAATTACCAATTGCATGGCCTATGACAGGCTTCTTGCTATCTAGCTCTTATAACTTAACCCATTAATAACTATTAATAAGTTGCCACATGGCCATGGCATTATCAGTCTGCTGGCATGTTATTGCTCCTTTGGTAGTGGCTGGTATCTCTCCCTCCTCTCCTTTCTTCTCTCCATATATCTGCTTAGATTTCCCCACTGTCTCTAAGTTGCCTTGTGATAGGCCAATGCAGCTTTATCAACCAATCAGAGCAATACATATTCACAGTATACAGAAAGACATCCCACAACACTGGCTCTGTCCTCTGATCTTCAGCCAAATTTTATGAGTATAAACAAAATATCATCACATATCCCTTTTTGTGTATAAAATAATAAAAGAAGGTTATAACTAATATGAGAAAAACTATATACAATAAGTATAATATTTATATATAAAATATACAGTCAAGAATTACATTAACAATGTCCAGTCCATTAACATTTGATAAATTCAGAGAAAATACTCCATTATGTATCATAAATTGGTGAATCCAAAGTATTGTATTTAATTTATTTTCTATCCTAACTTGTATTACCAACCAAAACTATCTTTTGATGTCTTTCAAACTTATACACTTTATACCTCTTTAGTGAGTTTGTTTTCTGAATTTGTTAACAAGGAAAACTGTAACTGTAACTCTATCTAGTCTTCAACTTTCTCAGAGACCCAAGAAGGAAATAATATTAACTAAGTAAACTGGAAGTGCAGGTAAGCACCTTCCAAAAACTGAGAAATGACAGAAACAGCTGGTTGCTTGGGCAGTCACCCAAGGTTCCTCTGCATTGTTGGGGAATCCATCTTTGGCCTACAGGCCTAGCATATCTGACAGACTTATCTGTGAAGGAGGATTTTCTGAAGGGCCTTCCTACCTTGTCTTGGCAAGGATCAGCAGTCCTTTCTTTTGTGTTCTTCTTGTCCCATTTGGACAGCATACTGTCAGCAGTTGAGGCAAGGGTATTTTTTTCTGCCCAGGGGCTAGCTTTTGCCAAAAGGAAATTAAACTCCATATGGAGTTTCTTTGATGCTCATCATCTTCTCTGAAGTAGATCAGTGCTGCCATCAGACATGTCTCATAGTCATAAAAAAAGAATCTATGTTATTAAAACATCTTAAATGCCATCTTCTGTAGATCTCTGAAGCATTTGAAGATGACCTGTCTATCCAAAATATATCTCTATTTGACCTTGAAAACATACCTAACCTGACTACAAGTTTGATTGTAATAGTTGACTAACTACTATCCTGCCTTTCTTTATATCCTAATTAGTTAGTAATGATAACTTCCAAGGACTAGAAATTTTCATTACATTGTTAAATGAACGGTATAGGTACAATACATTGACCAAGATTAGAAATGTATGTACAGTATGTTCCAACAAAAATAATTTCAACTTTGTCTCAATATACACAATTTGTATACAACATACAAAAATCCAATCCAATGTAAAATATTTAAAACCAGTAGTTATGTCAGGTGGTGGTGGCGGTGGTGGCGGCACACACCTTTAATCCCAGCACTTGGGAGGCAGAGCCAGGAGGATCTCTGTGAGTTCAAGGCCAGCCTGGTCTACAGATGGAGATCCAGGACAGGCACCAAAACTACACAGAGAAACCCTGTCTCAAAAAAAAATAGTAGTCGCTTTTTAAAAGTAGTTTCAATAATCTACCTTTTTATCTTATTATATCTATATCCTCTTTTTTCTTTTTCTTTTTTTTTTTAAACAAGAACCCTGAATCTTATCTCCTTTGTTTACCTTTTTTTCCTGACCATTACCAATAACAACTTGCAATCAACCACCCTAAAGAATGACAATTATCCAAAGCCCATTGAAGGACTACCCCCCCCACCCCCCCACCCCACCTCTTGGGAATGTGGGCATCATGTTCTTAAAATCACTTCCTGCTGTCTGGGGGTAAAGGCATCTTTAGGGGATCCTGTAAAGAAAAATTTTGGGTTAATTGTCAAGTCCTAGGTGAGGCAGCTATATCATTTGTTGTCCAGTCTCAGGGTAATGAGAAAGTGCAGGGCTTGTCTTAAGTCCTGGCTGGATTAGTCCATGAGGCTGAATCATCTCATGGACAATTATCAAATTGTCCTGAGCAGTTTGTAGTCCAAAGCCTATCTTTGGGTGGTGTTTGTCAGCTTAATGACATTATCAACATCCTAATGGAATCATCGTTGTGGGGCCCCATCATCCTTTTGGAGACTTCAAAGGTCACTGTTAGGTGTGGTCATGGTTCACTGCAGAAAATCTTTTTCATGGGGCATTTTTTCTGGATGATTTGTCCTTTTTTTTCAGATGTCTCATTTGTCCGGTGTTCTTCAGATTCCTTAGCCTTTATTCTCCTGAAAGACAAAAACAAAACCCTTCTCCAACCCTAACTTTGGAGAGGTTCCCTTTTGGCAAGTTAAATCTGATCAAATGAAAACATTTGCTAGTTGTATAAGTTAATTTAAATTGAATGGTCATGCTGGTTGATGAACTATCACCTCTTTTAATTAAGAAGTCTCTCTTGTTCAAATTGAACCTTTATTAATTTTGATGGTATCCACAGCTTTTCTTCTCCTGTGGAAACAAGAACAAAACTTCATCTCCAACGTAACACATACCCTGGTTTCAATTCTGAGGTCAGCACATCCTTAAATTACACAGGTTGATTTAATTCTGTATGTTTTTTTTCCTATTATCAAATGTCTCTCTGCAGCTGTTGTTCCTTTCTCATTAGCATTGAGAAAATTTAAATTTAAGAGAGCATTATGTAATCTATTTCTGTGTGTTTTTGTTACCCCTTTCTGTTTATTTAGAATATCCTTTAGAGTTCAATTTTATTTTTCTATGATTTCTTGGCCTGTAGGATTGTATGGTGTACCTATACTATGCTTTATATTGTAATAAGCAAAAAACTGTTTCATTTTACCAGAGACATATGTTGGAGCATTGTCAGTCTTAATTTGTATAGGTATATCCATGATAGCCATAACTTCTAGATAGTTATAATTATAGTTTTTCTTAGTCATGATAAAAGATAAATTAGATATAAAACTTTAGACTCACAAAAATAGGATAGATGATAGAATATTTTCTTTAATCTTGCCAAATACAAATATTAGATATTGTAACTGTAATTCTTGTTTGATAATTGTTTTGTTATATATAATTTTACTATGTTAAAGTTAAAACATTCCTTTTTGATTAGACAGAAAAAGGGAAGTACTGTAATGGCAAACTAATGGACTTGTATCATCATCCAAATCCAAATTGCAAAGTAATGTAGCTTAGTTTGACACCTGTGGTCTTTCAGAACTTGCAACCTGTTGCTCTAAGATCTTCTGGCTTTTGTAGTTATAATTGAGAAGCCTGCTGTTCTGATTCAAGAAAGAAGGCCCAAATTATATATGAAAAGGCAGGTCAACCAGGATAATAGCAATAGCATCATGAGTTTATTTTCTGTTCTTGGCCATTTGGTGTTCTGTGTGCCTCTTAGTATTTGAAGGAGCATCTGTTTCCCTAGATTTGGGAAACTTCTATGATTTTATTGAAAATATGTTCTTCATTTCCTTTGACCTGGAAATTCCTCTTCTTATAGTCTTGTAATTTGTAGACTTTATATTTTCATGATGCCCCAAAGTTTCTGCACATTGTTTTTCTTTGGCAGAATGACCCAGTTCCATCCTCTACATGTTCTATTGTGTGTGTGAGCCTTTCCACTGACTTTTGTTTGTCTGTTTTTAGTTTGACAGAATTTTCCATGCCTAGATTCGCTTCCAATTCAGTTTTTTCCCCAGTACTTCTATGCCTTTATTGAACTGAATTTCCATATCCTGCATTGTCTTCATTATTTCAATAGGCACTCATGTTTTGGGGGGCTTCCGTTTAGTGCTGTCCACTTCTAGTTTATTCACATTTATTTTTGACCTTGATAAATGCCTTGAATTGTTGGATCTTTCTACAGTGGACCCTTGTCATTATTGTGAGTTCCACACGTATTTTCCCCCGTCTTTGTCATACACATTTGATCATGGGATTTGCTTTAGTTAGCGAGTAAAGAAACAAATTACGGGATGCCAGTGTCAAGACTTGAGTGGACACTGAGCATTGTGTGTAAGACAGGTTCATCATGAGGAGTTCACATTGAGTTTATTTACTATACAAGGAGGAGGGTGAGACAGCTGGAGCAGAACCACCTAAAGTGGACTGCTCATCTGAGCTCTAACTTGCAGAAGCAATTTATACCAGTGTTTCTTCACATTGGCCATAAAATGATTTATGCCGGGAAATCATAAATAAGTCAGAGTCTATGTTATAAGTACACAGTAAAGTCTATAATTGCTACTTGCATTCTAAATTGGATTTGTACCAAAGCATACAAGAGTGTCACACTAAAATAAATATATAAAGCAAAGTGAAAGAAAACATCAACAACAGCTACAACAAAACCAATTTGGCTTTGATCACTGTCTAGTCTACCATAGAAGAAATGTCATCAATCATTACACGCTTTGTGTTTTAGGTAGCACAGATTCAAAGATGAACTTGGTTGTGCAGTGGGTGTAATTACATAACTGACTCCTAATCTGTGGGGGAAAAAAAAAAAAAGAGGAGACAATTTCAAAAGAACGAAGATTAGAGATAAAAATCTTTGTTTCCTGAAAGAGGCAATTCCTTGGTATCGGTTCCCCCTAGAAGAAATTATTAATTAGAGGTAGAGTAAAATGTCTCTGTAGTCAAGTGAGAAAGAAGAGCAGAAGAGTCACTACCATATGTAAATTAGGAGAATGAATCAGCACGGTGTCCTCAGAGAAGATGAGAACTGCCTGCTCTTACCAATGCAGTTATGGACTATCAGGGCCAACATAATTGGTTAATTGTAACCTATTGTTGTAGCTTGTGTTTTGTTAGTGTGGTAAAAATCCATGACCAAAAATACCTTGGGAAGAACAGGTTTATTTTATTTATACTTGCATGCCACAATCCAGCATTGAGAGGAGCTAGGGCAAGGGCTCAAGGAAGGAACCTAGATAAGGGAACTGAGGAAGAGGTGATGGAGGAAAACTGCTTATTGGCTTGCTCCCCAAGGCTTTATTTGCTGGCTTTCTTATGTATTGAGGACCAACTGCCCAGGGATGACATGGCCCATAGTGGGCTGGGGTCTCCAAATCAATCATCAGTCAAGGAAATGCTCCACAGACATGCCTCCTGGCCAATTCCATGGTGCAGGCAGTTCCGTAGTTTGGGTTGCCTTTTCCTTGGTGACAATTTGTGTTAAGATGACAAAATCTTATAAATAGGCTTAGAAAGTGAATATAAATCCCAGTAGAAGACCCTGATTAGATTCACCTATTTAACCAGACAGTAAACCTGAAGTAAACACAGATTGATTAAATATATTAAAAGCAAACGATGAAAATTAAATCTCCACATTTTCTGATGAGACAAAATGAAGTATTAGCCATGTAAGTAAATCTAAATGTGAGTAAATTAAAGATAAATAGAAAGAATACCAGAAGAGCAGCATTTAAGAGCATAATCCTTTCAGATTTAAAATTTGACTTCAATAAAACAAAGAGAAACGAAATCCTGCTGCCAGCAAAATTAAAGGAAAAGGAAAAGGCCAGTTCACGGTCTTTTTGCTGGTCAGCATAAGACTTCCTCAGGGGCCATGCTTGACACCTCAGCAATGGGAAGGGTGAAGTCAGTGAGCAGAGGAAAGCTAAGTTTAAAAAATTAAGTGTACCAGGGGCTGTCCTCAAAGAGTGTAGATAGCTGCTCATCTATACACTGGCATTAGGAAGCAAAATCAACTTGAGCAAACTTACAGAAAAACGCAATTTTAGGAACACACAGAGCCATCTTACAAAACTGAATGTGGTGGACTTTCCATGTCAAGCAGAATCAACCAGAAGCCCTTGCAGTACCACTTCCTTCCCTGCTTCCCTGTTCTCCTTGCTTCCTGCCTCCACTTCCCTTCTGCATTAACCTCATCCCCAGCTCCTGGCAGTAGCACTTTCTCTGAGCTCTTGATCTTCCTGGGAGCTGACTGCCGCACCCCTTCTGGGTTCGTATCACTTCCAGGAAGCTGACTGCCACACCCCTTCTGGGTTCGCATCACTTCCTGGGAGCTGACTGCTAGGCTGACCTGAAATATCAAACTATATAAAACATAAATTTCTTTCCAGGAAATGTGATTTAATTCCTTAGTTTTGATGCTGTTCCCATTTCAATCTATCAATTCTACTCAATATAGGGGATTAGTATGTTTCTGTGTTCAAACAGGATGCAGGAAACACTACTTTCCTCAGTGAGGGGAAGAGTCAACTCTTTTTACAAAACAAAACAAAAAAATATGAGGGACTGCAGGACTCCTTTGAAGGTATCATCCTAACTTTATCATTTGACTACTCCATAGATAAAATCTAGCCTTCCCAATATTCACAATACTCGAAAATTCATGTAGAAGCACTTTCCAATGCATGACCACAAGAAATCTAGCCAGATCTTAATCCTGTGGAGTCTAGAAGAGAAAAACTGTTATATGCTGAAAAAAAAAAAAAATCCCACTGAGCAAACTGACCAGGAAAACTCCTTCAAAGTAGTATGTGAAGCTGTGTATCGAGGACAGGAACCTCCCAAGACAGGCACAGGATCAACTGCAGAGTGAGATGTGTGACTGCGGCATGGACCTGACCGATACAATCCTCTGCTGAGGGGCAGTTTTTCTCCTCTTGTTTGTTCTAGTTTCAATCTTTAGAGAATGGCTGGGGAGTTTAGAGGTGTGGTCTGTGCCTTAGCGCAGGACCTTAGCGGCTAGTCCCAGGATGGAGCTGAAGGGATCTGGAAGGCTATGGGGCATGCTTTTGTATGGGTGGAATTTGCGTTTCTCCTACTACAACTGCTCTAATAGCAGCTTCAGTTTGGTTTTGGAGTCCTTAATTTACAAGGAAACAACTAAAAAAAAAAAAAAAAACGCCCCCCAAAGCAGCATTTTAGAAATATCCTTGCTTGTTTGAATTACAAACTAGAGTTGGGCCCTGGGTTATAAAACTTGAGGATATTAGCAGTAAGATGGTGCTTCCTTCATTTCTGTTATCCCAATCTAAGTGACATTAACCTTGGGGCATTGGAAATAGAAACAAGGAGGTGGTAGAGGATCTATCGACACGCCATCTTTAGAGATAAAAGTAAAAGTGTCCTGTTTTATTTTTATTTCCCATTTGCTTGATTTATATGAATTATTTTTATTCTTTTGGAACAAGGCTGTGAACAAACTATCTTCAAGTTCTAGGAAAGGCATGAGTAATGTTGGGTCCACAGTTAAATTTTCTTAGCTATTTATATACTAGTTGCTGAGGAAAATATTATTTCAAGGGGCTTACATATATTTTTATATGAAGGAAGAGGGGAGTTTATTGCTAAAGATAATTACACACACACACACACACACACACACACACACACACACACACACACATACTGGTGAAATTATTAAGGCCACTCCACGTAGTTAAAAGGAGATTTATTTAATGGCATAACATACAAATTAAGGGATAGGTAGGTCGCGGGGTCTGGGGAAGGTGTATTGCAGTCCAGCGGTGTTCTCTGGAGCTCTGCTTGGCCCACCTCCACCATCCAGGGTCCCGCAACGGAGAGAGCACTCCCCGATCCTGATCTTGGGTCCCCAGGCGCCTCCCTTGGCCCCGCCTTGTAGGCGTGACAGTTGCTAAAGTCTCAATGGGGGTTGGAACTTCCAGATCAAAGCTGGAATGGCTACCCACTACACACACACACACACACACACACACACACACACACACACACACACACACACACATCTCTTAATCAGTTTGTCACAGTAACATATCTCCCAGAGAGTCTAGATGGCCACCAGCAGGAGGGCAGGAGGACAGTCATTCAGGGATTTAGGCCAACTTGTGCCATCACCGAACAGTCTTCACAGAGTCTTCTGGTTTCCCACCTCCCAGCAGTCGATGAGGATGAGCTAGACAACTGATTGCAATGATTTGAGATTGCCAAGACCAAACAATGGAAATGGAAAATTCACTTGGCTGTATTTATTTGTAAGGAGGGAAAGGCCTAGCTGTGTGCCTTGGAAGAGTTGAAGTTAGGTTCGTGATGCTGCAATTGCAAAGCCCTTCTCTTGAGGTGGCCAACTGTGTGTTTCAGCTCTCTTTCCACATGTAGGGATGATCTAAAGTTTGATCACATAGAGCAAGCGGTCTATATTGGGTATGTCTAGTTGTTACCTGTAGCAACCCAATTAACTTAAAATAATTTTTAATAATTATTTATTTTAATTTATTTTATTTTATGTATATGAACATTTTGCCTGGATGGATGTATATGCACCACATATGTGTATGGTGCCCAAAGAGGTCAGAAAAAAGATTGAATCCCCTGGAGGAGTTATGATTATGAGTCATAATGTGCTACTGGGAACCAAATGCAGGTTCTCTTAAGAAAAACATATGCTCTTAACTGCTGAGATATCTCTCCAAACCCTTGGTCCAACTAATTTAGAAATTATTAGGTAACTACTTGGTTCATAATTGGCTCATGTAAGTTACAAACCTTGTACAAAGAATAGGAACCTAATTCCGCCCTTTGAGTGACAATGCTTGCTTTATTTTCCTCCAAGGGCCATGATTTATATCCTGGGCGAAATTGCCTTTCCTTGGCCCCATGTCCATCTCTGTCCCTGGCTATGCAGCTCTTAGAGCCTACCTTCTGGGGGTGAAACCTTGATAGACCAGTTTGCAGAAGGCTTCATGTGCTCGAGACCACAGCCCAGCTGTTTCACAGGAACTTCCACAAGCTTGTGTTCTGTCCCTTCCTTCTTTTCATGGCTCTGCAGCTGATAGCTGGTCATTCTAATGGCATCTGAAATAGCAGACAAAATGCTTCTGCTCTGAACCTAGTCATGTGTGCTGGGGGAGCCTGTCTAAGGAGCTGTGACAGTGTAATGTCTTTTCCAGCCTTAACTGTTCTTGTCTGGGGTCAGAAGCAAGCAGGGCTTTAACTTGAATTGCTGCAAATATCTGGATTTCCTTTCTGTCTCCATCTATTGTCCAGATGCCGAGGATTCAGTAAAGGAATTAAAAAGCTATGGCAGAGTGAGCCTCTGATGATTGAAGGTTGGTCCCTGAGTTATTGCATTTTTATTTGTAGGATGATTGTTTAAGGCAGCTGCTTAAATAGAAGATTTGCCTGAGTGACAAATGAACTCTCTGTTTGCTAAACTTCTGAAATTTTGATTTCTTTTATGTCAGTTGTACTACTCTGATGACACAGGAGTGAAGAATCAAATTTTAAAAATAATTCTCTTGTCCTAGATAATACCATAGTTATCTAATACATCATCATTTTCTTTTTCTACTTTCAATATAGAATCAAGAATTGAGTTTGTTTCTTTCTGGTCTCATGTACTTGAGCACATATCATACATTTACCAAGCACCTTCACACATTCTTCCGTTATCCTTGCTGTTACATCCAGCTCCATATTCAGGCATGAGGAATCCTCAGGGCTCCACACCTTCCCTTCGTCTGTCCCTTGAGACAGCTTTATGGACTTATAGTGTGACCTTAGAACTGTGCCTCATAGCGTGAGACTGGACAATACAGAGGAGCTTTGACACTGGAAACCACCAGGAGCTGGCAAATAATGAGCAAGCATGGTGCTGGCTCCCCAGGTCCCCGTCCTTTGTTCTCCTTCTCTTTGATGATGGCTTTATTTCGGTCTTGGCTGACACTTTGCCTGCACTTCTGCCAGTGTCTCTGAACAGCTGTCATCCTTGTGCTTTCCGAATTCACGTTATTCCAGGTCAATCTTGGTCCAGTTGTCTGGGCTGGAGGGGACAAAGTAGAGGTTTGGTTCTGAGAGGTAGAGTCCTTTGACAGGAGAGGTCAAGTCTTCCATGTGAAGGGAGGTTTTATTCTGACATGAACTTCATAAGCTGATGGCTCAAGCCTCTATACAAAAGGAGTAGTCCCAGAATCAGAGACCCGGTGGTGTAAATGAGAACAGTTACATTCAGAGCCAGAGCACTGGCATTAGTTCTGGCTCTGCTTATACTAGAAATTTACATTAGAACTTTTAACCTTTTCTGTCTTAAGTTTTAATGGTAGGCAATTTTTCTCAGGGTCTGCCAGACCCTCTTTATAGACTCAATAAGACTTTGAACTGTTTTTTTTCTTTTTTGACTAAATATTTTGATGAGCACTAACTGTCACTGCAGATGGTGACGGTTTGACTTTTCAGGCCCCGGGCTGCCTTTCTGATGAACTGAGCAAACGAATGTATTCTAAACACCCAAATCCATTAACCTTATACCAGTCCCCACACACTGATTTCCATGCAGTGGGATCATTCCCAAATGAGCACTAATTTCTAAACAATCCAATAAGGAAAATCCATAAATTAAACCTTACTTCATTATTAAAGCCATATGTGTTAAGATCATACAACTGCCAGCTCAAGCCATCCTATGTGCCGCAAATGAGATTTGTGAAAATGTGTTTTTAATCACTTTGTTTTCAATGTACCATAAGTGTCTTATCTAATCTAAATAAATGTTGGTACTAATTCATAGAACAGTCAGACAGCTTCTTTCCTGGTACTTTGCTAGTGCTCGAGAACCTGGACTGGGCTGCCCCTGCATCCTGTTTTAGAGGAGGCTGGAGGCTCAAGATGAAGTCAGTGATGTGCGGGATTTGCTGTTGCAGTTTCAATCCTCCGACATAGTTAAAACTCCAGCGGTGCTGACAAGCCTCCATTCTTTAGTGGAATGATGAAAATAAACTGATCTAAGTGGCAATAGATGATGATACTCCTCGGTGTCTTGTTGGTGTCAGCAGTGAAATTAAACCTAACGTCCAATTCTGTCACAATCCGTGGTATACATTTCTCCTATAGTTCAGCTCCTGGTACTGAAGTCATCATATTTTACTTTCAATTATGGTAAAACTTCCATGACTCGTTAGGCTGCTCAATATAGGTTTCTGTGATATTTCTCCTTGTCAACCCTTCACCGTTTTTTACTACTAGGCAAATATCTAAGCATTTAAATGTGAAACCACTGTGAAGATTTTTCTTTACCAAATCAAGATTAATTTATTAAGCCTCCTTTCTATCTCAGCTACTCATTACATGCAACTAAAATGACACTCAAGGTATATTATAATTCTTTTCATATTTATATTAATATCTAAGGCTTTGAAAGAAAAAAGTGATACCTTACTTTTATCCTATACTATCCTATACTCTTTCCAGATTATCTGGCATTGAGATATGCCGAACATGCTTCTGTCAAATAAAAACCCAATGGGGATTGTTAACATTCTGTATTATGAGCATGTCAGCTCTAAGAAAACAGGATTTTTTTTGCCATACAAAAATAAAGCCCACTAAGAAATCATGATTTTTATTCTATTTTTGGGGGAGGTGTCTAGAATGATTGGCTCACCTGTAACCATAAAATCATTGCACAAATACCAAGTACTGGGTTTTATATTGTCTCTGATGTTATATATTTGAGAAAACATTGTCATGTTTATTCATATGATTATCACTCTTTTTGAGTAATTGATGTTTCGTAGGTTTGTAGACACTAGGGATTTTTTTTTATCTACATAACTAGAAATAATGAAAAATATACTCAGCGTCCCTATATTGCCATTTTGTGTACAACTCACTGTATTTGTTTTGATTCAGTAGTTTCCCATGGGAAATAGAAAAGTATAGTAGTTCTTGAGAGCCAGTGGAAATAAGGAAAGGAAATCTGTGAAAGACACACAAGGATGCCAACGTTTTGATCCTGACTAGTACTCTGCATAAAGAATAATAACTAGCAAAGTTGCCATGGGAGTCTTCCTAGTGTGGAAAAGTGCCTGACATTTAAAAAGACAGTGTTTCATTTCACTAGAGGATATTTGTGATGGTTTCTGCTTGCTGAAAAAAAAATTTCATCTGAAGCAGAAAAGGAAAAAATAATTCTGGTGCTGTTATAACCTTCAGGCAACACAGCTCATGCTTTCCTCATGAGCTGAGTAGAAGACCCCTGTTGCAGCTTGCCAGTGTGCTTAGTTCCTGGCTCCCGTTGGCTTTCCCCATGGCTGTGGGAGCAAATTGTCTTAGCTTTTGCTCATCAATGAGAACTTAGGCTGTTGATCATGAGACTGAGGTTGCAGTTCTTTAAATTACCAACTCCAAAGTTAATTCCTGTACATCATAATTTAGAAACAATACAAAGGTGCCTTCGCACATGTATTTGCATTTGAAATGATCTGGCCATTGTTGTCTTTCATTGCTCTTTATTTTTTATCAGCTTTGAAATTACCCTTTTTGTTTGAAGTCCTATTCCCATTTAAAGTACTCATGATCTCCAGGTGACTTTTAGGTATGGGGCTAATTGAAATGCCAGTTGCAGCTGGGTTTGATGGTGGACGCTTGCAGAGTAACAGCTACTGCTAAACTTTCCAGGCTACATTGAATGCAATTTCAGTTGTTTTGTTTGTTTTTTGTACTTGTTTTCTGTAGTATTAGAGGAACCCAGCAATAAATGTGTATTTTAGTCATTTACTTTTTATTAGTAGGTTCCTGTGCCAATCCATGTTTCCTTGCATAGATCTTCTTCAAAGTGTAGCCTTGGACCAGCAGATGCAGCATTATTTGACATTAGTCAGAATACAGTTCTTTAGATTGTCCCTGCACTCCAGATCTCCTAAATGAGGAACTATGCACTGGGGGCCACAGATGTTACTATATCAACTCTCCAAGTTCAATTTCACTCTACATTCCTTTTCCATAATCCACTTGGTTCGTGGTGGAAGGTGAAAACCAAATTCTGAAACTTACCCTTTGACCTCCATACATGTGCCATGGCCTGTGCCCACCCCCCAAAAAAAACATAGGTAAGTGTAATTTTTTAAAAAATATTAAAGAAATGAAAGACAGAAGAAAAACAATATTGATTTTTTTGTTTCATTATTGTAATTCTTTCAGTTGTTATGATCATTTATGTAATTATCTGTTCTGTAGTTGCACTCTATAATCTGTCTGGAGAGATCACACAGTACTAACTCTGATACATTCTGTTCATTAAGATAGTCATGAAGTTCTGTTTAAGCTTAAGGGAAAGGAAATGGATGTCATCTTTGATGAAGATACAGAAAGCCAACAATGTGAAGAGAATATACAAGATGAGAGATATCATTATTCTATCTTCTTGAAAACTACAGTAACACCACATGAATGCTGATGATGTTGAAAAATACGAGATTAAGAATAAATGTGATTATCAGTGCTTGAAGTAAGATACCAATGAGTGAATGGGCAAGTGAAATGAATATTTAAAGACAAATAAATGAAAATTTTATGTTCACTGTAGACCTTTTCATCTAGAAGAATTAGATATTTCTTTTCTCCCTTATAAAAGCCCACTTACTGAGTTGATGAGGTTCACATGAGAGGATAATTTACCAGTATTCCAGATACAAAATATAGTCAATAGAAGGAAGTATTCCTAAAAGAAGAAAGAAATTAAGTTTTACCAGATAAGAAAAGTTGAGGCTGTAGGTCAGCAATTGTCCTGGAGAGGAATCTGTGAGTCCTGTACCTTTATCAAGACAATAATCTTGGGACAATTCAGATAAAGCAGTATTTTGAGATTCTGGGAATTAAAACTGGCTCTGGGAGTATGAGAGATTTTTCAGGAATATGTATTTTCAAACACATGAAACCTCAAAGTCAGTACCCTGGAGTGAAGAAAGAAATGGGAAAATGAAAATATTAGAACAAAATAACTCAATAGAACGTGAAGAAAATAAACATCTCCCCCCACACCATCGAGAATACAAAACACCATATTCTAGAGCATGAGAGAAGAACTTTGAGATGTCCTAACTGCTCAGGTTACAGCTTTAAGCTCCTGTAACTGTTGTACCCCCGTCTTATTGACAGTAGGCAAATTTAAAAGGTCAAATTGAATATTTAGTGATATTTACTATTAACAGAAGATTAGTATAAGTCTTTTAGGTCATCTGAACATTTCAGAAGATCTGAGCCACACTGAGTTTGTCTTGTCTGGGACCTCTTGCCTGGGACCTCTTAGGTGTTGTGGTGAGCTAAATGCGAAGAAGAGAGGTAGCTTGGTTCTTTGGGATTGAACACTGTCACATGGCTGTAACCTTCAGCAGAAAAAGATGAACTAGCGATCCTCTCAAGCCTTCTTAGTCCATGGCTAGGAATAATCTGGAAAATACATAAATAGCACAAAACCTTTAAAGCCTAGAACCAAAATGTGAAAAATCTCAATTTGTGTTCATTTTATGGACCCAAGGTCAATTGGGTTGAAAGGTTGAAAAAAATAACATCTATTTCTTGGTAGGAGCTGCTACAAAGCCACATTCAAAAGGAGAATGAGCATACAGAAGAGAGAGGCTTTAATTGTTATGATAATCTACCATATTAATTTATAAGAATGAATTAAATTTCTAATGGGAGATTGACAATGATTATACAGCTCTAAAGGTATAAAAAACAAAAGACGTACCAGTAAGCCAGGTCAGAGAAGGCTATTAGGAAGAAAAATGAAAAAAAGAAAGGAAGAAAGAAACAAAAGCATGTGGAAAAGAATATTCTAGAACACATGTATAAAATCTTGAGTTGGCATGCATGCTGGGCACATAAAGGAAGTCAGTATGATTGGAGAACTGTTGTCTAGGGGAGGATGTTCTAGGCAAGGTGTGTGCATAAAGAAGTCCATATCATACAGGGTTTTGATACTCAAAACAGAATCAGCATTATATTCTAAGAACTGAAGGCTTTTAATCAAGGAAGAGACTTGTAAGCTAAACCCAATTTTGCTGTGGGATGGTCTTTCTGTCTGCTGTGAATACTTATTGCCACCACGGTTAATAAATAAGCTGTTATGGCCTATGGCAAGGCAGCTCAGAGGCAGGTGGGAAATCCAAGCAGAGATACAGGGAGGAGAAAGGAGGGGTCGGAGGAGACACTGAGAGCCACTGGGGAAAGCAAAATGCAATGCAACACAGGTAAAGCCACAAGACATGTGTCGATACATAGATTAATAAAAGTGGGTTAATTTAAGACATAAGAGCTAGCTAGTAAGAAGCCTGAGCCATAGACCAAACAATTTGAAATTAATATGTAAGTCTCTGAGTAATTATTTTATAAGTGGCTGTGGGACTGTGGATGGGAGAGTTTTGTCTGGACGTGGGCAGGGCCAGACTGAGAAACTTCCCCCTACAACATTTGATATCTTCAATCCTGCAGATGTCCTGAAATGACCTTTCTGGTTAAATGTATTTATTCCTGAATGTTCTTTACATGCTTTTATTTTCCCTTAATTTCATTTTTTCCCTGCTAGGAGCACTCTCAGCAGGCCCTTTATCTGCAAATTCTGCTTTCAGCTCAGTGGCCTCAGTTACCTCCACAAACGCGAAGTGACCATAGAACAGACATAAGAGACACAAGACCCCAGCTAGAAGTAGATTAATGGCCACATGCAGCACTTCATTTTGCCCCATGTTTTCTATGGGGCAACTAAAAAGGGTAAGAATGAGTAAATGCTTCTATTCACAGAAAAAGTTCATGATTAAGTTCCTACATATAAGATCAGTAGGGACTATAAAGATTATCAAGTTCCCAACAAAAGAGATCTAGACAATCAGATTCTTAGGGTAAATTAGTACTAAGTTTTGTTATGTTAGTTTTATTAATTCTTGCTGCTGACTAACTAAGGAACATTCTTCATTGCAATGTCTACGTTTCCTAGCCAAGACCTGAACATTGGTTGAAAACAGGGAAAAACCAAGATAATAAGATCACATACACACACATTTCACACACAGAAACACACACACAGAAAAACATACACAAACTCAGAGACACACATTCACACACACAAACACTCACACACACACATAGACCCACACAGACCCACATGAAATCACACACACACACATTCTCTCTCTCTGTTTCTCTCTGTCTCTGTCTCTGTCTCTCTCTCTCATACACACACACACACACACTACAAACAGAAAAAGAACAAAAGAGAAACTCATAGTGAAAATGTCCCTTGGTTTTGCATGAGCCAAATTTTCTCATTGTACTTAAATTATGGATGGAGGTTTTTTTTTTTTTCATTATTGATCCAAATGAGTGTTATATTTGTCTTTATAGGCTATATAGTCAGGGACCGCCTCCTCCTTCTCAGTGTTAATAAAACTATTAACAGGTGAGAAGCAGAACTGGGTAGGAAGGGCTGCATGTTTATCTGGTGATGCTAACGAAAGGCTTGAAACGCTATAAACACAGCCCATCAACATATCGATGGGGAAATGAATTGGTCTCTTTGCAATGTTATTTTCATTAGCAACATGTTTTCTTGGTTAGCTCTACAAGATGAGTACATCCTTTTCGACATGCCCTTCCTGGCACACTTGTTTACAATAGCTCAGCAATCATCAAGATACAAACGAGAAGCATGCTGTGTGTATGATGAGTTTTAGTGCCGCACAAGTAGCCATGTTTACTTAATTTGCAAGACAGCACCATAGTTTTCCTCTTAAAATTCTGTCTGTGAGTCTATTGCAGAAACCATTTTCTTAGTTGTGGCTTTTGTTGCCTTAGCATTTGTAGCATTTGCTTTGGCTCTGTGTTGCTCGTCTCACTTTTTCTTTTGCTGTATTTGAATCTGACACTCCAATTGCACAGTGGCTTTGAGAATCTATCTTAAAAGGAATTTCTGTCTTCCTAAGCAAGTATTTGAAGTTCCTCTCCATGTTCAGGTAACTCTTTCTTACAGCTTCATTGATTGAACGCTAATTACTTGACCCAATTTATGTCATCTCTCTGTATTACGGATGTTTTATTACTTTTGTCTGAGCCTGTTAGTCTATATTTTGTTAATGATATTTTTAAAAGTTACAGACATTTTCTATTGGAAGAGCTATGCCTTAGTTCATCATTTGAAACTTCGAAAGTATATTTTCTAGCCACTAAATATGACTATTATTAATATTGTTCACAGTATATTAAGGAATCAGCAATACACTCGAAAGTATAGAGTAGATATAAGAAAATAGTCTCCCACAGGCAACTCATGTCGAAGAAAATATCATGCTCTCTTGTCTTCCATCTAGTAAAGAAAATGAAGCTTTGGAATAAAGTAGGGAGGAGTCCTGTGCACTTAATATCTATGTGTTTCATTTGTCTGTTTTGAGTGAATTATTGCCATTTACTTTGTGTTACAATGAAGTAGTTGTCTGTAGAAAATGCCCTTGGCTCAACTGGAGCAAATACAGAGTCATTGTTCTCTTCATGCACATTTGCTAAAATGAAATAAATGAACAGAATAGTGGAAGGGGGCACAAGAAGATGCACACAGCCATACAGACGTGCAAACCAAACAGAGAACGTCATTCTTCAGGCATGTATCTAGAGCATTCTCAGCAGGGCATGATTGAAGAGTGCTGGCTCAGAAGGTCAAGAGCATGTAGGAAACATCAAGGAACACTGGGCTAAGTATTTATAATGGTTCCTTCTCAAATTCCATGTCTATAAAATGTTAGGAAGAACTTGCAAATATACAGGAATGCTACTCACACATATCGGAACGCCTCTGAGATGTTCATGGAGAAGGAGAGTTGTGCTCATTCAGTGCACGTGGCTGGAACTTTGGTGACAGCAGCAACTTTTGTGGAGTCCATTAAGCCAGTTTGTTCTTTCTTCTGTTCTCTTTTCTCCTTCATTCCAGCTCCAAGTGATAATGACAATGGAGTGCCATATTTGCCTAATGTCTTCTCTCCATCTACAATTATTCTTTTGGATGACAACCTCATCATCTTGAAATCTGACCACTGAAACTGTCTATTAACCATATTTTTTCTAATTTTAGTCTCATTCCCTTAGGATCAGTCTGTCACTGAATGATTAGATTGATGTAAAATAGAAGTGTGCCTTGTCAGTCTTTAAAAAAAAAAAAAAAGTGAGTAGCTCCCATTACCTATTGGTAAGAGTCCATACTTTTCCCTGCCCCAATCGACCCACCCCAGACTACATGCCTTACTATGTACAGCAGGTTCCTGTAACTCCCTTCAGATTCCACCTTTGCATTTGGCTTCAGCAGCACTTGCCTTCTGCCTGTCTTACCTTTGCTCACCAACTATTTCACTCACCATGTAACCTAGGCTGGTCTTTAATACCTGATTGTCTTGCCTTGTCTCCCAAGTTCTGAGAGCAGAGGCATGCACCACTCTGCCCTGCTTTGAACTTGTAATTTTTGTGTTTACTGTTTAATGACTATGTGTTTATCTCTACCACCACTACCAGCTCTTTGAAGACCGATAAGTTTTGGTCTTTGCACTGTTGGCTTCTTGCCCAGTGTGTGACCCATTAGAAGTAAACAGTTTCTATTTGTATAAAACAAGACCTAAAATGACTCTCCGAACATAAGAAGCTCCTCTGAGGCAGGAAAAGGGAGAACAATAAAGAGAAACCTGGGATGAACCTTTGGAAGTCCTTGGGAACCACATCCTTTTCTGTATTCTATTTTACCTCTCCCTTCTGTTCCTAGCTTTTTAACAAGGGCTGCAGCTGGGTATCCTGTTTTCTCTGAACTATCTCAAATGGATGGTATGATCCTCACCATGCACTGTGTATTCAATTAATATTTGTGATTGACAGATAATCCTTGGGACACTGCTGAAATATTATTCAATGTCAAGACTGAGCAATGTAGAAGAAAAAGTGCCTTAGAAAAGAGATATAAATACTGAATATTGTATTTCAAGGAGTGCTATTGTGCTTAGTAGGAAAACATATGAGAACATCTGCAGAAGAAGAAGAATGAAAAGCAGGAAGATCCATCCTTTGAGTGGGCTTGTCATGTGATTTGTCAGCCACCTCATTCTTCCTTATCTGTTTCACCCTGTTCATCATCTCTTTGCCCAGTGCTGATCACTGAATTAGTTCAATGCAGTGACATTCACTTTACTTCTGTAGTACTGACCCAATAACTTTGTAAACAGGAAGGAAAAGAAAAAGGAAATACCAACCTTACCTCTTTGCATGCACCCTATTACATAGACTCCAAGGCCATGTGTCCTCCTATCAAGGGTATACAGACAGCTCTTTACCCAGAGAGGCAAGACTTGTATAATTCTTACAGATTTGGAAAATCAGAACTAAGTACTTCCCAGAAAACTGTTCCATGTGAACTTGGCACCAATTAAGGCACTGAACTATTGTTTCTCCCAGGTGGAAGTGTCATTCTAGAAATAAGAAGACACTACCTCATTGTACTGGAAGAAAATCAGGTGTCAGGAGACATCAAGCACAGAGAGCTTACCTGAGGTGCCCTGCAGTGGGGCCTCTCTCACATCCTGTCTTATCTTTGACAGCCTGTCTTAATGTAGACTCTTAAGGGCAGAGACAGGTCACAAGGTGGCAGGCTGAACAGTGTGTCCACTGCAGTAGAATCTGCAGAAGAGGTTTTTCCTTTGAGTAGCAATAGTCACAAACTTGCTTGTCATTCTATGTGTTCATGAAGCTCATGACTGATGACATCCATCACTCTGGAAGGCTTGCGTTCTCCTTTTGATATCACAGGTTAGCTGGAGAACAGGCACAACAATTCTATTGCATTGTCCATGTGACCACAAATGAAGATTACCCATTTCTCTGCAGAGAGGAAGCTGGCATGAAACAGGGCATGCTTAGTTCTAGTTACACACTTGATCTTATCAGCAGAGACAAAATTCCTTGCAGGAATATCTAAAATTCTTAATAAAAATTCCTGGAAGCCTGTGAGGTTCTTGACAGCATATGCAAATTGAAGAGAATAAAATAATCACAAATCTGTCACACCAAAACGCGTTGATTGGGGTTTTCCTAGGACAATGGAATGGCTGCTGAACGCCGGCAAAGCTTTCCTTTTTCTCAGTTCATCAAAATAAACACACTCTGTGAAACAGGGAAAAAGAATTTCCAATAAGATCACGGATCTCTAGCAACTTCCTGATGCAAATTACGAGGCTCACCTGTCAGTTATAAGGACATTTTAAAGGAAAAGAAAGAAGAATCTGAGAGTCAATAATTTATGTATAACAGAGACTATGATGTTGTTTCTCATATAGTAAATGACAGAGGAGTGAACCATTCTGACCGGAGAGTGCTTCTGTCTGAGAGATAAAGATTGTAGACATGGGTATCCTAAAGTTAAATGCAGTAGCCTAAGTTTCTCAAGGCTTCTTTATTGCTAGAAATCTCACCAGGAGCTGAAAGAGACACCGTACTCTCTTGCCATGTTGCCTTCACAGGGTCTCTTAAGCAGAGGTGACCCAGCATCAAATGATACCTTAAGGAAATCAAAGTGTGGAGAGACAGACTTTGGTTAAAATAACACTAAGACACTGGAAAAACACTGGAAAAGGTGGAACTGTCAGACACTGGAAAAGGTGGAACTGTCAGACACTGGAAAAGGTGGAACTGTCAGAGACACTGGAAAAGGTGGAACTGTCAGACACTGGAAAAGGTGGAACTGTCAGACACTGGAAAAGGTGGAACTGTCAGAGACACTGGAAAAGGTGGAACTGCCAGAGACTGGAAAAGGTGGAACTGTCAGACACTGGAAAAGGTGGAACTGTCAGAGACACTGGAAAAGGTGGAACTGTCAGAGACACTGGAAAAGGTGGAACTGTCAGACACTGGAAAAGGTGGAACTGTCAGACACTGGAAAAGGTGGAACTGTCAGACACTGGAAAAGGTGGAACTGTCAGACACACTGGAAAAGGTGGAACTGTTAGAGAGACACTGGAAAAGGTGGAACTGTCAGAGACACTGGAAAAGGTGGAACTGTCAGAGACTGGAAAAGGTGGAACTGCCAGAGACACTGGAAAAGGTGGAACTGTCAGAGACACTGGAAAAGGTGGAACTGCCAGACACTGGAAAAGGTGGAACTGTCAGAGACTGGAAAAGGTGGAACTGTCAGACACACTGGAAAAGGTGGAACTGTCAGACACTGGAAAAGGTGGAACTGCCAGAGACACTGGAAAAGGTGGAACTGTCAGAGACACTGGAAAAGGTGGAACTGTCAGACACTGGAAAAGGTGGAACTGTCAGAGACACTGGAAAAGGTGGAACTGTCAGACACTGGAAAAGGTGGAACTGCCAGAGACACTGGAAAAGGTGGAACTGTCAGAGACACTGGAAAAGGTGGAACTGCCAGAGACACTGGAAAAGGTGGAACTGTCAGAGACACTGGAAAAGGTGGAACTGTCAGAGACACTGGAAAAGGTGGAACTGTCAGACACTGGAAAAGGTGGAACTGTCAGAGACACTGGAAAAGGTGGAACTGTCAGACACTGGAAAAGGTGGAACTGTCAGAGACACTGGAAAAGGTGGAACTGTCAGACACTGGAAAAGGTGGAACTGTCAGAGACTGGAAAAGGTGGAACTGCCAGAGACACTGGAAAAGGTGGAACTGTCAGAGACACTGGAAAAGGTGGAACTGTCAGACACTGGAAAAGGTGGAACTGTCAGAGACACTGGAAAAGGTGGAACTGTCAGACACTGGAAAAGGTGGAACTGTCAGAGACTGGAAAAGGTGGAACTGCCAGAGACACTGGAAAAGGTGGAACTGTTAGACACTGGAAAAGGTGGAACTGTCAGAGACACTGGAAAAGGTGGAACTGTCAGAGACACTGGAAAAGGTGGAACTGCCAGAGACACTGGAAAAGGTGGAACTGTCAGAGACACTGGAAAAGGTGGAACTGTCAGACACACTGGAAAAGGTGGACCTGTCAGACACTGGAAAAGGTGGAACTGCCAGAGACACTGGAAAAGGTGGAACTGTCAGACACTGGAAAAGGTGGAACTGCCAGAGACACTGGAAAAGGTGGAACTGTCAGAGACACTGGAAAAGGTGGAACTGTTAGAGAGACACTGGAAAAGGTGGAACTGTCAGAGACACTGGAAAAGGTGGAACTGTCAGACACTGGAAAAGGTGGAACTGTCAGACACTGGAAAAGGTGGAACTGTCAGAGACACTGGAAAAGGTGGAACTGTCAGAGGAAAGAAGAAGCGTAGTGACTAAAAGAGGAAACCTGTTATCTAGTCCTAAGAAACTGAGTGAATTCCTCAAAGAAGATGATGTGGACTTGAAACTTAGATATAAATGTTCATCTATGGAGCAATTTGCTTCTCCCAAACATTAATGTATTCCTTTGTATTATGCTTTCAGTGCTCATAAGAAGCTTAATGATGAATAAAAATAACAAACAAAACAAAAAGAAAAAAGTAACAGCACTTAGTTCTCTAGCTGGAGTCATGGACACAGTTTCAAGGACAGCTCGTTGGGAAGGAGGCTATAAGGTAAGAATCTATACACTATCTTCCTGCACATTTCAAGAACAGAAGGTGCTACAAATGTCTAAATATGAGTATCAAACATTGAAACCTGGTGTGCAAAACAACTAAGAAATGGGTTGACATGTAGAGGGCAATGCCTTCTGATTTTAGAAGCAGGGTTCATTAAAAGAACTGCAGGGTTGAGGGAACCACAGAAAACGTGGAACTTGTATTAAACAATAAATCATGTGTTCTGTAGAAGTTGACAACAGAGCTAGAGAGAAATTGTGGAGAGGCTTTCAGTATGAAAACCTTACTGGACACAGTTGGGGACACTAGACTCAGCATAGAACAGCAAAGGCAATGAACTGAACATACTTGATAGTCATGAAGTCATGTGGGATCACATGTTGCAAATGGAACAGAAGATTAGTGAGAAGAAACAAAATGATTAGTGAGAGGAGTATAGCCATTTGAGAATGGCAGCATATCTCTCCAAAACCTAGATAATTAGGATTTCTCAAGAAGAAAACTTGGTTGGAATAAAAATATGTAAGATGTGAAGAATGAAACTTTGTCTATTTCTGCATGAGAAATGTACCCTGACAGTAAAGGCTTAAAATAACAAAAGTTCTTTTCCCAGTCCTTCTTGCTTTGCCAGGTGGTTCTGGCTCAGGGTTTTGGAAGAGCTGAAGCTGTGTGGACCTTTCTTGCTCTTCACAGGAAGTTTCAGTGCCTCTGCATATAATCCTACTCCTCGGGGAATTAGGGTTTGGGACTTTTGGACTGACTCTGAGAGGTTCAGGTTATAAGCGGTAATGCTGTAAGAGAATCAGGCAATGGACAGGGCATTTTTTCAACTTTTAAAAATTTATTCTTTATGTCTTTCCCATCAAGCATATTGATCCCATTTATTTCTTATCCCTGTGCATTCACCCTCTGCCTTGAGCCCTCCACCATTAGAATTTAAGAGAGAAAAAAAAAAAGAAAGAAAAAGGGAAAATATTTCGTCACGGAAACTGCAGTGTGACAGTGAGTCAGTCAGTAAACTTGTCCATGTATCTTTACTTGCAAGTGTGTATTGCAAAGAGTCATTAGTCTGGTTCGAGGCCTCTGGTTTCTGCTACACTATCGATGCTGGGCCTTCCCTGGAACTCCTCTTGGTTATCCTCCTGTTGCCTTGTGTGGTGGAAATCCTGCAGCTTTGGGTTGGCCAACTGGTCCCTTCACATGCTCGGGCACATCACAGATGGATCTGTAGATGTTGGGGTGGGCCAAGCGTAACCATCCACCCCTTGCAGCTACGGGCAAGGGACAGGCCACTTCTGCTTTCATGTCCTCAGGGTCGGATCTCCCACACCTACACTTTCAGGGCCAGCTCTACTCTGTTGCCCAGGTATGATATATTGGCCACTCTACTGAGTGCTACAGCAGATGAGCGGCAGGACTAGCTCTCCCACTCTTATGACATCAGGGGCAGCTTTCTCACCTGCCTCGGGCATTGGTGCGTGGGTGGGGCATCTCTCTCCAGCCCATGCTGCCACATGAGGTGAGTAATGGAGAGAGATCTTCCGTGCTCACAATATTGGGGCTGGATCGCCCACAACTCTGCCAATGGGGTTGGCTCTATTGTGCTGCCCACGTAATGTGTGGGGCCTGCTCTTCCGCAGGGGCAGCTCTCCTGCCCCTATGACCTAAGGGATAGCTCTCCCACCTGCCTCAGGCATTGATGGGCGAGGGAGAGGGCATCTCTCTCCCACTTGTGCAGCCATATGGCAGATGAGGAGCAGGACAAAGTCTCTCATGCTCACATTTCCAGGCCAGCTCATCTGTGCCCCCATCAACAGGGTCAGCTTCACTGTGCTGCCCCAGTGAGGCACAGGGCCCACTATCCCAACTGTTGCAGCTGGTAAAGGAGTCAGTTCCCTCACCAGCTGGAGGCAGTAAAGGCAAGGGGAAGGGCATTTTTCCCTCATCCCCACCACCACACCTTGGCTGAGCAGGGGCAGTACCAGTTATGCCCCTCTCACAAATTTCAGTGCTGGGTCACCCATGCCCCTGTCCTCAGGGTCAACTCTATTATGCTGCCCAAAAGAGGCGGAGGGGCTGTTTTCCCGAGTGCTGCAGCTGGTGAGGGATTGGGGGAACAGAACATTTTTATGAGGTACTCTCAAATGTAAAGTAGTGTCCCATGTTTTCTGCATGTCAGCAAGCTCACATTTTAGGTGACTATTCATTCTTCGTTTTGTGATTGTATGTGATTACATGCTCATGTGTGTATGTATGCATGAGACTACGGGTACATTTGCACATGTTTCTAAATCCATGTGAATGATAGAAGTTGATGTCAGATGTCTGTATCAAATACACTCCACTTTGGTTTTCAAGGCAGGGTCTCTCACTGAATCCAGTGATCACTGGTTTGGTGAGTCTTTGACCAGCAAGCCCCAGAGATCCTCCTACTTCCACACCTGCCTGTGGAATAACAGACATGCTGTTCAGCCATATTTTTGTGTGACCACTGAGTATCTGAACTGAGGTCCTCATGCTTATATGGTAAGCACTTTGTGGACTGAGCCACCTCCTCAGCCCCACATTTTGGGCTATTCGTAATGAATGACAATGTCACATTGTAAGAAAAGCATATTAAATGGATGTGGTGAATTTAGAAAAAAAAAGATCTGTTATATATACAAAAAGTGGCTTCTGGAAATATATTCAAAACTTACAAAAATTAGAAGAAAAAATTACACAGAGATGCAACTTTGTGATAATACTGGACTGTAAGTTTGAGGAAGTTATTGTTTTCTAATAATAATAATTCTAGAAGGAGCAGTCACAAATGAAGGCACACTCAGGCTAATTCAGTATTTTCAGCACAATGTTGAAGAAGAGGAAACAATAGAAGTTTTCTTGGGAGTTATTGAGATGGTTAGCAGACCCCCCAAGTATGCTGTGATTTAGGGTTATTGATTAAGGACTGATAACCATTGTTAAATGCTGCTAGGCACTGTTAATTGCTGTTGAGACTGCTGGCTTTGCATTGAGCTTTCTTAAAGCTGTATCATAAGCACTCTAATTTTCCCTTTCTATGAACACACACAAAACAGGAGGAATAGGTCATTCAGGCTTTTGAATGGCAGCAGATAGACTCTTCCCTTAAGCCTAGCAGCCTGGAACTGGGAAGTATCAGCTGGATGGCCCCTTCTTTGGCAACCAACTGGGCTATCCTGTTGGCAGCTCAATGCTAATAACTCAGAATATTTCAGCACAAAAACTCTGCCACCAAGACCAGGACTGCTATTCCAGAAGGCAGATCCAGGCCTGGCTATCCAAAATGACCTACCTGCCTAGCTGGGGAAGCAGTGGGCCAGACTGAGCCATCTTGAGAAACTTTAGATGGTTCTGTAGCCATTCTCCCTACAAATTAGGAGGGGGTCCTTACCCCAGTGATTCAGCAAGAAGTCAGTGACAGGGGATGAGATGTGGGATGCATCTTCATCTACAGTCTGTGACTGTCCCTATGTGGTGCCTGTGAGTGTTGAAGCAAGAAGCTGCATTGGGATTGGGGCAGATACAGCCCTTCTTTCATGTGTGCCGTCTCCCTGTGACTATATAGCCATCTGCTCATTTTGCAAGTACAGGTTTAGTGATGCACTGCTGTGTTGAGCTGTGATGTTGTGATATTAGCTTCAACAAAAGTCTGCTCCTGCTTGGTTTTTTTTTTTTTTTTTTTTTGTCAACAGCAGAGTGTACTGACTGGTAATGCGAGTGGCAGTAGTAGTGAGAGGACAGTTAAGTTCAAGAGAGCAACGCGGGGCAGAAGCAATGGAAACAATGGCCATAGACATGACATAGTATGCTGGAAATAAGAGAACTAAGGGAGCCAAGATTGCAGAAGGCAGTGAGTGACAGGCTGTGGCTGGAAGAGTTCTGAGAGCTACAGCATCAGGCGCTGTGAAAGCCAAGGGTCCCGACACCCAAAGCTCACAAACTCTCACACTAACTGCTGCCAACTGCTGCTGTCGATAGTTGCTCCTCACAGCCAAAGACTTTGCTAGCTGCTGACTGTTAGGAAGCACTTGAAATTCATAGTAATGTTTCTTATCTCATCACCCAGTGTCTGGTTTGTAAGATCGGGAGCCATACTTCGGTTTTCAGGTGTCAGATCTACTCGGCAGCTGAATTTGTTAACCCAGCCTGTAATCTGCTTCACTCATTGGCCAAGGAGTTTCAACATTAAAAGAACTACATTGTGTCTAGTAAGGATTTAATCAGGTAGCAAAAGGTCCCTAGATAGCTGTTTGGAAACATTGCAGCAATCATTTTTTCCCAATAATTTAACATGTAGTCTGATAGAAGAAGTTACATGTAATCATGTATAAGAATAATAGTAAAAAAATTTAAATATGCAAATGCTCATGGAACATGTCATCTAGTAACTATTCTGAAAATATTTCTGGTGAGTATTCTAGCCTCATTACATGTAAATTAACCAAAAATCAAAATAAAAACAATGAACAAGTCTTTTCATATGAATATTGGACTAAAAATCAGCATCTCTCCATAACTTTTTTATGTCATGCAAAAGCCAAAGAATAGCAGCCAGTGAAAAACAGAATTACCAGTTTTGTTCAATCAGAGATAGAGTTGATACCCTAGATCAGAGGAGTCTGGATCTTGGCAGATGGCAGAGATGCTGTATTGCAGTAAGAAGAAGGAAGATAAGACATGGAGATGCCATTAGAGGCTTCAGCTAAGAATAAAATCCAGGGAGGTGTTGGGGGGAAGTACAATATGTGAAATGGAGCCATACTGAAATATAAAACCAAGTTCCTTAGTTTTAGCAGCAGAAGTAGCAATACACCTGCTATAGGTTTTATTTAGTATATTTCCTGGAAGCAGAGAGTTGGGACTGAATTAGAAATCAGATGGACTCTTCAAGTTTGTGTAGGCAGCACGTTCTCTGTTTCAGCAGAGGGAAAGGATTGGAATTGAGAAAGTGCTCATTGGTACCACAGCTAGAGTTCCAATCATAGGAGCTAAATCTATATTTAGTATCATCTTCTTCATTTAAAATCATCTTCTCAATTAATAACACATGGGGGCACCAGGTTATTTGTCATGCAAAGAAAAATTATAGCAAAGCTGATTTTGTAAATTAAAATAAAGTATTCAGGAATCGTTTCTACCTTGTAAGGTTACTTTTTTAAAATAAGCACATTACTGAAAGGGTACACTGAGACAATAGCAGTTATCCCTTGGCAGGGCTCAGGGCAGAAATGAAAATACCACAAAAACCATTAAACAAATTAAAATTAAATTGTGAGACATTCATCTTCTAAAAAGCCAGTCTGAAAAGAAAAGATGCAAAAGAAAACATAAGTGGAATTAATTAGGAAAATTATGTTAATACAAGAATTTTACAATTAAGAAAAATGACCATAAATGCTGACTGACTTGGAAGCACTATGTGTACATGTAAACCTCTGAACTAGGGAAAATAACAACAGCAAGCACGTAAGTAATAAACTGTTTTGAGACTACGAAAATGCAGACTTACAAACCAAAAGGGCAGGCTGCATTGTTCCCAGTGAAAAATGACCATGAAAGGTTAACAATAAGACACGATGCAAATAAGTTATTCGTCTTTTCTCATAAAAGAATAAATTACTGGGCAACTGGATAAAATTATAAAACAGCCAAGTGTATAAATCACATCATCTTACACTTCCCTGCAACTTTTAAAGCAAGTGGTCAGTAGGACAGCACCTGCAGACTATGGAGTGGAAGAAAACGGGCTGGAAGACCTCTCCTGTCACACCAGTCGCCACACATGTAGAGAGATGCTAACACGTTTGTTTTTTGAGTGGTTTTATGTGCGATTACTTTTTGTTCACTAACTTAAGTATTGTTTCACACCTCTCAAAAATTGTTAAATAAAATATTTGTTACTTCCTGCTATAGGGCTATTGGTTCTTTTCAGCATCACCTTATACCTTCATATTCTTTCTTTCACTTCTCTTTGCTTCCCTTCCTTAGTATTTTCTCTCTTCTGCCTCCTCTGCTCCCTCCTTTGATGTATATGTGTGTATCATAAACTAGGAAATAATAATCGCAAAAAAATGCAGTTGTCACAACTAATACAAGTAGAGTAACTCAATCTCTTGTAGTTACCAGTCTATAGAAAATATTTAAAATTTGATATGATAATGTATTTTGTAAGCATTAGGAGAGGTGCCTATAATGCTGTGATAAAAATACTCATGCAAAATCAACTTAAGGGATAAAGGGTTGACTTGGCTCATGATTCCAGGTTATAGGTTACCGTCAATCAAGGCAGCTGGAACTGCTTCCATTGTATCCATAGTCAAGAAACAGAAAGGGATGGATTCACGCACCCTTGCTAGTGCTTGACCTTTATCTCCACCTTTATGCAGTTCGGAACTCCCTGCCCAGGTTCCACCCATAGGAGGCAGGTATTCTCACCTTAATCGATGTAATCAAGATAATACAACATAGACAGAACAGCAGGCCAACTTAACCTAGATAGTCCTTACTCCATGATTCTAGATTGTGTCAAATTGACAACTAAAACCAACCATTGGAAATATAATTCAGGTTTATCCTTTGTTATTGATGGATGACCTTTGTCTATTTAGTTTCCTCTAGAAATGGAACCTCCTTGCTTTTACATTAAATTTACATTTGTTGGTATTTATTTTTGAAATAATCGTGACAATTTACCTCTGTATTTACCCCAGATCTGTCTGATTTTGTTTTCTGAAAGCTGCTTAATCTACCCCTTTATCCATTCTATTTTTTATAAACCAGAAATTGGGCTTAGAGGCTTACAACACTTTGACAATGTACATACTTAGGGAATACTTTTCTCACATACCCATTATGAAGGATTTCCTGAAGGACTACTGGAGCTTATCAAGAGATGTTAGGAAAAATTACAGCTTAAGGAAAAGGGACAAACTTTGATATTGCCAGAGAGGATAAGCCTTTGTCACATTGACATGAAAAACAGGAACCTAAATTGGAGAAAGGTTTGATTTCAGCATGTTTTTGAATGGATCAAGATGGAGTAGTCCGGTCAGAAAAATGGCTTCATCATAGTCCCCTTTGTCTCAGGTGGTCACCATGTCCTGGAATGGAAAGTCGCTCTCCATGGATAAGTCTGGTACGTCTACAAGCTGAGCTCCTAGAAAAATTTGCAACCAAGAGCAAGCAATTTCTGTAAAGAAGTGTCCTGAAATGGCATATAAAAAGAATCATTGCAGTTCCTACTTCATGAACTTGAGGTTAAAAATTCACATCTAACTCTAAGAGCTGGAAAATTCAGCTCAATGTTTGGTCACCATGAGACCAGATAAGATGAAAACAATTCATTAAAACTGAACTTGTTGGTTAATACTGAAGATATTATAAGTGGGCTCATGTGAATCTATCCCACAATTTAACTGATTTAGTGACACAAAAATATATGAGAATATGGAGGAAAATCAGGATACACGTTTTTGACAAACTTAAATGTGAAAATAAACTTTGAAGGAAGGGGAACAGAAGGCAGGATGTAGAATAAATGTGCATATTTCTTTATTTATTGCTATTAAATGGAAATTAAAGGAAACAGTTAGGCTTACTAATCTAGAAATAGATGTGCATATGGCTCCTGATGTATGATTTGATACGATATTTTAGCTTTATGATGTTGCAATATGCATGCAATACAGATTGGTCTTAACTTTTTGATTATTTTTTCTTAGCTGTTCATACATAGGGCAATGCACTCTTGTAATGTTGGGCAGTGGCAGTGAGCTACAGCTCATAGCTAGCCAAGTAGTCACAAATAGTGTACTATGTTGCTACCTTGTGATGTTTGGTGGGTGTGATGTTTAGCTTTAATAGTCAATTTGACACAACCTAGGATAAACTGCCCAGAGAGTCTCATTGAAGGATTTTGCCAATCAGGTTTGTCTGTGGACATGTCTATGGGGGAATTGTCTTAGTTAAACTAATTGATGTGGGAAGAACAAGTCTACTGTGGGTGACATCATCCACTCAGCAGGACATCTCAAACTGTATAAGAGTGGAAAAATCTGAGCACAAACAAGAAAGCAAGAATGCATGCATTCATTTCTTTCCACTCTCGACTGTGCATGTAACATGATTAGCTGCTCCATATTTTGCCACTTTGACCTCCTTGCAATAATAGACTGAACCCTGGAATTGTGATCCAAAGAAAACTCTTTCTAACAAAGTTGTTTTTGTTTGTTTGGTTGGTTGGTTTTTCGAGACAGGGTTTCTCTGTGTAGCTTTGCGCCTTTCCTGGATCTCGCCCTGTAGACCAGGCTGGCCTCCAACTCACAAAGATCCACCTGCCTCTGCCTCTCGAGTGCTGGGATTAAAGGCATGCACCACCACCGCCTGGCCAAAGTTCTTTTTGTTAGGGTATTTTATAACAGTAACAGAAATATGACTAGAACAATAGTATGTACATATTAAATGAACTTGCAGTTTATGATATTTTCAGTTTATGATGATTTGTCTAGTAATAACTACATTGTATGTCGAGAGGGATCTATAGAACCATATTTAAGGTAACATGGTACCATTAAGACTGCTTATCATTGAATAAAAGTTAGGAGAAATAGCAAGAAGACAGGGGGCAAAGGAAACACAGACTTCATTATTGATTGTGATTCGAATAAACATGTATATTCCCTAGTAAATGACCTACAAATTATATAAGAAAAAAATCTATGTACTAAGAATAAACATAAACACTAAGATATAAAAACTAATATGAAACAGGGAATTTTGTGTCAATTCAACAACACAACCAAATTAGAAAAGTTAACAAAATTAGAAAAGTAGCACAGACTAGTATTGCAGGATATTTGATCACACTGTGAACCCCAAGATTTCATTATTTACTGGAAACACCCTTTTCTAGTTGTGGGAGCTCTCAGCCCTAGCATCTTTAATCCTTTAGCTTCAGACCTTTAATCCAAGAGCTTTTTGCTTTTTGTAAACAGGATTAAATAGTCAACCATAGGTCAAGAGGAAGAGAAAACAACCAGTTGACAAGAAGGGAACATAGGAAAAAACATAGAGAGAAAGAGGGAGTCAAGAGAATGGATAGAGAGATGCATAGGATGTAGAAGAGAGGGGCATTTGGTTTGAGACAGCAGGAGAGAAGAGAAGGTTTCTGGGATGTCAGCAGAAAGGAAGGTCAGCTGGGTGCTTTCTCTGCCTCTCTGAGCTAGCAGGCTTTCACCCCAGCATCTGGCTCCTGAGTCTTTATTGGTAAAATTGAACAATTGAGATTTTGTTAAAAACAACAGACTAGAATGACAATGAAGACCAATTGTCATCTTATCAACAAACTTGAATCAACAAGTCAATGAGGATAGATTCTCAAAACAAAGCTGTGTCATGCTGGTTACAAAAGAATGACTTGCAAAGTCATTTATAAAGTTTGAAAAACAAAAATGAGAACCAAGATATGCTAAGTGAGTGCATACATAAGGGCATGTATGATTATTACTGTTCAGTGTAAACCCAGGTCTTTAAGTTAACTGAGGGTGCTGGGAACATGACTCAGTCATTAAAGTGCCTGCTTTCAAGCGTGAGGAACTGAGTTCACTTTCCCAGTACCCATGCAATAGATGGACATGGAACAGACATATGAAACTCACACATGGTGTTGGGGGAGAGGGGAATGAGAAAGGTGGATCTCTGAAGTTCACTAGTCAACCAGCCTAGCCAATTGATGAACACCAGGTTAACTGAAAGCCCTATCTCAAAAACTAAGGTGGAAAATGGATTTGAGGTAGACACTTGAAACTGAGCTCCTGTCTCTATACGCAAACCCACATGTGCACACGAATGAATGCACAGGTACACATATACATCTGCAAAGACACTTAGATATATTGTACACAACCATAGACACATGCATACACACACAAATAATTGATACAAAAATGTTGATGCTTCAGGTGTACACAGGGAGCAATTAAGATATCTGAAAGTGACATGTAATTATGAGTGAGCAACTGTAATATATTAATGCATAGAGAGTACAGGACTAGCAACAGGAAATGTTCACATGGCACTAGCAGTGCAAAATTTCAATTCATAGATTTCAGTTGATGACAGATGTGAGCAAAAGGTACATAAATTCATCAGTGATTCGAGTGGCATAATTAATACTTCAAATATACCATATTTTAGGCATGAAAAAGTTAAAAGACACATGGAATCATTTAATGAGTTACTGAATACATCTGGAAAAAAAGAGAAGAATTATATCCAACAAGAATTTATATCCAACAATTAAATTTCACTATGTATAAAAAAGTTAAGTTCCCAGTTAATCAGCAATACATTTTGAAATTATCTACAAGTGGCCAAGTGATATGAGAGAAATGATAGGTCAATAATGACTAAAAGAGTCTTAAGAAGAAATGTATCATTTCTATATATGTTTTAAAAGTATAAGAAGCCAGGTCTTCATGCTGCCCAAGAAGACCTTTACCCACTGTTGTCTCCTCAGCTCTTTCTTCCTGAGTATGTGTAATGCTGAGTAAACAACAAAGACGGTGTACTTGTGGAGGTCTGAGGAATGTCAGTCCCTACTCCCCTTCCACCATGTGAAATCTAGGGATCAAACTCAGGTCACCACTTAACAGCAAATGCCCTTACCTGCTGAGCCATCCTGCCAGCCATTAACAATCATTTTTGTTGTGCACTGTTGGCATCGTACATAGTCAGGAAGGAAGCACTAAAGAGATGACGGGGGTGAGTGCTTCCTGGGCAGTATGAAGACCCGAGTTCTGATCTCCAGCACTTTGAAAAAGTCCAGTCTGGCAGTGAATGCTTCAAATTCCAGCTTGGTAGCAGTGGGGGCAGTCAGGCAGACAGAGAGGCCCTGGGAGTCTGATGCCAGCTAGTGTGGCTGACACTGTGAGCTCCAGGTTTGATGAACAATTATGTCTCAGGACACACACACACACACACACACACACACACACACACACACACACACACAGGAAAGACAGTCATATATCTACTGGTCACTTCTACTGAACTGGGCAAGCAACCAAAATGACAATCATTTTGCTATGGTGTGATCATACATCTTGAAAAGCTCACAACAACCTACTAAGAACTGTTAGTAGTAACTGAATGAAGGTGGTCAAATATGAAATTATTTTACAATAATTAACAGTCTTCTCTTAGACGATTTGCTAGAGACACAGTGAGATAATAGACCTTATTTATATATCAACAGTGGAAGAGAATGCTTAGTGTATTAATGCTTCATGACTGCTATGAAAAATTACTGCAGCTTTATTAGCAATAACATAAATAGCATAAGTCACTTCCACAACAGTTCTGCATGTCAAAAGTCCAACATGGTTTTCACAGAGCAAAAATCAAGCAATCAGCCAGACTGTTCCTTTCATGGTCTTTGGAAGGAACATTACCCGACTCTTGCATTTTCTAGAGGCTGCCCACTTTCCTTGGATAATGGATCCCTTTCTTTATCTTTAGAGCTATCCCAAACCAAGGCCTTTTGGTATTACTGGATTTTATATTTACCTTTTGCATTCTTTCTTCTGCCAATTAGTAGCCTTCTAGTTACACTGGAAATATCTGGAAAATTCAGAATGATCTTTTGATTTGAAAGTCAAGTAACCAACCATTTCAATTCCATCTGCACCATAAGTTTCCTTTGTTATGTGGTCTAATGTATTTATAGCTTCTGATTAAAATGTGAGCATTTTTATCAGAGCAAAAAATGGACAGATAGCAATAACGTCAACAATTCTAAGTGGGCTATTTATTATAAGGAAATTTTGAGATACTTCAGAGAGCCATAAAAGAGCTTCTGAAACAGTGAGAAGGCACCATAGTTTCTTTGGTAAGGAGAAACAGCAAGCTCTTGGATTTTATGAAATAGCATAAACATATTAATTGTCCCTAAAGCAATCTATATATTGAATGTGACCCCAATTATAAAGAAAGTAAGCCATTTGTATAATCTTGAGCAGACAAGCGGCTTTTAAAATATATATAGGAACCAGAAAACAAGCCAGGATAACCAGGAACCTTCTGAAAATGAAGAGTAGTAGAGATATCACTAGAAGGTACAGGCATATTAGGAAGTTCCCATAATAAAAGCAGTGTGGTATTGCTCATAAATAAACAGACATATCAGTGGGAACACATAAAAATCCAGGAAAAGATTCAAATGTGAGTGGGGATTAACAAAATTTTAAAATGGCATTTTTATATGAAGAGATTGTTTATTAAAACCAAACCATGCACTAACATTTTGATAGGGAGTAGATCTAACTTAAGCATTCTTTTATGCCTTATCTAGACCAAATGGTAAGAGTGTGAGAGCTCAGAAAACAAAAGGAGCCTGGGAAGTGACCGACCCTTCACTCTACCTCTCATTGCCCATCCTTCTGTTCCTCCAAAACAAGCCCAAGAGACCAGAACACTCTTCCCTAGGCAGGCCACAGTAATCAGAACTCATTTTCCTTAAAGACAGTCATAATACCTAAAATTATCACTAACTTGTTCCTTCTTTTGGTGAAATAGTTGATTGTAAAAATCTATATATAACCAGCTAATATTAATATACTTAATTATTAATATTACTTTATTGTCTTCCTGTTCTGCCTTCTCATTGGCTCTAAGCCCAGCCACATCACTTCCTTATCACTGCCTGTCTATACAGACCTCCAGGTCTCCATGGTTAGTACTGGGATTAAAGGCGTGTGTCACGGCACTTGGCTGTGTCCTTGAACACACAGAGACTCTGCCTGCCATGTGATCAGATTAAGGCATGTTCTATCCCCACCTGACTTCTGTTTATGGCTGGCTATGTGACCTCTGATCTCCAGGCAAACTTTATTTATTAACATACAAATAAAATATCACATTGCAGCACAAATAAAATATCTCCGTGTAGTCTCACCCTCAACTCTATAGCACAGCGCCTGTTCAGGCCCCCCTGTCCTCTCTGACCGCATCTCCAGTTGATCATGACACTTTTTCCTCCAACCTTCCCCCCCACATCCTATTATCCCAGCTCCAGCAGGGGTTCCCAGGGAACCAGGCAGCCATGACTACCAGAGAAGCAAGTAGGCCAGCAAAGCAGGTAGAGGAGCTTAGCTCTCCTCTATCTCATCCACATTCAATCCCCATCTCACCCCCAGCTCTGTGGAAGACTACCTTTGGTGGTCTCTCCTCACTCTCTGCCCCAGTTTCCAGATGTCTCAGCAGGTCCTGGTGGAACACCCTGCTTCTCTTCCTCTGGAAGCCCTCACACACAAACCCCAAGCACATTCCCATTCCTAAGTGTCAGATCCCAATACCCAGCAGGACATTTCCCCTGGAACTCCCAGAGGCCATACCTATCAGGATCTGAGAAGAATTCCTATCAGACAATATATAGCCACCATAACCTCCTAAGAACCAGAGGGCAACAGAAACCAAGGAATAAATCACCCACCCAACAAAGACAAGACCAGATACCAGAACCCAGGATTACACCTACATAAAAACACAATTGACAACAGCCAGTACAATATGTCTCACTAGAACCTAGCAACCCTAAAACAGCAGGCCTTGACAGCTGGAACACAGCCAAAGAATGAAAAAGACTTTAAAATAGCATCTATGAATATGATAGATGTTCTTAAAGAGGAAATGAATAAACCCCTTAAAGAAATCTATAAAAACACAAACAGTAGAAGAAAATAATAAATTAATTCAAAACATAAAAGTGGAAATAGAACGAATAAAAAAATCAAGTAGAGGGAAATCTGGAAGTGAAAAATTTAGGAATTCAAATAGGAAACTCAGAGGCAAGCCTCATCAACAGAAAACAAGAGATGGAAAAGGTAATTCAGGCATTGAAAACATGATAGAAGAAGTAGATACAGCAGTAAAAGAAAATGTTAAATCTAAAAAATTCCTGACACAAACACCCATTAGAAATCTGGTACACTAAGAAAAGGCCAAATCTAAGAATAGTAGAAATAGAGAAAGGAGAAGAATTCCATCCCAAAGGCCCAAAAATATTTTCAAAAAAATCATAGAAGAAAAATTTCCTAACACAAACGAGATGCCTATAAAGGTGAAAGAAGTATACAGAACACCAAATAGATTGGACCAGATAAAAAAAATCCCCCTCTCCAAATAATAATCTAAACACTAAAAACACAGAACAAGGAAAGAACATGAAAAGTTTCAAGGGAAAAAGTCCAAATAACATGTAAAGGTAGATTTGTTTGGAATTACACTTGACTTCTCAATGGAGACTTTAAAGGCCAGAAGGGCCTAGACAGATGTGCTACAGACTTGAGACCACAGATGCCAGTCCAGACTAACATACCCAGTAAAAGTCAAATCTAGCCCTACAGAAGATACTAGAAGGAAAACTCCAACCCACGGAGGTTAATTGCATCTGTGAAAACACAGGAAATAAATAATCTCAAACCAGCAAAGCCAAAAGAAAGAAAATACACATACACACACACACACACACACACACACACACACAACCACCACCACCACCACCACCAACAACAACAACAAAATAACGGGAATAAACAACCATTGGCCACTGATGTCTCTTAATATCAATAGGCTCAATTCCCCAATGCTTTGGGATGTCTTTCTGTATGCTGTGATCTTGACTACACCCCAATATCTATCAGACTAATAGGATGGGTGAGAAAACAAGATCTATCTTTCTACTGTATATGTGGTAGTTTGAATGTAATTGGCCCTCCATAATCTTGTAGGGAGTGACATTGTTAGAAGGTGTAGCTTTGTTGGAGTTGGTATGGTCTTTTTGGAGGAAATGTGTCACTGTGGGGGTGGGCTTTGCTGTTTCCTATGCTCAGGACACCACCCAGTGTGTCAGTTAACTGACTTCCTGTTGCCTTCTGATCAAGATGTAGGACTCTCAGCCTCAGCAGCACCAGGCCTGCCTGCAGGCCATGCTCCCAGTCATAATGATAATGGATTGAACCTCTGAAACCGTAAGCAGCCCACCCCAATTAAATGTTTTCTTTGTAAGAGTTGCTGTGGTCATTGTTATGCTCAGATCTCGAGGACTCTCAAAATACCACCATGGAGACCAAATCCTCTTTGTGAAAGCAAAGAGCCTTTATTTTCAAGCTTGGAGCTTGGACTCCCTGTCAGACACAGTTATGGTGTTTTTTTTGTTTGTTTGTTTGTTTTGTTTTTTATCATAGCAGAGGTTGGGGTGAGGGGATTTCTAGGGTTCAGAACTCTGATTGGCTGACATTTGTCTAAGGGTATATGTAAAAGGAAAATAGGTGTGTGCTAGGCTCAGAGATGTCTGACAGTCTTAACTAATGGTTGGGATGTTTGAGATGTTGGGTACTTCCCCTTAGATGCTGGCCCATCCCTGGGTGGATCCCTGGGTGGTATTAGCTTATGGTTTTTCTGGATATGGGTTGCCTGTCAGTAAACCTGTCACAGAAGCTGTGTCTAGTACTCTAAGACTGTCATGGCTTAGAGGTGTTGTGTGGTCAAGCTGTTTTGGGCCCCCCTCATAGTCATGGTGTCTCTTGACAGCAATAAAAACCCAAACTAAGACAGCATACAGGAAGCATACCTCAATATCCAAGATGGATATTATCTCAGAGTAAAGGGGTGGAAAAAGATTTTCCAAGCAAATGTACCTGAGAAACAAGCTGGTTTAGCCATTCTAATATCTAACAAAATATACTTCAAACCAAAATTAATCAAAAGAGATAAGGAAAGATACCTCATACTCATCAAAGGGAAAATCCACCAGATGACATTTTAATTCTTAACATATATGCCTGAAACACAAGGACTCCCACATACAAGAAACATTACTAAATCTTTAATCACACCTTGACCTTTACCCCACTCTCACCAATGGAGAGGTCATTCCAACAAAAACTAAACAGAGAAATACTGGAGCTAACAGACATAAACCAAACAAACTTAAGAGATTTCTATAGGACATTTCAGATTTCTACAGAACATTTCACCCAACAACCAACAACAACAGTAATAATACACAGAAACCATAAGGGAAATAAGAGGAAGTTTCACCTAATCACACATAAATCACAATGACAAAAAAAAAATCACCAAAGTGACTTCACCATGCAAGTGTGGAAATGTGATTTATAATTCAGATGGAATACAGTTTTATTTCACACATAACATTTCCACAATTTGAAAAAATAAAGGCCTTGTTTTTTTGCTGATCATCTTTGGACTATCGAGTCTCTGGTCCTGGCCCTCCAGGCATTGTCAGGGGTGGGTTCCCTATCTGTTGTGGGTCTCAAGCTGGACCAGTCATTGCTTGGCCACTCCCACGTTTCTGTGCCACCTTTACCCCAGCACATCTTGCAGGCAGGACAAACTGTAGGTTGAAGGTTTTGTCGCTGGGTTGGTGTCCCAATCTCTCCACTGGAAGTTTTGCCTGGTTACAGGAGATGGTCAGTTCAGGCTCTGTATTAAAAAAATTCAATGATATTCTGCTGTACTCATAGACAGGAGCCTAGCATAATTGTCATCACAGAGTCTTCATGTAGCAACTGATGGAAACAGATACAGAGACCCACAGCCAAACATTAGGTGGAGCTAGGAGAATCCTGCAGAAGAGGGGGAGGAAGGACTGTAGGAGCCAAAGGGGTTGAGGATACCACAAGAAAATTCACAGAATCAAGTAACCTGGCTCACAGGGACTCATAGAGACTGAACCAGCAATCATGGAGATTGTATAGGTCTGACCTAGATCCTCTGCATATATATTATGATTATGTAGCATGGTGTTATTGTGTGACTCCTAACAGTGGGAGCAGAAGGCAGGAATGGAGGAGGAGTGGATAGGGGTGAGAGGGAGGTAGGGAAGGACTGGGAGGGGTGGAGGGAGGGGAAACTGCCCTTAGGGTGTAATATATGAGGGAAGAATAAATTTTAAAAATTAATTTAAAAAAGAAAGAAAAGATAAAGGCCAATTTAAGAAGAAAACCTTAAAGTCATGTGAAGGCAATAAAGAGGGACTTTGGATTTCAGATGTGTGAAATTTCTCTTCAACCAACCCCCAGTCATAATAACAGAAATAAAGGATGGATCCACATAAGATACTATTTCTCACATTTCAGATCACCAAAGTTCCAGAAGCTCCTAGTCTATTCAGATAAAACATTATAAATAAAATAGAATTATCCATGTTGGGTGAATAATAGCTTCAAAATTATACAGCATGTGTGTAAAGAACAAGCCTTACAACCTCTGTAATATATTCAATTAAATAAAAAAGTCAAAGTTATTCATTGTAGTAATAATTTTTAAATATTAAAATACCATAAAATCCTAAATGTCTATCAGTGAAGAACTAATTAGACTATCATTCATCAAATAATTAATATATTTATACATAAATATTATTATTATTTACCCACAAATACTCCTACAGAAAGTATCTATGTAGAAATATGAAAATGCATACATAATGTAAATTCTCAAGAAAAGGAGTGAGGTGTTTACACAATTAAGGTATTACTTCGGTGAAAAAGAGGAAACAGAATATACATATGACATCTAGATAATAAAAGACACTTCTAATTCTGTCTACTTGAAAATCACTCTTGAGGACAGATTATCTCATTTTTATATGTACATTAACAGCAAGACATCTGTTTTATTTGCTGTCTGATCTTTATATACTAGCACAGAGCCTGACAGTCAGAGTTAGAAATATTTGCTGACAAAAGGAAGGTCAAATAACTTGAATCCACATTATAAAATCAATAACTGAGTCTCATCTGTTAAGCTGTTTCTTTGGACGTACCCACTTGACTTGGAGACACATGCTAAGCCATCCCATCAACTATCTATTAATTAGTGGGAGATGAGATTATGGAGAGGAGTAAAGATCAGATTTTTAGTATAATTTTTGCAATCACATGATTTAAGAATTTTGAACAATATGCTAAAATAAATCAAAATCACTCATGAATAAGAATGCTGTCACATAACAATATCAGAGAAAAATAAAATTTATTTAAATGATAAATGATGTAAATGAATTATTAAAGTATGTAGTTAATGTGATGGTTCCTAAAACACATGTTATGGTACTTATGACGTGGAAAGTAATAACCTTGGGTGAATTTGAGAGGTAATCGTAGAAGCTAGAGATGGAAGGCTAAGAGAAAGAAGACAGGCAATGTGCTTGCATTTTTTTCCATGCCTCTCACAGAGGGCCAATTCTCTGAATGTTTCTGGAGATGGTAGGTGAACTCCAAGACCTAACCACCTTAGTGAAGCAGAGAGAAACAGTCTTCAATAGTATTAACCACAATTTTCACTTTTATGGGCAGTGAAAGCAAGCAAAAACAAGAGTGGAGCTGGAAAGAGTCCACAATAACCCCACACGGCTCATTTGTCAGTCTTCTCAACCCATGCTAAAAGAACGTCTGAGGTGACATAAGGATGTTCTGGAAAGTCTGCATAAAAGTTATATACATATTTATGGTATAGATGGTATATATATATGTATATATATATATATATATATATATATATATATACATATATATATAAAACTACCATGGGATGTAATTAGGGAAAATGTTCATTAAGTGGGTACAGGACCCCTTCAAAATTATGGACTAAATAAACAAATTCTCAGTGAGTCTTTATATAATAATAACAGCCTCAACACACACTAGAAAATGTGGGAAACAAAATGAGACATACACCAAACAGAAATAGAAGAGAGAGAGAGAGAGGGAGAGAGAGAGGGAGAGAGAGAGAGAAAGAGGAACCCTAAAAGTCATCTCCTTGTTCATTAGATCGCATGTATAGATACTGTCACCACACAAAAAAACCTGAATATCACAATAAAAGACAAACTCATTCCAGCATTAAAAGCTGCAACTTGCAAGGAGAGATTATTCTTTTTAAATGGCCTTAGGAACACCTTATAAAAAAGAAAAATGTAATTGTATATTAATCAAAAAGAAATATTAGGTCCTGAAAAGGAAATGCACTTCTGGTTATATTCTGAAACAAAATCTAATAAAATGAAAAATAAACACCAAACTTAAATAACACAAAAGGAACAAACACTTGGCCCTTTTATAGCTTTATTTTCTGACAAGTTCATGAAGAATTAAAGAGGTGACAAATTCAAATGTAGAGTATTTGTACAATAATGGTAGTTAACATTACCTTGGATATTTTCCAGGAAATGTTTGTGTGAGTATGGGGAGGCTTTTAAACAAATATGAAAGTTAGTATTGAGAATACCATCATTATGAAGAGTTGGCTTGGATTTAGGAAAGTGGGCAACAGCTTGGTGTTTGAATGACTAGATTTCCTGTTTGTTTGAGGCAGTCTCAAGTTGCCGGGCCTGGTCTACAGCTCCTGATAGTCCCGCCTCCACATCTGCAGTGCTGTGGTTACAGACCTGGGCTGTGGCTACACACGTGGCTGGCTGGAATCAGGGGTTATATTAATCTACATTTATTTTGTCTTATAGCCTGTTTAGTATATCGAAGTGTTTTCTGGATGCTAATCTTACACACTAATTTTCATTTAGACATATAATGGCTTACTGGTTTTATCTTTTTGTCTAGGGAAAATTACCCAAGGTGATTTCGATTATTCAAGAAATATAATGTTAAATAATTATTTGTTGGGAAAATATGAATTTTAAAGACAGTGAGGGATATGTTAGGTGGTGGGGAACAGAGTTTTGGGGTTGTTAAATCATGAATGATTTCTAACGATCTACTTGGGTTTCATCAGCTCAGATTCACAGATCACTGCTCAGCTGTGTCTTTGCAATGCAAACACTGAAAACGCAGGGGTCCACATGTTGAGCAGGTAATTGCCTAGAGAATAAAAGGTTGTTTCTTACATGACTAGGTGGCTACAAAACTTCTGGAACAATACGTTTCTCACTAGAGTGAAGGTCATAGGTTATTCATTAGAAAGCTAATTAGCACAGGGACACACTTTATCTTACAGGTATTCAGCAGAGATTTTTCTTGAAACTTTAACAATTTCTCTTTGAAATAGTTTCAAGGTTCCAGGTAATTATTCAAGCTTCAAAAACAATGGTTAAAACATGTGAAATGTCCCCTGAAGATAATTTAGACTTTAATTGTGTGTGGTGTGTGCCTGCATGTGTGTGTGTGTGTGTGTGTGTGTGTGTGTGTGCGCGCGCGTGTGCCTGTGTGTAGATGAAAAGGCAGTTATGAATTAAAGTGATTTGAAATGTGAAGGATGCTTAATATAATTTATTTCTGCAGAGAGAGAGAGAGAGAGAGAGAGAGAGAGAGAGAGAGAGAGAGAGAGAGAGAGAGAGAGATTATAACACAAGGGAAAATATTAGAGTTCATACTGAATTTGAAATATATATTCTTTCTATTTTCTACTGCTTCCCAGTAAGTAAATGTAAATTATCATTCATCTCAACTTCTGTTTATTTATTTGGAACAAATTGAGATTAATGTGATTACATCATTTTCCCCTTCCCTTTTCTCCTTCAAAACTCTCCCATGTGCTTGCTCTTATTCAAATTCATGGCCTCCTTTTCTTTAACCATTGTTACACGTGTGTGTGTGTGTGGTGTGTGGTGTGTGTGTGTGTGTGTGTGTGTGTGTGTGTGTGTGTGTGGTGTGTGTGTGTGTGTGTGTGTGTGTGTGTGTGTGTGTTCCTAAGTACACGGAAGCCTAAGGCCACTCAGTCCTTTTAGCACTCCTTGCGAACATGATCTCAGGGCTGCCCATTTGGTGTTGGACGCCAGACGGTGTGCTTTTCTTCTAGGTAAGAGGAGTTCTCCCACTCTGGGCATTCCTTATGGCCTGTAGTTCTTGGTCTAGGACTGAGGCTTCCTGAGTTTCACCTTCTCACTTTAGCACATCCTGTGTTGATGCGCATTCCCAATGTGCTTAGAAAGCCATATTGGTGAGACTTCACGGGTGTGGCTTCTCTGGCATTTCTAGGAGAAGCAATCTAACAACATATTTCCTGTTCCTCTGGCTTTGATACTCTTTGTGTCCCATCTTGCACATTGTTCTCTGAGACTTGGGTGCAGGAGTTGTGTTGTAGATGCATCCAGGTTTCCCAAGTCTGTATTTTGAGTGGTTGTACTTTTCTGTAATGGTCATTGTTTGTGGTAAAGAGAAGTTTGCTTGATGAAGGGTAAGATCTACACTTACGTGAGTGTATAAGGACACATATTTAGAATAAATAATTTTTAATTTAATTCTTTTTTTCCTTTAAAAGTTTTTTTTTTCCATTTTACATACCAACCACAGTTTCCCCTCCCTCCTCTCCTCCTGCTTACCCACTCCCTACCTCCTCCCTACTCCCCCACCCCCATCCACTCCTCGGAGAGGGTAAGGCCTCCCTTGGGGAGTCAAGAAAGTCAGGCATATCAAATTGAGTCAGAACCAAGCCCCTCCCTGCTGCATCAAGTGAGCAAGGCATCCCTCCACAGGAAATGGGCTCCACAAACCCAGTTTATGCACTAGGGATAAATCCTGGTCCTACTGCCCAGGACCCTACAAACAGACCAAGCTATACAACTGTCACCCACATTCAGGGTTTAATTTAATTCTTAATAATTTAAAATTTAAAAAGTAAGGAAGGATAGATACATGAGCTAATGATATCATAAGCAAGTGTTCAAGTACTTTTCATTTTAAAATGCAAATAAAATTATCCAATGTGTTATCCAGTCATGGATATAGTAATCAGGTAGAGATAAATTTTATGTATTAGTTAATGTAATTATTCTGTATGAAAAATTTAAATGAGATGTTAAACTTTGAATTCATAACTTTTACACATCTAAAAGAGCATGTTTATTTTCTTTTCATAAAATATATCTTTATTTAAATGTAAGTTACTTACATTGAATCACTCACCTTAAGGTACAGTTTTCTAAGTTCACTCATTTACAAACTTACATGTATGTTCTCAAACATGCACATTTAGATGTGTGTGATAATCACCATAATCTGCCATACAACATTTCCTTCATCTAGCGACCCCACGCAGTCATTTCCAGTTTCTGCTGTAACTGCATTTGATCTCTGATCAGCTGCCACTGCCCTATTCTCTGCTACTGCAGCGCTACATTTTCTATCATTTCCTGCAAATGGACTCATGCAACATGCCACCCATATGTCTAGTTCCTTTAATATGACACCATTTTTTTACTGTGTTGTATTGTTGCCTGTATCAGTCATTCTTTAATTTGCTGAATAGATTTTCTTGATACATACACTATGATTCTTTTCATTTGTTCAGATGATAGACAGGTATTTCTCTTCCCTTGGCAACTATGTTGGATGAGGATTGCTGAGGTGTATGATATATTAACCTATAAAGAAATGAATCTCTAATGTACACTATTTGTGCTCACACAGTATTGTATGAGTGAAAAAGTTGTCACTTTTCTTTGTTCATATGAGGTACAGATTCCTGTCTTAGGGTTTCTGTTGCTATAAAGACACACCATGACCACAGCAACTTTTTAAAGGAAAACATTTAATTGGGGCTGGCTTACAGTTTCTGTTATTGTCATGTCAAGAAGCATGGCAGCATGCAGGCAGACATGGTGCTGGAGAAGGAGCTGAGAGTTTTCCATCCTGATCCACAGGCAACAGGAAGTGAACTGTCACACTAGGTGTAACTTGAGACCTCCAAGTCTACCTCCACAGTGACACACTTCCTCCAACAAGGCCACAGCTACTTCAACAAGGCCACACCTCCTCATAGTGTTACTTATTATTGGTCACGCAGTCAAACACATGAGTCTATACCTATTCAAACCACCATACTTCCTTAATGATTCCTAATGTGTCATGACAGTGAGTTTCCTACTTACATGTTTGTTGCACAAATCTTAACAGGTCTCATTAATAAAAATAATCCTGGGAGCCAGGTATTGGGGTGAACGCTGGAAGATCAGAGAAGCAGAACAAGCCACAGCCAACCTCGCCTCGACAATTCCACAGCTGATCCTGTTTCCTCAGACTGGAAGCCTCTGTGTCCTCATCTGGAATGAATCTCAGCTGAACTGTTGCTCAAAAGCCTAAAAGCTTAACCAGCTCTAGTTCCTGGTTTTCATGCCTTATATACCTTTCTGCCTCCTGCCATCACTTCCTGGGATTTAAGGCTCTTGTTACCATGCCTGGCTGTTTTCAGTGTGGCTTTGAACTCACAGAGATCCGGATGGATCTTTGCCTCTGGAATGCTAGGATTAAAGGTGTGAGTGCCACCATTTTCTGGCCTCTACGTCTATCTAGTGGCTGCTCTGTTCTCTGACCCCAGATAAGTTTATTAGGGTGCACGATATATTGGGGAACACAGTATCACCACACGTTTCCTTTGACACTGACATTTTTCTACAAGCTTCATGCACTTAAAAATGTGTTTTATTTCTTGATACCGTGTTACAAAAACCATTTATGTTTTAAGAGTCAAAGTTGCCTGTCTAACATTTATGATTGTATAAATCTTATCTTCAACAGTATTTTTTGAAACCAGATTATTTCTCACGCAGTATATTCTAACTCTGATTTCTCTTTTCTCAACTCCTCCCTGGTCTTTCCCATTTCTTCAATCATCCAAATTCTCATGCTTTCTTTCTTTCTCTCATTAGAAAGCAAATAGGCATATAATGATAATAATAATAATAATAATAATAATAATAATATACAAATATAAGTAAGCAAACAAACAAACAAAAATGCCAAAGAAAAGTATAAGAAACATTTAAAGACACCAAGACCCACACATTCGCACACACAGAAAACTCATAAAAACAAAATTGGAAATCATAACCAATAAGCAAAAGCTCTAGAAAGAAAAATACAAACAACGAACACTGCCCAGAAAAAGCATTATGAGAAAAAAAAAAAGATTCAGAAATACCATTGAGTTCATTTTCTGTTGGCCATCTACTGCTGGGCATGGGGCCTCTCTTTAAGTGTGATTTGAATACCAAGGGAGCGTCCATTGTAGAAAACTAATTTTTCCTTTGTAGATGGTTATCATTTGGAGTTAGCTTCTGGGATAGGAATGGGGATATATGTCCACTTCCACTCTCATCACTGGGACCTCTTCTGGCTAAACCCTGTGCAGGCCCTGCGCATGCTACCACGGTCTCTGTGAGTTCGTATGTGCATCAGTCCTTCTGTGTCTGGAAAGTCTTGTTTCCTTGGTGTTTTGCATCCCCACTGACTCTTATAACCTTTCTGCCTCATCTTCCACAGAGTTCCCTGAGCCCTAAAGGGAGGGATTTGATGGAGACATCCCATTTAGGACGGAGTGTTCCTAGATCTCTCACTGTCTTCGCATTGTCTGGTTGTGGTTCTCTGTACTGTTTCCATCTACTGCAGGAGGATGCTTCTCTGATGATGGCTGAGATGCTGATCTGTGAGTATAGCAGACTGTCATTGGGAATCATTCTATTGCTATGTTCCTATAGCAGAACAATAGTATTTGGCTTTTCCCTAATTCTATGGCCTATCTTGTCTTAGATTCTTGGCCACCTAGGCAGTGTCAGGCCCGGGTTCCATCTTGTGGAGTGGGCCTTAATTCTAATCAGATAGTGGTTTGTGACTCCTACAACTTTCGTGCCGCCATCTCACCAGCATATCTGGCCGGCAGGTCATCATCATCTATTTGGGAGTTTGTAGCTGGATGGGTGTTTACTTCCTCATCACGCACTATGGACTGTGGACACTAGTCAAGAGGGGTGAGGGCTGAGGGAAGCACCAGCTCAGTTTCTTGTTCAGTGAGCTGTGTAGGTGTTGTCTTCAGCAATAGGGCCTTACCAAAGTTTGTGGAGAGAAACCAACACCTTTGGCAATAACCTGGGCTGTTTGTGGGTTTCATGAGGCCCCTGTAGCAAACAGTTTGAATAGATGTAACTCACTCCTGACACTTTCATTTGCTGTCAAGAAATGTCTAATTGGATGGAGCTTTGTCTCCTCCATTATTTGGTGATTCCATTTAGGTTTCTTTCATATCTATATCAATGCCTATACCTAGACACAGATAGATAGATAAATAGATAGATAGATGATAGATAGATCGATAAATGATAGATGATATATGAATAGATAGACAGATAGATAGATGATAGATAGAGAGATAGATAGATAGACTGATAGGTGATAGAAGATAGATGACAGATAGACAGATGTAGATATTTAGGTTTCCATATACTCCCTCAAATCATCCTTAGTTTTAGGTGCCCCTCCCTTATCCCCCTCTTCCTCCCCATCCCTGCTTTAGCCCCTCATTTCAGTCCCTCACACCCCCATATGTGCATAATTTTCTACTCTGTGCCCCCTTCCTAGGAAGGTCTTTTTCTCTCCGTAGTCCCTTACTCTGTATCTAACCTCTGATGTCATACAGATCATAGTATGATTATTGAAGACTTAGCAAACTTATTTCAGTTAATGAGTAAAAGTGCTTTGACCAAATGTATACCCGAGTATTTTGCCTTCATGTATGTCTGAGTACCGCATGCATATCTGGTGCCCGTGGAGGCCAGAAAAGGGAATTAGATCCCTTGAAACTGGAGTTGTAGACTGCCGTGTGGCTGCAGAGAAGTGAACTCAGGAAGAGCAGCCAGTTCTCCTAACCTCTGAGCATCTCTCCAGGTCCTGTTTTTGACTGTTTCATAACTGGAGATTTTTCTTGATTGTGGTTTTGAACTGTTAATTTCTAGTGAAAGAAATACTATTGATTTTTCTTCGATAATCTTTTGCCCAGTGATCTAACTAAAATGTTTTTTAGTAATCCTAGTTATATTTTTCACTGTATTCCTTGGGATTTTTCATGTATAACAAGTACTGCCATTGCTGAAAAGAAATGAATTCTTCCGTTCTAAACTGATATTTCACTACTCTAAGTTCCTTTCATTTTCTTTTGTTACCCATCCTTTCAGGCTGTTCACAAGCTATATTAGTACGTTGTTCAATATAATACTGCCTTTAGCTTGGGGAAAAGTGTAACCCTTCTCTATCATTATGTTAGTTTTTCTTCCTGAATTTCCTAGTCTAAGACCCTTTTTTCTTCATTAAGTGACCTAAGTCTTCATTAACCTTGGTGATTATTATGAGAAGAGTCAGCTTTAAGATGTTTAGACTGAGCTCTAGAACATTAACTGTTATATATCTTTTATTTTCAACATAATTTACTTGTGATAAATGAGCAGTGTTGGCCTCAGTGGTCTCCTTATAGTTTTTATGTTATCGGTAAGTGCTATCTTGAAAGTTTTCCTTACTTTGGCTTCTTCCACTTTTCATATGTTTTTCATTTTCTAGATTTTCTAGCTGGTTAAGGTAGATGCCTCCATTATTAACTGTGGGCACTTTTTGTCTAACAGAATCACATGCTTTCGTACAGTTTCCTCACTTCATTTCCTTATCTACTGATTCCAGTTTTAATCAGTCATGCCTTAAATTCCATTCAGTTCAAAAAAATTTTCTGATCTATTTTATAATTATAATTTCTTCTTATACTTGTTTTGGCTAATTTGCAATTTTTCCAAATGTCTTCTTGTTTTAATTTCTGGCTTAATCTGATTTTTGTTCATAAAATATAGTCTAAATGATTCAGTTCTTCTAAATTCATCATGACTTCTTTAACATCCTAGCATATAACCCATTTCTGAAACAAGCATGTATTGTGCTGCTGCTGGGAACAGACTTTATGATATTAATTACTTCAAATTGGTTGGTAGTGTCATCTTACTATTATGTCTTTTAGAAAAGTGAGATATTTTATCAATGAATGAGAGAAGATGTTTGAGATAGTTAATTTTGATTGTCAAATTTATGGGATTTAGAATCAAATGGAAGACATGCCCTGAGTCTGAGTCTGTGTATGTAAGAGAGAGGGGAAGATAGAAGGAGGGAGGGAGGGAGGGAGGGAGGGAGGAGAAGAGGAGAAGGAGAAGGAAGAAGAGAAGAAAGAGGAGGAGGAGGAGGAGGAGGAGGAGGAGGAGGAGGAGGAGGAGGAGGAGGAGGGGAAAAGTCAGAGGTGCAGAACCCTTTTGTGGCTCCCTAACCTGGGATGCAGGGTAACTACAGGACTTATACTCCCACTATGAAAGATAGATCCACATTCACACCGTATCCTCCCCATTGTGATGGAACAGAATATACCCTCAGACCACAAACTTAAATAGACCTTCCTTTTTTCCACTGCTCTCTTCAGGTAACTTGTCACATCAATGAGAAAAGTAACTACTAAAGTGAAGGGCTCTCTCCATGCACCTTCAGACTCTTCTGTTTCTGCTTGCTGTTCTGCCTGTATGTTTGTATGTATAATATTGTTTTGCATACAGTATGCAACTGATTCTTGATTTTAATTCTAAATTGGAAGCCTGCCATTCACTTAAACATTAGGAATACATCTTTAATGTACATGGCATAGTGATGAGGATGGTCTGAATCTTCCATCTGCTATTTTCTGTGTCTTCTTCAGCTTTAAAGTTTGTACATTTCCCAAATGTGTATGGTGAACTTAAACTTTCTTGGCATGTGATTAAGGTCTGGGGTGATGAATTATTCCAATTTTGTGGAACTAATGTCTGAGGAGATGCCTAGTCTTTTTGTCTTTTGAGCATGTGAGAGAATAATGTTCAGTCACTTTGCCCCCACTTGCCATGTTAGAGTGGAATAAGGAGGTTTGATTTTGGAAGGCCCTAAGGATACCACATCTGCTGTCATTTTGATAGCAAATTGGACATACTTCAAATATATGGAGAATAAATATTTGTTCTCTACAAATGACCCAGTCTGAGATATTTTGATATAACGGCACCAGTAGAATAAGTCTCTCCCATATGATGTTTTGTTCAGTTTCTACCATTCTTTCTTCTCATAGAGGAGTTGATTCTTTTGTTGTTATTATTTCAGTTTATTTCCAGTTTTGTATGGTTTTCTATACTTTTTTATTTCTAGTGATTATTATAATGTTTGCTTCTCTTTATTTTGTTTGCATATCTTTATTACATTCTTCGTTCAAATAATGTGTCATATTATGTGTGATGTAATTATTCCAAAGTGTATCTATCACTTTCCCACATTTGAAATATTATACTCATTACAAATTCCAGAAAATATTACTATTAATTTTGTTTTAATCAACCAGTTATTTTTTTTTTTTTTTTTTTTTTTTTTTTTTTTTTTTATTTTTTTTTTTTTTTTTTTTTTTTTTTAATTTATTTTAATTTATTTTGCAATACAATTCAGTTCTACATATTGGTCACGGATTCCCTTGTTCTCCCCCCTCCCGTCCCCCCTCACCTTCCCCCCAACGCCCCCCCCCCAATTTGTGTTGTTTCTTTTTTTTTTTTTTTTTTTTTTCCCCTTTTCTATTTTAATAAAAAGGAAAAAAAAGAAAAAGGTTATAACTAACAAAAGAAAAACTATATACAAAAGTACAATGACTATATACAATATATACAAGTAATAAATGTCTAAACAATGTCTAGTCCATTTGTATTTGACAAATTCAGAGAAAATAATTTCATTATCTATCCTATTTTGTTAAGTCCAAAATGTATCTAATTCACTTTCTATCCTAATTAATCTTCAACTATAACTAACTAACCTTCAACTATAACTAACTAATCTTCAACTCCCTCAGAGACCCAAGAAGGAAATAATATTAGCTAACAAAAATAAAAACAGAAAGTGCATGCAAGCAACTTCCAAAAAATTTGTGAGTTGACAGAAACAGCCAGCTGCCTGGACAGTCACCTGAGGTTTCTCCACAGTGTTGGGGCATCATCTTCAGCCTATAGGCTTAGCATATCTGACAGACTCATTTGTGAAGTAGGATGTACACAAGGTCGACAGTTCAACCTCACATTGGGTGAGAGCAGTCCATGTACCAGAAACACCTGAATTCCACTAGTGTCATGTCATGATTCAGGATTTTAAATTCTGGAAATTGTTGTTGATTTTTTAATTCAGCTGTCCATTCTTGGCTGTGTATATATGGCTTCATCTTAACATCCCGTTCTTCTCCACATCCCTCTGTCAAATGCCAGTTTACTATTGCGAGGCGTGAGCTTAGTTATTCTTCAAGAATAACTGTTTCAGCTGCTGTTCCATTGCACATCAGAAGCCATCGGCCCACTGCCTATTCAGCTGCCTTCGAAGAAAAGGGCACTGTACCTTTTCCAAATTGCGAAGGCCACTTCAGGGATGGTGCCATATTGTCCTGGCCTCAGAAGATGCCTTTTGATAAAGCCATAACCACACTCGTTTTGGCAAGAATCAGTAGTCCTTTGTTTCATGTCCTGTCTGTCCATTTTGTCAGCAGTTGATTCAAGGATACTTTGTTGTCCAGTGGCTAACTTTTGCCACAATGAAAGTTAACTCCATATGCAGTTTCTTCAATGCCCATATTTTCTCTGAAGTAGATTGGTACTGCCAGGAGCCGACATGTCTCATAATCATAACAAAAAAGAAAAATTTTCTAAGTTATTAAAACATTTTAAATGCCATATTCTGTAGATCTCTGAAGGGTTTGAAGATGACCTGTCTAAAATATATCTGCTCAATTTTTAAAACATATCTAATATGACTACAACTTCTATTGTAATGTCTAACTACTAACTTTCATTTCTTTTTTTTTTTTTTATTAATTTATTTTGCAATACAATTCAGTTCTACATATCAGCCACGGATTCCCTTGTTCTCCCCCCTCCCGTCCCCCTCACCTTCCCCTCAACACCCCCCCCCCCCCATTCCTATCTCCTCCAGGGCAAAGCCTTCCCCACAGACTGAGGTCAACCTGGTAGACTCAGTCCAGGTAGGTCTAGTCCCCTCCTCCCAGGCCGAGCCAAACAATCCTGCATAGGCCCTAGGTTTCAAACAGCCAACTCATGCAATGAGCACAAGATCTGGTCCCACTGCCTGGGTGCCTCCCAAACAGATCAAGCCAATCAACTGTCTCATCCATTCAGAGGGCCTGATCCAGTGGGGACCCCTCAGCCATTGGTTCATAGTTCATGTGTTTCCATTCATTTGGCCATTTGTCCCTGTGCTTTATCCAACCTTGGTCTCAACAACTCTCGCTCATATAAACCCTCCTCATTCTCGCTAATTGGACTCCCAGAGATCCACCCGGGGCCTAGTCATGGATCTCTGCATCCAGATCCCTCAGTATCAACCAGTTATTTTAATGAAAAATAATTCTATGTTTAGTCACTCATATACTATTTTAACATTGGTCAGTGTAGTCATGAATCTAAATTTCACTGAGAACAATTTTCCTTCTTCATCCTAAGATACTATTTGAATATGTCTTATAATTTAGGAGAGCGGAAAATATTTTGTAGTAATGTTTATTATGTTCTGCTGATCAAAAAAAGCCTCATATTTAAAATCATCTCCATTTTGACTGGCCACAAAAGTGAGAACTATGAAGGCCGCTCACCGTACAACATTCTAGTTGTTTTCTTAGAGTAGGGTGATTTCCTTTTTTCATTAGTAAGTTGTTCAGAAACTGCAGTGTCTATGTCTTCCTTTTTGTCCACATAATTAAATTTATTTAATTTTTTTTCTTAAGCTGAGTTCTAATTTACTTCCTGTCTTAGTTAGGGTTTCTATTGCTGTGAAGAGACACCATGAGAATGGCAACTCTTATAAAAGAAAACATTCAACTGGATGACTTATAGTTTCAGAGATTTAGTCAGTTATCATCATGGTGAGACATGGCTGCATGCAGAAATGCTGGAGAAGGAGCTGAGAGTTCTACATCTTGATCTGCAGACAACAGGAAGTGAAGTGTCTACTACTCTGAGCATTGCTTGAGCAAAGGAGACCTCAAGGCCCACCCCTACAGTGACATACTTCCTTCTACATGGCCATGCCTACTCCAACAATGTCACACCTCCTAATAGTGCCACTTCCTTTGGAGACCATTTTCTTTCAAACCACCATACTTCCTTACTTATTTTAATTAAAATTAAAATAACAATTACATCCTTTTCCCTTTCCCTTTGCTCCCTCCAACCCCTCCCATGTCCTTTCTACTTCCATACTGCCTCTTCTCACACCCTCTCAAATTCATGGCCTCTTTTTCTTTTATATATATAATACACACATATATATCAAATACACACACATACACACTGATGATTCTCTTAAGTTTTGCTTGTATATATGATTTCAGGGCTGACAAATTGGTATTGGATAACCAATTAGAGGCCTCATCTCTGGGGAGACTAATTCTCCCTTTCTTAGAAATCATTAGTTTCCAGTGGTTCTTTGTCTAGGAAAGGAGACTCAGTGAGTTTTTTCCCTTCCACATGAGTATGTCTAAGATGTTTTCATTGTTTAGATCTTGTTTTTGCAGCCATAATGTTGCAGTATCACGGTGTAGCTTCCCTGGCATTTCTAGAAGACACAATCTTGAAGTTGGCCCTCTAGTCCTCTATAGTCTTTGTGCCCTCTGTCCAAGATGTGACCACTCAGATTTTAGCCATTTCCACTTTGTAGCATCCACTGTGGTTCCTTTCAGCTTGGTGAATTGGCCAAGCAGCACTGGAGCAATTACTCTTGTATATTCTTCCCATTTTAAAAAAATGTGTTAATGATGGGAAAGCAATTGCTATAATGGTTCTTATTGGACATAAACTATGTGGCTGGTTTTTAAACATAGTATTTTATATAAGTGAATTATGATCTTTCAGAGTAATAATAGTGTTCCAACAGTGCTAATATTTCATAATTAAAAATAAATGATACTAGCTAACATCTATCAAGTACTTTTCACTGTGTGACAAGAAATTAGAAGCACTTTATAAGGTGATTCAAAAATGTCTATGAGACCTTACTCTGAAAGCTGATGCATCATTTTAGAATGCCTTCTGTGGCCAATAACATCCAGTCCTGAAATTAATTAGCTACTTATACTTCAGAAATGTCTATGGTATATGGTGGAGTTGCATTTCTAAATTTCTTATGGTATGTAGATAATGTGGCTGCTAATTTTTTTTAGTGATGTGGTGGTATTGTGTTCCCCCAAATATTGTGCACCCTAATAAACTTACCTGGCGTCAGAGACAGAACAGTCATGATATTAAACATGATGATAGGCAGTGGTAGCACACACCTTTAATCCTAACATTCCAGAGGCAGAAATCCATGTGTTCAAGGATATAGACAGGCATGGTGACTCATCATGCCTTTAATCCCAGAAAGCGAGCCTTTAATCCCAGGGAGTGACGGCAGAAAGAGAAAGATATATAAGGCATGCAGACCAGAAACTAGAAGCATTTGGCTGGTTAAGCTTTCGGGCTTCTAGCAGCAGTTCAGCTGAGATTCATTCTGGATGAGGACTCAGAGGCTTCCAGTCTGAGGAAACAGGGTCAGCTGAGGAATTGGCGAGGTTAGCTGTGGCTTGTTCTGCTTTCCTGATCTTCCAGCTTTCACCCCAATAACTGGCCTCAGGTTTGATTTTATTAATAAGAACTTTTAAGATTCCGTCTACAGAGTGAAGTGTAGTTTTTTAAAAAATTGGACTCTCTTTTGGTCCCTCGCTGTCTCTCAGTCTCTGTCTTTCTTATGGTGTGTGTGTGTGTGTGTGTGTGTGTGTGTGTGTGTGTGTGTATGTGTGTGTGTGTGTGTATGTGTTTACTTTCGCCTTTGTGGTGGTTGACCCTTACACATAAGACTAAATGAGCGTAGATGACAACTTTCAAACTTGAACTCTTTTTTTTTTCTTTTTTCTTTTCTTCTTTTTTTTTTTGTGAGACAGAATTTTTCTGTGTAACAGCTGTCCTGGAACTCACTTTGTAGACGACCTCGAACTCACAGAGATCCCCCTGCCTCTGCCTGCTGAGTGCTGGGATTAAAGGTGTGTGCCACCACCACCTGGTGCTTGAACTCTTTTCAGGCCCCCTCTATGCTTTCCTTGTTTGGTGAAGTCACAGCTTTCTGTACACATGTCTCTGTGAGACATTCCTCCAAGAATAGCATGATTCCTTACTGCATCTTCCAAGTTTCTGTTTATTCTTCCATTTCTTTCTTATTAATGCAGAAAATCTGGCACATTCACCCTTCATCGATTATGAAAGGTTACATTTTAACACATATTCTATTTTCTCCTTTCCTTAATTTCTATGCTCTGCATCTTCTTTTGGATACTAGTTACCTCTCCTCTGTCCTGTAGTAAGGAATTTATTGGTGGGAATCCTCCGTCTCCTCACACTCTGTCTTCCTAGTGCTATTTGACTAAATGACCTTCCATGACTCCCCATGAATCTCACTATTAAATCCCCTTTGTTTAGCACAATACAGAACATTTACTTTTATAATCAATTCCTGATAAACTTCTACTAATATCTGGAACTCTCCAAACACAACTTTGTCTTTGCTTGATTGTGTTCTTTCTGGCATCAGATCCTGCTCCGTGGCTGCAGGGAAAGCATTTAGAGCAGCTAGTGTGTGATCTATTTCCTTCCCATTATTAAGCAAGCTTCCCAAGGAAAGGAGACACATAATCAGATCAACTCTACTTGTAAACATGTTGATAATGATGAGCCTCCTGATAAATCAACTAATGATAATGGCTAGGAAGTACTCAGCAGTCCGATGTTCTTCTGAAGGTATGCCTGCCTACTTATTGTAAGCAAATCTAATATATGGGTTTATGAAGCAAATTTCCCTGTAGAATATCATGTGGATCATTTAATGATTGGACTTAATGATCATAAAATGCAGTTGATTAATAACCTAAATGTTCATCACTTGCTGGGAAAGTAATTTGTACACCTTACATAGAGACCACCTGTTCTTCTGTATGGGTGACAGACTACACATTTAAAATGGGAAGAACTCAGTGAGACACTTCAATGCCCAAAAATTAGCTGTGTTTTACTTATACCTTTTAACTACTTACATTGCTTAAATTACTAGTAAACCTTAATACAAGTTGTGATGAACTGAATAATGTCCCATCAAATGTTCCCATAACTCAAGCCCCAGAATCTGGATGTTTGGTAGTCCATATGACAAAGAGTGTTAAAGATGTATATGTGATTAATATTTGAGCTGGTGAACTTCAGGTCGAAAGTTTACACTAGATTGGGAAGTGGTAAAACTTACCACAGGAGTTCTTATGAACAGGGGAATGTAGAATAATCCATGGTGGCATAAGAAGAAAATAGACTAGTTTTATTGTATTTGCATGTATTTATTTTGGGGTGCTATAATGTATCTCAAAAAATTAAAACTAGAACTACAATATAACTCAACAATCCTGAGACTGGATGGCTATGTGCTTCCCAAAATAACATCACCAACAAGGAACAAAGTGTTCTAATACATAAGTCTGTGTAGGGAGGGATGGGGTCAATTTCACACTCACACAATTATACTTTCTAAGCATTTACTGGAAAAAGTCAATTATATTTAGATCATAAAGCGAGAGAAAAATCTGAAAATTAATCTCAATGTCTTGTTTTAAGACGAAAGATTTGAGTAAGTACTTCCATAGTCAATATAATTCAATCAATTTAATAAGTATTAAACATTATTCATATCCTTGGTATTTGAGTAAATTTCATGGGTGATCTTTGAAAGAAAGTAATTGTAAGAAGTGATTCTATCCTCCACAGGCCTACCATGTAACAGTAGGATAGCTCAGATAATGTGTAACAGGTTAGGAAAAGCATTAAAGCATAGCCCCAAAATACCACCACAGCACTATGAATATGAGGGGGTTTTTGCTCCTAGTGGGGAAAACCAGACTTTATGGATACATGACCTATGATTTAAAAAATAAAATGTTGTTGCTGGACATCGGAAAGACAAAGGTCAGTTCTCATGGAGAGTGCAAGGAGCAGTGGAAACGTAGAGTAATAGCAACACTGACTAGTGTGGTCAGTACAGGTCAGATTGAAGAGGAGTCAAATGCTCTGGGGTGTTTCTAAAAAACTCAAGAAAACCATCATTTTGTGCTCAGCAGAAACTGGGTGTCACATTGCACTTCGTTTTGGATATGAGATCATGCAAGAAACATCCATTTCCTGTAGCCAGTGGGGAAAATTTGAAGGTACTTGAGTAGCACACAGCTGTCTACAACTATATCCAAAAGGCTTCTCTGGGAAGGTGCAGAAAGAAAGACCAAAGGTAAACAGAGGTTTTAGGAGGCAATTGTGAGTTTCAAATGACATTTCTGAAATGATTCTGTGAGTATACTGCCCTGAGTCATGCCAATTGGCATGATAATTTTATAAGTGCTATATTTTAAAGTAAGGTCTGAATAGAACATCAGATAAAATGAAATAACTCTTATTTACTAAGCATGCAGATATATATGAATTCTTGTGATTTTTAGACTATGGATCTCTAGGAGCTTAATATTATAAAAATAGCAAAACCGGTGCTTTCTTGTACAGTGTCTTCTCTTCACAGGAAAGAACTATTTTATTCTATATTCTTTATAAAGCTTGCTCATCTCCTTTTGTTCTAGGAATATGGTGACCAATGCTATTCATTGAGGTCAGCAATAAACCAATAATGCATTTCAGCTGTGCTTTGGACATTACTCTAAGAACTTAGTACATCACATCATTTCATGCTCATGGTAATTTTTGAAGAGTCTATAATAATCTCAACTGAAGAACCTGGAAGGTGTAGAACAAAGAGAAGAGGATGGTGGAGCTGGATACTGAACCCAAGTAGATGACCTTTGGAATCCAACATTCCACACTGCTTCTAAGCAGAGAAGTGTGTGTGTGTGTGTGTGTGTGTGTGTGTGTGTGTGTGTGTGTGTGTGTGTGTATGGGTGTGCATCTGTATAATTTGTTTGTAGAAGAGTGTATTAACATCATTTTCCAGTTCAATACCGATGTTGATTTGATGCCATCCTACTGGGTAGAAACATATATTAGGCATAACTATGTAACAAGAGAGAAGCTTGAGGCATGAGAAAGGAGAGTAACAAGGGGAAAGAAAAAAAAAATATATATATATATAAGTGTTGGCTCAGCAGGTAAAGGTACTTCTTGCTACTCTTAATTACCTGAATTTAATCTCCACGACCTTCACGATGGTAGGAGAAAATAGACTCCTTTCAGCTGTCTCTGACTGCCACTCTTGCATTGTGACACATGCACTATGACGTGGTAGCATGTACATACACATTATAAGTAAATACAGTTATTTATTTATTTATCACACACAAAGTAAAGAAAACGCAATAAAAATTTAAAAGGAGAAAATGTATAGGTAATTCTTAATGTACACTTTATCCAGGATTCTTCTACTCTGTGATCTCACTGAACCTGGAGAGCAACAGCACTTCGTAAAGAAGACAAGATGCAGAGACCCACAGCCAAGTACCAGACCAAGTTCCAGGAGCCTGATCAGAGAGAGAAGAGGGATTCTATGGGCAACGGGCATCAAGACCATGACGAGGGAAACCTACAGAGACAACCAAACTAAACTAGTGAGAACTCATGAACTTTAGACCAGCAGCTGTGGAGCCTCCATGGGACTGGACTAAGCCCTCTACATAGGTGAGACAGTTTTGCAGCTTGATCTGCTTAAGGGGCCCCCTGGCAGTGGTATCAGGATCCATCTCTAGGGCATCAGCGGGCTTTTTGGAGCCCATTGCCTATGGTGGGACATCTTGCACAGCCTTGCTGCAGGGGAAGGGGCTTGGACCTGCCTCCGCTGAATGTACCAGGCTCTGCTGACTCCCCATGGGAGGCCTTGCCTTGTTGGAAGAAGGAATGGGGGTGGGAGCAGGGAGGGGAGGAGATCTTTGGTTGGTATGTAAAATGAATAGAAAATTTCTTAATAATAAAAATATAAAATAAAAAAAGAAGACAAACATCGTGGTCTACTCTTGCTTATGTGATTCTTTCCCCCAAGAAGATTGCTCATGTGGCTCCTCCCCCGAGAAGATATTTTGCTGCATCCATAATCTAATAATCTAATCCTAATCAGCTATCAGTTATTAAATCATAATTATGATTCTAAAAATTGGATCTTAAACCTGTATTATTAAAGGTAGCTGCTCTAGTAAAAACCTGGCTTTTATCTCTTCTCAGGCCCCCAAAACTCTAATAATTTGAATAAATTAAAACAGTGGATTAAAAAAATCAGGTTTATGTGACAAATTTCCTCTTCGAATCTTAAGACATTAACTAGTGCTCATATTATGCTTTGGTTGGTTGAATTGATTCTTTGATGATTAAAGCCCTGTTTTATCAGAGGAAGAGGCAATATTAAGTCCCACGAGCATAGAATCTACTGTCGTGTTTGAATACACGCGACACGGACGCAGACAACCCTCCTGGAAACTGTAGACGCATGTGCTCCTTGGAATAGCCGCGTCATTGATGTCACTGCAGGAAAACTAAATTATGCTTATTTCTCTTTTGCTGATGTCAAATATTGTAGTTAGAAACAGGTGTCTACAGAGTCACCCCGTGTCCAGTCTCATTTTCTTATTTCTCAGAGTTAGAATCACTATTTCTCAGCTCTTCAAAACCGTGTTGGATTTAGTTGTGTCTCCTTATCGTTGGGTAATGTAACACACCTCCTGTTAGCTCTGTCAGTCGGAAGCAGTCTGCACAAATTACAAGCTGTGGAAGATAATTCAGGTCAGATGTCACTGACCACCCCTGCCCCATCCTTCTATTCCTGTAGCTTAATTTGGGACAAATGAATGTTCTATTTACATCTATTTCTTACATTTCAGTTAAGAAATGTCTTTGTTTTATTCTGTTATATAACTCTTATTTTCTCTGGAAGTAGATTGTCTAGATAAAAACTTGCCTCCCCTACCCGGAAAACAGGACCCCAAGAAAGACACAGGGATCGCCCAATGACAGAGAAATGGAATGAGATCTACATGAACAGCCTGGACATGAGTGGGGGTAATGAAAGGCGAGGGTCGAGGGAAAGAGAGCTTGGGGGAGCGGGAGATCCCAGCTGGATCAACAACAGAGAGGGAGAACAAGGAATAGGAGACCATGGTAAATGAAGACCACATGAGAACAGGAAGAAGCAAAGTGCTAGAGAGGCCCACAGAAATCCACAAAGATACCCACACAACAGACTGCCGGCAATGGTCGAGAGACAGCCCGAACTGACCTACTCTGGTGATGGGATGGCCAAACACCCTAATTGTTGTGCTAGAAACCTCATCCAACTACTGAGGGATCTGGATGCAGAGATCCATGACTAGGCCCTGGGTGGATCTCTGGGAGTCCAATTAACGAGAATGAGGAGGGTTTATATGAGCGAGAATTGTTGAGACCAAGGTTGGATAAAGCACAGGGACAAATAGCCAAATGAATGGAAACACATGAACTATGAACCAATGGCTGAGGGGTCCCCACTGGATCAGGCCCTCTGAATGGGTGAGACAGTTGATTGGCTTGATCTGTTTGGGAGGCATCCAGGCAGTGGGACCAGATCTTGTGCTCATTGCATGAGTTGGCTGTTTGAAACCTGGGGCCTATGCAGGATTGTTTGGCTCGGCCTGGGAGGAGGGGACTAGACCTACCTGGACTGAGTCTACCAGGTTGACCTCAGTCTGTGGGGAAGGCTTTGCCCTGGAGGAGATGGGAATGGGGGGGGGGGCGTTGGGGGGAAGGTGAGGGGGACGGGAGGGGGGAGAACAAGGGAATCCGTGACCGATATGTAGAACTGAATTGTATTGCAAAATAAATTAAAATAAATTAAAAAAAAAAAAAAACTTGCCTCCCGTGAGCTTAACATTAATCCAAACCTTATATGCTGGTGTCCTCTTGTAATTCCCACACTGGGAAGCTGAGGTCCGGAAATAAATGTTTGAGCCTAGCCTCAGCTATGAGAACCAGTCTCAATAATGAATATAAATGAATAAATAAATAAGCCCATCCCCCAGCTCATATAACACTCTTAATATGACTTTGGCATACTTAAACTTGAATCGGGTGTTTATTTGGTCAACATCTCTCCTTGTGGATAACTATCATGAAGGTTCCAGTCAGGATAAGAGGAAACCAGGATGCTGTGACCCCACTTCATTCACTCAGGGATGCCTGTGGTGTTTTCCAAGGGAACCTCTGTTCTGCATACTGTGGGTGTATTCCTTTAGGCTTTTCCTATTTTTATTTTCTTTACAATCTCATATAACTTCCTGAGAAGGAGTGTATAGTTGTCAAAGTTCCTTTTGTGAGTGTGCATTTGATATTTGGCCAATACACTGTTGAACAAAATTCTAACATGGCACTTTCCTTATTCATTTTAACTAGTGTTGACCCTTCTGTAGCCTGCCCTGCTGCTGAGATGCTCAAAGGCCTGGTGCTAGTTTTGCTGCACTCATCTCTCTTGAAGTATTTATTTATTTATTTATTTATTTATTTATTTATTTATTTATTTATTTATTTATTTTTGTTTTTTTTTCCCCTGGAATACTGCAAGAGCTTCTTTTTATCTGGAATGTCACATGCAAGTCTCTGTCTTGGTGAAGGTTTATTCGGACTGTTATCTTGACATCTAGTAGCCTCCTTTCTACTTTTTATTTTTTAACTTTTAATTTTGATCCTTTTTCTTGAATCAAGGGTTTTGTTTTTGTTTTGCTTTTCCATAGATCTACCAGCTTTCACTTTTTTTTGTCTCCTCCCACCTCCTTATAGTCTATCTTTACATTATAAATCATGAAAGATTCTTTTAAATGTGGTTTCTGATTTTTGTATTAATTTTCTTTCTTTCTTCTAGCTTATTTTTACATTTTAATATTGCATATTTGTTTGCTGCTGTTAATGTTGCTTTAAATATTTGTTCCAGTCATATTTCATAGAAATAATATTCCTCACATCTTGTTGCAAATATTCTTTATGCTTTAATACATTTCTTAGTATTTGTCTTTCCTTGGACAAAAATAATTTGAGCATAACTTGAACTCTGAGTCAGCTAAATAACGGCAGCAGAAAATGAAATGAACAGTGATTTGAAATGTAAAGAGCGCTATTGTGACTGAGCTTTCTCAGAGCAGTATTCCACATAAGTATACTTTAGTTTTGTAAAATGATGTAAAAACAGCTTAAAACTGATATTTGAATTTTTAAAAATGTAGATAGAAATTCCTTTTCTGTGTATTACTTTAAAATCTCTTCCCCAAATAGTGATAACCTTAAGCCTTATAAAGCAGAAATTGGGGTCTGGAGAGCTGAAGAGGTGGCACAGCAGTTAGGAGCACTTGATGCTCATGCAGAGAACCCAAGTTTGGATACCAACAACCCGTAGTTACACAATCATATGTAGCTCCAGTTTCAGGGAGTCTGATTCTCTCTTCTGACCTCCTTAGACACTATGCACGCATGTGGTTCACATACAAATTTGCAGGCTAAGTACTCATACACATACAATATATTTTTGCAGTCTTAATTTTTTAAAAACAATCTGAAAGTAGTAATTTCTTTCTTTTTTGTTTACAATCTTTTAAAATTTATTTTATTTTTGTTTATGAATATATGTTTGTGTCTGGATGAGTGTATTTTGGAGGTGGTGGTGTCATACCTGCTCAGGCCAGATGATGGCATCAGATTTCTGAGAGCTGGAGGTACTGGGAACAAAACTCTGGTCCTCTGGAGGAGCAGCCATCACTTTTAAATGCTGAGACACCACTTGAACCCCAAATTGGTAATTTTTAGTTAACTTAAAGAAATGTGTCTTTCAGTAAAGATTAACATAGCAAAAAAATTGCCTTTTAAGGCCGGTATCACATTATTGATTCATATTTGTTGAGCAGCTCAGCAGTTCACATAGAAGACACATATTTGAATTAAGTGGCAGCCATTTTGAGGGTATATAGAAGGCAGTCTTTCCAGAATACTCTTAAATTGTACAACATAGGTATGTCATCTGAAGTACTTCTATTTTAATTCCAGTGGTGACTTTTAGTATAATATAACTGCTTGTGCGTATCCTATTACTCTATATTATAACATTTAAATTGTAATGTATAACATAGTTTTCTTTCGTAAGATCCCATTGCAGGACATTGTAGAGAATGCATGTAGAATACATGTAGAGAATGCTTGTAGAATTATATAGCTGGAAAGGTTGAAGAAGGATGATTTGAGTCATATAGAAAAATTCTGTCTCAAAAATGAAAACAAATAATATTCTTTAAATTTATCTTCTCCATTGAAGTATGTTTTGAAAATTATCAATATTAACAAATGAATACTTAAATTGTATGATTTCATCAGAGATGAAATTCAAATATATGTCATTGAAGAATTCATTTATCTTTAGATACCTATTAAGTCATTAATTTATCTTGTACTTCTAAGGCAATTAATGCATTATTCATTCTATTAGCATTTATTGAAAATTCTTATGTGGGATTCCACCAAGGATTCTGATGATTCAAGGAACTGTCTTAAAGGAACTTAAACTTTAAACAAATGTCACATTTGATTTTCTCCTTTGACATAAAGTTAAATAACAAAAGTAGCATTCCCCACATTTTCACTTTTTAGTGGAATATTCATGTACGGTAGAGCTGCGTATTGAAGCCCTCACATAGACTTTGGAAGTATTTGCGTTCAAATTTTATTCCTGACTGCCACTCCATTCCTGGTTGGCCTTGCAAATCCTTCTTAGTGTCCTACAGTCTTGTTGCTGGGATTAATTGCCATAACACATGTTCTAACACAAGATTCATCATAAAGCTGAGTCATTTCTGTGCTTTGTGGACACATACACCGCCTACCACTGAATTCCTAGATAGTGCATCATCACTGAACTATCAACAATATGGAAGGAAACATAAGTGTGGAAAACTCAGAAACAGGAGAGGCATTAGAGGTTTGCTAATCCAGTTGTGCTGTGATCACCGGTCTAAGTGTCACACAGAAAATTCAAGGCAAGGTCAAGACAGGACCCTCAGATCTAAGGGTTTTGTGTCTTCGCTTTTGTAGTAAAAATATTTACAAATCATGTGTAACTAGTGGGTAGTCTGTATACAGATAATGACTCCAGATATCATGCCAGATGTTTAACTCAGTTGAGTGCTGAGGACCTTCAGAACCGCTTTTTCACACTTTCCCAAATCTGCTGTTCCTCAGAAGAAAAACTTGTCTGTCTGATTCTGTGATGATCTTCAGAAACCTGGTTGGGAAAAACGAAACAAAACAAAACAATAGCAACAACAGCAGCAAAACCAATGTTATGTATAAACAAAGTTTCTCATGAATGGTAGAGAGACAAGGCACGTCACATAGATGCAGCTTTATCCTCTTTGTTTTTAAATAGTGATAGGCAGAAGCTGCAGTTTTGATTTAGAACTTTGCACAAGGATTTGTTCTAGATATTTGCTAAAACAATTATTTTCAGTGCTAAAACAATTATTTTCAGATTAGATCTTTTAAAAGATGGAGTTATCTTTTCTTGTTTTCATGGTAGTTGTTTGGTAACACAGTAACTAAATTTATGCTATCTTAATGCTGGTTGTTGTCCTGGTCTAGCAAGAGCATGTGTCTATTGGAATTTCTGTGGAAGTTTCATTGACATGAGGCTGTGTGATTTCCTTACTAAGTCAGCAAATGCCTTGAAGCAGTTATGACTACAGAGTAGATCCATTTACACTGACAGGCAATTAGATTTTAGGATGCCCTTCTTCCTTTTTAATTTTTACTTTGTTTGAATCAAGGCAAAGTAGCTTCCACTGTGTTAATATCTAAATCACAGTGAAATCCATGCTGGGCAGCTTAAACACTTGGCCTTTAATGCTGAATCCATTCTTAGATTGCCTGCTGAATGGCAGCCAGAAAGGGCTAATTTATGGTGAGAATAAAGGAAGTTGGTCTCTATGGTTCTGTTTTGTCCTGCAAAAGCCATGGTATTTCAGATATTTTAAAGAACCACTCCATTATAAAAGATGAATTTGCCCCTCTTTTATTGGAATTCTTTCATACTTTAGACTGATTTTCAGACAGACAGGTTTGCCCTCCTGTTTTATTTCCACCCATTCGTACTTTATCACAAGCAAATGATTCTTTCTTGGTGCATGTGAATTATATTAGCTGCCCTGCATTTCATCTCTTCAATGAGTTGAAATAAAAGCAATTATCTACAGCTTCCCCCTTTCATTCCTCTCCTTGACTCTGAGCACAACTAATCAGGCTGGGGCTGATGCTAGGAGACTAGGGTGTCTGCAGCAGGCAGTAACTCAGAATAGAGATGCCGTGGAGTGAGCGAGGCAGCCTCAATGCAGCTCCTATGGTGCTGCCATCTTCTTGCTTGAGTGGAAAGTAATTAAGATACCACCAATTCCCTTGGGGAAGCTACTTTCAGACTTTTGTTGATGGCTAGTGCTCTGGGTTCCTGGCCTCTCAGAACATGGACACTATAGATCTTAATTTCACTGCTAACACATAAAACACTTCGCACAAATAACATCGAGAAGCATTCTGACTATAGGAGACTGACAGCCCTCCCTTAATGATTAAGACAACTGTTTGTGGAAACTTTTTGCCTTCATTTCTCAGACTTATTTGGCCCAGGCCATAGTATGTGCATTAATTTCTGGTTAGAAATTCCCTTGTACAACATGGGTTAATTCTATTAAGCTGGCTATTGGGGTAGATAGTTACTTTTGAGTCTGAGTGAGTGAGTGAGTGAGTGAGTGAGTGAGTGAGTGAGTGAGTGTAAAGACCCACATAGTATGTCAGAAGTGGATAAAACTGCATCTAAACAGGAGCTTTGTCTACTTCCTCATCATTATGTTACCCAGCATTCATTAGGTCTAGCAATAAGCATGATGCACGGATGAGGTCTGTGTGTCTCTAGGCCAGTCACGTAGTAATTTAAGGGATGAAAGGAGCACATATGCAATCACATGTCCTTTCAATATTTGCCAGGCTGAACATATCCAAACTTTCACATCTCTGTATTTTTTATTTTTATAATTTTTTTCTTAATTGAGAAAGGTTTTTACATTTCCCACTTCTACTCAGTGATTGATTTACCTGAGTTCTTTCATTTCTTTGATGGCTGATTATCTGACTTGTACTCAGTTTGACACTGCATCCAATTAATTAATTTTCTCTGTGGCCATGTATTAATGGACATATAGTCCTTATAAAGAAAATTCTTCCCATTGGAACTTCTGCATACCCAATGGAGAAGAGTGAGGATTTCTGTCCTTGTTAGAGGAGAGGCTCAGATCTCTCACCCAGAGGGTCCAGCAGTTCTACACAAAATCACGAAAGGAATAGTTTAGGTAGGACTGCTAGTTACTTACACAGTCATTGTTCTGGTATTTTATAACCACAGTTCAGTATTCTGGTGTAGACTGTGACTTGAGTATTAAAATTTTCCTGAAGGAAAGAAAATATAATGGTATTTTCATTTTAGCATGTGAGGGATTCATTCATTTTCATTGACTTTATTTTGAAATATAGTTCACCTAATACTAAAATTCCTGCACTACTAAAATTATTTCTTTCTGCTTTGTCCACATATATTTACATATATGTATATATAAATAGATACAGTCACAGATGTAGGTTATTCTTAAATAATACTACTGTTATATATAACAAGTGACATGAGAGAGCAAAGAAAGCACCCTGTCCTATGTTGAGCTTGATGAACCAGTGAATTTATTGGGGTTACTTATGGAATGTCGGTGACTTAAGGCACATATGCCATCTTGAATTCCTCTGGGTGACTACTAGATAGCTATGCTGCTGAGAAGTCCCATCGTTGCCCATGGTTTATCTTTAGGGAGATATCTATAGATCTCAGTCCACCCACTACTCTGTCCATTCCATCTCTTTCATTTGCTGTAAGATAGTGATGTCCATACCAGAGAAAACAGCTCCAATATCTACAAAATAGTCTAAGAGGGCCCTGTCTTTAATTGCCTTGCAACCTACTCCTCTTAGGAGGCTCAATTAATACTGTCAAATGGAGATTTGTTTATCTTATTTTGTTTTCAATTTTGTCATACTTTTCTGTTGATTTCAGTGACAGTTTTTCAGTTTTAATATAGATGACATGTAAATATTTACGTGGTTTCTAAGTCAGAGATATGTGAAAGGGGCCTGTGATGGTGACTTTAACTGACAATAAACAATCACCTAGGAAGGGGGTCTCAATGAGTGATAGCCTAGGTCATGTTGGCATCAAGGCATGCCTTTGAGGAATTTTTATTAACTGTCTTAATTGGGTGGAAAGACCCACCCTGAATGTTGGCAGTTTTCCAAGCTGGGCCCTGAACTATATGAATAAAAAAAATCATCTGAGCAGGAATCATTTGTGTGTTCATTTCTCAATGTTTTTGACTGTAGATGGTTAGATGCTTCAAGCTCCTGCCTTGATCACTCCACAGCGATGGACAGTAATCTGCGATTGTAAGCCAAACAAATCATTTCTCCCTTAAAGATGCTTTTGTTAAGGTATTTTACCATAATGACAGATACAAAACTAATACAAACCCATTCATAAACTTTGTATTTCTCATCCACATTTCTCCATTATCCATATGCTACATGTAACCATTTTTATTATTTTTGGAATACACTTTAGGATTTTCTTTTTTTACTACATTTGCTCCTGCGGTGCTATAATAAGTCATTCTCAGATTAGGTTTGACTTGTATTTTTATTTTATGATGGTGCAAAAGCAATGGCATTAATCAGAAAAGACACTTTGCAATTTGAATTTTGATCTTTTCTGGGCTAGCACCATTGGAAGCGGCAACAAAGCACACACACTTTCAGTCCTGGATGGGTGAGGGAGAAAGCCAATGCCCTGCAGTGTGCAGCATAGCAAAGTAAACATGCCCAGTTGGTCGGAGTGTACTAACCACACTTTCAACTTGAAGGATTTCCTATATGTTGAAACTCCATTGGGAGCCAAGGAACAGCTTGTGCGTTGTTTGCCCTTCAGTTTTTCCTGCTAAACATAGCCTGAAATTTCCATTGTTCTCTCTTGCTGCATTTTATTAGACAATATATCAAAATTATTCAATATAATCATTGGGAGATAACTTATTGTTGTTATTTTACCTTTTATTGAAAATAGATTCTTCTCTCACACCGTACATCCTGAGCACAGTTTCTCTGCCCTGTTCTCTCCTGGTTTCTCTGCACCTCCATTCTCATCGGTGTCCACTCCATCTCTGCAGTCATTAGAAAAGAACAGGCGTCTTGGCAAAAAGTAGTAAAATATAACATAATAAAATATACTCAGATAAATTAAAAGCTATCATATTGAAGTTGGATAAGACAAACCAACAAGAGAAAAAAATCCGAGAAAAGGCACAATAATCAGAGACCTACATGTTCACATACAGTTCCCTAAAAACAGATTAGTTCCATGAAAACACTAATCTGGAAGTCATTTTAGAGGACCTGGTACAGACCCATTCAGGCCCTGTGCATGCTACCTCAGTCTGTGAGCTCATACAAGCTTTGCTCATGTTGATTTAGAGTGTCTTGTTTTCTTGGTGTCCTTCACATCCAGAATTTATATCCTCCCTTTCACTTTTTAGGTTATACTGTCTTGATTTCCATTTTTTCTTCAATGTCCTTAATTAACATTGGAAATATTTTCGATCTTTGGATATTACAAAGAGTATGGAAATGAGTAACTTTTTCCAATGCCATTTTTTTTATCTGAAATTAAGAATATATCTTTAAATGACCTCATACATTGCACATGTCATCAATTTCTTCTTTTCCTTTTGCCTTTGGATCCACACATCTGTATCATTGATAGAAATTTTCAAATACTTCTTAATAGTGGAATTATTTTCTACTTTTGCCAATAAAATATAACAATGCATGTATCATTATTCAATATGAGTTTCACACTAATATTTGAAAATTTAATTATAACCCTGATTTATGTCCAAAGGGATATTAAAGGAATGGTACATTTCTTATTACTACTTTGCTTTTAAAAATTGTGAGTGAAGGCATTCATGCCTCCATATGCTTAAAAATGATTATTTAAAGCTTGGTTTAATGGTTGTCTTTTATGATATAAAAAATTTGGTTAAAAATTCATATACTAAAATTTGACAAAAATATAATCCTTCATTATGAATTAGAATTAACAGCATGTGGTATTGTAAAATATTTCAAATTAGTGTGCAGGGAAATAAAGCTATTTGGTCTATCACTGAAAAATTTAAATTAATGTAGCAATTTAAGGTTCTGTAAATTAATATTTTAATATGAAATAACATGTACATTTAATGTTAAACTGGAGAATATACAAAAATCATTTGCTATATGGAGACTGCATAATTCAAAACATCAGTTTTCAGTCCTTTTCTTTCCTTAAAAATATTATTGGCTCACTCAGGATGATTTTTTTCTAGTTCCATCCATTTGTCTTCAAATTTTCTCATGTCATTGTTTTTAACAGTTGAGTAATACATCATTTTGTAAATGTTCCACATTTTCTTTATGTCCTTCAGTTGAGGGGCACCTAGGTTGTTTCCAGGTTCTGGCTATTATGAATAAAGCAGCTATGAACATAGCTGAGTGTAGTGGGTATTCATTCCACCTATGGCCTTGAGGCACCAGCCCCTAGGGTTTGTCCTCTTGGCTAGCTTAAGATGTAGGGAGCATGTACTCGGGCTCTTTCCTCTCACACCTTGGCTGGATTTTTTTCAGGCTCCTGAGGCCTGCTCAACATTCTTTCCAGAACCTGGCCTCAGTGTACAGATGAGTCCTTCTTAGGGACCTGTCCATCCACATGCAGCCTCCCCAGCCTCTCTCTCCCCAGCCAGTACTCGAAACCTCGCTTGGCCCAGGAAGCCCTTACCTCTGTCGGTAGAACATGGGACTCTGAATCTCAGAGTCAAGGGTTTGTGCCCCACATTGGGCACCAGATAATGCAGAAAGTCCACAAATTACCCATAAAAAGATTATTAAAGGATTATATTGGGAAACAACTCACTAATACAGGATAAAGCAAATTCAGTTGTAGAGTCCCTAGAACGCTGAGAACTGGTCCCATGCTGCTTCACGCTGCCTGACTCAGCCTTTACCACCCATGAGTTCCAGAGAAAAGGGCCTGTGATGTGCTACCCAGGTCTTAAGATAGCTGAGAAGCCATACCTAAGGGCTTGTACCCCAAGGCCATAGGTGGATCAAATACCCACTACAGTTGAGCAAATGTCCTTGAGGTATGATTGAACATCCTTTGGGTATATGCCCAAGAATGGTATTGCTGGATCTTGAGGTAGATTGATTCCCAATTTTCTGAGAAACAACCATATTGATTTCCAAAGTGGCTATACAAGTTTGTACTTCCACCAGCGATGAAGGAATGTTCCCCTTGCTCCAGCATCCTCTCCAGGATGAGCTGCTACCTGTGTTTTGGTCTTAGACATTCTGACAGTTGTAAGATGGAATGTCAGAGTCATTTTGATTTGCATTTCTCTGATGGCTAAGGATGATGAACATTTCTTTAGGTGTTTCTTTGCCATTTGAGATTTTCTGTTGAGAATTCTCTGTTTAGATCTGTACCTCATTTTTAATTGGATTACTTGGGGTTTTCTTTTTTTTTTTTTTTTTTTTTTTTTGGTTTTTTCGAGACAAGGTTTCTCTTTGTAGCTTTGCGCCTTTCCTGGAATTCGCTTTGGAGACCAGGCTGGCCTCGAACTCACAGAGATCCACCTGCCTCTGCCTCCCAAGTGCTGGGATTAAAGGCGTGCGCCACCACCGCCCAGCTGCTTGGGGTTTTGATGTCTATTTTCTTTAGTTCTTCCAGACTCAGATAGGCAAACATGGTATGTACTCACTCACAAGTGGATATTAGCTTTAAAGTAAAGAATAACTATACTACAATCCACAGACTCAGAGAGGCTAGGTAATAAGGAGGACCCAAGGGTTGATACATGAATCTCTTTCAGAAGGGGAACTAGAAGAGTTATCCTGGGTGAACTAGGGGTTAGTAGAGATGGGAACAGGAGGTATTGGGTTGAGGAGTGGATGGAGGGCAAGAGTACTGAAAGAGCTGACTGGAAAGATGGGGTGGGGGGAGGAATTCAGGGTCAGGTAGAAACCTGATGCAAGGGAAACTCCAAGGAATCTACAAAGATGATCCCAGCTAAGATACCTAGCAATAGTGGATACATAACCTGAACTGTCTGTGGTGGTATTTTGTATATGCTCTGACAAATAAAGCTTGCCTGAAGATCAGAGGGCAAAGCCAGCCACTAGTTAGCCATAGAGGCCAGGCAGTGGTGGCACACACTTTTAATCCCAACACTTGGGATCTCATACCTTTGCTCCCAGTACTTGGGAGCCTTTAATCCCAGCACTAGGGAGGTTGATACAGGAAGTGATATGGCTGGGCAGAGAAGAGGAATATAAAGTGGGCGGAGAGAGGACCTCAGTCTTCCAGGCTGAGGATTTGGTAGAGGTAAGATCTCTAGTGGAAGGCTGTTCTGCTTCTCTGATCTTTCAGCATTTACCCCAAATATCCAATTAGGATTCATGCTACAACTGGCCACTTTCTTGTGATCAGATTGGTGACTACCCTAATTGTCAGCAGAGAGCCTTCATCCTGTAACTGATGAAAACAAATGCAGAGACCCACAGCCAAACATTAGGCCAAGCTCAGGGAATCCTGGTGAAGAGAAAGAGGAAGAATTATAGGAGCCAGGTGGGTCAAGGACATCATAAGAAAATCCACAGTTGAGAGGTGGGAGGAGGGAGGACAGGGGAATCCATGGCTGATATGTAAAATTAAATTAATTATAAAGTAATACAAAAAGAAAACCCACAGAAACAACTAACCTGGGATCATAGGAATCCACAGAGTCTGAACCAACAACCAGGGAGTCTACATGGTACTGACCTAGGCCCTCTACATATATGTAACAGTTGTAGAGCTTTGTCTATTTGTGGGACTCCTAACAACAGAGCAGGGGCTGTCTCTAACACTTTGGCTGGCTCTTGGGACCCTATTCCTCATACTATATTACATTTCCCAGCCTTAATACAAGAGTCTTAATCTTACTGCAATGTGATATGCCATGCTTTATTTATACTCATGAGAGGCCTGCCCCTTTCTGAACAGAAACAGAGGAGGAGTGTATGGGGCAGGGGAGTGGAGAGGAGGAAATAGGAGGAGAGGAGGGAGGGAAAACTGCAGTAGGAATGTAAAAATAGATAAATTAATAAAAATATTTAAGATAAAATATTATTGCCTATCCTTTTTTTCACCTTAGTAGACTACAACTTTAGCCAGGTTTTAGACTGAGAGAAAATATTGTCCAGAAAATGCAAAGTGTTCTCAAGAACATGGATTCTTATTTCATATATTGAGGTCATCTCTGATTTTCATAAATTTAGGAACTTTCCTCATGTTGTTTCTATATATTTCATCAGGTTTATACATAAACATTTCATCTCTTTGGCTGCTTATATAAATTATATTGTGCTTGTTACTTAAAATTAAAATTGTTCATTGATAGTAAATAAGGAGAGAGTCACCTTTTAAGCATTATCTTTATATCCCAAATCCTTGCTACTGACACTTATTAACTCTAAAAGATTTTTCTTGTTGACTTCTGGGGTTGTCCACATATCCAGTCAAATACCTGTGAATATGGTTTCCTTTGTTCCTTCCTAATGTACATATATTTGTATTTACTTTTCTTGTCATATCACATTAGAAACTTTCAGTGCAATGATGAATAGTAACTAAGTTTTCTTGCCTTTTTTTCCATTTCAAGGAAGGCCAGCTGGCTTCTCAGTATCATGTGTGATTTTTAGTTGTCACTTTTCATAGCTACTCCTTACTATGTTGAAGATGATTTACTTTTTCTAATTGGCTGATTTCTTTTTTGAAATTCACAAAAAGGTGACCTTGAGGTTATTTACAGACTTGTAACCCTGCATATAAAAGATCTTTCTTGAAATATGAATTGAATATTCTTCCTACAGATTTATTTTCTGGAATTCCCACAAATGTATCTACCTTCATGAAAAGAAAGAATTTTAAGGGCTTTCGTGGCTAATCATGACTCTAATTTCAGCATTTAAAGGGCCGATATAAGATTAAAAGTTCCCAGCCACTGGAAAAACATAGAAAGTTACAGGTCACCAACCTGCTTACACAGAGAGACCCTACCCCTCCCCCCCAAAAAAAAATCGTGAGGAGAAAAATTCATGTATTTCTTAAAAGTGAATAAATTTATTTCCTAAACAACTTCTTATCAATTCCAATCTGAATCATCTGTAATGTGACATTTTTTTGGATTTAAAGGTAATTAAACATTGGTACTGCATTGCCAGATAAAACTTACTTTCAAATGAACAGTTGGCTCTATAAGACCAAGAAATAAAGAGACAAACCCAGGCTTCTCCTTCAAGTAGAACTTCTTTGTAAAGAGTAAAGCAGAATGACCTTGCTAAAATCCAAAGACACCAAAGTTACGTGCATTTAACCATGATTGCTCACAAAACAATAGATGCTGCTAGGTAACAGAGGTAACTCAATTACAGTGTACTGAAGAATCTAAATCCTAAATGAGGTACATGGAACCAACATCATCACCACTCTTTAGGGACAATGTCACATATGGAAACACTTCATGAATTCATTAAATACCAATCTGAAATAACACAACATCAATACTGGTAGCTCAAAAAATGATAACAGCTGACAGATGGTAACCAATTAGAGGAATTAGCAATTAGCTTGTGTCCCCCTCATCCACCTTCACCTGCTCCATGAATTCCTACAATCTCTGGAAATAAATCTGAGATGCAGTCTCTGCTACAGATGATTGGAATAGTGAGTTCCAACTTTTTACTGAAAATGGAGTTGGAGAGAAAGAGTTTATCTATATTTCAAAATACATCTTTTCTTGTTGTTGGTAAATGAAATTTAAAATTAGCCCTGAAATCTTTTTTAAAATACAGTAAAAGGAAGTGCTGAAAATAAATTGGTACATAAGTAGGTTTGACTACATTGGTGCTCCAATAGTTCAGTCCAAAACACATGTCCAAAGCCCGTGACAGTAGTTTTTCCTGAACACCAGCACTAGGAAGGTGAAATCAGGATTGTGTATAGGGAACCCTGGGCTATAATGCAAGCTCCAGGCCAGTCAGAACATCATAGTGAGAATGTCTTAAAAACCAAACAAGGACTGGGGATATAGTTCAGTGGTAGAGCACTTGCTTAGTGTCCCTGGTGTCATTACATCTAGTGCAAAGAAAAACAAACATAAAGAACACCAAAAAACCCCCAAAATTATGAAACTAACTATAATTATGTTGTTTAAAATTAGAAATATGTAACAAATTTAAAAAGGTAAACCAGTAACAGAGATTCTCTTTACTTATCAATAATAGCAAAAAAAAAATTATTATTGCCATATATTTACAATTAATTTTGTTGCCATATCTTTGACTCCAAGTCAATGTTATTTTTCTTCTGAATGTATTAATGTATTTTCTTAGTAATGTAACTTTCCATGACATTTTGTGTAAACTTGCTTTTCATGGTTAACAAATATGAAATTGTTGACATATTTCATTATTTTTTTCAGTTATAGATTTATTTATTTATTTATGGCTTTTATTTTTAGACAGGGTTTTTTCATGCAGTGCTGGCCATCCCAGAACTTGCTCTGTAAATAATCTGGCCACAAACTCGGAAATTCACCTGCCTCTGCCTCCTGAGTACTAGGGTTAAAGGTGTGTTACCCCCACCCAACTCAATTATAGAATTTTTTCTTCAGTTGCTGAGGTATATGCCTGCTGTGGAATGGTCTTTTTGTATGCTGTGAATATGTGTTGCTGCTGTTGGCTAATAAAGAAGCTGTTTTGGACTATGGTAACACAGGATATAGCCAAGTAGGAAATCCAAGAGAGAGAGAGGGAGAAGAAAGGCAGAGTCAGGAAATGCTTTAAGCCGCCAGGGCAGCAAGATGTAATAGAACAGAGGTAAAGCCATGAGACACATGGTCATACACACATTAATAGAAATGGGTTAATTTAAGATGTAATAGCTACCTAGCAATTAGCGTGATCCATGTACCAAACAGTTTGTAATTAATATTAAGCCTCTGAATGATTATTTTATAAAAGAGCTGCTCCTTGGGCAGGACTGAGAAACTTCAGTCTACATATGCCTTGTAAAGTCAGAAAACTGTCTATAATTTTAGCTTTATTCTCTATTATCTCTTAATTACATTTATATATTTTTTTTGTGCATTTGTCTATACCCATACATCCCATGGTGCACTCATGTAGGTCAGAGGACACTTTCTGGCATTGGTTCCCAGGGATAAACTCAGGTTTGCAGGATTGGCAGCAGCATATTTATCTAATGAGCCATCTTGTCACTCCCCTATTACTTTTTATTTAAAAGCATTAAAAGTTCTAGTTTACATACCATTTGAGAAATATTCTCAAGAAAAATAAAAAATGAAATGCCTTTACTCATAACTATACTTAGTATTTAGTATCAAATTTAAGTATAAATTTGGGGAATTTCTTAATTGATTTCAATTCATGTGATGAATACAAATTTATCTAATTTTGTTTCCATTGAAAATTATTGCCACAAGGTTATTTATGTAAGCATTTATGGAAAACTCCTGTTGTCATGAAATTTGAGTAAACATGTCAACAATTTCCAAATGATTTTATGCCAAATGTGACTTAAATGTTAAGAACATATTTACACAAACATTTAATATAATTTTAAAGTACTAAGGGAAATTTACAAAGACTTTCTAAAACTCTGTTGATTATAGGCAGCAAAAAGATAAAGCATCTGTTGCCATGATGAATTCACCACCATAAAAACAGGGGCAACAGTGGCATGAAAATCCCTTGGATTTACATAGAAATATTACCTGTGCTTGGCCCCATGATCAGTGACAAGCTGGGTAATGGGCCTCAAAGGAGAACCTGCTATCATTACTTGGCGAAGTAGACTGTCTCAGTTACTTTTCTATTGCTATGAAGAGACACCATACAGTTCCAGAAGGTGAGTCCATGACCATCTCTGTGAGGAACAAGGCAGCAGGCAAGCAGGCATGGCAACAGAGCAGTAGCTGAGAGCTTATGTCTACAGAGAGAGAGAGAGAGAGAGAGAGAGAGAGAGAGAGAGAGAGAGAGAGAGAGAATGCGTCCTAATCCTTCCTAAACACTTCACCAACTGGGAGCCAAGCGTTTGAATATATGAGTCAATGGGGGCCATTCTCGTTCAAATTCCCACATAATATTAAAACAGCTCATGATTTATTACTATACCCATTGAGAAACTCCACAGAGACCCACAGCAACTGGTCAAGTTGCAAGATTACTCAGGCTTAAATGGGATATGTATATCACACTCCTCCCAGCAGGATCTTTGAGGGATAGAGGATGAAAAGATTGTCAGAGCCTGAAGCCATAGATGGCTGCAAAGAACTAGTGTTTTCTAGACATCAGGGTAATTTCATGTATGAACTCACAGCTATTGGGGCAATAGCTATATGCACAAGGCCTGAGCAAGCTCAAGCCAGAGAAATCTCAACATGAACAGGGGAGGTGTGAAGCCCCTCCCACCCATGCCTGAGGAGCTACTGGCATTTCATAGTTGCTTGGAGAAGAAGAGTGAGTTTTCTTTAAGGGTGTGGCCTCTGTTAGGTCCACCACACACCAGAAGCAGAATAATAAGTAAATGCCCACTCCCAAGAATAATTAGGCAAAACAAATTGGGCTTGATAGATAGGGACATGGGAGGAGCTAAGGGACAGGTACATATGATCAAAAAACTGTAGACAAATTTCTAAATGGTCTTATTAAATACAAAACACGGAGCCAAACATAGGGGTGAAAGCCTTAGAGAGATCAGGGAAATAGGGAAAGCCAATAGCCAACCTTACCTCACCAACTCTGCAGCTTCCAAATGCGAGCTACTTCCTGTCTTACCCACCCCTTTATTGCCTTGCTGTTCTGCTCTCTCATTGGCTCTTAGCACAGCTACCTCACTTCCTTGTCACTGTCTGTCTGTACAGACCTCCCGGTCTCTATGGTTGGTACTGGGATTAAAGATGTGTGTCACCACGCTTGGCTCTGTTCCTTAGTATGGCCTTGAACACACAGAGACCCTGCCTGATAAGTTATTGGATTAAGGGTGTGTGCTGCCTGATGTTTTGTTTACTTAAAATGCCTGGCTTTTTCCCCCGATCTCCAGGCAAGCTTTATTAAAGCACAAATAAAATATCACATTTCAGCAAAATAAAATATCACGACAAAATACATTACATGAAACTCTCCAAGAATTAATAAAATACTATTAAGATGAAGCAAAAAACAAAAAACAGCGTGCCTGTGTGTTCATGTGTGAATTCACATGCACGTGTGCCAAGGCATATATGATGGATGAGAAGCCAACCCGAGCTATCAGTCCTCACCTTCCCCCTCCTTAGAGATAACTGCCTACTATGGTTATTCACCACTGTATATGCCAGACTAGCTAGTCTGGAGGCCTCACAAACTTACAGGAGTTTTCCTGTCTGTATCTCCCATCTAAAAAGTGTTGGAATTACAGGCATGCTGCTGTGCCTTGATTTACACTGGCTCTGGGGATCTGAGCTCATGGCCTCCATGCTTTCGAGGCAAGCACCTTACCCACTGAGCCATCTCCCCAGCCCCCAGATATTCTTCGTGTGTATGTGTGTGAGAGCATGCATGTACATTTTATAACTGCATTCTATGTGTCTGTATCTATTGAAGTGCTGCATCGTTTTGGATACAAGCATGGACAACATGTCCACAGTCAGGAAGCACAAGAAAATGTTGTCTGGTTTGCTTCACTAATTTAATTAGAATATTGTTCATGTCGTGACACTTGACATTAAGCTTCCCCAATTTGTGTTCATAGTCTTACCACTGAATAAGTCGTTTTATTTTAATGTTGAATCCATAAAATGATTTTCTAATAACGTTTACAAAATTATTAGATATTTCACTCTTAACAAAATGAGCTTTCTTGATTCTACAAATTGAATGACAAAAGTTAAACCATTATTGGAATTAACTTAGTTTTTGGTTGCAAGGATCCAGTACTCTGTCATCCTTTAACTCAGAAAAATTCTTTCCTAAAGAAATCAACACAGACAAATTAAAAAAAAAAAAAAGATACCTTCTGCTCTAGCTGTCACTGGGACTGTCTTTAGAAGAGTTGCCTCTCTAGGTGATCTTGATTGGTCATAGGTTAAGAAAACAAAAACAGAAACATTCTCTGCTTCAGATTGTGCCCTATGTAGGGTCATTCTCAGCAAAAGAGCAACCATCCAGGTAACAACATCAGTGGCCTATGCCCAGCTCCAAGCCACGGCACCCAGTGGCTTCTCAGACTTCTGGGAAGTGTGTTAGCGTGCCACGCCTGCAGCTACCAGTGGACCTTCTGCTAATTCACATGAAGGTTCCCTGAGAACTGGGTGTTTCTCTTAGTCCACACATCAGGGGATTACCTGAACAGCCCCATGGAATCCCAGTCTTGCATCATTACTTCCTAGTCCAGCTCCTCATACTGTCAGAGTCCTGTTGTTGTTTTAAGTCACATTTGAATGGATACTGGTTGGGAACACTTATATCTGAACATTCAAGGACAGCTGCTCAAGAGGATGCATTTTAAGGGCTTTTCTCTCATGAGATACAAAGCATGGTTGGGCTCCTGCATGTGCTTACAGGTCACAAGTTGTCAAGAAATCCTGCTGGGGTGTTTCCTACAAATACTGTTGGAGTTTCCCATAAACTTGCAGTTCGACAAATGAGGTGTTGCTTTGATGAGATATGGGGGCTTCCTAAATGTAACTGTTTTTTTTTTTATCAGCTGAACCCTGAAACCTTACAAATAATTGATACTTTAGTGAGTGCATGAAATCGTTATCAACTGGAAAATATTCCAAGTGGATTGTTTCTAGACGTGATCTCTCCTACTTCAGCATTTGATATAAGCTATATTCTAAAACAGGAAACAGGGAGCATGCATAAAACTGTGGAACTGCTAACACCAAGAAAATATCATCCTTTTGTTCTTTGCACAACATACAAAATCTAGGTCTGAGATACACTGGATCACAGCTCATGATAATTTAATAGGAGCAATTCAATTCTCAAAAGAATACATTTATCGCAAAACATCTTTTAGCTAGGGAGACCCAAGCATCTAAACTTATACATAAGAGCTTCAACAAAACCCTGGGAGCAGTCTAACAGAGCTGTGTTATCATTAACCTGATAATGACAGCACGGTTGCAATATAAGCTCCTTACACAAAACTTGCAAGATTAGGGCATGATAGCTTTCATTTTCTCTATGTTATTTTATTCTTTTTTTGCTCTTGTGAGATAATAATAATACTAATAAAAAGAACACCAACAAAAAACAAGAAAAAACTATCGAGTTATTTATCATTGCCTTATTATTCGTGGAGGAGTCATCTTCATTCTACAAAATGATAATGAAACACCCCATATGAACTGCAATGGGATACAACAGCTCACCAGATGTAGCTGTATCTCTCCATGAAAATAAACGGAATGTTTTCCTTAATCAATCAGAATGAATAATGCTGATGGGCCTGGCAGTGACTAAATCAGGGCTGCCAGCTCCTGCACCCTGCATGATTTCATCTCTCCAAGCAGACTAAAAAATGCTTTCTCTTTTTCACACTGGACAACTTTATTTTCACACGTTCAATTTAACAAAGCTCAAAAGGAATTCTAAAAGCTTCGCCTGTCTCATAAAATGTTTGCCCGATATCTCTACAGGATGGCGCTGGCAGCACAGCAGCTTGTAATAAGGAAAATAAGAAGACTCTACAGAAGAGCATAAACAATTAGATGGGTGGGAGGCTGAGTATTGTCAGTCATGCTACAAGGTCACATTTTCTAGCCATATCGCATAAAACTTCATTTAAACAACTGCTTGATATAGAAAATACTGAAAGGTATAGGGCTGTCTCACTTATTTAAGTCAGCTTTGGAAATGTGGTTGAGTCAATGAGACTTCTTAATTTTCTCCCTTGGTAGGTGTCCAGATATTTGGTTGAGGTGGTCTACTGTCTATTGTACGTATTTCCACAGTTATTTACCACAGTGACCAAAATAAGCACCGTCAGTGGGAGGAGGGTCATTTTCTCCTTGTCCTCTCAACTTTCATGCTTACGACGGGCAATGAGGTAAAATTTCAAGAACTGAGAAACACGCAGCAGGACTGAAGTCCTTGCTCAGCAGTGAAGAATGCATATTGCTGTTGCAGGATCCTGAGTTCAGGTCCAGGTTATAGACTCACAACTGCCTGCAACCCCAGCTGGAGGGTATCCTGCTACCTTTGGCCTCTCAGGACATCTGCGCTCATCTGCACACACTCACACACAGACTTACACACCTGCATACAGTTAAATATGAAATAATACCAGATAATTCTTTTTCTTTCATTTTTCTTTATTAAGAAATTTTCTACTCCACATACTATCCACAGATCCCTCCTCCCACCCCCCAGCCCTCTTTCCCAAGCCACCCTGCATCCCTACATCCCCCAAATCGAGATCTCCCATGGGGAGTCAGCAGAGCTCACCACACTGAGCCTAGGCAGGTCCAAGCCCCTTCCCACTGCACCAAGGCTGTGCAAGGTGTCACACCACAGGCACCAGATTCCAGAAGCCTGCCCATGCATCAGGGACAGATCCCGATCCCTCTGCCTGGGTGCCCTCCAAACAGTTCGAGCCAAACAACCGTCTTCCGTATCCAGAGGGCCTGGTTCAGTCCAATGGGGGCTCCACAGCCACCAGTCCACAGTTCATGGGCTTCCACTAGTGTGGCCAGTCATCTCCGCATGTCCTTCCATCATGATCTCGATGTCCCTAGCCTGCAGTATCTCTCCTCTCTCTCATCAATTGGATTCCCGGAGCTCAGCCTGGTGACTGGCCATGGATCTCTGTATCTGCCTCCACCAATCACTGGATAAAGGCTCTATGATGACAGCTAGGTTATTTGCTAGGCTGGTCACCAGAACAGACCGGTCTAGGCACCCTCTGGACCACTGCCAGCAGACCAAGGTGGGGTCAACCTTGTGGATTCCTGAGGGCCTCCCTAGCACCCTGCCTCATGGAGAAGGACACTACATATTTATCACAGGGAAAATCTGCACAGATAAGTCTTTTAAAAAAGAAATATGTGACAGATCTAATATGCTAAGGGTTTTACTTGTGTGTTTGTTTTTTTTAAGTTCGTAAATATATTCTGGTTCAAAGTGATTGAGACACCCAGTGGTTTATTTAAGATGAAAAGGATTGGAGCACAGAAATTTCACCTCTTACCCCAGACACATGACTGGAAGAGCAGATCTGATCTTAGCAAACCAGATCACAGAATCTCTGTGTTGTGTGGATGCCTCATACTGCTGTTTGGAAACCAGCTTCTCCTCTCTTTGGTCTTCACATACTCCTTTCTTCTCTTTCGAAAGAGTCATTATTCTCAACACTTCGCAAAGCTAGCCTAGAGTCCCCCATTCTGGATTCATGAGTGTCAAAGTGAAGTGGTACTTTATAGACATGAAGGGTTCAAGCAGCTCTGGTATACTGTCAGCAAAGAGGAATGAGGGTACTCACATTCTCTCTTTTCAGTGAATGCTGCCATTAAGCAATGCTTAAATACTCGGGCCAGAAAGAAAACTTAGACTTTCATCATTGGAACCCAGAAGAAAGCCATTGTAGTGACTGCTAGACACAGTCACACTCCTCTGATTAGGACTCATTAGTGCCCAAGATCACACTAGTGGGCAGAGTGTCTTCTGTGAATGAGTGTAGAATATAGTCATGGTTAAGTATACATCCTAAAAGGTGGTGAGTCATTGCCACCTGGTGGTTAAAGTGAGTTAACCTCCCTAGGTGATTGACACTGCCAAGGATGGTAAGCTCACACGGCCTTACTGGCATTAGAAAGAGTTGCCAGTGACAGGTGGCTTTGCATGATGAGTAGAGTAAATTTTTACTCTAAAATAATTTCCAGCTCCATTTCTGTACTTGTAATGACCTCATCTCTCTCCTTCTTGCCTTACTTTTGTACCACTGGAGAACTATCTTACAAAAGCTCCAAACTCATGTTTTTGTACAATGCAGCCCATTCAGAGACAGGCTTTATTCCACTGAATATATCTTGATTGCCATGTAGACATAGCTATAAATTCTTTAAGACCATCATTCAGATCTGTGGTTTGCAAAATCGCTTTGACATCAAATATAGGAATAAATCTATTCCATAAGATGATAGTACTGTCATGATATGTCAGAAGTAAGATTTTATTTTGGATGCTAGAGATAAAAATATATGTTTCTAAATTCTAAAATGGAACCAATAATGGCTGCCACATGACATTAAGGAAGATTAAAATGTGAGAAGCAACAGAAAAATTGATAAAGGTGTACCTATCTCTAGCCCAACTGGTTTTATTTAGTAACAAGGCAATCAAACAGAGAAGTAAAATGTCATGTGCTTTTCTTAAAAATGCAGCCATAGATTAACAAAGTGAGTACTGTAGTAGTCACCTCTCAAAAGGCCCCAAGGCAGCAGCAGTAGAGTTTTCACAACAGCAGTGTGAACTAATCAGCCATTCATGTCCTCCTTTCCGTGGCAATTTTCTGTTTCCATAGCTGCAGAAACATCATGGAAAATCACATCTCAGATGACAGTTTTTCTTTTTAGCTATGGCAATAATGTTGTCCACATTCCCCTCCTTTTGTGACAAAGTGCCATCTCAGGAAAGGTTTAGTTAGTCTTCATTCTGCATGGGGTGGTTCAACTACATCTCTTTGTCTTCTTTTTAGTATTGACAGAAATGACCTGGAGAAGCATTTGAAATGAATAAAGTCATATTTTCTCAAGTCATATAAAAATGTGCCATAGTGTTAAACAACTACAGAAGCAAGCCTTGCACTCCTGTGCTGAAAGTATATTTTAACAACTCATGCTAGAGACCATACTTAGCTCCCCATCTTCATATCTGATTGTACAACATATATTTTTCAGCCCTATAAGCATACATAAAAATATAATAAAAAGAGGTTAAACACCCTCTCCCATTTTGTCAGCACCACATTTCATTGTACATTGTGTTTCTACAGAACCAAATAAAGACAGCTATGCATCATCAGGAAAATATACTTCTAACATTCAAAGTCAATGATGCAGATAATGGAGAACCAGCATCCTCAGTGTGGGATACGAACTGTCCTCAGTCCCTAGCCCAGATGTTGGTAACAACCAATAAACTGTATTATACACATATATAGGAACGAAGCAGCTTGAAGGCACGGCCTGCTTAGCTAGATTTATTAGGCGAGATCTTTAATATGCCATATGGCGGCTTGGCTCTTCTACTCAGCATAGCCCTGCTGAGGAAACGGTTTGAAGTGAGATGACCAGCCCTCCCACGGGCACTGATGACTCCCCTGAGAAAAAAAGAGCTTGCCGCAAGATTTTTCACCAATGTCACCCATGATATGTGTCCTTGTAGTACATTATGCCTCAATATGTTTTCAATCAGAGAGAGGACCTCCATTATCCTTCCTGTTTAGAGACAATGTGAGTGTGGCGGGGGAGTGAGAGGAGAGGGCAGGGCTGAGATCCATCACATTATTTCACACAGCTCCTGCCTTTTATTAAGACAGTCTGCACAGGAAATACAAACTAGGGGATTTGCAATGCTTTTCAAAGCTATTATTCAAGTAAATGGAAAAGTGGCATCATGTATGGTGTTTAGAATACCAGAGAGTGAAGACTATGTTTTCCTCCCTGTTGAAGATAGCTGTGTGGGAACTACTTTTCCTTACTAAAACATCATGCCTTCCACACACAATGGCTTCTGTTGGAATGATTTGTGGCAACACGTCTGCTGCCTTTTTATTCACATACAAGTTAATTCTGCAAATATTTTAAATATGTTAGGTGTAGTCATTGTGAAATATATATATTAATTAAAGTTAAAGGTATAAACATACTTTCCCGAGTAAATGAAAAGGAAAAACTTACGCTTATATACTACTTCATTACCTGTATTTCGGTAAGTACTCCAGGCCCTAGTGTCCAGGAGTTGCCACCATTAAAAGGAATGTCAAAACATGTTTTATAAATGTACATTCTGTGACTAGATGAGTTACAAAAATTAAGCCTTGATAATAATACACACCACTTTGTGACAGTTCTGCTTAAATGAAAGAGTCTGAATTAAGATTGAAATATTTAGCAGAAACAACCCAGAGTGCATTAAAACAATCACCAGCATGGAGTGTCCAAAATGCCAGTGCCACGAGTGTTAGGGAAAGATGGGATTTGCAGTGAAATATGGGAGTCATGCCTAAAAACTAAAAGCATGATCAGTCTTTCCTGAGGTTATTTGTGGAACAGCTGGCCTCACCACAATGGGATCTATGAAAGAGATAAACATTATATATTGATGTAAATTTTCTAATGTTGATGATTATATTTAAGTTACATGAGAAATGTTTTTATTGGTGGAGTTAAACAATAAAATACTCATAAATGGCAGCATATCAAACATTTATTCTAAAAAAAAATGGTTATTGGACCCAAAGTAGTGTCACAGTGGCTGAACATCTATTGATCTTACAGAGCACCTAGGTTCAGTTTCCAGCACTCCCATGGTGGTTCACAACTTTATCAACTCTAGTTTCAGGGAACCTGACCCCTGTTCTGACCTCCTCCAGCTCCTGCACACACATATTGTACTTAGGTACACTCAGTCATACACATATACACATTAAATAAGTAAATATTTTAGAAACCCAGTTTTTAAATATTATTTCTTCATGTTTTCTCTGAGTTAAAGGTATTTCCATTTTAAAAGGTAAAATTAATCTAATGTTGTTTACGATTTTAAAGTATTTGGTATCTCCATTGCATGGTAATAACACTAATTTCATCAGTACAAGCAGATAAATCTAAGAATTATATAAAGTGATAATGAGCTAATTGCTTATCTTTATTTCTGGACTATATTACAAAGATGAAATTTAGTAGTTATAAAGTAATTATAAGGGTAAATGATATCTAATGTTTTAATTTCTTGTTAAATTGTTTGATTAATTTTTAGATAATATTATTATACAGAATAAATGTAATAGAAACAGTCACAGAAGTATGGTGGTGTTAGATAATGCATGCTGTTTAAGTCAATGAAGAGTTTCTCATTAACGTTTTAAAATGGAATTTTTCTCTTGGTAGCCAGGCTGATTTCATCTATAAATATAGTGCCTGTGACAGAAGTCTTGTACTGTAGACACTGTCTTGTTTAGCCTTTGAGCATCACTGATCTTTCCATAGTGATATTTGCAGAAAATATGCTATGGTCTCAAATTGACAAGCTATTAACTCTTCTTTCCCTGGAGCGACTACCAAACAATTCACTTGGAAATTTTGCAATTAAATTTTGCCTTTCCATTTAGATGCTTATTGCTTATTACTTCATTCCTCCCCGGAAGCCCTTGAATTCCTTAAATATTGCTATTATATTTGTGTGTTCCCCCCTGGTGATTTGTTATTGATGGACAATTAATTGTAGACTGGTAAATCTTACATGGAAATTTAGTTAACTGTCTTTGTGCTTATCTTTAATACTATGGTCTTTTAAGATGGTAGGGCATTATGTTAAGATTTTGAGCAGATAAATGTTGAGTGAAACTGTTTCATTTTAAGTAGCTGATTGAACGATTGGTTGTATACTTTTTGCAATGATGAGTGATGGGAAAATGTAACTAAGCCTCTGCAGGCAGTTAATAAATCCTGTTACTAACCGCAGTCTTGAGACTTCTGATTTGAAGATACTGAGACTTCTGGAAGTTAGAGAACATTCCTTATAATCTTATATCATCAGCATTCCTTAGAAAAAGGAGGTATCAGACTCAGTTTACTGCATTGTAAATGTCAATATGAAGTAGAATGTAAAGGGGTTTCCATAAAGAGTTTTTCTTTGGAATTTGAAAATCCCTGCCTTATTTTCCTTCTACAGTTTTATCCTGGGGTTTATCTGGGCCAAGAAACCTTAACTTGCTTTCTTAGAAATTAACTTTTAAATATAAAAAAATATTAATATTCATGGACTTTTTTATTTTAAGTTTCAAGATATTAGGAGCCTGTTATGGCCACAGCTACTCTGTGCCTATATGTTTCCTCTTCCCTTTTTCTCTTCCAGGAAACATTTTCAAAAGTCTTAAAAAATCTCATTCCTGGCCTCACACGGAGTGTTTGTTCTGAACTGGGTTTATTTCCCCTGGGTTCTCTAAACTGAACAGACTGGGAATGCTGCATTCTTCAGGGTTCAAAGGGCAAAGCTGTTACTACAGCCATGTTTCTGTAGGTCACTTGCTACTGGGTACCTTGTGACATCATTGCAGAATTGCAGCTGTCAAATGAAGTCTGCTAGGAACCTGGTTAGGCCATACGCACTTGACAGGTGCCTTGTCTAGTGAGAAGGATGCTCTGAGCCTCCAGGGGCCTACCCAGACTCAAAAAGGGGTCCAGCATGAAGACCAATGGATCTTTCCTCTCTGGTATGAAGGGGTTATGTTTTCTTCTTGAAATGGTTTTACTATATACAATCTTGTGGACAGTCAACAAATATCTCAGAAGACTCAGGAGGAAGTATGCACAGACTATGCTCATAGTTTCACAGATAAAGGGCAAAAAGGAGAGAATGTTGTTTTCTTTATTTTCTATTTTGATGATAGAGCTATTTTCAATATTTTATGTTCCCTACTAGGTTCTTGGCAACTAGAGGGCAAATATATAGGTAGGATTATTAATTTTTCTATAGTTCTGGGACATAAGGTCAGAAAAAAAGGAAATTACCTGAGATTTGGTCTTTGAAGAAAAAAATACTAGTTCCTTTTGGCATTCTGAAGAGTTATATATTACATTTGCCAGCCATATGTATTTTTATTAAGAATAATGATGGATTATTAGAGATAGAAGGTAATAATCCTTTATTTCTTAACCAAGTCATTTTTTTATTTTATTATTTTTAATGCTTCATTTGCATCCAGAAAACAATTAACACTTTTTAGAGATAAAATAAATGCTTACTTAGAAGACGGTATACTAGCCTTGTGAAACTATAAAAAAGAAATACAAGCTTAGGAAAAGAGGTAGCTATCCCAGCCCTCACGCTGTTACCAACAACACAAAGATCAGAGCCCATGTCCCGTTTTGAAATGGCCCAGACCATCCACTCCCTGGTTATGCTGACTTCTGACCACAGGTAGTTCCTGCCTGTGCCACCAAGTCACCTGTAAAGATCAGAAAATGGCATATCAACAGAGGGCACAGAACCCTGCACCCTGTGGGTGGCTTGGCACAGCAGTGGGCTCCAGAAAGTTATAGAACTTCTTGGTGTCCGTCCATTTAAGTGTAAAATGGAACAGATAGGAAGAACATCACACCATGAAGGTTAAGCTAATGCACTTAGCACAGTGCCTGGTACAGAAAAGGACACGTAGGCATTTTCTGTGACTGTTACTGTGATTAAAGAAACGTCAAAGTTGTAAGAAAAAATGGAAAGCAAACAGAGTCCACTTGGTAGCCATTTTATTGGTTAAGGTGGAGACTATTTGCAAGACTTTTTCCATCATTTCTCTACCCATGCACTTGATATAAACATTGATGTGCTAAACATGTGAGTTTCCAGAGAGCCATTTAGTTTCATTAACATTTTGTAACTCATCAATTAAAATTATTATTTAACAACAAAAATCTTGTAAAAGATTTCTTTGTTTTTAATTGTGTGCACGGATGTTTTGCCTGCATATATATCTGTGTAAAATGTACATGACTGGTACCCTTGGAGGCCTGCATCTACATCTGTGTACTATGTGCATGGCTGGTATCCTTAGGGGCCTGCATGTACATCTGTACATGTACATGGTTGGTATCTTTAGGAGCCTGTGTACATCTGTGTAGAAGGTACATGGCTGGTACCCTTGGAGGCCCCAGTGTATATTTGCATACTAAGTATATGGCTGGTACCCTTAGAGACCTGTGTGTACATCTGTGTACTATGTACATGGCTGGCACCTGTGGAGGACTACTTGTACATCTGTGTACCATGTGCATGGCTAGTACCCTTGTATGCCAGAGCAGGCTGTTGTGTCCCAAGAACTGGAGTTACAGAGAGTTATGAGCTGTATCATTAGCACTGGGAACTGAGCTCAGGTATTCTGGGAAAGTGCTCTCTCCAGCTGTTTCTTTTCTTTCTTTCTTTCTTTTTTAAACATGTAGCATGTAGTCCCCTGAGTTAATTGTGATTATTCTAGCTTTAAATCTACAGGATTTTTCTTTTAATTCTTACCACAATGTACATCTAACCAAAAGGGAATGACTTCCATGAACTCTGGGCACAGGGAAGATCCACTGGAAGTAGGCATCTGTACTCATGACCTTCCAGATGAAAATGGGTATTGGAAATGGCAAATTATATAGAATTTTTTTTTAAGTTAAGGGTCTTTAAAAGAGTTTAGGCAAAAGCCAAGTTCTGTATAGCTGAGAAGAAGGTACAAGTATTCTAAAATAAATCCTACTTGCAAACATACATTACAAATTTTGTTTATAATCAATACCGTAATCAAGGATTACTTCATTACTTTAAATCACATTCACTCTGTGAGCTCATTGACATTCTCAGTTATTTATGTTTACTCAGTACCAGATGAAAATTCATTTGCTTTGTGTGATGTCACAGGGTAAAGTGAGTTGATTACCCAGTTGCAATTATACCTTCCAGTTTCATTCACAAAAGAGTGACACTTTAAGCATTGCAAAGGCTTAGGCATGCAACACAGGCTGAAGGGAACCATTGTCCTTATAGTGTTGAATCAGCATTTCAGGTTTTATATTTTAATTTTGGAATTTAAGTTAAACATCCAGCACTACCTTACAGTAGGGAGAGAAAGGTTTCAAAGCCAGTCTCTCTGCACCTGATGCTTCAAAGCCAAGACCTCTCAGTAATGCAGCAACTATTTTTAAAATGGCCTTTAAGATTTGTGATGTTGGGCATAGAATATTTAATAATCATTGATTATTTTATTTGCTTCTCATTTCATTTTGTTCTTTGTGTCTTTTATAGCCTAATGCTTCTATGTTAAAACTCAGGATCCAATGAATAAAGTAACCATAAGAAAAAAAACTCATAAAAATAAATTCTTCTATTTTTAGAAGGAATTCAGCAAAGATAGCCACGTCTTCTCATAAATATGTTATTAGTAGGGTAGCATTCAGAGACCTCAGTGTGGTTCTTGCTGCCAACTCCACAGTTTTTCATGCATTTTTTGAGTGATTGTGTGGTAATGTGGAGAGCAATGGACTTTGAGATCATATGCTGGATGCCAGACTGTGGTTTTGAGAGTTAATGTTCAAATATTATTAGATGATTTTCTTGATTGCTTAAGTCTTTAGTTTGTTATGATGATACTTATTTGACCAGAAGTTTATCTGGATTAAATAAATAGTGATTAGAAACTTGCCAGAGAGTATATTAGCAAGCTATTTCTTTGTTTGCATCAGTGGAAACAAAACTTAGGCTGTGGGAAAATTGCCCTCAAAGTATCACAGCTCCTTTTATTATTCTTGTAGTTCATCAGTTAATCTGACATTTTTCATGAAAGAGACCTAACGTCATTAGCTTAATCCAAGGCCTTTGTTTTGTTTGATTTTCCTATGTCTTTCCTTACACTTAAAGATAACTCTCCACTCCAAATGATGTACTTCTGGTGGGGTCGTGGTTTTGATATCTCTTCAGCCTTATTTGTCTTGATTAGATAATGTTTCTTCCTATTGCCAATTCTTCTGGAGATGCTTAGTACCTGGGTTAACTTCATAAGACAAGTTAATGATGAAACTCATAGCATGGCATGGTCTTCCTATGGCTTTCTAGTGCTTCATCAGACGAAGCTCTTTGATGATAATGTAAAGTCAATGACGACTGAGAATGTAGATCTCATTCACATTGAGACTGGTACTTAAGGCACCCTCCATTCATATTTATTAAAAAATAACGTGGCAATTCAAACATGAGCTGAAAAAGGAGGACACAAACAAACATGCCAAACTTTATGAGGAAAGTCCACAGAGGGATCCTCAGCCCTAGACAAACAACTGTAAGCAATGTGCGAAAGCTTGGAACAGAAGTAGCTACCCCCCCTCAGGCAAAAACACAATTGATCTTTGGTGCCAACAGTTCAGTACTGGAAACATACATACAAGTAACAATATATGGACTCAACTGTGGGAGCCTACAACTGACTCAGTTTCCCATTTTGAATCTGAAGTCTATTCTGAGTCAATAGAGTTCAAGCTTGTTTGCTCCGGGGCTGTGAGAAAGTCCCGATTAGCCTGCAGAGTCTCCTTGAAGGGCTGTGAGAAAGTCTTGATTAGCCCACAGGGAGGAACACACTATCTATCTAGACACAGGCTGCTGATACCAGCTGGAGGTACATTGAGATAGAAAATGAAACTACCTGCTCCTTGACGCAAGGCAGGGTAGATAGTGGTTGAATGCCTGTGCTGTGCATTGTTCTGTCTCTGTCCTTCAAAGCTGTATATAAGCTGGCTGTGAAATAAACTCGGGGCTGTCTGGCATTGACTGGCCGACCTCTCAACCCTTTTCTATCTTCTTCATTGTCTCGGCAGGTTCTGACACTCAACAGGTTATATTTGAGAATCCATATGTATATACAAATACATAGATGCATCCACTAACAATTGATGAAAAAAGTCACGAATTTGAAGAAGAGTGGGGAGGGGTATATGGGAAAGTTTGGAGGGATGAAAAGGAGGGGAGAAATATAATTAAAATACAATCACGAAAATAAACACAAAAGTTACCTTTCTTTACTAGGACCACTTTCATTTTGTTGTTTAATACTTATTGCATGCTGCTGCCTCTGTTCTGGCCAGAATCATAGCCATAAACTGTTTTCTCTTAAAAACAAACAAATCTATATTATACACATTGGGTTGAGGCAGTTCTGGGATGGTTTTATGATTTTGGTATGGACTATGTAAAACCAGCAGAGAAACAGTGTTGTTTTTATCTGCCACAGCTGTCCCAATCCTATTGCTGCCTCCCTGCTGAGACTGTGGCCCAGGGAACCTTCAAATCCCACCCCACCCCAGCTGCCTTCATGTAGGGAGACAAATGTTGTGTTTGTTAGTCTTTTTATTTTACCAATAAAGACACAAGAGCCAGATGCTGGGGAGAAAACCTGCTGGCTCAGAGGCAGAGAAGGCAGCCAGCCTTTGTTCTTCTGCTGTCATCTCAGAAAGAGGGCGCTGTCTCACATGCAGGCTGAAACAAAACTCCTTCAATTGGATGTCTTTCCCTTCTATTTCCCATGCCCTTCTCTCTGACCTACCAACTTCCCCTCACTCTCTATGGTTACTTCCAGACAATTGGTTGCTTGCTCTGCCTCTTGACCTATGGTTGATTTTATTTAAATAATACAACCTTGGGGCATACAGGGATCAACTATCCCACAACATTTCCCTCTTTTCATATTAATAAAAAGGAAAGGTTTTAACTTTAACATAGTGAAACTATTTATAATAATAAAGATATTTTTGCCATGCTTTCCACAATGTCCAGCTTTGTTGTATTTGGCAGTCTTAGGATTAAGTATTTCTGAGTCCAAAGTTCTATAAAATGTTCCTGTCAGTATCACATGAACGTAGGGATTTTAATGTCCTGAGCAGTTTGTATTCTAAAGCTGATCTTTGTGTGATGTTTTTCAGTGTACTGGTGTTATCACAATCTAGATGGATTCATCATTGCAGGGCCCCATCATCTTCTTGGAGATCTCAAAGGTGTCCACTTTTTTCATAGAACCTGGCAGCAGAAAAGCCTGGACTTGGACTGTATCATTTGGCCAATTTACTTTTTTTTTCCCTTGGATATTTTCTCTTGATGATTTGTCCTTCTTCAGATGTTTCACTTGTCCAGTGGTCTCTGGATTCCTTAGTTGGATGCTTTTATTGTCCTGGAAAGACAACCCACTGACCCAACCCTAACTTTGGGGAGTTCCTTTTTTGGCAGGTTATATCTTTGCTAGGTCAAAAAGATTTTTTTGGTAACATAAAAAGTATTATCTTTCAATTAAAGTTTCTCTTTTGAAATTTTGAAACTAAATATAACTTAGTGTGTGAATAAATATACCTATATTCCCCTTTCTCTTTATATATAAATTCAAGGTAAAGGTGTATTTATTTTTATATCACAAACAATATTAACTTTGAACTTCAGCTTATCTTTCTAGTAACCCTGTAGATTGTTTCTACAATAATCTGTAAATACAGTATGTGATTTCTCTAGTGTACAAACTTACCAATTAGGAGCTATATCTGAGTTTTGTCTCTGGGTAGTGCGATTAAAGGCATGCACCACCACCACCACCACCACCACCACCACCACCACCACCTTGTAACTCTAGAATTTAGAAAACATCTAACTTAAGCTGTCTGCTGGGATTAAAGGTGTGGGCTGCCACCTCCTTGCTCAAATATTTTATCTTAACTCCAAATCACTCCAACTCTTATGAACTGTAGTATCCCTTTGAATTTACTTTAAACATTTTAAATCTTTTAACTATGTTTTTAATACTGAATGACAAAAATACCCATTTTATTTAAGGAGAAAACTCAAAAGCTGATGTCCAGGATGGTGTGGGCCATGTGGCAATCTAGTCTAACATTCTAACATGGAATTAAGACACATGGATTAAGAAAACCCATTTTTTCCTTTCATGCCAATAAGGCAAGTGTGTCTTTGGCAAATTGTTATTTTTGTTTTTTCATACCTGATGAAATGAAAGACATTTGTTAGTCTTTATAAGTTCAGAAGGTCTCTCTTATTTGAATTTAATCTTTATGAATCTTGATGGTATCCATACCCTTTTTTCTCCTGTGAAAACAAAAGCAAAACCTCTTCTCTGAGGTAACACATATCTAGATTTCCATTCTGAGGTCAATATATCTTTAAAATATACAGGCTCATTCAATTCAGTAGTTTTTTGGACTATCTAATGAATGTGTCTCTGCAGGTGTTTCTTTCTCATTATCATTTAAAAAATTTAAACTTAATAAAGCACTATGTAATCTATCTCTGGGAGTCTTTATTATCTCTTTCTGTTTATTAAGCATATCTAAATGCCATTAGATCTTTTGATAACTGCTTGTCCTTTAGGATTGAGTGATATACCTGTAATATGCTTTATGTTATAATATGCAAAAAGATGAGACATATGCTGAAGTATTATGTTAGTCTCAACTTGTAAAGGTGTTCCTAGTATAGGCATAACTTCTAAGAAATGTGCAATTCCAGAATCAGAGTTTTTAGAACTTAAGACATCTGCCCATTGAAATCCTGATTTTGTATCTATGGTATTGTGCACATATTTAATTTCCCAAACTCTAAAAAATGAAGCACATCCATTTCTCAAATTTACTTTCTTTGAATACCTTTTGGGTTACTTCCTGAAGGTAATGAAGTTTGATTATACAGAGAACAAGTAGAACATCTCCTTATAATTTCTTTGGTTTGTTTGCCAAGTGCTAGAAAAAAAATCTTTCTTCAAACCATTGCTATTAACATGGTGTTCTTATGAAATTCTGAAGCTTCTGCACATTTCCTATTAATAGCTGATCAATTTCATCATTACTTTGTGCTAGAGGGCCTGGTAGACCCATATGGGATCTGATATGTAATATATACAATGGGTGATTTCTATTTCTGATTACACATTGTAGCTAAACAAATACTGAGGTTAATTATGAATCATCTGGAATAAGTTCAGTGGCTTTAGTATGTAAAACACTGCTTACTGCATATAAAGAGTCAATAACTATATTAAGAGGTTCTGGAAATTCTAATAATACCATAAATATAGCATACAATTCTGATTTTTGAACTGAACCATAGGGGCTTTGAGCCACTTTACTTATTTTTCCTGACTTATGATATGACTTTCCTGATTTATTTGTATCAGTATAGAATGCAGGGGCTTCAGAAATTGGTGTCCCTTTTACTATGTGAAGGAGAATCCAATTAGGTTTTTTTTTTATTTTTTATAAGTCTCTTGCTTTTGGGATATTTGCTGTTTTTGTTGTTAATTTTTCCCAAAAACATTTCTGCAAGATCTTTGTCAATGCTCATTTTCTGCCCATAATGAGGCAATTTCAGCATTAGTAGGAGGTGCTATAATTTCTGATGGATCTATTCCTGTTAATTCATGAAGTCTCATTTTTCCTTTCAGAATCAATTCAGAAACCTTTTTCCCCCCATAGGTCTTTAAGTTTTTACTCTTTTTTTTTTGCACTAAAAGGATGCAGCCTATCCTCTCTCTGCATAAGAATTCCTGTGGGAGAATAAATAGAAAGCAAAATAATTAAAATACAATCGAGCTTTTGATCCAAGCAATCCATATGTGCATCCTGTAACTCTTTTCCTACCAGAGTTAATTCCCTTTCATCTTCAGCTGGTGAATTTTTTTGGACTATTTAAATCCTTATCACCTTGTTACATTTGAAATAAATTACTTAGCTTTTGAATAGTTAACCCAACTGTGGGCCATAGCAAATTAATATATCCCTGCAATGTTTGAAAATCATTAAAAGTTTGGATTTGTTCTCTCCTGTTTTGTACTTTCTGTGATTGAATTTTCTGTAAACCTATTTTATATCCTAGATAACTGATAGAATCTCCTCTCTGTATTTTTTTAGAAACAACTTGTAATCTTAAGCAAGTCAAAATTCTCTTTACTTCATCAAACATTTTTTCTTAAGATATCTGTATCTTAATCAAGCAGCAAGGTATCATCCACATAATGATAAATTTTAGATTGAGGAAACATTTCACAAATTACTCCTAATGACTAATGTGTAAAATATTGACACAGGAAGGAAATGTTTAACATCCTAGTGGAAGAATTTTCCACTAATACTTTTTAACAAGTTGAGCAATATTATATGTAGGCACCATGACAGCAAATTTTTCTTTATCTTGTTCTCATAACGATATAGTAAAAAGGTTATCTTTTAGATCAATCACTGTAGCAGACTATCCCTTAGGTAATAAAGAAGGCAAGGGAATTCTAGGCTGTAAATATTATTTTAAATATTATTTTAATATTACCTCACTCTGTCCTTAAGGAATTCCCAGGTGTCTTACCAAATTTGATGACTTTTAATTTTGTTTGCTATTGGCATGATTTCTCTATCCATGTGGCTGTTCCCCATGTTCAGTGCCAAATATTTTTTATCAGTGGCAGAGTGGTTGCACCTGATCCTTTAACTGGTTCAGCTGCTGACTGTGCCTCTGAAGTCACTGATGTCTAGCTGCTGAGGCTGGGGCTCAGGGAGTCTTCACATACTGCTACAGTGTCAGTCACTTCCATGTAGGGTGGCAAATGTCATTTTAACTTAGTCTCAATATTTTTATTTTACCAATAAGTACTCAGGAATCAGATGCTGGGGTGAAAACCCACTAGCTCAGAGAGGCAGAGAAAGCCACTTGCTGACCTACTTCTTCTGACACCCTCTCAGAAACAGAGCTATTTCCTACGCAGTCTGAAATAAAAGTCCTCCAACTGGATGTCCCTCCCTTCTACTTCCTGTGCCTTTGTCTCCCTCTGACCTCCTGACTTCCCCTCACTCCCTTTGGTCACTTCCAGTCAACTGGCTGCTTGCTCTGCCTTTTGACCTATGGTTGATATTATTTAAATTTATTTAAATAATGCAATCTCAGCATTTGCATAATGATCAAATATCCTGCAACAAAAGAGCTTTCTGTTCTATCAGTCACCTCTCAGCTACTTGATCCACATTCTGTCGTAGGAGTTCCAAGACAGATGACAAGCTCCAACATTCTTTTGTGGAAAGTGTCTGGAAACTTCCATCCTCAGCTCCCTACAAGGGACACTTGGAGAGCAGTGCACCTAGGTGTGTTCCTTTACCAAAGAAAGAAAGACATGGTGAATGGATATTGGGGACCAGTTAGCAGTCTCTGCACACTTCTTTTTGATCCACTTGGATTAGTGATTTGCTTGAGGGCAGGGGAAAGCAATTAGCTTAACTTCAGTATTTCTTGCATAGAAAGAAAAACAAATCTTTCAGTAACTTGGTAAAACAAACAATGGGTTCCAAGTGCAAAGAGTTAAGGACCCAGTGTTTTCATTTCTAAGATTAGAGGAGACACAGAGGAGAGCATGGAAATGCAGAACATGTTTTATGTTGAGTAATGAGATGGATATATGTATATGCTCTCAATTCAATAGAGTAGATTTTCTTCATGGTATAAACAGGGGTCAGAGGAGCCCACACACTAGATTGTTTTTGGCCAGGGCACCTGGATTCAACTTAATAGAGTAGGTTGACCCCAAATCTTCAAATTCAAAAGGGATTTGTGTACAAACAGGAATTCATAATGTGAAATTTCTAGTTTGCTTTCTATGGTTACAACATTTTTATTTTGTTGTCTTTCAGTGATAAACAATGTGAAGCATGGAAACTTTAGTTTCCTTTAATCCTTTAGTCACTATAGAGTCCTTGATGAATAGTCAAAAAACTGGAATTGAATAATTTTGGGGACGTACTGATTATATAATTATGATGGTATCTATTTGCCATCTCTGTCACCCAGAAATAAAATCTCTCCGATGATGACAAAAGGTGCCTAGAATTCCTGTCCCTCTCAGACACAGAGTTGTTTATTTCTTATGTTCTGACATTACTCGACTCCATACATTGAACTCTGCCTTTCATATCTTCTTGACGTATCTTAATATTCATTCCTTTTTCTCATAGTCTTTGGCTGTATTTCTGTTCTTTGTTCCTTATATTTGAGTGAGAAATTTTATTCTCTTCATGTAAGTCCAGAACACCATAAGCGAACCATACCACTTGAAAAAGATTCACTAATGTTTCAAATTTGGAAGACTTCCTGTTGAATCCTCTTTCCTTTCACCATGGTATTTACACAAAACAAATTCCTGATAAGTCCTCAAGTTTGTGAGTACATACTGCAAAGAGATGCCACGAGTTCTCTTGGGAGCTAGTTATCAGATATAAAATGATAATAATGATTGAGAAGACGTGTCTGAAAGGAATAGACTCATGTGTTCTAGAACTCTTGAGGCAGAAAGGCAGGAAGAATAGAAAGAAAATGGGTGATGGTTTAACACAGCTCACCATGAAGCCAGTTTTCAGGAGTTCTGTTTCTTCTCAGACAACTCCGGAAAACACTGGAATGTGCTCACATTCTCCATCCTCTAGGTCCCTCTTCCCCTTCCTATCCTTCTACTTTACTTTGTCATATTGGTCCTTAACAACAGCTTTAGTTAAAAGTTTGCTGAAGCAATGGTTACTTAAAATGGAGTATTTTGCTGTAAAGTGTTAGTATGAAAATGGGCTGTTTGTTACAACATACCCAATCGGTGGTAGAAACTTGTGGAATGGACTAAAGCAGTTCCCCAGAAACTTAAAACTAGAGCTTTCTGCACAGAGAATAAAAACTATGGCAGTATTAGTATCACATAGCTGCAATGAAAATATCTGAGAGGATGACTTGGGGGAGGATTTCTTTGACTTGGGGTTTTAAAGCTTTCTGTTCATAACCAATTGCTCCATTATTTCTGTGTGGTATAGCAGAAAACATCATTGTGGAGAGTGTAGAGTAGAGCTTCTCACTGCCTGACAGTCAGGAGGGAGAAAAAGAGGAAGTACTAGAGACAAGATAAACCTTTCTTAGAGGCCTGCTTCCTCTATCAGTCCTACTGTCCATCCTTTCCATTCTTCAGTAGTCTATGCAGTTTCTCACTCCCAATGGACTTATCCAGTATTCCATCATTTCCCGAGGGCTTGACACAATGTCTTTTAACTTGCACATGAACTTTGAGGAGATATTTTGCATCTAAATTCTAATATATTTTCTTGAAAACAGCACAACGATGCTAAAGATTTTTTTTTTTTGGCCTTTCTACTAAAGAAAAAAATATGATGGTGGAGTGAAATATAAAATAGGGAACTAAATGAGGAATCTGCAACTTAACTCATACAAAGAAACAAACTTGTCTCTGTTGTTAGGTTGAAATCTGTCACCAGAAATTTGAACAGAGTTCCATTTAAGGAGAGCATTCTTTATGATATAGTTCATTGGAGCACCGTGAAGTTCATCTACTATTTATATCGATGCCATCACTTTAAGATAGGCTCTTTCTCCCTCTTATCCTTCTGAATAATTTCATCTATAAAGATTTAAAAACAAAGCATCTTGCCTGAAAATTGTCAATTAATTATTCATGAGGTCTACCAATCAATAAAAAGTGAATGTTTTAACACTCTGTGACTTCCAGTGGCCTTTCAAATATATGAATCAATTAAATAAGAAAATGAATGAGAGATATAAGAAAGACTATAAGGATCTTATACCTCATCATTTTGAACACTGTAAGTGAGTAATTTTCAATATAGTGAAAGGAGTTGATTAGTAAAAAGCAAAGAGGAAGCATTCATCATGTGTTTCTATGTAGGGAGCTGTTTTAAAAGATAAAGTTTAAAAAATTATTCCCTGATGATAGCAATATTTAATTTCTAACACCCTACACTCATACCTTATCCAGAAAATTATCAAGGAAGCCAGCTTTGAATGAGATACAACCATACCTAAGTTCATTTTCTGATATTTGTTAAAAGGAACCACAGGAAAGAGAATTTGAGAAATTCTGTAGTTGACCTTTTTGTTATTAAACCATCTTTTGATTATGGAACCATTTTTCCAAGCCTTAGGGTCAACAATACAGTAACAGTATATCAAGAGATATAAATATTAGAACCACTTTGAGTTTCAATTATAAATGTGTCTCTTGGATGTACAGGATAGAGAGGCAAATCCTGAAGTTCAGAATGACTAAATATTTTTTGAATGATTGTGCTTGGGATACAACCATCAGGCTCATTTAAATATATTTCTGAGTTTATGATATAACTATATGATACACCTTTCCATTTTCTCCCTCTAACTCTTTCTGTACACGTCACTCCCCCTCTCATTTAATATTGTGGACTCTTTTCCTTTGTTTATCTATCTGTCTATCTGTCTGTCTGTTTGTCTGTCTATAAATGTTTGTGTGTATGTGTTGATATATACATATATCAACAATTTTATTTTTGTTTGTGAACTATTTAGAGAACAAAATCCACCATGCAGAAGAAGCCCTCCGTGCTCTGGGTTGGCCCAGAGACTCCCAGAGCATTATAGTCTATTGCTGAACTGATGTTGCCCTTGATTGCTGCCTAGGGAATGAAGGTAAGTTTTTATTGCTAAGGATACCTAGGCTCTTTCAGAATGCAATGAATAATTTTCTCAGTGTATCTCAGTTTAAAAGAGTGAGTGGATCTGGAAGTGTAGATTGTGGTGGGCAGAATTTTCCTACCATATTAATTAACAGACATTTGATAAGACATGGTTTCTGCTTGTATTTTAGTCCCTGATCTGATTCTTATCAATTAGAATCATAGGATGTCTATAGATAAAAACATAACTTCCTGGGAAGGGGTGGCAAATTGAATTGGTGTGGGAAGACTGCTGTCTGGGAATAGCGTGTCTAGGAGGCATGTACAAAGGTCTTATGATGAAAAAGCAGGATGCAGACAAAGAATCCTATGTCAGATAATTATGCATGAAGGCAGACAAGGGGGTGTGCTGTGTAGGTAAAATAACAGAGGTGAAATGTCACTGGACTGAATGATTGAAAGCCACGATCCAGCACAGTTACAATGACATGGATCTTATAAGGAGGGCAGATTTCACAGGGTATTGTAGTGATATATTGTGCACTCTAATAAACTTGCCTGGGGATCAGAGAACAGAACAGCCACTGGATTAGACATAGAGGCCAGATAGTGGTGGCACACACCCTTAATCCTATCACTTGGGAGGCAGAGATCCTTCTGGGTATCTGTGAGTTCAAGGTCACACTGGAAACAGAGCCAGGCAGTGGTGGCACACACCTTTAATCCCAGTACTGGGAAGCACACATGCCCTTAATCCCAGGAAGTTACATGGCTGGGTGGAGAAAGGTATTAAGTGTGAGGAAACAGGAACTACGGCAGTTCAGCTGAGACCCTTTTGGGTGAGGATGCAGAGACTTTCAGTCTGAGGAAACAAGATCAGCTGAGGAGTTGGTGAGGTGAGGTTGGCTGTGGCTGTTCTGCTTCTCTGATCTTTCACCTTTCACCCCATTATCTGCCTCTGGGTTTTTATTATAAGACCATCTAAGATTTGAACAAAAGGTTATATGGTACAGGTAACATTATTAGCACCACCCTACAGTGAAATTAACTTATGCACGTGGATTTGTGAGATATGTACTCATCTCCCTTCCAGCTATTTGTACCATTTAAATTTTTGATGAAATGTTTCCCAGTGTTGGAATAGGTTTTTTTAAAAAGAGAGAATTTGCTTCTTTGACAAGATACAGCGACAGATTTTCAACCACTCCCAGAGATAAAGGTAGGAAGGGCTGCCACAGCCCATTGCAAAGAGCACAGATCAAGTAGCGGGGAAATAAGTTGAGATGGGCTCTCTGTTAGCTAGGAGAAGTAGGTCTCTTCTATTGAGGATCTAACTCTTCCTCAGATCATTCTTCACCAAATAATTTCAGTGATTTCTGCTAAGATGTTAGCTTTTATGACTCTCACTGGATATTGAAACTATCATCTATGGCAAAGAAATGCATCTGCAACAAAGAAATGTACCTGTGAGTCAGGGACATAATCTTCAAGGGCAAATTCCCAATAGTACATATGCAACAAATCTCTGTTTCTTCCATGTCAGTGGCTGGTGCAGACCTTGTCTTTGCCACTGTAGACTCTACAGGGAGGATCAACTCTCTCCATGATTAGCCCAGGAAAGGGTATTGTGACAGATTGAAGCTTTCAATCTTTAGCTCATTTGCTGACATTTCTCCACGGGGTCTTTTAGTAATTGTCAACTCAGAGCCTGAGAAACATATACATCCCATCTGTCTTTCTTTCTGGCCTTGTTTGGCCTTTGAGAACACTATTTATGGATGGAGTGATTTCTCAATGCTAATAATAGGACTTAGGATGTGTGACTTGATTCCTTCTTTGTTTTGGGTTAGGAAAGAAAGATTAAAATCATCCTGCCTCTTCTCTTTCTAAAGAAACAGCTTTAACAGGAATGAAGTTTATATAATGTAAACTTCACTTGTTTGATGTGTACAATTCAGGGTTTTGTGTGCAGTCATGGAATTTTGCAATAATAATCATTATAATAATTTTCCAATCTTTCATTGGCCTCAAAAACTAGACAAAGCAAAGAAAAGCAAAACACACCTCTCATACCCATCCACACTAACTTAGGCTCATCGTTGTGGCTCATAGCTTTATTCCTTGCATCCAGGAAGCATAGGCAGGCAGATCTTTCTGTGTTCATGGCCATGCAACACTGCATAACAAGATCCTGTCTCAAAAAAGAAAACAAATAATAACAACAACAAAAACTGTTAACAGTATGTTTCATGGTCCTATGAACCTGCAGCACACTTTGTGTACATAGATTTGCTGGAATGAAATCACATAATACATGCCCATTTTTAGTTGACTTATTTGGCATGGTCATTCACTGCTCATCTGCAGTGTAGCATGTATTTGTACTTCAATACTTTCTGTTGTCAAACAGTATCTATATAGTATTATGAATGTATTTTCCTTGGGTATATAACTCAGAATGGAGCTGCTATGACATCCAGCTGCTAGGTGAAGAATTGTAGCACCCTGCTTTCTCCAATGGATATACCATTTTCTCTTCTCAGATTTCAGGACCCTAATTTTTCTCCATGCTTGCCAACATTTGTTGTTTTCTACCCTTTCCGTAAGTGGACTCTTTTGTTTCCCAATTGCCTTGCAGTGGACATTCTGAGGCTCTTGTCATTGACTTACCTGTCATTTGTATAGATTCTTTGGAGAAAAGTAAGTGGACATTTGTCCATATTTTACTTAGTTACATATATTTTTATTATGAAGCTGTATGAGTAAAATGTTCTGAATGTATATTCTTCATTAAATCTGGTAATTTCAAATTCTCCTTCCATTTACTCTCTTTACAGTGGCTTTTGAAACACAAAATGTTTGAAATTTAACTTCTAGGGAAATTCCATGTTTTTTTTTTTTTTTTTTGGTTTTTCGAGACAGGGTTTCTCTGTGTAGCTTTGCGCCTCTCCTGGAACTCACTTGGTAGCCCAGGCTGGCCTCGAACTCACAGAGATCCGCCTGGCTCTGCCTCCCGAGTGCTGGGATTAAAGGCGTGCGCCACCACCGCCCGGCGAAATTCCATGTTTTAATTTTATGTTTTTGGTTTTGTGCAAGAAACCATTATTACTGAAAGATGAAAATTTCTGAAGATTTATTATATTTTCCATTGAAAATTTTATAATTGTATCTATTTTATTTAGGACTGTGATCTATTTTCAGCTAATCTTTGCAAGTGGTCTGAAATAGTAAGAGATTTCTGATCTTAAAATACTACTCTATTGTTCAGACCTTCTGGCTAGCAAGTAGATGGAGGAAGGAAGCATTGTGGTTCCCGGGACACCACACTGAGCTCGTAGCAGCTGCAAGCAGATGACCCACAGGTGAGCATGCTTGGCCTTTCTGCGATTCCTCTGCTCCCGGTGTGTTGTGAAGTCACGTGAGACTAAAGACCAAGCAGTGCTTCTCAGCTACTGGTGAGAGAGGACTAGGGCTCCAGTGCTTGGCAAGGACACGTGGAAGCTTTCTGTCAGTGTCTCTGTTCAACTGTCGTAATGCTGTGACCCTTTAGTACAGCTCCTCGTGTTGTAGTGACCGCCCCAATCATAAAATCATTCCTGTTGCTACTGTAAAAAAAAAATTCTACTCCATTGATAGTGTACATGCATTCTTTTTTGTTTATTTTATTTTATTTAAAAAATTATAATATTTATATAAATAAAAATTTATAATATAATCTTTCTCAACATATTCTAGAAAGTTAAGCAACACACACACACACACACACACACACACACACACACACACACACACACAAGGAATTAGTTTTTTGTTGACCAACTACTCCTGGGAATGGGGTCTGCCCTGGAGTGTTGTTGACATACTCAGTGACTCCTCATTGGAGAAATCTGATTTTGTTTTTGTTGGCATGTGTCAATTACAAATAGCTTTTCTGTTAGGATTGAGACCCTGTCCGTACTTCCCCCTCATTGCCGGGACCCCATCTGGTGTGTATACAGCCTTTTGGTTAGGGTTGAGACCCTGTGTCTTTCCCCTCATTGCTGGGTCCTCCTCTGGCATGTATTCTTTGCCAGCACCACATTGCCTTGGTTTTGTCTCTGCTGTAAATTTTAAAGTCAAGTAGAGAGGATCTTCCAAATTTGTCTTTTTAAGACTGTTTGTTTATTCTGAGTCTCTTGTATTTGCATATGAATTTTATGACTCTCTTGTTATTTTCTCCAAAAATGCCAGCTGGGATTTTGATAGAGAATAAATTGGATATGTAGATGAATTCAAATATGATTGCCATTTAAACATCATTAAGTCTTCTGATGCAAAGATGTGGGATTTCTTTCCATTTATTTTCATTGTCTTTATTTTTTTTTTTTTTTTTTTTTTTTTTTTTTTTTTTTTTTTGGTTTTTTCGAGACAGGGTTTCTCTGTGTAGCTTTGCGCCTTTCCTGGAACTCGCTTTGTAGACCAGGCTGGCCTCGAACTCACAGAGATCCGCCTGCCTCTGCCTCCCGAGTGCTGGGATTAAAGGCGTGCGCCACCACCGCCCGGCGTCTTTATTTTTTAAAATATAGTTTTGTATTTAAGTTTTTTTTAAATATGTGAGTTTTGGTCTTTTTGATGGATTGTATTTGAATTTCTTTTCCTTATTTTCCCCTTTGCATGGTCCATTGCTAATATATGAGGATATAATTATCTTTTGTTCTTAAACAGAGTTCTAATCTTATATCAGAGCCTTATTTATTGAGTGCATTTATTAGTTTTATTATTTTATAATTCTTACATGAATATATATTCATATTATGCTCATTATAGAGGTGGCATTATTCCAACCTTGTAAATTGTGAAGTCTTTTGTTTCTTTTGGCTGCCATGATGCCTATTTCTTTTTTTAATTATGAGAATCTCAAAAACAATGTTTAATAATAGCATAGATACCCCATTTCCTTGCCTGGACACTTGCAGTCATAATAACCAACAACCAGGTATAATGCCACATGAATGCATGCATGCATTTTGTGTTTATGTGTGTAGGTTTATGTACATATGTACATGTGTAAATATGTATGTGTGTGCATGTGCTCTTTATATTGAGGTATTTTTCTTTAACACAGAACTCTTGAACATCAATTTCTTTTCACAGTAATTGGTACTTATTTGTTGTTATTCTTTGTGTAACATGTGGGTGTATGAATCTTTGACTGGAACTCATATATCTGGCTACTATTGTCTCCTGAGGAGTTATTGAACAGTCTACCAGGATGTAATGACAGCATCAGCCAACTGCCAAATCTATGTGGATTTGCTCTTCCATCCCAGTGGTTGTGGGAACTGCTGCATAATTAGAGTTCTCTAGAGATGTTTCCTCCCAGGCTGAATTGAAGGGGCTGTCTATAATCCAGATGCCACTGTTTCACATGCTTCTAAGGCCTCTTAGATTTGGATAAATAAATGTATGCACCTCCTTTTATTTGACCAAACTTACAGGTGTCTCTCCTTTGCAAAGATGCCCTATGTACTTCACACCACCACTCTGGAAGCATCCCTTTTTAACCTTTGCCTGGAGTTTGCCGTCACTAAAAGTCTTTAGCACAGACTTCGCTAATACATGAAAATAATATTTCTCTGGGTTAACAAACATTCTCTGGCTTTAGATTTATGACCAAGAAAGACTACTCAAGTTTTATTGAACAAGGATGCATATTAAGCCCATGAGAAACCTAAATCAAAGTGAAAGAAAATCTCATAGATGATTTTTAGATAGTTTATGAGATGCAGCTGTAATATTTGTCACAGATTTGGGTAAGTAAAACTATGTATTTTCATCATTCCTCTTTTAGAAATTTGTAACTACCATCTGTGCTCACATGGCCTTCCTTCTGTACAATGCTTCTCCAGACTGCCCCTGTCCCCAGTCAGTTGTGAATGGAAGGGGATCATGTTCCAATGCTCCTCAGAAGGGACTAAAGCTTGGCAAGCACACCAAGTCTAGTAAACTACTTCCTATCACAGAGGTTTTCAAAATGTCATGGTTCTCAGGTTGCATTTCACTCCAAGATCACTTTAGATGTGGAATAGCTGCAAATGTATAGACTCAGAAAAAAAGGCAATTGGCGTGTAAAACTAACACTGTGATCATCTGTATTTGATGATTTCCATTTTCAAAGAAGCAGAGTGAAGTGTTAATCACTTTGCTGTGGCAGGGATAAAATGATGGAGGCAATTTATGGAAGAAAGCTTTATTTGAGCTTAAGAGGTTTCAAGTCCATACTGGTAGAGAAGCAAGACAATAGGCTTCAGGCAACAGGAGGCAGACATGGTAGCAGGAGCAGGAAGCCAAGAAAGCAGCCAGGAAGTAGGAAGTAACACAGAGTCTTTAATTTCTCAAAGCATGCCTCCAGGGACACACTTCCTCTCAAATGGTCACACATCCTAAATCTATCCAAATATTAACTCAAACTGCGCACCAAGTGTTCAAATGCTTGGGACTATGAGGGATACCTCATTCAAACCACTGCAGTGAGCTCACTAATTATGAAAAGACAAAAACAAAAGAAAAGAAAAACCTCAACAAAAAGCAAATGGCAAAGCAAGCAGTTCACGTGCCATCATTGCTGTCACTTGCTGGGCTTCTTTTCATGGGTCACTGTGGTCGTTCCAGGTAGAATAAGACACCTCTCTTCCTTGTTCCCTTTAAGGAAGAACTAATTTAGCAACATAATCATAATGAGTAAAACCTAGTTTATAAAGATTTCCATGACAACATTGTTTATGGCAGATTATTAAATATTTAATGTTTCTGAAAAGGAGATTGACTCAATAAACTATGTAACATTCATAGGAAGAGTTTTATACAATACAATTATTTTTGAAATTGTATTTATTGATCTAGAAAGGATTCAAGATATACTATAAAATTATATATATGGATTAAACAACAAACAGAATCATTACATATTTGAATAGTTGTGTAAATATATAATCATTATATCCTCCTCTCTCCGTCTTCTATATAAACCATCAAATTATTCCCCTAATACCAAACTTTCTCTAGTGAGTCTGTGTAACACAAATTGCTAAATGGTCTTATTAATAAAAAACCTAGATCCAGATATTGGGGTAAATTCTGAAAGATCAGAGAGACAGAATAAGCCACAGTCAACCTTACCTTACCAACTCTTCAGCTGATCCTTTTTCCTCAGACTGAAAAGCCTCTGAGTCCTCACCCGAAAGGGTCTTAGCTGAACTGCCACTAAAAGCCTCTAGTTCCTGGTCCTCATGCCTTGTATACCTTTCTGCTTCCTGCAATCACTTCCTGGAATTAAAGGCATGTGTCCTTCCAAAGCAAAGACATGAAATCTCAAGTGCTGAGATTGAAGGTGTGTGCCACCACAACTGGCTCTGTTCCCAGTGTGGACTTGAACTCACAGAGATCCAGACACATCTCTGCCTCCGAAGTGATAAGATTAAGGGTGTGTGCCACCACTGTCTGGCCTCTATGTCTAACCTAGTTGCTGTTCTGTTCTCTGATCCCCAGGAATGCTTTATTAGGGTACACAAGGGTAGAATATTGAATCTACTTTGAAAAAAGGAGAGAATGTGGATATGATCAGATAAAAAGGTAGATTATTAAATCTACTCTAAAAAGATAGATAGGATAAGATAAAAGGTAGATTATTGAATCTACTCTGAAAAGAAAAAAAGGGAAGATTTAGAAATGATAAAATATAAGGTAGATTATTGAATCTACTCTGAAAGAAAGAAGAGAGAATAAAGATATGATAAGGTAAAAAGGTAGATTATTGAATATACTTTTAAAAAGGAACTACTTATTTTAAATATTTTACATTGGATTGGATTTTTGTATATTGTATACAAATTTTATATTGGACTCACAAAATAAGATAAATAATGAAGTTTTTTTGTCTGAATTTGTCAAATATTGATCAAATAGACATTATTAATGTAATTCTTGACTGTATATATTGTATATACTTATAGTATTTATTGTATATAGTTTTTCTTATATTAGTTATAACCTTCTTTTATTATTCTACACAAAAAATGGAAAATGTGGGTGATACATTGTATACCCTAATAAAGCTTTTCTGGGGATCAGAGAACAGAACAGCTATTATATTAGACATAGAGGCTGGACAGTGGTGGCACACACACCTTTAGTTCTATCACTGGGGAGTCAGAGATCTGTCTGGATCTCTGTGAGTTCAAGGCCACACTGAGCCAAGTGTGGTGGCACACACCTTTAATCCCAGTATTTGAGATCTCATATCTTTGCTTTGGTAGGACACATGCCCTTAGTCCCAGGAAGTGATGGCAGTAAGCAGAAAGGTACATAAGACATGAGGACCAGGAACCAGAGGTTTTTAGTGATAGTTCAGCTAAGACCCTTTCAGGTGAGTACTCAGAAGCTTTTCAGTCTGAGGAAACAGGATAGGCTGAGGAGTTGGCAGGGTGAGGCTGGCTGTGGCTTCTTCTGTCTCTCTGATCCCCAGGAAAGCTTTATTAGGGTGCACAATATATCACCCAGAAGTCTGCATCTTCTAAATATTCCATATCTCCCAAACAGCACCACTAACTGGGACCCAAATGTTCAAATACCTGAGCCTAAGCAAGTACTTTCTTATTTAAGCCACAACAAATGCCAATAGCCTTTATTGCTTTTCCTGTCTCCAGGACACCTTTAGTCAACAACTGTGTGAAGGTATCCCACACCTAACACAGGATTTTTATTTGACAAATTATGGTTTCTAGGAAGAGCATAATCTCCTGGGTAGGATAAATCCAATTAAACTTGTGTGCATGTAACGAGTATTGTTTACAGATACCTATTAATTTCAGTTCACCATATTTGATGAAAGTCTCAGATTCTCTTTGAAAATAATTCATAATGGGGGAAACTGAAATTATACATGACCCATATTCATGCCATTCTTTGGTGTGAACTGTGACTCGGGTACACGCCCCATGTTCACAAGCTAGTCATAGGAGCTGTAACTCAGGCCTCCATCTGCGTATTTTCTGAATGATGTGGGCATTTGTTTGCACTGCTGCCCACTACTCAATTTTCTGCATTAGACTCTATACTACAGAAACCCAGAAAATCAGCCTTTCTAGTGCTGTGGATATCATTCTGTATAAATAAAACACTGATTGGCCAGTGGCCAGGCAGGAAGTATAGGCGGGACAAGGAGAGAGGAGAATTGAGGGAACAGGAAGAAGGAAGTGGAGACACTGCCAGCCACCGCCAGGGCAAGCAGCATGTGAAGATGCCAGTAAGCCACGAGCCACGTGGCAAAGTATAGATTTATAGAAATGGATTAATTTAAGATATAAGAACAGTTAGCAAGAAGCCTGCCATGGCCAAACAGTTTAAACAATATAAGTCTCTGTGCTTACTTGGTTGGGTCTGAGCGGCTGTGGGACTGGTGGGTGACAGAGATTTGTCCTGACTGTGGGCCAGGCAGGAAAACTCTAGCTACACTCTAGTCCACCTTCCTATTCTGTAATAAACTACCAGAGGTGGCAACATCTGTTTACGCCTATGCAAAAGTGTCTGTCAGGAAACTCCACGAGAAGGGAAAACACTGTTAAACCAACGTGTGTAACTTTATCATCGACTACCATGTCCTTTGGTGTTTAGTCGTTCCGAGTGGCCAATCAAAGTGTTATTTCTCTCTGAATATCATGATCTGCCACAGCTGAATTAGGAAGACAATCGATCTTAATTCCTGAAAACAATTTAGAATCAAGAAGATTGTTGACTAAATATTTAATGATATGATAGCATATTGTCCTCCCATTAATTAAAAACTGGGCATTTTTCTATCTATTCTACATTTTACACATGAAAAGATTATTAGACTCAATCTCATTCAAAAAAAGTCATGCTCCTATGAGTGATAAAGAAATTGGAATTTTATACATATGGAGCCGTGACTAAAATCATTAGTATGTAATAAATAATGCTAGGTTATAGAAACCATGGAGCAAGCAAACTTTCTCTACCACTGCATCAGTAATGTTTCGTGTTTTAGCTTTGGGATCTAGAACTCTAGAAAGATTGTTTGAGATTGTTTGGCTCGAGGACACAACTTTATGAAAGGTGGCTGCAGTTCTAATAGTCACAGGACTTGCTCAAGGTCAGACAGAAAACTGTCTCTGAAATACCTGCAATACTTGTTCTGTTTCCTACGACAAATTTCTACTCCATAAATCAGTGAAGGAGCTGACTGCCCATCAGATGGCCATGCTAAGGCATCTGGCATATGGATTCTCCTCAGGATGCTGAACTTTGTTGCTAGAGCTAAATTTAATATGGAAGAAAGACAAGGAAGAGGAAGAAGAAAATATGTGAGTTCCTTGAAAAAAAAAAAAAACTATGAGTATCCAAGCTAAATAACTGACTGATCAAAGATTTGTCTATACCTATGAGATCCAGAGAAGGGAAATAAAAGAAAAGTTTTAAAGTCTGGCTGTCTTAAAATTAAAATACTTGCTTGGCACAGTCATAACTGAATGGAATGGCAGAAGTCATAAAGCCATCACAGCTGCTTGATAAAGATCCAGCAAAGCTGAGCCTCATCATGACTACCATGTCACCTTTGGTTTTCATCTCCACCTATTACATACTTGGGGCACTTTTAATATTTGTACAATTTGAGGATGTTGGATTGATGGAAAATTCCTTATGAATCATTTATGCCTTCTCCAAGGAATGCTGCTTCTAAGCTTACCCAGAAAAGTCCTGAACATACTATTATTCCCCCTTCCCCTGCATTTAGGGAGATATCCTTATCTACTTGAAGGTCTTCCTTACACCTTGGAGGTTGTGACACATAAAGAAGCCAGAGGTCTCTTCATGAGGCTATGAGACATTCTTGAAACATCTGTCCCTATACTTACACTGGAACAAGATATTCAAAACAAAGTAATTTCAAAAAGGTCAACAAGATCTGGTGGGCTAGAGGAGTTGGGCACAGTTCAGATTACAAGGCTCTTCCCACTGTACACTCAGACAATTACGTGGCATACAACTCTGCCCTACACAGAGACATATTGATGACCAAAGTATGGAGTGGAAAGATGATAAAAGTATGAGGTGTTAGGACCTCTCTTAGAAGTTAGCTCATGTAGAGCCACTATAATGTCATATGAACAAGGAACAGCAGAATGCCAAGACTAGACATTTAAACAAATTCTATAAAGATATAAATGTGAACATTGATTGTATTGTGCCAGAATTTGGATAATAACTGCAGCAGCTTTAGCCTGAGGATTTTTTTCCTGGGCACTCTGACCACTAAGAGTTAATAATACACTGCTTGAGACATGGCAAAATGCCCAAGGTGGTTGAAGATTTTGTTTTAGTCTAATGTCCTTGAAGCAACCAAAGCAACCAGCCCAAGCACAGGCTGTCATATGCCTCTAGATTCTCAAAAACTGGGTTATAGAGTTAATGAGTAAGAATGATAACTCTTTATTAATGATGTCAAAACTTGAGGGAAAATGATTGGAAATGATAACTCTGTTCTGTCATAGTTTATTAATGATGACTAAAAGATGAGCAAAAGGAAGTGAAACACAAGTCCAAAAACCAAAAATGACATGATCTATGTTTTTGGAACATTATGGATGTATCCCTGCTTATGAAATTCTGTATAAATAAAGAAACACTCTGGCTGCTAGTCAGTCAGGCTGCAAGATTCTCCTGACCACCACAGCCTGACTCACTTCCTTCCCCCACCAACTCCTTACATCCTCTGCAGAACCCATCCACCACTAGGGATGGCTCCCGGCACTTGCTTAGGAATAGGAAGTTGTTACTAAAACCATAGAATGATTTGTTACTTAGAAATATCCATGTGAGAATAACTTAAACATGAAGTAGTTGGGAACACACCATTTTTTGTCGATAAGTTCTCACCCCACTGAGGTTTTACTATGTCTACCAGTATAACCAGACAGATAGGGCTGTCTGAATGGGCCAGTCCAAAAGGCTATCCAACAGAATTCTAACCTGTCATATTAGAGAAACAACTTACAGTTAAACCTTCAGTCAGAGCGAGTATGATATTATATGTACTAAAAGAAAGAGGAAAACTCTCCCTGAATAAGCCCTTAGAGCTATACATTCGTCCAATGTTTCTCCCTTTCCAAACCTTATTCAAATGCTCTGATATCCTTCTGTTCACATTCTCTTTCCATGTCAACAGCTGTCAAGAGGCAGGATGCAGAAGGAAATAATACCATCTTAGAAATATATTCATTGTGGCAGGAGGCACCATGGGAGATGAACATGAATCGCTGCTCATCAGGGGACAGGTGAGTTTCTAGTAAATGGTACATTAGCTTCTTCTCTAAGTCATTTCATGAATTTGATGTAGTTTTTCTCAGTTTTTTACAAAAGATAAAACATAACGTCAGTGGAAACAGAGAGGAAGAAAGTCAGTGTAAGGGAGCTAGGTGGGGACGTAAAGAAAGGAGATGGAGCTTGCACTGACTTTGCCAAGTGGCTCTTGGAACTTCTTGACCCCAACTGCAGAACTGGCTCTTTGTAGAAAACTCTATACAAACATTTTCTTACATTTGTTTTGTAACCTGGTCTATGTGTACTTACTTATTTTATTTTATCATACTAGTGGTTTTAGCTCAGTCATCTTGAGAAAATCTGAAGACTTCCTTTTCGTCTACCACCCTTCCTTGCTCCTAGTCTAGTGGTTTTCAAACTAGGTATGAAAACTCATAAAAGTCAAATTTTACTTACCAAGTTATCAGAGCCATGCTGTTGGTTCACACATTCCTTCTCTTTCCAGGAGTTCTGACTCTTGCAGATCCTCTCCTGTTTTTTAACGTTGTTTCAGATTGCAATATCTGTTTCTCCCTGAACTTGGTCACAGTCACAGTAAAGCTTTCTCAGAAAGGCACAATATGCAATCTCCCAAACTTCTTGGCAAAACACATTTCAGTGTGAACATTCACAGGAAAGAAGATGCGACTCTTCAATAACACATTTGCAAATATATGTACAGATATTCACTGTCCACTCCATTCCAAGTCAGTCGTCATGCTACTCCGAGTGGATGAATTATACTATGTAACATTTTAAAATTCTTTTTTAAATGGAGGAAGTTTTAAAAATAGTGTTTCATTAAATCTTGATCTTAAAAATAATAGTGACTACCTTTAATCCCAGCACTGAGGAGGCAGAGGCAGCCAGATATCTGTGAGTTTGAGGACAGCCTGGGCTACAGAGTGAGTTCCAGGACAGGCTCCAAAGTGAAGCAGAGAAACTCTGTCTTGAAAAACAAAAAACAAAAATAGTGACAGCAAAAATTACTTTCTGTCTAAGTTTAGAAACCAAAAACTCTTTCAATCAGTAAATTGTGCTTTATTGATATTTTAATTAGAAATGAATTACATACAATAATATGCATTTAAAGAAAATGCTGATATGCCCAAAGACATATATAACAATAGTAATTATAATTGTTTCATATAACACATGTAATTTTATTTGAATGCACAATTGTCAATCTGAGAAAATACTGACTTCCCTGCACACAGTGAATTTCTTACAGAATAACGGAAGTCCAGGATAAATTCATGTACTAAGAAAGAAACAATTGTTTTTTTGTACTTGAAGGATTCTGGAGATAAAACAGTAGCTTAAGTGTCTGAAAATGATAACCTAATTGAGTTCTTTCCAAAGTGTCCTTAGCAAACACTTCAGACAACGTGAGTGTTAGGGGGGAAATGTCTCATTAACTTCTGCCCTTTAGCAAGGAGAAAACACAGCCGGCCAGCATCTCCTCATGCATAAGATGCCCCTGAACAAACAGCAGATTTAAAGGCTAATCCAGAGTTTATAAAGAAAGATTCCCTCACAGTCTTTGACTTCCCTCCCTCTTTTCCTTTCTTCCTCCCCTTCTTTCCCCCTCTTCCCACTTCATCCCTTCACTCCTCCCTCTCTCCTTCCCTTTCTCTTTTTAAAATCCTTTCTTTAATTTTATCCTGTGTTCTACAGTCCAAGAAATTTTATCCCCATCAGTAGCACAGGAAACAAAAAGTAACTTCATGAATCCATGATCCTTGTAAAAGTGCTGTTTTCTTTTTCCTTTTTAATAGCTGATTTATTTTGGGATAGGTTTCTTGGAATGTGATTTGAACATGTCAGAGATGAATTAACTGCCGGAGCATGAGGTCCACGTTCACCTTGCTCACTTTCAATATGCAAATTGACATGCAGTTTGACAATGATGAAATTATGATGTCAATACAACTTCATTTGAAAACACCAGTTTAGAGAGTTAAATAAATCTGGATAGTTTTGATGTTAACACCTATGTTTTTTCTCTATTGCTATAAAACCCTATTGCTTTTTAGCTAGGAATATAAATAGCTTTTTTCAAAGGCCCCCCACATACCAATCTAACTATACAATGATCAGTTGCATGGCATTAGACAAATTTCATAGTATCCCTAAACCTCACTCCTCTCATTGGTAAATACAGGTGATAATGTTATTGGGAAGATCGAAAAAGATTATGCATAAATTCAATAAACTCATTTATCACTGTGTCAGTGAAGAATAATGGGCAAGTAAATGCTAGCTCTGATTCTTTACCAACTCTCCCCTAGAGATGAAGACACTCAGCGAAGAACTCAGGGCGATTGTTGCTGGCTTCTCTTTCCTTTTTAGTTTCTTTCCTTTTTGGATATAGTTTTTTGGATGTGTTCGTGTTGGGGATTGAATTCAGAACCTCATGCATATGCAGCACACTGTACCACTGAGCTACACTCCCCAACCCTGCACTAAATTTTGTGAGTACTTCAATGTGTACAAAAATCACTCAGGGCTCAGAAATGACTTTGTTAAAATTATTCAATATAAAATATGAGTAAACGTGTGATATTTTGATATTTTTAAGTCATCATGGAAATGAGATTTATACTTAAACAATTTTACCCTTGCTTAAACCCTCTTGGATATCATTTATGGAAAACACTATAAGATGCAGATTTGTAACCATATCAAAGAAAAATCAGTGTCATTGTTTCTATTTGACTAAAAAAATCAAGTCATCCTTGACAGTGAGGCAGATCATGTGAGATGCTCTGTTTCATTTGAAAGAACTTTTTACGTCATGAAATGCTATATAAATATAAAATGTCACCAAGTGGGATATTAAAGGATGAATACCCTCACCAAGAATACTAAAAATGATGCCTCAGGCTGTTAAAGAAATTCTGAAAACCTCCTAAGGCTCTGAGCTTTCACAGCAGTGTTCTGACATGTGTAGTCTCCAAAGTGAATAGCTGGAGGTAGACATCGCACACTTGAGAACATAAAATGTAGTCTACAAAATGTACCCATTGATTCTATTGATTCTCTGAATTCTCTGCTGTTATCCATTTCCAATAATGCCCCAAATTATCTTTAACCAGCTAATTTTGTCAATATGAGTCTTAGACTCCTGAGCTGTGCTCTTCACACTGGGTCTTTAAAATGAATTCCCCCTAATTTGGAGACCCAGACATTTTTCTATAGAAAAGAGGGGCAAGAGTACATGAGTGATTTAATATTAATTTTTCTCCTGAGATAGTGATCTGAGATTGGAGGGGAATTTGTAGAAAAAATAAATTTTAGTTTGTAATTTGTGGAGTCTGTTGAGTTGAGTGTAGATGAAGGGTCAAGGACTAACCATCTCTGCCTGCAACAGTAGCCTAAGAAAATAATACAGAGAATCAGCAGGTGAAATATTCTTCCCAGTTTTCAAACATGCTTGAGTAGACAATACAATCTATGTGAGCAGTTAAAAACGTTGTAATTTAAACTGACAACTCTCCAATCACCTGATGGAGAACCTTAGAGAGACAAGGTTTGAGCACATATTGTTTCCTTATTTGGGGAAATTAATTCTGCCTCTATCATGTTGGCTATTGAACTGAGTCCTTCAGACCCTTGTCAGAGGTCATTTTAAATTCTTCTGAATCATTTGCTTAAGAAGCTCAGCCTTTCACTTCCCTCTCCTTTGCTTTGTATTCATTATACTTCCTGGCCACAGCCAATGTGATACTTCTTAATAAAAACTGACTTATCTCTTCCTCCTAAGTGCGGCTTTAGAAGCATCCTATCAGTGTCTGCGGAGGCAACTTATCACAGCTGAGAAATTAGGGATGGTGGATTAGTAACTTTCCTGCTGAGCAATAGGAAGAGAGCTAAAGTCTCTCATGTCGCGTGTTCTGTCCTATTACCCATTGCAAGATATTCATCAGATCTTATGCAAGGATAGCCAACTGTTTGCCCATATAATGCTTTAAAAAAAAGTAGCAAATAACATTTTCAAAATGAGTAAGTTAGGAATAAACTTTTGTTAGGAAAAATCACCATAATATTTTTTAAAATTTCTCATCAAATAATCAACTTGGAGTATACAAGTGTGCTTCCAGACATAAGTAGATCTTTTAGGTAAAGAGAAAGGAGGAGGCAGAGCCATGATACTACAATGAATTGTTAATATAAGGGGACATCACATAGGTGCCCCTGAATTACTAGGCCCAGTAGCCAATCTATTGTGGCAAAAACATTGTCAAGCTCTTTCAGTAAACTTTTGTGAAATCACCCTGCTAAACTACTCTATAACTCACAGACTTTTAGTAACTTTTTTCTTTAACTGGCAAAAATGGAAGACTCATTTAAAAATGCATGCATAATACTTGCCATTGTGTGCTCTGACTTAATGTTATTTCTATTCCCAGTGCTTTAAGAAATACTAGTTGTTTTCTGAACCAGGCAAACATACTCTCAAATGTCAACATTCTCAAATTTTAAAAGGAAAGAATTTTAAATTGAGAAGAATAGAATTACAGATATACCAAATCCTTCTTATTCAGAGTCACTTCTGAGCTTTTCACAGTTTTAGATTTAATGTTAGAATTTAAGAAGGTTTGAGTTAAACACCAGGAATTTGAAACTGTCTGTCAGAATCTTGATTTCTAGGTACTCTGTGGACGTTCCAGTTGACTTCTAAGAAGTTAGCATGACACACTTTTTCCTAAATTCAGTCATTACTTTTAAAGATATCTTCTGTTCCAGGCATAAGGAAATATGAGATGAATCAGGACTCCAGGAAGGTATGTCCAGACAGAAGAGTTCCATTACCAAAGCCCGAGAAACACCAGCATCCCCGTTAGAGTGAGTGTCGTAGACGCAGTTCCCGGTGCACATCCTGCGCCAGTTGTGTCCAGAGTTCTTCCGTGGTCTGCTCGATGGACTTGCTTCACATCACTGAAGTTCATGTTGTCTGGCAGCCCTGGAGGACACATAAGAAAGCACAGGCTGATGTGTGGCCGCCTCGTCACGAAAGCCTAGACTAGTTCTTATAACCCATAGGCCCGTGTCACCATCCCCTTGCTTTTCTTGTCCTCTCTGCATTCTCCCAGTCTCCCAAACTGTGATTCCCAGTTAGTCCTGACCTGCTCTCATTGTAGCAGTGACATCTTTATATGGGTGTCCTTGAAAAATAAATCTTTGGTGATATTTCTCTAATGTCATTGAGTGACAAAGAAGCAAAAAAAAAAATTAGTAAGATGTATTATCCTGAGATATTCCATTACTGTTTTTCCCATCCTGTCAACTACAGGACTAGCAACAAGTTTTCTCATGAGAATTCAACAAGGAAACATGAAATAATTAAATAAGACTGCTTAAAGTTGAATTTCTAGATATTGCCTTATATCAGAACAAAGTAAGCATGGGGCTTTTTTCTTACTTACTTTGATTTTTCATTAAATTTTTATTAAACACAATACCAAATACAGAGTGATGTAATGATATAACACAATGTGGAATGAGTAACTGGTTTTGTATTGTGACTTAAATTTAGTTAGCAATTTCAAAATGTACAATACAATATTATGAGCCGTGCTTACTGCTTTGCATTATGTCTGAAGCATGTGTACCTCCCGCCTGAATTTTACACATCCTCTCTCAAACATTGTCCTCCTTGGCCACCACCTCTTCTTCTTCCCCAGCTGGAAGCCTAGGAGCTCCACAAGTCCCAGGAAAGCAGCATTCTACACTCCGTTTTATGAGTGTGACTGTTCAGATTTCACATAGGAGACTGGGGATAGGGACACTATTATAATATCCCAAAATCAATGAATTGTGTAGCCTTTTGTGCACATAGAGGTATGAAGACAGCCATGTAGGTATCTGTCAACATATAAGAGAACTCATCAAAAGAAACACTGGCAATTGAGGATAGAGATGAAACACTCATTTAAATATAAAAGAAATAAAAGGCAGGTGAAGTGATCTACTTACTTTTTAATTATTATTCCTGAGAATTATGGAAGCTTACAGGCTGGATAGAGAATGGTCCATAAATGATTTACAATGAACCAATTGTTTTCTTCAGGTGATACACTGAAGGAACTGCTGTTTTATCCCTCATTATCTATTGTTGTCAATGTTCTAAGGTCATGTGACTCTGAGTTATGTCATGGCACGCTGCTATCTGTCACAATGAAAACATTTCAACTCAGTGTTACTACAGCCACAAATATTGACACCATAATTACACTGAGACTGAAAAAAAGCTTCATCTAAGGAAAAGTCAATATTTATGTAATTAGGTCAATACCCATATATAATTCAGAAGGTAAGCCCCACTGCATCCAGGGATGAGAGCATTAAGACAAAGCAAGCTCTGCTGATCTGCTGTATTGATTTTGCAGCCTGAGTTCTGGCATTATTATTCATTGTTTGGGTACTTGTTTTGCCCTTCTGTGTCATTAGGCAAGATGAATAAACTAGCGATTCATTTTTTTTTATAGGGACAGGAGTTGAATGTGAATATTTTAGTCATGGTTTAAGCCTCTTGCTGAGCTAGAGCTTAACTAGAAGCTAAGAGGACTCCAAGCAGCTAGAAAAATGCCCCCTCTTCAAGATAACTACATATATTGAAGCTTTACAGGATTTACTTGTCTGTTTTTAAGCAATGTGGATTGGTGTTTGGAATGGATTCATGAATAGCTTTTTCTTTTTAGGTCTTCGGAGATGGTGTTTCATTCCTTTCTTTAGGAGCTAGGCACTGATCTAGGTTCTGAGAACACAACCATCTACACACACATGCAAGCAGAGTGGCCTTAGGTCTTATGCCTCCAAGTCAGACAAAGTCAGGAGGGCTGTGCTGCTTTCAACCCAAGGCTCTGTTTTAGTATCTGAACTAGGTATGTTATTAATTGATGTAAGAGTCTTATGACTTTTGAGTAAGAAGTGAGCATGCCAGTTACAGCTATAGTTATGATGCCTGTCACAACCTGGTATTGTCATCTGTAAATAAATATAATCATGCTGAAAAAGCTAATATAAAGACTGTTTGGTACAGTGATTGTTTTCTTAAAGAAATTTAAGTAAGTTTGGAAATTATGCCAAAGTTAACCAAAGACTCATTAAAGAAAAATTGGTTCTGTATTTAATAATTTAATAGATTAAATAAAAACAAAGAAAAATTTGAATAATATTTTCTATACATAATAGCAATACACAAAGGTACTGATAAATCCATATTTCTTCCTCTAGTGGTTGTCAGTCTAGTTGGGGAAGAACAAAAGATTCTATTATCAAAAATTCAATACAATCTTAAAACTTGGGCACTATTCTTATGGGCGGTGCTGTGAAGGCTACATAAATGATGGACTATGTTCAGGGAGATGGACACTGTTAAGGAGATGGTGAAGTGTGTCAATTCACTTAGTGACATCTGCAATACAATTTCTATAGCACTTCACAAATATAACTGCAGCAATCCCATAGGGTAGGCAATGTCCTAGCAAGTTGAGTAGATGAAGAAGTAGAGGGACAAGGAGCAGTGACAGTAGACTTGAAATTCTGGACCTGGAGTGTGTTCAGATGACCCCAGCCCCATGGACTCTTTGCACCTTACAAGACACTGACACATCATCATTTATGTTGAGAACAAAGGAGATGTTCTTTTCTTCTTCCTTGACATTTGGAATGGCTGATAATATATGCCAATTTTCTGTGTTAGTTAATCAACAGGAAATATTCAGGGGTGGAGGACATGTGGCAGGTGGAGGTAAATCAGGGACCTGAGGATTTGGGAGGATTTCAGATCTTCTTTGTTATGAACCAGGAAGCTTTTTCATTTAAGCAAAAGGATATGATATTTTTCTCTATATACCTCTCCTTCATCTATTCACACACTATAAAAATTTCTCCACATTTCATTAAGGCATGAAGACTGTGCCTAATGATAAGTTATTTTAAACAAGGAAAATTGCAGGGACTGAATTGTCAATATTGTCAATTTGTTTACTTTTTCACAAAATCTAGTCACAGTCTGTCAGAGACTGTACTAGAGTTTCAATACATAGAATGCGTTCTCACCAACTTCATAATTTGGTGGATCTAAAAAAAAAAAAGAAAAAGAAAAAAAAAAAACGTGAACACCAGGAACCTTTTTCAAAATGCTGAAAGGTAAGGGGAGATTTAAATGGACCATAGAACAGTATCTGAATTCAACACTAAGCTGATCATGGTGTCAAGATAACTTCTTTCCAGAATGATATTCATAAAATCATGGCACCTTGTATCTGTTGTACAGTTTGGTTTGAATGAATATTGTTGAAATGGTAATTGAATAATGAGCTCCTTGCCACATCCGAATGTGTTTAGTTTAATTATTTCCTTCTCATCTAAAGATTAGGAACAGATGTAGAAATGGTTATTTATTCAAGGTCTCTTGGCCGTGAGTGAATCTCAGTATGATCCGCTCATCAACTCCAACACCATGCTCATGAGAATGCACATTCAAAGCAAGTTCTAGTTTTGCCAGAGCATGGGTAAGTAAGTAACTTTAGCTGTTCTTTAGGATGACAGAATTTTAAAAACTTTGGAATGAAAGCGCTTTTGGTGAGAAAAGAGAGTTCATCACAGCATCTCTATGGGACCAAAAATTAAAGTATAACAATGAAAAGGTAAAAGAAAAGCATACATTTGTAATTTTATTTATTCATAGCTGGGGAACAATCCTATAGACTGTTAAGGCAGGATTTTTAAAAAAACATTCATGACTTTGACTCTACAAAAGAAATAATTTTCGTATGATATAATTAGCCATTGTAAGAGCAAAGGACACTGCAGACTGGAGATAATACACACGACCTGTTCCGAAGAGTGAATAGCATTTTTAACACAGAGTTCCTGCGTTCCATACAAAACCAGCACATGCTCTGATAGAATAATGGTAAAAGAAAACCAAGGGTAATTACAAGAAAAACAATCTGAGTTAAGAATAAAATGTTATGGTGAAACAAATAAATGTAAATTTTATATAAAGAGGTGTCAATTATCTTTTGTTCAGTTTGTAAACAACAGAATGTATTAGTAGGGAGACTTTAGGGAAAGTTTCCAAAATATATCAAAACTGTTTAAAATTTACCTTTACCCAGACACAATAATTCCACTTTTACAAAGCTGGTCTATGAGAATAATTTAGAAAAAGTGCACACAATTATCCATAAAATGCATATGTTACTGAAAATTATTAACTATTATGTGTCCTTTAATATGAAATCATGTTAAAATATGAAGTACATTGATTATTAAAAACTATTAAAATGGATTTTGGTAGAATTATATATGTGCTAGCAATGTCTTTAAGGTTCTGTTATCTCAATCAAATATCACCAAATTACTGTGAAAGTAGAAGTTCTCTCACTAATTTTTGTATTGACATGGTAAACTCCTAGTAACAATTTTGTGAATTAATAAATTGAGAAATAAAAGCAAAGGCAGAAAATTGTAAAGTCACAAAAATAAGTTTCCTCAAACTTGTTTCTTTCATTATAAAGGCCAAGATTATATTGAACTGACTGAGAATGTGAAATAAAAATAAGAATTAGATATGAAGAAGTTGTAGATAATATATATATATCATATTGTGAGAAAAATTGGAACAAAGTTTTAGAATAAAGTTGCTATGGAATTCCAACCAGATCCTCTTCCTGTGGATGTAACTTGACCAACCTCTTCCTTAGTGACATGACAGGTGAGTTGTTTAAAAATCAGGTATGGTGATTTGAAAGAAAATGGCCTCCAAAAGGAGTGGCACTATTAGGAGCTGTGGCCTTGTTGGATTAGGTATGGCCTTGTCAGAGGAAGTATATTGTAGTAGGACAGACCCATAGGATTGAGGAAAATGGCTCAAACCAATTGCCAAGGCATGCACATAATGTACTTCCTTATGAACCAACCTGGAGTTTGCCTGAAGGCCTAGCAACAGGCACTGTCAGAGTTCCTGATAATGCACAGCCAGTGAGGAATGACCACACAATGCCACCAGATTGAGACACAGCTTGGGTGCTGAGAGGAGGGTATATATGACCTTCTCAGTTATTGAATAAACAAGTTTGCTGTTTGCCTTCAACTGACTCCTGGTGTCTGTGTAGTTGATGCTGTGCCTTCTTATTCCCTTCCCCAAGGGAGCCGTTAGGATCCTGCAATAGTATATCACTGTAAAGATGGGCTTTTTGGTTTTATATATGCTTAAGATATTGCCCAGTGTCTCAGTTCACATCCTGTTGCCTACTGATCAAGATGTAGGAATCTCAGCTCCTTCTCCAGCACCATGTCTGCCTGCATGCACCATGCTCCCCACCATGGTGATAATGGACTAAATAAATCTCTGAAAGTATAAGCCATCAACTCAATTAAATGTTCTCCTTTGTAAGTGTTGCTGTGGTCATAGTGTCTCTTCACAGGTGTATCTAGTACAATGTCAAGCCACCTTTTAAAGTTCCATAGGCATTTCTATAGGTTCCGTAATCAGAGAATAACAAATACAGTTGAATACACAGGTGCCTACTGATACATAACTTAGGGGTTTCCTACTTGGTATGCATAAGGTCTATCTAGACAATGAAGCTGTAGAAGTGTCTCCCATGCTCTGTGGAATAAGACTATTTTCATGTCTATTTTAATTTTTTTTTGTGTACACATATGTGTGGGCAGATATGTATATGTACAGTTGCACATGCAGAAGTGACTTGTGCAGAAGCCAGGGGATGTCCTCTACATGTCTGTCTTGTTTCCTGGAGTCATGATCTCTCATTGAATGTGGAAATCAATGACTTTTAGCTAGGCTGTTGGCTAGAAAGCCTAAGAGATCCTCTTGTCTCTGTATTACCCTCTGCAGTACTTGAGAAGTATGTTCATATGGTTGTACCTAGATATTGACCTGCATATTTCTACTTTAAACAATGTTCTTATGCTTCTGCAGACAATGTGTTTATTACACAGCACCTAGTTTTGGTGTTTTGAAATTTCAGGGTTTTTTATGTCTATCTATCTATCTATCTATCTATCTATCTATCTATCTATCTATCTATCTATCTATCTATCTCTCTATCCGTCCATCCGTCCGTCCATCTGTCCGTCCATTCATCCATCCATCCATCTATCTATCTGTAGTAAAAGTTTTCCTGTGTCCCAGCCGGCTGGCAGTTGGGACAAATCTCTCCCACTTGCATTCCCCAAGTAAACACACAGAGGCTTATATTAATTATAACTGCATGGCCATGGCTCAAGTCTTTTGTTAGCTAGCTCTTATATCTTAAATTAGGCCATAACTATTAATCTATATATTGCCACATGTTCTGTGGCTTTACTTGTGTCCCATTACATGTTGCTCCTTGGGTGGCTTGCTGACATCTCCTGACACAGCCTTCCTCTTCCCAGAATTCTCCTTGTCTGCTTATTCTGTCTATACTTTCTGCCTGGCTACTGGCCAATCAGCGTTTCATTAAACCAGTGTACAGAAGCATTATTCCACAGCATCTATTTATTTAAATTTTCGCTTACTGGCGTCCCTTTCAAACTCATGATCATCTTGCCTTAGTTTACTGAAGCTAGGATTATAGGAATGTATAACCCTACTAGGATCTCTAAGTTTTGCAGCAATAAACAGTCTTCTTTTTGACAAGTTATGTTTGAATTATGGGATGATCCCCACTTTGAAAAGGCTGGCTAATGGATTGCAAAAACTCACCAGAGGTTCTAATGGTAAGCCAAAGTTCATTTATATGTAGTATAATTTTATATTTCTGAGAGACATGGAAGATTATCATCTTTTATTCATCATTGCACAAGATAAATTACCGTTGGTGTTTCCCTTATTTAACAATAAGTATAATTTTGCTTCAGGATAGGATATGGTGATATTTTACTTGTACTAAAATGTTATTTGTATGTTAATAAATAAAGTTGTCTGGGGGTCAGAGCTATTAGCAAGTCATAGGAAAGCCGGGCGGTGGTGGCACACGCCTTCAATCCCAGCACTCGGGAGGCAGAGACAAGCAGATCTCTGTGAGTTCGAGGCCAGCCTGGTCTACAGAGCGAGATCCAGGACAGGCACCAAAACTGCATAGAGAAACCCTGACTCGAAAAAAGCCAAAAAAAAAAAAAAAAAAAAAAAAAGAGGCAGAAATCCATGTGTTCAAGGATACAGACCGGCATGGTGACACATCACGCCTTTAATCCCAGAAAGCAAGCCTTTAATCCCAGGGAGTGGTGGTAGAAAGCAGAAAGGTATGTAAGGCGTGAGGACCAGAAACGAGAAGCATTTGGCTGATTAAGCATTTGGCTGGTTAAGCATTCAGGCTTTTGAGCAGCAATTCAGCTGAGACCCATTCTAGATGAGGACTCAGAGGCCTCCAGTCTGAGGAGACAAGACCAGTTGAGGATCTGGCGAGAGGAGGTAGCTGTGGCTTGTTCTGTCTCTCTGATCTACCAGCATTGACCCCAATAACTGGCCTTGGGTTTGATTTTATTAATAAGAACTTTTAAGATTCATGCTACAATAGGATTTGAAAAAAATTTTGTTTTTATTTTGTATCAGCTATTTTTGTTGCTGTGATAAACACCATGACCAATATCTACTTATGGAAGAGTAATTATGGCTCAGAGTTCTAGATGAAAAGTTCATAATGGCACAGTAGACATGACAGCAGATAGCCTTGCTGGAAGGTGAGAGACCACATCTTCAAACACAAGCACAACAGAGACAGAAAGCTGAAAGTGGGGTGAGGCTTTACACCCCCAAAGCCCATCCTCAGTGATAAACCTGCACCAGCAAGGCTCTACCTCCTACAGCTTCGACATACTCACTAAAGCTCACCACCCACTGGGACTCAAGAGCTCATATATGTGAGACTGGGGGATACTTAGGGGGATACTTATCATTCAAAGAAGTAGAGAGCTTTTCGGTTCCTGGTACATTTCATTCTGTAGTAATCTACCATCCAGCTTTTTAAGTTTGCCTTAGTGCTGATTGAGGATCTTATCAGAAACAACACACAGACAACTGATCTGGAAACTACTTAATTTAAACAGTTTTATCATGATGCTTCCTTCATAAAAAGCATTATTGTGAAATTTCTTCTAGAATGAATTTTCAAGTAGAATCTTATAGAAGTGCTTTTTATTATATAGCTGGTTATTAATAAAATATTAAAGTATATGATACTATATATCATAATTTTCACTCATACTGGATTTAGTTATTGGAATCTATTATTATTAATGATGCTGAAAATGTTTTAAGAAATAAAGGTTGATACTAGCAGTTATGTTAAAAAATTAGAAAAAGTATTTGTTATATCTTATTTACCTTGGTGACAATATTGACTTAAAACAATATTACAATTTGAAATAGTAAAAATTCACTATCTAAGCACAGTACAGTGGCTTTCTGTTACCAAAGATAGTTTTTTTAATGTGACCAGAAAAAAATCATGTGAACAAGATTGCTACCAGAAGAATAAAATACTAGTTTTAAAAAGTAACAATAGAAGGTAAAATTAGCAGATTAATTTCTTCTAAACCCCAAAGCAGAGAAATGTCACCACTGATTTCTATGATCATTTAAACTAAATAGAAGGTATAAGGATGTTTCAAAAGAGGTGTCAGTGGTTTTGCCACTTCCAGGTTGATTCTCAATTAATTACTAAAGAATATACTTAACACAAGAAACAACAAGAATTGGATGAAAATTATATTACTGAATGTCTTAGTTAATTTTCTCTTGGTAAGAAGAGACACCATGATCAGGGAAACCAGTTCGAGAAAGCTTTTCAGGAAGCCTGTTTGCAGTGTCAGAGGCTGAGTCTGACCAGCACAGCCAGGAGGATGGCAGCAGGCAGGCCTGACAGCGGAACAGCTGAGAGCTCACATCTTATCCACAAGCGGTAGGCAGAGAGAGAGAGAGGGCCTTCTGTGCAGACTTTTGAAACCTCAAAGCCCACCCACTGGTGACAAACCTCCTCTAACAAGACCACACCTCCTAATCCTTCCCAAAACAGTTCCACCAACTAGGGACCCAGCATTCAAATATATGAATCTATGGGGACCATTCTCATTCAAACTACCACACTGACCAAAGTAAAATGACAAACACATAAGCAACTATGTTTGAGTGATTGTTGAAATGTAACAATTAATAAATCAGGGATTTCATTATAGTTGCAATTAGAGTGCTTGAAAGTAATTATTGAAGCATCTAACTTACGGCTCGTGAGGTGACATGGTGAGTAGGAGCACATGCTCTGCAAGTTCAAGGGTCTAAGTACAGATTCACAGCACCCACATGAAAAGCACCATGCGAGTCTATGTACATCTGTCACCCCATGCTTGGGGCAAGGGTGTGGAGGGGCAGACAGGAGGATCACTGGGTCCCAGGGGCCAGCTGGTCTATGTGAAATATGACAAGCTCCAGGTTCAGTGAGACTTGTCTCAAGGGAATATGCAATGGAGTAATAGAAGAGATTGTCTACTACTTATTTAGCCTCTGCATGTATTTGAAATATGTATGACCCCCTCATACACACATACATAAAACACAAATATTCTAATGTATCAGTATGGCATAAAAAGAAGTAAGAAATCTCAATAAACTTTTAAGTTGTATTCAGTTTTGTGTTTTAAAGAACATTAAAAATTCAAAGCTAAGCACTTAAAGATTTATATAGAATGCATACATTATATATACATTTAAAAATAGAGGATTAATGAAACCTAATAGAAATATAGAAAGAACTAATGAAAATTGAGACAGAATAAGCAAAATAGCTTGATAAACTGAAAACATAAAATCAGCTATTAAAGCTATGCAGAAATAATTCAGTGATCTCAAAATGAAATGAATTACATAAAAATAATAAATGTACATCAGGTTTTATAAACTGTAGTATCACCCCAAAATATAATGATATGGAGAGGATTAGAGGCTTGGAAAAATGTACTTTTGCCAAAAACATTTCCAAAAGATAGCCGGCGTCATTATAGTAATAAAAGATCAAATGGACTAAAGTATCGAAAAAGGTAATAGTGAACATTACATGATGAGGAATTATTCAGTGCAGAGGTAACAATTCTGAATCTAGTGATGATTCACTACTCTCAAAACAAACACCTGCATAGTTAGTGTGGGATTTTTAATAAAACCCGACCACTAACTGATTCCTTAAACAGATGAAGAGTAGTAAAGTCGTACATGGGTTGGTAGCTTGAATCACTTTAAAGAGTGGAGAGGGAAAGAGAAAGGCCCTGCCTTCTGCGTTGTTCATGTCTCATCAAGGAGTAGGACAAGATGCCCTGGTTAGTAACTTTTCTAAGCAGAACCTCTCACACCAAACTTTGCTATGTCTCATCTGCTTTTGGGTTTGTCTGTTTTAGTTTAGTTTATTTTTGTGTGTGTGTGCTAAAATGCCCCTACAAAAATCAATTTAGAAGAGAAAATGTTTGTTTGAATTCATGACTCCAGATTACAATCCATTATGATGGGGAAGTTCTGGGGGCAGACACTTGATACCACACAGCACAACCCGAACACGGTCTGTGAGGAAGATGTATGGAGACCTACCATCTTTTTCTTTCTTCCTTTCTTTCTTTCTTTCTTTCTTTCTTTCTTTCTTTCTTTCTTTCTTTCTTTCTTTCTTTCTTTCTTTCTTCCTCCCTCCCTCCCTCTCTTTCTTTCTTTTCTTTCTTTCTTGTTTTTCAAACAGGGTTTCTCTGTAGTTTTGGTGCCTGTCCTGGATCTCACGCTGTAGACTAGGCTGGCCTCGAACTCACAGAGATGTGCCTGGCTCTGCCTGCCGAAGAGCTGGGATCAAAGGTGTGCGCCACCTCCGCCTGGCGACCTATGATCTCCTAACTCAAGGGAAAAAAATCAGATGGACGGAGGGTTTAGTAGAACACAGGAGGCATGAATGAAGTGGGGTAAATGTTAAAGTTTAAATGTTTAAGTGGAGACATTGGGATTGTAGAGATGAGAGGGTACAGTGGAATGGGTTAACCAAAATTAAAGATACATAAAGAAGCCTTGTGAAAATTGATTAGCTAGTAAGCTAATTAAAAATATAATATATTAAAAAAGAATTTGAACAGAAGCACTCTGCATGGATGGATAATTCTGCTTTCAGAAGACATTATCTATTACATAAAAAATTATTTCCAGGGGTAGGATACCTTCCTAAGAGTTGCTGATCAAAGAGGCCCCAAGGCACCACAAACAACATAGAGTATTGTTATTACTATCAGTTGACCACTAAACAAGATAGTAAGATATATTACCCTATTATTTAAGGCAGTACTTGTCTAAGTTAGAGTTACTATTGCTATAATGAAACTCCATAAATAAAAGGAGGATAGGGTTTGTTTGGCTCATATTTTGGCATCATATTGTCCATCACTGAAGGAAGTCAGGACAGGAACTCAGCAGGGTAGGAACCTAGAGGCAGAAGTTAAAACAGAGCCCGTGAAAGAGTACTACTTACTGGCTTGCTTCCCATGACTTACTAAGCCTTTCTTATAGAATCCAGGACCACTAGCCAAGGGATGGTACTACTGAATCCTCCCCAGGTGCCTGCCTTGAGGAGATTTCTACCAGGGTCTAGAACAGAAGCTACAAGTGGCTAAGGATACTAATCTGAGGGATATTAAATGAATCTGAGCACACTGGGTTCTTAAGTCCATTCACTTTATTCTTCTAAATCAATTCTATCCACACAGCTTCTTTTCTGTCCTCATACTTAGCTCCTCTCAGTCCCTTCTACTGCTCTCTCATTATTCTACCTAGTTCTAGTTCTCTCTATCTCCATCCTCATCTTTGTTCTTCTAAATCAATTCCCAAGTGCTTTGGGGGAACTGGTATATATACACAAGCAGTAATTCTTTGGCAAAGCAATGTAAGGCTTGAAGTTTTCATGGTTGCAGAGAGAGGTGATAAGGATCCACACAAAAAGCAATAATTGTCAGCTTCCAATTACAACCTAAAAGGGGGAGCGAATTTGCACAAGAAACGAAGCTTGGTGCCTATCACCCACCCGACCTTATCAGAAATCTCCTTGGGTCAGTGGGAAGTAACTACCTTAACTCAGTAACCAGCAGATGACTAAAACATTATCCCAGTAATGTGAGCAGTAAATCTCTTAAATTAGGATCTTGTGTTAAGAAACTGGGATGAAGGAAAAGAGTTGAGGACTTAATTGTTAGTGGTTATTTTCTTTTATCTGTAAGTGAGATGAGTTAATTCTTATCTATATGCAGCCTGTCCTTGGATAAAAAGGTATCTTTGTTGAAATGCTTTTGTCTGGAGAATGGCCCTGGCCAGATATAAGCTAATGAAGAATAAATACAGCTGGAAAATTTATCCAATTATCCCCAAATGTCTAGGGGAAGTTGGGCCCATAAGATTGAGATGCAATCATGAGATCACATGTACACATAATATGGAAATGCACAGTAAATGGGGAGAATCATAGCTGTTATTGCACAAGAAGTTTACAATAAGAAACAGCCAATTCATTCAAAAGGCAATAATTCCATAATGCCTTGCATGATGGTTTCCTCTAACAGAACCCTTAGTTCTGATAGGTTGACCTTCTGAACTCTAGTTGTTACCTGCTATATACTACCATGGTCTTTGCTACCAGCAGCTCTCAAAATGGTACCACCCACAATGGGGCCATATGCACCAATCACTAATTAAGAAAATGCCCTACAGGCTTACCTACAGCCTGATCTTACGTCGTGCTGGACGAGGAAGCAAAAGACAGACACTACGACACTGTAAACCTCCAGGCCTATGCCAGGGATCTACTTTCCAGGAAGCATACCTTTTAAAGTTTCTATAATCTTCCAAAGCAGCATGGTCAGTTAGGAACCATGTGTTAAAACATGAGAATACTAAAACATAGAATATTAAATTAGTTACTTCTTGATGCTGAGATAAAAATACAATGACCAAAAGCAACTTATGGAATAAAGAGTTTAGTTTGGCTCATGATTCCAGTAAAGGGATCCATAATGCTGAGAAAGGCATGACATCAGGTACATGAATCCAAGAGATCACATCTCTAACCAAACGCAGAAAGCAGAGAGTGAACTGGAAGTGGATCAAGTGCACATCTAGTGTGGCACTTCTTTTAGTAAGGTTGCACCTCCTGATGGTTCCATGACAACCCAAACAGCATCATTAATGTCCAAAACCCTGAGTCTATGAAGGACACTTCTCATTTAATCACCGCCAGGATTTCCGTATTCAACCCAGTGTGTGTGTGTGTGTGTGTGTGTGTGTGTATTCTTCTAAACTAAATCACAGCTAAGCCACTTACCAAAAGGGTCACATACTAAGGTTCAATTAAATATCAACAAGTAGCAACTAATTTCCCACAAGAAATACAGAATTTTTGGTCACCACACAATAAATTAAAAATTAAAACTAAAGATGACCATATTTTCTAAAGCTGATCTCATCTATGAACATATAAAGAACCTAGATAATGGAAAACCAAAACAAGTTAGTAGACTAGGAAAGTCAAGTATATGAAATGAGTCTTTCTCTGCATTCTCAGGTTTTGTGGTGATGATCTTTGGGGCGGGGTTATTGCAATTTCTTCCTGGAGAGTCAATGGTCCTTCATCTACATTTCCAAGTTTTTCCAATTGAGGCCAAGTTGGGAGGGAATCTTTGTTCAGTTGTGTCCAGAATTTGTGTTATTTGGATAATGCCAATTAAACTGAATCTGATGGTATTCTCAGGGTTCTTCTAGATTTCATATTTTTCTGTTCTCTGGCATATTCCTAACTCAACCCTAAATTTACTGTATTTTTAATTGACATTTTTCGTATATTTCAAGTATTATCTTTTTTTTCTAAATTGATCATTTGTTTCAGTTTTTGTTTTAATGTGTTCAGGCCACAAAAATACACTACTAAGGCTTTAATTATTTCTTCTTTCTGAAGAGTCCCTGATGAGCACAAGCAGCTCTTCATAGATGTAAGATAACTTGATTATGCACTACAAGAATGGGGACTGAAAATGGTATTCTGTGGTGATATTTTATTTGTGCTGAAATGTGGTAATACTTTATTTGTGCTTTATTAAAGTCTGCCTGGAGATCAGAAGAAATAGCAAGCCATTTCAAGTAAACAAAGAATTCGGTAGCACATGCCCTTAATCCTACCACTTAGCAGGCAGGATCTCTGTGTGTTCAAGGCCACATTAGGGAACAGAGCCAAGCTTGGTGACACATGCCTTTAATCCCAGTACCAACCACGGAGGCCTGGAGGTCTGTACAAACAGACAGAAAGTGACAGAACTGTGTAGGAAGAGGAAGTGAGGTAGCTGGGCTAAGATAGCCAATGAGAGGGCAGAACAGCAAGGCAATAAAGTCATGGGTAGACAGGGAGTAACTGGCTCTTTGGGAGCTGCAGAGTTGGTAAGGTAAGGTTGGCTGGTGGCTTTCTCTGATCTCTCTAAGGCTTTAACCCAAATTTCTGGCTCTGTGTTTTTAATTTTAATAAGACCATTTAGAAATTCGTCTATAGTACTCTGTGAATGGGCTTCTGCGGTTGCTAGATAAGTGTAATATGACTCTCACGCTTTTGGGAGCCATATGTGTAAGTAAGGAAAGTCAGGCTGGAAAAACAAATTCCTCTAAAACATGGTTTTCAAATTCCCTGGTGAGTCCAAGTGACTGTACTCCCAATTTACTGTGCTCCATTTCTGTATCACTTGCTTTCATGACCACCTGAGCAGATGGAGAGAGAATTGGAGACAAAGTGTCAGTGTAGTGTTCCCAAAAGGGCCTGTGCCACAGCTCCTTGCTAGTTCATTGGCAAAAACTAGCCACACAATAGTTCTTAGCGTCAGTAGCAGCGGATTACCATCCATTCTTGGCCTTCATGTTATATCTGCAATCCAGCTGTGCTTCGTTTTCTTTGTCCTAGTTAAGACCCTTCATTCCCAGTATGTAGCTAGAGTTTTCCTGCCTGACCCACAGTCAGGGCAAATCTCTCTCACCCGCCAGTCCCACGGCCGCTCAGACCCGACCAAGTAAACACAGAGACTTATATTGGTTACAAAATGTATGGCCGTGGCAGGCTTCTTGCTAACTTTTCTTACAGCTGAAATTAATCCATTTCTATAAATCTATACCTTGCCACGTGGCTCGTGGCTTACCGGCATCTTCACAGGCTGTTTCTTATCGTGGTGGCTGGCAGTGTCTCTCTGACTCAGCCTTCCACTTCCCAGCTTTATTCTCCTCCTTGTCCCACCTATCCTTCCTGCCTGGCCACTGGCCAATCAGTGATTTATTTATTGACCAATCAGCAACACACTTGACATACAGACCATCCCACAGAACCAGTAGTTCTCTTTAACATCACTGAACTCAACATACCTCAGTTATTAACCCAGGCAAATGCCAGTGCTCAAGCCTGATTCAGGTAAATAGGTTCCCTCCTTCCTTCATTATTTCCTTAAACTATCCATTGCACCATCAATAAAAAGCAAAATGGATAATACCCATTGACCTTAATAGAAAAACAATCCCACACGCCCACTGGCTTGCTTGATCTTCTGGGACACGTCCTGGTATTTGGACTCCCCACCAACCTCCTGCTGGCATCTCTAACTTCTCTGGAACCTAAGGAACCTGAGAATCATAGGTATATTCTATTTCACAGGTTTTGGGGTTCCATTGCTTTATTGTATCTCTCCCGATGCAGAAACCTGAACCTATCTTTCTCCTACTTGAAGGCCTTGCTAGATAATAGGTGGGAGCAAGTGATAGGAATGAGAAAGGCAAAGGGGGAGAGACGGGAGAAGAGAAAGCAAACCTAAGAACAAGTCAGAAGTAAATTGCACGAAACAGATAACAGCCCCGAGGATAGAGGCCAAAGGGGGAAACTCAGAAATATGGCAAATCAGAAGGAAAATCTTTCTCATCCATAGAATAGTTTTATTTCCTCTTAAGCAGGGCAGAATTTAAGAGTTGGCCATGCAGAATAATTCCCCAGTTCCAAGAATTCTGGAAACTTAGAAGAAGAGGCAGGTTAGCAGCATTTAGTCCAGGTAGGTAGGCAGACACAGATATGCTAATTTGTCTTCACACTAATACCTCTGCCCTTGATTATGCCTGCAATTCCGCAGTCCAGAGACCCTTTCCACTATGTCATCTCCTTCACATCATGCTGTACGGGAGAGGCAGGAGCCCACTGTTTGAAGGAGGCAAGGATAACTGCATGCTTCGCTTTTGAGTCATGCTTTTGGTGATTCTCCGCCACCACTAGAGGTGACATTGCCTATTCACACATCTTTTGAGGATTCTATGAAGCAAATAGGATTGGGCTTTTGAGTCTCTCGCTGCTTCAAAAGACTTATCCTTCTTCTGCATTCTGTGTTATATCCTGGTGTCCCATCTGCTTTCTAGATTCCAAGTGTTGTTACTGCCGTCTCCTCTCCTGTTTCCTCCACACTCAATAAATTTAGGTTTCTGGAGGAAAAAAAAATCTATAGTGTGTTTTAGAAGGTTGTGGGAGGGAACAAATTTAAATGTGTCTGATCATTCTGTCATTTTGATGGCAATGCTTCCAATATCCACTCCCCAAAGCTCTGTCTAAATCTCTGGGCAGGAATTCATCTGTTGGGGATGTCACAGCTCACGTTGGTGCCTGTGCTTAGTGACCACTGCCCCTGATGTAGATGCTAATTGTTTCTGAGAATCATTCCTGATGTGACCATTTTCATTACAATTACTGAGCAATGTTTCACTTTTTCAGGACTCTTAGTTTCCCTTACTAGCAACTTCACTAATTAATAATACATGATGCAAATCATCCAACTGTTTCAGAAAAGAAAGTATAAATATGTATGAAGATGGGATGGCTAGTCTGTTGGCTTCTGCATCACCTTATGAAGTGTATGCTTGCCATGTAATTGGAAAGCTCAATTCTTCCAAAGAAAATAGAGAGTTATGAGGGCAAAGGTTGAGGACTGTTACATTTTGACCCACTGTGTGTGTGTGTGTGTGTGTGTGTGTGTGTGTGTGTGTGTGTGTGTGTGTGTGAGAATGCACATATGTACATATATGGCTTGTTCTGTTTCTCTGATCTTTCAGCATTCACCCCAATACCTAGCTCCAGGTTTGTTTTTATTAATAAGACCTTTTAAGATTTGTGCTACTAGTGAACACCAGGGTTCACCTATTTGTATCTCCCTATCACTAAGACTACAAGCTTGTGCCATTGGTTTTAAGCATGTCCGGTTTTATCCATGGGTTTCAAGGACTGATCTCAGGTCCTCATATTTGAATATCAAATGCTTTATTGACCAGGCTACTTGCTTGGCCTCCCTGATTTTTATGTTAAAGTCACAATACATATTTTTCAGATACTAAATAAGGATTAGACTAAATGTACATCATTATCACTTTTCAAGTATTTGTTAAAAAGTTATTTCAACAAGTAAAATGGGCACACTAAGAAGGGAAAAAATTTCCTCTTGAGGAAAGGTGAAAATTAACTTCACATAAAATTGCTTCTGTTTTACTTTGGTAAATGAAGAATATTAAGTAGTTAATGCTTGTAGCCTAAAAGTTTTCAAGATGTCTAAGAATATTGTGTAAGAGAGACCATTGATATTTATCATGTTTATTAAATGGAAATGAATTATCTTAGTTTACATACACTATTCTTCAAATGTATCATAAAGCATTATATTTAAATATTTAGTTATCCAAATATTTTATTTTATAGCTAAGAAGAGTATCTTTGTTCAATGCAATAACTTTCTCAAATCAAATGGATATTGCTGCAGTTGTCTCTGAGATAAATGTCAGTATGGTTCATACCCAGAAACCTTAAACTATGTAAGGACAAGTTTCTGCATGGATCACATACTCACCCCATGCTCACATTCTAATACAACTATGGAAGTTTTACTATTTATCTACTTAGTGTTTTATTTGTCATCTGTTTTATATGCACATGTAAAATTTGCTTTGGATTGAGAGACAATATAAACACAACAGGCAGAAGAAGTGGGAAACAAGGACATCTTCAAACTGCAAGCATAAAAATCATGTAGATGTTGAAAATTATAAGATCACCTTGTCTGATACAGTATAGAAAATTGTCCATTATCATGCCACATCTCTTAGAAAGCAATCTCCATACTCATTGTCTCTCAAACTCACCAGTTTTTGTTCCTTCCATATTTGTTCCCATGTGAACCTATCATTTCCTGCCTCATGTGGTGATATTTTATTTGTGCTCTAACAAATAAAGCTTGCCTGGGGATCAGAGGAATAAGCCAGCCACTATATTAAATATAGAAGTCAGGCAGTGGTAGCACACACCTTTAATCCTAGCATTCGGGAGGCAGAGATTCATCCAGATCTCTGTGAATTCAAGGCCACACTGGAAGTACAGTCAGGCATGGTGGCACACTCTTTTAATCCCAGCACTAGTTAACTATAGAGATCTGGAGGTCCATACAGACAGACAGGAAGTGATAGAGTTGGGCGGAAAGAGGAAGTAATATAGCTGGGTGGAGAGAGGAACTAAGATGGCAGGGCACATAAAGGAATATAGGCATGAGTATACAGGAAGTAGCTCTCTTTTGGGCTGAGGATTTCCTAGAGTTAAGACGTGGCTGACTTGCTCTCTGATCTTTCAGCTTTCACCCCAATATCTGGCTCCAGGTTTTTTTTTTTAACTAATAAGACCATTTAGCAATTCATGTTATAGCCTCATGCTAAATTTTTAGTGTAGGCATGCTTAATAATAGTCATGGCCATGTTTCTCCATGTCCCTACACATTTTTTAATTATAAAATCTGAAATTTGTTAACCTAAGTGTGTGTAATTTCCTCCTGTCACAGACTGGCCTACACACACACACACACACACACACACACACACACACACACACACACACACACACACATTATATTATATATATAAAATATATATATATATATATGTATATGTATTATGGCTTTCTTACACATGGATTTGTATATGAATCTCATTTATTTAATTTTAAGGCTTTCAATGTTGTGATTAAATATATTTCTGTTTTATAATTCTTTGGATATTATGTAGATATTCTTAGTACCAGATATTTAGTAATGAGGTTTGAAGGTAGGACTTATTCTTTTTATTTATTTTTCTTTACTTTTCATGAGTGTTTGGGGTAGGACTCAGGCTCAGGTATGTGCTCAGTTACATACTTAGGTAGGTCTGGAAATAAATGTGATGCATAAATGAGCATTTTGCTCTTCCTTTTCAGTTTAAGTTACCAAACCATTATAGAATGAATGTCGGAAGATAAGAGACTACGGCAGGGGGGAGCTGGAGAAACCGAGAAACTCTCTATCACTGAGATTCAGTTGCTGCATCTATAAAAGCTGCATGATGATAAAGACCTTCTCTTAGGACAGTTATGAAAACTACATGAAATTACAAATGTGAGACAATATTTTGTAGTTTTTTTACACAAGACAAAAATATGCTTTTTGTTTGAATATCAGAGGCAGAGGCAGGCAAAGTGAACTGATGAGAAAAGTTCACTCAGATAATACTGACAGAACCAGCAATTGGATGCCAACCTCTTGACTTCCGGTCCTTAACCAAGGGGTGACAGAGAACTCACTTCCAGGGAACAAAGCATGTGTATCATTCAAAAGCTAGTCAGATGTCAGACAACGTAAATAGGAAACTAGAAATTAGAAGCATTTCTGCCATCAAAGAATTGTTACAGCAAACTTATTCAACTGCATATGTCTATAAACACTTAGCATTTCAAAGTTCACCAAAGAAGTGTGGGATGAGAGTCCACAATAGCTGGCCCTTGGTCCATGATGAAAAAACATAGTACATAAAGACTCATGCAAAATAATCAGTGGCAATATACAAAACAAGAAACCTGAATATGGCATATTTCACCATGACATTTTCTTATAATACTCCCTTCAAGCAAATTTCCAGCTCAGGGTTTTTCTCATAGCTCAGTCATGTACCATAACCCTCTGATTTTAGGGAACATTTATGTTCCTTTCAAAAAATAAAACAAAACAAAGAAAAAACCCAGAAAATTACTTTTTCAAATATTTTCTTTCAAAATAAGAAACTGACAGTACTTGAAGGATCAGTTTCAGCACAGGAAAAGGTGAGAAAACTTAGTTTCACATATGCAAGCCAGAAAAAAGAAACCAGAATCTAGGAATATGGGGTTGGAGGATGCTGCACAAGAGAAGGTGGGTGAGGAAGAACCAAGAAGAATAGGACTCCAAAATACCTACATTCCAGTCTATGGGGTAAATGCACACGGTTCCACCTCTAATTGACTATAACTCTTACTTTGCCTAATCATTGGGCAAAAATAGGAAAATGTGTTTTAAAAGATATTAGGTGCATATTTCTTTTCCTTTGCCTTCTGAATAATTACCTACAGTATATATATATATATATACTTGAAAAAAATTACCCTCTTCTGTTTTCTAAAACTTGTTTGCTCAGGTGAAATAAAGTTCAAGTAGCTTGTGCAGATACAGCTTTGAGAAGCGATTTAAATATTAGTTAAAACAACTTTATTGTCACACTGAAGCAGTTGAAGCAGATGGCCCACATTATGCATATGATAAAGGTCTCTCATAACAGTCTCACCAATATTCACTTGTTTATGGAACACCAGAGCTGCGACACAAGCTGACAAGATCTGGCATGTTAATATGCTATTCCTGGCTCATTCTGAGGTGTTTGAGTAGAGCTGGGTAGGATCATGGAAAACATTACAGCTATGAGATTCAATTAAAGTAAGAAGAAAACAAATCCCACAGTCAATATCAAACTCATACCCAAAGTGTGCACTTTATTAAGTTATTGCTTTGAGACGTGTCTTTCTATGCAATGTGGTGCCAGCATTATCTGTAAAATTTAGAGCCAGCTTAAATGAAAAAAATCCTTATATTCCCAATTTAAAAAATGGATTCTGATTACAATGTTAACTAAACGTGAAAAAAGTCAAACTATGTACAATTTATGGTTAGAGTTAAAATAAACCAAAACCAAAGAAAGAAATGATATGACTTGTAACATTAAAATTGTGATTATAGCAATATGAAGGACCATTTAGTCACTCCACTGAAACCCCCCTCTGCAAGAAATCTATAGAGATGAAGTTAATGTCACGCTTATGTCAACTTGACTGAGCAGTGTGATACTCAGGTATTTGAGCAAACCCTCCTCATGTCTTTCTACCTTGCTGCTTTCAGATAGCTCTAGTATGTAAATAAGTAGACTGGGTAAAGTAGATTGCTTTCCTGTTGTGAGTAGGGTGTACACATCAGTGGATGACCTAAATAGAAAAATTAAGAGGAAAATTTTGTCTTTAAACGGGGACTTTGTCTTATCTCCAGACTCATGATCTGAGACTGACTGGGGAAATGTCATGGCTTCTCCAGGATTTCATGTTTGGGATAAGACTGAAATAAAACCAAGGGCTTGAATAGATCCTTGTATTTATTCTCCAGTAATTAGGAATTTTTAGCTTCTATAATCCTGGGAGCTAATGAATGATCTCTCTCTCTCTCTCTCTCTCTCTCTCTCTCTCTCTCTCTCTCTCTCTCTCTCTCTCTCTCTCTCTCTCTCTCTCTCCTTCACACACACACACACACACACACACACACACACACACACACACACACACACACACATACACACACTGCCGTGCCACCATAAAACCATATTTTCCCTTTTCTTCCTTAGGTGATAGTAGTCTTTAAGTCTTTATTATTCTGAAGTGTGTTTCTGTTTCACAAAAGTGCACTTGGATATGTCTGTTTTAAATATTTTAGTGTTTTTTTTTTTATGGTTCAGATCCTAAATGCCTCCTAATACTCATGTGTTCAAGCTTTGTTCTCAGCTGATAAACTATTGAGAGATGTTGGAAGTGTGTGGAGTTTGGGCTCAATTGAAGGAATTTAAGTCATTATAGGTGTGTCCTTGAATATGTCCTTTCTTTTTCTCTTTTCCTGACATCCATGAGGTGAGCAGCCTCCCCAGCCAAGGCTCCTGTCATGATGTGCTTTGCCAGAAGTCCCACAGCCACAAGGCCAAGCAACAATGACCCCAATCTCCAAAATGTTGAGCCAAAATAAGTCTTTCTTCCATTGAGTTGTTTAAGGTATTTTCTCTTAACAGAGATAAAGCTGACACTAGCTTTATGATGAACAATTAACTGAAGGCTAATAAAAACAGCTGAGGCAAATTTTGCTTCAGTTGATTTAGGGGCCATATCAGATTGTCTAAGAAGATGATGGTAATATTGATGAGAATGAACACAATTGCAGATTGGAATCTGGTTCTATAAATGTCATGCATGGCAAGAAATAGAGTAATTTTGTTTTAGTTCCTTAAGAATTTTGTTACAATTAGATATGACTTAATTTGCTCAGTTTTTTTTATCTTTTAATCTATTTTTGTTATGTTAAATATAATATGGCTACCTCCAACTTGGCTTAATGCAATTTTATTTCATTATTATATCTTGGGAAACTAAGACATCTTTGGCATAGTGTTACGGCAGCATTTAAACACTGAAAACTAATATGTCATGTTTAGATTTTATAAATAGGCTACAGTACTGTTATAACAGGAAATAAAATAAGTTTTATATTAGGTTTTGTAAGCATAAATTCTATACTGATTAAATAGAAACTACTGCTATAGGATTTGAATATAATAGGAAGTCTCATTGATATTACCATTTATATCACACTATAATTTTGTATAACACTGATTGCTTCACTTACTAAAGGACATTTAATTATGAAGAGTTCAGATGACTCAACATAAACCTTTCTACTTTTAACATGTAATATGTGATCATTCTTTCTAAATGATAAAATAATTCTTCTTAAGTAGATTGTATGCACAGATTTAGGATGAGAATTTACACATTAGACTTATAGCTATTTAGAACACTTGGACTATGTCTGCTAGAGGATCTAATATACACATGTTGACATTGAGATTATTTAACAGATTTCATTACTAATTAGAACAGTGAGAAACATGTCACTTAGAGGTAAGATTATCAGGCATTCTATTTTGAGCCAAACTGAATCGCTTATTTTTACTGTTTTTATTGTTTTAAAATTTTAAGACCCTCCAACGCAAGTGAAGTACTTTCTGGTACATCTAGGTAATACACGAAACACAATTGCACTCTTTCAGGCAAAGTACATTATATCAACTAAAGTATGCTCTCTAAAGGCTGAAAACATGGGGGTTAGCAGATGCCCTGTGTCATATCAATAAAATGTGTTCTGGAGATATTGCTTTAGCATTTTTTAAATGTATGAAATAGTCCAGTTTTAAAAGGGCTTGTGCTCCAATTTTCACTTTCAGAAATACCTAATAACTAAATTGCATAAACTTTCTTTTTGTTACCACAATATATTCAATTTTATTAAAGGTCAATAAAATAAATTATAACGTTTTCTGGCCATCCAATTATCATTCCAATGAATTTCTTTAGAATTTTCTGGAAAGGACATATGCTGTTCTTAGTTACACTTATGTCCCTGGTTGTTGCTCAGTTTGATGGGCACCAGTGCACACAGAGGTAAATGTGACAACTTACACTTGATTTCTTCATTAGTATGTTTTGTAGTCTAGACAGAGACACAAATAACATGAAAACTCAACAAATGTTTACTACCCTCTAAAGTTTGGAAGGCAAGTCTTACTTATCTTGGAACTATGTTGGGCATTTATTACTACAAAAACTTCGCTTTAGTAGACATTCATCTGATATGTCAATTTTCATGTGTCAAATGCATTTGTTCATGCAGGTTTTATAGATTACACTAGCCATAGCTTTCAAATGATCAAATTCTTATACTGAAGGAGGACAATGCTTTGAGTCTGAAATGACTTTTGCTGGCTCATGTATGTGAACACTTGGTCCCTAGTTGAAGGCCTTGTTTTAAAAGGCTGTAGAATATTTAGGAGGTAGGTGTATATTACCCATGGCTCCTTCTTGTCACACTCTCTGACTCTTGTTCCACTTACCAATTGAGCAGCTCAGTCGTAAGTACATATACCCAGAGTGTCATTCCACCATGACCTTCCTGCCATGGTGAACCATTCTCTCTGAACTGTGAACCAAATAAACTGCTTCTCTCTTGAGTTACTTCTGTCACGTGTCTTGTTACAGAGATGAGAAAACACCAATACAGAAAAACAGGATCGGGAAAGTGGGTAAATATTCTATGGGGTTCTTAGGCCTTTGAAACTAGTTTTCAGGAACGATTTGGAGAAGTTCTCCAATGCTGTGAAAAGAGTTTACCAGAATATTCTGGAGAGGTGCAGAAGATCAGAAGGCCACAAGAACGTAGACAGTAGAGGCTATGCTTGCAAAATTCCAGAGGGCAAGAAGGGCTTGATCAGAAACTGGAACATGAAGGCAGAATTGCTCTGGGGATCCTGGGATGCTGGAGATGCCAGGATTGTGGGATGTCTCCGAAAGAAAGATGCAGTCATCAAGTGAAGTTGACCCACGAGGGAGCCCATGTGGAGTGGAGGTGGTAGAGCAGGGGTGGTGAGCTCAGATGATACTATCAAATGCTACAGATGCCAAGCATAGCTTTTCTTGCTGAGTTTGGGTCTCTTTTCTTGGTCCACTCCTCACTGCTATTATCTTGTTATTCTCTTTTTGAATAGCAATGTTTATTATGTGTCATTATATATTAGATTTAATGTATTTAATTTAATTTTAGTTACTTTAGTTTATAGCTGTTCATGGCTGAGGTGCTCTGAATCTCAGAGGAGATGTTGGGCTTTTAAAGAACATCTGTACTACTAAGATTATAGGGGCCTTTGAACTCAGACTGAATATGTTTTACACTGTGAGATGGCCTGAACCTGTGGGAACCAGAGACAGTGTTACGGTGTGTGCCTGAATGTCTCCCCACAGGCCCATTTGTTTGAGCACTTGGGCCCCAGCTAATGGTGCTATTGTGGGAGGTTGTAGACCCTTAGGAGGTTAGGGCAAGCTAGAGGAAGTGGATCAGGAGGGGTAGGCCCTTGGGGGTATATTTCCCTTGCTTTCTTTGTATGTCCTCATCCAGCTACCATCTGTAGTGTTCTGCAAACACTCACACATCGGTAATTTTCCTTGCATCCTTTCCCATCTGAATAGATTAGTCTTTCTGCGTCTGTGAGCCAACATAAATCTTCCTCCATTAGATTGCCTCTGTTAGGTATTTCTGTCATGATGACAAGAAAAATGATTAACAAAAAAGTAAAAAAAAATTCTATTGTAAACTTCCTATGTTTAATGCCATAGTACAGGATGAAGAGGATATAAGCATTTGCCTAAGTACATATTACCAAGGCCAAAAAACATAGAAATCTGTACCTACACACACAAATACGATTGCCCTCACAAGAGTTGTCCTCGTAAATGTGATAAAAATGAATAAGGAAACCTATTTTATCTTAAGTTTCTGTTTTGTTTAGCTCCAGTTAGGCCTTTGACAAGATATGCCCCTTTTTCTGATATGCCCCTTCCCGGACATTATCACCACCTGTAAGGGAAGTTCTGGTTTTATTTCAGTGTTTGCCCTACATGGTAAGTAGAACATTAGAGAATATTTCACATTTTACAGAAGGATCAGCTTTTTGGCAACAGAATTATATCCCTTAGTGCATTTCCCTATCCCTGATAATGAGACAATTCTTTCTCGTTGTAAATTATTTGTGAGAATCAATATGCAATAGAGTTGCTGATAAAAAGCAAAGGTCCAAGCAAAGGACTGGAGTAAGAGTCACAAAATCAGCCCAGTCTGATCCCCTTGACTACCTTCTTCAGAGTTTCCTAATGTTCCTACGTTCCTAACGAGGGTTTCTGGGTAAGTGTCACCCCAGTGTCACCTTGCTCCATCACCCTACACGGTGATTCGGAGTACAGTACTGCCGAAAAGCCAGAGGCACGCATGAGTGAATCCCTCTCTCTGCCTTCAGTACAAAGAAAGACGACTTTGGGTTGTTCTTCTGGAAACCTAAGTATTTTAAGGATGGCTAAACTACACAGTTACACGAGTTGTGTAATTTTCTTACCTGTTACTTAGTAACATTGATGACAGATTTAGACAAATTATAGTCTTTGTTGTCCCCCTCAACCCCCAAGATGAAGATGGCGTTACACACGTGAAATACTTGGAAGCGATGAGTGATAGACGGTTAAGCAACCACGAACACTTTCTCTCTTTAGATATCATACATGCAGAGCCACACCCTGGCTTTGATTTGTTGGCTCCTTGTGAACTAACCCTTCAGGTGTGAGCTGTTTTTACGTGTACTATCCATCTAGGATTCTTTCTAGGAATACCTAAAGTGTGGACAGATGGTGCATGGCTTTAAAAATGACTTTGTCCATTTTCAGCACCAAATTCAAGTGTGCAAAGTTATAGTATTTGATCTTCTTTCTGCTTGTACTGATCTTAATTTTGGCATTGATTAAGCATAGGCATAGATGTACTTAGATGAGTTTAAGTCAACACAACTGAACACAAATAAGCACAGTTTAATAAGTGTTTCTGGAAGGCTGGGAAGATTATAACAATGGCCTTAGTCCATGGATCTAAGAAATTGAGTAGTTTTTAGTACTTAAAAGAAAGGAAAAGCAATTCAACAGGATTATTAAAGTTCATGATAGATAAGAGTCTGAGATGGGTAGGAGAGCAAAAAGACAAACGAAGGGTACAGTTTTCAATTATGCTATAAAAGGATACAAATTATTAGAATAATACACATTATAATATAATTACTCAATAGGGTCTAATTTCAAATACTAAAAAAAAGATACTGCTGTTCCTTGAAGCATTATAATCCCAGGGGCAAGAAAAAATGTATGGAAACACTTATTTGATGAAGGAATTACTAAGTTAGTAGACCTATGTCATTCCATTAGGTTTAATTTTCTTCTTATACTGCTTCCCCTGGAGTAACATAATGAAAAATTTCTCTCATTTGTTTATCTCAGTTTTGAATAATGAAATATTATATAAAATTGTATTTTGATAATTACTTTCAATTTGAAAATGAAATAATTGTTTTCTGGTATCCATTTTTGCGGACGCACATAGTTCTGTTTTTTTTCCTAACTGTAGACCTATTGTATATAATGCACTTTTCCTCCCTGGTTACCTTGTTATTATTATTATTTTAAACATTGTTTATTTATTTGTTTATTTATTTTATGTACATGCATGTGTGCATGCATAGGGGTGTGTGTGTGTATGTGTGTGTGTGCTTGTCTGTGTGTGTGTGTGTGTGTGTGTGTGTGTGTGTGTGTGTGTGTGTGTGTGTATACATGTGTTGATGCATGCCACAGCCTTTACCCTTGTAGAGGTCAAACAAATCGCAGGAGTGGGTTCTCTCCTTCCCCCGTATGGGTCTTCAAGCCTGGTTGCAAGTCACTTCATTTGTTGGGCCATCTCACTTTGTTCTGACCTGGCTGGCTACTTCTAACATCCTCTTCAGAAGGTAACTGTGTTGTTGTTATGCTCATATTTAAGTTGGGATTCACAAATATGAGTCTTCATTATATCTCCTCAATCCTTGATTTTGTTTGCCATATTTTCTTTGTTTCTCCACCTGGGCTGTCCTTACAACAGGGATGTTAGATATTTCCATTCTCTCTTCTAAGCCTGGAAGTCTGTTTCAAATGATCCATTTCTTCTTTTTTTTTGAATTGACATTTGAGAGGTTTTTTAAAAATCTATCTCTTTGCCTAAAACATTCTGTTTAGTTTAATTTGAACTCTCCTACTTGATTAGAATCTGTTCTATTCTTTGGGATATCAATTTAATAAATATGTTCTTTTTTTTTGAGGAGTTGGATGCTTTAATAAAACCATTACAGGATGCTGGCAGAAAAAATGAAGTCGTTGGATAGATAGGGAGGGGATCTCTGGTCAGAATGTAAAATAAATAATTTAATTTAAAAAATAACAATGAAAATAAATTTTTAAAGAAACTTAAACTTCATATGAAAAGAAACTTATTTTCATTGTTATTTTTTAAATTAAATTATTTATTTTACATTCTGACCAGAGACCCCCTCCCTACTCTCTTCCCATTCCTCTGTTTCTTTTCAGTAAGGGGCATCAAAAAAGCATGGCATATCAAGTTGCAACAAGACTGAGCACCTCCCCTTCTATTAAGGCTGGATAAGGCAACTCAGTATGAGGAATAGGCTCCCAAGAGCCAGCCAAAGCATTAGGGATGGCCCCTGCTCCCACTGTTAGGAATCCCACAAGTAGACCTAACTACACTACTGTCATATATATGTAGACAGCTTAGGTTGATGCCATACAGTCTCCCTGGTTGTTGGTTGAGACTCTGCGATCCCCTATGAGCCCAGGTTAGTTGTTTCTATGGGTTTTCTGGTGATGTCCTTGAACTTTCTGGCTTGTACAATCCTTCCTCACTTTCTTTAGCAGGATTCCCTGAGCTTGGCCTAATGTTTGGCTTTGGATCTCTGCATCTGTTTCCATTAATTACTGGATGAAGGGTCTCTGATGACAACTGGGGTAGTCACAACTACCCCATATATGAGTACAGCAGAATACCATTAAGTATTATTTATTTCTTAAGCTCTTGCATTTGAATACCTCTCACCTTCTGATGATTGTATTTACTGAATATCTTGTTATGTCTCTGTTTTTTTTTTCTAGGATACATCATTCCACTGTGTTCTTGATAATTTCCATAGATGTTCTCATATGCCTTGGGAATCCAGTGTGAATAATTCTGTGGCATATAATTGAGGGAGTGGTTCCCTAGAATTACTTTGTTTGTTTCTGTTTGAAATGCAGAGGCATCATCATGGGGGTTCCTGGATTATACCAGTAATAAGATTTGAAATGCTAAATTACTTTTGATTCATGCTCATGGTTAAAACTTTCCATTTCTCCTACATTTAAGTTCCAGTCAAAGACAGTCTCCCTTGTCACCGTCTGTGATGTCAAGTCGGTTTTGGTTCCAGGTGCCTCCATCAATGACTCCTGAATCCACTATCTACAGGGTGACTCTACTGTGAATCTATCCCTAATGCTTTCACTATAAATAAAAAAATACCTAAACCAAACAACAACAACAAACCAAACAAAAAGTGTTAAAACTATTCATCACTCTAAGCTGGGAGGTTCTCTCCTTCTATGCGATAGAGCAATGCTAAATCCCTTTGTGGGTGTGCAGGACCTGTGGGATTTGACATGACATGGGCTAATTTTGAGAGTTGCTCATATGCTTACTGACCTTGAAGATGAAATAATTATTCATCTCCTTGGAAAAGAATGTGATTGCTTACTGCTTGCTAAAACTTCACCACATTCTTGTTACTGAGCTATATCACAAAGCCCCTACAGTATCTACTGAAGCCATATCACATCACTCTCAAGGGACTCAAAGGAAAAGAAAGGCCGCAGAAACACATGGTTTGTTTTGCTGCAAAAAATAAACTTGATTTCTGGTCCAGGATGCTTTGTTTTCTGCTAGAATCCATAAAGAGTAACTGGTTACTTATTAATTTGTAAACTAGATAAAATCCAGTATTGGAACCATTATTTACCTTGCAAGGATATTATAAGGGAATGTGCATGTAAAAGAGTTTAATACTATAAAATGTGCTGGTATAAGTTGTCATAAGTAGTGAATAATAATTTAGTCGCAGAAAAGCTACTTCTAAGGAAAAAATAGCCACAAAATTCCTTTGAATGCAATTACCTAAGACCATCTGTGAAGTAACCTTGATCAAATAATTTAACATGACCTGAAAACCCTGTACAATATATTTTCAAATCTCGAGCTCATGTCATCAAACTGAAAGAGACTTTAAGGTGAGACTGTGTCAAGCAATGACAATGGGATGATCCAAACCTGTGACTGCATTTTAAACAAAGAACTTATTTTAAAAGGTAGAACAAAATATCAATAACATAACTTCCTAAACCAAGACCTGAGTAATTCCAACAACAGTTGACATCTCAAAGAAGATGGGGACATCTAAGGAGCCCACCCCTAGAAGAAGAGCTACAAACAATTAATAATTTAGGGAAGAGGGAGAATTGGTCCAGAAATAAGACCCCTGATTGGTTATTCAACAGCATGTGGTCAGCCCTAGAGACATCTACAAGCAGATAGCACTGAATAGACTCAATAAGTTTTGTGTGTGTGTGTGTGTGTGTGTGTGTGTGTGTGTGTGTGTGTGTATGTGTGTGTGTGTGTGTGTGTGTGTGTGTATGTGCAATGGTTGAAGAAGAGGAGCCCAGGAGCCTGAAATTTTTAGGAATCAGGGCAGACATGGGAGGGGCATGAGTGAAGATGAGTTGATAAATGATGTTATTATGTATTAATTAGATAAATAAATAGAGATAAAGGATAAATTTATAGATTATAGATTGTTTAATGAATCTAATAATTAACTGTGATATATAATATTTTTGCTTTTTACTAGAACAGTTAACTAAAATGCCTGAAATTATCTATAAAATTTGAATGAATACTTAATATTTTAGTTTATTGATGGTGTTAGAACTGATGTCATCTCTTACATGTTCTTTGAAATACCGTTGAATGGAATGATACAGTCTCAACATAATCTAGATGTGAAGAGATATGTATAAATATCAACATTAAATGAATTTGACCAGGAAGTGATGATCATCTTTATAGATAGTAATCAGCACACAAACGTTCATTTTAACATTTTTATACATTTTTATACCTTTTGTGTTCTACACAATTGTTATTTTTGCTATAATGTAATCCAGAGTTGCCTCAAATTCTTAATCTCCTTGCTTCAGTCTCCTGAATGATGAGATTATAGGTACCCAGCCCCCATATCAGCCTAATGATACATGAAATAATTTTAAAATTTTGAGACAACAAATAATTATAATAAATAAATAATAAATAATTTAAAATAGTATTACAATTTTTTAAAGCAAAATACAACATTTACTATCTTAGAAAGTAGTCTTTATGTTAGCTTAAAATGGCTATAACAAAATGCCTTAAGCAATGAACTTACACGAGGAAGGATTTAGTTTGGCTCTAGGTTTCAGGAGGTTTGGCCCATTGCTGTTGGCTAGGTTGCTTTATGACATGAATATGGTAATGGAGAATTGCTTACCTCAAGTTAGTCAAGAAAGGAGAATAAGAAAGAGACTAGTATTCCATTATCTCTCTCAAAGGCACATTCCTGGTGACCTCACTTCTTTCCTTTACTCAAAATCCTGTTTCTATTTCCTTTGAATGATACTACAGGCTGGTGACCAAACCTTTGGTATGTGGCTTTGTGGGGAACATTTAAGATACAGACAATAAGATTTCTTTTGCATCACCCACCATGTTGAATATAAAACTAGATTTCATGGACAAAGTAGGCTATATTAATACAATGATTTGCCTAATGAGATTGTTAGTGTATTCAACATATGTAGCAATGCATTATCAGATATCAAATAATAAATGAAGCATAGATTCCAGAACAAACATATCATACTAGCCACTGTTAAGAAGGCAGAAAAAATTAGGTGAGAAAAGAAAGGCATACAAATTAGAAAAGAAGCAAAATGATCCCTCTGAAGAGTCTATATATTCAAGAAACAAACAAACAAAAACTTATTAGAATTGATAAATTGATTCAGAAAAAAGCAGGATACATTATTCGTTATCTTTCTACACACTAACAATGAAAATCTGAAAAGAAATTAAAAAAAATAATTCCTCTAATAATAGTATCAATAACAACAAAACACTTAGTGATAACTGTAACAATGGAAGTGAAAGACTTGGACAGTAGGAAGGCATCATTTGCTCATCAATTGGAAGACATAATATTGTTTAAATATTCATTATATAAACTTAGAGTGAATATAGATATAATATAATCCCTATAAAAATTTCCAACATCATCTTTGTTGTAAACAGAAAAAAAATATTAACTTATTATGAATTGTTCAGGGCTCAGTTGCCCAAACAAATTTTGCAAAGAACAAAATGAAAGGCTGAAATTTGATAAAACTGTAGACACCTTACAAAGTAACAGTCATTGAAACAGTATGGAATGTGTGTAAGTACATATAATAATCGAAAGCTTCATTAAAGATTTAGAAGTAAACCTTTGAGAATATGATCAAATTATCTTTACTAAATATGCTAAAATCAGTCAATAGGGAGACATAACATCTTCAGTAAAGAGTATGAAAAGCAGAATATAATATCCAGAAAATAAGGTGGACAATCTTAAACATTAAACAAAAAATAAAAAAAAAGTCTTACGTTGCATTAAATCCCTACATGAAAGGATTCAAAGTATAACAATCCCAAAAGATAGAAATAGTCAAAATCTCCCAGATATGAATTTGAGAGTGATTTAAAGTAGAGAAAACCAACAGAGCCTTCAAGTCTACACAACTTAGGAAATGTTGTGTATCAAGGGACAAAATCAATAGCATGAAAAGTCATGTCACAGAATAGGGAGAAATCTGTGTATAATATATGTGATGCAAGGTTAATAACCAGTATATAGAGAGAACTGAAACAATCCAACAATCAGATTATCAAACAACCTGATTAAAGAGAAGCTACTAGATTTTTCTCCCTTAAAACAAGACATAACTGGGCAATTACATTAGTAGATGCATTATGTCACTAGCAATAGAAGAAACAGAAATCAAAACAATGGTCAAACCCCATAACACGTCCAACAGCATATCTTCTATCACAGTAGCAGAAAATAACAAGTGTTAATGGGGATGCAGATTAAGATGAACTCTTGTGCTCTGTAGGTAAACCTGTAAAATGTTGCAATCACTGTAGAAAACAATATGGATGCTCCCTAAAATTTTAAAAACATACCATATGATTCAGCAATCTCACTTCTTCATACTTTATTTTTTAAACTTTTTTTTTCTTTTTTAAAAGATTTATTTATTACGCATACAATGTTCTGTTTGCATGTATGTCTGCAGGCCAGAAGAGGGCACCAGATCTCATTACAGATGGTTGTGAGCCACCATGTAGTTGCTGGGAATTGAACTCAGGACCTCTGAAAGGGCAGACAGTGCTCTTAACCTCTGAGCCATCTCTCCAGCCCTTCTTCATACTTTAAATAAACAGACAGTGGATTTCAAGAAGGTTATTGATGTTCTTGTTCATAGCACAAGTATTTATGATACAGAAGTAAAAAACGACATGTTTTAATGAATGGATAAACAAGATGTAGTATACCTCTTGGTATACAATGGAATGTTCTTCAGGTTTCCATTAAAAAGAGATTGTGTCCCATACTGCACATAACATCCCATAACAATTGAAAACATTATAGTGATCAAAGTAAGCCAATGAGAAAGAATACATGCAAGAACAAAAGTAAACAAACAACAAGAAGAAACTACCACTGGATGATTCCACATTTAAGAGTTATTTAAGGTAGTCAAGATCATCTAAACAGAGCATAGAATTGGGCTGAGAGAGGAGGAAAAGGGAAATTGTTCTAATGGGTACTGAGACTTACAAGATCTATGTTGGAGCTCTATTTACAAATAATGTAGACTGATACTAGTAACCTCTAAACATAAATGTAGTTATGATACTAACATTTGCATTACATGTTGTTTATTACAAGATGGCATTTGTAAGGAATACATAGAAAGGAAAATTGCTAAGATTTGGAAAGGTTTCTTCTACCAGTTCACCAGCCAGTAAGTAGCTAGACTGAGTATAATTTTGAGTCACTTAAAGGATTTCTACTTTGGAAATGTCTTTTATGTAACACTCATACACATATGTCTTTTCAGTGTTTAATGCTGCGATTCAAATAATTTTTTCCCACAGATGGTCATGTACTTACACATTGAAAACATCAGTGTGCTTAGGCGATGAATGCTGAAACCCCATGACATTCTTCACTTGGCTAAATGGCACTTGCCAAGTGGCTTGTGTAATCACCCCTGGTATCCCACTCCAAAATGTTTCTTGTTCTGGTAGCAGTTTTGCATTACATTTAGCAAAAATTATGCATATAATGATGCAAATAGTTGTGAGTGAGTGTGATGAAATTGCCAAGAATGACTACTGTGCTGAATTTCAAATACAAGTTTCTTAGCTGCTTGTGGTCTCTTGATTCTTCAGGAATAATTTTTTGAATTTTTCCACATGAATTTGAGTAATATAGTGTCTGAATTCTTATTTTCAAATACTATACTTATCGTTTTGCAGCTTGAATTTTTATACATAACCATATTTCTCTGCAGTTCCCAGTTGTGTTTGTACACTTCCTTTAGGCTTTCTTTATGTTCTCAGACATGTGCGCCCTCATTGTGTTTTTACATTTCCTCCTGTATTTCTTTATGCTTTCAGACATCTTAATCATGTATTTTGAGGCTCTCATCAATCTACCTGTATGCAAAGGTCATCAGGGGGTTCAATTGTGTTTCTTTTTAAAACATGAAATTTTAGTGTTGATCTTCAGTATTTTTTCAGATCTATTCAACTTTTCTTGTATGAAAATTATTGATTTATTATCTGACATTTCTGTGGAGTAGGTTTGGCTTTTTGTGCTATAGGTGTCAGGGATAAACCTCAGCCATTCAGGACTAAGGTATATGGGACCTGAAGTTGTCATGTGAAGGTTAAGATTATCCCTAGAGTCTCAGGGTCTCCTTTAGTTTCCATTCTTTCTGGAATATTCTCCACTCTTCACCTTCTGACAGGTTATACACTAATTATTGAAGGGGCCACACTCCTTTGTAGAGACCTCATGTTTTACCTTTAAAGCATTTTCCCCATGTTGCTTACTCCCGGAATTCATCCACTGTTGTGGGAGAAAGTTTATATCTGGGCTTTCTCTCCTCACTGTGGGCATTGCTCCACAGTGCAAAGTATGGCATCTGAGTCTCCTTAGCCAACATGGATGCAAACAAATGCAGGTTAAAACTACTGGGTAAGTCAAGGCATCTTCTCTAGATACTCTTGTCCATGAATCAGCCTTTCTAGTTGCAGTCTTCTCAATGGCTTGCTCCTAGTGTTAAGGGTGGGGGGATTTACACTTATTAACTTAAGTTTTGTATTTTTTTTCAAGGGGGAGAGTGTTCTGCTGCTTACTGTTCCATTCCACAGGAACGATGAGGCTTTTTTTATCTGATAACTCCCAACCCTATAATTCTGTTTGAAGGTAACTTGCAGTCAGTGTTTTTCTTTCATCTCAGTAATCTGTGTCTGATTATCTTCTAACTTCCAGTGTATAGATATAAAGTTGATGCCAGCCCAGTTATTTATCTCCTGTAAATAATGTTACCCTCGAGTCTGGAAACTTGTAAGCTTTTCTTTTTAGCTTTAGTATCAGACCTTTTCAGAAAATTCTTCCCACCAACTATATTCTTAGGACCTAATCTCTTTTGTAATTTCAGTGAAACTATCTCTTCTATTTATTTATCTGTATTTAAATAATTCTTTTTTTATGGCTTCATTTCTTTCTGAAATCCCATTACTTACCTGAAAGCTGTTCTCCTATGTTTTTCATTAGCATTTCTATATGCTCATATTTGAGATATTACTTGATTATGCAGGTCACTTAGATGCTTTCTAAAGTTGTTGTCAATTTGGTACATATTGAGATAAACTAGGGGAGATGGTTGGATCTCCTTAGGATTGGGAAATAGAATAGATAGTTGTTGATGGGATAGGAGAGGAAATACAGGGAGTGACAGCTAAAACTTAGGGCCATTTGGGGGCTCATATGGAAATCTAAGACAGTAGAAGATTCTTAAAATACATGCATATATGAAGGTGATCTAAATGGAATTACTAAACAATGAGAAAGACAGAGACCCAACTAGACATCTCTCATCACCAAATGAAACCTCCAATTCTGAGGATGGATTACATATAATTGAGTTGTTGATCAAAGGCAACCCACGGATGCCCCCAAACAGCCCAGACTATTGCCAAAGGTATTAATTGCTCTCCACAAACTGATGGTAAGACCCCATTCCTGAAGACAGTAATTATACAAATCATTAAATATGGAAAACTCAAGCTGGTGCCTATCTGACGCTTTCACCCCTATTGACTAGTGTCCATGGTACTTCAGGCTACTTCTTCATGCTACCAAGGAAGAATGGTAAACACCAACCCAGTTACAAACCTTTCTATCTACAACGGTGACTTGCATGCAAGGTGTGTTAGTGCAATAGTGGTACAAGTCTTGTGGGAGTAATCAACCAATATTTGACTAGATTTAATGGCCACTCCTGAGATAAAACCCACCCCTGACAGTACTCATGTGGCCACGAACCCAAGACTGGATAGATCTTTGATCTAGGGAAAAACTAAATATTACTGTTTTGTTAAAGGAACATAGCAACAAAATGACTTCTAATAACATTCTGCTCTAGTCACAGAACAGTCTCCTGCTTAACCATTAATTATCAGAGATGCTTCCTTTTGCAGGAGATGAGAATTAAAACAGACACCCACAACTGGACAGTCTGCAAAGAATGAGAGACCTTGAAAACTCAGTCCTAAATGGGATTTCTCCATCCATTCCCCCCACCTCAAGGCTCAGGGAATACCGTGAAAGAAGAGGTAGAAAGATTGTAAGAGCTGGAAGGGATAGTGGACACCAAAGAAATTAGGCCTTCTAAAAGCAACAGGACAAATGGCACCCAACGGCTCGAGTTTCCACCTAAAACCTGAGAATACTTAATAAGCAATTCTAAACTAAACGGAGCCAAAACCGATTGCTACTTCATGTCTCATACATGCAGCTAGATGCTGCAACATGTGGGCTTGAGCTACTCTATGGCGGGTTTGTGATGTGCTGGCTTGACCTGCATGCAACATGGCAGATTCCAAGCTGTGCAGGACGCTGTGGGGTAAATATAGCTTTTGCTAGATTAAAAAAAAAAGTTTCTGGGCTGCTTTGATGGAAGCATAGACCCACTGCTTCCCAGAGTTGGTGGGAGCCTGATTCCCAGAGCAGGCGGTAAACACAGTTCTGCCATGTTGGGAAACTGAGGTGGGCATAAATGCTGCAGTTTAAAACAATAGATTCACAATAAGGCAGATTCAGATGGAGCAAGACTTTAAATGGTTTACATTATGTGTAAAAATGTACATAGGCTTGGAAGAGAAAAGAATGAAAATGGACAGTAATATAAAGAAATAGTTTTAAAAGTAAAGTCTTTAAAGAAAAAGTAAAAGTAATATGAAAGATAAGCCACATGAAGATAGCTATCACACAGAGAATCTGGATTGTGTTGTCTTTGGCATTTTTAACTGCAGAAGGACATTTGATTGTAAAGGCTGCTCAGTTAAACCAATATGTATATTTTAAATGTATATTGACTTCAAAATTTGGATCTAAGGATATGTTGCTTTGGAAAGGAGGCTCTGCTTTTGTTTCCACAGAAAGCAAGAGGCTATGGATTTGTTCCAGATTAAGATACATCAGGTTTGACCAGCCAAAACCCCCTAAAAGGTCTCTGATGACATCATGGCCCAGATGATCCAACATCCAGAACAGTTTCAAGGCAACTGGCTCAGAGGATATTACCCCATAAGCCTAAAATTTCCTTTATGTCCCTATAAGAATATAATGCCCTCATCCAGCAGGAAGTAGTATGAGAAGCTATGCCCAAATTCCCAAATATACCAAGGTGGCTTTGAAGATGGAATTGGCTCACTCCTTCTGTAAACCCAAATATATTACTAAAAAAAAAAAAAAGGTTGAGAGATTTTTCTGTCCTATATCAGAAGAGCCCTCTGGTATGGGACAGAGTAAAAACCATTATTTTTATTTTTATTTAAATCAGGTTTATTATAAATGTGATCTCTTTCTAAAGAAGAAAAGAGGATAGTATAGGTATAGATAGGATAAAAGGGTAGATTATTAAACCGACTTTTAAAGAGCAACAACTTGTTTAAAAATGTTTTACATTGCTATGGATTTTAGTTTATTGATACAAGTTTAAACTTAATTTTGTTATAATATACATATATATATATATATATATATATATATATATATATATTTCTACTCTCATTGGTGGTATTACGTTTATGTAACTCATTTAAATTGCAATGTATAGTTAAGAAATACAGATTAATAATTAGTCTTCTATGATAGTCAAACTTGTAGCCATGTTAGTTAAGTTTTCTAGGTATACATAGATATATTTCAAATAGATAGGTAATCTTCAAACACTTCAAAGACCTATAGATTATGGCATTTAAAATGTTTTAAAAATTTGGACTTTCTGGACAGTGAGACATGTCTGCTCCCTGCAGCACCGATTTACTTCAGAGAGGAGGATAGGCATCGAAGACACTCTATATGGAGTTTATCTTCTTCTTGGCAAAAATAGCCATTTGGGCAAGAAACTGTTCTTGCCTGGACTGCTTGATTGATTGGACGTATAGGACCCATAGGAAGGTGACCACTGAACTTTGCTTGGCAAAATGGTCCTTCAGGTGCCTGCTTCACAGAGGAAACTGCCAGACACTCTACAGGACACAGAGAGAAGTGATTGAGAGATCTAGACCTGTGGGCTGAAGACAGATGCCCCAACTTTACAGAGGAACTCTGGATGACTGTCCAGGCTGTCAGCTGTCTCTGTCTACTTTTGCAAGACTCCTGAAAGTTGCTTGCATCCTTCTCTCATTTTCCAGGTAATATTATATCCTCAGTCTTTGATGTAGTTGAAGACTAGATAATTATAATTTCCTCAGTTATGATAAAAGATAAGTTAGATATGAAACCTTAGACTCACAAATATAGGATAGATAGGATATCTTCTTTAATTCTGCCAAATACAAATAAACTAGATATTATAAATAGATTAGATATTGTAACTGTAATTTTTGCTTGATAATTGTTCTGTTTTATGTAATTTTACTATGTTAAAGTTAAAACCTTCCTTTTTGAAAAAAAAAAAGAAAAGGCGAAGTGTTGTGGATATCACTCTCTATAAATAAAATGCTGATTGGCTAGTAGCCTAGCAGGAAGTATAGGTGGGACAAGCAGAGAAGAGAATTCTGGGAACAGGAAGGCTGAGTCAGGAGTCGCTGCCAGCTGCTGCCACCATGAGAAGTGAGATGTAAAGATACTGGTAAGCCACCAGCCACGTGGCAAGATATAGATTAATAGAAATTGGTTGATTTAAGATATAAAAACTAGATAGCAAGAAGTCTACCAAGGCCATACAGTTTATAAGTAATATAAATCTGTGCATTTACTTGGGTCTGAGTGGCTGCGGGCCTGGCGGAACTAGAGAAATCTCCAGCTACACAAATGCACATACAAACTCACAGAAATTACATCAGCAGGGCCAGGGCCTGCACAAATCCATACCAGTCGGGGTCTAGTCACTGAGTGAGGAAGTAGACATAAACTCCCATCTCTAACCCAGAAGCTTTCTCCAGGTAATAACTGCTTACAGTGAAAAAGTAGTTTTCTCCAATGGAGTCTCACTTGGTATACAAACCATTCTCAGGGCCAGGTTCAATGCCCAGCTATAGTCGCAAATACAAATGAACTCAATGGCATCATTGGAGGTTCTTTATCTCATAAGATTTGTCAGGGCTCTATGTTTTCTTAGCTTGTAGGTCCTTTGCATATATATGGTAGCTTTCAGTTCAGTGTTTTTATTGGATTTCTGTGTGTGCAAATGTGTGTGTCTGCTGCATTCTATAAAAATATATGAAGCAGGAATCAGCTGCTTATGACAAAGCTATACCTGGAAGAGTTACTCTTCCAGAGGTCAAAGCTAAGGCTCAAGGAATCTTAGTGATTCTGGCTTTTGATTATTAGCCATTTCCCGTTACGAATTTCTTGTGTGCTATTGTAGCTTTTCCATCATTCATTGGGCACAATTTCCCTTGTACAACTAAAATATTTGTATAACTTTCTCCAACTGTGCTACAACAGATACAGTCAATATCCCTAATTTCAGGCCTTTCTGTAATTATCATCATTAGCAGTATCCAGCCAGGAACATCTCCAGACTGATGGAAGGATCTTATCTGAGATACCTCACAGACTCTCTAAGAACAGACTTAAGCATCCAGACTATCTGTTTGAGAAGGCCTGGTGGATGTGCTATTTAAGCTTAACTTTCTCCTTTTCCAAATCTTATCTCTAGTTTTAGATCTCCTTTTAACAATTACCAGGTGCATCTAGCTGTGACAAGTTGCTTAGCCAAGTTGCCTAGCTACCAATAAACCCAAATACGGAAAGATAGATACTAATTTCTGAAGATTAATTAAGCATTATTTCCTCCAAAGCTATCAATTATTAAATATTTTTACAAGTATCTCAATAATAAATATGAGTTATGTTAAACTGTACATTAAATAGGGTAACTATCTGAACTAAAAGTCTCCTTGTAATATCAGAAGCTACACCCACAAAATCTCACTGAAATAACTGCCCAGATATGAGCTCAACAAGGATGACAACAATGAACACGGGAAACAGAATGGACCAGAGTCCGAGAGGCCTCAACCTTAAAGAGCTATAGAACTGAGGAAAACTAGGAACTGGAGAAGCGATCTTCCGCAGGGAAGAGCATACCAATTGTTGTCCAGTACCAAATAGTCATTCCTGAAAACATGCATATAGGTAGCATTATATGGACTGAACAGGTTCTATTTAAAAATATAAGTATACATACGTACATGTTTATACACATACACATAAATTCAATAGCTGTTAGTGAACAAAAGCAAGGAATTTGAAGGAGAGTGGGGATGGGTATACGAGAGGGAGGAAAGAGAATGGAGAAATTTTGTAAATTAATTATATTCTCAAAAATTAAAAATAAATGATAGAATACCTAAAAATAGAGATATGTTGCCAAAGATATCACCTACTAAATTTTATGTAATGTCTACTCTTACCCTACCATCTAATAAAACCACAAGGTTCAAATTGGTATTGTTTATTTGCTTATTTATTTATTTATTTATTGTTTTTTTGATACAATATTGTGGGATAATGCTTTTGTACACTGGTTTAATAAAACGTTGATTGGCCAGTAGCCAGGCAGGAAGTATAGGTGGGATAAGCAGACAAGGAGAATTCTGGGAAGAGGAATGCTGAGTGAGGAGATGCCAGCCCACTGCCCAGGGAGCAGTGTGTAATGGCACACAGGTAAAGCCACAGAACACATGGAGACATATAAATTAACAGAAATGGTCTGACTTTGAGTGTAAGAGCTAGTTAGTAGTTAGCCTGAGCTAATGGCTAACAGTTATAAATAATATTAAGCCTCTGTGTGATTATTTTATAAGCAGGCCACGGGACTGCAGAGCCCAGGCAGGACTGGGGAACCTTCTAGCTACAATACAAGGCTTCCCTGTGTAGCCCAGGCTGTCCTGAAACTCTTGCTCTGTAGACCAGGCTGGCCTCAAACTTAGAGATTCACCTTCTAGTTTTCTCTGCTCTTCATGCTGAGATATCAATACAGTTGATAGAAACATCTGACTCTAGTGGGTATACACCCACAGAAGATTTGCAGTCATTGATCTTCAGTAGTTATTCAGATTTCTTCAACTTTTGCACAGCAACCACTAGTATAGCATGTTCCCATATTGATATATCTTTAGTGGTGTCTCTTTTTTTCAAATTAGTATCAGTTATTGTACATTCCCCTTAAAATATGTAAGTTATCGTTTCTTAAAATATACATTTTGGCACCTCTGAAATCAATCTTTTATGTGGAGGCATGGATAGTAGGTGTTAGCAAAAGCTACTCTATTGACTATGATGTGTGACAGTCTGTTAGGAATGAAAATGATTTTGTTGAAGTTTCTATTATATTGAACTTAACTTTGGTCTTTGAGTTTCTGGGACAGTAGCTGATTTCTTTTCTCTTCTTTTCTATTTCTTTTTTTTTTTTTTTTTTTTTTTTGGTTTTTCAAGACATGGTTTCTCTGTGTAGCTTTGGTGTATTTCCTGGAACTTACTCTGTAGCCCAGGCTGGCCTCGAACAAACAGAGATCTGCCTGCCTCTGCCTCCTGAGTGCTGGGATTAAAGGCGCGCACCACTGCCACCTGGTGAAAGTAGTTGATTTTAAGTCTTGAATTTCTATACAGATCCATGTAACGAATACTTGTGACTGTCCTTCTAGCTAACATGACTTTGGATGCCACTATGAGAAGACACAATACTTGAATGAGTCATAAAACAAAGTCATTAGGATGAGTGGCACAATTTAATCCCTAATTTAAAATTAAAAATTATCATTTGGGTAAAATGTTTCATTTTCTTCCTCTACCATTTAAGTAGAAAATAAAATATAAAAATTACCTTGTAAGTAAATAAAACACAATTTTAAAAACTAAAGATTGATTTAAAAACTAAAGAAAACAGATTACTTTATGCTTGTTAACTGCCCAGAAGAGGAATCTTCTTGTCCTCTCTCTCCAAATCATAGTTTTAGCCATTATAGTTTCTATATCAAACACACTTTATGTGCCCAGTCCCCTCCCGTTCCATCAAACTATGTCCTTATGGATGTTTTTCTGACTTCTGAGCTAAAGCTGCAAAAATTCAAGGCAGATTATGTCGTCTGCTACATAACAGCTTTCAGGAGAGTCTGCCAGCCATTAGACAAGATCTGAACTGCACCTTATGCCATTAAAGCTCTGTATGACATAGGTTCAGTCTCCCTCTTACCTTGAGCTTTTGCTACTGCAGTTCTACCACAGGTACACTACATTTCTCTCAGGTAAGTTCATTTTCATACACATGCTATCCATGTGTTTTGAACACCCAAGGTCTGCTCTCTCTGATCCCTGTCCCTTGACTGCCAGCGAGGCCATTTCAAATATTCCTAACTGGTTCATCATTTTCCACCATACTATCCTATAATACTTTGCATTATCATAATAAATGTTACTATAAAGTATTAAATTATATCATGAAAACTATGAAGAGTTCATAGTAACCCCAGCGCACATATTCAAGCGAGAGCAAACACTGTACCTTTTGTATAAAGAAAAACATCAAGGAGGAATTAGTCAGTTAATGATTGAGTAAAAGAGAAGTATGTTACATTTCCCCCTAAAATTTCAAAGCATACTGTAAAGTTGAATAATCAGACTAGATTGTGAATCACAATATTTTTTATGAATCTCATTTTTCTAAAATCTTTTTAGCTGTCAGGTTGTTACGTTTCATGTTGATGTGTTTCTAAAAGACTATGTTTCCTCTATGACATTAGTCAATAACATTTTTTGTAGCGATTCCCCCTGGATTTGGGAGCAGTTGCAGCAATGTTATTCCTTGGTGACTTGTTTAATTTTCCTTAAATAAATGTTGTGGATCATAGATGGCAGGGATCTAATTTCCCTCTTTCTGTTGGCTTCTCAAAAGCTCAGATTCAAATGTCTGTCTGATATTCTTCAAAAATTACAGGGCTTACAGAAATATGCTTTATACATTAACCAAAACCTGGATTGTATTTTAATTTCCTGTTTTTTCTTTCAATCTAGGCTCTTGGGGTTTCTTGTGGGTAATTTGGAAGTCACCTTAAATCTCCCAATAAGTAGAAAGTTTAGATGGTAATGGTTGAGGAGGGGAGAGAATTGTGAGCACCAAGGGAGATGAGCACAGATAAAAATTTGTGGGACTTAAATGTGATAAGGGGTGTGGACTTTAAGGTGAAAATTAACAGACTGTCAGACTAAATAGCTACTTTATTCAAAGACACAAGATAGCAATTTTGTCTTGAAAATTAGCAAGAAAAAATGAATAAAATGGTAGTACAATTGCAATAATTTTACTTCTTTGATTTTCAACAAATTCATTATATTACTAGTTGTAAAATTAATCCATTCAGTTGATTGTATCTGTCCTTGATTAATCTCCAACATTACTGATCCTGAAATAAATACCCCAAACAAGAAGAGTTCCTTAGGCAATTCATGTAAGGAAATGCCAATTATACTAATTTACAGTCATACTAAACTGAGTACTTGAGTATATTCATGTTTTAAAATACTTATGTGATGTAGATACATGCTACATTTTCTCTTTTTCATTTTAAATGCTTTTGCTATCAAGCATAGCATTAAAACTTTCAGAATTTTTCATTTATGCTATTAACTTGCCTAATGTGACTTGCTTTAAACTGCATATTTCCTGACTTCTCTCTCCTCATTGAAAACAGAGAGTTTGTCATTTGAAGAGCCAACCAGTGAAGAAGAAAGATGTTTACCTGGTACATCTACCTGGACAGTGATTGATTTATAGACGACTGTATATTTCATCTAAGGGCAACAGAACCATTTTAAAAAAAAATACTTCAGATTTAAAAAAAAAAAAAGTCATTGTGATTACGTGGAGGCCATAATGCATAAGGGTATTTAATTAACCTTACTTTCATCTACCTTTTCCAGCTATGCGAGAGTATCTTCTACAATGGGAGAAAGAAGAACGGACAAAAGGATTCCTGTCTTGAAATAGAACATGCAGATGGCATTTCTGAAGTTCCTTGATTAGATATATCAAGTGCCTCTGTGGAACACTCACCTACATGGAATCAAAACATCGTTTACCTGAGCTAGCTCTGTAGTTTTCCTGTTACTTGCCTCTCAAACCCACTAAACTATTTCACTCTTCCTCCATTGTCCTATACCTTCTCCATAAAAAGTCTGCTAATTAATCCACTTGATCTACAACATCCAAGCCATCCCAGTCATTTCTTTGAATGCAAAACATGAGGAATATTTTCAGTTAGTAGGATTCAGCGTCTAGGGACAAAAGTAAGTATGTCATAAAGGATTATATGTAGCTAGAGTTTTCTTGCCTGGCCCACAGTCAGGACAAATCTCTGTCACCCACCTGTCCCACAGCTGCTTAGACCCAACCAAGTAACCATAGAGACTTATATTGCTTACAAACTGCATGGCCGTGGCCGGCTTCTTGCTAACTGTTCTTATATTTTAAATTAATCCATTTCTATAAATCTATACCTTGCCACGTGACTCGTGGCTTACCAGCATCTTCATATGCTGCTTGTCATGGCGGCGGCTGGCAGTGTCTCCCTCTGCCTTCCCGTTATCTCAGTTCTCCTCTCTGTTAGTTCCGCCTATACTTCCTGCCTGGCCACTGGCCAATCAGTATTTTATTTATTGACCAATCAGAGCAATTTGACATACAGACCATCCCACAGCAATTAAGACACAAGAGTCAGTTCTAAACACATGCTTCGGAATAAATCATCTCAAAATGATGTAGATGTTCCAAATTAAAGCATGTTTTAAGGTTGCATGCAAAGATTTTTGATTTATTAGGGTTGGACATTGTAAATGCAAGAATGGTGACTTCCCCTAATTTCAAGCAATTAGAATCTGCCCACCCAAGATACAGCAACAGTGTTTGCTTTTTAAAATCACTTTATTGACTCCAGCCAGATTTTGCCGTGAATTCAACTTTGTGTGATTTTCTCAGGAGGATCATTTCCCGGTGTTATTTTCTTACACAAAATCTTTGTGAGAGTGTTCACCAACCTGGTGAAGCTTACATCAATTTCTAAACCCAGAGCAAACAAGTTACTGCTTTCACAACATTTTCTTTGGATTTGTAATCAAACAGATCCACACTAGGAGGGCCAAGTACCACTGCTCTAAAACAGAAAACTCTTATTTAAAAATAAAAAGACAGTTTTTCTGTCTCCAAGTCAAATACGTTGTATTTTTCTGACAGGACTCTTAAAAATTTACCCTAAAACAGATCAACTGTCTTCTATTTGTCACTGATACTTGAAGAATTCAAATATTTTATTACTTATAGTCTGCATTTTTTACATTTATGTATGTGTGCATGTATGTATTGGAAGGCAGGAATCACAGGGTGTGTCTGGAGGTCAGAAAATGACTAGTGGGTGTTAGTTTTCTCCTTCCCTCCTGTAGGTTTGAGGGATTAAGCTCAGACCATGAAGCCGAATATCCTCACCTGCTTAGCCATCTCACCAGTTTGTGTTATTTCATACTCTAAAAATCGTGTGATATCTACCTTTTAATTTTTCAGTTGATCAGATACTCAGGGTGGTTATAAACAAATTAAAACAGTATCATATTTGAGTCAGAAATACATAAAACTCCCTGGTAGTTGCTCCAAAAATATTCAGTCTCATAACATGTAAGATAATATTACAGCTTTAAATATCAGGACTATGCATATGCATTTAGATGTAAGCTTAGATTTCTGAATGTAGTTTATTATCTTTATTATTCTGGATATAGAAGAGGTAGTACATTTCTGTTTCTATTTTAATGTACATTGCTTTGAAAAGTTTTTAACTTCTGGACCTCAGGAGTTCAGAATACAACTTGACATGTGAATTTTTGACTAGGTGCTATGTGAACGAAACCTCTGACATCTCCAAAAGAAAAATAAACCTGCAAACATAAAAGGATATAAAGAAGCAAATTTTATAGGCCCCAAGGACATGTATCAAACATTTCCAACACATCCTACTTCAATTTGGTTTTGGCTTATAAAAGGCAGTTATAACCCAGAAATGAAACATGGAAAATAAGGGACATGGAAAATGGTTAATCTGATTTAAAACGTAAACTAGGAATTTTGACATAGCCAAGGACATTTCCATGAGCACACACCATTAATCAAGGATGGAGGGCAGTTGCACATTTAGACAGAAACAATGGCTGTTCTTGTAGTTATGATGTCATGAAAGCCTCAGTTTGAATTTTCTTGACCTATCTTGGATGTTAACCTTAACGCTTCTCACTGCCTGAATCACTCTTATCCTTTATACATTGGGCCAACCCAAAAATATTAATTTGTATTACAAGTAGGCCACAAAAGTAATTTAAAAAGAAAATCAGATAAGATTTTAACACTTCATAAACAGAACATTATGCAAGAAAAAATATACTTAATGATCATTTGATTATCTTCTTGTAATACTTTTTACTTCAATTCTATTTCTTTCAAAATAAGATGTAAATTCCATAAAATGAAGATCATGTTCTGATGAGATAATAACTAAGGGCCAGCAGAACACCCGCACTGTAATGCTTTGCATATGAGCTCATATTTGAGTCCCTTTTTTAAATTAATTCCTCACAGTCTTGTGGTTCTACACATAGCAGTGACTGAACATATGATGAAATCCAAAACTGCTCTACTAAAGACGAGATTCTGCTTTGACTCCTAGAAGATAGGACCTGATGGGGAAACATGTGCATTTTGTTCTTTATAAACTGAGCTCTGGGCAAACAAGGTATTAAAATCAAGTTGCAGTTTTGCTCTATGTCCACATTTAGCAAATTTAGAATGGTGCAAACTTATGTTCAGCTGTTTTTCATAGCAAGAGTTACCATCATTGAACAAAAATTTTTCAAGTGAGATAATATTTGATGGTGTTGTGTGCCAGAGCATCTTTATGATGAGTTTTCACTGCTGAACTAACTTCTCTTCCAGAAGTTCTTTCTTTCTCCACATCAAACACCCATGAAAATTCTTCACATTTCCAAAAAAAAAAAAAACTGTCCTAGCCTATGCTGATTCACTGGACAAAGATTCTGGTTTGACACAACATTGACAGTCTCTGAGCAAGGCCTCTGCTTCACCTGAATACATTTTGCATTTATTTCTCTTCCTCACTTACATTCCTTGACCTGTACTGGGAGCTAGCCCTGTAGATTACAGCTGCCATGATGAATGTCCCCCTAGGATGTTCTTTAATTTATAGCTGTGCTGGCAAGTTTGAGTGGACATGTTATAGTGTAAGGTGGAATACTCTGTTCACTTTTACAAAGTGCCAGCCATGGTGGAAAAGAGCCTTCTAGTATTACATTAAAACTGAGTTGCTTTTCTACGTGCATGGTCATGCTCCACTGGCTATAGTCAAAAGACGAATGGATGACCAGGAGATCCAAAGTGGCATTAAATGGCTCACAGCTGCACTGGATTATATTGTGATGTTTCTAAGTGTTTGTATCACACCAAACATCCACTAGAAAAGTGTGAAATGTAGACACTCAGCCAGATGTTTCACATGCAGTCAGCAAACATGCCAATATAGGATGAAACATCTGGAAATCCCAAGTATTCTGTCAACTGTTGTCCTGAAATAAGAAATTGGTATGGTATGAATAGCTAATTTATGCTGAGTAAAAACAAAGCTGTGGTTCACCCTAAGTGGTCATCATTTCTGAGTGTCCTCTTATTGACATAATACACAGTGGGATGTTTATGTCTCGCTGGAATGCAGATGTGAGGGGAAAACCAGCAACTTGTTCACTTTGTCTGTAGTGGACCCAATCTTCTGAGCCTCCAGCAGAGAGGTTGGGCACAGAGAAACATGGGGGAGAAGGTTCCTATTTAATTTTTCACAGTTGTGTTTGACAGTTGTCAATTTCCTTTGAATAAGAGTATTTAGTCTTCCATATGAGAGCCTTTCTTACTTTGGCCTGTAGGATTTGTGAGTATGGATGCTGGTGTGCAATATTTGAGCCTGAGATGACAGCAAGAATTGATGTCATCAGATATGGTGTCTCTGTAGTTCCCTTCATGTTTTGGATATAGTTAATAGAACTGGGACTCTCAGGCTTGGCTTCATGCTATCCCCAAGTATACCAGTATCTCAAGTGTGTTTCTGACTTTCATGTAGTTTGGTCATGGAGGCCTGCTCAGTAGATCGTAAATGGTGCACACCCTCCCTGAACTTCTCAGACATTATTCTTAGCTGTTTTAGTTCCCAATTCCATTTTCAAGGAACCAAGAAAATCCCAGATAAAGATATTTTCCTTATATGACTTGGGTGCCTCGCTGCTCCTGCAGGAACCCCAGTTGGTACTGGTGAATACATAGAACAATCTTTTCCTAGAGTCTCATATTCCAAGATGACCTGGGCTCCTCTTCTCATCTCATTTTTAACATATTAAAGTGTCTCCTTCTTCACCTTGAAACTCATAAATGTATAAAATCTTTTTTTTTTTACTTCTTTGTCTCCTTATCCTCTAATATGGTTCAAGTTAGAGAGCTGTGAGATTATCTTCTATAAGAAGGGGGCTATGTGATGTCCTCCTTCTTCAAACCACATGCTCACAAGTGTGGATTTTTTGATTGTGTGCCACTTTATTTTCTTTGATTTCTTAACAGAATTGAAATTATACAGACACACATATGGTGTGAGTGCAGGCATACGCCTGTCATGGCACATGTGCAGATATCAGAGGAAAACTTTCAAGAGTTGCTTTCCTCCTTCCAGTAGGTTCTGAGGAACCCAACTCAGATGATCAACCTTGCAAAGCAAGAGGTTTAACTCACTGAATCATCTCACTGTCCCTGTGTCTTTGATTCGCTGTGTTTTCAGACAAGGTCTTCCTACGTAGCCCAGGCTAGCTTCAAATGCATGGAAGTCCTCAGACATCTAGCCTCTGATTGTTAGGAGCACAGGCATGCTGCACCACATAGACTTTTGTTATATCGGGAAGAATTCTAATCTGCATCATTCAGGATTATCCACTGATCTGACAGACACAAGAATGTATTTTCTGTGTCAACTGTGATGGCCTGAAGGCTGGGGTCTACAGACAAAATCAGGTCTGAAGGTCAGAAACTGGATGCCATCTGCCTTTGCCTTTTCACATTTCCTCTGTGTTCCATGAACCCTTGTCTCTCATTACATGGTTTTAGACAGATGAGATTTCAGATTCAAACTTGTGGTTAAATGGCAAGCTACATTTTCTAAACAATAATGTCCAGCCTTTGAAGGGAAACATGAAATGAATTTATGGCATTAAAAAGTATCAATTTACTCCAACATGTCAGCTTGAAAGTATTATTTCATAAGAAGACAGGTGGTGATAAAAATATATTGAAATCTCTAATTCTAATAATGATTAAAGTATCTCCAAATCTCTGTAAAAACAGTAACAAAAACAACAGACTCTGTGTTAGAATAGAAAAGAATATTTACAGTCCATAGAAGAAGAAATTCACGGTAGTGAGGAAATTTTAGTACAATGAAATTGAAGTCTCCTAAATGGAAAATAAGAGAAACACAGGACATAAAATACACATTTTTTTTATTTATTCTGGTATAAAAACTAGAAAGTTATTAAGGATATTGGAATATTGAAATCTCATTCTTTGATAGTAAGATTAAGTATGCATATACTTAATTGTGTGTGTGTATGTGTGCATGCATGTGCATGTATATTTCTAAATATATAAATACAACCCATTCAGTCTGTATTGAGCTTTTGATATGCATCAGTTCTCAGGACTTTCCATTTGGTATCTGATAATCAACTGGTGTTCTCTTCCCTGGGAATATTGTAGATATAGTCCAAACAGTACATCTATAGTATAATCTCTCTTTTGATTAACTCAAAACAAACTGATTTTGGGCTTTGGCTATGTATGTAAAATTCCTTTGCTGGTACCATGTAGTGTAATATAATTACAGGCATGGATTCCTGACATGTTTATCTGCCCTACTCATTGTCTAGTAGAAGAAATTACACATGACGTGGGGTCATCTTAGACTACCTTCTTCCAAGAATACTCAGTGGACTATTGTTTATTATGGCAAGATATTAAGAGCATTCTTGAGGACCATAACTGCAGAATGGAAGGATAAGAAATAAAATGTATTTCAAAGAAAATATAATATTTGGAATCAATATACTCCATGGATTGTAGCAGCATGCACGTTACATAGTCACAACACTGAAAAAGCTCTTGAAAGTGAATAATTGTATAACATAATGCCACCTTTGTATCTGAAACTGTTCACAATCATATATAAAGCAGATATAGCAGGAAGTATTAGAGAGGGATAGAATTAAAATAACATAATCAGGGATGGGAGTTGGACAATAGGAGAGCACTGGCCTAGCAAACACGAGGCCCTTCATTTGATTTCCAACACACACATACACACACACTCAAATAATTAATTGGATTGGTCATATATGAATACTTGGTAAAGCATTTTGTATTCTGTTTAATATACAGTTAATATATGTACTATGTTAAGCTCGCATATAATATCCTGAACAATGTGTAATTTAAGCTCTATAGCTTATGCATAATATATATTTAATGTAATGTGAGGCTATTATAGTATTTTAATGCTGTGGAAAATGGCAAGCAGAGTCATGAAAATAATTGTATACTGCCTATAATATATGTTGAGTTAATTAGTGTTATTTATATTTTCAAACTTGCTTTATAGGACCTGGATTTCTTTTTATTAACATGTGGATTTTAGTTGGGTCTTAATTTATGAATATTCAATTTAGTATTTTTTTACTTTACTGCATGATTTTTGTGAAAGCAGTAAGCTTCCAGCAGGAAATGTACCTCAAAGTTTGAATTTTGATCTTTTTGTAGATAAATGTGTTACAATATGATTCTTGTGATTCTGGGTGGTCTCAGTTAGCGACAACATTCATACAGTCATGAGATAACTGTGAGGAAAGTCTGATTTTAGAGTGACTTGTGTTGTTAAATGGGGATTTGGAATGGGCTAGGTATGTTCAGTGATGAAACCTGGGGCATTCTCTATGTGCATTTAGGGGGTAGTGCCTCATCATATGTCAATAAGCATCTCTGCATGTCCCTTTTCATTGGTTTTATCTCTCTATTCAATATTCTAGGAATACTATTCATATATTTGCAAAGTAAATATGAGTTGATATGTACCATAACTTATGACCTGTTCTCCTGATTCCTTCATTCTTGATGACCCATGGATTCACAGGAGCCCTGGAAAGGGAGGGAGCAGAGGCAATGATCGTGGTGCAGAGCGGGTAGAAGGACTGTGCGTATTCCCACAGGGAAAACTGCAGAACTGCAGCCTTTCCTCCCAAGATCCCTCTTCCTTCTCAAGGGAGAATCACAGCCCTAAATGATACAGCTTATCTGATTTGCCTGAACAGGTTTGGAAAAGAAAAAAGTCTTTGAAAATATCTACCTTGCCTTAGAAAAGAACAAAATCAAAAGCTTCCTATGAGTAAAACATTAAGAAAATGACATTCCCTTTTAAAAGCCATTCCATGCCAAATATAACAGAATGTTATGGTGATATATTGTGTACCCTAATAAAATTTGCCTGAAGATCAGAGGACAGAACAAGTCACTAGATTAAACATAGAGGCCAGGCAGTGGTGGCACATGCCTTTAATCCTAGTACTCGGGAGGCAGAGATCCATCTGAATCTCTGTGAGTTCAAAGCCACCCTAGACTACATGAGATTGACTGAGTCTCGGAGAGAAAACAGAGCCAGGCAGTGGTGGCACACACCTTTAATCCCAGTACTGGGAAGCACACATGTTGTTAATCTCAGCACTAGGATGGAAGTGATGGCTGGGCAGAGAAAGGTATAATAAGGTATGAGGAGACAGGAACTGTAGGCTTTTCAGACTGAGAAGTCCTAGAGGTAAGTTTTGGCAGTGGCTTGTTCCTTTGTTTCTCTGATCTTTCAGCATTTACACCAATATCTAGCTCCATTTTTTTTTATTAAAAGACCATTTAGATTTTGTGTTACAGAATATATGCAATAATAATCAGACTATTTTCCTCAGGAAAAACAACATTGTAGAATGTTTATATCAGGGGCTAACCTTTACTCTCTGATATATATTTATAGGGTATCTTACTGGATATAAGAATCTTTTGGCTTACTTTCAGGAGGTATTTGCTGCTTACAGTTAATATAAGACAATGATTTGAAATTGCAGACTTCTTTCTATTGATTCAGAAAGTAAAGTATTAGACATAAACACTAGAGTCAAGACTCTGAGAATGGTGGCGTCCAGAGCTTTGTAATCTCCTTCTACCTCCTCTCTTACCTTCTGTCCATCTAGGAGCACTGCTTCAACATCTCTGCATTTGGAGGCAATAGGAATTATGGGTGTCACACTAAAAAGCTCATGTTCTTCTTAACAAACTCCATGGAACTCACAGAAAGAGAAAGCAGCAAACAGAGAAATGTCTTCTTGGAGATGGGAGAAGTCAGTGAGAGAATGCTGAAACAGTCAGCCATAGCCTTCCATGAGGAAGACATAAACAGAACTGCAGTCTGAAATGTGAGCTGATATAAAAGTGAGTGGTGGCCACCTTAGAGCAACACTTGCCAGCCTGCTGAATAAGGAGAATGTGGTTTTCCTTGGGAAGTGTATGCTTGGGATCTGTGGGAAAGGACCACCTGAATAGGGTATAACAAGAGCAGTGTATGCTGCAGAAAGAGGATAAGAAGGCATAGAAATCCAATGGACACATTATAAGCTGTTAATGAAACAAATATTGTTTAAAAATGTAGGATTTAAAAACATTGACATGAGAAAACATCTTTTAAAAAATGCGGTGAGATATAATTATCAGGAGATCTCATTCACCTTTTGTCTGAACTGTTAGATAAGAAGGGCTTGCCACATTCTTTTCAGTGCCAGAAATTTTGGGTGCAGTTGACATATTTTAGCTTTGGCATGTTCTACTACAGTTGGTTGTTTAAAAATATTAACTGATATGAAAAACCTAGTTCATGATTTTAAATTTCCTCTAGAATTATATATTTCTCATTTGTTGTGGGATGTTCTGTATGGCAAATGTGTTGCTGATTAGTCAATAAATAAAACACTGATTGGCCATTGGCTAGGCAGGAAGTGTAGGCGGGACAAGGAGGAGAATAAAGCTGGGAAGTGGAAGGCTAAGTCAGAGAGACACTGCCAGCCGACATGATGACAAACAGCCTGTGAAGATGCCGGTAAGCCATTAGCCATGTGGCAGGGTATAGATTCATAGAAATGGATTAATTTAAGCTGCAAGTACAGTTAGCAAGAAGCCTGCCACAGCCATACAGTTTGTAACCAATATAAGTCTCTGTGTTTACTTGGTCAGGTCTGAGCGGCTGTGGGACTGGCAGGTGAGAGAGATTCATTCTGACTGTGGGCCAGGCAGGAAAACTTTAGCTACACTCATTCACTCTAGTTTCTCATAAATTTCTTGGCATATTCTTTTCTATATTTATTAAATTCTGTTATTGTAAGTCTGTTGAATGTGAGTAATTACCCTAATACGCTGTGTTTGTGTGATCCTTTTTATTTTCTGTGTCATTTCTAATAAATCATGGGATCTGAAAGACAAGAGAAACATACATGTAGTTCCTGACATTTGGGGAGAAAGATGTATTTTCACAGCTGTCTGTAGGGAGGTTTGCTGTAACTACGTACATTCCCTGTGCACCTGGTTTTCCCATCTTCACATCTCCCTTTGAGCTTTTTAGTCTTCTGTTTAGATAATAGCAACTTTTGAAATGTCAGTTTAACTTGAAGCTTGGAAAACAGTCATTTCTCTCTGGTGGTTGTTTCTGTCCTTTTCCTAAATACAACTATCTTCTTAAACCTTTTAGTGGAGAAAAATTCCAACATCTATGGTGAAATCTTCTGTGGACTTTTTAACTAAAAAAAAAGAGATTTATTTATTATATTCTATGTGTATGAGCTTTTTGCTTACATTTATGCATGTACAGCACATGCATGTCTGATGCCTACAGGGGCCAACAGAGGGAGTGAGATCTATTAGAACTGTAGTTACAGGTGTTGTGAGCCACCATGTGGATTCTGGAAGCCAAGCCTGGGTCACCTCAAGAGCAACAAGTGATCTTAATCACTGAACCTCATCTCCAACCCCCCTTTGGAATTTTTTTCCTTACGTGCATTTTTTTTCTCCTCTCATACACTCTCAGACAACTGTATACCTCTTATCCGTGAATATTCCTTTCTCTAAAGTAATACGACAAAACCCAAAATATGATTCATGAGTTCAACCTGTTTTAGAAACTTGTATTTCAATAAATGGCACCTACTTCTCTCTAAGAAGTTCAAGGACAAGAGTGCTGAGGTTTACATTGACCAGTTCTTCTTTAGGTGAAAATGCAGGTGTTTCACACAAGTAGAAGGTGACATTGCCTTGTGAAGACAGACCATTTCTTCCAAACTCCTGAGTTCTTTTCTATGCCCCTTACCTACATTGGAGATAAATTTAAAGGGGGTGGGCTAGGTGGAAGGTGAGGGGGGCGGAAGTGGGGAGAACAAGGGAATCTGTGGCTGATATGTAGAAATGAACTGTATTGCAAAAGAAAAAAAAAGAAAAAAAATCCTTCAACAAGGATCTTACATAATTTCAATAAAGAAATCATAACCAAAAAAATCATTTTGGGCCTTTAGTAACTTCATTTTCAATTGAATACCCTGCCTGCCCTTCACAAACTTCATATTGAATACAGGCATCTTGATCATTGGCCAATAGTGTGGGTAAAATTTCTTTGAGCCAGGAATTCAGAGTGCAGCACATTTCCATCGGCTTCTTGGCTTTAGTTGCAGGTCCTACTACCTTTCTACATTTCAATTTGCTCACCTGATGCATAGGAACAGCAGCATCTGTCACCTCATCAGCTTTCATCTAATCAGCACCCAAATGACCATATAGTTTGTCCTAGATGAATGTCACCGGTGATAATCATTCTATTTAGACTATAGCTTTGCTTTGTAGGAGGGTTGATGCAATGGCTCTGGGGTTAAGAGCACATGCTGCTCTTGCATGGGACCCAGGTTCACTTCTCAGTACCATCCATAACTCCAGTTCCAGGGTATCTAACACTCTGTCCTGGCCTCCGTGAGCACCAGGCATGCCCACGGTGCATATACATGCATGCAGGCAAAACATTCACACATATAAAATAAAAATAAATAAATCTTTAAGAAGAAGTTTATATTGCAATTATGCGAAAAGTGGTATTTTGTTGAAAGTGATATCTACTTATCTCTTCCTTGTTCAATTGTACTTATTTAAATCTTGTAATGACTTTTGAGCTACTTAGGCATTCTGTCAGAAAAATAATAAACATCTGAAAAGCTAAACAACTTCTCTAAAGTCACACAGATACTATTTTCTTCTAGCCTATGTGGTTTCTGTAATCTATGCTAGGATTACCCAACATGCTGGGCATATCCCCCTGTGAATCCCAGTTTATGCTTTCACATTCTCTCTCTGTCTTTAATTTATGGACATTCTTTGAGGGGCAATATAAGCAAATCTCCAATTCACAGTAAGAATGCCTTTTGAGCCCTTTTCTAAGTCTATTGTGGAAATGATGGAATTAGCTTTGGACAGGAAAATACTACTTAAAGTGGTCACTGAGAACACAAAAAGTTAACCAATAAATAGAAATTCTTCATTTAGGAGACAACATTTGGTTATTTCATCTGAACTGCTCCAGCACTCTTAAAAATTTAATATATATTTCTGAGCCAGCTCAGGGATACAAACATACTTTGTAATGATTAGTTTATGAGAAATTGTACTCTGTGGTAAATGGAGAGCAAGCGTAGGGCAGCACAGGATGAAACACAAGCAAAGAAACAGAATGAGCAGGTTCCCAACGCAGCTGCTGCAGCTGATGTTGAAAAGAATTCTTGTGCCTCAGACAGACATTGCCAGGCGCCCTGTGTTAGAGCCAGGAGTTATGCAGAGGGAGCAGCAGGAGTGTGTGAGGCTGGTTTTAACTCACTGGGACTGAGGACAAGAATGTGTTGACTTGTGAAGCATACAAATGATTATGAATTGCCCTTTCACAAGAGGACATCCCTATATAAATCTCATTTCACAAATTATGAAAAAGCCGTCCTGGAAACACAGATAAAGCTTTTGCCTGGTCTTAAAAATATTTTTTTGCCAAGTGCTAAATAATTTGCCTATCTTCCTCCCCTTCCTTTTTTTTTTTTTTTTTTGAGACAGGGTTTCTCTGTGTAGCTTTGCGCCTGTCCTGGAACTCACTTGGTAGCCCAGGCTGGCCTCGAACTCACAGAGATCTGCCTGACTCTGCCTCCCGAGTCTTCCTCCCCTTCCTTAATTCATCAATAACTCATTCATTCATTGCTTCAATGAATGTGATTGCAGTCTATAATCTCTATACATTTTGGTAAGGAAGATTAAAAACAAGGTGATGACAATGGGGAGGATTTTGGTAGTTGGAGAAGAGACAAGCTAGGGAAGGAATGTCAGAACAACGGAACTTAGTTTGAGTTAAAATTTGGTGTATGTACTCACTCATAAGTGGATCCTAGATGTAAAGCAAAGGATAACCAGACTATAACCCACAGTTCCAGAGAAGCTAGCTAACAAGAAGAACCCTAAGGGGGATGCATGGATCACCCTGGGAAGGGGAAATAGATGAGATCTCCATGAATAAACTGGGGGTGAAGGGGGACAATGGAGGGTGGGGGATGGGAACATAAGGGAATGGATGGTCAAGCTTGAACAGGGACAGAGTGGGAGAACAATGAAAGAGACATCTTGATAGAGGGAGACATCATAGGGATAGAGAGAAACTGGGTCCTAGGGAAGTTCTCAGAAATCCACAAGGATGACCCTGGCTTAGACTACTAGCAATAGTGGAGAGGGTGCCTGAACTGGTCTACCCCAGTAATCAGATTGGTGAATATCCTGATTGTCATCATAGAGCCTTCATCCAATAACCAATGGAAGCAGATGCAGGGATCGACAGCCAAACACCAGGCCAAGCTCTGTGAGTCTAGTTGAAGAGAGAGAAGAAGGATTCTATGAGCAAGGGGCATCAAGATCACGATGGGGAAACATACAGAGACAACCAAACCAAACTAGTGAGAACTCATGAGCTATAGACCAAGAGCTGTGCAGTCTCCATGGGACTGGACTAGGGCCTCTGCATAAGAGACAGTTGTGTAGCTTGATCTGCTTAAGGGGCCCCCTCGTAGCAGGATCAGGACCCATCTTTGGTCCATGAGTGGGCTTTTTGGAGCCCACTGACTATGGCAGGACACATTGCAAAGCCTTGGTTCATGGGGGAGGGGCTTGGACTGCCTCAGCTGAGTGTTCAGTCTCTGCTGACTCCCTATGGGAGGCCTTGCCTTGGAGGAGGTGAGAATGGGGGATAGATGGTGGGGAGAGAAGACTGGGGTGTAGTTGGAGTTTTCTCCAGTCCTGCCCAGCACCACAGACCCCCTCAACCACTTATAAAATAATCACTCAGAAACTTATATTAATTAAACTGCTGGGCCATTAGCTCAGGCCTACCATTGACTAGCTCTTACACTTAACTCAGCCAATTTCTGTTAATCTATGTGTCGTCACATGTTCCATGGCTTTACCTGTTGCCTTTACATATTGCTCCCTGGATGGCAGGCTGATGTCTCTCTCAGACTTCCACCTCCCAGCCTCTCTTCTCTGTTTGTCCTGTCTATCCTATACTTCTAGCCTGGCTACTGGCCAATCAACATTTTATTTATTCCCAGCATACAGGACATCCCACAGCACTTCCCCTTTTCTATTTTTTTTAAGGGAAGATTTTAACTTTAACATAGTAAAATTACATATAATAAAACAATTATCAAGCAAGAGTTACAGTTACAATATTAAAGAAGATATCCTATCTATCCTATATTTGTGAGTCTAAGGTTTTATATCTAACTTATCTTTTATCATAATTGAGGAAATTATAACTATCTAGTCTTCAACTACATCAAAGAACTCAGAAGGATATAATATTACCTGAGAAATGGGGAAAGGACACAAGCAACTTTCGGGAGTCTTACGAGAGTAGACAGAGACAGCTGGAAGCCTGGATAGTCATCCAAAGTTTTTTTGTAAAGCTGGGGCATCTGTCTTCACCCCACAGGTCTAGAATCTCTCAGTCACTTCTCTCTGTGTCCTGTAGAACGTCTGGCAGTTTCCTCTGTGAAGAAGGAACCTGAAGGACCATTTCACCAAGCAAAGTTCAGTGGTCACCTTTCTATGCATCCTGCATGTCCAATCAATCAAGTAGTCCAGGCAAGAACAGTTTCTTGCCCAAATGGCTATTTTTGCCAAAGTGAAGATAAACTCTATATAGAGTGTCTTTGATACCCATCCTCCTCTCTGAAGTAAATCCGGTGCTATCAGGAGCAGACATGTCTCACTGTCCAGAAAGTCTAAATTTTTAAAACATTTTAAATGCCATATTCTGTAGGTCTTTGAAGTGTTTGAAGATTACTTATCTATCTGAAATATATCTATGTATACCTAGAAAACTTAACTAACATGGCTACAAGTATGATTGTCATAGATGACTAATTATTTTTTAATTATCTATTACAATTTTAAATGAGCTGTATAAACATAATACCTTAAACAAAAGTAGAAATATATACACAATATAACAAAATTAACTTTAAATTTGTTTCAATAAACTAAAATCTATACCAATGTAAAACATTTTAAACAAGTTGTTGCTCTTTAAAAGTAGCTTCATTAATCTAACCTTTCATCCTATCATATCTATATCATATCCCACTTTCTTCTTTAGAAAGAGATTGCATTTATAATTAACCTGTTTTAAATAAAAATGTTTTTTCTCTGTCCCATACCAGAGGGCTCTTCTGATTTGGGACACAAGAGTCTCTTAACTTTTTTTTTTTAGCAATATGCCTGAGTTTAGAGAAGGAGTGAGCCAATTCCATCTCTAAAGTCAGCTTGGTATATTTGGGAATTTGGGCATAGCTTCTCTTACTACTTTCTGTTGGATGGGGGTGGTGTATCTTATGGGGACACAAAGAAAATTTTAGGCCTGTGGGGTAATCCGTGAGGCTGTATTGTCTGAGTCAGTTGCCTTGAAACCATTCTGGATGTTGGATCATCTGGGCAATGGTGTCATCGGAGACCTTTCAGGTAGTCTTGGCTGTTCAAACCTGATGTATCTTAATCTGGAACAAATCCATAGCCTCTGGCTTTCTGTGGGAACAAAAGTAGAGCCTCCTTTCCAAAGTTCTTATATATCCTTAGATCCAAATTTTGAAGTCAAGGTATCTTTAAAATATACATATTGGCTTAACTCAACAGCTTTTACAATCAAATGTTTTTCTGTAGTTAAAAAGGCCAAAGACAACACAATCCAGATTCTCTGTGTAATATTCATCTTTACATGGCTTATTTTTTATACTACCTTTGCTATCTCTTTAAAGACTTCATTTTTAAAAACTATTTCTTTATATAACTGTATATATATGTATACACACACACACACACACACACACACACACACATATATATATATATATATATATATATAGAGAGAGAGAGAGAGAGAGAGTCTCTTTCAAGCCTACATATATTTTACACACATTGTAAACTATTTCATTTGAATCTGTCTTATTGTGAACCTATTGCTTTAAACTGCAGAATTCTACCATTGAAATGGTGCTGTGGCTGTTGGCTCTGCCCAATTCAGCTTCCCAACATGGTGGTGGTACATTTACCACCAGATCTGGGATGCATCAACTCTTAGAAACAGTGGGTCTATACTTTTATTAAAGCAGCGTGTAGCCCAGAAACCTCTTTTTTATTTTTATTTATTTATTTATTTATTTGTTTTGTTTTTTGTACTAGTAAAGGCTAACTCCACCACGCAGCATAATGTGTGGCTTGGAGATGCCTCATTTCCACCATACTGCAGGTCAAGCATTCAAGCCAGGAACCCACAATAGTAGCTCAAACCCACAGGCTGCCGCTAACTTGAGAGAGACAACTAGGAAGCTGTTTTTACTACATTTTGGAATCTTCTTTCTTGGGTTTTAGGTGGAAACTCTTGCCAACCCATTGGGCACCATTTGTAGCTGGAGTTTTCTCCAGTCCTGCCCAGCCCCATGGACCCCACTCAGAAACTTATATTAATTAAACTGCTGGGCCATTAGCTCAGGCCTACCATTGACTAGCTCTTACACTTAACTCAGCCCATTTCTGTTAATCTATGTGTTGACACGTGTTCCAAGGCTTTATCTGTTGCCTTTATATGTTGCTCCCTGTTTGGCAGGCTGATGTCTCTCTCAGACTTCTACCTCCCAGCCTCTCTTCTCTGTTTGTTCCGCCTATCCTATACTTCCTGCCTGGCTACTGGCCAATCAGCGATTTATTTAGTCATAGCATACAGGACATCCCACAGCACTGGGAGGTGGGAGGACAGAGGGGAGGGTGATCTGTGGTTGGTATGTAAAACAAACAGAAAATTTCTTAATTAAAAAAAAGGAGTTGATGGGGTAAAGTGTAGAATTCTTAATAGAGAAAGTGACTTTTCAACAATCTCATGGTCACTGGTTCTGTGCTACATAGCCATGTGGGCTTTGTTTGTGACTGCTTTTCTGATCTTGGGTGGTTCCTAGAAATATTCACTAATAGAAAATACTCCTCCTAGCAAAATTAATAAGGTGCTTATAAGAATTAATGAAATTAATATTTGTGAAAAGGTTTGGGGAAGACTATATGTAGAAATCACAGGGATTTGTTGGGAGATGTCTGACTTTGGTCAGAAGTTGAGAGTTGAGAAGGAGAAAAATATGGCTAAGGGTAGACAGAAACCTAAGGAAAGTTTGGAGAGGGTTGTAAAGAGAACCATGCTGGGAAGCCAAATAAACACTGTATAGCAGTGACATTAGATTTAGTGTGGGAAGAAGAGATCATGGGAGTCCAGAAACAGGTGTCAAGTAATGAGGTGCTTTTGAGTTCTTTAAACAAGCACCAATTAATCCTAACATTCATGGCCATATGGAGTAAGAGGATCAGATATGCATTTTTAAAGAGCAGTATGTGGCATGGTATGTGTGGGGTGTGTATGTGGTGTATATTTGTGTAGTGTGGTACATGCCCCTACATATGTGGAAGCCAGAGCACTGAGTCATCTCTGTAGTCCCAGACTTTCATTTTGATAGCATCACTTTTAATGCTAAGAAGTGAGATTGGGGGGCTAAGGAATGTGTCTTGGAGAGGAAAGGCAGGGGACAAAGTAAATTTGAAAATGTTGGTGACATTGGTGACAGTAGATACAAAAAAATAAAATCATGAAAGGTATGATCTGTGTTTCTGAAGGAAAATTTGCATATGGGGTTTGCTTGAATGTTGAGTTGAAGAAGCTGGTGGATTTGATGATTGACTTAGAGAAGGTGTGGTTAATGGTTGGATATCATTGGCAAAGGAGCAAATGATGGAGAGTAGGCTGTGTGGTGGGTGGATGCTGTACAGCTTTGATGTTAGGGTGTCCTTTGAAGATTTGAGAAAATGAAGAATGATACACAATGTGGATATACCCGCCAGTCAATTGAATGTGAGATCGAAGGAATAGTGATAAAGAGGAACCAGCAGAACAACAAGATGAGGCAGTGGATGTGGAGGAGACTATGGGGGCAGGAGAAGCAGAGGAGGAGAGGACTGGGGTAGAATATCAGCAATGAGGAGGGGCACAGGACAGAGCTCAGCGACAGTGACAGAGACAGACCAACAGGACAATGTAGGAAAAGAAAGAGCTATGGACAGCTCTTTTTCTAAGGGAAGTTGGAGGAGGCAATGTTAAAAATTTCTCTGACTTGTTATAAAATAAAAAGTGAAAAGTGTGTGCTGAATTTACCCACAAATAGCTCTGAAAACTATAAGATAAAAGATTCCTCCCTTACCCACAACGAATAAAACAGTAAATAATACTGTACTTCATGTTCTGAATTTCATTAAATCCTTTTTCTTTGCCAACACAAACCTACCCCAGGGGGATGACTCTGGAATCATAATCTATACTCCTACAGAAAAGTAATAAAACATGATTTAAATGAAAAAAAGCCAATTGATGGTTAAAAGAAAACTTAATTCATAAAAAGTAACTCAGCCTGTTTCAGGTGAAATATATTTCCTAGTTCATCTAGTCAGTCTGCCTTGTTTTACTAACAAGGGAATTAAATGTCTGTAAAATCACCCTAAATTAAGTCCTCTTTTCTTTGTTCTGATCAACTTTCTCATTCCTTTTGGTGTGTTCTGGATTTTAAGAATTCTTTCACGCCTAAGAAGCCCACAAAGAGGGCATTGCATGAGAGTAACGTGAGTCAACCATGCTAAGCTTTGGAGATCTCTCTCTCTCTCTCTCTCTCTCTCTCTCTCTCTCTCTCTCTCTCTCTCTCTCTCTCTCTCTCTCTCTCTCTCTCTCTCCCCGTATATATATATGTGTGTGTGTGTGTGTGTGTGTGTGTGTGTGTGTGTGTGTGTGTGTGTGTGTATGTGTGTGTGTGAAGAAAACAGAAAACATCATGTATGATTTTCAAAACGCCTTTGCTCTGTGATGACAAGGTTGTCATTTCCTATGAATTTTCAGGTCAATGTGAAATGAAATAGCAATCATGACAACTAAACCACTGTTACAATTGAGAACAGAAAATCAACAGTACCTCAAAGGCACAGGTGATACAGCGCACATCTATAAAACAGTGGAGATTTTTTGGAAAGATTTGGTTTGCATCCCTAAATTATTCTTTGCTATAAAACAGCAATCAACGAGGAAAGCAGTCCAGATAAGCCCAAGAAAAGTTAACTTAAGCTCTGTCTTCATGTGACTGTCTACAGTGCTTTGGAACAAGCTGCATCCATCAGTGGGTTAGAACAGCATATTATTTTTGAATCAATCTTTCCTTTTTTCTAAGTTCCTAATACTTCGCATTCTGTTCCAGACACTTGAATGCTAGAAGTTCTCTATTATTCATCAAATACCTCAAGCTGTTCCTGTCAAGTCTCTCAATTCATTTCCTACAGATATTCCACAAAAATGCAGCCAAAAAAACTTTTCTGCCAGGTATGAGCCCATCTGAATAAAGAACCCAGGAGCTGGGCGTTTTGCAAGAAAGGAAATGGACTGTAACCCTGCATGCTCCAGTTCCTGCAGCTTGTTTACCTTGTACCAGCTGTTCAGCCCGACTTCCAGCTGTCTAATTATTCATCTTCATCTTTCCCAGATTCCTTCTCTAATAAGGGCTAGCTCCTTCCCGAGAGAAGAAAGTTGTATCCATTAGAGGAGTGGTGGGGCTGTTTCCTGTCTTCCTTTCAGTCAGGGTAAAGGTATTTAGTTCCAATAGTCAGTTAAAATTTGTTTGCGGGAACATATGAACTAAGTAACTAAAAAGTGTCACACGAAATTCAAAATATGAAATGAAAGAAAAAGAGAAGCCGTTAGACAAGGTATCTGTTACTTAGGTGGAACATTTCTTAAAAGAAATGCTCGTTTTTACCTAAAATGTTCAGTCATGTAAGATATTTTTTCTTTCAGAATACTTAAGAAACCATAGACATTGCAAGTACTCTTTTCCATTAAATTTTTCTTTTCCTGAATGCCTGAAGATTCACTGACATGGTTTGAAATGCTCAAATAGGAATAAAACATGCTGAAAATATTTGCTGTATTTCTTTACTTTCCAGGGTGGAGGAGCACATTTTAGCCCTGCTTTTCAATCCTGTTGTAGTATTGTGTTTTGCCTTACTTCAAAAGATGGTAAAGAAGGTGAAACGCAATGGCTTAGGAAATAAAATGTCCAGAGCGACATGAAGACAGAACAGAGGAACTTCTGAAAGTGGGTGCCTAATATAGCTATTCTGATTAAGCTTCCAAATATTATTTGATCACACACTGAGGATATTGTAACAAAATGTCATATCTACAAAAAAATGAAATATTTTGACTGATTTTATATGTAAACTAATTATGTAGACATTTCATAGACACCACCATGGAACTTAGAAAGCTATGAAAACAACAGGCTGACCTTCACAGCGTCCTAGTCATTAATTTTTATATTTCTTGCAGGGAAAGGTATAAATGAAGACTATCCTGACAAATTAAAAATTAAATATTAGAAGTGTTATACAGGTTCTATCTGAAAACAGTGCGTGTACCACATCATTGTCCAAACCCAACTATTTGTATTCTTCACATTCTAGTATTTCAATGACAAAGTTCCGGATATTTTAAACATAACCAACTCATGAATATTTCTTTGCAAAACTGCACTGTGGTAGAAAAAAAAAATTTATTTTCTCTGAGAAACAGTAGAGCTAAGAACAGTAAATAATGACAGACAATAGTAGGCACATGAAAAACAAAGGATGATTAACACATTTAAATCAGGATGGTTTCACAGAGGAGGGGTGGAACGAAAGGTCAAAAGAAAGGTGACCAAGACATACTCGATTTCTGTGTGATTAGGGAGAGGTGGAGTAATGATATAGAAAACCTGACGGTGGAAAGATCTCTATTTAAAATGATTTCAGTCTTTACAGAAAACCAGGAAGCCAAGTTACCCACCGGAAATACAACTAGAGAAGATGTGGGTGGGACTGTAACTAGCACCATGGTTAGCACTGACGTCAGCTGCCTCGTGATTACTCCAGGTGCTGCCAGTCAGTGTCTGTATAATGACAAGCATGACCTTGTTTACTTCAGTTTATTCCTTAGAAATTGTTTATATACATGACAGAGCACTTTTTAAAGATTAAGCATGATTGTATATATGTACATATGTATAAAATTAGAACATTGCTTGCTATTTATTGATTACTAGTGTTGGCTATCTAATATGACTATAATTACTAAAAGTTGGAGAATCATTTGAAAAGGGATAAGGCATACAATGGACAATCAACTTATGATGGCTGGAGGATTTTCAGAAAGAATTGTTGGTATGTCAGGTAGCATCATTCAGAAAAAAACCCACCTCCTTACAGCCCTTACAGCGTTTTACTGATGCTCTGTAATAGCCTGTCATCTTTTGAATTTCTGGTATATGTACTTTTGTAAAGGTCCTACTTTATCTGAGCTTGGAGATTTTAGAATATAAGGGCAATAACTAATTTGTTTTCAAATAATCAGAATATTTGAAATTGATTCTCACAAATAATGGATGCTTACTCTATTTTTGAGTGAATGAATGGTGCTTGTTGAAATGCTGAGAATAAGTAAAGTATTTTAAAAGTGTTAATATGACTATGTCATTGAGAATGCTTAAAATGTTTCCTCTGTGGCTTTACTTTATATAACAAGTAGTATTAATACTGTATGAAAAAGTTTATGAAAGTCCTCAAATGGAAATATTTTAAGGCATCAATGTTGTAATATTTTTGAAAATAGAAATTATAGGTTCATATAATTTTTAGACTTCTTATAATACAATAACGTAACATAAATTGAATGTGTGTGTGTATGTGTAGGACTCTGGATTACAATAATGTAAAATAAATATGATAATTCTCAATTTTTAATTTAAATTTTTGGTAGACTCTTCTAAATCTTGATTCATTCTTTTTTTTATAAATTATTACAAGAGCTCCCAAATTAAAGTTACAATTCTTTAACCTTAAAATAATCAAACCCAGAGTTTTCTGATCCTAGCTAATTAAAGCAGGGATGGGGGATTGAGATAACTCACTACAAGGCTGTGTAGAAGGTGGGAAGTTCACTTAGGAATTTGAAGTTTGGAGATACAGAAACTAGATTAACGATCTAAAGAGACTGGATTTGGGTTTTACAAATTTCAAAGACTCAAGATCCCTGGATGGCCAAGTCATGACAGAGGATGAATAGCTAGAGGAGTGGAAGCCCTTGTCTTATCTGGCGTGTCCTGGTTTGTTCTCTCCCTAGGAGAACTGGCAGGACTTTATCCCCTATGCTGTGAAAAACACCCTGAAACTCCCAACACGGCCTCCTTTCGGCTCCAGCTGGTGTTAGAGAGTTTCTGGTTTTTGAAACTAGCATATCCTTGGAATGTTATAGAACACTAAATTTAAATGACAAAGAGGCCAGAAAAGAAGAAGCCAGTACTGTGCAGGAACAGCTGCGGAAGGTTCCCTGGTCATTACAGAAGACGCAGGTCATGCTCAATGTCCTTAAATCTTTGCTAAACTCTCTTTCCTGTCAAGCAGCTAACAAACCTCAAAACTTTAGTGCTAGTTTTAAGTTTTTCTTCTTTTATTCCTCCTGCTCAGTCAACAAACTCCATTGCTTTAATTTATAGATGAAACTGAAATCCAAACAGGGAAATCACGTGATTCTAGTCCATAGATTAAGTTACAAATAGATCCAGGTTAGATGGCTGTGTTCCATGACCTGTCCAATCAACACTTTAAATTTATGGCTCCAGTGCCATAAAAGGATGAAACAGCATGGAGCCCTGTAAATAACAGACATATTAGGAGAAGATGTTCCTCTTAAACAGCTACGCCTTGGTGTCCACAAAGGCCTGGTGTGAGAATCCCCAGTGAAGTCTAAAATCTATGGATACTTAAGTTGGTTAGTGTATCATATCAAAGCAGTGAAATATTTGCACAACACTGATACACATCCCTTATCCCCAAGAGCTCCATAAAGTCTTAACAGTCTTCCAGCCACTTTTTATTGCTGGGACTGAATACCCGAGATAAACAAATTAAAAGGGTTATTTGTTTTGGTTTACAATTTCAAAGGACTTAGTTCATGGTTTACTATGTCCAATGCTTCTGCGCTGGTGTTAAGACAAAGCATTATGGGAGGGTACACATGGAGGAGGAAATTTACTTTCCTTAGTGTAACCAGGATGGAGATGGTGGAGACAAGACACAGTACACCTCCAAAGGCATCACCCTCCAATACCTTATTAACTCATTCATTTCTTATTTGTCATCAATATTTTATAGTTTTCCTTTGAACACTTTCTACTTCCCAATTAGTCCCTCTCCTACCGTGTGTGTGTGTGTGTGTGTGTGTGTGTGTGTGTGTGTGTGTGTGTGTGTGTGTGTCCCACTGAGTTTGATTAGGGTTGATTTCATGAGCATGGGTGAGTCACTATTTATTGGGGGTGTTAGGCAATTTACTAGTGACTACACCAAAAATGACTACCAGCAATTCGTGGACTTTCAAGCTACTAAAGAAGAAGTGGGGCCACATAGCTCCATCTCCTAGCCTGGATGAATGTTGATGGACTGACCTTGTGACCTTGTGTAAGTCATCATTGCTGTGGATTCATGATTCAATGTCATATTACCCTCAGAAGGCAACATTTCATATTATGCCTTTCCATCCGAGATTCTAACATTCTTTCTACCCAATCTTCATGATGTTTCTTGGGCTTTAGTGAGTGAGGTATAGATGTTACTTTTAGGACTGAGGACTCAACTGTCATTTACTCTTAGTAATTTCAGTACTTAGTTATGAGTTTGCATATAACCACCAAGCACAGCAAAGAAGTAGCTGCCCTGATCAACACAGGAAAAAAAATGGACTGCTCTATTAGTACAGACATAAATATTTCAGAGGATTTTGATACCATATCTAGTTAGCAACACAACTATAGCATCTTTTCCCCTAAAACCTCCAGAGCCATGGATATTAGACCAGGTCTACAGTATGAATTCCCTAGACTATGTATAGTCCTCAATATAGTTAGAGAGTGGTTGGTTACCCTTCTATCAGTCACGTCACCATGACAAAATCAGCCACGTCTTGCATGGCAGTTGATACACACGCATGAGACTATAGAGGACTTTTCTCTGTCTGAAGTCTTCACAGCGCCTTCTGGCATTATGAATGTTGGCCAGGGTCTAACTATCTAGTTCTGGTGGGCAACCAAGAAAAATGGCAATAGCCTGTATTATCTTATTAGCCTCTGGGGCCCTTTTGACCAGTGACTCATAGAGTCATATCTCTTGCATGGAAGTAGGAATTATGTTTAATGATTTTTTTTGGGGGGAGGTGCTTCTGAGAGCATTTCTAGATGTTCTTTATTCACACTTGGTTGGATATACAGACATGGAACCCTTTCAATGATTCTCAATCTACCTAATGCTGTGATTCTTTACAACGTTTCTCAATGTTGTGGTGACTCCCAACCATAAAATTATTTTCATTTCTATTTCATAACTGTAATTTTGCTTCTATTATGAATCATAATATCTGTGTTTTCCAATTGTCTTTGGGGTAGCGACCCACAGGTTGAGAAATGCTGCCTTAGGTACTAAGGGATGGCTATGTGTGTAATTGGGACATATTTAAAGGGTCAGTGTTTAGCCTTTTCTAAGACATTTGTTATCTACTAGAATTGGTCTCATCCCATGTCTTTAAATATCGCCCATATGCCTTTGGCTCTTAAATTGCTTTTCTAGCTCTGTTCTTCCCCCAGATTCTAGTTCATTTCCTACAACTTATTCAACATCTACACCTGGATGTTGAGTGATTATTTCAAGTCAGACAAGTATAAAGCTAAGCTCTTGATTTCCCAACTCTAAATTGCTATTCTCATTTCCAAATATGGCACTTTCATTAATCGGTTACTCATCTCAAAGCTTTGCAATGATTCTTGACCTTCTTAACATTTCCCATCCAATCTCCTAGCACAGCAGGTCAATTTTTCTTCCAAACTGCCCCACACCTAACCACATTTTACTCACTGTTACTACACTGGAGTCTGCTTCAGGACATTGGATTCTAATGCCTGTCAATTCATGACACCCCAGACATAGTGATTTAATCACATAACTAGGATTCACAGTACTTTGCTGTTTGTAGTTCTCCATTTTCACATTTTCAGCACATAAACACACACACACACACACACACACACACACACACACACACACACACACACACATACACACACACACACATGCATACACACACAAAACAGCTAAAACAAAACTCCATAAACATGTGGGACAAATTTCTGACTACAACTGTGATCTGATTTCCTCTCCATATTTTCTTTCCCATGCCTTGCTCCATTTACACTGGCCACCTGCTTCTTCTAATACAGTGAAATCTTCCTTGCCCCAGGCTTGTGTGAGTTGGGGATTCCCCTGCCTGGGAGACAACCCTCTACCTTTATCAGCCACCTCAGCAGCAATTTTTGCTCAAATCTTTATTCTTCATGAAGTCTGTCTTTAATCTTGCTTTCTAAAATGCAGTTCCCCATTCCCTTCTTCTTTATCTCTTTGCATTGCTCATTTCTTTCAAAGCACTCACTGTTACACAGCATGCACTTTACATATTTTTTCTTTGTCATCAGTCTTTACAATTAGAACTACACTCCCAAACTTGTGAGTATTATTATTCTGGCTGTAGAAGCATCTTTGTAAATGGGAACATCTGGCAGATCACCACTGTTAAATTCAAATACATCAAATGGGTTTAAGATTTCTAAGTTGCAAAATTATTGTTATTACTCTCATCATTAATGTATTCTGTTTAAAATGTACCTTATGCTTTAGGTTTACTAAAAATGCATATTTGACATATTTAAGTATTTATGCTTAAAGTATATACTTTGATAAATATGTTTACATGAAAAAATGCTACAAGTGTTTAAGAAATACACTGTGATAATATATATTTTTAAAAGTTACATGCTTAAAAAGCATAGATTGATGTATGTATATTTCTGTGAGATATCACATCATGAAGAGACTAAAAGACAGTTTCCCTCTCTTGACTGTCTTTCAAAGACAGAAGTTTTTTTTTTTTATTAAGCCCATATGAAATAATTTTTTTTTCTTTTATGGTTGTTATGGTAAATCTTCACTGTTAGTTTGGCTGGACTAAAGATCACCTAGGAGACTGTGAGGCTGCTTCCAGGATGGACTGTTTGACTGAGGAAGACCCATTCTAACTGTGGTTAGCACTAGTTCTTTTTTTTTTTTTTTTTTTTTTTTTGGTTTTTCGAGACAGGGTTTCTCTGTGTAGCTTTGCGCCTTTCCTGGAACTCACTTGGTAGCCCAGGCTGGCCTCGAACTCACAGAGATCCGCCTGGCTCTGCCTCCCGAGTGCTGGGATTAAAGGCGTGCGCCACCACCGCCCAGCTAGCACTAGTTCTTGTACTTAGACAGAAAAAAGGCTCAGGAAGAGCAAGCAACAGGATAGCAGGGCTGGTCAAGTCCCTTATAGATAAGCATGAGGACCTGTGTTCAGGTGTTCAGCAATCAGGTAAAAACTGGGCATGGTGTAGTCTGTAGAGCTACAGTGGCAGCGAAAGGAAGAGCCCAGAGCTCACTGGCAGTGACTCTTGCCAATGACTGAACTCTGGTTCCAGTATAACACTTTCAAAAATAAGATGCAGACTGATAAAGACATGAGCTGTTGGCCGGGCGGTGGTGGCGCACGCCTTTAATCCCAGCACTCGGGAGGCAGAGCCAGGCGGATCTCTGTGAGTTCGAGGCCAGCCTGGTCTACAAAGTGAGTTCCAGGAAAGGCGCAAAGCTACACAGAGAAACCCTGTCTCGAAAAACCAAAAAAAAAAAAAAAAAAAAAAAAAAAAAAAAGACATGAGCTGTTGACTTCTGGGTTTCGGACATGTCTACACATAGGCACACATACACACACACATAGACACACAGAGACACAGACACAAACAGACAGACAGACTGACAGACACACAGACACAGACACACACACACACAGACACACACACACACACAGACACACACACACACACACACACACACACACACACACACACACACACACAAGCAAAGGCCACTTGCATGTCAGCATTTCCTTTTCCAGTGTTTCCTGTCCTCCATAAAGAGATTTGTCCAACAAAGAGCCTCTCTACCATGCCTTTCCATCTCTCACTGGTCCCATAGATAAGTAGTTGTGACTTAATCCATTCAACCTGTGAGTTGAAATAAGCACCTCTTCCCCTGAGCTGTTTCTGAAATGTATTTGGTCACCACAACAAAAATAAATTAACACAACTTGTGCTTTGTTGGCATCTCAGGATTCTTTTCCTAACCCAAGATCACACAAATCTTGTCTTTTTGTTGCCTATTGGCATTTTTATACCTTTGATTTTATCTATTTGTCTGAGATAGATATTGAGGTACCTTTTGCACACAGTACCAGGTATGGATTAAGTTTATATGTACATCTAATTGTTCAAGGAAATTTCTTGAAAACACTGTTTTCTTCTCAATTGCTCCTGGAACTTTGTTAAAAACTAACCATCTTAGGTCCTGTAGTCTTAAGGTTGCCGCTTTCATTTGTCTGTCTGTTTTGCTACAAACACTTAATTATGCCTTTCTCCTATGTCAGATAATAAAAATTTTCTAACTTTTTTTTGAAATTGTTCCTGTTATTTTAAAGTTCCTTGCAACTGTATGTTAATTTTTAGTTTTGTCAATTCTGGTTAAATTTTTTTTTTGAATCTTCCAGAGCAGGAAGATGATACATCTCTCTCTTCACTTAGGTCTCTGTTTTCCCCTCAGCAAGACTTGCAGCGCTCACTGTCCCAGACTCATACATTTCTGGCAGTTTTTAGTATTTTCTCAAAGGACTACTGTTTATGTTACAGTGAAGAAAGTTTTCACTAAAAATATTGTACCGTCTTTGAATTATCCATATCCCCAACACACACCTGTCACTTTGTAACTGAAATCACTTAATGCTTTCATGCTGATGAATTCCCATAAACAAACCTAACCCTAGTGCTTACATAAACGTTGTTTGGGATTTGGGGAATGCAGAGTGGCAGTCAGAAGCAGTGGGAATGCCAAGTAAACAATGATAACCTTATGGAATGCTGCGATACAAGAGTATTAGAATTTCATGAAAGAACAACGTTTTTATTTAAAATGTGTTATTTGCCTTAGATTGTGTGTAACCTTAGTCAACACTAAAAGATTTTCAACTATGTTCCATGGCCTTAATACGTATTCATTCATTAATTTTCTTAGTAAATTTCAACCTTTTATGACAAATTGAAATAAATATTTGGTGACACTGTTCAGGTGTCTCTGGGTTTTGACTGTCAAACATTAAAGAAATACTATCAGAGCAACAAAAACCAGTCCTGCATAGGCAGGATGAATGGAAACATACAGGTACCATCCTACATCATGAGGTGGCTTGACTGACTAATATTTGAAATCAAAGGTTTTTCATTTTATCGCTTTTCTTATATGATAGAATCTTCCAAAATTTTTTGGCAATAATTAGTGCATTAAAGTTCAGAAGATCACTTGCCACTTGTAGGAAATCAGGAGTAGCTTATTTAGAGAATTTCAAAGATGATGAATCTTGACACAATTTATATATTTTTTTTAAATTTGAATTTATACAAAAGTGTTTCACAGTCCAGTCCCATGGGGGCTCCACAACCACCAGACCACAGTTCATGGGCCTCCACTAGTGTGGTCCGTCATCTCTGCACATCCTCCCATCATGATCTCTATGTCCCTCGCCTGCAGAATTCCTCCTCTCTCTCATCAATTGGACTCCCTGAGCTCAGCCTGGTGCCTGGCCATGGATCTCTGCATCTGCCTCCATCAGTCACTGGACAAAGGCTCTATGATGACAGCTAGGTTACTTGCTACACTGGTCACCAAAGTAGACCAGTCCAGGCACCCTCTGGACCACTGCGGAATATGGTCTGTGGTGTGATGCCTTGCATAGCCTTGGTGCAGTAGGAAGGAGTTTGGACCTGCCTAGGCTCAGTGTGCTGGGCTCTGCTGACTCCCCATGGGAGACCTCGATTTGGGGAATGTGGGGATGTGGGGTGACTTGGGAAGGAGGACTGGGGGGTGGGAGGAGGGAGGAGAGAGGAGGGGGGATCTGTAGATGGTGTGTGGAGTGAGTAGAAAATTTATTAATAAAGAAAAATGAAAAAAAGTGTTACATAAAAGTAAAGGTATTAAATTATCTTTTATGTTATTATGTCTTTCCTATGGAATAAAAGACTAGACTATGTATTTTGATATTGAATTCCCCAAACAGAAAACATTAAGAAAACAATTCTATTTAAAATTACATAAGAAATACAATAAATAATAAAAATGCCTCCAAGGGGATTAAATATTTGTACATTTAAAACTATAAAGCATTTCAAAAATAAATAAATTCCATGAAACATAAGTACAAATTAATTTCCTAACTAATGTGGCTAGGCTATAATTCCATAGCCCACCCCTATCAAAATTCTGACAGCTTGTTTTTTAGAAATAGAAAAATCATTTCTCATATTCATATAGGGCTCCAAAAGGCCCAGATATTCTTGAAAAGAGGACAAAACCCTAAGACTTATGCTTCCTGATAGAAAAATATATTATGAAGCTGCACTAGTCAAAACTGTGAGCTTTCAGTATGTGAGAACTTTACCAGATACCAGTGTAGGAGAACCAAGAGTGTAGATGGAAACTTGGGTAATTTTTGTCAAGAATATTAAATTCCTTGGAGAGAAGTCTCTTTGACAAATGGTGCTCAACAAAACTGAATTTTAATTTCAGAATGATGATACTTGATATGGAATTATATAATAAACTCAAATTAACTCAAAGTTGATCAATAGCTTATTTTATAAAAGTTAATTTTATAAAGAGCTAATTTTATAAAATTCTTAAAGAAAATACAGGGGTCAGTCTTCATGATCTTGTATTGGCAAGATACTCAAGGAAATAAAAGACCTTGAATTTATCCAAATTATGAAACTTTGTGTTTCAATGCACACCAATGATGTGAGAAGGTAGTCTATACAGCACAAGAAAATAGTATAGCTCTAATATATGATTGACATCCACCAATGCTGTATGTCAAACCTAGGACCTCTCTCAGCCTCTGCGATACTTTAAACACAGAGAATATGTATATATTAATACCATAAATTCAGCCTTAAGAAAATACTGCAAGGAAAACATGAGGGGTAAGCTTGAATAGATATTTTCCAACAAAGACGAACAGAACACATAAAACATACTCAGATGTTAGTTATAGCAAAACACAAACCGAAAGCTGATGTAAGTACATAGTGTCGTCCAATAGGAAGGCATTATCTAAGAGAGAAATGAAGTGTGTGATGAGAAATTGCAATCTCTGCAGTAGCATTCACTAGAACGTGAAACATTTTATCTCTTTAGAAAGTTAACCATGAAATTGCCACATGACCTGATAATTCCCATAATTCCATTTATAGATATAACACCCAAGAACTGAAATAGAGTCTTGGATGCCAATGACCTTTGAGGATTGTTTACCACATGCCCACTGAAAACAGTGTCCCTTCACCCAGAAATAGCTGAAAAAAAATTACACATAACTTGGATAGGCACAAAGAGGAATAGTATTCAGCCATAGCAAGGAATTAAAATTTGATCAGAAAGTGAATCTTGAAGATATTATTTTACATGAAGTAAAGATATAAGGTGGTAAATATTCTATGACTCTACTTACATGGAGTATGTAGAACAGGCAAATGTATTAGACACCAAAAATAGATTCAATGTTACTGAGGAGGTGATGGAGAGTCCATGAGTGTATCTCTTAACCAGTACAGAATTCCTGCTTAGGGTACTAAAAATATTCAGAAACAGAGTAGTTAAAGCACAATAATTTATATTATTATTGTAAATATAATTAGTGACAATAAATTATATTCTTAAGATGGTGACAACTTTTATGATATATACATTTTTTACAAATATTTTTATTTATGTGTCAGTGTGTATATGTGTAGGTGTGTGTGTGTGGGTGATTTATAAGGCAAAATTTAGTTATTAGTTATCAGAATTATTAGTTCTAACAGTATAAAGGATTTTGATTCAGGAAAATAGGAAGTTATTTGAGAGATTTATTTGTAAGGTGGAAAAGGAATTTTACAATGTGATTAAAATATAAATGGAATCTCTTACACATTAGGAGAATTTTTCTTGGATACATATGTGATTCAGAGGATTTTTTGTATTTAGAAATAATGTTTAGAAAGAAATTAATCCATTTAATGAGTATGAAAGATTATATAGTGATGCAGAAATATTAGCAATGACCAACAAGGTCAATACATTCTTTATATTCTTAGGAACTTGTCATCTTTTATAACAAAAGCTTATACTTCATTATGCAGGGAATTCATGCATACAAACATGAAAATTTACAGTTACTTAATATGAAACTACACAATTAACATAATCAAAATAAATATGAGAAATATCTTTAAGTTATTACAGAGAGGTAAAATAAATTCAAATTAAAAAAAAAACCAAGGAAGTAACAATATGTGAGTCTACACTGAAAATGGCCTCTTAGGAAAGCAGGCGTAACAATGCCACTTCCTAGTGGAGTTGGTGGAGCCAGATCTCAGTTCAGGATTTAATTCTTAACTCTCTGAGCAAGTCACTTAATCTCTTACTTTTGTCTCAGTCTGTTTTCCCAAGATTGTAAACTAACGTCTTGCTCATGAACATTCTCTGTTCAGAATAATAATAAAAACAACTATTCCACTCTGTTCACACCATCTCAAGGCCAAGATCATTGTCATCTCAATATCTACCGAAAAAAGAGACAGTTAATCAAACTCAGTTATATTAAAGAAGAAAATATTCGTTGTATTAGTAGAACATATCTGTAACTGTGACAACATCTATTGATGCTTTTCTTCCTCTGTTTAATAATCTAATGAGGAGCCATCTACCTGTCTGGAAATGTACAGGAAACTGTGGTAAAATAAGCTTAAGTGAGCTGACCAAAGAGAAACATGATAAAAAGCTATTCTTAGACAGAGCCTATCTCTAGTTGTAGTAGTTGGAGATTGAGGTGAGCACTGGGCAGTCTTAGTACGAAGAGGGGAGGAAGTACAGGGGAGAATCCTGAGCTCCTTTCCTCCAGAAACATGCACTCCCCATAGGAAGAAATGGTGTCCTTTACGAATTTTCAAGAATTTTGGAATTAACCAGATAACATTTCAAAGAAATGGTTTTGGGAGAGACACTGTTTATTACAGTGCTAAGAACTGAGCAAGAAGAAAGAAAAAGTTTTAAAATATAAGAAGCATTCTCTCAAACTTATATACTGTGTGAAAACAGAAAAAAAGTGGTCGACAAAGAGATTGAAAAGGCCGACAAATAATACCAAATGAAATTAGTATTTCACATCTTATAATAAAATTTTTGCTAGGATGTACATATATAATAGTGAATATTTTAAATAAATTTGCTAGAGAAAATAGTTATTTTATAAAACATTAGTCATTTGACTTTTATATACTGGCAACAATTTCAGGCTTTTTACAATGAAGCTTTCATGTGCTTAGATTGTGAGTTGAAAATAATCCTCCTGTTAGACATAGTGAGGTTATCATCATTCTCAGTGTCGCCACCCTCCTCTTCCTCCTACTCACGGTCTCGTGTCTAATAGCAAAAGAAGTGAAGGAAAATGTAAATGATGCATCCTAAGCACTTGCCTCGTCACTGCAACTTAGGTGATGTAGTCTACAAACACTAAGAATACATCAAGTTCTAAGAAGCCATTATGTTATTTTTGTGCATGTGTGTGGGATGAGTGAGCACCTGTGGATGTTTGTGTATATGTGTGTGAAAGATGCTTGTGTGAAGCACCTGTGCTTATGTGAGTGTGGTGTGTATACATGTACATGACATGTGGGCATCTATGTATGTGTGTGTGTGTGTGTGTGTGTGTGTGTGTGTGTGTGTGTGTGTGTGTGTGTGTGTTTTCTTTTTATAAGGAAACGGCAAGTGTGTATCAATGCCTTAAAGAAACTATGAAATATTGGGTCTAGGGAGATGACTCTGTGGTGAAAATCACATGCCACTCTTGGAGAAGAGCAGGGCTCAGACCCAAGCATCTGCCCAGCACATTACTGCTCTCTATGCCTCCAGTTCAGACTATCTAACACCTCCTTCTCCACAGGCAAATATGCAGCACATACAAATATGCATGCCACACACACACACACACACACACACACACACACACACACACACACACACAGAGAGACAGAGAGAGACAGAGAGAGAGAGACAGAGAGAGAGAGAGACAGAGAGAGAGAGTCTATGAAAGGAAATAAATGAACAAATAAAAACAGACTAAGATGTAGCATGTAAAAAATAAAAAAAAAGGTTCCATGAAAACAACTCAAATTCAATCTAAAAATTGGGATATTGTAATAAAGCGTGCAACAGGTTTCCATTTATCCATTTATATTTTAGTTGTTTTATATGTTTTGGTGAAATGGTGTATGCACTCCTGGAAATGTAAGGCCTCTTTATATAAAACTGATATGTTGCTGATAGGTGACCCATTTATATCTAGCAATAATCTATATCATATCATAGTAAAAATATAAATGATCAATAATTTTGGTGCTTTTGATAAGGCATATAAAGATTTTCAAAACTCTCTTTACATGTAAAATAAATTACCCATTTAAAAATAGCTTAATATAATAGCTGGCATATTTACTCAGGCAAAGAGAAAAGGCAATAGCACAATATTAATATTAATGTGTTTTCTGATGTACCTGAACATAGGCTTTAACTGTTAGAACACTCATTTCTATTATTTGCAGCTCCCCTATGGTTTCATGGCATGAAAGTTGAGAGATCAAACTTGCTCACTAATGCCAGTTAGTCTATAAACAAGACTCCCCAGCCTCTTCTGCAGCTTCCTTTTGCCAGAAGAAACAAATGTCTGCTGCTTTCATGCAGCCAACTTTGAATTTTGACAAGGAGGCAAAATGATACAAAGCCAACAAATTCCAGAAGAGGAATCTGGTCTCAACCTTAGACTACACAGGCAAGTAGTGGTGACCTGAGAGCTGATGGTAATCTTGGTTTTGATAGTCTCCCTCTGGTTTCAAAGCATAACTAAAACAGTTCATTCTTTCCCATAAACTAATACCATGAGCAAGTTACACAGACGGCCAATAATCACAGAGTATTATACTATTTGATTTTTATTACCACTCCATCCCCATCTTGCCATTTTGTTCTTCATGCCATTTCCTTAATGTAACAAACTGTTGCATTCTGGATTTGTGCTTGTACATTATTAACAAACACATTCAAGACCACTGTAAAGAAGTTAAACAAGTATGGTGTTAACTATAAACATAAGAATATATTGGCAAAAATCTTTTAAGGTGCTTGCTTAATTTCAGGTACTACAGTAGGCACTTTTTATGTAGTTCTGTTTTAATTTTACAATGCTTTGTACTGTTGTAATCATCTGTGCTGAGCAGGTACAGGGGCTGAGGTGGAACAAAAGGAAGGTGAATTCCCACTATTCCCAGTCAAGGTGACTGACCAGCTGGATATACCTGCTGATGAAGGTCATTTGTTCTTCATACTCATCTTAAAAGAATAAATGTCAACTTTGTCACTCAGAGTCACCCAGAGGTATTTCAGCACTAAATATGAAAGGGAAGGAATATTGTGTCACCTAAGCATTTTATTCAATGCTTCTTATGAGTGAAATATGTGTTACCACCTACAAAGTGCAGGCTAGCTGTTGCAAAGTTTCACTGTTGCATTAGAAGGAGTGGGCAGGCCAACACTAGTTTCTTTGTGGTTAGAAGGTATTCTCTTTTTAAAAGACTGAGCTGCACAGATGGAGTAGGTTCATTATCACACTGTGCAAATTCATTAGAGACAGGGGCATGGAAAGTATGGTACACATAAGTAAAGGAAAAGGAATGGTCTAGTTCGGCCCTATAATATCAGCCATCCTCTTAAGTAGATATTACATAATGTCATAGCCTTTAAAAATACACAATTAGAGAATCTGTACACTATTCAGATGGAAGTGAATAAACATGATCAGATGGATGGAAAAGAAAAACCTGTGAGACAAATTTAAATGTGTGTGTATGGATATGTAAAATTAAGAAAGTTTCTTGACATAAGACCATAGCTGATAGATCACTACAAGTAGACTAAAGCAGACTTTTACAGAACTACCACCATGTAAGAATAGATACAGCATGATGGGAAGGACCTGTGAATTGTGAAGGAAATTTGGGTCTGACGGGACTTTGTGTGATTTACAACATGGAAAAATAAAGAAAATTCAAGGATGCAAACTCATCTGTGCTGAAGAGTTTCATGACCTAGGCGAGAACATAGCTGCCTGAATCACTGGAAGCTGTTGAAGTCGGGTATTGAGACCTGCTATACATAATCATCGAACGAGCAGACTAAGCAGTGTATTATGCTCTGCTGTTCAGACCAGCAGTGTGCTTGCAGAACATTTCAACTGACTACACGCATAGGTACTTTACTTTCGGAGTACTGCTGTTTTACCTCTAAAGCATATACTTCCATTTGCTTCACAAATGTGCATCTATTGAATTTTATTTTTTTAAATGTTTTCTAGTCAAGTTAAGCCAACGAACACTAGAATTTCTCTTTCGTTTTCCAAGCTATTTACAATTTGATTGTCCAATATTCAAACTATTCAAACCTACATTCCAGGAAACTCTTTGGCAGGGTTAGTTGTGAGTCTCAGGTTCCAAGTACCTCAATATCAATTGTCATGTGAATGTGAGAGCATTTTAACCTGAATTCACGTGGCCAAATACAAATACTCTGTTGTGGTCATATGCAATATGGAGCTAAGGCAAACATATTGAAAGCCATTCATGGTCAAACAGATTGTGAGACAAATACATACATACATTTACAGGTACTTTATGCAGATCTATGTGTATGTAACTTGTTGCTCAAAGATGACTTTTTTTCCTTTTTTGCCTAATTCAAAAGCCAACAATAAGGGGAATTTAAACTGCTTTAAAATGACCTGATATTCTTGTTAATGGTATATTTAGAAATTTACAACAATATAAATATCGTAAAGTCATGAGTTCTGAGAATTAGAAATAATTAAATAGAATTGTAATTGTTTTATTAATTAAATTTTCTCATTTATTTTACATACTGACCACAGTTTTCCCTCCCTTCTCTTCTCCCTTCACCCTGCCTGACTTCTACTCCCTTCTCCATCCACTCCTCCATCTCAGTTCAGAAAGGGGCAGGTCTCCCATGAGTGTCAAGAAAGCATGGCACAGAAGAACCATTAAGTTTAGTGGATTTGACCTACCTTCTCTCCAAAGAACATAGCTGAAATAATACCCTAAGATATTTCATTGAAAATGGAGAATATACAAAGTAAAACCTACTCTATTAACTAATTCAACATCATTGGGAAAGGCAGTAGACTTTGTATGTATCTTCCTTTGTCTGTAAACTGAAAGAAGTAGGCTTTGTAGATAACAGCAGTCCTTCACATCATAGATCTGTATCATTCCTTAGCTGTAACTATTATTTACTCTTCTACCTGTTGCCTGCATTCATAAGCTGGGAGCAATTTCTGGAAGCATGGCCGTTCCCATTACACAGATTTGATAACTAGTTTAGGAGGATTTAAAATGCCTTTGACCTGGCATGCAATACTGACCACGTAAGCAAAGAGCTCCTGTTCTACGAAACTCTGTCACAGCCTTTTAAATCTCAAATGCTGTATAATTCCACATTCTGCATTATGAAAAGTAGTGACTGGAGAGGGGCATGTTTGAGGTCTTTATAAAGTGACCATGTCTTCAGAAGGAGAAGACAGGACAAGGGGTATGTATCAGGATGACACTGTGCCCTTTAGGGTTCTCTAGAAGCAGTTTGTGCAAATGTCTCAGTGCACTCAATATTGGTGATTCAAATGCAAGTTTATTCCACAGAACAATTGCTTTTGCTTTTCAAGGCAGGGTTTCCTTGTGTAGCCCTGGCTGTCCTGGAACTAGCTCTGTAGACCAGGCTGGCATTAAACTCACAGAGATCCTTCTGTCTCTGCCTCCTAAGCGCTAGGATTAAAGGTGTGCACTGCCACCACCACCAAGGAACAACTGCTTTGATTGAAGGCTGTTTTGTCAGGAGTATTGGCCATATTATAAAGAACACTCAGGTATAACAGTGATGTTGAGACCTTGTATAAAAAGGGGGGAAAAGGTAGTCATTAGTTTAGAGTAGTCAGCTTTAGAGATATGCAGTTCCTCTGGTATCTCTGAAATTGGAACTGATGTTAAGGGAAAGTCATGAACCTACCATCCTTACAGGAAAATTCTTAAATTCTTCAAATATGACATAATGAAATGGGAAAGTTGAATCAGAGTTCTTACTCTGTCACCTGAAGTTTTATTCATTTTTCTCTCTTCTGCTCTGACAACATAAATCATCTGAGTGCACATTTAGCTCCTGTGAAATCTCAAAGATGAAGAAGAAAAGCAACTACTGCCACACATTCCTAAATCAGGGTACAAAGAGTGGGCTGGTTGGATCTCCAGCTCTCTCTTGCTCTAGAGCTCTCTCTTGCTATTGCTCATTCTCTCCTCTTTATTGGGCGATGCTGAAGTACTAATACCCTGAAGCACATCTAGCCATTAGAAAAACATTCCACAAGAGAGGAAATATCAGCATGACAAGCCATATTGGACACCCTTGAATTCTCCTGAGGCTGGTTACCTTAGTAATGCCAGCTTTGTTTCTCATCTGATCTTGCAAATTTTCAATATCCAGTGTTTTGAACTTCATTTCAGAGGCATCTTTGATTACTTCCTTATGTTCCAATGCAAGTCTTGAGATATCATATATACTTGTCCCTGCTGATGTTAAGAACTGAATTCTTATGCTGGTGTGTGCTCCTTTTAATGCATGTCTTTAATGTGGGAATCCCTGTGGAGTGTAAGTAACCAGGGCATCTTCTGCATGTTCTCATTTAGAGCAGAGAAGGGGACAGAACTTACAAATGTGATTTTTATTTCACCTAGCAGAAAGAAGTCCCTAAGGTCCAATTATAAGACCTAGTAGTACTTGGACAGACCGCTAAAGAAAATAGTGATTTCTGGAGATTTTTCTAATTTATTTATTCCTAATTGTATGTAATCACTCTCAGTGATGAAGAAAAATACGGGGACTATATATATATATAGTTGGAATATATATATATATTGTTGGAATTGAGTTAGAACATGAAGTTCTAAGTATGTAACATAAAGTAACATAAAGTTCATACAGTCATAAAGCCACTCACAACAATATGTGGCCAGAATTAAATTAATGTCATATTTTCTTGAGAGAATATGGTCTATTCCATGCTAGCACTGGTGTTACCACATAGCTGAGGATGACCTTGAACTTTACACCACCCTGCCTCTATTTTCCCAGCACTGGGATTATAAGAAACACTGGTCTAACAACTTCATTTTTTTTATTGTTTATAGACTTTGTTGCAGAATGTATCATCTGACTATAAGCTGGAAATGTTGGATTCCATGACAATGAATGTCTAATCCGAAAGTGAGACATTAGTTACAGAGGTTAAAAATTATAGTGAGATAATCCAACTTCACTTCCAGTATGAAATTTAAAGATTAAATTAAAACCAGATATGAAAATTACACAAAAAGATGAGATAATAGTCCTGTATGAATGTCTCAAAGTCTTCTATCCTATCCTAATATTGGCTTGAATTACAATGTTAGTTGTTATCACAAGCAGCACACAGAACTATTTTCTTTTGTAAAATACTTTAAAAATCTTCAATATGGGGCATATCTAAGTTTCTAGTAAGTAGGAAAAAGTGTTTAAATGATTCAATAGCTAGCTCAAGTTTAGAAAGACAAAAGAATTATATTACATCTGCCTGCATTAATTTAGTATAAATTATGACAAATTAGTAAGAGTGCCTGTCTGTGTCTGGAAAATTGTTCCATACATTTCATATTTGGTTTAAAACATATCCATAAACACATATACCAATGCTGTGGTCAAATATCATAGTCTGACAGGGTGGCGGGGCTGTATAATTACTTTGTGCTTTTAGGTTTTTCCTGTAGACCTTCCTCAGCACTGCTCTGGCTGTGTTCTAACATGTCGTCTAACACATGAAAAGGAACAAACTGATGGGAAAGATAAGCAGGTTCATGATTATAAGGAAATTGTTACAAGAAAGGGGTGGAGAAAATGGTGTGTGTCATCTGTCTGTTTTCTATGTATATTATCCGCATATCTATTACTTATCTCTCATCTATCTGTCTACCTATCTATCATTTGAATATTTAGATATTTATCTATCATCTAAAAATATGTCACCTAAGTCTCACATATTTTCTATAATCTATATGTTTTTCTATATCTATTACCTATCTATCACTGATCTATAATATATCATCATATTTAACTCCCAGTGCCTGATAGGTGCTCACTTTATTCCTGTATATGAAATATTTATAAATAAAATAAATTCCATGCTATTAACTGTGGTTTGTCTTTTTCTTTTTCTTTTTTTTCGAGCCAGGGTTTCTCTGTGTAGTTTTGGTGCCTGTCCTGGAACTCACTCTGGAGTCCAGGCTTGCCTCGAACTCACAGAGATGCACCTGGCTCTGCCTCTGGAGTGCTGGGATTAAAGGTGTGCACCACCACTGCCTGGTGTCTTTTCCTTTCAGAGAGACATGAGTTGATGTCAGCAAATGCAAAGAATAGTTGTAAAAATATTTAGTTAATGTATTCAGAGCAGAATTTGAGGTGAGGTTTATCTGATCCCCAAACAAATTTTTGTACTGTCTAAGGGAGGAAAATTATTTGTATAAATACAGATAGAATACAGACCTAAAAGTATTAACATAGAATTATTGAACTAGAAGTGTTTCTTAAATATTTTGAAATTGAATCTCTGCATTTTGAAACAAATCATTAAACAGTTACTGGAGATTGGGTCAAAAGTACAGTAGCAGAATACACTAGATTTGATGTGATCAAATATTCTATGGGAAGTCGTAAATTTTGTTCAAGTCATGTGATTATTCCTAAAAATGGGTTTTACATTTAATAAGTAAATTAATATTCATTGTTATTATTAGCTTTGACATTTTGATACTTTAATCAGAAACTAAGCATGAAAAGTCTCATGAAAATTCTGCAGTAACATTCTAATTGTGTAGTGCAATGAATGGTGTTTCTTCTCTTGCATCATTGTTTATTGACCTGATGTGACAGGTCTTACTGTGACTTTACCAATACCTTTCATATTTGTGATGTGAGAGTCCATATATTTTCTACTTTCAAACAATCTTATGCATATGTATTGAGCCAATATGCTATTAAGCAAAACAGAGAAATAGAAAACAATAGATAAAAATAAATATAACATTAAACAAGCTTTAAATATAATTATATTATCAAAGAGTTACTAGTTAAATGGAAAATACTGAGGAAAATTCAACATGTTTATAATACTACTAATTTGATTATGGATGTAACATTTAATAGCTATTGTGAGACAATTATAAAAAGTGAAGAAAGGAAAAATTGTTAAAGAAACAAAAAATTTGCTTAAAAAGCTGGTTTTCTTGGTTTGAATAGAGTGGTTGCCACAACTGTCTAGTCATTACATTCTAGTTCTAAGGAATTTTGGTACACCAGTATTAGCAATGGCTTTATCTTCCTTGAATCCCTCATTATGTGATGTTAATGATTTTTAACTTCCTTTTTCTTATCTAGCAAATAGCTACACAATATTAGCCCTATGCACATTGCACTAAAAATGTGCTTCATTTCCTTTCTCAGTAGTGTGCTAGTAAATATTTAATATGTGATTGTGGGGCCACTTGGTTCATTATACTTGCCAATATCTGTGGTGTAAACATACCAGTGACTAATTCAAGTTACCAGTCAGTGGGTATAGGCATACACAATCAGCTCAGGCAGCTCTCATTTGGCCCATCCTAATGCTGCTATTGTTGCTGCTGTTGATATATAAGATAAATGGAATCTAACTGCACTGAAGTGACATACAAAGTATCTTAGTCATGGTTCTACTCTTGTGAAGAGACATCATGGCCACAGCAACGCATAAAGGAAAACACTTAGCTAGGGCTTGCTTACAGTTTCAGAGATTGAATCACTGTCATTCTGGCGGGGAGCATGGAGGCAAGCAGGCAGTCATGGTGATGAAGAAGTAACTGAGAGTTCTACATCCAGATCAGAAGGCAGCAGATGCTCTGGGCTTGGAAAGGGATTTTTGAAACATCAAAGCCCACCCCCAATGACACATTTCCTCTAAAAAGGCCACACCTCCTAATCCTTTTAAGTAGTGCTACTCCCTGGTAACCAAGCATTCAAATATGAGCCTGTGGGGGCCATTCTTGTTCAAACCACCACACAAGTAAATATAGTTAATGAAGCCTAGGTCCTTAGGGCGATATGTAACCTGGTGCTGAGGATAGCAAAATGCCATAAACTCAGAGAGAAACAGAGAGAGGGTAGGAAGAAATATCCATCCAGAATAATCCTTGATGATGACCGAAGGGGTGTTATGTCTCAAAAGTCTATCATTTACCGTGCTTTTCTAACAAGTACTACATGCATATGATTTTCTAAGCAAGAGAAATCAGACATAAATAATAAAAATGACACTTTTGTTATTATTATTAATTTTCTTCATTTTTATAACAGACTTTTAAAAGAGCTTTTTACCTTGAGAGGAAGACACACAGGTATTCTATTTACTCCAATGTAGCATGAATCTTAAAGAGTCTTTATTAATAAAATAAACCCAGAGCCAAGTATTGGGGTGAACACTGGAAGATCAGAGAGACAGAACAAGCCACAGCTAACCACACCTGGCCAACTTTTCAGCTGGTCTTGTTTCCTCAGACTGGAAGCTTCTGTGTCCTCATCCCAATGACTCTCAGCTGAACTGTGCTGCTCAAAACCTAAAAGCTTAACCAGCCAAATGCTTCTAGTTTCTGGTTCTCATGCCTTATATACCTTTCTGCTTTCTACCATCACTCCCTGGGATTAAAGGCATGCTTTCTGGGATTAAAGGCATGAGTCACCATGCTTGGCTGTATCCTTGAACAGATGGATTTCTGCCTCTGGAATGCTAGGATTAAAGGCGTGTGCTACCACTGCCTATCCTCTATGTTTAATATTGTGGATGCTCTGTCTCTGACCCCAGGTAAGTTCATTAGAGTGCACAATATTTTGGGGAACACAATACCACCACATTTCCTCTCTTTTTGTCTAAAATTAAAAAAAAACTTATAACTAATACAAGAAAAACTATCTAATAAGTATATACAATATATACAGTCAAAAACTCCATTATATCTATTAACAATGTTCAGTCCAGTAACATTTGATAAACTGAGACAGAAAATTTTTCATTACTTATCCTATTTAAAACAAGTAGTTCCTTTTTAAAAGTAGATTCAAAAATTGACCTTTTTATCTTATCATATCCATATTCTATCTTTTTTCTTTTCATAATAGATTCAGTAATCTACCTTTCATCATTTTTATATCTTCCCCTTTTTCTTTTTAGAATAGATTCAGTGATCTACCCATGTATACTATTATTTCTTTATCTTTTTTCTCAGAATAGACTCAATGATTTACCTCATATCTATTTTCTCTTTTTCTTTTTCTTTTTTTTTTAAACAAAACCTCTGAATCTAATCTCCATGTTCAGCTTTTTTCCTGACCATTAACAATTAACAACTTGTAACCAACTGTCATAAACAATGACAATATCCATAACTCATTAAATGACCAAAAACCTCCCATCCCACCTCTTGGGAATACGGGTGTCATTTTCTTAAAATTACTTCCTGCTTTCTGGAGGGTGAAGACATCTTTAGGGAATCCTGAAAAGAAATTTTTTAGGTTAATATTCAAGTCCTGTATCATTTGTTCAGTCTCTGCATATTGAGAAAGTGCAGGGTTTGTTTCAAATCCTTGTTCAAGTAGTCTGTCAGGCTGGATCATTTCAGCTAGCCATCTCGAAATTGTTGTGAGCACTTTGTAGTCCAAAGTCGATGTTTTGGTGGTGTTAATCAGCTTAATGGCTTTATCATAGTCCATGTGGAATCATCTTTGTGGAGTCCCATCATCCTTTTGAAGATTTCAAAGTTGCTGTTAGGCGTGGTCATGGTTCCCTGCAGATTTTTTTTTTTTTTGGCGCCTCCTCTGTGGTTTGGAGCAATCACAGTCTGATAAATGTCTGTCTCTCGAAACCATGAACATTCTTCCCTAGAAGAGAAAATCTTCACAGCAATTTCTCCCCACCATTTGTCTTGCCAAACTTTTCCAAACTGACCTTTACCGATGCTTTCTTGTAACACGATGATCCCGGCAATTCTTCTCTGAACAAACAGTAGTAAATCCTTTGTCCCAGGTAGCAGCATCACTGCAATCACCAACATTAAGAGAAGGAGCCAGTAACTTGGAGCAGCAGCCGCTGCCTCCATAGTCCCGCTGCCACCGTTTGTGGCTAGGTCCTGACCGAAGCTTCTCCTTAGCAAGCCTCCTAGGCCGGCCTCAAACTCGAGATCCTCCTGCCTCTGCCTCCTTCAGCAAATCCTACTGGCATGCACCACCACAATTTGCCCAGTGTAGCTCAGGCCTGAGCTGGGGCCCACAAGGCCACAGGCAAGCAGCTTTTTCATGAATTTGTACCACGAACGTTGGGTACCAGATGTAGATTTAACCATCATAATGTGGTGGTATTGTGTTCCCCAAAATATTGTGCACTCTAATGAACTTATCTGGGGTCAGAGACAGAGCAGCCACAATATTAAACATAGAGGATAGGCAGTGGTAGCACACGCCTTTAATCCTAGCATTGCATTCCAGAGGCAGAAATCCATCTGTTCAAGGATACAGCCAAGCATGGTGACTCATGCCTTTAATCCCAGAAAGCAAGCCTTTAATCCCAGGGAGTGATGGTAGAAAGCAGAAAGGTATATAAGGCATGAGAACCAGAAACTAGAAGCATTTGGCTGGTTAAGCTTTTAAGTTTTGAGCAGCACAGTTCAGCTGAGAGCCATTGGGATGAGGACACAGAAGCTTCCAGTCTGAGGAAATAAGACCAGCTGAGAAGTTGGCCAGATGAGGTTAGCTGTGCCTTGTTCTGTCTCTCTGATCTTCCAGTATTCACCCCAATAACTGGCTCAGGTTTGATTTCATTAATAAGAACTGTTAAGATTCCTGCTACATCCCCTTGTCCACAAGTCACCTTAAAGTACTTAACATATTTTCCTGTTCAGTTTCTATCTACTTATTTTCTTCATATTGATGTTGACACATTTTATAGATTCAATCATCATAGTGTTCAGCATTTCATAGTAACATGTAAGCCAAAACTGTATTCAAGATAGTTGGGAAACTATAGTCAAACTTAGAAACTACAGTGAGACACAGTGGAGGGAATTCTAACCCTACATTGATTGCACATTTTTTCCTTCTTTAAAGTGTCTTCCATTCCATTTTGCTGTATCCTTTCCAGACAATACACACATTATCTTATGGTTTACTGTTTTCCTTTCAACCAATAAAAATTAAATCATATGATTAAGTTTAATCATATGTACTTGATTTTGGTACTCTTTTAATGACCATATTTCAGAAATATCTAAGGGGATTTTTAAATCATTTATTTACTCTTGATTTATATCTGTCAATTCAGATTCATATAGACATTACTTTACACTTTGTGGATAGTAGTTTCATGATTTGAATGATATTTTCTAATTATAACATATTTTTGTCAGTGAATTCATTAATAATAATAATAATAATAATAATAATAATAATATTTATTATGAGTATGTGCACATACTTCAGAGTGCATGTGGAGGTCAAAGGTCAGCTCTGTGGGCTTGATTCTTGACTGCTACCCAGGAGACTTGATAGGCATGCCCCTTTCCCTGTTTAGCCATCTTGACCTCCCCCACCATGGATTGGTTTTAAGTCTATTGATCTAGTTGGTCACTTCTCAGAGTTATACTTTCCTTGTGATGTTGGGAGTGTACTTCCTCTGGGTTTAATGAAGTCCAATATTCCCCAAGTTTAAGGTCCAGTAATAAGTTTCTGTTTGTTCTCTGAGAGAAGTTTCCTTCATGAAATTGATGAGAGACTAATTTGAACCAAGTTCAGTCTTACCATATTCTAAAGACTTATTTTTATTTTCCTCTATGTATGAGTTTGGATCTATGTGAGTGAAGGCTGTGTGTGTGTTGTGGGTGCCCAAAGAGGCTAGAAGAGGACATCTGATCTCTTGGTGCTGGAGTTGCAGATGGTTATGAGCAGGGTGAAGTGTTTGGAACCTAGCTCAGGTCCCTGTAAGAACAGCGGGTGCTCTTCTCCTCTCCAGACCCATGTTTCACATTTCCCTACATGCATTTAACACTGTCACCCACAATTCCAATGGGTGGGCAATTGCACTTAAGCCATTCCAGAGTGCCTTGGGGTATTTAGTCAATGAGGTTGACCTGACTCAGGAGCTTGAAGGGTTTCTTTCCTCATCACTCATCTTGATTCCATATCAAAACACCACTTCATCAAACATTCTTTTTTTTTAAAAAAAAAATCTGTTCTGCAAAGTATTCCTTTGTTTTTGAGTATTGCAACACATGGTTTTACTGTTTATTTACTTAATCTAAAATTTTTCATCCTATATTGGGGTGTGTGTGTGTAAATTTTTGGCACTTCGACTCCAAGTCCTACCAGAACATTTTACTGGAAGTTTCTAGAACCTACTTCCTACTGTTTTTGCTACTGCATTTTGTTGTAGTAGTCTGCCTTTGTACAAATCTTCTCTTGTGTCAAATGTACCAGTCTTCTCAGTGAGACAGTTAAGGTCCTAGGCATCTCTAGTATAGTCTTGATCTATTTATCAGTCATTTCTATTACACCTCTCTAATAGCAAAAAAACTACATCATCCAGCCATGTCTACCAGCTACAACCATATATAACCTTCAATTTTGAATGCTTAAAGTGAAACCTTCAAAAGATTAGCATAAATTGACTTTGCCCATGCCTTCATTTGGCTCTTTTCTACATGTTGTATTTTGTCAAAATTTCTGTACTGCTTCCTTCACCATAAGTACCAGAATTGGTTGAATAAATCATTTATGCTATCTTATTAAGGCAGTTGGCTAAATAATTGAAATTTTGGATTAGAGATACAATTTTTATACATACCCATTTCATTATTACAGCATACATAAACTGAGCATATTTACTTATCCATACTTTAAAGGGATTTAATTTTGAAAGACTGAGACTAAGGTATAAGAAATCATAACAAATAATACTTATATGTTATGTAGTATTCATGTTCCAGAATTGGTGAATTCACTTAACATATGGTAACTCATTTATTCTACACAATAGACTTATAAGGTAACCATATAGGAACCTTATTTTACAGGTGAAGAGGTTTTAGGGGACAGAAGGTACCCTCTAAGATTCAATAGTAAATTGTAAATCTAGAATTGCAATGTGGTAGTCTTTTCCCTGAGTCTATTATTGTAGCCATTATATTTAACCTTTCAACAGACATACATTGTATTTTACTCCCTTTCAATGCATGTATATTGTCTTTGATTCATGCCACCTCTTAATAGATTAAACAAATTAATCCATTTGTCACTTCATGTGGCTTTAATCAAACAAACCATACCAATGCATGATGAATTCCTAGATTGATTGCGTATTCTGGAAAGCATTAGGTATAAAGATTCTGCCTTGTCATAATACTTTAAACAGCATAGATGTTAACATTAGCATTCTCTTTAAAAAATTAATTGTGGTTGCATAGCTTAAAGAAATTAGTTTTCATATTTATTTTCTGCTGTGAGAATGAAATCCCTGTAATACAAGAGGTACCTTAACAGTTTCTGGAAATGGTTATGAAAAAAAGTAAAAGAATAATTCCTGCCCCTGACAAACTTCATTTTATGATCACATGCATTGATGAGAAAGGGCATTAATATATTTTAAGGTTAGATGAGAGAAAAGAACCAAGTATAGCTATCTAAATGATTTCATATATTATATAATGATTTCTGTTAAATATTTAACATTGGGATAATATTCTTTTAGATTTATTTCCAAAAAAAATGTGCTCTCAAAACCGAGCAACAACTTTAAAACAAATCCAAAAAGCTTCTGATGCATCTTGAGGAGGCTTTCAGCTTTTAGGTTGACTCATGAAGGAGCGTTGTATCTGTTGTTCCATTAAGTGGAGAAGAAAAAAACTGACCCCCAGCTTCTTCCCACATTGAGTGATGATGAAGGTTACAATAGTTGGCATTTTGTAGAAGCTTCCAAATTGACCACATAAAAGTACGACATTTACTGTTGTTTGCTATTGATGGAATAATTACCAATGGAATGTCACACAAGAGGTGACCTTTTAAACACACTGGCAATATTAACCCAGACATTAATATTTTTAAACGGGGGACAGTTCATAAAGTACAGCCTTTTGAAATCTATGGGAGTTTGATAATTAGTCATATTCCCTATGGCAATTTTCATCTTAACAAGTTTTCCACTCTAGTGTCAGTAAAACTTTCTTGACAAAATTTAGTCAAATCACCACATAATAGATAATCATGAATAGTCCTGTAGCAGCACTCACTAATTATAATTACTGCAGAGCTGACTCATTCACTGACAGTCTGGTAAAATTAGCACTGTCTAAATGTAGACCCACCCACTTATGTTACTGATTTTCTCTTGTGGGAGGATACTCACTATTGGGGAATTTATCAACTATTTGAAACCAACATTTCAATGCTTTGTTGATGTTGAAATAGCTAATGTTTCCCATGAAATAATCCACTGTCCATTTGCTTTTAGGGTAAGGAAGTTTAATTACAGTTTTGTTTAATGTTTTTTATTCAGTGGAAGACAATTTCTCTACCATTAATGATAGTATATTGAACATATTATAAAATCTAGCTTTAAATATCAAAGGGCATTGTTTCCTGTTACAACATTTAAACAGAAGAAAAATATATTTTGATTGCATTTTCTTTCTAAAAATTAAATTTTCTCTACATAACACATTCTTTCTAAGGTGGCTTAGTAAAATATTTTCATTTTTCTAGAGAACCTACAGTTCTATCTCTTTCTCTCTTTATCTCTTACTCTCTCTTTATCTATCTATCTATCTATCTATCTATCTATCTATCATCATCATCATCATCATCATCATCATCTATTTCTATCTGTATCTCTTTCTCTTCCTCTCTCTCAGATAGGATCTCATTGGCTAACCCAGGTTGGCCTTGAATTCAAGATCCTTATGTTCCAACCTCTCAAAGTGCCAAGAAACAGGCCTCTGCCTGCACTTCAATCAAGATAAGAAACCAAAAAGGTAAAGCAGACTCAAGAGAGGGAAATCCAAATTTGAATTTTTTTGAAACTAAATTCTCAGTGTTATTTTTGGTCTATACATTTTAGTTTCCTTCTCAGAATCTGCTACATGTACTAGGGAGCACTGAAGGATTCTGTCCATTTTATTGTGATGGCAACAATCAGCAGGCCTCAACACCCCTTATCTTGGGTACCTGTATAGAAAGTGATTTAGATCTTTTCCTTCAACAACGAACTACAAGCCATTCAAATGTCCTTCACAGTATATGAGGAATTTCCGAATTAGTGACTCCCATATCACTTGGCCAGTAAGGGAAGATGAAAGATGACAGGAGTGAGTAAGTATGGAACTGGAGCAGGTGACAATCAGATGTCAGAAGGATGTGTGGATTTACCACTACAAAGATGAAGCGTGGTCAGCACGGAATGAAGATGCAGGTGACAAAAAGTCCTTTGAGATGATAATGAGGATGCTGTAGAGAGTTGAAGCTAAGGATTAAAACAGCAGTACGCCATTATGTTACCAAGAGATCAGTGAAATATGGAGACGTATGGAAAATTTGGTTTCATGTATTCTACAGCACTGAATCGTCTCCAAGCAGATATTTTTTAATGAGTTTTATTTCTGATACTTAACTAATATAGTCAGAATTGAGTTAAGCCTCTAACTTCATTTCTGAAATACCATAGTGTGACACAAAAGAAAGAATTCATACTTGAATGTGCGCCATAACCTCCGACAAGTTTAATATGAAGTACATTTTTTTTTTGGCTATGTAAGCCTCTGAAGCTTAGAGGTTCTTTATATTCCATACTATATTCATAGACAGCGTTGTTCATAGGAAGTTGATAATTTTTATTTACAGAATGAAAGAAACATCTTGTGATGAGTTAATAATTTATAATTAGGTAGAAATTGGACAGCTCGTGGTCTTTGAGGCTGCCAGTCCCTCTGCTGTCTGTCATATTTGGTTCTTTGGTTAGAAATGCTTCCTCCTGCATGGTTTTTTATTGTTTGTATAGTCTTACCCATTCAGAAAAATCATATCACAGTGCTGTGCCAGTACCCCTACCTCACATATCTGTATTATTGCAATTCTATATTTTCATGTATTATAGTGGTTCTCAACCTTCCTAATACTATAACCCTTTAATATAGTTCCTCATGTTGAAGTGACCTCCAACCATAAAATTATTTTCATTGCTTCTTCATAACTGTAATTTTGCAACTGTTATGAATTATAATATAAATATCTGATATGCAGGATATCAGATATGTGACCCCTGTAAAGGGTTGTTCTACTCTGAAAGGGGTTGTAACCCACAGGTTGAGAAATGCTGTTCTAGAATTTGTCATAATCTGTAATGATTTTCTTTACTTGTGTGTCTTTATCTTAGAACAGAGGATTCATGGGAGCATAGTGTGTTTCCCTCTATACATAAGCATGCCATGAAGCATGTAATGAGGATTTGAGAAATTATATAAAAAGAAACAAGGAGAGAAGAAGAGGCAGATGATAGATGAGGAGGATAAGAAGAAGGAGGAATGATGAAAAAAGAATGAATGGAGGAATAAAGAAAGGGAGGAAGGAAAAATAATAAAGCAGTTCAAAATAATCTTAAGATGAATGGCAATGCTCAATGTTTGATTCTCTTCTTTCCCTCTCCTTTATTACTTTCTTCCTTTCTTCTTCCCTTCCTTCATTCTGACCATGGGCTACAATGGTATTCACACTGTACTAAATATATAATATCACCTGACAATTATGAATAAGTTAATTTTGTACACATTTCATTTGAATGCTCAGTCCCCAATTAATGGAGCTGTTTGGGAAGGATTAGGAGGTGTGGCCTTGGAGGAGATATGTTTCTAAGGGTAGGCTTTGTGTTTTCAAAAGCTCAAGCTAGGTCTAATTTCTTGCAGTTGCTCTTGCTCTCTTGCTCTTGTTCTCCGACTGCTGCCTGTGAATATATGTCACTATGATTGGTTTAATAAGCAAGCTGACTGGCCAATAGCTAAACCGGATAAAGTTAGGTGGGAGAGCAAAACTGAGAATTGTGGGATGAGGAAGGGTGGCATCAGGAGTCATCAGACAGATGCAGAGGGAACAGGAGATGAGCATGCCATGCTAATAAAGGTACCACCGTGTGGCAGAAGGTAAATAAGGAATATGGGTTAACTTAAAATGTAAAAGCTAGTTAGTAATAAGCCTGAGCTATCGGTCAAGCATTTACAATTAATATAAATTTCTGTGTGGTAAATTGGAAGCAGCTCCTAGGATGGGAAATCTACAAATAACTTGCAAAAATACTTAAAATAAGAGATGGAATACTCAGCCCTAGATGAGACATATACCCCAAGGCTTGGGGAATATCATGAAAGATAAACTAGAAAGAATGCAATAGTTGGAAAATGTGGATGAGTACTGTGAAACTCTGCATTTTAGATATTACAAAACTAGTGTACTTTTGAACCATAGCAGCTTGCTTACCTGTACAAGACCAGCATAAGACCACATCTGCCATAATTCTGGTATAGATGGGATAGATGATCATCCCTTGTTGTGGAGTAATGTTTTTGTATACTGGTTTAATAAAACACTGATTGGCCAGTAGCCAGGCAGGAAGTATTGTTGGGATAAGCAGGCAAGGTGGGAAGAGGAAGGCTGAGTGAGGAGGTGCAGTCCAAGGAACAGCATGTAATGGCACACAGCACAGGTAAAGCCACAGAACACGTGGTGAAATATAGATTAACAGAAATGGGCTGAGTTTAAGTATAAGAGCTAGTTAGTGGTAGGCCTGAGCTAATGGCCAAGCAATTTTAATTAATACAATCCTCTGTGTGTTTACTTGGGTCTGAGCAGCTGTGGACGGGGCGGGACATAGGAAAACTTTCAGCTACAGTCCCTTACTGAGAAGCTAATAGTAGTTGATAGCTGCTGGAGGAGGAAGAATAGCTCTTCTTTGAGGATGTGGCCACTGGTAGATTAACCATACTCCAGTGGATGAGACCAAACACATGCATATATGGACAGCACTAATAAGCTTAATATGCTATAAAAAACAAAGGCATGAAATTGGGAAGAGGACCTGTTGAGAAGGATATGTGGGGAATATTGGAAGAGAAAAATAGGAGTAAACGTAATCATATTTTATTGTATTCAAGTATGAAATTCTTAACAATAAAAAAATTAAGAAAGGAAAGGGTATAAGTTCATGTGTATTCTATAGATACTGCTATACTTTTAAATTTATAGTTACCAGGCATATGTATTTATAAAAGCACACTTTTTTCTTATGGTAGTTATTGAGTAAATTTCCAAATCATCAAATTTACCTAATCTTTGTATTGGAAGACATTGCTGGTTGTTCAGAGATTACAGTCTTTCCATAGCATGGTAACTTATCTCATTACTCAGCAATATGGGGCTCCCTCCCTCCAGCAGAACTTCCTGCCTTCACTTACCCTTATCTGGAGAATGTCTCTGGATCTGGAGGACTGACCTTATCTAAAAGCTATCTCTAAACAAGATGCCTGACTTTTCTTTAGTTTGAACCCTGGTACAGATTCCTTCTAGAAGTCTCCCTTGCTTCACATATGATAACTAAAACTTGTGGTAGAAGCCTTAAGATAGGAGTGTGCTCCTTAAGGCAAATTAGGGTTTGTCCCCAGGCTCCCCAATCCTGTAAATTATTTATACTCTGGAATAAAGTTGAGCTGATTCTCTGAAGTCCGTCTCCCAGAGGGCTGTCTCCATTCATGCTCATGTGGCTCGTACAAGGCTTTCTACCACCACGACTACCTCTTGTCTTCTCAACCTGGTGGCCAACAGGCCAAGAGGGAAAGAGGACACCCACATCACTGTATTTGTTTTCAGAATTCCAACTATCCAAAAAAAAATCTGTAATGATGAGACTTTTTCTGAGGTATTATTTTTATTGTTTTGCACCAGAATTTGTGATGTTAGGGCCACTTCATGCCCTTTTGTTCATCTGTGCCATTTAGGCAAGGAATAAATGTCTTTAGTCACAGAGGTCTCTGCCTTTATTGTCACAAACTTTTAATACTTTCAATGTAAAAGTGTGTGTTATTGGAAATTGAAGCCAAGGCTTTATACCTGATAGTCAAACACCTCACCAAATAGCTCAGATAGGTCTTGGACTCACCACCCTTCTGAATATCTACGTTTCAAGGCATGTATCATCAGGTTTGTCCACCACATTCATTTTAAATGACAATATGTTCTCTAATGTTATCTGTCTGTTCCCTTTTTTACATTAAATTTTCAAACAAGAAATACATTGATAAACATTATAAAAATATAGTTTCAAAACTTACATTTTCTTAACCAATATATTGCTCGAGAAGCAGGAATATTTTTGAAATGAAATAATTTCATCGAAGATTGAGTCAGAGTTTGATATTCTGATTGAATATATTTACATAGTTTTCTTTCTGCTTACTAGCACTCTGTTTTCCATGGCTATTATTGAATACTTTCATAAGCAGTATGCTACCAATGTGTTTTTTTATATGGAGAGGGCAACCTTTTCAAAGTGGTTATAATATTAAATTAAGATTCTAGAGTAAGTGTCAAGTATCACAGCTGGAATAGCCCCTCTGACTTTGCCACCAATAGACATTGCTATCAATACCAAGATTTATGAATTAGCTGTAGGGAAAGTCTCAGAATAAACAAGGCATCAGCACTTGGGGCAAGCATCTTGAAGACATTTAGGTAATAGGATGTGACAATATTAAATGAAACACAACTTACAGCATATAGTTTGAGCTAAGCCACAATAGCAGGTGATTAATAAACAAGTCACTGACAGAATTTTAAAATAATAAGGATTTTGAATAGGAAACCTGACATGATGATATAATAACTACATTTCAAAATGTTTTATTCAAAGGAAACTATATTGAAAAAAAAGCTAACATTACTGTCTTCTTACCACTATGTTACTCAATTTAGTTATAGTAGAGATTAAAATTTTATAGCTTGGTGACATAAAGATTAGTTAACTCTTTTCACTGACAACATTCAGCTGGAAATGCTCTGATTTTGAATTTGCTGCAAAATAGGTTATCTTCAGTACAGAAAGTAACTTACCCATATTTGCAAGCATTCTAAAATACTTGGTGCAAATATTTCTAGAAATAACACATGAATTACTGTTCTATTTTGTGAATTTTTCATTCAGAACTTAACCTGAATGATTTATTGAGAAGTAAGTTGATTGTGAGCCAATTGATAAAGAAGACTTTTATTTGTATACTTGGCACTAGGCCGCTGAGCTAAGACAACTCCATATGTTCTAGTAAAATATACTTTCTGATGCTTCATATGACCTGAGATGGTGTGTGGTGATATTTTATTTGTGCTGAAATGTGGTGATATTTTATTTGTGCATGAATAAATAAAGCTTGCCTGGAGATGGGGAGAGGGGAGGCCAAGCATTTTAAGTAAACAAAGAAGTCAGGCAGTACACACCCTTAATCCCTTGGCAGGCAAGATCTCTGTGTGTTCAAGGCCACACTAGGGAACAGAGCCAAGCATGATGACACATGCCTTTAATCCCAGTACCAACCATAGAGACCTGGAGGTCTGTACAGGCAGTCAGACAGTGACAGAGCTGTGTAGGAATAGAAAGTGAAGTAGCTGGGCTAAGAGCCAATGAGAGGGCAGAAAAGTAAGGCATATAAGCCTTGGTAGACAGGAAATCATGCTCCTTGGAAGATATGGAGTTGGTGAGGTGAGGTTAACTGGTAGCTTTCCATATTTCCATGATATCTCTAAGTCTTTAACCCAAATTCCTGGCTCCTTGTTATTTATTTAATAAGAACACTTAGAAATTCATCTACGATGTTAGTGGGCAACATGTATCTCACATATGGAATTTAAATTAATGATTAATTTATATACATCAAAGTGCCATGCTAGTTCATGAAGTTTTCCCAGCTTATGTGCATAGTGGATATATATTCACCATCCACTGGTTTGAACAAGAATGGCTCCCATATTTGAAAGCTTGGTAACGAGGGAGTGGAACTATTTGATAGGATTAGAAGGATTAGGAGGTGTGGCTTTGCTGAAGTAGGAGTGTCACTGGAGGTTGGCTTTAAGGTTTCAAAAGCTCTGGCCAGTCCTAATCTCTCTCTCTCTCTCTCTCCCTGGATTAAGACATAGCTCACATTTATTGCTCCAGTGCCACGCATATGGTCTTTGCTCCATGCTATGATAATAAAATGGTAAGAAACTAACTTTCTGAAGCTGTAAACAAGCCCTTAATTAGATGTTTCCTTTCATAAGGGTTTCCTTGATCATGGAGTCTCTTCCTAACGATAGAACACTGACTAAGGCAATGACTCACGATCTACTTTCCATTGGTCATTAGGATGAGCATCAAGACATGGTGTTGGAATTAATTTTTCATATATTAGTGAATAATAATGGTTACTCCATAATACAGCCAATTTCATGTTTTCTCTTAGTGACAAGAATTAGAGTGACTTTTTGAGAATTCTTCTATATCTGGGAACACTAAAAGAGAATAATTTGTTATAATATCAAATCAGCAACAAATCTCAGTGAAATATTACCTTGTAAGACTGACTTCTGCCTAACAATCCACAGTTAAGAAAACACTATGAAAAAACTTGAAGCATTCATTGTGAAGCATATTTAAAATAAAATGTACAATACCATAGCAATTGTCATAGTCTTACAAAATAATACAGTTACTTGAATTTCAGCAAAACCTCCAGAGAAACATTTGTTGTTGTATGCATGTTCATCATCAACTATGACAGCAACGTGCACTTTGAGAGCTATGGTAGACATTTAGGCATTGATTTATCTCCTCAAAAAATAATCAGAAGATTCTACAGTTCATATTAATTAACATGCCACATAATGGAGCCTTCAGGCCTTATTAATATAAATATTTTTCAGTGTTACTTTTCTAAGGAAACATTGCTTAATTTAGTCAATCCAAGTGTACAGTAAGTCAAAGAATTTAATCTTTGTCCTGAAGGCTGAGGCTGAGCCTTCTTAATTCTACCGGATTCTAGAAAACAACCCTGCACTCTGGGAGGACAAGAGGCAGAGAGCAGTGCAAGCCAGTGTGTCAGGTAAGAGCCAGCAGAACAGAGACCGAGAAGGAAGACTTTCCAGGCTTCATGCAAGACAGAGGGCTATGGAAGGGTTGACTTATCAGGGGAATGGTGTCCTCTACTGCGACTGAAGAACTGTTTGCCAGAGAGAAAACAGAGGGGCTGTCAGGTGAAGTCTGTCTTAGCTGGGGCTGCTAGAGTAACAAATTCATTTTGGATTTCCTCTGGTAAGAGTGAGAGTGTCAATTACAAACAAACAAAAAAAGTCTGTATCATGGTCAGTCTAAAAACATACATTATACAGACTGAGTAGGTTTTATTTACATATTTAAGAATGTACATGTATTATATGTATATATATATATGCATGCATATATGTAACAACAGTTAATAGAAAAAGAGGCTATAAATTTGAAAGAGAGCAAGGAAAGGTATATGGGGGTTTTGGAGAAAGAAAAGGGAAGGGAGAAATGATGTAATCATATTGTAATCTCAAAAGACAAAATATCAATAAAAATTTTTAAAAATAATAAAAAGTCTCTCTCAATAACAGAAAAAGTATCTATTAATGAAAAAATGTGGGAACAGAGAACAATAAGAAGAACTCTAAAATGACTCCAAGTATCTACCCATCCTATTAAACCCAAGGTAGACAGAACAATGGCCTATACCTAATGCACCTACCCAAATTATCTATACTAGATTTCCCTTAGTATAAGAATATGTTATTTTTGCTGATCGGTGGTGGCACACACCTTTAATCCCAGCACTCGGGAGGAGGCAGAGGCAGGCGAATCTCTGTGAGTTTGAGGCCAGCCTGGGCTACAGAGTAAGTTCCAGGGAAGGTGCAAAGCTACACAGAGAAACAAAACAAAACAAAACAAAAACAAAAACAAAAACAAAGAGTATGTTATTTTTTATGGCATTGGGAACTTTGAAGGTAGCATTTTTGTGATGATTTAATAGAAACATGGGGTCTTTCTGAGGTGATTACAGAACCAGAAGGGTATGTAACTCTGTGTGTGTGTGTGTGTGTGTGTGTGTGTGTGTGTGTGTGTGTGTGTGTGTGTGTGTGTATGTGTGTGTGTGTGTGTATGTGTGTGTGTTTGTGTGTGTGTGTGTGTGTGTGTGTGTGTGTGTGAGAGAGAGAGAGAGAGAGAGAGAGAGAGAGAGAGAGAGAGAGAGAGAGAGAGAATATGATAAAGAATATGAGACAGCTAGAAAGAGAGGAAGGCAGAGGATGGAGAGAGAGGGGGAAGAGGAAGGGCAGAGGTAACAAAAGGGGAGAAAGAAAGGCAAGAAGAGAGATACAGAGAAGAGAGAGACAAAAAGAGACCAGTCAGGCCCAAGACTCAAGGGGATGGACTGCCTTCTGGATACTCCAGAGGGAGGGCAATGGTACCTGATTTTTGGACAGCTGATTACCAGAGTGGGAAGCTCACAAATTTGTGTGTATGGCACTGGGTTTGTAGTCAGTTGTTACAGCAGTGATAAGAAACTTGCATAGCTTGCCAGTTCCTTTTGGAACATAGTAGAAATGTAAAAATGACTGAGAACTTTATCAAGAAAATAGGCAATAACAGGTCACAACCAGCCAGCTGTCATCTTGATGGGAAACTGCAGGAGACTTGAGAAAACTCCGAAGCTGAACCATGCTTGATTAGATCTAGTCCTGGAACTGTACCTCAGAGGTGTGAGCTAACAGATAGATACAAGGAAGAGTAGCAACCAAATGAAAATGCTTAGGCAAGAAGTCGTGAGGACGTTCCTGAGAGAAGACTAGAAAAGAAGGTAGGAAGCATGCAGGGGGATCCAGGGAGAGCTAAGGCATGAGCTGCCCATGCTTAGAAATTTGGTTATTTGCCTGCAATGTGACTTTTAAGAAGACACTATATTATCAGTGGCTTTTCTACTTTAATACAGAAAAACGTGTTAGGAGACAGACCTGTTGATAAAATATGCCCCAATTGACTCCCTCTTGCTGTACTTGAAGTGAGAACCAGCTGCAAAGAATTGTTCTTCAGTGACTTAAATGCCAGAAAGTCTTTATTTCTCGATCCCAGTTTGAAAGGGTTTGCTTCCTTTCCCACTTCCTTCCTTGTTATTTGAGGAAAATTACACTTCATGTTTTTCATTCTCTTTTGTGAAATGCCATTGCTTCCCAAAATGGTTTGGCTGCATTTAATGGGGAAGCTGATTAAAGAGCGGTTTTGTTTGTCACACATTGTAATATAAAAAAACACCACAGCTGCAGGACACCACCACAAACGGATAGCATCACTCAGTTCATAGCCTTCTAACACTGTGGCTCGTTAAAACCCCAGTGGGAAAATTGCTAGGTATTTCATTTTCGACATAAAGAAATAGAAGACACCCGAAGCATGTGCCCAGTGTCTTTTCAGGCTGAAGAAATCTGTCACACTTCACAAAAGAGAAAAGTTAATTTTTCTACGTTTGTGAATATAAGACAGTGGGGGAACTCCATTTTAAGTAATTTTTTAGTATACATAAAAATCACATCAATTAAAATTCTTCCTAGAGACTAGGAATTCTCTTCCAAAAGAAATAGTGACTTGGTTTATTCATGTAAATTAAAATAATTTAAACATTTTTTTTCCTTTGGAAGAAAAGAAAAATATCCATGTGATGACTCTCTTTCATTTAATAACATAGTTTATATCTTCTTTGTGGTAAATTGATTAGTCACAGTCTTCATTAAAAGATTACTGAAAGAGCCGGGCGGTGGTGGCGCACGCCTTTAATCCCAGCACTCGGGAGGCAGAGCCAGGCGGATCTCTGTGAGTTCGAGGCCAGCCTGGTCTCCAAAGCGAGTTCCAGGAAAGGCGCAAAGCTACACAGAGAAACCCTGTCTCGAAAAACCAAAAAAAAAAAAAAAAAAAAAAAAAGATTACTGAAAGGATTGCACAATCCTTAGGAACACATATTTTAGTTGTGAAGTTCTGTGCCATCAGCTCATCCATATAGAATAGGAGCATAAAGAGTAGTGGTCAGGAGTTCAGGAATTGTGATCCAGCTTGGACCTCTGAGAGGGTAAAGAACAGTATGCTGTTAGATTATTCAGTCAAAGTCTTTCACATCTAAATAACTACCTGGAACATAAATTTTTTCCAATGCTCCAACAATTAAAAAATAATGATACTTAAATCAGCCTTATGAAATGTCCAGAACATTTGCAGTTACATGAGAAACAGAGAATTTCACTCGATGGCATGAGATATTTGTAACGTGAGGGCTGTTACAGATATAACAGGCTTATCCTTTGAAGAAGAGAAGGCCTAAGACAGTCATAGGAACATGGGAACCATTTACCCATTTTTCTCTTCAAAATAATATTTGTGAATTTTGTTCTACCAATCAAAGCCACTGTAGTCATTGGCTTCACCTGAAAAAGCAATCTTAATGGAAGAAATTCTTCTCTCCATTACCAAATTATTTTTAGCAATTCATCAAGAGAGTGAAGTCTAACTTCAGAAATAAAATTTGATCATGTTCATCAAGGAGAAATGCTCATAAAATTTTAACCAATCTAGGAAACAACAAAAAATGAAGGAGTACTTCTCCAGTACTACAGCTTCGGAAGCAGTGCTGAGCCTTGCTCTTAGAAAATTCAGTCCTCTAGGGAAAGGATCCAGGTGAAATTCAAAGTCTTCCACTAACACAGTAGTGCACATAAAGCCTTTGAAGACATGTGTGTTTCACTATGAAGAAATCGGTTATTTGAATTTATTTATTTTTTTAAGTAAGAATTTTTTTATTCATTTTACATACCAAAGATCCCCCTCTTCCCTCCTCCTGCCCCTCCAGCCTCCATCCCAAACTACCCCCCATTCTTTCCTACAAGAAGGTTAGGCCTCTCATGGGGAGGTCCATTTAGTAGAGACAGGCCCTCCCCCTGCCTCAAGGCTGTGTGAGGTGTCCCACCATAGAAGTGGGCTCCAAGAGACCTGCTCATGCACCAGGGATGGATTCTGATCCTACTGCCAGGGAACCCCTTAAGCAGATCTGGACTATTATTTGAATTTATGAACATATTAGTTATTACTATTATTTTCTATAATTAATATCAGAAATAATAGCACAGTTTAGAAACTATATTTTTTTATTATCCATCTATTTATTTTACATCCCAGTGGCAGCTCCCCACTCCATCCATTCCTTCTAGTCCCCCTCCTCCATCCCCTCAAGCATCCTCTTCTTCCCTCTCCGTCCAGGAAAGGACACACAGTGACTTTATTCTTAACACTTTATTTCAAACAAGAAAAAAATGTTGGTAATTAGAAAAATAATACAGCATTATGAAGTTCTGGGAACACTGAGCTTTATACAGTTATTGTTTGTCTTCTATTTTGGAAGAAATTTTAGCACATGCTTTCTGGGAAGAAAAGATGAAAGTACACAAAAGTATCAACATTTTTTTGTAAATAAATGTTTGAGTTGATCTGATCTGTATTTGGCAGGGGGTATATTATCCAAAGAAAAAAATCCTATAATAGCCTAAAATAATTTTGAATTAAATTAATTACAAATTATCATTGAGTGCCTATCATGGGCTACCAAGGTCTATAGGAAATCCAGGAGAGAGCAGCTGTGTTCCATGGGTAAAATTTAAAATGTCTGAATAAACAAGAAGAGTCATGACAGGTGGTAATTATGGATATAGAGAAAAGTAAAACAGGGTCTGTCTGATTGAAGATGGTGCGGGATTACTAAAGTGAACTGGAAGACCGGAGACATCCATCCTCAGGTGAGATTTGAGCACAAGTACTATGATAATGTCAAGGGGAATACCCTGATCAATATACATAGCAAACTTTGTCAACACTCTGTGGTTAGAGAGTGTGTGTTCTAGTCCTGGGCCCGCAGGGAGATCAGTGGAGGGGAGACAGTATCAGGGAGATGAGCTGAGGTGGGGCTTTCTGCATGTCCTGCGAGGCAAGATGAGAAGATACTGGAAATATCTGAGTACAGAGTTATCATGACTCCCACCATAACAGCATCATAAGAGAAGTGAGTTGGGATTGTAGGATTATCTCTGAGAACAGTAATAAGACATGCACACGTGAAACCAGACAGCCTTTGTGAGACTTGGGATGAGAAATGATGGTGACTGAAGTGATGATCAAATAATGAAGGATTGTGGGTAAAAAAAAGTGACAAGAATATCTTTAAGTCTCAGTGTCAGCTGCTAGAAACAAGGGCACCAAGAAATCTGAAGGCAAATGGATGGAACTAGAAAACAAGATCCCGAGTGAGATAACCCAGACCGATAATGACAAACATGGTATGTACTCACTCATAAGTGGATATTAGCTGTGAAACAAAAGATAACTATTCTACAATCCACAGACCCAGAGAGACTAGGTAACAAGGAGAGTTCATGGGGGGGGACACCCAGATCTCCCTGGGAAGGGGGAACAGTAGAGATTTTTGTGAGTGGACTTAGGGCAGGTGAGGATGGGAACATGAACGATCAGGTTAGGGGGCGTACAGAGGGGGAGAATGCTGAGGGGGATTGCTAGGGGCATATTGGGGTTGTGTGGAAGCCTGGCACAGGGGTATCTTCCAGGAGTCAGTGGGGAGGATCCCAGCTTAGGCTCCTAGCAATAGTGTCAGTAGCCTGAACTGGCCATCTCCTGTGACCAGATTGATGTCTGGCCCAATTGTCATCAGAGAGGTGTCAACCAGCAACTGATGGAGGCAGATGCAGACCCACAGGCAAACATTAGGTGGAGTTCATGAATCCTGCAGAGGGGAGGAGAAAGGAGTGTAGGAGAAAGGTCAAGGACACCAAGGGAAGGCTCACACGATCAGCTAACCTGGGCTCATAGAGGCTTACAGAAACTGAATGGACAAACAGGGAGCCTGCACGAGACTGACCTAGGCACTCTGCATATATGTTACCGTTGTGGTCCTTTTATGGGACTAAGAACAAGAACATTGGCTGTCTCCATCTCTGACTCTTTTACTGGCTTTTGGGACCCTAATCCTCATACTGGGTGGCCTTGCCCAGCCTTAACACATGGGGCGGTATGTAGTCTTATGCAAGTTAATATGCCATGTTTTATTGATACTCATAGGAGACCTGCCCTTTCCTGGATCGAGACAGAAGAGGAGGGCATTGGGGAGTGGTAACAAAGTGGGGAAGGATTGGGGTAGGGTGGGCTGTGGCTGGGATGTAAAAGAAATAGATGAATAAAAAAAAAAGTCTGAGTGCATACAACTCTTTGTCCCATTAACTCAATGTGTGAGTAAAGGGGGATTCATTGTTTTTGAGATGAGCATCTAGAAGATAAAAGTTGTTTCTAGAAGAGTGAGAAAATTTGGGGAGAAGCAGGCTTAAGCAATTAGTGCAGGGAAAATAGAATCAAATGTGTCATATAGAAAATCAAAATTGAGATCACAGGGATATGGTGTGCCTGACGTACAGGGAGAGGCAGAGCCTGGAGATCCACCAGCAGGAATGTGAGAACTGAAGGAGGTGCTTAGACGTCTGGGTTTGCTGTGGTCTCCTGGGTAATAGATGCAGGTTGACAAGGACAGATGGCTGGATCAGCACTGGGATGCTGTAGCTCATAGCTGCCTCCATGTATCATTAAGTCTTCAGAAGAGACTAATGAGAAATTAATAAGTTTTGAGAAGTAAAAGAAACCAAATGCCTGGATCCAGATTTTCTGAGATGTTGCTATGGAAAAGACCAGTCACTGAGTTCTGAGCCTAGGCCTCCACCCTGTCAGCTGGGAGCTATGTTCCTGATAGTGCCAGTCAAAGGGAAGGAGAGGGCTTGACTTCTATCTGTGCTGTACTGTGATAGGGGTCAACTTATTTGTGTCAGGAGATCACAGGGCAGTCTGAGCTTCCTCTTCCCCACGCTATGGAGACTTTCTGTTCTCTGCACTGTAACACCACAGACACCCAGTGGTAAGGAGGATGCTTCCAATCTTCTGGTGTCTGGTGCCTGGTGTTCAAACAGATTTCCAACCTTGGCAGAAGTAGTGGGTATCTTTCATGAGTGATGCCCTGGAATTTTGGCAAAATCCATCTGTCATTACTAGATCCTCCACAGGGTGTGTCAATGAAAACCTGCTGACACAGCAATTTGAAATAATAACCAGTACCCTCTATATGTAACATCCAAATACTCATGTTTCAACCATAAAAATCAAAGCCAGGAAGACGTTGCAAACACCAGGGGACATAGGAATTTTCTGGAAAAGGGTTTATGCACTTTTTTCATACAAAATTTTTAACTAAAAAATACATATACACCTGGAATAAATGCAAAAGAAAGAAGTATGATTCAGCAAAGAAATAGAAGATAAAAAAAGGTTCAGGGAAGAAAAATAAAATATATAAGAAGAATAGAATTACCATAACTGGAATTTATCATGAACAAAGGCACCTTCCTGATAGTGTTTTTCAATGTGGAGAGGTTTCAGATGCAGAAAGGAGGATTCATCTGACTTCATGGGATGGCAGGAAGAAAGAGGAGGTTACAGGTATTTTTTAACTAAAAGTAAAATCAGTCAGTGGAGCTGTTAGTGAGGATTTAAAAGAGTAAGTTCTTGGGCTTGGGTATAAAAGCACAAGGGAGCCAAAGTGATATTTCTGCTTTAAAGAACTAAAATCTTGTTCGTGAGATAGGGCACAGATTCACACATTTATATTAAGGAAACAAGGTATCTAGTTTCAAACAAAAATAATCTCATTGATTATTTGGGTTGTGAATAGTGAGGCAGAATGGAGTCATGCACATTGGAGTGTTTAAACTGAAGTCCTGTGACACATTTTCAGGTATGTACATTTCATTAAATAATCTGTATGTTTAAATGTCTCACAGTGTCTGGATATTTCCTTCCCTCTGCACATGACAGGAACATTTCATATACATCGTCTTTTGTTCATTTCATGTTGAGGAGAAAAAAGCAGGTGGACCTAAGATGCGAATGATTTCCAATATTTAAAAGTAGGCAATGTCAATGGCATGGCTACTCAGTAGGTATGAATAAATGTGAGTGCTGCCCGGTCCTGGGAGGTGGCTCTGCTCTCAGTATACAGAGCATTACTCCTTTTCCTGCCATAACATGTGAGATGGAGCTAATCTCCCAACCATTCCGGCTCTTCTCTTCATGTGTATGTGTATACTACTCATTGTAACTGGAGTTTTCTCCAGTCCCGCCTGGGCCCGCAGCTGCTCAAATCCAAATAAACACACAGAGGCTTATATTAATTAAAACTGTATGGCCTAATGGCTCAGGTTTCTTGCTATCTAGATCTTACACTTAAATTAATCCATAATTCTTATTTATGTTTAGCCATGTGGCTTGGTACCTTTTCCCAGTTCTGCCTTCACATCATGCTTCCTCTGTGTCTGGCTGGCAACTCCTGACTCAGCCTTCCTGTTCCCAAAATTCTCCTCTCTCTTTGTCCTGCCTATACTTCCTGCCTGGCTATTGGCCAATCAGCTCTTTATTTATTAACCAATCAGAGCAACACACATTCACAGTATACAGAGCAATATCCACAGCAACATATGCCTGTGCATTTGAATATTCTCATGTTTGTTGGTAAACATGGAGATCAGAAGTTGACACAAGTATCTTCTTCAAACACTCTCTACTTTATTGACTGAGGGGAGATCTCTCTGGAGTTCTTGAACCCCGAGCTGGCTGGCTTACCCAACACATTGCCCATCTTTGTCTTCCATGTGCTAGGATTATAGGCAGTCTGTGTTTGTCTTTTATGTTGGTGATGGAGAACCAAATTCTAGCCCTCAGGCTTGTCTGCCAGGCATTTATCTACCAACAATCTTCGCAGCCCATTCTCAAGCTTTTCAATGTACAGAAAGTGCTAGTTAGTAAACAGCATGCACATGATAAGTAAGAATTCATTTTTATTCATTTGAATTATATCAATTGTAAAATTTTGTTAGTACTCATTACAATTTGATTTTATATTTACATATAATCTGTAGGAAGAAGAATTTTGTAAATGGGTTTGTGTTATCCTTTTAAAAATTTTATTGTAGTGGACCAGATTTGTCTTGGTGTTGGTGATCTATGGGGTTATTTTTCCCATTAGAATGGAAATTTTGACAGTGGAGGAATGCTGATTTAAGTTGTTCAGCTGATCACTTGGTAGATGCCATCAGAGGTTTAGGGAGCATGAAGTAGATGAATTGCTGCTGAGGTGGGGGTCAGGCTGTGAGTGTGAGCATTTATGTGATGGGGCTCTAGTGTTGAGAAGGTGAGTTATATGATGCAGTGGAGACTAGCTGGGCAGTCACAGAACTCTGCTGGCAGCTTTAGGAAGAGACAGAATGACAGCATACGTCATAGGAACAGACGAGTCCCGCAGAACAGACACGGGAAATGAATATTTGTTTTATTTTTTTAATTAGGTCAATCAAGGAAGAGAAATAATAACTCATCATCCTTAAGCCTGGGGAAAAATGATGTTAAAGTTGTGCATAGGAAATGCTTGAGAACCTAGAGAAATGAGTCAAATAAGAGCCACGGATTTTAGAAGAGCATGGTATAAATCTGAAGACAAAATGACATGAATGGGAATCTAAACACCATATAACAGCCACCAGAAGAAAGTGAATTAATGAACCCTGAAAAATTAGGCTCATAAAGTAGGAGGTAATGACAATGAAAATTATAAATTTGTTTGAAGTAAAACAATCCATCATTTTGAAATCCTACATAGGTTCTGAAATCTACTGGCTATCAATAAGCATACAAAATATATAATTGTTTATTTAATTTGTATATGAGGAGGAGTGACATATGAGAGCAATGCTACAAGTTTCAAATAAGTGACTTTATCAAACACATAGCAGCAAAAATTAAAGAACAAATAGCAAGTAGCAGTTAGTTCAAAACAGTAGACATAAAACAAAGCATCGTCAAGCCAGGTGCTCACAATGTCCCACAGGAGTGGGTGGGGAAGCCCTGCTGAAACAGTCATGCCAGAGTCTCTGATGAAGACACATCCCTGCAGAGGAGAGTGGATCATGTTGCAGTTAGCCATTCAGCCCCCATTTTTTAAAAACTATCACAGGAGAAGCAACTGCAAATGACATTGGAAATGGTTCATCATCCAACTGTTCTCAGAGCTAAGCTGTTTTGCTTACTTCTTTATATTTAGATATTTGCTAGTTTTCTTTCTCCTTGTCACTAAGTTGGGGCCAGGGACATCTTGTCCAGGAAAGGACATTTGAAGTAAACTTGTTTGAATGTAAGGTAAGAGACAACCCTGCTTCCAGAGCCTGCTTTCAACAAGTTTACACAGCACATAACAACTTTCTAACATAATTTATATCACAACTTTACTTGTAATTATACTTATGAGATAATTGAAATTGTATTAGACAACCAAATATAAATACTTCCTCAGTGCTTGTATTTGATTAATGTATCTTATTATCCATTCATTCATCTAGACTAGAGTTTTCACATTATCTCCAATGAGGTGGACAGCTTGTGTTTCTGAAGCATGAGCTCACCTAGGGGCCATTATTATACATGTCATTCAAGAAGAAGTAAGGTCAAAGGTCTAGTTCCAAGCAAAAAGAACATATGCTCAGTATTAAGTGACATAAAATTCCATACTATTTTGAGGTGGAAAAACCTGTTCTTATGGAAATTAGTTTGAAGAGCACTTCCTATTGGGGTGGATATTGACTATAATGACATGAGGGAAACTCTTGTGTGACTTGTGTGGCAGATTAAGATAGTATATAATATAGTTATCCATTGAGAAGTATACCTATGATAGTATGTAATACAATTATCCATTGAGAAATTCACCTATCTGTAATGTGAATCTTAATATGTCTTATTAGTAAAAACAAACCTGGAGCCAGGTACTGGGGTCAATGCTGGAAGATCAGAGAAGCAGAACAAGTCACAGCCAAGTCACCTCGCCAGTTCCTCAGTTGATCCTATTTCCTCAGACTGGAAGCTTCTGTGTCCTCACCCGAATGGATCTCAGCTGAACTGCTTCTCGAAAGCCTGAACACTTAACCAGTCCTAGTTCCTGGTTTTTCACACCTTATATACCTTTCTGATTCCTGCCATCACTTCCTGGGATTAAAGGCTTTTGTTACCACACCTGACTGTTTCCAGTGTGGCTTTGAACTCACAGAGATCCAGACGGATTTCTGCCTCTGGAATGCTAGGATTAAAGGTGTGTATGCCACCATTTTCTGGCCTCTATGTCTAGTGGCTGTTCTGTTCTCTAACCCCAGATAAGTTTACTAGGGTGCACAATATTTGGGGGAACACAATATCACCATACCTATCTTAAGTTTACACTATGCATCACACCATGTGTATATTTTACATTATTAGAAAATGAAAAAGTAAGAAAACATAAGTAATAAATCAGTCCATCTGTTAATGTTACTAATACAGACCACAGGTCAAATGCAGCTTCTTCCTTCTGTGAGAAGAAATACCAGCAATACAGGTTTGACTCAAAGTTAGCAACTTGAAGGTTTTACTTATATATCCAAATGCAAATTCCAAAATAATGTGAAGGAGCTCATTTCAAAAAGAAGAGTTTCCAAGAACAAAAATCCAATGCACACCCTGCCTCTCCTCTCCTGTCCTCCCTCCCTCTCCTCTGCCCTCCTGTCCCTTCTCCTCTGCCCTCCGCTCTCCTCTGCCTTCCCATCTCCTCCCCTCCCCTCCCCTATCCTCCTCTCCTCTGCTCTGCTCTGCTCTCCTCTCCTCTCCTCCTCTTCTCTCCTCTCCACTCCTCTTTCACAAAGCCAAACTTGCCTGCAGTATGCCAGAGACCACGACTCAGCTCTTGACTAGATGCACAAATGCACAAAATCCCTAATAGATAAGCTATAGACCACACAGTGCAGTGGATTAATGACATCATTTCCATACTTGAGAGGAATAGTAGTCTCATCTCCTCCATAGCATGGGGCACAGTAACCAGAGGCATTGTAGTGGCTGTGAGTTAAGGGGAAGAGAGGAAAAGGAGCCCCAGTAATGTCTAAAACTGAATAATAATGTCACTATCGATGCCCTAATGAATGTACAAAGAAATTAAACAAGTCAATTGAGTTAATTGCAGGAGGCAAGCTTGCGGCAAAAGCAAATGAATTGATTCAACTAATTTGTGCTCTCTCTGTTTTTACTTAAGATGAAAACTTTGATTAAAAAGATATCCATTTCTGGTATTCCCACCTGGGTGGATAAAAGTGAAACTGAAAAATGTCTTATTTAGAGTCGGGTAAGAGCTAATTGCTTGGGATAATAACTTCCTGCTTGGATTTTCTTTAGAAGAGCCCATGACATTAACATGCTTTATTTATTTAATATACAGAATCTGTTTGAATTTGCTGACTTTTTAATAGCATTTTTTTGTGATTGACAATAAAGTAAATAGACCATGAAAAAATCTTGGTGACTGAAGTTTGCATCATATTTAAAGTCAATGTATTAGCCAAGACTGGCTGTTCAAGTCTATAATCACACTTACAGGGGAGAGAATCATATCAAGATATGTATGGACAACTGAGTGAAATCCTGTCTCAGAAAAATGGAAGAGAAGGGGAGGGCAGGGAGGAAAGGGGAGAGGAGCACAGGGGAGGGGAGGGGAGAGGAGGGGAGGGGAGGGGAGAGGAGGGGAGGGGAGGGGAGAGGAGGGGAGGGGAGGGGACAGGAGGGGAGGGGAGGGGAGAGGAGGGGAGGGGAAGGGAGAGGAGGGGAGGGGAGAGGAGAGGAGGGGAGGGGAGGGGAGGGGAGGGCAGAGGAGAGGAGGGGAGGGGAGAGAAGGGGAGGGGAGAGGAGGGGAGGGGAGGGGAAGGGAGAGGAGCAAAGGGGAGGGGAGAGGAGAGGAGGGGAGGGGAGAGGAGAGGAGGGGAGGAGGGGAGGGAGAGGAGGGAAGAGGAGGGGAGAGGAGGGGAGAGGAGAGGAGGGTGAGAGGAGGGGAGGGGAGGGGAGAGGAGCAAAGGGGAGGGGAGGGGAGAGGGAGAGGAGGGGAGGGGGAGAAGGGAGAGGAGGGGAGGAAAGGGGAGAGAGGAGCACAGAGGAAGGGAGAGGAGGGGAGGGGAGAGGAGAGGACAGGAGGAGGGGAGGACAGGGGGAGGGGAGGAGGGGAGGGGGAGGGGAGAGGAGAGGAGGGGAGGGGAGGGGAGAGGAGAGGAGGGGAGGAGGCGAGGGGAGAGGAGAGGAGGGGAGGAGGCGAGGGGAGGAGGGGAGGGGGAGAGGAGAGGAGGGGAGGGGGGAGGGGAGGAGGGGAGGGGAGGGGAGAGAAAAGGAGGGGAGAAGGGGAGGGGAAAGACTGAAGATATAACTCAAGGTCAGAGCATTTGCTTACTGCATATGAGGCCTCAAACTCAATCCCTCAGTAGTGAAAACTGACAACGGTGAACTAAATGAAGTTTATCACAAAGCTGTGATTTGTATTAGATTTTACTCTCGTAGAAAGCAGTCTAGGCATACAAGAATTTGCTTTGTACTTTCCTTTTCTTTCAACTTTGTTCAGTTTTTATATATAAAAATATCAGCCGGGTGGTGGTGGCGCACGCCTTTAATCCCAGCACTCGGGAGGCAGAGCCAGGCGGATCTCTGTGAGTTCGAGGCCAGCCTGGACTACCAAGTGAGTTCCAGGACAGGCACCAAAACTGCACAGAGAAACCCTGTCTCGAAAAACCAAAAAAAAAAAAAAAAAAATCTGCCTGTAGTGGTGATGTGGGTAGCAGCCTTGAACTGAGAATACAATGTCAAGATGCACAATTTGAATTCTTAATTCTACAGGGAAAATAGAAGGAAGGAGCAGAGGTAGCTGAGAATGTTCTCCAGGGAGCATAGATGTACACAGGGTAGAAAAGAAAAAGTCTATTGATCTTGTCTAGGAGGAATAGTGAACTTTTATGTGCAGGCTAAAGGCTGATTGTTAGCCCATGAACTAAGAATTAATTTACTCATGATGTATTCAATCAACTTGATAGGGAACACGAACTCTGAGCCCATCCCAGTAAAATAGTATTTCTGTTAGAAAGATTTCTGCTTTCATTCATAGAATTGTGTGGCTGAAAAAAGGGTTATTAATATTATATTTTAAATAATGCACATAAAATTTCATTTTTACTTTCCACATAAATATCTACATAATATCCTTGATTTTCTTATTGGTCTATGTAACATAAAATATTACTGAGACTTTAGAGAAAATACATTTGACCTCCAGTTTATCTCAGTAACATTCAGACTGTCATAGAAAAGAACCATATGGAGGGCTTGCTAAGTCACATACATTCTGGTTTCTTCCCCAGTCTCTGATTTACTCTGTGTAATGTGGGGTCTGGGAATCTCACTTATAACTAGTCCTTGGATAGATTTGATAATGCCAGTGATGGAAGCTCAGGTTGAGAATCACTGCGTTAGAAGCATCTTGAGTCAGAAGAAGTAGAGGCCTAGCAAATTATGCTAACTAAGCAAAGTCACATCCAAAGTCTTTCATCTTTAGGTTTAGAATTCTTCTACCTCAGTGAAACTCCCACTGGCCAATGAATTCTAGATATACTTGTAATGAAATAAGAAAGCAAACTCAACCTGCAATCTGTTTGTCCATGGTATGCCTCAAGGAAACACACCTATCATTTTTCAGGCCTAATGACCTTTGAGAGCTCTTTTCGAAGACACATTAAGTGGCATTAGACCTGATCTCACATGCACCAGCCTGCATGCACCCTGAGTTTGATCCAAAATCAATGAGCACACCACATGAAAACTCCTGCATAGTGAGTTCCTTGTAGCAGGTTGTCAACCTGATCAGACTGTTCCACAGCAATGTCAACAAAATCACCAACTTGCCCATTATTTTGTGTTTGTAAGCCTTGCTCATCCACTAAGTGAACGCGTTAAGGAAAACTGCATTGGAAAATCTGAAAAATCCAAGGAAAGAGTACGGTAATTTTGCCAGGATCACACAGCTCTTCTTATACTTAAGCCCTAACAAATCTGTGCAATCGTATGGACATATTCAATTCAAACTTGCTATTGCTTTTGCTTGTAAGTAGAACAGTGGATTTAGTTTATCTGTTATAATGATATATCAATTTAAAGCTTGCATCTTCTCCATGTAAAATTAAACAATTTCATTCTATTTGCATTTCCAGCTTGTTAGTTTGTCCAGGTGAAGAGAAAATGTTTTTATTTTCAATTACTGAAAAGAGAAAAATCATATGCATAATAGGAGTGTAATGATCCTGAAAATAAAAATAAACATGGATGAGTTTCAGCGAAGCCATCCTCAAATGGTGGAAAGAAAGAATGGCTGATGCATGCTGAAAACAGTTGCCATTTCTTATTTTCAGTGGATGACAGTAATAATAACACACTTTAATATGTCAAAACATCATGTTAAAAAATCTTGCATGCACTAATGTTATCATCTTCATTGCAACTCTATCAAAAATGTGCAATTATTATTTACATTGTCCTTACAAGAAATGAAAAATTTTAGGCTTAATCCTACCATAGCATAACGATTCTTCATGAGAGCACAGCATTTTGATAGCCATGGGTCATGTTTCAGTGACTGTTGATATTTTAGCCTGCCATTCATGTGAGACAGACCGTTGTAGCAGGCAGGGATGTGACTAAGCTTCCTACAAACAGCATCCTTTCTACAAAAAGGCATCCCTATGCATAAGAAACAACTGTTACTTTCCAAATGTTAATAGTGTTAAGGTTAAGAAGTCTGCTACAGTTTTGCTTTTGACTACTCACTGCATTGTACAGTTAGTGAGAAGGCTAGAGATTCATCTGCTACCAGAGCCTCACTTGATGCTTAAATGCACCTGTTCCAGCTGAACCAGTTACCTTCTGCTTATAGATGGGAATACTTCTTGTATTTATTAGTCTCAAACTCCAAGGTCTTGCTTCTTCTCCTTAAGTTAATACCAGCTTTAACTCTAAGCCCAGGATCATTCTGTCTCCTCATCTCAAGTGCAAGGATCACAGGTGTGTGCTTACTAGTCTGAATCTATAGCTGGAGAAATTTACAACAAAATAAGATTATATGGGATTTAAAGATAGATTTCTACATTTCTGTTCTATTGAATTTTATTAAACACACACACACACCCCTAAACCCACAGAAACACAGAAACTCAGGTTAAGCAAGATTTTCTTCAAAGCTATCCTCACTTAGATCCTTTACAAATGTTGCCACACATTGGCAAAGCCATGAAACAGTTTGTTCTCTCTAGATTAGTCTTTGGAAAGTATTAGCTCACAGTTGGAGGTGAATTCCCATGTCTTGGCTGCACTTGTAATAAAGGATGAATTATGTTATGGTTTAGTAAGAGGATTTGTATATGTAAATTTTTCATGAACTGTACACTTTGTGCCTGATTATCCCTTGGAGGATCTGCTTCCTACTATAAGCATGCCTATTTTAAGCAACTGGTAAGAATAAAAACCCCAAGACAACGTAAGTGATAAGTATTTTCCCCATTCTTTTTTGTTTCTATAGAAATGCTTTTAGTGTGGGAGTGTTGTGGACACAGCATCAGAGAAGGTCAGAAAATGCATATTATACTTGACTATAAACAAAGGAGATCATGGGGTGGTTAATGGCTCAGATCTAGAGAGGAAGATGTAAGACCATGACACTTAATGCAGACCTATGGCCTTTGTATCCTACGGAAGGCTTTATGTTTAGATTGGAATGAACTGAATTTAAGAAAACATTCATTGGAAGGATGGGTCAAATTCTGAGCTGAGTTATCAACAAAAGTGTAGAAAATCTGATAAATACTAGCAGTAGAAATTAGGTAGGTTGCTGAGGGCCCTGGGGAAACATCACCACAGAGATTAATCCAGACTAGCTCCTGTAGTATACTCCAAGAGTTGAGAGCCGAGCAAGATCTGCTGCTTCTGTCTGATCCTTTCTAGTTGTATTTCCTTTTGTTTTCTGCATTTGCTGACCTTAATTTTACATAGTTTTCCTCTTTTGCTTTTCTGGCACTCTGTTTTATCTCCAGTGACAGTGTTTCAAGGTGTAGCTCAGAAAAGGAAAATTAACAGGGATGGGCTTCAATGACACATAATTAGTTTTTCAAAAACTAATGGAGAAGAAAAAGGCAAAATAAATGAATTTGTTTGTAGAGCATCATCCTAAGTTTATGGCTTTGTCAGTTTTATCATCATTTATAAAATCATTATAAAATGATTAAAAAGAATGCTTGGAATTGTTATACATTATTGTACATCTGCATTAGTATACATCTGCCTTTCCTTACATTTCATACAGTTGAAAAAAATAAACTTAGAATGTCTAGATATTATTTGACAATTAAAGATGTTGTTAAGGAGACATTTGTGGCTGTAATGCTTCTCCTCCTAGAAGTCAATACTGTGAATTAAAATCCCGGTACCAGATATGCCATACTTCCTGACTAGTTCTTGGTCAGGAAGCTCCAGAGGCTCCCGGAACAATACAGGCTGTTAACATTGCTCTTCACTCTTCACCAGAAACAGATTTTAAGACCTTACTTCTGATAATGCTGCAGACTTGGATTGCAAGCAGACAGAAATCAAGCTGGAACTGAGCTGGGCATTCATTCTCCATTCCTTAGCTTTCACAGCACAGGAAGGTACTATGCACGTGGTTAAGAAAGAGAAGTCATCAGAAGGCATCATTAGCTACAGTAATGACCTATCTGGCAAGGTACACCCACCCACCAGTGCATGGTTACTATGAAGCAACTAAAGATACTTTATGACTAGATTTGTGGTTAGCTCTCCAGGAGGAAACTGGTGCCTGGTATCGGTTTTCTTGATCAAGAGCCTGAGGATGGGAAGACCCTGGGAAGAATTTAGAAACTGCTCTTTTTCTAAATGGAAAGAATATTGAACTGCCTTCTAAAACTTAGAGTTTTATCCATAGATTAGGATTGTCCTCAGCCATCCTCAGAAAAGCTTCTTTTTACAGCAGGTGGTGGCTATTGCAGAGACTCATAATAGCTTCACATACAGAGGACTAATGACTCCAGTGTGTTCATCCTTAAGTTGGGAAGCTATAGCAACCCCCACAAGGGCTCAGGGAATGTTGTAGAAGACTGCATGGGAGGAATGTAAGAACCAGAGAACAGGAAGAAATGCTGTGAAACAAGGTCTTCTTGCCATGACATGACTTTTTGCATCCATGAACTCATTGCAGCAGCTGTGATTACCTGTGCGCACGATGCTGGGACTGTCATCGTTTCTTCAGTGGGGGAATGACAGACTGCTCTGTCCTGCCCCCACTGAAGGGCTATGAGTGTTAATGGTTGCCAAGAAAAGGGGCACCACCTTTTCAATTTTGTCCCCATTGATGAGTTGCCAGTGTTGTAATACATAACCCCAATCCTGCTTGCTTGCGTGAGCAGCCATAATTAAACTCAGTCCTACACACACAAAAACTAACCACACAGAGGGCATTTGTTGGGAAGAACAAAGGTTTCTACCAAAGATGAGAAAGGGTAGTGGGGATGAAAACAATCCAAAATGCGTTAATATACTTGTATAAAATTGCCAAAGAATTCTGTTAAAGATTTATAAAATATAAAAAAGTGTTCTGGTTTGATCTACATATGCATCTGTGCAGAGAATTAGAAAAATATTCAGTCAGGTGCAATACTTGTGGCAATTATAAAATTGTATAGCTCAGTGAAGCAGCCTCTCTGACAAGGAGAGAAGAATTCGGGCTCAGAGAATGTGCTGTGAACTTCCCATTGACTTCAGTGTGCAGAGAATCTGGCTTTCTAACTTTATCTCCAGCTCTCTCCCCAATGCATTCCATGACCCTGAAGGTCAGTGTGAGCTTCTGAATACGATTCCTCCCCTGTTATAAAACTGAACTTAAATTCCTGGGCCTGTGGATGGTAGATGCCTTTCACTGTGATTTCACATGTTTACCTTGAACTAAAATTGTAGTATATATAATTGAAAGATGCTATTGAAAAGCATGCAAATTAGTTGACAAAAGCATACTGACAATAACATCAATCTCTATGTACTTAAACACACACACACACACACACACACACACACACACACACACACACACACACACACAGCAAAAAGCTTGTCAGGATAACCAACTCCCCTTTGTATAGGATGATTTGCTTAATAGTCAAATCTAAATTGTGTCTTCATTTACTTCGTTAAAAATTGAAAAAGTGTCCGTATGAACTCACAGCAGCTGTGGTTGCCTGCAGATCACCTACACAGGATAAAGCCTGCCAGCATTCCACCATGGGTGGAGAAGGAGCTCATGAGTCTCCAGCCCTCACTGAGAGCTAATGGCAGACCTGGAGAGTTAGTTTGTTGCTAGGGTGTGGTTTCTGGTAGTTTGTTCATGCTTCAGTGGGTGCATTACACCCAAGTGCTTATGGACTGCATCAACCGGACTGGACAGAGTTGGGGAGAGGGAAAGGGAGGGATGAGAGAGGGGCACATGGCAACAGATTCTGCACATGGCAGAAAATTTCAGATAATAAATAAACAAATTTAAAAGCGCCTATAAATAGAAGTCATGATTTTATAGAATTTTTGAAACATAAAGAGCATTATGTTTTCTTCTTGTGTGATATGTATCTCCAAAAGTGACAATTGGTTAAAGTTTGATACAAATAATAACATTCAAGTGGTTACTATTATGTCATGATAGACCTAACTTATCCTTACATTAGTAATATTATAAAGTTTAAGATATGAAGTGCATTACATATGATATAATGCATATATATGATATATATGCAAATATATATATATGTATATATAAGTCATATACATATGATTTTATGATACACTTAAGTAATTGCCCTATGGTTCACTGAAATACTTTTTTTGGAGTGACATACTCCCTTATGCTTAGATTTAGTTACTAACATAAAGCAGCTTTGTTGTTTGTTTTGTTTTCTTGTTGACACTTAAAAATCTCTGCTGAAATATCTGAGCCTAGAAAAGCAGTTCCAAAACTCCCAAGGCATCTGCAATGACATCAACGATAGGTGGGCCAAGAGGGCTGAAGCAGCCTAGGTGTGATTTTACTGCTGAAGGGTAAACACAAAACTAAAGATTTAAAGTAAAGACAGACTGTGATGTGCTTCAGATTAAGGTATTATCTGTGACTTCCTTAGAATTGAAAGTTTGGCCGGGCGATGGTGGTACACACCTTTAATCTCAGCACTCAAGAGACAGAGGCAGGCAGATCTCTGTGAGTCTGAGGCCAGCCTTGTCTACAGAGTGAGTTCCAGGACAGCCAAGGCTACACAGAGAGATTCTGTCTCGAAAAACCAAAAAAAGAGTTGAAAGTTCTCGTTGATGTTCACAGCATTCATTCTTCACCTGATCATTACATCAGCTGGAAAAATATTTAGATGCCTGTTCCATAATGAAAAGAGACATAATTCACCAAATGTTTTAAATAATATCATATTCATACATGTGTTGACATACAGAAAAGACATTTCCATCAAAAATTAAAACCAGACATGCATTTTTAAATCGTTTTTGTCTAAAATCAACTATTTATATGTAAATAAAATATAAGTATTTGCATATTTTGAGATGTTCTTTGGGGTTTAGAAAACTTGTTCAATGGGGCAGATGTCAGTTTCTTTTGGTTTTCATCTGATAATGGTCTTTGCCTCCTGTTTTATTTGTTCATTAAATAACAATGACATATCTCAACCTAGCATAAGTACTAAGTGTGTGTTCTTTGTGTATCAACTGAGCATAAGTACTGTGTGTGTGTGTTCTATGTTCTATACTTAAAGGAAAATTGCCACACAGCACATTTAGTACTGTTTCCTGTGGCCTTCTGATGCAGTTTGGTAACTAAATCATATGGAATCTTCTTTTCAAGAAGGTATCTTTTCATTATATACCCATGTAGTTCAGGCTATGGTTTGTGCCCTCATCTCTCTGGTCATTTACAGAAAATTTTAATTACTAAGTAGCCAAATATGATATATATATATATATTATATATATATAATATATATTATATATATAATTTATATATATATATATATAATTTATATATATATAAAATCATGGACAATATTCAAAATAATTGTAAATACAATGCAAGCTATCATGAACATATCTTTGATAGAGTTCCAAGTTTGAAAAAAGAATTTATAGTAAGAGTGCTCCTTGCCTCTTAACTATAGCACTGTGAGCAGCAATGTAATAATATATAGTAGCATCCAATGTCTAATCAATAGCAGCTCATTAAAGTCAGGAGCATCAGTTTAATCAGGGAGAATCTGCATGTCTGCAGTGGTCAGTGGAAGGTCTTGTCCATCAACATCTACTTCAATTCTTAGTTTGCTTCTGACAAGTTACAATGGGTTTTGTTAAGAGACTCCTGTGCAAGCTAATGTGGAGCTCCTTTCTCATTTTAATACATGATCAATACAATCCATAACCAGTGTTCAGACTCATTTACTAAGGGAGAAAGGAGGAGGTCAGTGTACATCTCTGGTGACTTGTTTTCTACAGATCTGATATATGTTCTCTTTACAACATAAAGTGACTTTCCTTTTTCCAATGTAAAGCAAAAATATATCTACTTGTTGGCTAAAGTAAATTGATATGGTATATATTTTTCTTTGTTTTCATTTTATTAGTTTTTTTTAAGTCTCTGGTTCAAGCAATAATCCAAGAATGTAGCACTAGGCTTTAAAAAATATTGAAATGAATGTTCTTGACACTATTTTCTCTTCTATAAAAGGGGCATGGTTTCATTTATCTCTTGTGCACAGAATACAAGCTACTATTAGGCCAGTTTATCAAAATGCTGAATGCTGATTGGGCAATAGAAAATAGCTATATTATAATGATTTGGTGCTAAACCCTCTCACTTGCATTTTTGAGATTTCACATCACTAAAGGGAAGAGATAAATTCCTTTATCTGTTTGTAATGTTATCCTCTATTAGAAATTCAGTAGCATTAGTATCTCTTTAATGTGTTTCCTTTATGTAGAAGTGAGCAATTTTGAGAGTAAGTCTGCTGAAGTGTAAATCTGTGGCTTGCAGAGTTTGGTAGACAACCAGGTATTCACCATAACTTATGCACACAGAAAGCAGATGGAGAGAGCTCTGTGATGCCCATTGCCTCCAGATGCCTCTACAGGAGTCTGAGTAAGAAGGTGCATCATGCTCATGATTATTTAATGTGCAAGTGACTTAGAATGAAAGGCAGCTAAAACCAAAACAAATGTATGTGGTTCTAAAGAAAATATCGTTAACTCTCTAGGTTTACAAAACCTTTCCTATTGGTCTCATTACTTGAATATCAAACTCAAAATAATGGACAGGAAAAAATATCTATTTTCAGGTACATTTGTATTTATGAAAGTCTTACTAACATTTCAAATGAAAATTGAGGCACACAGTGAAGTACTTTCATAAAACTACTCTATCGATTTGGCCCAGGCCTTCTTTCAGCATTCTAAAGTTACATATACAGTACTGAATATCCCATTCCGTAAAAAAATATAATCATGACAGGACAATGACCACCCATTTTTTGGACTAGAAAAAGAGAAAAACAAATATTATAGAATTTAAAAGTCATGAAAGAGTCTGAATAAATATATAGAATTTGCTAAGTAAGACATATTTTTCTAAAGGCTTGTGTTCATTAGAATCATCTTCTAAAATGGATGTGCTTCAATTTATAAAGTAAAACGTTCAATAATAAGGGGGAAAGCCAACAATTTTTAAAGAATGTGAGCAATTATTATATGTACCTGGTAGAGAAAAATTTATTTAATGTTTAACTTGACAAGCATGGAATCCATGTACATATCTAACTAATATAATTTTAAAATACTTAACTGTTAGAATTTAATTATTAAGAATCATCAGCTTTGAAATTTCAGGAAACTTCCTGTTGCTATTCAGGGATATAAAGTGAGCAACCATAGAAACCCGGAAAGTAAAATAAGACAAAGGGGAACTCCAAAGAGAGAAGAGCAGGAGATGGGTTCTATGAAGGGGGAAAGGGGAAAACCTGGAGGGGGCCTTTAACAGGTCTGGGGAGAGGGGGCAGTTCAGAGAGTAAAGGAGAGAGGATGGAGACATCAAAATGTAAATGATGGCCTTAGAATGTTTGAAAAAGCCATATAGAATCACATTATTATATTATTATCTTATGTTTAAATGTTATGTACTTATGAATATTAAATGAAGTTATGCCAACTGGGATGACAATGCTTTCTCCCTAAGAACCATAGACTATTTAACAAAATCCTAAGCACCAAGAGAATTCAAAAGATGCACCACCCTGCCAAAAAGGGTTATCAATGCTTAGTTGACTGCTGAAATTAGACAATTAGTCCCTATCATTCAGGTCATCATTTACTGGGACACACAGGATTTGGAGGAACCAAGCCTCTTCACTGAGGACTTGCTCTCATAGTACTGGAAGGTTCTATGCAAGGTAGCAAGAGAGAAAAGTAATCAATAGTCCTACCCAGGTATGATGCCTATAAACCACAATGACCAGTATGGTAAGATATCCCTAAAGGTACAATAGTGGCACTTACATCTTGTAGGCAACCAACAGCTGTCTAATTGAGCTTGAACTCCATTCAGTAGATGGGGATTCATTCCTGGTACTGTAAAACTAGCCAACCTCTAATGAACAATTGTTGTGAGACAAGTCTACTGGTATAGCAGAGAACACAAACAGACAGTCTTAAAGAAATAGAAAGAAAAGAAAGTATCCAACTAGCCAGTGGCTGCATGGGGAACTTTCCCAAATCATAAATCCCTGAACCTCACCATCCTTTGTCTTTTATGCACAAAAACCACATCCTGGTTGGAACACTCTGGTTAGCAAGAAGTAAAACTATAGAAGCCAAAAAGCAAGGTTAGTGCATTTAAGAATTTTCCTGGATCCTGGAACTATAGGTCTTTGATGGATTAGTTCTTTGTTCCCATTATGGCAGGTGTTGGGGCCTACATGCTGGGTTCTAAGGTCAGAATGGTGCCTCTAACATGGTTTCAGGTGGCCTAAGATCTTGGGCCTGTTACACAGAGGTCATGGAATTTACAGAATAACCACTATTACCACTTCCTAAACCAGTAGTTTCTGAATTCTAAGTATATATCTTTATATTCAAAGATAAGTGTTGCTTTAATTCCTTACCAGAGGATCTTCTTTTTGCAGCAGATAGAGACAATTACAGAAATCCACAATCCATCAGAATGCAGAGACCAGCTAAATGTGGAGTGCCCAATCTTCCCCAAGACATCTACAACATAACCCCAACACATGTGACATAACCTCCCCACACATGACCCCCGCACATATGATATGACCCCCATACATACGACAATGACCCCTACACATACAACATGACCCCTACACATACAACATGACCCCTACACATAAGGTTAAGGGAACACCATTGAAAAGGAAACAGAGAGATCGTAAGAGCCAGAGGAACATCATTGTCTTCTGTGTAGGACAGGAAAGCTGCACCCCTGCAACCTCACCCATGTGGTCCCCTAAACAAGAACTGAAAAATGCCAACATTAATTGACACACCAACACAGATGGGAGCAATTTCAGAAGGCCCCACCCCGAGAGGAAGAGCTACAGATAGTTAATGACTGCTTAGAAGGGGAGAATCAGTCTTCCTCTGGTATGGGCACCTGATTGGTTATCCAGTACCAATGGTCATCAGTAAAAACATATACAAATGAACAACACTGAATGGACATAGCAGGTTACATTTATATATTTACATGTATAAATACTTGTGACAGCAATAAAAGAAAAGGAAAAGCCTGTATACTCCATATACTCATGATTGATGAACTGAATAACTATGGAAACCACAGCCTAGCTAAATACCTGCATATAAAAGCTATAACAGAGTATTCATGACCAGAGTACTCAGTTTCCTCAGAGAGGCAGTGCCATTTGGAGAGCCAAGATGGTGTGCCTAAGTGGAGGGAAGTTTCTAGACTATGCCAAGCCTCTGCAAACCATGCGAGTTAAAATCACAAAGAGAAGAAGTTTATCTCAGACCTAAGCCTTGCCAATAGGCCTTCTACTGACCCCAGAGAACCAGAATGAAAGAAATAAAGAAGTCCAAACGTGACTTACCATCTTCAAAAGTGCAGGGTGTCCTGTAGCATTTTATCTAGTGTGTCAGTGCAGGTTTCACCAACATGTGAAAAGCCTGTGGGCCTTGTACCTCTAAGCACTGTTTCAGTAGATTTCTATGGTTATGTTCAGGTTGACATTTTATCCCAGATGATCTCTCTTCCCACTGATATAACTTCTTGGCCATGTTTTTCCAACCCTTTGTTCTATAATAACTTTAACTCCTTCAGTATCTTTATACCTTTGAATCACAGTCTTGCTTTCTAGTCCTTATACCTGGAAATTTATTCTATGACATTTTTGTGGTGTGTGTGCATGCCTGCATGTGTGTGTGTGCATATGTGTGTGTGTGTGTGTACAAGTGTATAGGTGTGTGTGGAGACATGTATGTGTGGAGGCCAGTGGGTGATGTCACGTGTCTTCCACCATACTTCACAGTGTGTCTTTAGCCTCCTGGAATTTACTGATTAGGCAAGGATGGCTAGCCAGAGAGTGTCAGGCAGCCAAATGTCTCTGTCTCTGCCTCCCTCCCCGCCCACCCCTGCACTGGGATTGCGGATGTGTGCTGCCTCACCTGATTTTCTATGAGCAATGAGGATCCTAACTTAGCTCCTCACGTGTCACAGTAAGCAGACTGAGCCATCTCCCTAGTCCCACTGCAGTGTGTTTCTGCAACATTTGTGTTATTTTATATAACTTAGGTTATTTTATATAACCACACATAGGTGTCATTATTTCATCATGTAGTTAATGTCAAATAGTAAAATAAAATATTTTACAGCTTTATTTATTTATTTTAATTTTTTTTTATTATTGAGAATCTCATACAGGTCTACAACAAAATATGAGTCCAGTAATTGTGATCGTTATTAAATTACTTTTCCTATTAAAGTGATTCTGCATCTGTGGCTTTCATCTCTTCTTGAATACCAAGGCCCTTCAGTATGTAGGCCCCTATTTCCAGATGACTGTGCACATTGTAAACCACACATATCCAAAGGGACCTCTTCCCATTTCCACTCAGATATACTTCTATTCTCATCCCATTCTCCTTGTCTTGTAGCATCAGCTCTACTCTCTTAATTGTATTTCACTTAATGTAATTCACTTAATGTTGCTGCTTTCTCCCCTTTTAAAATACTGGTTAGCAAATCTGGGTCCAACCCATGTTTAAATCATGTCTCTATTTCACTGCCAATAACGTAAGTAAGATAGATCCTGATTTATTGAAACACCCTCCTCCATCCTGTTAGGATCTCTCTGGCCTCCTCACCAGTAACATTTATTCGCTATAGTGAGTCAGGAAAATTTTCTAAATCAGAGACGAGACCGTGTTTCTCTTCTGACTAAGCTCTGCCCCCAACTGAAGGAGAATATTGTAACTCCTCTTCAGGATACTCAGTTTTCTGATAGAGATACCCTGCTTTCTGATCCAACTCCATCTCACTCCAGTCACCCGTGCTGTGTTTGCGCAATGTGCTGAAGCTGCATAATATAAAATGCTATGGTTTGTACCCGAGTAATTGTTTGCAGTGATATCTTTCCCCAAAAAAGCCCTTTACATGCTTTTCTACAAACATTATCATTCATCTCTTCAGGAATGAGCAGAGAATGCAGAGTCTTTTATTAAAACTTCCCTTATGAATTTCTCATCTTCCTTCAGGACTAGAACCCTATACTGGCCCACTAGTGTTCAAGAGGGAAAATGCAGGTACTTCTCTAGTACGGTGAACAACACATCTTTACGTTCTCTTCATTACATGTCTGTTCACCAGATAGAAATCTCCTGGGACAGATACACTGGTTAGCCAACTTTTTAATTCAAGGATGTGGCACAAAATGAAACAGTGATGAACATTGGCTGACTTATCACCTGGTCAATTATACACAACAACAAGTAAACATTGGAACTTCAACTTTGAAGAATTGTCTACAACTATGAAATCATTAAACTCCTTCCAAGAGTGATTTTTTATTGTTTGTTCTTGTTCACTAACCTAGCTTCCTGCTAATTTTTCACTCTCATATTCTCTTGACTAATTTTCCTGTTTCCATTTACATTATCATTATTCATTTGTGCTAACCCATCATATTTATAATAATTCAAAAACTCATTATAATTTTTTATTTTACACTCCACTCCTATCTATCATAAAAAGGACAAATTGGATAGTCAAACAATCTTTAAACCACTAATAATTTATAGGCAGAACTAAAATCTCTATGTCTAGCATGAACCAGTCTCTTAAATGCAAACATGTTTTAGTTTTTCATTTAAACAGCTCCACTCTGATAAAGAAAACATCCCAGTTCAAGTGACCGAACACAAAATTATTTTACACTATAAAACTCCTATTCTATTCCTTCAGGCCTCTCTGAATCTCTTAGACTTAAACATTGCAATGGTCCCTAAGCAGGTGAGTTGCTAGGATAACAGCCCACACCTAGACCATTGCCTTCCATCGTCCCTATCTCCATCTTCATTTGTTCCGCTTTGCTTCAGATACTCATTACATCTTAACTAGTTGGAAATACCTATTGGATTTATCTCCCACACGGCTCTCCTACTCTGAAATCTCCCTGCTGTAAAAAAATCTAGGATGCAACGATCAATTTCCCTACATTACATGTTGGATTGCGACTTTCAAGTTCAAACATTTGTTTAGATTTCCACTTCCTGTTTGGAAACACCAATCAACCTGAAAGAATTCCAAAGCACATTTTTGTCCAAGCACATTTTCAGCATTCTAGAATAGCATTTTGCCTGTATTCATGCAGCAAACTTTCATTAGATCCATAATAGTGAGAAGGACTGACCTTAAGCAAAACTGTATGCAGTCATTCAATATTTATTATTGGAAGCTCTTAATATAGAACAGAGAATAAAACATATACGTATTTTTATACACAAGCATCCATACACATACTGTTATACAAGAAGAAATAGAATTTAGGTTAAAATTAGTAAACAAATAAGACCTTTAGAAATGGTAAGTTTAAGGAACACAGAGAATATCTGCCTCTGAATTTAAAAACATAAACATAAGAAATGTAAATATTTGAGCAGAAAAACATTAAGGCTTTTTCTCCCAGTGGATTCTATCTCCTTATCATTTATGACCACATTATCCCTTGATTTAGATAAAAATTCTTCTTCAATATATTTATCCCTGGAGCTTTGTTTATTATGTTTCTCATTCCCAAATAGCTCAACATGCAGATACACTACCAATCTTTCCCGAGGAATTAAATTATATCCATGATGTCTTCCTTGTACTATTAGCCAGTGAAGCACTATTACAAAGATCAATAAACCTATATCTTTCTCATAATTTACCTCTTTAATGTCTGGGCTTATGTTTTATGCATGCCAAACACTCAGTATTTCATTTATTCAGCAAATATACAATGAGTACTTATTGCATGATAGGCCCACGCGTGGATACAGCTCAGAGAACCGGGATGGAATATCCCTCGTGCAGAGCTCACACTGCAGGTGTGAAGCAAGTGAGATAAACAAGAGCAAATAAGCAGGCAAATATTTAATGTTTGCTGAATTAATAAATGTTAGTGAGAAAAAATAAAGCAGGGTACAGCATAGTAGGAATTACTAACATGTTCTTCATTTAATTTATGTAATTACTCAGGAAAGTCTCCGTAGTGCGGTGATATTTGATAAAGAAAGGACTTTGAGGGTGCTAAGCTCTCTGACTAGAAGAGGAAAGAGAACTCTGAGTAGAAAGCAGACTGGGAATTAACACCTGGAAATGGAGAGTGCCTGGCCGCACTAAAGGAGACATCAAGGAGACAGAGTAGAGTTTCTGGGAAAGGAGACTCTGGAAGTGATGGAAATGTAAAATGACTGTTACATCATGATAAGTGATAGTTTGAAGAGGAGTCAGGAAATGAGATTTAGAATACAAATTGAATAGGATCATGAGTTTAGAGTTATAAAAACTAAAAGACATAATTAAAGTTTAAAGAAATTTTTATCTACCTGTTCAGTTTCACCAATGTTTATAAGGAAGTTTAAGAATGCATTTCTTTAAAAAATAAAACCCCAGGTCTCTGAATGTTTACAAAGTGCAGCCTCTAACTTTAAATTCTCCTCACGCTCACCATGGGTTTGGTCAGTTGCTACTTGTCTTTAACAAGCTAGTTACTGCTAGTCATCAATTTGAAATTCTGGTTCCGTCCAGGAACAGGAATCTACCAAGTCTATTGGAGAATCTCTACATGTAGCATGCAGAATGGATAATATGAAATAACTTAAATTCATTTTATGTATAAGAATGACTGAAAACTCTGTGGAACTATATGCTTGCAGTAAAACTGGGCAATACATATGCATTTAGAAGTCTATAATGGACCACTAAGAAAGCATTTCATGAGGTAGTATTATGGATTTATTAAAAATAAGCATTTTGAAAATTGGCTGTGGTCAACAAGATTTCAATTGGCATAATCTTCATAGTTATTTGATAAGGCAATGATAACAAAGATCTGTTCCTTTGACTTTTATCATACACCATGAATAAAAGAGTATCAATTCCAAGTGGTCTTCTCTGGATATGTGTACACATAAGCAATGCTAAATGCAACAATATGTGCATAGATATATAGTAGCAGTAGTAACTAAAGAATGGGAAGACATATATTTGGGATGGTGAGGGGGACACGTGAGAAACTGGGTGGAGGAGAGGAAGGAATAATATAGATATACTACCAATCTATGAAGTTCTTAAAATTAAATTAAATATTGAAAAAAGAAAATGCAGGGGAAATGAATCAGGAAAGGAGATATATTTTGGGAAGGCTCCAAGTGAAGTGGAGTTGGGAGTGGGAGGAAAATTAGACTAAAATGAATTGTTTATATCTATGAAGGTTTCAAAAAATAATTTCAAGCAAAAAAGTAGTAGTGTAGCCAAGTAGCTTGCATGTTCTAGGCTACTCTAAGAATTTCCCTCATGTGGTTCTGAGAGACTGTAATTGGCTTTATTCATGTATATTCTCAAGTAGGGTATAGGCTATGCATGTCTTCCAAAATGTATTAGACCACATGACCCTCTTCCTGAGAAAACCCTACAGGACTGTAGGACTACATTGCATGATAAGATAAGAAAACAAAATTCTACATGTCTTCCTAAACATGAACTAAATGAAGACAACACACTCAAGTGGATGGGGGAAGTCTAGCTGGCCTCAACCCTACACAGAGAACTACAAGCAACCTAGGAATACTGAGAGTGGGAGAAATAGTTTTACCCAGGGAAGAGCACACCAGTTGGTTATCCAATAACTAGTGCTCACCCCTGAAAACATACATACATAAAAATCATGTAGATTATCATGCTTCTTAGACCAAGCATCACACTATCCAGCATTGCTCAAACAATATGGTAGCCCAGCAGTCCTGCAAGTTTTGGATATAAAAAACTTGGTCTTAAGATATTTTCACCTTTCTTATTTTTTAACACCCTACTTTTCACTAGATATATTTACTCTTTCAAATTTGAACAACACAGTTTTCAACAATAAGTACAACAAAGCCTTTGCATAAGAAAGGAATCCCTATGTGTGTGTTTCCTCAAAATTCTTATTGTTGATATAGTGTCTGAAATCAATGAAACTACTAAAATGTATTATGCACAAATGCTCATAGGAATCTCATTATATAGAATGACTGAGTAGTGACCAAAACCTGTCATTTTTTTCTTTGAAAGTTCTTTAATATTTAGAAATACACTTTAAGTAGATTTATAAGTATGTTTATAATTTCGATAAATTCATGTGTAGTAATTTTATATCTTTTGAAAAGTAAATAGATGGCATTAAATGTATTTTAGTAGGTCAGTCTTATTCCTTTACATAATACATTTTGTGACCGATACACTTGGATCTCCAAACCAGTTGGAGATATTACTTCTAGGTAAATTTATCATTTCCCTTGTATGGTTACAATTACACAAATGCTCCAAGAAGTGCTATTTACAATACACTGTTAATAATATTCTTTTAAATAAACATATTGCTTTTCATTGCAATTATTTTAATTTTAAACATTATTTTGTAGTATTGGGGATGGAACACTTATGTGCTCTTGCCCCTTCAGAGTATTATGAACAAAAAATGTAAGTAAAACTCCTATTATCTTTACCATTCAAAGAGGAGCTTTAAAAAAAGACAAAACAAACTGCATGATAAAACTATTTTATATGACATTTCTGAATGTCATATTCAACTTTGCTAAATTTCAAGTTTTCTTGATTTCAAGAGAATCCTAACTCCTATACGAAGCATAATTGGTAAGATGGAATCACATAACTTTCAAAGTATCCTCTTGCCTGTCTGGGTGTTTCTTTTGGTTAGAATTGCTCTATAATTTCTCATGGGCCTAAGGCAGAATTGGTTGGCCAGCACCATGGAGGTGTGATCTACTCAAATGAACACAATTTCCTTTATTGTCTTCTCAATTAATTTGACTAATTTATTATATTAATTATAAAACAAATTTAGTTTGCTTCAGTGCATATTCATTGAATAAACCCTTGAACTAAGTGCTAGAGAAGAAAAATAGTTTTATGTCCATATACAAATTATCAGGATTTTATTCCAATAGATACTTTGTAATATAGATACAAATGATTGCTTGATTTTTTTTAATATGAGAAATGCCATTCAATTTCTTTAAAAATGGAGGAGGAAGTCACAGAATTTTTTCTACAATTAGTGATAGGCTTAATAGAAATGCAGTTAGATATTTAGATATTTTAACTATTTGGGCTTGCTTAAATCCAATGGCTTAAGAAATTATTGATTATACAGAGAAAATATAGCCTGAATATGTATATATTTAATTACTTACTTACTCCATAAAATTAGGTCCATTAGTCACTAAACATACATTTTGTGAGACTATATGATATATACAACATTTCATCCTGTAAGTTACAATTACAATTCTGAACTAAAAAAAGTATGTATTTTGTTTTCTTATACATTGTATTCAGAGCATAGCCTAGACAGGGCTGGAGGAGGTAGACAATGAGTCTGGGGATAACTAAAAACAGTAATATAGCCTCAGATTAATGCAGATGATGATGAAACAGAATGATAGGAGACAACATGTTTCAGTGATATACAAAGAGCTGCTCTCATAGGAGACCTCAGGGAGTGTGTGCTTTTGAATAAGACTTTTGTGTGGAAGCTATGGGAAAAGGAACCTATGGGACAGAGAAGGTGTGAGGAGATCAAGGTAACATGGTCTGGGCTAAGAGAGCATCAAGTTCAGCAGTCCTCAAGAGTGCCTACCACTGTAAGTATTTGATGAAGAAGAAGGAAGCTCGACACTTTAACCTTAAAAGACCCAAGGGGCAGTTACAGCAGGCATGAACTCCAGATGACAACAAGTTTGATTTCTGTTCTTGACGTGTGGTATGGGTATGGGAATGTGTGATGGTTGGTCGTAGGCTCAACTTGACTGGTTTAAATCATGTGTAGGTCCAGTGAAATGTATCATTGTGTCTTTAGGGCATTTTAGAGAAGACTCACAGGATGTTGGCTGAGGATCTTCAGAGAAGACTGACACAGAGGACAGAGATTGAGGTCAGGGTCAGGGACACTTTCCTCAGTGCAGGTGGTACCTCTCAGCTGGCTAGTGACAGAATGAACACAGTTAGAGGAAGGGAGGACTGGGCTTTTTGTAATCCCCTAAGATCTGATGGAGGGGCTTCCACCCACTGACATTAAACTCCAGCTTCTTTGGACTTCCAATACAGTCCCAGTACCATACACTTTTCACCAAGCTTCCAAACTCTAAGCATACAATTGGAAAATCCAGAAGCCTCTGTCTTTCTGCATCAGGGGTGTTAATTCTACTGGGCAAGAATAAGACTGCTATCACAATTTTTGAACCAAATCTGAAGCAAGCTTTAATTAAATATTGGCCAAGAAGATGGATTCTAACCAAGTCCATTCCAGGGTTCCCAGAAAGTAACTCAAAGTCACATTTTGCAGAGACGTATAGAGGCAAACCCATAAAGTTATGTATTTCCACCAGGTCCAATTAGGGACAAGCATATATCTTGACATATTTCCTTTCCACATACCTCCCACCTGCATTCAGTCAGAGGCAAGTGTACATCCTGATGTATTTCCTGCCTACATACCTCCCGCCTACAAATGCAGCTAGGTCAAACAAACTTGTTTAGGGGAGTGAGTACATGTGGCTTGTTATTTTACATAAACAAGAGCCTCCAGCATTTCAGGAAGTGTCTATCCTTGGGCAAAAGGCTTACAGGTTAGAAGCATTTTTTGATTTGTGGATTTCTTAGGTATAGTAATTAAAACTTAAGACATAACTTTTGCTCTCACAGGTATTTTCTTCTTAGTGTGCTGATGATTATGCTTGGGTTATCCACTCTATCTTGTAAACGAAGCAGCAAATGATCTTTTTAAATATGCACACATTCCATTGGTTCTTTTCTGCTGTAGAACACTGCCTTATACTTAATGACTACCATCTTTGTAACTGGGAAAAGTGAATCTGACTGCTCCAAAGGTAATTCACATGGGATTAGACATAAGGAGGTAATAGATGGATCATTTTTGGAGATCATTAGTTTATTTAAAAAATGTTGATGGTACTTCTTTTGGTGTGGGAAACATGGAAATAATGATATAAGAATTACATCTATAATTATTTGGTACATAAGAAAAATATTCTGATCAGTGTTTATGAGAAGGGTGAGTTTTAATCATAGTTGTCAACTCAACCACAACTGGAATTGATTAAAACCTAAGCATCTGGACACATCTGGGAAGGACTTCCTTCATTGGTCATTTGAGGTGAGAAGACCCACTCTAAATCTGGCCCATACCTGGTGGCAGCCTTCATAAAAGGAGATGGAAGAAAGAAGGAAGAAATTATTGCATTTTATCTGCCTGCCCTCATTCTCACAAGGAAATTTTCCTATCCTGCTGATGAGGCATTCCTTCACTAGTGTTAGGACTTATTTCTTTGGGATGCCAAAGTAGACTGAAGAACAGCTGAGATATCCAGCCTCCTTGACTGAACAGCTACCAAATTCATAGAGTTCCTGTTCAAAGACAGCCATTGTTGGGCTAGTTAGATGATAACCTATAGGCCACTAAAGAGAACCCTGACTAGCACAAAAAGAAAGAGATTAGGGAGTCATAAGGGGTTACATTTCATACTGTTTGCCTACTATTTTGTCTGAGAAACTGGGTGGGTATTGGTACAATTTCCTGAGATAGAGGAGATGGTATTAGTAGTCAGATTTTGTGCTTTTATAGGGTTCTTGTTTACTTCTATTATCAAATCTATCCCATTGCTATATACTCTGAAGAGAGGCCTGGTGATTATATCAATATCACTTTTTACATAGCAGCTTAAAACAAACCAGTCTTTTTCTACTATCAAGTACTAAAGTGTTTAACTTAAAATTCTTGCAAGCGCATGATGAAGGCACTGTTTCAACTCCTGTTTGAAAGACAACACTGGAGTACAGAGAAACTCTGTAACTTTGCTGTCTTGATATGAGGAATGGATATCAGGAAGAGGGCTGAAACCCAAGCTTAGATTTAGATCTTGACACTGTCAAGATTTATTCAGAAAAGTATGACTGGGTAATCTATTAGTGTTCTTGCTGAAGGAACTGATTCTGTACAACACTTTGTTCTGAAAAATATACCAGGAAATGAGAGATGGCTCAGGTGGATAAGAGCACTTGCTTTGCAAGCCTGATGACTTGAGTCACGTCTCTAGCATCCATTTAAAAGCTGGATATGGTTTGGGATCCTGTAACTCAGTACTGGAGAAGATGGAGACAGGAGTATCCCTAGAGCATTCTGGATACCAGCCTAGCTGTAAAAATAAGCTTAGGTTCAGTGACAGACTCTGATTCAGTGGAATAAGTCAGCAAAAAGGAGGACACCTAACATCATTTTTTAATCTGCGTGAACACACACACTCATGCACACACAAATACATCAGATACACACATATGCACACATCTCTCTCTAATACACATGCATGCATATGAGCATACAGGCAAAAAGACACACACTTAGCATTTCAGAATAGTTTCTTCCTCAACATACATCATTCTTATGAGGACTAAAATAAAATTTAAAAAACAGGGAATGGGTACAATAGAATTTAATACAATTTGCCAAGGCCATATCATCTATAAGAAGAATTGATACCTAAACACAAGTTATCTAAGGTTGTATCTAAACTCAGTTCTCAGCATGGAGTTGTTAGTATGCTGGCCAGGGAATGATTTCAATTGGAAAGTGCCAGCCTTGAAAAAAACCACAGCCATCTTTGTATCATTTGTCTAAAGAGAAGTGATGGCACAGTGGAGAAAGCAACGGAATTTATTAAATGGGATAATTTTATTTCATTGAACTGACTATGTTTTAAAATACCATTATTATTTAGAGAATGGGAAAGCAAACCTCTCAAATGCATTTAAACACAACAAATGACAAGTGGTATGCATGCATGTTTTGTTTGCTTTTCAGCAAATGTTTTATCAAGGATTTGTCAACAATATGAAGGAAGCACTGAATAGAAAAATGATTAGTTCATTCAAAAACAAAAGACCCTAGGGAAAATTTTTTTAAAAAACTATGAAACTAACACTTGCTCTTCTTTCACTTAAGAAGAGCATGCTATTGATAACAAAATAGTTCATCTTTAAAAAAAATAAAAAACATTACTATGGCTATTGGTTTTTATGAAGGAATGAGCATATTCGTTGTAGAGATAAAATTATAGAGTGAAAACTTGAAGTAATATGTAAATGTACTTGTGTTTGAATCATGATGCTATGGATATTTTTCTTAGGAAGAAATACATCAAAACAAAGCTGCAGATATGACTGCCTTAGTCACTGCTCTATTGCTGTGAAGAGACACCATGACCAAGCAACTCTTATAAAAGAAAGCATTTAATTGGAGGCCTGTTTACACCTTTAGAAGTTTTGTCCATTATTAGTGGTAAATTTGTGCATTTACCAGCAGGGTAAACTCCAAACTCTGTATCTCCATGTCTGATGTCAAGCGCTCTTCGAATCTCCAACTCCTTTCAGCTTTGTTAACGACAAGATACTTCTCTCTCTTGGACTGTTTCTATACCTGGTCTACAGCTCCCCTTGACAGGTATCTCATAGCTCTTACATCTCCAACATCTTGCAGTCTCCAGTGAAATCCAGACTTCCTCTTGACAGTTCCAAACAATGGCATCTCTGGACCTCCATGCAGGGGCAGGCCTGGCATACACCTGGTATCAATAGCTTTCTTTAGCAATGGAGATTCCACAATCCCTTTCTTGTATCCTTGATTCTGAAGTCAAAAGCATGTGACTGGAACTGCAAAGTTCTGCTGCTTGATGGGGCTGATATTTGGCCCCCTTGTTCAATGACTTTTGTATCAACTTTCTGTTTTTGATGTTTATCTTCACTGCTTAAGCTTTTCTTTAATTATTTTTCACAAGTTGGAAGCTTGGCTGGTTGGGGTCTTGCCTTGAGTTCACCACTCCCTTTATTCCATTTAGCATCATGTTTTGTTTGTTTGTTTGTTTTTTGTTTTTATCTCCTTGAACACTGGATTTAACTCCTTTATACATGTAGTACTCCTTTTCTCCTCAAACTGCATTTCATATTTTCCTTTGCTCAACTTGATCCTTTTTTGTTATTGCACTGCATAGGAGTGATTACTAATAACAAGATAACAGAGTTAATACTAGGCTGTCTTGAAATCCCTGCCAATGTCATTAATCCAAAAACCCTTCAATTTAGCCTGGCAGATTTTTAGGACAAGGGCAAAAATCAGGTATATTCTTTGCCAAAAAAATGTTACAAGACTGGTCTCCAGTCTGCTTACTAATATTCTTCTCCTCTGGAATTTCTTGACCTGAGCCTCCTCAGTTCAAATTGCCATGAGGAGTGTCTTCTGTGCTCCTACTAGAACAGCACACTAAGTCCCACTGAAAGTGTCCAACAGCTTTTTTAGTCCAAAGCTCCAAATTCTTCCATTGCTCCAACAAACAGCATGGCCATGGCTGTCAGAGCAACATCCTTCTCCCTGGTTACCCATTTCTGCCTTGATTACTGTTCTATTGTTGTGAAGAGACACTATAACCAAGGCAACTCTTTTAAAAGAAAGCACTGAATTGCAAGCTTGTTTATAGTTTTAGAGGTGTAGTTCATTGTTATCATAGTGGAGAACATGGCGGCATAAAGGCAGTCACTGCAGGAGCAGCTGGTAGCTACATTCTGATCCACAGGTAGAGAGAGGGGGAGCAAGACATACTTGGTCTGCTGTAGGCTTTTCAAACTTCAAATCTCATCCTCAGTGACACACTTCCTCCAACAAGGCCACACCTCACAAAGAATACCACTTCCTGATGACTAAACATTCAAGCATATGAGCCTATGGGAGTCATTCATATGCAAACCACAACAATGAGTATTTTTTTCCATGAAAACAAGAAAAAAAATCAACTCCACAGAATTTCCTAGTTTGAATATGATATCATGTTTTGTAAATACCATAACAGTAGTGTTTACATGGGACTATCGGAAAGCAGGAGGATTTCATTGTGTGTTACTGGAAATGGTGCAGGGGCTTTGTTATACATTTCTGTGAATACAACAGGGAAGTTTATCCTTCATAATTTAAGTTTCATTTGTTCCTCAAATCATCACTATTTTTTAACAAATGGGGAGGGTTGGGAGGAGTGTAGGGAAAGGAAACTGTGGTCAGGATATAATATTTGAGAGAAGAATAAATAAAAACAAGAAAAATAATAACCTTTTTGGCAGAGTATATTGTGAATGATCTCTAGGAAGCTTCTGTTATTAAGTAAAGTATCTCCCAATAGTCACAGTCTTATCCCTTTGAATTTTATCCCAGAGTGAAGTTAAACAGTAACAGTTTTATCTGAGAGATTCCCAAAAGATGATGGGAATAGAAGACACCATTATGGGCCCATGGGGTAAGTTGGGGCTAGCCTGGAGATTAGTTTGAATGGATGAGTCTGGGTCTTAGGAACTTAGACCTGTAAGGAACAGACCCAGTCTCTGTACAAATACTTGAGAATCAAATAGCGAGAAAATAGCCTAAGCCATGAGTTTCTTTCTCGTGACAAAATGGTATGTGTTAACCAGAGGCCAATACCATGGAAGTAGAATCCAAGTTGAAATTTATAGGACAAGATCAAAGCAATCACTTTAGCAAATTTCATCTACTGTCTTAGATCCTCTCAAACAGAGCATTCCAGACCTTTAATACTTTTACATTTTAGTAGCTAGCAGTTAATGAAGCAATTTTAAACAATTTCTCAAATTCTCATACCACAGATAAAAACAAACATGAATAAAAGATATTTTAATAGAATTGAATCTCTACTATAGCTTAAGAGAACATTATGTTGTTTTGTTAGTTTTATTGTTAATACAAATGTCATCCAAAATGATGCACAAAGAGATTAAAAAGATACATCTTTTCTTTTTTAAAACCTGATGAGACATAAACAATCTCCTCACTTTGAAAGCACGTGGAGAATGCCTATTGTGCAGAAGGAATTCATTCCCCAGATTCATATCAACCTTGATTGTCACAGTGAGATAATTCCTACATTTGAAATTCTAAAGGTTGTGGGTTTCTGCTACATTCCTTTCATTATACAAATAGTGCTTGTGTTTAATTTTCATACAACTTGTTTTAATCAATTCAACTGAGCAGGAGGAAGGCTACATAGCTCAGAGCATTTCTAAACCAAGCAGCTTAACAAGGACAACCTTGTCCATGTCATGGATGGATGCGCTTGAGCAACAAGAGTAGTTTCAACTTCCTGCTTATTGGCAACAATGCAAGAAAGACAAAACACTGGAAGACAAAGATGATGAATTTAGCATAGAACAAAAAATTCAGCCTCCTCAAATGTGAGTACAGGAAGAAAAGATCAAATTCTGATATAATAAAGCAAATGCTTTGCATATCAGGTTCTGAAGATAAGCACAATCTGGAGTTTCAATTTGCTCTTTCTCTCTTCAGAGTTGTATCAATTGGCTCAAAATATTTTATGTCTGTCCAGATGCTGTGAATGTCTTCTACTAGAACTTCAGTTAATATTCCTTTTTTTAAACGTGAATTATATCATGATGTTCATCATTCTGAGTGATGAACTTGCACTACTTAAGTATAGAGAATTAGAAAATGAAACACTCAATTGTCTTGCTATATGGGGAGGGAAAGCATCTGAAGCATGCTCAGATTAGCAGTACAGGTGCTAAAGAATTTCAAGAAAACAGCAAAAACAGTTGTCTACCAGGGTCTTGAGGCAAAAGAAGCTAGCAGCAAAGGTTAAGTAGGAAGAATGAACTCAGGAAAAGTGAGAACCAAGAATCAGAAGGTCATATCAAAAAGTACCTAAATTAGGTAGACAATTTGAAGGATCAAATAAATGAATAGTTATCAGAGCTTTTCATACTAAAATAGTAGAGGCATCCCTGTCAGTTGAGAAGGGAAATAAAAACGTCAAGGCTCCATCAAAAGCCACATTTTCATTTTTGAGGTATGCTACTGTTGCTTACAGCAAAAAGGAACACAAAAATGACAGGTTGTTGTATTTCCAGACTTTCCGATCCTTTTTATAATGAGTCTTCATTCCCTAAATCATTTTAACTGCTCATTTGGTTTCATAGTCTAATGAAACTTATCAACAGTAAATGTCCACCAGTGGTATTTGAAATTTTAGGCCCTATATTTTTCCTTTTTGTTTAATGTGATAATACCATAGTGTTCTTGATATTGATATGAATTAAGTAATAAAATGTCAGTGTTCAAGACATTGTAGTAGACATCATTGCTTCCTTCCTTTCAAGGCAGGAAAGAATCACCCTTTGAATAAGTGACATTGATATATGTTCCACCCTGTCATCAATTCCTTTGATTGAGCCTCCCAGTCCTTATTATCATACATTTTATTACATTACCATGAACATACAGAGAGAAAAGCAGTGAGATCTCAAGTGACTTAGGAATTTGTGAAGACTTCCAGTTTCATGTTTGGCACACTGGAGACTTGAGGCTGTTACTTCTGTCTGTGTTAAAACCATAGTAAATTCGGATTTTTCAAAAAAGAGATCAGTGTAATTAAAGAGAAGACAAGTCTTTTGCATCATCACAAAGGAGATTCTCAAGCATTGATTATACTCCATCTATATCAGGCTTACTGGGAGTCATCATGAACTCAATTGAAAGACTTTCCCTTGAGAAGAGGGTCCCTCTGCTCACATGGCCACCTAAGAGGCTGCTTCTTTTAGACTTCTTCCATGTGCTCAGCAGACCAAACACTCAGAACCACTGTGGCCATAGCCAAGGAGATCCAACTACTACTGATGATGTTAGCAGAACTTGGCAACACACATGTGGGTTTCACGTATCTTTCAAATGAGAGTTATAGGATTTGAGGTTTCTAAGTAGGATTCAGTAGGGAGCACAGACAATAAATGAAAGCATCAGAGTCACTGAAGGCAGCCTATCAGAAGGTGATGTGTGAAGCTGTGAAGGTGAAGCATAATATGCAAAAGAGACCCAAGGAAATGAGAAAGACCAGAAATGTGGGAGGAAGCCACAAACAATGAGTTGAGCCAATCTAAGAGAAAGGTCACGTGGGCTCCAAAAGGAAAGGGCAGAAGACCAAGGCTCTCAAGACCTGGGAAGCTCACATCAGGGTATCATGATCCCTGGATATCAAGAACAGAGATACAGGATTTAGTGATGGATGTCACTCTCGCTTTGGTATCATTCTTTACTATATTCTTATCCTTCCCTTTTGAAATTAGAATGTTTGTTCTGTATCTTGCTATATAGGAAATATTAATATTTCTTTTTTTGATAGGGGCTCTTGGAAAAGTGATTTTACCCCAAGTCTTAGAAACTTTGTGATTGTCTTTCTGAATAATTTTGGAATTGTAAAAACAAACAAACAAACAAAACAAGACAAAATTTGGAGATTATTGCAGAAGGACTAGATGTACTTTGCATTATGATAAGGCTGTGAGTTTTTCAGGATCAGGAACAGAAAATTGTTGTTTGCGTATGAAATGCCTCTCATGGGCTCTTATATTGAATACTTGGTCCCCAGCCAATGGTGCTCTTTTTGGAGGTTCTGAAAAGTACCGACATGGGTCCTGATAGAGGAAATATGGCACCAGGAGCACATTTTCAAGGGTATATCTTTCCCTGTCCTGGAATTCTCTCTATTTCTCTGTTTGCTGGCTGTTATAATATGAGCTTCTGTTCTCTACCACTTCCTCTATTTTATAATGAACAGTACTGTCTAAAACCATGATCCAGAATAAATCTTCCTTCCCCTCAGTTGTTTATGTCAGGTACTCTGCCACACTGAGGACAAAGCTAACACTGAGCTCTATTTTCTTTTGCCTCCAAATATATCAAAAGTGCATGTGTTTTATAATTATAGCATTTTCCACTTGGAATAGTTAGATTTCATGTGCTCATTTCAAACCTATATCCACCATCTCCCAAATTGAATAGTATGGTCCATTGTATAGAAGAAACATGGAATAAAATATGGGAACTTAGAAGTGGGAGCAGAGGATGGAAAACCCTGCTTCTGTCATTTCAGGACATCCAGAAAGTGTTCCTCTAGTTTAGATGATCACATCTGAATAGAGAAATGACTAGCATCTGTGGGGATGCTCAAGGGTACAGGAGTGGTTCTAGTGAAAGTAATAGAAAAGTATGTCCTTTCAGAACAGTTTGTAGACAATGCTTGCCATGGTCAGAAGAACCAACAACTGAAAAGCCACTGTGAATGCCAAGTCCAGGCATACCATTACAAAAATGGCTTTATTAGGGAGATAAAAACAATCTCTGTGCCCTAATTCTGTTCTTAACTAAATATGCTGCCTGATTTAAGTCATGTAAATATATTCTTTCTAGTTCCTCTCCTACCTACTATAATTATAAAACTGAGGAATTAAACTAGATAATCTCTAACTTTCCTTACAATTAAAAATGTACTGTGCAAAAATTACAGTATATGAACTAAAACGGTTCAGGAATTAGATGCACACAGATATTATAGCTGGCATTTGGATGACAGAACAGTACAGTTACATAACACAGTTATTTTATCCTATTCTGGGAAAACATTAAGATAGTGACAGAATATTGAAATAATAATTGTCAGTGAGGTGTTCTATAAGTGCCATCATTTAATCTTTTCCTCCCGTTTTCCTAGAGGTGGAACCTCTTTTGATACAGGAAATAATGGGTTTTCTATTATTGGGCATATTGAGTAGGTTCTGGAATTTTAAGTCCACTAAATCTCCATGTGTTTTCCCAAAAGCTATTCTGCTAAACTTAAAACATAATGTATTGATGTCCCATAGGGAATCAATACACTGTTTCACTCACTGTCTTCCCTTTTATGCGCACATTAAGTATCAGTTAATATACAAAGTATGGATATTGAAATAAAATTGACAAAAAGAGATCTAAGAGAATTAAAGCCATTCCAGAGCTGATTGAATGGATCAGGAAAGACATAGACATCATTCCTTCCCAGAGTCTCCTGAAAACTTGCAGTTGGCTTTATAGCAACAACTAAACCAGTTTATGTATGCCTACTTCAAGTAAGCCTTTCACTGACACATTTTTATGCAATCTCCGAGCAGTTCTAAAAGGTGACATATTCTAAAACATCTTTCACACTATGTGACTTTATTAGAACATTATAGCTCTATTTTCCTAGGACACTGTAGTCCAAAGAATTAGCTCACATCAATAATAGTAAATCAAGAATTATGAAAGAAACAAAAACAAGGGACAAAATAAAAAATCAGTGACAAGAGGGGAGTTGGGGAGACAGGTCAGTGGCTAAGTGAACCTGCTGCTCTTACAGACTGGAGTTTTGTTCCCAATACCAAGTTAGGTGACACAGACTCCAGTTAGGTAGCTCCAGCTCTATGGGACCTGATATCTTCTAGCTTCTCTAGGCAGCTGCACATGTGCATATAACCCCAGACCGACCCACACATACACAAAATTTCAGTGACAATGTGACATAACAATACATGCTTACAGCCTTTCATGTAAAGTAGGGTTGTAGACTGAGTCAATGAACTGGAAAAGTGAAATGTCTGTTACAGCAGGTAAATATGCCTAGGAGTCATCATGACTGAGATCAACATGCTAAGCTGAGGACTGACAAGAAATAGAGAAGGCAGGTCCCAAGGAGACAGTAGGATGATGATGGCCATCTCCAATGAAGTCTTGAAAATGAATGGAGAGCCCGCAGAACCCATTAAAAAGACTGTCTCTTTTCACAAGGGAGGGAATGGGCAGCAGGATTCTGCACAGCAAATGAGGCCTGAAGAAGTGCCCACTGAATTGAGAACCTATAAAGAAGACAGCTGATAATAAAGAGATGGATTCCTTGGGACTCCTGTCAAGATGGAATGGGGCCCTTTGCAAAGCATTATTCTGAAAGTGGTGAAGCATAATAGGAATTTAGAGGTAGACACCAACAGAGAAAATGGTTGGGAAAAGGCTTGGATTCTGGGAGGTCCATAATATGACAAAGGAGAAACACTGTGAAGAACCACATATCTGGATTGACGAGAGAAAGCAGGAAGTAGAATTATGTTTACATTGGGTGTGCTCTTTTAGTACAGAGAGTAACATCTGGCTTTGGTTACATTTATCTGAGCATAGTGAAAATGTTTGAATTAACCAGAAAAGATTAGACTAAATTTCATAACAGTGTTTACATAGCAGAATAAATGACAAAACAGATACATGGGGAAAGTGTGTGTTTATGCACACATTTCAAAGAGCACCCCAAGCTACATTATCTTAGCGTGGCTGACATAAGCCAGGGCTCTGCAGAGACTCCTAATGATAGCCACTACAAACTATGTTAGGCTAAGGTGGTTTCAACATAGATATCCCATGTCTGTGTTTATTGCTGTGATAAAGGGAGTCTGAATACATTTATACCAAAATTAAGTGAAAACATGGTTAGGAAATGTATTTAAATTTTATTTTCCTACTTCCAGTATAATTTCAGATGACATCTTTATCCTCAGGAACTACAGCTCTCACAAAAAGAATCTGTATCCATCCTTTATCCCTAAATAAATATATTTAGAGTCTCTATTTGTTAGCACATTCACAGGATTATTACAATCTTTAGATCAGAAGTCTTGAGTTTACCTGTCTGCCCTGACTGGATTTCAGAGATTCCAAAGAACATTAATAAAAGGCATTATTTGTCTTGACCTTGTTTTTAGATTTGAACTTCTGTTCTTGACATTGTATCGTTTGGTTTTAACCAGAAAGCAAAGGCAAATGACAGTGGATGGGAGAAGATCATGCCATCCCCTGTCTGGAAAAAAAAAAAAAACAAAACAAACAAACTCATCTGAGCAGGAAATTTAAAGCTTGGGAAGTTTTACTTCTTTGCTAAGGGCTAGTTTGGCATGTCTAGATCTAAGGGAATAACTAAGGGTGACAGGAGCAAACACAGTCATCATCTTGTAAACACTCATCCGTATCATCTGTTTACAGAAAGGAGAAGCACCAATTGGTCACAGGTTTGTTACACAGGACCTAGGAGTTCCGAGCTGAGTGCTTTTAGTGAGTCCGAAACCATACGTAGATTGACTCTCCTGACAAACCTGAAATGAAAGCAAAGCATCATCTAAAAGCTTTGCTTTCCAGTACCCGATAGCTCCTCTAGCCAGCCCCTGTCCACCCCATCCCGTCCCACCCCGCCCCACCCCCTTCCCCTTTCTTAGAGTTCTATCTCTCTGCTAAAGCTTGTGCCACAAAATGGTATGATTTGGGGAGAGACTAGAAGATCTGGCCCAAGGCAACATCAAAGCGTGATCCCGGACTGCAGGAGGGTGAAGCCTGATACTGTTCAGGCACTCTAGAAAAGACAAGAGCTACATGCGATTTGACACATTAAAGCGGGAGGAAGTAGAGGCAAGAGAACTGATGAAATCTAGGCCATCCTACTACAACATAAGTACACGGCAAGACCTACACCTCTCTGTGTTTGAGTATTTTCAGTTGACTTACATAAATAGAGTCATTAAGTACTTACCGTTCTAAGACTGGTTTATGTCCCTTAAAGTGATGAATACAAGTTTGTTTATGCTGCTGCTCATGGAAGTGCTGTGGATATCGCTCTGTATAAATAAAATGCTGATTGGCCAGTAGCCAGGCAGGAAGTATAGGTGGGACAAGCAGAGAAGAGAATTCTGGGAAGTGGAAGACTGAGGCAGAGAACTGCTGCCAGCTGCCACCATGAGAAGATGTTAAGATACCGGTAAGCCACAAGCCACGTGGCAACTTATAGATTAATAGAAATGGGTTAATTTAAGATATAAGAACAGTTAGCAAGAAGCCTGCCACAGCCACACAGTTTGTAAGCAATATAAGTCTCTGTGTTTACTTGGTTGGGTCTGAGTGGCTGCCGAACTGGCGAGGGAGAGAGATTTGTCCTGACTGTGGGCCAGGCAGGACCAGAAAAACTCCAGCTACATGGAAGACTTTGTTTCTTTTGAAAAGCTTAATGATATCCCATTGTATGTGTATCTACCATAGTTATATGTCTTTTCTTCTGTGGGTTTATAAAATCAGTAGTATGGAGGTTACTTGAAAATTTAAAAGTAAGCATTTTAATATGTATGGGAAGCATAATGAACTAATATGATTAGTTTCTTATATTTATTAAGAAATTGTTGGGTGGTTCAGGGTTTGGGAAGGATCTCAGGGGATATAGGGAAGGTGAAACCATGATGCTTATATAGTGTATAAAAATGATTTTTTTCAGTTAAAAAGTTAATTATTTTTATTTCATATAACATTAAAATTTAACTTAATTCTGTAGAACCTATAATTGAACTTTACTTCTATTTTCCTATAAGAAGTTATTTAAATTTAGCAGTAAAATTAATAAACAAAACAAATCATATTTGGAGTTAAAAACAAAACCAATTTTTGCTCCATTGTCTTCAGGTCCTTTTCTGAAATAAGAGAAACTTTAGAAGTGCTATTTGTACTGGATAAAATGAGAATAATTAGAAGACAGAGAATAGAGAGGTTTTTGCCCTTAACTGACCTATAGTCTTTCAGTCTCAGAAATACATAAGTAGGAAGATTCTGAGACAACTGAACCAGGTGGAAATTTTACATGCCATGAGAAGACAATATTCATTGCTGTCAATGAAATGTCTAGGCTAAGCCACAATAGTGGGGGGGGGACAACTTGTGAAAAATAGATATGTTTATTGTTTGTGCAATAAATAAATAAATTTTTGTTTGAACTTTTTCTAAGTTTCCTTGGCCTTACTGTTTTAGTGAATGCAGAAAATAAAAAGCACTACATGTAATAGAAATCAATATGTGGACATTACACCAATGTGCTTCTGTTACTAAGGCACTCTAAGGGCAAACCATGGTCTATGGTGGCAAACATAAAGAAGAACACTTGATTTCTTATCAGATTTGACTATGATACTCTGATTGACTGAAATTATACTTTTATGTTTATAAATTCTGTTAAAGAACAGCCTAACAATTGGTAGGTAATTTAATTTAAAAAATACTTATCTTTGAACATTTTATTTTACTTTTGAAATTTCATACATGATACAATAAAATTTAATCATATCTACCCTTCATTTCCCCCCTCACCTCCCCATATGCTCCTTAATATTCCTCTTCTCAACTTAATGTGTTTTTTTTTCTTTTTGATAATGTACTAAGTCTACTTAGTGCTACCCATATGTGTATGGGGGTGGGGGGCATCCACTGGAGCATGGGACATCTACCAATCCCCATATCCCCATAAAGAACAAGTCTCAACTACCAATCCCTGAGCTGCAGCAACCATAGAATGCCAGTAGTTCCCCAGCATAACGTAAGGCGTGGCTATCATCTACTGTATCTATACTGGGATTTTAGATGGCTTGCTCTTGTGTGGTTTTTGCAGGTTGCTACAGCAGTATTGAGATCACGATTGTAAAAGCCATGTCTTGTCCAGAATACAGACTTGAAAGCACTATATGCCATCCCCTGGCTTTTGCATTCTTTCTGCCCCTTCTTCCACAATATTCTGTGGAATTAATATAATGTCTCATTAAGGATTAGAGATTCATTATCTTATTCTCACTATTTTATAAATCATACATTATTTAAAATACAAACTAATTTTTTATTTCAGACGTTCCTAACTAAAGTGACTTCTCGTTATATAACTACTCAGTCACACTCTTAGACTATAGATCATCTTTATTGCTGTCAAAAATCAGTAAGTTCATTGCAGTTTTTTATTTGCCCATTTCTCATTAATCCATTCCTTTACCTCACAGTAGAAAACATTACTTAGAAAGGATGAAATAGAGCCTTTCATTGAAGAGGAAAATATTGAAGACATTCTTTTCTCTCTTCCAGAAATGTACACACTATTTTGTGATTAAGTGACCAAATACAATTTTTTTTTCTGCAAAACGTTCACATTATTTCTTTGGACTGCAGATAAGCCCATAACTTTAACAGTGGGTTAATAATAAACAAAGGATTAGTTGTATCATATCAAATTGATGCAAAATGTTTTCCCTTTAAACTATTTATCAGTGGCATACATTTTATAGTTTCCTTCCTCCCTCTCTCCCTTCCTTCTTTCTCCTCTTCTTCCTTCTCTCTTTTCATTTTGTCCTTCCTTCCTTCTCTCCTTCCCTCCCTCCTTCCTGCCTTTCTTCCTTCCTATCTATCCATCCATCTCTTTGATCTCTCTCTCTCTCTCTCTCTCTCTCTCTCTCTCTCTCTCTCTCTCTCTCTCTCTCTCCTCAGTTGCCTACTCAAGTATCTATAATTATAAGATGTCTGTGAATTCTTTGGAACAATGCAAAGTTATTGTAAATCAGAAAGAATGTTGAGGTGACATCCATTTTATATGAGGACAAAAAGGCAGAGGCAACACCCGCCTTAGGGAAAATAAAATTCTAAGATAGATTAAAGAAAAAATGGAGGTATCAGAATTTCTAGTTGAAGATTTTTCTACTATGTATTATCTACTATGTATTATTTAAATACTTATTCTCCAAACTTACCCTTGAATTCTTTAATGACTTTTTAAATGGCAATGACCCTGAATAGGACACACAGGTTTTTCTTGCCTCATTAAGCCTGGAAGGGGTGACTGTTCTGAGCCTCCCATGTTTTCTTTCATAAGGCAAAGAGTTAATAGCATGTGTGAATAAGGCATTTACTTAATCCATCATATTGGAAAGCTTTCCCTAGACAATACTAACCCCATATTATATACACCTCTTTTATCACAAAAGGGCCCTGATATTACTTAGAGGAGAATTTAACTCCCTTCTGTGCCTAGTAGGTTAAGTGGCAAAATCTTTTCAAAACACTTCATCACAGGCTGCAGTCAATGGTTGGTAGCAGATGGTTTAAGGGCAAGGATCCCAGGTGAATTTTCAGATCATGACCTTTTGGGATTTGAAAGCAACACTCATTTCTCTTCCTGGTTTTGTTGTTCTACAACATAGACCACATTTCTAGTCGGCCACAAACGGATATTAGTTGTAATAAAAAAAAAGCCCTCTGAATTTATTTATTTATCTGCCATCAATTTATTTATTTTTGTGCTTTGTCATTGGGGAATATTCATTCCTTAGACTAGGAAATAAAGGGCTTACATTTTCTTTATTGACTAACATTGTGCTTTGGAGTCTACCTTATATTTCAGGGTGTATTTGGAAGCTCATCCTTTAATTTAGTGGATAATTGGCTCATGCAGTATAACTCTAGACTTTGGTTATCTTTCCTGGGACCAGTATGAGGTTTTGACATTAGCCTCAGTTCTCTATGTGTTCATTTGTTTGTAACAGTTGGAATTGTCATGATACCTTGTTGGCATATTTTCTTTGCCCTTACTAAAGGGCATCTCAGCATTGATTTGCAGATAAAGTGGGCTATATGTGCAGAAACTATTCAAAATATCCAGAAAAATGAATCAGAGCACCACACATAGGAAATCAGGCCCATTCTACAGACAAATATACAAATCTATGCTCTCTTTTTGCCTACACATTTTCTTAATAGATGAAATGTTGCTTTTCTAAGAAAAGGACAAGTTGTTGGAGATGAGTCCACATCCTCATGCACGTCTTCAGTCCTCTGCAAACAGGAACATTGTTAATTTTATTGCTTTCACTCTTTAGGAATTCTCTTCATGTAATCTTGCCTTTATCTATGACCACAGCTGCATCATTCTGAATGAATGCACAATTCTTCTTAACAGAAGCAGATATAGATTGAATTTCAAAATATATGTGCATTCATGTAGAGACTTTGCCTTATTTTACTCTTTATTTTTTAAACAATCATACACAAAATCTTGAGATTAATTATACAATATTGTTCCTGTTTGTATACTTATTCCAATATAGCTCAATTAATAAATATTTTGATTAGACATAGTAACAAATAAGTGTGTATCAAATCAAACATTTGTAAAGCTCAACTGTCACTATGAGATCAATTATTGAATTCATCTTCATAGCACTTCAAAGTGTTTCTGCTTGTGCTGTATGTGAAAGCACCTTTACCTCATTTTCTCACCTGTCTGGTCAAATTCACTGTTTTCTGCCTATATATGCGATACATAAATATAAAGGAAAGGGCAGCCATTTGCTGGCACCTCAGGGCACTGAGAAAGAAGAATGTTTCCTTTGCCCTTGACTTATGTTATGTATTCCGCTCAGGTTAGAGAACATGCTTGTCTGATTTTCTGCCCTATTTTTCTTTGCCAGAGCAGATAGAGTATGCTTATCTAGAAAAAGCACTACAGAGCAGCATTAAGCCAGGACACCTGTGGAGCTTGTCAACAAGGTTCTCAGACAGGTTACTGACTGTTGGAACAGCTTGAAGAACAGAATAACAAGCATTCTTTGGTGTGGAAAATGTGGATCTCTGTGCTTTCATGTGGTCAGTGAAGAAGAGAAGTTGATCAACTAACTGGATGAGGGAAAGGAGGAAGTATTCACTTTCTTCCCATTTCAAAACTGGTCAGTAATCTATAGCTTTGTTTAGAAATCCACATCCCAGGAGAATTGCCATTACCAAAATGTAAGTATATGAACAGGACCTGGTTCACCTACTAGGATTTTAATATTTGGAGACTTGAACATATATGACATTAATTTGTTGAAAATAGTACTTGAGTTGCTGATCCAAACTTCCCATTTATAACAAGAACTGATCTAAATAAAACGAGAATTGTGATTTCCTATTCAATTAATTCATTTGGAATTTTTATCATAATGAAAGTAGATTGTCATTAGCTTAGGAAAATGATTTAAAAGTTTGTGAGTATTTTGGATAACACAAGCTGTATTAATTCACATTTAGATCATTTGATTAATGCTTAACAGGTAATAAGATGTATTAAGCTCCAAGGACTAGGATAGCATTATAACCATCATCCATGCACATGTATTTGGTATTCGTGTGTGTAGTGTTCAAATGGATGCTGGCGCATGTGTGCAGTTATATGTGTTGAGACTCAAAGTTGATGTAGGGTGTCTTCCTCCGCTGGTTTCCACCTTGTTTATGGAAATGGAGTCTATTGGTAAACCTAATGTTTATCAATTTGATCGAGTCTAGCTATCCACCTTGCTCCAGTGTTGCCCTCCTCTCTGCCTCCCTCGTCTTGGTATTACAGAGGACCATCAGACCTTTGGTTTCCAGCCTTGACGCAGTCTCTGAGACTCTGAACTCGTGCACTCACACTTCCATTGCAAGCACGTTATCTGTGGAATGATTTCACAGCCTTTATTTTCACAACTTTATTCAACATCTGAGTTCACAATGGAAAAATTATAGAAAATACAGTTATAGAAATTCACAATGGAAAAATTACAGAAATTAAAAAATTTCTATGAACAGGATAGTTTTTTTTGTACAAACTAGATTATTATTTTTGGGCTCTACACTCAGTGATTATCTTTTCTCCTATTGGAATAAAAGACGTGCTTTCATCTTTTGTACCATGGGTCATCTGTAGAAAGTGAATGTAGAATATTGTGAATACAGAAAAGAAGCGGGCACTTGAATTTATTTTACCTCACAATGTGAAATCGTTATTTCAGAAGCCACAGATGCCAACTATAGATTTAAAATAAAATTTTCTAGCTTTCAGAATGAATGGCATTTGATAAATAAATCAGTTTTTACCACCAAATAGCAAAGAATGATGCCCAAGGCACCTGCAACCAACCCTCAGTGCTTAAAGAAAAAGGGGAAGAATAATTTAAAACACTAAATTACTTCCCAAAGGTTTTGCTCCTGGCTTTTTAATAAATTGAGAATTTCAAAGGCAAAATAATTTACTATTTGCTCTAACAGTTATATTAATTTCTGTTTAATGAAGTTGATGACTGTGGGAGTAAATAAGCGTTAGTTTACAGAAGCATGAAAAGAAGAAACCAGAGTGTTCAAATGTGACAGCAGCTTCCTGCAGAGTGAACCATCATTGGATCAGTTCTGGATCTGAGAGTATAGTTTTGAAAAACGCAGCATAAAATTGTCTCTTTAAATGATTATGTGTCAAACTGATTTTTTTAATTATTACCTAAAGTTTAAAAACTATATTGTGTTCATACTATATCTCCAAAAGTAGAGGCATATATTTGCTAATCCATAACAAGGGCCCTATCCAGGAATTCACATAACAAACATCCCTTTCTGCCTTCCTTGCTGAAGTCCTGTATTCTGTAGATGACAGACAATACATCACTATGACCTCGCTGGATACCTACAGCTAAGCTATGACATACAGGAGTTTCAGAGCCTTAATGATGAACACAAGGAATGAAGTGATAGTTTAAAATAATCATGGATTGACAAGTTTCATGAACTAGGATCCCAGCACACAAGTTTGCTGTGAAGTAGAGCTGTGCCTGGTTTTTGACACCTTTTTACCCTGTATACAACTTCGGGAAAGTCATGAAGCTCTTTATATTTGGCAAGTAATCACACTTGGAAAACAGGGATGTTATGTGTGCAGTACTCTGTATAGTTGTTAGAATTCCGTAAGATACTTAAATGTCTTAAAATCAACTCCCATGCTTTAAGTTATGTTTAAGAAAATTTAATGATCATTTTTGTTTCAACACACACTTGTCTACATGTCAAGGTCCAATACTAGTTCTCCTGAGATATGTTATGTCTGATTATTAGCTCTTCTGTATTACCTTATCTATGTCTCAAGATTATACAAGTATTCTGCATAGTCTGCACCTTATTAAAGATCATAGTAGTCATTTGATAAGTTATCTGAAATCTTCATGAATGCCAGATATCATATTAGGCACCTGGGATCTCATGATTTTAAAGTACAAATTATTTACTTCATGAGGTTTTCAGCCTAAAAAGGAACAGAAAAAATGAAGAAAAATCAAGATAGTCACAGCAATATTGTCTGAGAAGACCTTGATGGAAGACTTTGCAAATTTGGTCAATCTTAATCTTCCAAGATGAGAGGTATGTGGGATGGCAAGCAAAGGAGAAGGAATACCTAGATGGTGAAAAGTGTAAAACTCACTCAAGGCCAAGTTTTCTCAGGAATACGAAACCTACTCATCACTGTCATTGCTGTTACTATTACCAGTGACATTATGTTACCAATAAGTCCAGTGTGCTGGGTATCCACATGAAGATGAACTGGTAGATATGTGCATTCACTAAATTCAGTGCTGAGATGAGCCTTTAGCTCCTTCCACTAAGAATAGAGACACTGTTGTATCAGTTACATCCAGGATAAAGAAGAGAATCTTGATAAGAATAAACAAATGATGCATTTTGGGCAATAATTCAATGAGCAAAATGCTTGTTAACATAGTTGTGTTTGGTGTTGGAGAGACGCAATATTTAAAGCTCTTGCAAAGAACCTGAGGTTAATTTCCAGTGCTCATAGAATGGCTCCCAACCAACATCCAATGTCCTCTCTTATCCTCCATGAGCTGCTCAAAACATGGAGTGCACATAAACTCATGACAGCTCACAATTATAAACACAAAATAACTACTTTGAAAAATAGTCATGCTTCTCATATGATGTATAAAATATCCATCAAAAAGTAGATAAATTCTGTAAATCTTATACTTACACAAACAAACACACAGATGAGTTTAGGAGATAGAGATAGATACACACACACACACACACACACACACACAGAGAGAGAGAGAGAGAGAGAGAGAGAGAGAGAGAGAGAGAGAGAGAGAGAGAGAGAGAGAGAGATGTATTTGTTGCTCTGTTGTTCTTCCTCATGGTTGAATAAATTATCCATAATTGCCTTTTATTTATTATTTATCTGTTTTTCCTCTTCTATGTATATTCTAGGGTCATCAGGGGTTCACAATGTCTGAATTTCCTCCATCATTTATACTATTTAATTCTTAGTATAGTATAATAGGAGTTAAATGAAATTCCCAAGAGTTGAGGAAATTTATGAGAGATAAAATTCCAAAGCAACTGTAAACAGCTGAGTGAAGGACCTTATGCAATTCACCAGCAATTTCACTGATAATGAATGAGGTCATTGTATTTTGTTGTTAATTGTTAATCTCTATATTACTTGCTGTCAGGAGACTGGAGCCATACTGATCAAATTATCTTGCATATTTATTCATTTTGAATTATTTTTCTTCCTTAGTCTCCTTCCAGCTCATTGTTTCTTGACTTTAGAGCTAAAACTGAGAAAATGACACATAGAAACAAACTCTGATTCATAAACATTCTTGGGGAACTGGCTTTTTTAACGTGTTCAAAATGAAGGAGTTTCCTAATCTTATATTCTGTATTAAGTACTTCCAGACTGATATATGAACAAGAAACATGCACATACGCTACTAGAAAAAACAAGTCACTTTTTTTTTTCAGGGAAAAAAATTTCTATTCATCTACTTTGAGAATAATGCCTGGTTTATTTTTTTTTTTATTACAGCATGTTGTAGATAGAATATCTGAGCTCTTAGCCATTGAAGAGTTGAGGTTACTGTGTTAGTTGACCATGCTAGCTTATTTTGTTGTGTCCAGTTGTTTCTTTTAGGGAAGCAATTGTTAAATAAGATATGAAAAGAATATTGGCAGTGAGAAGGAGCTCCAGACAGTGAAGTTGCATTGGCTTGGCATGTCACTTGGCCTCTGAGGTCTACTTTCCTATCTATGAAATGGGAGTGGTAAATATGTAATGAAAGTGACAGGAAGTTTAGGTGGATAAAGGAGGCAGAAACTCTGTGTAACTTTAGATTGCTTGGTCCCTATGACTTAGCAGCAATATGTTTTATTCAGATAATGTGGTAGGTGGAGAAAACACTCAGCAGTTAAGAGCATGTACTGCTCTTGCAAAGGACCCAAGGTTGGTTCACAGGGCCATATCAGGAGGTTCAGGACTCTGTAACTTCAGCCACAGAAGATCCCATGCCCACTCTGGCCTTGAGAACACTGTTACTCATGTGTACACTCTCCCTCAAACACAAACACATACACATAACTAAAAATAAAAGAAAACATCAAATTAAAATCCTTACTAGATAATGCAAGCAAACAAAGCAAACAAAGGAACAAACAAAACCACATAATTGGGGACATCTTAGCCTAAGGTTCAAGGATATCTGACAATAAGTACTTTGTTCATGGTCACCTGAAAAACAATCTTCAATTAGCGACTTGTTCACACTGCTTTCCTTTGTATTTGAAAGCCCTTTCAAAATCAATCTAAATCTCTGTCTGTCTATCTATCATCTATCTATCTATCTATCTATCTATCTATCTATCTATCTATCTATCTACCTACCTATCTACCTATCTATCATCCATTTTTCACACATCTACTAAAGGTGTACATCATAGTTCAATATTAATCTTTTGTGCAGAAGAAAAAGAATAATTTACCAAAATGACTCAGGAACCTGATAGACATGGTGGTCATATGAAATCATAACACTTATATTGGAAAGCTGTTTTCTTCTCATCCAATGCATAAACCTGCCTCTAAAATATTATATGGGGGACAATAAGACAAAATTCAGATCACAAATGTGATTGGGGAATAAAATTAAAACTGGGAAGACACAGACCATCCCTGACACTGATCAGCTATTTTAAGGAGAAAGAATAGAATTCTGGGATTCCTTGTAGTAGGCATAAGAGTGTTACTAACTCTATAAGGTAAGTCTATAAGAAGCAACTACCTTTTACAAAAGCGTGTATAGCATCTTTTACTCTCAAAAACAATGTAAATGACGCATCATCTCTGAATCTTATCATTATTTGTGTTGCCACTTTTCTCATGTGACTATTCTCACACATAACACTATCTCAGCTAGGCGGTGGTGGTTCACGCTTTAAATCCCAGCACTTGGGAGGCAGAGCCAGGCAGATCTCTGTGAGTTCAAGGTCAGTCTGGTCTACAGAGCAAGATCCAGAGCAAACATCAAAGCTACACAGAGAAACCCTGTCTTGAAAAAACAAACAAACAAATTATCTCACTGTGAGTTTACATTGTGCGTGCACACTCTATGTGTGTGTGTATGTGTGTGATAGGCGTGGGAACTTGAGTATGTGTGTGCTATAACACGCTTGTTGAATTCAGAAGATGTCTTGTGGAATTGATTTTCTGCTTTCACAGTGGAATCAATTTCAGGGCAGTCTTGCATAGTAACATTTTTATCCACTCAGACATTTCACTGGCCCTATTTTTAGTTTTTGTAGGAATACCCTGTGGTGGTTTGAATGGGAATGTATCCCAAAGGTTAATATATTTATATACTTGGTTGAACTGTTTAATACGGATTAGATATTGTCTTTTTGGAGGAGGTGAGTCACTGGGGGCAGGTCCTGAGGTTTCAAAAAATTCAAGGCATTCCTAGTCCATCTCTTTCTGCCTCCTACTTATGGGTCAAGTTGTGAGCTGTTAGCTGATCCTGCCACCATGTTTTTACTCTACTATTACGGATTCTGTGATGGCTATTTTTTGGTTGTCAATTTGACTACATCTAGAATTAACTAAAATTAAAAGATGGAGGGCATAAAAGTGAAGGATTTTGCTTAAACTGATGTAGGTAGATCCATCTAATCTGGATCTTGAGTCAGGAAGACACACTTTTAATGTTGGCTACATCTTTTGGAAGCCTATATACAGACATGGAAAAGGGAAGCTTTTGTTCTTTGTCTGCTTGCTCTCAACTTGGTAGCATATCCATTCCTTCACTAGCATCAGAGACCACTACTGGGACTCCAGTGTATACTGAAGACCAGCTGAGACATCCAGCCTTGTAGACAGAGCAACTATTGGATTTTAGAGTTTCCATTCACAGTTAGGCATTGGTAATGTAAGTCACTCTAATAAATTCCCTTTCTATATACACAGAGAGATTCATCCTATATGTTCAGTTACTCCAGAGAATTCCAACTAATACAAACTCTAATGCTCTGAAACCATAAGCCCAAATCAAATACCTTCTTATATCAGTTGCCTTGGTCTGGTGTATTGCCATAGCAAAATAAAAGTAATTAAAACACTGATAGAAAATTGGGGCAAGAATGAGATCATTGCTGTCACTGACAAGCAATGTGATGCTTAAGCCTTTAGAAATAGTTTGTGTGATAAATTTGGAAATGTTTGATGACCAAAGATGTGTCAGAAGCTCAGGTTAATGGATGATTCTGTTTGAATGTAGGATAGAGGGTCAATAGTACTGTGGATAGAAAAGTCTTTATAACTTTCACATATAAATGAGGACTCTATAGGGAAAAGGACTAGCAGTTATTAATTTTGATAAAACAAGGAAAATACTCACTCTCTATGTACCTGTTCTATGTTCTGCTTGAAGTCTTAAGTGTCAGTCTAAGATAATATGACGTTCAAGGGGATACAGACAGGAAAGAAAAAGAGTCATAGTATCCTCATTTCACATAATATTTATTTTATACCAGAAATTTTAAATCAAGTTTCTTATTCTTGGGGCTAAGAATATTGCTAGCTGTTGGTTCTTCTGTGTGGTATTATCAGCCTGGAAGTCATTACTTTCTTTTTATCTCACATATTTATATGGTGTAGAATTGCAGGAAAATACAAAATAATATATATTCTTGGGGAATTATCAGACAACCTTGGCATTATTTGTCTCTCAATCCTCCTTCACCATTTCTACTGACTTTCCTTCCATATAACTGAAGAACCATCCTGAATTTTTGTTTCCCAAGTCGTAGTGTCCCTCTATCCCAAATCCCTAATCAAAGAAATATGGACACCTAATCAATGGTGTGACAAGGAGAGTTGGCATGAGTTGTCTCCATTATTGCTTGTTTAATGCAAAGTGGTGAGACCTGAAATGATATAATCATTAACAATAAAGCTGGACTAACATTTAGGCCCTTCCTTGATAATCTTAAAAATATATTTATATATTTATTGACTGTATGTCTATGGGCATATATATGATTAGATGGTAGTTTTCAGAAACCTCTTTTCACTGTCTGTGTCTTGGTAATTGAACTCTGGTCATCAAATTTGAATGGAAGCTTCTCTACCCATCATGTTATTTCTCTGAACCACATGAGAAATCTTTTGAAGAAACATAAGGAACCATACTTCTGTAGAAGCTTGTTAAAATACACATGTCTAAAAACTATTTAAATGTCATTACTGTACAATGGTGTAGTCAATACTCAAACTTGAAATCATGTGCTAACAAATAAAGCCTCCTGTACAATTAAAAAAAAAAAAGGAAAATATATTTAGCACATTTCCCAAAAACTATAGTGTGACTGAATTTATTGTATTTTAGTATCTTAATTGAAAATAAATTCTTTTCCCATACAAAATATCTTGTCTATAGTTTTCTTACCTTTTACTCCTTCCAGTTCTTCCCTACCTCTCTTTGCATCCAGTTCCACTCTCGTTCTGTCTCATTAGGAAATAACAGGCTTCTATGAGATTAAAAACCAAACATGAGCCGGACGGTGGTGGCGCACGCCTTTAATCCCAGCACTCGGGAGGCAGAGCCGGGCGGATCTCTGTGAGTTCGAGGCCAGCCTGGACTACCAAGTGAGTTCCAGGAAAGGCGCAAAGCTACACAGAGAAACCTTGTCTCGAAAAACCGAAAGAAAAAAAAAAAACCCAAACAAGACAAAATAAAACATAGTAAGATAAAACAAAAACCATCACATCGAGGCTAGACCAGACAACACAACAGAAGAAAACGGGCCCCAAGAAAAGGCACAAGAATCAGAGATGCACTTGTTCTCACGCTCAAGAGTCCCATTAAAATCACCAAGGTGAAAGCTATGCTATGTTATGTAGAGGACCTAGTGTAGACCTGTGCAGGTCTCGTGCTTACTGATTCAGGCTCTTTGAGTTCATATAAGCCTTGCTCAGTTTATGTAGCGTCTTGAGGCAGAATTTAAAATAACAGTCCAGTAAATTTACCAGAGGAAATTTCAAGGAAGAAAAGCACTTAAGCTATGACATGATCATTGGTGGCTTCTTTTAGCCAGATTTGTAGTGAAACTGAAGAATAAGAAACACAGGATAAAAACTTGAAAGGCTTCAGTGTGCCTAAAAAGCATGCAGTGGTAAGATTGTAGTCAAGGAAGTATGCTAAACTGAAGAGATTAGAATTATTTAAAAAGAGCTAAGCACTTCACTTTCCTCTGGGGCAATACAAAATTTTCCCTGAGAGCACTTCAAGAATTGACCAAACACCATCCATTTCAGGTGCCCAGCTCTAAATGCGTACATTCACTTAAAACTAATTACCAAGAGAAGTTGCTCCTGGGATATCTTGCTGGCATAGTATTTCCTGCAGGCATCTTCTGAGAAGGTGATGTGTGGAGCAGGGAGGCTGCTCATTAAAGCCTTGATAATCAGCCCTGACCAGAATTGTCTAGTTAATGTCCCTGTCTCAGAGCCTGGGAGATTCTAGGGAATCTTTGAAACATGCTCCCAAAGTATTTTTTTAAATTTTTAAATGCATATTAAAAATTTAAAATCTTTTCCTCATTGCTTAAAATCTAATGCAGATGATCCACATGTATATTAAAGAATAAATGGGTAGAACAATATTTAGGCTTTTGTTTTTATTATAACATGTTCTCTTCCATACCATGCATTCATTGAAAAGAATAACCAAGCAAAACTATGCATTCTTTTTGCAATTTAAAGAACATCATGTGATTTTTCTTGCTTTTGTTTCCTCCCCATTCTCCAGATTCATCCTCATTACCTTAGGATGGTAAATCATCTGGAAACATTCTAAAGACATTAGTAAATTCAATACGTATTTTGCAGTTTCTTTTGAATTAGGATTGCCAATCTCTTGGATTTTCGTACTTTCTTTCAGACTCAGGCATTATTAACTACTTGTGGAAAGAATAACTATGCATTGGCAGTTGTGATTTTTAGGTCTGAGGGGATTGTTTGTGACTCCTGGCTGCTCAGAACACTGGAGCCCTTAGAGTTGGTCTGGGTGCTCAAGGGAAGGCTAGGAAGTTGATTCCCAGTGTCTTTCCCCTAGAGTGGTACCTTTGAGAGAGACTAAGTTGAAGGTCCATGAAGAAAGAATACTTTTTCAAGAACCATTTAAATTCCATCCTCTTTGGACAAATTGTAGAGATTTTTGTCTATGAAGTATTCTTATTTTATCATTTCACTTGAAATAATGGAGGTTAAGGCCCAATGCCAACTCTTTGGGGCTCCCTATTTCTGTGTTTGAATCATTCTCTGGTATCTGGCATTGGTTATGCTATCAAGCTTGGGCTGCTAGTGTAAAGAGAGCTAGACATCTCTGTCCATTGCCTTGTCATGCAAAGTACTTCCTTTAAGATGGAGATCAGTCTAGGCACTGCCACTAAAGAGAGAGAGCAGAACCTAGGTGAAAGTAACAGAGTGTAAATTTGAAGCACAAGTTTTAGTGGGATACCATGACACTCCTTCCTTCTCTTTTCCTCACCAGGTTTCTTTTCTTTGGAGGTAAAGGCCTCTAAAAGCACTTGAGATGAAGTTGTTTCTCCTCACACATTAGCGTTGACAGGTAGCATGCTTGAAAGAGTATATTCTTATAGTTTTCAGTTATGGTGATTTAATGTTGTTGCTGGAAAATAGAATAGTCTGAGTGATACTTGAACAGCAATATCATTATATAGTAACACCATCTACTCTCTTGAAATGGATTCACCAAACTGTCTCAGATACTGTTAAAGGCACAAGTGAATAACACTGGTCTCTCTGTGATTTTAATACAGTTTACAATGTTTTTGTTGTTGTCATTTTAAGGGTAGTTGTGTGCTTGATGCATTATCTACTTCCTTGCCTTTTCTCCTTACATGTCACAGGAAATTTTCTCCAATCTTACTGTCAGACTCCACTCTTACTTTTCTGTATGACACAGTTATCACTAACGATAACCTGGATCGGTCTTCCTCACAAACACAACAAATAAAACCCAACAAGGGCTTTTGACCTATCAAATGAAGCACGCATTTTCTGATTTATGGTATTTATATCCACAACAGAAAGTGGCATCACTTCTATTGCCAATGCTTATAATCGTCAAATATGTCATAAGTACTCATGTTACGTGATATTCTCTATGTCACAGGGCAGGAAAGACAGTTTACAACAAGAATACAAGAAGGAAAAGAAATTTCTCTTAGAACGTTTCATTACACCTTAAAAATATTGTTGTGCTAAAAAATAAGCACCTTTATTTTGGAATATGACAGGAAAGTGTTTGGTGAAACCAGATAAAGTCATTAATCACAAATAGTTTACCCTTAATTATGGTAATTGAGAAACTGTAAAAATACATTTTATATTGTTTTTATTTAATAATAATAAAAAACACCTATTGAGTATGATGTTTCTCATACATATTCTACCTCTGTTGTTGAATTTTTAAAGTGTCTATTTTTTTACAAATGTCTTGAACACAATTTTTTGTCTGTTTTTGGACAGATTCTATCCCTTGCCTTGCATACAAACTTCCAGAATTATTCTGTATTTAGATTAACCACCCTGAGGTTCTTGAACATCCTTGTCTAGGGGGTTGAGATCTGGCGTTTGGTTGTCATCTGTTGACTCATTTCCTCTCCTGAAAATTCAACTCAATGTACATCCAGAAGGATCGGTGATACTCCTCAACGACTTCTGATCACCATTCATTGTTACCAGCTCTCAATTTACATTCTAATTATAAAATATATATTTAATCTTTCTAAATATATATGCTATATGATACTGGAGGATCCTAGCTCAAGAAGAGAAGTACTGAAGGTTCATTAGTATTTGACTGATACTCCCTAAATTAAAAAAAAATGTAGTTTCTTTTAGTATGCATGTGCATGAAAAAGACTTAGATGCTAAATAATTATAATTATTTTCTCCTGATAAGAGTACATGTGAACCCTACCTGTGCTCCTCAATTAAACTTCACATCATACTGTTTTTATACTTCTGCATAATGAGGCTGTGCTCTTCAGTTGCCCTGTAATCATACATGGTGTGTTGCCTGTCAATGAAGTCAAGGGCAGTTGGAAAAAATAAAAGCAGCAGAAGCAGTTCCAGGGGAGTAGCAAACTGACTTCTGGACCCAACTGTGCATCATGACAGTAGGGTACAAGGATGGTTGCAGTGAAGTTCTTCCCTCATAGGACCAGGTTTCATCATTCTTTTCTAGAGGATTTCTTTCTATGTCTTGGGGTTCGATAAGTTAATGTACAAATCTGAATCTTTCAAACTAAATATTAACTGATTTTGTTGCAACCACTTAAATCCAAAACACATATATGCATATGTATGTAATAACAATTAATGAAAAAAAGGTCATGAATTTGAAAGAGAGCAAGAAGGAGTATGTGGGAGCCATTAGACGGAGAAAAGGGAAGGGAGAACTCTTCTAATATATTACACTCTCAAAAATAACACTAGATAAACATAATGGAAAAAAAACAATTAAACTCACACAAAGCATAATAGCCAGCATTCCATTATCCATGATTGTTTACACATTAATGATTTTGTAAGTTTCAAAAGGAATCATACATAAACACCTTGATAAAGATTTAAAGATACATTCTAGGAAGAGTTCTATGTTTGACAATTTTCTAATTAGACGAATTGTCTTCAAAAAAGCTTTACTAAAAGTTTTCCCATAAGTTCCCTTTTCAATTGCTTTTGTTAAAGTAATATAGGACACGATTCTGCATTCATGGCTTACATAAAATCCTGGAAATCTCTTACTCATATGAAACTTCATTGTTGTAACAGAATAGACCAAGGAGCCACTATGCAGGTTGAAGGTGACTGGAATTATATATAATTAAATAGTTATAACCTTGCAGGCTTCTATCCTGAATGAGTTATTGAGATACTGCTGTCCTGAATAAAATGTATACAAGGCTTTAGGTTAGGTAATTCTGGCACAATTAGAGCCTGCAAGTTGTGTTTTAGAGTTGGGGTAGAGAAGAAAGCATAAAACTTGATTGTTCATAAAGAACAATACAGTGTAAGAATTTGAGTTCTAGTGTTTTCTTTAAATGTGATGTGCTTTTTCTTATGGATATAAAATATTTCTAAAAGTAACTTAAATATTGAAGTGGTATTATACATCCTAAAATGACATAAAACAGTGACATATTTATTAACCACCATATTGTGGCTTATTCATTCATATTTTATTGAATAAATGTAATCAAGTTACTTGGTGAGATGACAAAAGCTTTAACCATCTCTGGAGAAAATATCTAAGAATTAAGACAAAGACTACAATCTATGAGGATGATTTTGTTCTCACAAAAAGCAACTAACACAAAACAGAAGGAAAATCTTTAAGAAAATAACCATAACCTTGTGAAGAAAGAGATGTGAAGCCAGAGACAGACACTGAACTGAACACAATGTTTTATAGCTATGGCAGTTCCCTTTCCACTCACAGACCTGGTCAGTACTCTGCTGGCCTGGCTCTTCCCTCACTTTCCCTGGAGAAGCAGAACAGGTAAACCAGACAAGGTAGAATGTCCTCATGGATGAACTAAGGACTGGTGTGGAGATTATACAAGCAGATGGCTTAATGTTGATGTTGCAATAGATCTACAGATCCATAGATTTCAAAAGAAAAATTAGACAATATTGAAAGAAAAACAAGCAGATTGGAGAAATTTCAGTGGTTTTTAATATTGTGTAAATTTGAGTATATGGGATATTTCTGAACTCAAAGACATGTAGCATATACCAAACTAATAGAGGTATTTGGGATATATTCCCTTAACTTTTGAGAAAATATATGGTACAATTTTTATCACTTCATTCAATATGATAATAAAAAGCTTCAACAATAAAATTAAAAAAGCACAGCTATAAATATGTGGAAGAAAGAATACTGATGCCACAGTTTTTAAATGCTACAATAACTCATAGAATACCCAGAGATATATAAAGCCTAAGAAATTATAAACATATTCTGCAAAGCTGTTGATAAATTTTGAATGCACATGTACAATCACAGACACAATATTTTTCTATATTAGAAATAATTGAACCTAAGGATGAAGTAAATGTTTATTTTTATACCAAAAACCCCTACATAATGCAGAATGCCTGCCTTTTCCTTGTATGTGAATGTGTTTACATGTGTGCAAATGTATATTTACATGTATGTACAGAACACAGGTTGGACTCAGGTGTCTTCCATATTCACTGACTAGTTTATTTACTGAAGTAGCATCTCTTACTCTACCTGAAGGTCACTGATTACCTAGTCTCTCTAGCCAGCTCTGCCCCAGAATCCCCTATATTTGATTACTGGGTGCTGCAATAACAGGGGTAGGTAGAAAAACCATTTTTCTGACTTTATATACAGATGTTATTCAACAAGCTACTCAACCAGTCAGAGAACCTTGCAGCTAAACTATAGAAGAACACTGAAATCACCTGTACGGACATTTTAAGCAATTAATGGGATCCCAAAGACAATAAAATTAAAAGGGAGAAGTATATTATGATAATGGACCTAATGATGTATTATAAGTTCCATAGTTTCATCCAAAAAATCTAATATAGTAAAAATATTCTACTCTAAAATGTGCATAGAAAACTTATAGGTAAGTGGTAAAGCACTGGGTTCTATCTTAGTTCCTTCAAAATAAAAACTGTAAGATGTACATAAGTCACTAAAGACTCATTAAAAATGAGGTTAAGGTTTTCGGCGTAGAATTTCAAACTTGCCCTATAAAATTGTAACACAAATAATGTCTATTAAAAATATCAAATGTCCAGCCCAAATATGATTCTGTATCAGGCCCCAGCACACTAGAGCTTAGGAAATATTTTGGAAGAGGAGGCACAAAAAAATATAAGAGCTTGTAGACGGGAAGAAGTGCTATCAAGAAAATAAACAAAAGGAGAGGACATGAAGTTGAGAGGGAGATGTGTGGCAAGGACATCGGGGAGACAAATGTAGGAAATAGTGGGGAAATATGATCATATTACATAATGCATAAAATTCTCAAGATAAATAAAACTTAAGTCTTAGTTAGGTTTCTAGCACTGTGATAAAACACCATGACCAAAAGCAAGTTGGAGAGGAAAGGATTTGTTGCATCTTACAGCTTGCAGCCCATCATCCAAGGAAGTCAGGGCAGGAACTCAAGAAAGGAATCTTGAGCTAGAACTTGATGCATAGGCCATCCGGGACTAATACTTACTAGCTCGCTCCTCATGTTTTTTTCAGCCTGTTTTCTCATAGCACAAAGGAACATCAGTCAAGTGGTGGCAACCCACACAGTGAGATCGGACTTCCTACAATAATCATCAAGTGAAAAAAAGGAGGGGCACCATAGGCTTTCCCACACATCATTCTAATGGGGCATTTTCTCAAGTAAGGTCCCATCTTCCAAAATGACTCGAGTTTGTTCCAAGTTGGCATACAACTAACCAAAACTATTTATTAATACTATGTTTTATGAGCATCAGAAAATTAAAAAAGACTAGTGGTGGTTGCTACATGTCTGCTGTGGATATCTGTATGCTGTGAATATGCTGCTCTGATTGGTTAATAAATAGAGTGCTGATTGGCCAGTAGCCAAGCAGGAAGTATAGGCAGGACAAAGAGAGAATTCTGGGAACAGAAAGGTTGAGTGAGGAGATGCTGCCAGCTGTTGAGAAGTAGGATGTAAAGCACCAGTAAGCCATAAGCCACGTGGCAACTTATAGATTAATAGAAATGGGTTAATTTAAGGTATAATAACTAGATAGCAAGAAGCCTGAGCCATTAGGCCAAATAGTTTAAATAATATAAGTGTCTGTGTGTTTATTTGGGTCTGAGTGGCTGCGGGCTTGGGCGGGACTGGAGCTAACTCCAGCTACACATGTCCAGTGATTAAAAAAATAGACTTTAAAATATGATTAACATTGTGTATCATTAGAGAAATGCAAATTGAAGCAATGACGTGTCAAAGGCATTATGAACTCTCTAATTGTAGAAATATGTGATAATGACAATTTCATATGTTGGAGAAATAAGCATAGAAACTCTTGCTGGGAGCATGCTAGATGTTGCAGGCATTGTAAAAGCAAATTCTTTATTTCTTATGGAACTAAATACATCTTTAGCAGATGCTCCTTGATATTTGCCAAATAAATTAAAAATTTGCAAAAACATATGCACACTTATGTTTCCAACAACTCTATTCATAATTATTAACACCCAAAGCAATCAAGATCATTATATAGGCAGATAAACAAACTACATTATGTAAAAAAAATGGAACTTAAGTGCTTTCAAAAAACAAAGTATGAATACCACCATAGTACATGGGAAAACCTTAAATTATACTGCAAACTGAAATAAGCCAATTTGAAAGGTAAAGGTCATGTGATTTGAATTATATAATGCTCTGGGAAAACAAAAGTGTTGAGACAGTAAATAGATTAGTCACTACTAGTGGTTCTACAGGGACAGAAAATGGATGGATAAGTACATTTCAGGGGATCAAAAGGCAGTGAAACTAAAATTCTATATGGTATTGTCATGGTATAGATATGCCATTATCCACATGAGCTCTACTTTAATCACAGATTTTTAGTTAATAACAATACATCAGATCATTAATTATACAAAAATAATAAATACATTAACAGTAAAAATACCTCAAGATGCTAGTAATGACAGTGATAAGGGGCATGATAAGGTGCATGAGAACTTTTCACTCACTGTTATATAAAAATTAAAGTTAAAAAAAGGAATGCCTAGAAGAGTAAGATATATATGGTTATGAATATTTTACACCAACATGTTATGTGAGATATTCTATAGAGATGCAAACAAATATCTATTCTTATCATAGCACTGAGGGTGGAGTTAAGAAACTGTTCTACCGGGATCTTACCAATGATTCAATGAATTTAGTAGGGTTACTTATAGGCACACAATGAGGGGTATTTACAATGCCATGGGTGGATTGTGTAGCTTTATCACTAGAAAGCTGCCCCAGCATGGTGGCAAATCACAGGGATGGCATCAATTCCATCCCCTGCATCTGTGTCAACAAAAAAAATCTCCTCTACTCTGGTAACTGTTTGCTGTTACTTGTCCTTATAGAGGAGCATCTTAAGTATATTTAAGATTTTAAGATTTTCCTTCTTCCTTCCTTCCTTCCTTCCTTCCTTCCTTCCTCCCTTCCTTCCTTCCTTCCTTTCTTTCTTTCTTCTCTCTGTCTCTCTGTCTCTCTCTCTGTCTCTCTGTCTCTGTCTCTCTTTCTCTGTCTCTCTGTCTCTCTGTCTCTCTGTCTCTCTCTCTCTCTGTGAGAGAGAGAGAGATCAGCAGTATGAGCATAGCCTATCACAAGTGAGTTCCAATCATAAAGTCTCAGCTACACTGTATTATTTTGAAATGCAATTAATCAAGAATGAAAAATTGTGTCTAGAAAATAAATTTGGTCCTTCAATTCAATGACAATATAGAAAAGCTACCTTAATGGATTTAGCTCATAACTAAAACTATATGTCTCAGGTTCCTTCTTTCTTGCTGTGATAAACACTGGCCTAAATGAACTGGAGGAAGAAAGGGTTTATTTCACCCTACTGTTTATAGTCCAGCATCAAGGGAAATGAAAGCAGAAACTCAATGCAGGGACCTAGTAACAGGAACTGAAGCAGGGTGACACAGGATTGCTGCTTACTGGATGGCTTCCTCTGAAGGCTTGCTCTTACATTTCTTACAAAGCCCTGTTCAGGGATGGCACCACACATAGTGGCCTAGCCCTCCCATCAAATAGTAATCACGAAAATGCCCCCATAGACATGCAGACATGCCTACAGGCCAGTCTGATTGAGGCAATTCCTCTAATGAGATTCTGTCTGCTAAATTATGTCCAGGTTTGTGTCAAGTTAAAAAAACTGTGACAGTAAATTCATGTCTTTACAGGTCAATTATTTAAGGTACTTTTCTATTGAAACAGCACACACTTCTGTTCTTATCTACTCTGATAACTCCAATAATAATAAAAAACCACCAGCAGTGCAGATCCAGTATCATTCATTCACTCAATGAATTCCTCTTTATTAAATCACATGTATGAATAGTTCTTTCAACAGACAGCAAACTCTAGTAAAGAAATACGAAGAAGTTCTTTGTACAGAGCCATTGATCTATGTGTTGGATATGCTTATGATCCCATGCCTGGATCCTCCTTGTGTCTGCATAACTACCTACCTGAGAAACAGATGAGATTATTTATTCTGAATTCTTTTGATTTCTTCTCTGTTTCCTCCTTTCTATTGTTGCATTTCCCTTTTATGTCCATTGAGTCTTGTCACGTGTTTGGTTCTAGGACCTACCTATGTTTTATTTGGATGGTATGAACAGAACTCTGTCCTAAGTTTATGCACTCATATCTAATTGTCACCTGCCTTTAGTGCCATTAAAACTTACCATAGTCAAGCTTTACCTCACATTACCAGGTCTCTGACTCTCTTGACAACACATGGTTTGTTTTTACTTCATTCTTGGCTCTTTGTTTCTTTTCCAATTCTGGTAATGAGAAAGGAAGAAAGAGCTTGGACCAAAAATTTAATATCATCCCTATATAATGTTTGAGCTAGATTGTCAATTTGATTGGACCTGGGATTAACTAAGAGACACACGTCTGGGTGACTCTATGGGTGCATTTCCTGGAGTGGAATTGAGGGGTAAGACTGCCCTTTAGATTTGTTAGCATCTTCTGGCTCAGCCCATACATGAAGACATCTGAGGGTGACGGTTTCGCCTGCCTGTTTTCATCCCTTGCTAGTAAGTAAGTCTTATCTGTTGCTGCTGATGCCTGTGTTCACTGACACAAGAACATTGATTCTTTGGACTTCTGGATTATATTATCCAAGATTATACAGAGGAGAAGAAATCATCAGAATTCAGAATAAAGGACTCAATGTAGCTGCATAACATTTTGCAGCTACATGAGGGACCATGCTGTTACCAGGCACAGGAACACACACACACACACACACACACACACACACACACACACACACACACACACACACACACACAGAGTTTAGGTCACTGGCTATCCAGGACTCCCCAGACCTTCAGTGCCAGAATGAGATGGTAGTGGCATTCAACCTTGTGAACTGAGCAGATTCTGGGTTCTCAGGTTTTCCAGTACACAGACATACTGGACTCCCTAGCTGCCTTGCATAAGCCAACATTCTATTGGTTCTCTGCTTCTAGAGAGGAATAATAATCAACACTGTTGCTGTCTTCTTCCTAGAATGCCATGATTTTCTTTTCCTAGAACCCATTTTCTTTCTTTAAATTATGCATTATTTGTGACTCATTTTTTTTAGAACATGAAAACTTCTCGAAATATCATAACCCATTTGATGAACTTTTGTAGATAGAATTCATACATTCTACATCTAATAATTTACAGGCATCTAAACACGTTACAGATCTTTGTTTCATCATACACTAATTTAATAATTCTATTGAAATTCAGCTAACATTTCTTATATAATTTGTTCTTTTCCTGTGTTTTGCTTATGATTTCATTATCTTCTAGAAGAACAGTTTTGTATATTTAATTTAGAAGCTTTGCCCTAACAACAGCTAAAAAGAATCCATTCATCTACATTTCTACTTAAAGCAAGATTATAATAACATAATCTACCACATATAGATCTTCACAAAACATAAGTAAACATGAATATTTTATACAATTTTATACTTATAAAGTAAGAGCAAGACTCCCATTACATGTACTGAACAAATTAATCTACTGAGTTATGTGCACAGACCCTTTATAGTAGCAACAGGACCAGAGAAAAACAAAGTGAGTGTACTGTTGCCCCCAAAAGAAACTGGACTTGGGACATTGGAAGAATTTGTGGAGGAAGAAATAAAGATAGTTAACTAACATGTATTACAACAACAAAAATCGAATTCTGAAATATCCATTAGAATGAATATGTTTATAACAGAGTGTATAAGGACAAAACAAGATATCCAGTTGCTGTCCTCTTGGTATTAATGAAAGCATACGTGAATGCATGATAGGCAGTGGGGTACAAAGATGTTACAACACTGTCCTCATGTTTCACAATGCCACAAGGAAGAAGAAGCCCATCAAAAAATGGACCACACACTATAACACTGGGCATTTGAAGATTGATTTTTGAAATACAAGATCACATGTAGGAATGGTAATCTCAATTTATTTACATGAAGAAATGAAGACTGAATGTAGTCTGCAAGGAAGAAAATGTGGCAGAGTTTTCCAACTCACTGGAAAACCACCATTATAGATGCCAGAGACACTGCATTAAGTTTAGGGATGAGGAATTGAGAGGGTGGGACTAAGGAAATAAACCTTAGTGGACCTACATTGTCTGCACAAAAGTAAAATATCTGGTGAAGAGTGGTGTGTAGCATGAATCTTAAAGAGTCTTTATTAATAAAACAAACCCGGACCCAAGTTTTGGGTTGAACACTGGAAGATCAGAGAGACAGAACAAGCCACAGCTAACCTCACCTGGCCAACTTCTCAGCTGATCTTGTTTCCTCAGACTGGAAGCCTCTGTGTCCTCATATCTGAATGGCTCTCAACTGAACTGTGCTACTCAAAACCTAAAAGCTTAACCAGCCAAATGCTTCTAGTTTCCAGTCCTCACGCCTTATATATCTTTAGGCTTTCTGCTTAACTCCCTGGGATTAAAGGCTCGCTTTCTGGGATTAAAGGTGTGAGTCACCATGCTTGGCTGTATCCTTGAACAGATGGATTTCTGCCTCTGGAATGCTAGGATTAAAGGCGTGTGCTACCACTGCCTATCCTCTATGTTTAATATTGTGGCTGTTCTGTCTCTGACCCCAGAGAAGTTTATTCGGGTGCACAATATTTCAGGGAACACATTACCACCTCAGTGGTGAGCCAATGAGATGATGTTAAGGCCTATCCCCTAAACCAGACACTCCCCATCATCATCAGTTCAACTGTGCCTGTTGGCAAGGCTCATCTTAACTGGGCTTGTTGACTGTTGATGATTCCCATAGAAGAAGGAGCCAGGGAAGGTCATAGGACACTCAATGAACATCCAGCTACTCCTGCCAACCAGATGAACTGAATTCAGCCTCAATTTCACATTGCTTTGGGGTGTTAGGAGGTAGAGCACATAGGTGAGGAAAGTCTAAGGAAAAAGGTACCTTCCATGCTGCTTTGAGGAAGTTTTCATCCATGCTGAGTAAAGATTTTTTTTCAGTGTATCAACTTTGGAGTTACCCATGCTCATGTCAGTAACCCTTCACTAATCCTCTGTAAGTCCAATTAACTCATGGCTTCCTCAGGAGGAAGATTTTGGAATCAAGCTTTGATTTGTCATTGCAACCTCAAAAGGATTAGGCTACCATTGCATGGTCTATCTCCCAAAGACAAATATTTTCACAATAAACGGTTGGGAGGCAGATCATACCTGATCATGGCCACTTCAAAGCTCAGGACTTTAGCTAGATTTTACCATGAAGCACATATGAGTATCTGAAGCAGTTTATCAGCTACAATATTAGATTTGCTTTTCATATGGCTCTGATTGGATAGAGTTGGAGGAAGCATGATTCTAACAGAGGGGATGAGGTTCAGGGGTGTAGTATCAAAGTGAGTGTGCGTGGACCCAATAAAACTAATAAAGAGAACTGGGCTTGAACACTTAGTGTTGGAAACAATAGAACTGATCTAAAAGTAGGGAAAAGTGATGAGAATGTGTGTAATTTTGAATAACAATGACAGCAAATACCTTTGAGAGATCATGACTTGCAAACACATTATTTCAAGACACACTATGATTAATTTAAGGAAAACAAAACCCCAAAACAAAATCCTAGCAGATTGGAGTTGTAGAAAGAGGCTGAACTCACTTGCTGCAGGACACAGAGCTGGTGTCCTTCCAATTGCTTTGTAGGGCCCTTTTAATTGGTTCAAACCCACAGGAGAAGGCTGAGACTAGAATAGCTCATGGTCGGTCCTCTGTCTTGGATGCTATTACTGGTTGTGAAAAAGACAATGAATTTGAAGTAGAAGTTCCTGAGGGATTTCCATGTGGAAAGGACGAATAAGCCACTGCATACACAAGTTTGAAGAAGCCTCCTGGTGATACTGTTTTGTAGATGCACTGGAGCAGAAATGCACAGGGAGTGAAAATTTGTTCTTTACCTTCGCTGTTTATGGGTCAGAACAGTATATATTCTCCTCTATCTATCAAGAGAAGAATTTAGAACACATACCTATCAGTTACTTCCTTAAGTGAAGAATTCTAACAGGTTTTCCATTCATCATGCTATTTATGAATGTCACCTTCAACAAGTATGTATTCAATAACCATTTTGCCAATGATGATATTGGATTGAAAGAGTGGGGTCTGTATTCTATAAACGATTAGCCTTGTCTGCCTTGAGTACTCACAAATCTTCTCCTGTAGCGATTTATTCTTTTTACTCATTATTCATTCTACTGCATGTCCTTTACCTTAGCTGCTTCTGTTTCTGTTTTGTGACAAAGACTAAATGGGAACACATGTACATACATCTATTGGGGCTCACATTCTTATAGGCAGCACAAAGGGAGTTGCAAAAGCAAAGAGATGAATGAAAACTTTTGTTCTTTTTCAAGTGTGATTTTTTTTTCAAATTGATGGCATGAAAACTGAGTGGACAAAGGGCTTTGATTACAACTGTAACAAAAAGGAATTACCCAAGAAAAAAGCAGAGGAGACCAGGAAGGACAGAAATTGTAATTTAGGCTGATTCTGCAAGGGCAGATTTTGGTACTTTCCTATAATTATTTACTTTCTGGTTTAACCTAAGAAAACACAGGACTTTCTTAAGTTTGCTGAGAGCTGGGTGTAATATTCCATTTCATTAGTCCTACAACAGCATCCACAGTATCTTTGGTAATACTACTGGCATTCCGTGCTTGAAACTTATTAGCAGATAGCCCTGTGTATCATTTTGATATAAAAGTTATTAATACTTAGTGGACCCAATCAGTGGAGGTCACTAAACTCCCATTCTCTTGGAAAAGACATGGGTGGGAAAGCTCTTTCTTCACAGACTAACTTACGTTAGCACATGGTCCAATGGCCCTGAGATTCATTAATTAAATTAATTAGATTTCATAACACTCTTTCATGAACCATGATGACAAAAATTGGAAAGGAACAGAAATATATATATTGAAGCACATGGCTTTGCCAGAGTTGGGCCCCTGGGAATTAGTAAATGACAGTTTGATATAAATCAGATTCAATAAAATCTGTCTCCTCTCTGAAAATGTATGTTTTGGCAGTTTATGTGACTCATGCAAATGAACTCTTATCAAAATATGAGCTCTGATTTCTTATCTATGATATAATCAGTTTTATAATGGGTAAAATTTTGTTTCTGTGAAAGTAAGTGATATAGTTATATCTGATTAAGAATATTATACTTGGGAAGCATTACTAATACATGTAAGGCTAATTTTAAAATTTTAGAATTTCTATGAGAATTAAACATAATGAAATAATGTATCCTTAGTGAGGCCATATATTTAAGAACAAAGGAAGACTCAAAACTATTTACATGAAGTTCACAAAAATTTTTCCTCATTGTCAAAGAACATGAAAATATCTAGCATGATTCCCTGAAATATAGTAAATGGACGTACCCTAAACTAAGATCACCTTGTATTGTCTTATGGCTTCAAACGCCAGTTAGATATCCGAGACTGAACTTTGTTGTTTGTAGCTTCTAAACTCAGATATGCAGGATATCTATTGATATCTTGACTGAGCCACGAAACAGTATCATTCTTCCCCTACAGGGCCATTCTTTCCCTTATTTTCACGTTCATGCATTTGAATAAAACACTTCCACATTTTTTAAAAATTCTGGTAAAGAAAAAAGATATTCAGGAAATAAAGATATCCCAAACGTGAGCAGCTCTCACCACTTCCCCGTGGCTTCAACTTCTGTCTCTTCTGGGATGACTGCAATCCATCTTGTGTCCTGATTCTAAACTATGTCAGCTTCTAAATCAGCAACCATCAGGTGGCTTAAAATGTGAACTGCAGCATGCTCTACCCCAAGCTATTCAGTGGTCTCCATTTCATCTTCAACAACGTTAGTAATATACAAGTGTATCTAGATCCTCTATGCTCTAGGAATTCTGTTCAAAGCTTGTTTTATTTCCACATTCAAAAAACCTCTATGAAACCAATCTAGAAAACGGTAAAGATGTTCAGCCAGTTGTTCTCACCATAGATGGCTCGGTGTTCTAGCAGGTAGGAAATGAAAGGAATATGGACTGGGGTTAGGTTACCACTATGAGCCTACCCAGCCCTCACTCATCAACACCACTCTTCTCTCTGAGCCAGAATATATATGAGCTCTATGGAGCAATGTGCTGACTTTTTTCTTCATTTTGTATGATTCTTCTTATCAGTTGATTTCTTCAGTCTCTAAAAGACTGAATCAATTTTACCTGTCTATGAAGCTTCCAAAAGTAGTCCTTCTAAGAGCTCTTACTGACTCTATGTGCATAGAGCAAAGAAGAAATTTACTAACCTTCATAGACACTGTTCTGGCTGATTCTATTCAGCTAATATACTTGGTGGACAGGCATTATACATTCTTCCCATAAAATTAACACTATTTTCTCTTTTAAGTATGTATTATTCTACTGTCTCAGTATGGTCCTATCTAATTCAGATGTGTTTGTCCATATTTGACTATCAGTTATTCCAGAGAAACTTAGTTTGACATATTATAGCACAAATTAAACCACTAATATGACCTTGAAGTTAAAGATGTTTCTACAAATATGTTGTGCTGTGGATATATTAGAAAATATATATATATATATATTAGAAAAAAAATATATATATATATTGGTTTTTCGAGACAGGGTTTCTCTGTGTAGCTTTGCGCCTTTCCTGGAACTCACTTGGTAGCCCAGGCTGGCCTCGAACTCACAGAGATCCGCCTGGCTCTGCCTCCCGAGTGCTGGGATTAAAGGAAAGCACCACCTAACTAGAATGACATAAAAATAAGTAATTCTAAAAGTGAAAGAAGAAATTATAAAATCTAGTCATTATAATAGCATTCTCATCAGTTGAAATTTTTACTTCAATTTACTTTCAATAATGTTTTATTACAAATAGGTTGAACTTTAGACTTGTAATGGAGAATCCTAAGGATGTGCAGAACATGAAGTTTTCAGAGAGATGAGCAAAAGTGCCTCTCTACATCAACAGAGTAGCCAATTAACTTATACCCACTCTGATGGTTTGCTTTCACATAATTATTCTAACTTTTCAGAATTTCTACCAAACAGCTGGCCTGAATCAAAGCTGAGACTACCTTCTGCTCTTCCTGTTGTCTAACTGAATGCACTGAATTAGGTTCCATGATTCCTTAGGTCACACCTCACACACTGGATCTCGCCTTCACCATTGTTCATATGAAAGCTCTTACACAGGCAGACAAGATACAGTGCTGGTCTGGGGAATGCAACTGGTCTACCTGATTTTCAGAAAACTAAGAAGATAAATTAGAAAAAAAAAGTGGCACCCTTATAAAGAGTCGGGTTAAAGGGACGATAAACTAACCTAGTGTTGACTTTATTGCACTCACAGATCTGGAGCCCCATTTCTCCCATTTCTTCAGTAGAACATTATCTTAAAGGAAACAGTTCTATTATTTGATTATCTTCTGCAATTAGTGAAGCATGCCATCTAAATTAGTAATATTTTATTACGATGGCAACATTATCACTTGAAAACCTCACAAGGCAAATGTTTGAGTAGGAAATTCTATGAACCGTGTCTATAAGTTTACTCATAATCTCTATATAGTGGAAAATTATAAATTAAAAAAAATCTCTGAAAGTTTGCACATAATTCCCCCAAATAACCAACATCAATAATATATATATATATATATATATATATATATATATATATATATATATATTTATTTATTTATATATAACTTAAATATACATATTTATGTTTAGGAATAGCTGTTTTTTTCAAACGTCTCAAACAACAAGATTTACTGGAGCTTGATAGAATTTTACTATGACTGAAGCAGGTTTTTAGTAGTAACACAATGTTAGCAATTTAAGGCCAAAAATATGTGGTTAAGATTCTCAAATATGAACCAATGAATAAAATAGTGCTATTTACTTTTGGGATGAGGGCACAATTTTGATGGAAAGACATAGACTGTTCTGTGAACAACAAAATAATCTTTAAGGTACAGACATATGGCAAATGTTTACATTTAGCACTGTGAGGAAACCAGGGGTCATTTCTAATAAATAATGTGTGAAAATCAATAGAACGGTTCCACAAACACCTCCTGCTTCTCCGTGGCATAAGGCCAAGCTCTGCTATGGGGACATTGCTTATATTTGTGACAAAACATTGTATTTTAGATGGGACAAAGTTTTTAGTTTCTTGAAGAGAAATGTAAAGCAGGTGCTAAGGCAACTGTAAGATCTATAAAGAAACTCTCACCCCAGATCCGTTATTATTTATTTTGGTATACAAATGCATTGTTGGATAAGTACTTACTTTAAAGTTAAAAAGCAAAGGGATGAATTAATATGCCAAAATGTGGAAATATGAATGAAATCATGATAGGGCCATTTCCCCTGAATGAGGTTATATAATCGTGATGCCAATGGTAATACTTGAGAAGTGAATGAACAATCTCTTAGATTGTTTTTGGTTAACCGACAAATATTTAGCTAAAAGTAATATAAAATCAATTCAGAGTGTTCAGTTTCTAGGGAAGCAGTGTTGACAGAAAAGTTTTATAATGAATTAAATTAAAATTGAATTACTAAAATACAAATGAAGTGCTAGGAGTTTAAGTGTTTAATATATTAGGAGAGAAGTATATACTTCATGGATGTCTGTTTGTGTCCAGTGTCTTCCTTATATTCCAAATAGGGCTCCATAGCTTAATTTCTGAAATGAATATTTATATCCAAAAGACATTTCTAATTTTAAGTCAGAAAGGAGAGTATTTTGTGTATTCTTCTTTAGTGGTTTATGTGTAAGTAAAGCAAAATATAAAGAGTAGCAGTAAGTGCAAAAGTAACTTCTTTGGGAAAGTAGATGATGACTAAGACCCTTCAGCAACTGGCTCTCCACAGACACATAAACTATACGGATATTTATGCATCAAAGCACTTTCGTATGTTCTAAGGAGGTTAAGGGACAGCATATCACACTTGGATTTAGTACAATGAAAAGTAAAGATGTGTTAAAGGAGGAGAAATTGCCATGTTCCATCTACTTGGAGAGTGATGCCTACCAGCTGAGGAAGCAGAAGAGAACTAGACATAGGCTGCTGGCTTAAGTGCAAGGACAGTCTCTTCAAGGTGAGGCCTAGTGCTGGTAAGAGTATCATATTTCCTGACCCTACACCAGTATTTGTGCACTAAACTAATGGAAGCTCATTATCTATATACACAGCTACCTGCTACCACCATTTTCCAATGTGGGTCAAGACAGGGAACCAAGCATCCACCTAGAAGGGAGAAGAGCATAAAAGGTAGACGACACTGTTAATTCACTGCACACCAATTCCAGTCAGAATAAGGGCTCCGTCCTCAGTCCAGTACTCTATAATGCAGACTCTAGACCTGCCTGCCTATGTGGCAGAGACTTGCATTCTGATGGAAGAAACCTGAGTTGTGGCCCACATCACTGCCAGCCCTGCAGTGGGACAGGAGGACTCATTCACTAACTGCCAGTATCTGTGTCTGTGAGACTCCAGGGTGATGCTGCTTAGCATCAACTTTAGGAGATAAGCCAGTACTACAAGAGATGGAGAATTTAAAACTCAGTGGGCTTCTGGCAAAGATACTCAACAGAATTATGGAAGCAATTTAAACAGAACTCCTTAAGCTAATGACCATATTGAGTGAAAAGTAAGGTGAATCAGTAACAATAGAGACAAAATAGACAAGCTAATGAGTTTGAAGTAGAAAAATTGAAAGTAAAGAGCTGGAAGAGAAGGAAGTGAGAGAAGAGAAGTCACAAATACTTATGGAAATGTCGGGAACTGGATTGAAGGTACAAACACTCAGGTTATTTAAATTAATGAGGAACTAGAAAACTCTAGAACCAGAGAAAGATTATTCAAAGAATTCAGAACAAGAAAACTTTCACATGTAGAGAAAGATACAAGTACAAGAAGCTCAATGTCCTCAATCAGAAAGAGTATTCAGTCTCTCCCAAAACCTAAATTCAAAATGGATTGAACAACTAAATGTAAAACACAAAACTATGAAACAAGTAGGGGAAAAATTATGTGCTTCAGGGCACTGGAGTGTGTAAGACATCATTTAGGCATGACCCCCAAATTACAGGAACCTAAAGAAAACAAGATAAATTGAGTTACATAAAACCAGAAAGCTTTTTAATAGCAAAGAAAATCAGTGTTAAAAGCCAATAAACAGAATGGGGGTTTGAAATATTTGAAACTATACACCTGGCAAACTACGTATGACACAGGCAGCTGCTAATAAGTGCTGGGGAGATGGGGAGAAAGAGGGCCCTGTGCACTGTTGTTGGAAGATTAGTACAGCCTTTATGGAAAACACTGATGGCTCTTCAAAAACTTAAATAGGAATGTACTTGACCCTGCAGTCCTACCTACTGGTGTTTATCCAAAGGTGTTGCAATCAACAGCAATGTTTATTGCAGCACTGTTCACAACAAGCAAAAAATGGAAACAATACAAATGTCCATCAACCAACGAATGGAGAAAATGTAGTCTATGCACGTGGATTGACACTACCATTCCACGAAAAAGATGGAATTATTTTATTTGTGAGAATACTGATGAAGCTAGAGAGAGTTAAAGGAAGCATGCAGTTCTAGATCAAATGTCTACTCAGACCAGAAGAAAATCTATTACCCACAGATTATATAGATAAATTTGATCTAGAGGAAGGTATACATTTAATACATTTAATAACCTAATTCAAACATTTCTCATTTACTCTAGTAGTTTATCATGTAAGTCTCAACTTATAGATATACGGGGCATCAAACGTTTTAAGCTAATAGTTATGCTATACCAGCATTTTCTAAAATCAAAAATGTCAGTCTTATAAGTATTTTCCTCATCTTATTTATTTAATATCCTGTCTAAAAAGTGTTTCAAATAGTTAGCTTTCTGGAGTGCTACTGAAATGTCCATTCAGTAAGTCTTCTGTGCCACAAAACAACTTAGTGAGGGGTCAGTCATAATGCTTTTAGTGCTGAAATTAGAAGTGGTTATCGTCTTTTCATTTTCAAGTACTATATTTCTCTGCTGTGGCATCATCACTGATTTTGGTAAAGGTAGGTATAAATAAGCTTTTCCATGGCAAAATGAACAGATCAATAAAATGAAACTGGCAGGAATTTAGCGAAATCTGTATCAAATTAACCTATTTTAGATGTAAAACTTGAAATGCTTAACGTGCTGAGAACTACTCTTACCTAACCTCTTCCCCTGGTTAGATGTTGTCATATTTCTCTCTCTGAGTGGTCTTCACTCAGTTCTAGAGCCAGCCGACGGTTCTGCATTCCATTGGCAAGAGTTCCCAATGAATTCAGCCTAGCCTCTTGGTCCTGACCGATCGTTTTTGTGTTCCTCCTGAACTTCCCTGTCTTTCGTGTCTTCCATTTCTTGTCTGGCCTGCTCAGAGAATACTACTGTCTTCTTCAATACTATTTATTTATTTATTTATTTATTTATTTATTTATTTATTTATTTTTCAGTTGTTTGTAGAATAAAAAAAAAGAAAGAAAGAAAAACCACAGTGCTTTTAGCTGTCACCCAAGGAACTGGGAAAACAATATTCCTTGTATTTGTTGTCTCACAAATGCTAGCACATGTTTATTTACATCTTTCTGTGGGATGTTCTGTATGTTAAATGTGTTGCTCTGATTGGTTAATAAATAAAATACTGATTGGCCAGTAGCCAGGCAGGAAGTATAGGCGGGACAAGGAGAGAGGAGAATTCTAGGAAGTGGAAGGCTGAGGCAGAGAGCTGCCAGTCACCACCATGAGAAGATGTTAAGATACCAGTAAGCCACAAGCCACGTGGCAACTTATAGATTAATAGAAATGGGTTGATTTAAGAAAAAGAACAGTTAGCAAGAAGCCTGCCATGGCCATACAGTTTGTAACCAATATAAGTCTCTGTGTGTTTAATTGGTCGGGTCTGAGCAGCTACAGGACTGGCGGGTGACAGAGATTTGTCCTGACCGTGGGCCAGGCAGGACTGGGAAAACTCTAGCTACAACATCTGCTTATGTTTTCCACCTTGCCAGTTTCTCCTCTGTCTCTTTCTGAATTTTCCTTTATTCAGAGGCTGACTGACCAATACACTTATTCCTGCTAAGGAACATCAAGAACATTTTGACATCTGGTAGCCAGTTTCCTACTTAATACGAAACACTCAAGTACAGTGGGTTGTTTTTCTAATGACACCCTGACTGATTGCAAAGTTCAAATGAAAATATCAAATAATCAATCTCACTCAGCTGTCTACCCTACAAAGTACAACAGTAGATGACCTAGCAATGTATGCTCCCTAGGATGGTAGTTGTGATCCACTTTCTGGTTGGACCCAAGGCCCACTGCAGGAAATGGAACCCATGCTTTCACTATTAAAGGAGCTAAGACACTATCTATATAGGTCCCACATACAGTAGTAGGAGTGACCCAACACTATTATTCTGCTAAATGCACATAATAATAACATAATCCCTAATAACTTATTGCTGTGCCCATAGGTGAGAGCATATCTTAATGATCATCAGAGAAGCTTCTCTTTGCCACATGTGACAATCAACACAAAGACCCTCAAATATTCAAAATGCAGAAAATAAAAGACTGTAAAGTACTCAGGCCTAAATGGAATGTACATACAGCAGTCTTTCCCCCAAGGCTCAAGGGTCATCATGGAAGAGGAATGAAAAAGACTGTAAAAGCCAGAGGTTGTAGATTAAATAACATCAAGGAAATAGGATTTTCCAGACATAACAGGGAAGTTGTATACATGAAATCAAAGTGGTTGCGATAGCATGCACAAATCCATTTGAGCACAAGTCTAACAAAATTCTAGTGTGGAGTTGGGAAGGAAGGCACAAAATCCCACTGCTAGCTGAAGAGTGATTGGCATTACTGCTGAGAGAAGGGATGTGTCCCTTGACATGCTGCAATACTCCTGCAAATGCCACAGTACTCCTGGGCAGGCCCCACTTCCCAGACTACTTGGACAATACAAACTGTATTCAGTGAATAGGAAAAGAAAACTCAAAGTTGGTTGGGTAGGGATGTAAGGGTGAAAAGGGTGGATATGGGAGGAGTTGGAGGAAGTGGGTGAGTATGATCAAAATACTCTGTATGAAATTCTCAAAGAATTAATAAAATACTTTTTTGAAAAGTTAGAAAGGTAGAATGATAAATATCACACTCTAATAAACAAGGGACATCATTATCTATGAAAAGGCCTTTCAGGCGAGCAACCAGCATTTATCTGAATTATGGGTTATTTAAGTCAATTCTTTTGTCAAACATTCTAGTCTAGGCACTGCCTCAGGCAGTGCAGGAGTGTTGAAAAGTTAACCTGGTTCATTTCTGATTATTCTTATGAAGGATTCAGTCTTGTTTTCATGATAGCTTTGTATTATACATATAGGGAAGAACACACTAACAGGTTTGTGACAAGTCTATTGAATTAATAATACCATTTTCAACTTTCTCACTACTTTCGTACTATGATCAACAAGAATCTAAAATACACATCAAACTTCAGAATACCCAGACAGCGTGTTCTTCCACTTAGATCCACTACAGGAAAAAGTAGTGTATCACAGGCTACCTAGAAAGTTGCCTAGAAAATGTAGACCAGACCAAGAATCAGCTGCTTTACAACCACAGGCTATCATGTCACTGTTTTAGGACTAGGGACAGAATAGATGAGAGTGTTAGTATGCTGGAGCTTCTGTGTGACACACACTCTGTGTCATGTGAATGTATGAACATATCCTTAGAAAAAGGAATTGCTGAGATCTTTCAGCAGAAGAGCTAGGCCAGGAAAGGTAGACTGACATTTTCTTCCTTTGAATGCTATGCAGATATTTTAAAGAAAAATGACTGTAGTTTGTCACTACCAACTAGTCTCTGTGGACTATGCTTAATAATATATTCACATGAGCATGGCCATTTGTGAGCCATTAACTCTACTTCAGACACCACAAATGAGAGCTCAGTCTACATGTAAACATAGCATGTATCTATAAGGATGAAAAGAACTGAAACATACCATGAGATAAGTCTAATACAATTATGCAATTCTATATTCAAAACATAATCTGGTGAGTATAGAGAGAAAAAAATGACTATATTCAAAATTATCTCTAGTCCCTTGGTCAAAAATGATCTCAAGTGTATGAATAAAATCTCTGGTTTTAGATAACCATTCGTTTGTGGGAAGAGCTCAGGCTCATGGTGAACTTCTCTTTCACTCTGTATTTTCCACTGCTTTTCACCTTTTATGCACCCAGTCTCAATCTCTGGCATACATGGGCAAAGTCTTTCTGGTGCCCTATTTTCCTGGGCCTAGAAGCTTTACTCTGTTCTATATTCACTTGTGTATTCCATGTGACCCCTTAGAGATGCAAATGACATCCATTAGTGCATTTCTCCATAAAACTAACTTCAATAATTCCCAAACATATACCAAAAACTAGACTAGGTTCCAGGAATCAGTGATGACCAACATCTGTGTTTTGAGAATTAACATGTTAAGAACAGAGAAGGTGAGGTAATTACAAATTACTAAAGCAAAAGTTATCACTATAAATTCTGTGTAAAAATATAGGAGATGCAATAGAAATTATGGTTCCTTGTGTAGAGTCTCATGAACATTAGCTCAAAAAGAGCGACCCCTAGACTTAATCTCATAATTTGGGGATGTGGGTAACGGGGTGAGTAGAATAATGAAATCTTCAACACAGACACACCTGTGCGTACTTCTAAGATAAAGAAACTGTAGACTAGTGTTGTTGCTAAAACAGATTAAGCACAGCATAGATAGGTCAGTATCACAAAAGCACACAAACATGGAGGGACAGGATGGATTCAATTGCAGTTTAAGACTTGCTAACAAGAAGGGTGTCAATATATACATATATATTCATAAATACAGACATACAACCAGCTCAATTTATATTATGTTGCTCACTTGTATGTTTTAGTGCTCACCATTTGGTGTTTGATTGCTATGCTCTTCCCTAGGTAGACTATTTCTCCTCTCTCAGCATTCCTCAGTTGGCTGTAGTTCTCTGTGTACAGTTGAGGACCCCCAAATGTTCCCCCCAAATAGACACACTTTGATATGTCTATTTTTATTGTCCTTGTTCAGCTCATGTTTAGGCAGTCATGTTGGTGAGCCTTTACAGGTAGAGCCTCTAATATTCCTAAGAGAAGCAGTCTCACAGCAAACTCCCTGATCATCTGGTACCAGTTACAACTATGATGTCTCATATTAACCAGCCTTCCTGGATCTCTTGAGCAGACAAAGGATGCCATTCACTAGAATGCATCATTTTCTAAATTCCGTGGAAATTCTCAATTACCTGATTGTCATAACCCATGGAGATCCTGTGGAAAAACTCAGGCTTTTGTTTTCTGGATGTCAGATGTCTTTACCATTTATTTTTTATCTTCAGGTCTCTGTTTTACTATCTTTTTGCCTCTGTTTCTTTCTCTTACATTTAGTCACTCATTAAATTCTTCTGTCCCTAACTAGGGCTTCTTATCCGTGGTTGTGTTTTCAAAGCATTGTTTGAATTTCCAGTGCTCTGTCTCTAGAGTACATCTATTGACTCTTTATACTATAACTCATTTTAAAACTACTAATTTTGGTAATTATAGAGCATTTCTGAGCACATATGACGTGCAAATTGATACACTTCCATTTGTAGCTTGCTATGGAAGATAAAATTAGGCCTTCAAATGACTGTTTTGTAAATATATAATCTTTTTGTCGAGGGAAGGGTTAATAGGCTTACACTTTCACATTTCTGATCCTCACTGCATGAACTTAGTGCAGGAACTCAAACAGGGCAGGATCCTGGAGACAGGAGCTGATGCAGAGGCCATGATTGGAAGCAGCTTACTGGCTTGCTTTTTATAGCTTGCTCAGCTTGTTTTCTTATAGAACCCAGGATCACCAGCCCTGGGATGGCACCACCCACCATAGTCTGTGCCCTCCCCCACTGATCATCAATTGAGAAAATTCTTACAGCTGGATCTCATGAAGGCATTTCCTTAACTGGGCCTCCTTTCTCTGATGACTCTAGCTTGTGTCAATTTGACACACAAAACTGACTGATGCCTTGTCATCTTGCCACACAAACACATTGCTATTAAGCCACAACCCTTCCTGTCTTACTCATCCCCAAGATCTTAAATAACTTTAAAAGTTCCAAAGTTATTACAAATTCAAACACATTAAAATTTCAATTCCTTTAAAATAGTCAATCTCTTTAAAAACCCAAAGTCTTTTAAAAGTCTCCCAACTGTGGTCTCCAGTAAAAAACTTTCATGGAGCTGGCTGAAGCCTATAAGACAAGCTGTGTGTGCTGCAGAGGGCAGAGCCAGAGAAGTGAGCCTTTGGAGGAGTCCAGAAGATCATGAGTAGATCCCAGATATTGGGTGGTTGGAAATGTTTTGGTCTGATTGTGATTGTGCCCTGGTTTTTCCCTGTTGAAGTAAACATATACTCTTATCCATAGAAAATCAAGCACACTTAATTCCTTTTGGTAAAGAGTGATAGTTTTTTCCCCTCTGTTTATAAATTAAAGTTATGTCAGTGTTAAGAAACTGCAAATGGCCGGGCGGTGGTGGTGCACGCCTTTAATCCCAGCACTCGGGAGGCAGAGCCAGGCGGATCTCTGTGAGTTCGAGGCCAGCCTGGGCTACCAAGCGAGTCCCAGGAAAGGCGCAAAGCTACACAGAGAAAAAACCCTGTCTCGATAAACCAAAAAAAAAAAAAAGAAAGAAACTGCAAATGGCATGCCTCCATGAAGCAATGAGAAGTGGAGTATAAGACCCATGCTGCAGCTCCTCTGTCAAACATTTGTAACAACTGACTTATTTGAATCTTCTTGGACAATCCTGCATTACAGTAGTGTGTGAGGTATTGGAAGCTTAATGAATGTATGCAATTCTTCTATCTACTTAGTAATTTTAGTCCAAAGAGCAAATGATGAATTATAAATGCTGAGCATCAATGTCTTCTTTCTAAATTGCATTAAAATGCTGTGCAGTATAGGAGATGGTAACTCAGTATTCTACTTTCAGATTTAAATTAATCCTCTCATAAAGCTTCTCTTACAAAACATATTTACATGTCAGTTTAACACACTGGAAATAGAATATATGAAATGACATATGCATATAATAACAATATATAATAGCATCCTTTGTTTCCAATAGAAATTTTTAATAAGAAAAATGGATGATTATCAATCAAAGCAACAGAACCAGATTCAGACATGGACTGTTAGGGTCTCATCCTTATTTTCTGATGTCCAGCTTCAATAGTTCTCCAATTTGTTAATTTTTTAAAAATATTTATATATGATTGATATATGTTTAATCTCAAAACACATCACTAAATATTTGAACAAATATTTGAATCAACTATGATGAAAAAATCTAAAAATAAGTTATCATCATTAATATATTGAATATTACAAAGGTAAATACAACTGTGTTATTCTGAATCAATGAAATTTTGTTGTCTACAATTTTCTAGAAGTAGATAAATAAAATAAAGTAACTAAAGGTGTTTTTGTTGTTGGTAGGAAGGCACGTAATTAGTCAATATGAAGCAGCCCTAATTCCCAGTTAACTGAGAGTATATGAATCTCTTTTATGCTCACATCTGGGGGTGCCTTCTCATTTTCAACAGAATTGTGTAAGTGGACATTCACATTTTATAGCAGCAAAGTAATCATTTGTTGATTTAGATATTGTGCCCTAATATTCATGTATATAATGTTTAGGACTAAGCTTACTGGAACATCAGATTGTCTGTGAAATAGATTTAAGGTCAGAACACAAAGCCTTACATTTTGTAGATGCTATCTTACAAGGCTTTAGAGTGTAAATACATGGCTTACCAGCTTCCAGTGTAAAATGTGTTCCTTTAAACTGGGAGCATAATCTGATCGTATTTGTTAATAGTTTAGAAAGACTATGACAGTGTTATCAGACTGAAATACCCTAGTTTATTACATATTGAAATTTTAGTTTCCTATGGAAAACTCTCCAAAAATTTGTTTTTTAAAATATGTGTTAATATTAATGTGTATGTACTGTGCATGTATATGCTCATGTCTCTGGAGGTCAGAAAGTGATGCTAGGTTCACTGGCCCTGGAGTTACAGGTGGTTGTAGCGGGGTTTGGGGATTGTGGATACTGGGCACTGAATCCAAGTCTTCTGTATGAGCAGCAAGCTCTCTTAAACACTGAGCCATCTTTCCAGCCACTAAAATCTCTTATTTATCTGTGAACTTGAAATTAATTTTTGTCTTAGGCAGTGTTCTATTGCTGTGAAGAGATACCATGGGCATAGAAATGCTTACAAGAAAAGCCTTTAAGTGGGGCTTGCTTATTAGTCCATCCTCATGGTAGGGAAGCACTCAGACAGACACGGTACTGGAATAGTAGTGAGAGTTTTACTCCAGATCCACAGGCAGCAGGACGAAGAGCCACTGGGCCTTCTTCAGACTTTGAAACCTCAAAACCTGCCTCCAATGACACATCTCCTTCAACAAAGCCACAATGCTCCAACAAGGCTGCATCTCCTAATTCCTTTCAAGCAGTTTCACTCTAGAGTGACTATGCATTAAATATGTGAGTCTATGGGGGCCATTATTATTCAAACCATCACATTCCACTCCCTGGCCCCCATAGTCATGTAGCCAGTGTCATAATGCAAAATTGCAATCATTTCAACTTCAAAAGTTGAAATCTATAACAGTCTAAACACTTTAAAAGTCCAAAGTTTTTTCTAAAACTCAAGGAAATCTCTTAACTATAAAACCGCTGTAAAATAAATATCAAAAAGTAATTCACATGCTTCCAATGTACAATTAAACAGCATGTACACTACCATTCCATAAGGGAGGCAAGGGAGTGTAGTGAGGAAATATTTGACCAAAACAAGACCAAATACCAGCAGGAAAAATATCAAACTCTGTATCTCCATGTTTGATGTTAAAGAGCTCTTCAGATATACAACTGCTTTCAGCTTTGTTGACTGCTACAGAGTTCTCTCTCTTGGGTGGTTCCATACCTGCTGTGCAGCTTTCCTTGGCAAGTATCTCACAACTCTGGAACCTCCAACATAGTTGAGTCTCCAACACAATCCAAGTTTCACCTGGATTCCATAACCTCATAACCTCTTTCTTGTATCCTTTTACTCTAAAGCCAGAACCATGTGGCCAAAGTGCCAAGTTCTCTTGTTGGCTGGGTCTGGAACATCCCCCCCACACACACATTCAATTACATCTGTGTTAGTTTTCTGTTGTTGATTGTTTCCTTTACTGTAGAAGCTTAGCTGGGTGGTGTCTTGGCTTAGGTCACCACTCCTCTTATTCCATTTTGCATTGGGCTTTTCTTTAATCTTTCTATCTCTCTGAGCACTGGACTTAGCTTCATTATGCTTCCTGGTGCTCTTTTTCTCCTCAAACTGTATATTTTGTATTTTTCCTTGTTCAGATTGCTCCTTTTCATTATAGATCTGCATAAGAGTGGCCACTAATAACCACATGACAGGGTCATACTAAACTGCCTTGAACTCTTCTCTGCAAATACTATTAATCCAAAACACTTTAGTTTAGCCTTAGGCAGATTATTTTGGACAAGGGAAGAAAGCAATCACATTCTTTTCCAAAATATCACAAGAATGGTTTCTGAGTCACTTAGTAATATTCTTCTCCTTTGAAACTTCTTGAGTTGGGCCTTCATAATCTACATTGCTATCAACACAACTGTCTTCTATACTCCTACTAGGATGGCCCATTCGGTTCCACTTACACTGTTCAACTGCCTTCCTAATCCAGTGTCTCAAAGTCCATATCCCTCAAACAATCTTCATGTTCAGCAATATCACAGCAATACCTCACTCCAGGTATCAACTTCTGTCACAGTCAGTGTTCTATGGCTGTGAAGAGACACCATGACTACAGCAACTCTTATAAGAGAAAGCATTTAATTGAGGCTTGCTTATAGTTTCTGAGGTTTAGTCTATTACCATGGAGAGGAGCATGGTGGCACACAGGGTAGATGTGTTGCTGGAGAATTAGCTGAGAGTTCTTCATTGGGATCCACAGACAGCAGGAAGAGAAGAACCAAAAGGCCTGGCTAGGGCTTTTGAAACATCATAGATCACCCAAGTGACACACTTCCTCCACCAAGGCCATACTTCCTATTCCCTTTCAAGTAGTTTTACTCCATAATGACTAAACATTAAAATATATAAGCCTATGAAGGCCACTATTAGTCAAACCATCACAAATACGTATATACAGAGAGGGTATAAATAATGACCCATAACCTTTTCATCTCATTTCATTTGATTTTCTGACCACAGAAGCTCCATTGCTTATGATCACAGAATGGGTATCGGTCCAAGGGCTCAGAAGTCTTGAACAATAAAGGCTGGTTTAACACCCTGTGATGTATAATCAGTTTCTGTTTGCCTGTATTTAAATGTTCTTCTTATCTTAAAGTCTTTCTATGAGGATTTGTATCTTTAATTAAAACAGAATAATATAGCATCTTTCATCCTTATTCTCCATCACTATATATATATATATATATATATATATATATATATATATATATGTGTGTGTGTGTGTGTGTGTGTGTGTGTGTGTGTGTGTGTGTGTGTGTGTGTGCATGTCTCCAGTATTAGCCTATCACTTTTCCATAGTCAAATAACATTGTCCGTGGGGAAGAAATACACAACTATAACTGAGGTCTGACTTATGCAAGCTCCAGTGGGAAAAGATGTAGAAAATTTGAATTCACTATTTTGGAAGTTTGCAATATATGCATGCACTTATCATGCAATGATTGAGATTATACTCTAAAAATTTAATACCCTCTGCCATTTGCACCAAACTCTTTTGACTGGTGGGAATGTTCAGTTTGCAATGCCTGACAAGCTGAGCTTGACCTCTGGAACCCACAGGATGGAAGAGAAGAATCAACAGTTTCATTGCCATCCAACTTCTACATGTGTATTAGAGTTCATGCACTGAGCACATTGGCTGCGGGATGTAATGTCACATACACACTAAAACATAAGAACACACACAGAATAAGAAAATGCAGGGTTGGGGATTTAGCTCAGTGGTAGAGCTCTTGTCTAGCAAGCACAAGGCCCTGGGTTCGATCCTCAGCTCCAAAAAAAAAAAAAAGAAAATTCAAAAAAATTGACTATTTTACACCAAGACAATCTTTGCACTGTAGCATAAGTCAAATAATAATCAGGATATTTAGCTAGTTATTATTCTTCAACTTTTTTTTTTTTTTTTTGGTTTTTCGAGACAGGGTTTCTCTGTGTAGCTTTGCGCCTTTCCTGGGACTCACTTGGTAGTCCAGGCTGGCCTCGAACTCACAGAGATCCGCCTGGCTCTGCCTCCCGAGTGCTGGGATTAAAGGCGTGCGCCACCACCGCCCGGCTATTCTTCAACTTTTAAACAAAGTGCATCCAGTGTTTTTGCTGTTATATACAATACTGGTATGCAATCCTCTTTGTATATCCATATAGGAACTGATACACATGAAAATTACAGTGGTGTCACTGTTGGATCAGAAGAGGCAGAAAATTTAATCTGTTAGGTCTTAGACAAATCTTATGCTTCACACTTGAAACATTCACTGATCTGATATTTGCATTATTTTTGCTGACATTTCTTTAGTGAATATTGAAAAGGAACACTTTGTTCACATTATGCTCATCATTGAACACTCTCTTATGATCAACAGAATAATTCTTAAGTAAGTAGTCTGCATCAACAGTTCTATGCTTACAACTTGTTCTCATTTTATAAATTTTTAGTTATATATATATAACTGTTCATTTGTTTGGATATGTGTATGGACATTGCTGTTCATGTCACAGGACATAGGTGGAGACCTGAGGATAGCTTTTGAGAATGAGTTCTCTGGCTCCATTATGTGGGTTCTGAGGATTGAACTCAGGTTGTCAGTCTTGACAGGAAGCACCTTTACCCACTGAGCCATCTCTCTGGCCCTATTTATTTTTTAATGAAGAATAGTGTGTTTTTAATGTAGTAAATATGGAAAATATGTTTATGAAATATGGAAAATATAAAAATAATAAAAAGACAATAATTGAATAAGAACTGAAGATGGGAAGGAAATGCTGGTCTGGTATTAGATGATGTATGATAAAGAAAAAATGTATCTATTAGAACTTGTGACTGATTGTGGGAGGAGAAAGATGTTCCAAAGTCTAAAATTTTCCCTCTCACTGACTTAATCCATTACATAGAAGCCCCACATTTTCCCTCTGGTATTTCCCATTAACTCCCTTCTCAGCTGTATTTTTTTTCTCTGTTACACACAAGTATATTATTTCAGGCCAATATTTCTTTGGGCTGTCTATGTATTCAACTTTCAAAGCCTGCTTTGCAAAGCACCAGCTACAAATCTAACCATCATGACCTTATCCTCAAGAATCTGCATATTGTATCCATCAATTAAAAGTAAATCAACTCCTTTTCAGGACACTTAGGAATATTTTGAGTTCATATTTCCTCAATTTGTTTGCTGAGAAGCAACTCTCTGCCTCTCCCCAGCATCAAATATTGTCTTTAATAATAATGAATTAGTTGAGATGTTTGGAAATCTCGTGCCATTGGGTCTTTACTCATTTAATTCATCTAGAAGGTTTTCTTTAATTTCTTCTAGAAAAAAAAAACCCTACTCCTTTGAACTTGAGGTCAGACATGATTTGGGTATGATGGTATTCTATTATCATGTCTCTGATCTGATCTGTTTTTTTTTTTTTTTTATCTCATCTCACTATACCTGGAAATTATTAGTATTATGGATGACATCATATCAAAATGGCTGGTGCTGTTTCCTATGTTCATTTTAAAACTTGTTATAAAGTCATTTTCAATGACGACTGTGGATATATTTATTAGCTTTCATCTGCCAGAAATTGAACCTGAGATAACTCATGCTCAGGTAACTTTAAGGAAAGGCAGTGGGGAGAAAAATGAACTTGGAGAAGAATGGGTGAAGATGCCAGGGAAGACAGTGTTCTCCGAAAAAACATCCCAGAGAGAACTTAACTCAGCCTGGTTCCACAGGGAATGTTTGAGTGTCAAAAATTCCCCAGAGCAGTTACATCCCAGACAATAGATCTCTTAGATCTCAGACTATCAATCTTGTTCTGTGGAAGTCTCCGGGATATGTAAACCCTCACACACTTCTATCCTGTTTGAAGTGAGGGCAAAGTAAAGTCAGCAGTTGAATTACAATGGCCCAAAGAAAAACTGCATGTAGGCACTAAATAAATTTTGGATGCTTGGATGGATACATAATAAATTATGAAATTTGAGTTTGTTTAAAAGACAACAGTGAGATATTGAAGACTTTTGATGAAGACAATGTTACCCACAGAGTGATAATATTAATAAATTAGATTAGAAGTACTATAGAGAATATATTAATGAAAATAAATTCATCTTAAAGGGAGAACATTATATAGGAGAAATTTTCTATGGTGATGAAGGTAGATTTTAAAAATTGAAGCAAGAGAAATGCAAGATAAGATAAACTTTACATTAATATTGCAAATAAAGCTTCAATAATTTTATTGCTGTGTATGTGAGTCAGAGGAAAATAAATAAAGATTTCTTAACATATAAATATAATCTTCTCAGTCCATATTATATTACTTGTATGGACGTTTTCAGGTCTGACCATTTGGTATCACATGATCAGTTGGTATGATCTTCTGTAGAGAAGACTATTTTTTTTTGCTCTCAGCATTCCATAGTTACTGGTAGTTCTTTGCCTGGGATGAGGCTTCCTGAGTTTTCTCTACTTTCATGTTAGCATGTCTAATATATATATATATATATATATATATATATATATATATATATATATATATATATATATATGAAAAAAGAGGCCATAGATTTGAAGCAAAGCAACGAGGAGGAGGTACATGGCAAAGGGATTCGAGGGAGGCAAGTAAGGAGAAAAAGATGTAATTATATGGTAATCTCAAAAAATAAAAGGGAAGACATTTTTAAAAAGGAAAAAAAAAGGAGGATTTCCACATACATTGAGTGTCCCCACTATTTGACACTGGAACAGGGTCTGTTGTCCTGACTGTCAATGCAACAGACAAGGCTTTCAGCATCTTAGCGACGCTTGGATTTGTAGCAGAACTTGTGGGTCTGTGCTTTCTTCCCTTACTGGCTTACTTTCCTTCTCTGATGTCTTACATTCTGCAACATGTCTATGTGCTGCTTCTAGTCGGACAATTCTTTCCAACTCTCCCTGTATCTTCATTCTGATATCACGTCCTCAGGGAAGTCCAGACAGAGAGCCACTTCCTTCTTTCCCTCCCTCTCCTAAAGGGCATTCAATTTTCAAACCCCTCAGCTTGTAATTTTCAGCGCAGTTGTTTCAATGTCCCTACTTTCCCATGAGGACCGACACTGGTCAAGGGTTTGACTTTCACCACAGAACCGTTACAAAATTGGCTCATAAGCACTTGTTAAATTAATGACAAAGTGAAGACTTCAACAAATTGAATTTAAAACGTGAATGGATACACAGACAGTAAGGTCTAAGGGCTGTTGCTCCTTGTTATATGTCTGAGAAAGTGATCTGGGACCCAGGTGCACATAGGTACCCAAAGAACAGACTCTGAAAGAAGAAAAATAAAAACAAATAGTCGATAAAGTCAAACATTTCTCAATTGAAATTTCTCAATTGATAACATTTATCTCTAATCCTTGAGGAATAAGTTATCAAAAACACAACTGGTTATCACCTACACTCATTAGTATGACAATCGGCAAGAAAACAAAAGACATACATACTGGAAAGGATGTGGGAAAAGAGAATTCTTGTACATTCCTGATACTAATTTGATTGATAAAACCATTACGGAAAACAGTATGAAACTTCCCTTGCTCCTTCCTGAAGCCTTGGACTATGCAATGAAAATTTCAGTACCAGGTGTTGGATATATGCCAACAGTTAAGGTCAGGAAGGTGTATATGTGTGTGTGTGTGTGCATATATATATATATATATATATATATATATATATATATATATATACACATATATATATATACATATATACATATATATGTATATGTAAAGAGAGAGAGAGAGACAAGGAGACAGAGAGAGAGAGATGGAGTCAGACACAAAGAGAGACACACAGAGAGACATAGATTGATAAAGAGACAGAGTCAGAGGAATGTGAGCAACGTAATAGTTTTACTACTAAAGAAAATGGTAGCTCTTTCCCAGCACCCACTAATGTATGTGTGTGTGTGTGTGTGTGTGTGTGTGTGTGTGTGTGTGTGTGTGTGTATGTGTGTGTGTGTATATTCATGGTAAGAGGGGCTTGTTGGGAAGCATTATTTCAGTATAAATATATGTGAAATTTTCAAAGAATACAAATAAAAATACTACTAATAAAATAGAGAATCACCACATTTTCCAGAATTCCAAGTTCTGGATATACATACATATACATGCAAGGTATTAATTTTGTTTCATATATATGAAATGAAATCAGTACCTTGCATGACATATCTGTACTCATGAGATGTCTATTTCAGCAGCACTCATAGAGCCAAGATATGTAAATAACTTAAATAGATACTAACAAGCAAAAGAGTAAAGAAGTGTAGGGTGTGGGGTTGTAAAAACATCTCACTGGGTAACAGCACCCCCCATGCAAGCATAAAGACCCAAGTTTGAATTCTGAGTACCCATGTTAAAAAGAAAAACAAAACTAAATAAAGAAAAACAAATCCCAAACCAAAAAAAAAATCATAATACAGACATGGCTGTATGTGCCTCTAATTTCAGCATAGTATGTATGCATTTGTATGCCGTGCATATCCCAGAAGCTGCCTAGCCAGCCAGCCTAGAAGAAAGAGAAAGCTTAAGTAAGAGATCATGCTTCAAGATATTGAGGCTAAGAGTACTGATCAAGACACCTAATATCCTCCTATGGCTTCCTCAAGAACACACACAGGCATACACACCTTTTCAACTCTCCAAATACACATATGTACACATGTACACTCCACACTCATTCATTCCCACACAAAGAGAAAACATGTACACTCACTACACATACACACACACACACACACACACACACACACACACACACACACAGAGAGAGAAAGAGAGAGAGAGAGAGAGAGAGAGAGACTCATCACACACAGAGTGTATAGATTGCAAAAAAATTAAATATTATCCATAAAAAGTTGGGAATCTTTCTTTTATGAAAATGTAGATTAAACCCAAAGATCAGCATGATGTTGTTTGATATGATGCACACCCCAATAAACTTATCTGGGGTTCAGAGAACAGAACAGCCACTATATTAAACATAGAGGTTAGGCAGTGGTAGCACATGCCTTTAATCCTAGCATTTGGGAGGCAGAGATCCATCTGGATCTCTATGAATTCAGGCCACACTGCAAACAGCAGGCATGGTGACACACACCTTTAATCCCAGGAAGAGAGGGCAAGAAGCAGGAAGGTATACAAGGCGTGAGGAATCAGTAACTAGATTCTTTTTATTTTATTTTTTTTAATTTTTTTATTTTATAATTTAATTTAATTTTACATATCAGCCATAGATTCCCTTGTTCTCCTCCTTCCCCCCCCACCTTCCCCCCAGCCCACCCCCCATTCCCATCTCCTCCAGGGCAAAGACTCCCCTGAGGATTGAGTTCAACCTGGTAGATTCAGTACAGGACCCGGTCCCACTACCTGGATGCCTCCCAAACAGATCAAGCTAATCAACTGTCTCACTTATCCAGAGGGCCTGATCCAGTTGGGGGCTCCTCAGCTATTGTTTCATAGTTCATGTGTTTCCATTCATTTGGCTATTTGTCCCTGTGCTTTATCCAACCTTCGTCTCAACAATTCTCACTCATATAAACCCTCCTCTTTCTCGCCAGTTGGACTCCTGGAGCTCCACCTGGGGCCTGGCCATGGATCCCTCAGTCATTGGATGGGGTTTCTAGCATGACAATTAGGGTATTTGGCCATCCTATCACCAGAGTAGGTCAGTTCGGGCTGTCTCTCGACCATTGCCAGCAGTCTATTGTGGGGGTATCTTTGTGGATTTCTGTGGGCCTCTCTAGCACTTTGCTTCTTCCTATTTTCATGTGGTCTTCATTTACCATGGTCTCCTATTCCTTGTTCTCCCTCTCTGTTCTTGATCCATCTGGGATCTCCCGTTCCCCTAAGCTCTCTTTCTCTCAACCCTTGCCCTTCATTACCCCCACTCATGACCATGTTGCTCATGTAGATCTCATCCATTTCTCTGTCATTGGGAGATCCCTGTGTCTTTCTTGGGGTCCTGTTTTCTAGGTAGCCTCCCTGGTGATGTGAGTAGCAGTCCAATCATCCTTGTTCCACATCTAGTATCCTCCTATGAGTGAGTACATACCATGTTTGTCTTTCTGAGTCTGGGTTACCTCACTCAGGATGACTTTTTCTAGATCCATCCATTTGCCTGCAAACCTCATGATGTCATTGTTTTTCTCTGCTGAGTAGTATTCCATTGTGTATATGTACCACATTTTATTTATCCATTCTTCAGTTGAAGGGCATCTAGGTTGTTTCCAGTTTCTGGCTATTACAAACAATGCTGATATGAACATAACTGAGCAAGTCCCCTTGTGGTATGATTGAGCATTCCTTGGGTATATGCTCAAGAGTGGTATAACTGGATCTTGGGGGAGATTGATTCCCAATTTTCTAAGAAAGTGCCATATTGATTTCCAAAGTGGTTGTACAAGCTTGCATTCCCACCAGCAGTGGAGGAGAGTTCCCCTAGTTCCACATCCTCTCCAGCATAAGGTGTATTCAGTGTTTTTGATCTTAGCCTTTCTGACAGGCGTAAGGTGGTATCTCAGAGTTGTTTTGATTTGCATTTCCCTGATAATTAGGGATGCTGAGCAATTCTTTAAATGTCTTTCAGCCATTTGAGTTTCCTCTGTTGAGAATTCTCTGTTTAGTTCTATAGCCCATTTCTTAATTGAATTGTTGGGCATTTTGATATCTAATTTCATGAGTTCTTTATATAATTTGGATATCAGTCAAATGGTGCTGGCATAACTGGATATCAACGTGTAGATGGCTGCAAATAGATCCATATCTGTCACTGTGCACAAAACTTAGGTCCAAGTGCATCAAAGACCTCAACATAAATCCAGCTACTCTGAACCTGCTAGAAGAGAAAGTAGGAAGTAGTCTTGAACGCATTGGCATAGGAGATCACTTCCTAAATATAACACCAGTAGCTCAGACACTGAGAGAGACAATCAATCATTGGGAACTCTTGAAACTGAGAAGCTTTTGTAGAGCAAAGGACATGGCTAACAAGGCAAAGCGACAGCCTACAGAATGGGAAAAGGTCTTCACCAACCCCACATCTGATAGATCCTTTTTAAACTTTCAGCTTTTAGCAGCAGTTCAGCTGAGATGCATTTGCATGAGGATTCAGAGGCTTCAGTTTGAGGAAACAGGATCAACTGAGAAGTTGGCGAGGTGAGGTTAGCTGTGGCTTGTTCTGTCTCTCTGATCTTTCAGAATTTACCCCAATAGCTGGCACTGAGTTTTTGGTTTTTTTTTTAATTAAAAAGGCCATTTAGCGATTCATGTTACAGCATGGAAATCGACAAGGGAAGATAATGCAAAATCACATTCAAGTGTGAAATCTAAAACGTTAAGCTCACAGAATCAAGGGATAGAATGGTGGTAGTAGAGACTGAGGAGTGGGAGCATTGTGGGTGAGAGACATGCAGTTCTGAGAGTAGTGTGTTCTGATGGTGTGATGTATAAAAAGGTGCTCATAATTACAAAGCATCATATATTAAAAGTCAGTTAAGAGAGCTCTACAGTGTCATTGCACACACAAAGGTAACACTGACATGAGTGTGTTAACTAGGTTGATTGTGGTGCTAATTTCTCAACGTCTATACACATGTAACATTACAATGCATACTTTATATTTTTACTTTTCAATTATAGTCTAATAACCCTAAAAATAATAGACAACAGAGATGTTCCATACAACAAAAACTCAATGCACCACCCCACATGTATTTCACTGTAACTTCCTCAACTGTTGTCTTTCCTAGATCTCTCTGCTCACATGCCTTTTCTAGATATGTATTTTCATTTTCTTTTTCCCCATTTCATGACTCTGTATTTTTTCTTAGAAATGCTTCTTCATCCCTTTACTAGTATATCATTGACTAGAACCCATTCCTACATCAACACCTGGCCCACCATGATGTAAGGCTACACATTGTAGTCTCCAGTTCTTGAACAGGAACAACTTAAAAGAGTATATACAGTGAATAACATTAAGAAATTAAAAAATAAAATAAAATGTCAACTTCTGAGACAAACATATGCCCCAGTGCTTTCTAAGATTGCAAGCATGAATCTCTCTTACAGTTGGCAGTGTTGGTAAGTATAAAATACTGCCGAAAAAAACTGGCAAATGATTATTTGCCTGTTTTGGTGAGGCTCTGTCAGGTTTACACAGTAGATAACCATCTACCAGTTGTGGGACACTAGAAGGCAAGTGAAATAATTATAAATAATAGTAGAGGATTTTGCATTCAGCAGGTTCTAGTCTCATGACTGATGATGTGAGACAGACATAAGTCAGTCAGATGCAGGATGATGAAGTACATCTGTAGGGTTTGGAATCTGAACAGAGAAATGTTGCAACAAACAACAGAGGGGAGGTCTGTGATGTATAAATTAAAGGAGTTTTACAGTTTTTTGGAGAGAAAAATCCATGAATGAGAGCACAGTTGTTTGTAGAAACATTACTCCTAACAGAGTCCACTAAGTGGAAATCTAAAAGATTTGGTCACTTTTGATGTGTTAGTTTTCTATCCAGCACTTGACATATGCAGATAGGCTTTAATGTTAGTCTCAAATGTAAAAGAACTCAGTGTTATTATCAGGTTTTTGAGATGTGGATAATCCATTTCTTATTTTGCACAACTTTGTCTTGGAAAATCTGAAGTGTTCTTAGAAGAGAAAGTGTTGTTTTATTGAGATTAGTGATGTCAATGATACCAAAAATGAGGGACTTTATTGTTGCATTTATTTCAGCATCAGATGAGAGGAAGACAAATCCATCAATTCATACAATTTACTTAAAAATTTCTCTTTCACAATTATTTCAAACTTTTGGACTGTTTTTCCTGTGCTTGAAAACACACCTAAGCTGAATGATATGTGAGTTACTATTTCATAAGATTCACTATGTCAACAATTGCCAATTGAGAATTCTGAAGATATGCTTGTTTTATTGAGAAAGAAATGCACATTTAGCAGTATTTTATCTGTAATATATTTATGAAAATTCAAGTTATTTCTAATCCCTGATGCATTCTTTGATTCTGACAGCTCCACCACAGTTATAGCAAATCAGAATGATTCTGGTATGTTCTCAACAAACATCCACTACCTAGAAATTATTTCATCTCAGCTTCCTTCACCTTTCTTTTGCTTCCTCTTTATTTTTCAATGTTTGCCTTCTCAGTTGTTTCACTTTGTTTTGCTAATGTCTTGGCATATAATTAGAAGCATTGGAGTTTTCTAAAACCGCCACAACCCAGAACTATGGAAAACAACTGTGACAATGAGCCTAGTCACCCTGGATCCATGAGATTATTGATGTCCATAATTCTAAGGGACTAACTTGATATTTAACACCTGCAAATGGCTTTCATTATACTTAGTGACAGAGATGTGGATACCTGCTCACTGAGATAAGGAATAAGACAATGATTCATTTTCTCAGTTTTGAACATAGTGAGGAAGAGAAATAAATGTTTTGTACATGTATTTTTATGTGACATGATTCCCTATGTAGAAATTTTTCAAGAAAAAATGAAAAATGCAATTTCTTGGAACTGATAAGTGAGTATAGCCATGCTGGCAGAATGCAAGGTTAGAATATTAAATCAGGATTCCCAGCAGACACAAGACTCCAAGGATACTTACATGCCTCATATAAATGGAGGAGTAATTGCATAAACCTGATGGTTTAAATTATATTGAGAATACTTACAATGCCTAATACAATGTAAATGCCATGTGAATAGTTGTTATAGTGCAGTGTGGGCAATAATGATGAGACTCAGTCTGTACTTCATCCTTAAAGATGCAAATTTTTAAATAATTATGTTTTAATATTCCTTTGAGAATTTCATAAATATATACAATCAGTTTGTTGTAAGGAGTTAAAATTAAAAGATTTAATTTTAAAAGAATATATCTGGTAGTATTGGGTTACATCTGAAAATGTAAGTTACTGTTGAAAAGGATTTCTAATTCTACAAACAAAGACTTTAAGTTCAAAAAGTTTAAAATACAATAGAATGAAAGACCTTTACATTAACACCAGAATGCTAAAAATGTGTGAATCTTAAAAATCTTATAAAGAATGTAAACATGGAAAACAACTCTGAGAGATTCCAAAGTAAATCTCAATAAAGAAATATCACACATTCATATTTTTAGCAACCTATATCATTAAAATGTCAATTCAAAATAATTCTAATATCTTGCTGTGATATGTTGTATACATTAGCAGAATATTACAAAGTTTATTAATGGTCACAGAAGATCTGGCTATAAACTGAACCCACTGGAATAAAGGTCCAAAATGTGAGGTGTCAAGTGGGAGGACCAGGGATGAGAAGTAAAGAAGACAGAAGCAATGGCTTGGAACAGAAGGTCTTGTACAGATGATGACTTATGCCAAGCAAAGTTTATTAAGAAGTACAACACCCTCTACAGTGTTAGTAAAGGAAAAATGATTAAGTTTAGCAAAAAGCTAAATCAGACAATGTTGGCAAAAAAGAACACAGGAGACCTCAGACACAGCTGCCTTGGGACTGATAACCACAGCATGAGGTGAATAGTTTGGTCCCCAGAAACTGTTCCTTTGACTCCTTCAGGACACTGGCTCTATCCCCAGACTTGGCTTGCCAAGTCCACAGCAAAGCAGAACTAAGGTTCCTGTTTTCCTTTCAGGGACTCTGAGAAAGTCTTGGGTTGATCTGGTTCCACACATGGCTAGCCAATATAATTCTGAAGACTAAAGTTCAAGAACTGATGCTGCCACCTCTACCCTACTGAGTAGGACTGGAAGGTTGAGTATAAATCCACAATATCAGCACAGTGTGCATCAGTGGGTAGAAGAGAATGGAGAACATATCAACAGATCCCCCACAGAGTAAGCTGTCTTTGGCAAAACTACCAACGCCACTGAAGAGACAATTATTTATTCAGCAAGTAGAAATGAAACCTACCACCACCACCCCAAAAAAGGAAAAGGAAAGAAAGAAACAGACATTATGTATGACATAAAATTAGCTGAGGGTAGATTAAAGATCACAATACAATGCAAAACTTTAAAAATTTTTATCACGAAACACACAAGAAACTAACAACCACGTGATCTGTTTGATATCAACCATGATATACCTTATTGATGTTGATTTAATATCCCTTACATGAAATGCTGTATGAACAGTGTTTTGGATTTCTGATTTTGAAGGTGAGTTAGAATACTTGAAGATACACAAGTCTCGGTGATAGGGCTCTAGTTTGAACACTGGATTAATTTATATTTAGTATATATCCTATGCAGATAGCCTGAAGGTAACTTCATACAATTTCTTGGAACACTTGTGTTCAACTGCCACCTGGTTGATTGAGATGAAGAATTTTTATTTTTGAGGCTCACAACCAGGATGCTTTAGTATATCCTTGTATAGTCTGAGTAACACAGCACTTTTCCTGTGTGGTCTTTTTATTCTAAGCACATAATTGTAATATAACCACAAAATATCATGAAAGTACTAACTGATGGCTAGCTACACCATACCTAGCTCATACCCTTCAGAAGTATCAGAGTTATCTAATCACAAGTATCTGGAAAACGTTGAAGACAGGAGAAGCTTAAGAAACACGGTAACTAGATTTAATATATTATCCTTGGCCAATGCTGGTGTCATAAGAGGGAATTTTGAAAAAAATCTAATAAGATCTGAATGAAGTACAGACATTACATATTAATATATTGATGCTCACTAACTGATTGTTACAAATTAATTGAAGACATTAATAGTGAAATTCATTGAAGTGTGTGAGTCTATGCTATATTTACCCTTTTTCTGTAAATTGGATGCTATTCTATAGTTTGAAGTTTTTAAAGAAATAAATACAACATGTGATGGTGAAATTAGTGTCATTGAGCAGCCAATGTTAGGACGGAATCATTCACATTATAGACAGGAACAAACAGCAAATATACATTATATGAATGTATCAACAATAAACACAATTTTGTGACAAAATATATAAAGACACATGCACAGGCCTGCAAATTAGGGAGTTTGAAAACAGAAGGGAAGTTAGTTTACAAAGAAAAGTGAAATATGAGGTAGTTATAAGTAAGAAGAATATGGACATATACTTCCTTTATATATTCTCTTCTTGAAGGCTTTATAATGAGCAAGCATGTAGGTATTTGTAAACTTTTTGTGATTTATGATAAAAGTCATATTTTAACTTCTCTTGGTGATAAACATTCCTTGATCAAATATTCCCTTTCATTTGTGGAACATTTAGTTTTTGCACGGGAGCTTGTTCTTGCCAAGCATGTAAACAATGTTTCTTCTGGGTTAAAAAGGGAAAAGAAGAGAACAAAACAAAGCACATATCCTCCCTTATGCCTCTTACTTTGTATCTTCATTTCTCTTGCTGTCAAATTTCTTGAAAGTGATCACTGTCTTCATTATTTCTACTTTTTGCTTCTATTTCTTACTTTCAGTTTGCTGTAGGTAGTTTTATATATTTAATGCTCCTTTAAATTTAAAGAAGGGCAACTTTCCTGGCAGAATTCATGTAGAAGGATGTCCAGAGCCATCAACTGTCTATAGCTCCTCTTCTTGAGGTCCTCCTCCCCTATCCAGGTTGTAACTTTGATTGGCTATATCTAATTCAGGTATTGTGCCCATAACTAGAGCTGCTGTGAGTTAATGTCCATAACAGTCATGTGATATCCAGAAGTCAGCATTTCCTAGCTCTCCTCCCTACTCACCATCTCTTTCATTCCTCTGACCTCTCTGCCATGATTTTCCATGAACTTTGAATGGTGAAAGTTTGATACAGATGACCCATCTGTTTCAGAGTACTCAGTGTTACTTATACCTAGCATTTGACCACTTTTGAGTCTGTGCATTAACCACTGCTCAGTACACAAGAAGCTTCTCCATGATGGGCGGTGGTGGCGCATGCCTTTAACCCCAGCACTCGGGAGGCAGAGCCAGGCAGAGCTCTGAGTTTGAGGCCAGCCTGGTCTACAGAGTGAGATCCAGGAGGACAGGCACCAAAACTACATGGAAAAACCCTGTCTTGAAAAAAAAAAAAGCTTCTCCAAACAAAGTTGAGAGCAGCATAAATGTATGAGTATAAACAAAAGAAATATTTAGAATGTAGTTATACAAAATAACAACACTAGGTTAGTAGGTTCTAGGGACTGTGATTTCTCCAGTCTTCTATTTTTTCCCCTGGATTGTATTACCAGGGATGCAGTCCCTCCTGGGGATCAGGTCTCGTACCTCAGCAGGAAGTGGTTGGTTATCTTATACCCATCATTGTAGCTGGAGTTTTCCTGCCTGGCCCACAGTCAGGACAAATCTCTCTCACCTGCCAGTCCCACAGCCACTCAGACCCGACCAAGTAAACACAGAGACTTATATTGGTTACAAACTGTATGGCTGTGGTAGGCTTCTGGCTAACTGTACTTATATCTTAAGTTAACCCATTTCCATAAATCTATACCTTGCCACGTGGCTCGTGGCTTACTGGCATCTTCACATGCTGCTTGTCATGGCAGCTGGTTGTGTCTCCCTCGGCCTTCCTGTTTTCTCTGTTCTCCTCTCTGTTAGTCCCGCCTATACTTCCTGCCTGGCCACTGGCCAATCAGTGTTTTATTTATTGACCAATCAGAGCAATTTGACATACGGACCATCCCACAGCACATCATGTCACTATTGCACTGTGACCACATCTTGCCAGGCATGTTGACAATGCAGCCTGCAGGGGCCAGCACCAGGTAAGACCATTGATATTCCCTTTGCTGTAATATCTCAATGGAAAAAAAAAATGAAATACAAGAGATTATCAAAGAAGCTCTCATTCACTGGCCATCAGTTTTACAATACTAATTCTGGAAGTTAGGAATATGCTGCCACTTTGGATATCAACAGGAAGAGATAAGTATTTAGCTACCATGTGGAATTATTTCTATTTGCCAGTTTTCACTCAGCAAAACCAGAATGGACAACTGCCCAAATGTTATGTGGACACTTACTTCAGTCACCAGATACCATGAGGGTAGTTTGTATACAATGCTTACAGTAACAAACATTGAAACTTTAATCTGAAAAGGAAATAGAAAAAAAGGAGAGAAAAAGAAATAGGTTTAAAGTACCAAAACTATTTATCTTCTTTAATGTCATTAGCCAACTTGAAAATGACACCAAAATACAGATATCAACTTAATTTTTAAGTCTTGGTTAAAATGAATTTTATCAGAATCAAATCAAAATACAGTAAGCTATTGAAATAAATTAATTAACGCATGTTTATTTGGTGGTTGAGACAAATGGTGGATTCTCAATAGTTAAATCTTTACCAGGAGGAGGCATTACTCTGGCTATATCATATGAGCTTATGAGAAGTCTGACATATGCAAACAATAAGATTTCCTGTATTGATCATGTTACATTTGACCAACATGGAAACTAGTAAGATTAATACACTCAGATGCAATAAAGTAATAAAGTCTTTAAGAGAAAGATGGGAGGTGACATGTTTCTTCTCATGATAGAAAGATATCTCATCTCTTACACACACAAAAAAATGTACTTGGCAAGTGAATAAAAGCACATGTTCTATCATATTCTAATTAAATTAGAATTAGCAAAGGTGTTTTAGAGAGTGAGTATTCACTTTTAAGTTTAAAATTACAGCCCGTATGCTGACATTATCCACAGAATGTTCAAGTATTATCCTATAAGTGACAAAATAAATTTTATGTAAGCTCCAGAGTTGTCACACTCCTGTGATCAGGCTTGGCTTCGAGTGTGTTTACCCACAAAGCTATATCATGGGCCCTCAGCTCCAAGTCTTTTGGTTAAAAGATGCAGAAATATACCTTCTGAAGTTCCACACTTGGTTATAAAGATCCTGGCAAATCATAAAGAAAGGGACACTCATGGTTGAAAAATCTTACAGAAACATAGCCTTCTGTCTTGGAAAACCTGACAGACAAGGAAGGGAGCCCTGCTCTTCCAATTTCTGTTTTACTTTGTGCTGAGGCCACAGTGGAGTGACAGAGAGGATACAGAGAGAAGAGCATGCAGGATAGAGAAAACAAACTGTTCTTATTCATTAATGTTACGAATGAGCCTACTTAGAAAGATCACAAAACATACAAAGAAATCTAATCCAAATGAAGTTTTCAGGGCTATGTTTAAATGAATGTGTTTATTCAATACAATTACTCATTGGAATCTTAGCAAGAAACTTTGTAGAAATTCTGAAGCTAATATTAAAACTTATGTAGAAATGCAAATACCTGAGAATGTTGGAAACAAATTTTGAGAAGAAAAGGTGAAGGGCTTATGCCATACCATTAGATTTGAAGAAATGGTCTAAAGCTACAGTGTACTACTCTGTGTAGAATGGCGCTGATGTGAGGAGAGGCAGTGTAAGGGCAGGGGTAAGCATCGTTCCACACAGGAAATCAAGCAGTGCTTTGTAGCAATCGTTGTACAATTGATGGAAGAAGAAATTTTATATCGAAAGGTGGTGGATGTGGACATTCACGTGGAAACAAGAGTAAGCTTTGATTTGAGCACATCAAATTCTGGAAATTCTAGAAAAAAATGTCTAAGAAATTTGGTAAGGGAATAGTTAGGAAAACTTTGCTAGGCCAAGCCAGGAAGAATATTAATAAAAGCAGTAAAATATTAAAATTTGTTTTTAAAGATTTATTTATTTTATGTGTATGGTGTTTCCTTAAATGTATGTGAATGAATTTCATGCATTCCTGGTGGCAGCAGTGATCAAAAGCAAGTCCCTGATCTTCTGGAGCTGGAGTTATGGATAGTTGTGAGCCACCAAGTCAGTGCTGAGATGTGCCAGGTCTTCCATAAGAGTAACAACTGCTCTTACCCACAGAGTCATCTCACCAGATCCTCCAAATTAAATTTTCTAAAATTTAAGGACTTTTCCTCTTATCAATTATTATAAAGAAAATTCAAAGTTAGCCCACAGAATGAGAGAAAATATTTACAATTGTATATCTGTCAAGGGGTCTATAAACAGACTAAAGGAAGAATTTCCATAATCTAAGCAAATTAATGTTTTCAAAAGGTATAAAACATTGGAAAAGAGACTTCAGCAGAAGACAATGAAATGATAAGATAATCAGCATCACTAATCATTAAAGGAATGCAAATTAAACACACATGGTGTATTTACTTACCTATTGGCAACTCAGAGTAAGATAAATGTAAGGTAAATACCCACAGCCTGAGGACAGTCATCCTCCCTACTTTCTAATGGGAATATAAATTAGCTAGTGCCTCCTGGGAAAACAGAATCAAGTTTTATCTTATAAATTCATTCATGTACTTACTATCAGATCATGCAATTCCCCCATTAGAAATTTACTAATGTATAAGAAAATATGATTATATGCAATATGTACATGGGCATTTATGTTAGCTTTATGTTGAAAAATAAAGTCAACAATAATGTCCATTAATTACCTGGTGATTAATGACACTCATTGTAGGACACCAATATAATGAAATGCCAATAATGAGCATGGAAGTGAAAAAAAATGAACTTACTGATGTGAAAGCAAGAATGCATCAAAAATCATTATGCCAAGGGAAATAAACCAGACCCCAAAAAACTACTTAATGGGTGTCCCGTGTATATGAAAGTCTGGAGAGGCCCAAACCACAGTATTAGGGGCTCAGGGACTAGTTCGTGTGGAAGGTGGTAGACTAGAGAGGAACACCAAAAAGGTTCTGGTAAGCTGGCATAGTTTACATTCTGAATGTGGAACTACTATGTAAACATTCTTGCTAAATTTTATTGAAACATGCACATACATTTAGCAAGTGTCACTTAAACAAACAAATTATGCTGCAGTAAGAGTGAATAAAAGGAATCCCCTAATATGTACTTTGGAGGCCTGTTTCTGATTCTAATTGTTATATTCAAGTCCAAGAACGCTCACATTCTTGGTGTCAAGTTGTCCTGATGCTTATCTACCTCCAATTCTATCGTGCATCAGTGGGTTTCCATCTCTGTTGCTTTGTTGTGAATTTGAAACCAAACACAATTTTTTATATTAATTCTGCATTTAAGTTGTAATGGGCAGTATTTTTATTGGTTCAATTAACCATGTTATAAAAATAATCTTTCTATTTTATAGTGTATGAATATTTTAATTATATACAAATACATTATAAAACACATATTAATTATCATAAAAATGATGGATACTATTCAATAGACAATAAGTAGAAAATGGATATGTGTGCTCTTTCCATATAATTAAGTCCCTTAGTTGAGGGAAATTACTTGTAAATAATTTGAATTTTTTCCTCAAATTTCTCTGTAAATAGAACAATTGTGTAGGTACGATTGGACAATTTTCTTTTTCAAATAAAATATCTTACAGTGTGTATGCGTCAGATTATATAAATACGTTACCCTCTATAGCTGGGTCACACAGAAAAACAGAAAATATATCATAATTTGTTCAGCAATTTATTTGTTTGTAGCACTTCAGTGTGTAACAATTTGATAACTTAAATTGCATATCAAGATATAAATTCTGTTAGATATCTATTTCTAACACTATAGTGAATATATAAACATAACATCTTGAGCTCATCACTTTTCTAAATACATTTCCTGCTATGTTCTGGGTGCTGTGGCAATACAGAAATAAAAATACACCTTAGACAAGAGGAAGAGAGCTTTGAAGGCTAGAAAATATAGACTTAAATCTTCTGAGGAATTGTGGATAGAACCCCGTGCTGTGGGATGTTCTGGTATGGTAAATGTGTTGCTGATTAGTCAATAAATAAAACACTGATTGGCCATTGACTAGGCAGGAAGTGTAGGCGGGACAAGGAGGAGAATAAAGCTGGGAAGTGGAAGGCTGAGTCAGAGAGATACTGCCAGCCGCCATGATGACAAACAGCATGTGAAGATGCCGGTAAGCCACGAGCCACATGGCAAGATATAGATTTATAGAAATGGATTAATTTAAGCTGTAAGAACAGTTAGCAAGAAGCCTGCCACGGCCATACAGTTTGTAAGCAATATAAGTCTCTGTGTTTACTTGATCGGGTCTGAGCAGCTGTGGGACTGGCAGATGAGAGAGATTTGTCCTGACTGTGGGCCAGGCAGGGTAACTTTAGCTACAACCCCGGGCATTGTGTTAGGGTTGTAGATGATCATTGACTTATCTTTATCTCAGTATCCACTGCATGTTTAGTCTTCTTAGTCTAATTGTTTAGACACAATATTCTCTCAAGGGACTTTTTCATTTTTGTTTTATCTGCATGGGGTTTTACCCTCATATCATTTGTTCCTCACCATGTTGATAAGTTCTCAGACAGAAGACAGTGTTAGATCTCACAGAACTGGTGTTACAGATACCTGAGAGCTGAAAATCCAGTTCCGGACGTCTGCATTTAAGGACTGAGCCATCTCTCCAGCACAATGACAAAGCATTTGTATTATTAGTCAGTAAAAAAAAATTCTTAAGATACTTTACTCAACTTTTGGAAAACAAGAAAGATTGACCTACTTACTCATAACTACAAACACATCAAATCGTGTATCAAGACACTTAAAAATATAGAACCCTAGTGCATCCTATAAATGAATTTGAGTTTACAGTCCATTGTTTTAGAATTGATCTCTGCTTCCTTCCTTCACTGATATTCTTGAATATCTACTCTCTTCCTGTCAGTAAACAGGAGAACTCCATCCCATTGCCCCTACCAGGGTGTTTATGTTCCTCTTAGCTCTATCATCTAACCACACAGTCAACTACTGTTATAAAGGAGAAAGGCAAATTCTCCACTAGGCACTGTGAAAGTCAGCCAAGCAGAGCCTGTAATGACTATGAGACACAGGTGAGGATGACTTTCTTTAAAAACTGGGTAAGCCACTTGATTTTGGAAAACTGAAAACAAACAACTACTTGTAGACTTTTGCTAGACTGCTTATCAATTAGTTCATTCAGAAACTGCTAGCTATATTGAGTTCAACAGCCCGACTTTACTAAATGGAAACTCGAGTTGTAGACAAAGAGCATGAGAAAAGCAAAAACAGCAAAGTCATCCCTTATGTTTATATCTCATAATTCAGAGCTTTCGATTTGAAATGGTATCAGAACAGAAATAAGACTGTATGCATTCATGTTCTGGACCCATTAAGGAATCTATCCAAGAATAGAATATAGGAAATTTTCAGTCTGAAAATGATACAAGTTGCGTATTTGATCTTGAATCATGGCAATGAGAAAAGGAAGAGGATAATATTAGTAAACATGCAGAGATGAAAACAGAGTGTATGTCAACTTCTGACATATCCTCATTATTTTCTAGAGTGCTTCCTCTCTTTCTGGTACAATGGATGTTACATTGACAGGCTTGTATGTTTTGCCATAGTCTTGGATCCAAACTGTTTTCCAAGAGATTCTTGATTTAATGTGGGCTGTTGTAGCACCCAAATCTGAAAGCAAGGTCTCCTTGTGGTTACTGGTATATTGGTGCCTCTGACTGTGTGGATTGGGTCTGGGCCTTAGGCTCATACTCCTGTGTGTTTCCTTAGGGTCGTATTCCAGGTTGTGACCTCACTTCAGTTGAGAAGCAGAATCAAAGTCAGAAAGAGAGAGGTGGGTGGGGGAATACCCAAGGTATACTGAAGTATGAATCCCTCAATTTCACTTGTATCATAATTTATGGATGCAAGGTGTAGAAGTGTTTGACCTTTGAATGTAAACTTTGATCACTCCTGTCTTTGAGGATATTTTCTGTTCAGCTGTTCACCTTCACTGTTTTCAACACGGTAAGAGAAGGATCTTTAATTCATCTGCATCTAATTGCTTTTCAGTGATTCCTAGATTGCACTGGATCTTAAGGGGATCCCTGACCACACAAGCCAGAATTTGCTCCCTAAGATTTGGGAATAAATATTGAAAAGTAGGACTGGCGGGATAACATTCAAGTAACTGGTTTAAAGCGCTCAGACTGCCCCAGAGAAAACAAAGCATTGTATATGCTCAATGATATATGCTCAGATCACAGTGATGAATGAACCTCTGTAGACAGCTTGAATTGTCTGCCCAGGTGTAGACATCAGCATCTCACATATCCAACAACTCCTTGAACTCTAACCAGAAAATTTTCCCAGTATCTGTGGATAAAGATCCCATTAAAAATCACATTAAATTGTCATTAGATTAAATTTTCTTTAAAAAAGGAAACAGAACATATAGAAGTGAATCTTAGCTGTAATGCAACATAGGGATATTTGACATAATTGAGACTATTCTTTAAGGGATGACCTTATGGGATAGGATATTTTTGTGATTTCATTTAGATTGCCTTCATACCTGTATATGTTTTAGGAAGCTTCTACTGTACTAGGTTTCCATGCAGTCCCTCAGATGGACCTTAGTTTTAGCTTCCTGTCCTCAAATTCTCTCCCTCTCTTTCTCCCACCTTCTCTCTCCCTCCCCATTTGATCCTCCCTTTCTAGACCCTACCCCACTTCACCTATCCAAAACTTTCTATTCTATTTTCCATGTCGAGGGCAATTCATCCCTCTTAAACTTTGTTCTAGGATGCAATAAATAATTATATCCATTCAAATAAATAATTATATCCATTCAAAACTTGTTTATAAGTGTTCTTTTCTGAGACCAGAGGATCTCTTAGCCTATGTAGAGCATACCACTAGGATGTGTTGGTCTAGGCACTGAACCAAACTTCCACTGAGCTGGCCAGTGGAAATACAAAATCCCTATGGCTCCTAGTGAAATCTGGACACTGGTACTTTCTTCTTAGTTGTTCTTTCTCTAGCCTTAAGCAGCTTCCTCACACAAATGTTTCTCTCTCTCTCTCTCTCTCTCTCTCTCTCTGTGTGTGTGTGTGTGTGTGTGTGTGTGTGTGTGTGTGTGTGTGTGTGTGTGTGTCTTTCTTTCTCTCATCTGTTTTTCTATTTCACACTCTCTCAGTGGAAAGTAGAGAAAGTTGATTCATTCAATGTGTCCATAGTAGGAAGAGTAATAAATAAAAGGTCTAGTGGCCCTGCCTCTCTAGCACAGGTCTATCATCTGTGTTCTTGACATGAGGTTTGGTTTAAAAGGAAGCAAGTAGAGTTAATAAGGAAGCAGTCTTGATCAAGGTGTGGTCCCATCCATCATGGACACATCACTGTCACAGCTCCAGGCTCTCCTGAAAGGTGATATGACAAATTGTCTGAACTGTGTGAAATCGCTCCCTAGGAGAAAAATTCCTGTATCAACGGCATCAGGCTTCAATCTTTTCCTTCTACTAGCATGAGATTCCAGTTTCTGGGGGACCATTGTTTCAATAGTAATAGCCAACCTGAGGGGTATAACTATCTATTTCTGTAACTACAGTTACAATAGTATTGCAACTTTCATTTTATATTTAGAAATATATTGAAGCCTAGGATAAGATTTCTTTAGAAAATTAATTGCAGTTTTCCTTCACTAGAAAACAAATTTATACAGTAGCTCAATTAAGTTAAAGATTTAATGTCAATTCTTTCTGCCTTGGACTTTTAAATTTTTCACTTCTGTAATGGAAATTTAAATGAAAATTTATGTATATTTACTGACTAGATTTCAAATTTTGAACATATATACATATTCAAATTTAGATTAAATATATATATATATATTCAGGTATCTAGAAAATTAATTGAGATGTATAGAATTGTTAAATATTAAATTTGAAATTGAGATGAGTGAGGTTCTCTAGCATGCAAGGAAAGGTGGAGAGGGAGTTAGAGATTTGACAACTATTCAGAAGGTAAAGTAGAAAAGAAAACCTTTGTTATTAGTTAGTGGTAGGTTGTGAGAAAAAGAATCAGGTTTGCTCTTGGACTAGGCTGAAGCTCCTACTAATCATCAAAACAGGAAATATGAGCCAGGTGGCAGTGGTGCATGCCTTTAATACCAGCACTCAGGAGTCAGAGGCAGGTAGGATCTCTGTGAGCTCAAGGCCAGCCTGTTCTACAGAGTGAGATCCAGGACAGGCACCAAAATGACACAGAGAAATCCTGTCTTAAAAACAACAAGAACAAAAACAAAAACAAAAAACAAATCAAACAAACAAACAAAAAACATGGAAGGAAGACAGAGAAGTCGAGCAGGAAGTAAGGATGGTAAATTCTGTTTCCCATGTGCTCAATGTCATATTTATGTTAGTTCACATGATCTGTAGATTTGGGTCAGTTAAATTTTCATCCACTATGCACCTACCACAGCCAGCCCTTTTGCTAAGTATAAAGAGGAGAAATGATGAAGAGGATGAGGTAACAGAATCAACAAGGTATGTATTTATTTAAGCTTGATATACAGTGGTGTCTTAATACACTACTAAGCCTGAAAAATTCATGACAAATTTTAAATGTAAATGTTAGCAAGAAAAGATCAATAAAATACAGGTTTATAGACTTCCTTTCGTAAATAAGGCCTCCAGTCATTTTCAGAATCAGTTGACCCCTCCACTTAATATAACATGCATGCTAGCTCTGACTCTCAGCCAAACTAATTTTCTGCTCTTGCTTCAAAGAAGATTAGAAGCAAGGAGCGAACTGCTAAAGGCAGTTACATTTTCAGTAGTGTAATGTGATCACTGACAGGTTGACAGGAAGGGCAAGGAAAGAAAATACACAAAGAACCACTACACAGGGCAATGTAAGTCCTAAAATACCCAAACAGCTATTTACTTTCATATTGCAAACAAAGTCAAGAATGGGAACACCTCTTCATCATCTACAAATAAAAGAAGTGCCATTATCCCCTCTCAATATAGCTTGAATATTTAAGAGATTTTATAACATGATTTCCTTCCAGTGTTAAGTAGACTTATTAAAAAGTGATGATGTTAATTTCTCTTTTTTTTTTTTTCAAATGTATCTTTAGCAACCTTTTTTATTCTATTCTGGCTCTAGAATCCCAAGACGATCAGCAGAAGCAGAAAACACTGCTGTGTAAGGACATGCTTTCTTTCTGTAAATTTAAGCTTGGAAGACATAAAAAGAGCTCAGCTCTTCAAAGGTGTGGGTCAGTTCTAAATATCTGACCTTGATTAAATATTGGGCCTATTAAAAGTCTTTATGAAAACTCTGTTAAGAATTCTTCTAAGAGTCAGATTGATAGAGAAAGGACCAAAAAAAATCTGTACACAACTGTTTATGGAACATCAGACAAATATGTACATCTTTATTTTTGAAGATAAAGTATATACACAGATGTGTATGTCATTAGCATGGTAGTTTAAAAAATGCTTAGCAATACAATAGGAAAACATAGATTTTATCATATAAAATCATTTTGAATGATATTTATGTATTTCAGAATGAAATACTGTGTTAAAATATTTGAGATAGTAAAACATTATAATACATAAGATAAAAATGTGGCAAATAAATTTTATGACTAATTACTATGTATCAAAAAACAGATTTAATTGAACACAGAAGGAAATGAAAGGAAATCTCATATCCAGGCAAAGAGTTAAATGCTGAACCATGAACAGTACAGAAAACATTGGCACAATAGATTACATTGAAAGTGAAATTTGAGAGCTTGGGTTGCAAAGAAAATGAGTAACACACAAGATGAAAAATTATCTACACAAGGAAATGGAAAATATGCACCACATTAACAAAGTCAGTGTTTCCAGGAGAAGTAAAACAAAAATGAGTAGAGCATGCAAGTAAGTGGGGAGCTGTTGGTCAAAGTGCACACACTTTCAGTTACAAATGGCAGAAAAGCTGTGGATTTCCAAAATAAGGGAAGCTGTTCAGCATTAGATGAAATTAGATGGAAGAATCCAATCTTGAATAAAATAAAACTCTCTTGACCTAAAACAGCTCTACTGTCCATTGTCCATCTCTGAAAAAGGATCTCTAAGTACAGGAAAAAATAAAGGAGAGTACTGGCTACAATTCAAAGCTAGTGTCTTATTCTCTTCTCCTCCAAAGGGCACTAAAGGTCACTGGCAAAATCTACCCAAGGCTTCAAAATGTGGCAATTTCTATAGTAGTTATAATGTTGCAGATCATATGCAGAGAAAGACAATCTTTGAATACTGTTTAAGAATTAATCATAATATTGTTACCAAAACCTGATAAACAAATTAGAAAATTTTGTTTATCCCAAAGAGCATTCAATAAAATTTAGCCAAGTGTATTTACATAATATTATGCACTCTACTTTGACTAAATATGATTCTTAGCAACCAAAGAAGAAGATGATTTTATAGAGAAAAGTCATTAGTGAGTCTCTCTGTATTAAATCATAGAAGAAAAACAATGGCATAGTTTTTAAACACACTAGATTTCATTTGAATGAATTAACATTTGATTTGTGGGTTTAAATACAGTATATACAGGTGTAACATTGGTACTTTTCTTTACATGGTAGCTGGGCACACATAAACATACATATGGTACATAAAGTCAGATAAATACTCTATGTCATGATTACAAAGCTGTTATATTTCCATCAATAAGGAAATAAATCAATCATAGATGTCTACCGTCACCTCTGTGAGCACATTTTTAGAAAAACAGTTAATAAGGTGAAAAGATAACAGCTAAAAGCTTTGAAAGAGGGGAAGCAAGTTAATTTCTAAGTGACAAATTTTGTTAAATAAATTGAAAAGTTGAGAAAGTCAAGCTTTCCTATTACCCTTAGGAACAATTGTTATATAGGAATGCATGTACACAAAAGACATATCTAACTGCACTTAGAAAATAGAATGTTTGCAGTCAACACTTCTGTTGCCCAAATAAGTGCCACTGGCACACTTCACAGGCTTTAAGCCACTAAACCGCTGAAGAATAAAGTTTCCTCGACATACGATAAAGTCTGTATTTACCAGGGTCAAATGCAAACGTCAGTTTAGATGTTTTAGGTGTTTCTGTTCTGTTTTGTTCTCATAGAACCCAATACTTTGCTTTTTATAAGAGAGAAAAATCAGAGACAGATATATCTGAAAAAAATAAGAATAGATTTTATTTCTCTGCTTTATGAGATACTATAGTAGTTTATAAAGTCCTAACAATTGAGCTATTGTTTCTTTTTACATGTGAAGAGAAAAAATATATGATGCTCAAATGAATTTATGAAAAGCCTCATAGACAGCAATCTTGTATGCTTGTGTTTATATCGCAGGCACAGTGATTGTTCAGAGTAGAAGATGATGAATGATTAGCAATGAAGGGAGGTAACGTCAGATAGTGTATGTCAGATAAGTAAAGGAAAATCAGCCTTCTCTCAGTTGTACTCAACTTAGTTTTTTTTCCCCAAAACAGAGGAATTAGAGCAAGTACATGGAAAGCATGTCTGCTGTGTCTCTCCATGCTGGAGGATGGGAACGCTGACCACCGATGGAACCATTTTATAGCAGTGTGGAGATAAAACAACTGAGAAACTAGAGGCCAGCCTAGAAGCTTTGATCAAGCCATTCAACTTGATCCTAAGAATTCAAATTTCTGTAGTATTCTATTGAATTTGTTTTGATTACAAGAAATTTTATTATCTTTCATGTTTTTGTTAGGCATAATCAGAAAATATTGCATCAGTTTTTCAACAAAATGACTAAACTTGGCTAACACAAGAATGCTTTTGTCCAAAAATCCATATTAAAAAATTAAAAAGGAAAACAATAAAATATATTAATAACTAAACAAGCATTTTGAATTTCTAGTGTAGGTTTCCATTCTCATTTTAAAGAAAGTAAGGATTATATGTTCTTTTAGTCATTTATTTTCAATCATTTCTATTCAGTTTTCTACCTTTGTATTAGCAGAGCACCTGTCAATTAGCTTCCAGGTGAATTAAGTTTATATATTCAAAGTGAAGGAGACCATGCATCCCATGTAATAATATGATGCCTGCACATTAAATGCCAGTATAATCAGTAGTGCTTGGTGTCATACTTATTTTCAAATCAATCTTTGTCATCCTAATGTACATTCTGCATTTACATGGCACTTGTACATTCTGCATTCACATAGGACATGTACATTCTATATTTACAAATAGTACATGCACATTCTGCATTTATATGTAGTATATACATATTTTGCATTTATATATAGTATGTGCACATTTTGCATTTACATAGTACACATACATTCTACATTTATATATAGTGTATTTACAGTCTTCATTTATATATAGTAAATGTACATTCTGCATTTACATAGTACACATACATTCTGCATTTGTGTGTAGTGCATTTACAGCCTACATTTATATATAGTACACATACATTGTGTTTTCTACATTAAGTGTCTCAGTCCTGCTCTTTCAACCCTCCTTTCTTCAAATGTCAAATAAAAACTAGCTCTGGAAGGTATTCCACAATAATAGTCACATTCCTTGCGCTTATTTGCTCTCAAATTGCTCCTTTTCATTGTGGTTTCTCTTCAAGGCATCATTTAGGACCTGTCTTCCAGTATTTGAAGATAATCAAAATCAATTGAATTACAGAAAAATCACTAACTCTCACATTAAATTGTCAATATTTGTCAAGAATGCAGCCCTATTGATTCTTTGTGTGTGTGTGTGCTCATACTTGCACATTTTCTGTTTCTACATTTCCTCAAATATCTGTCACAGGTGGCATTTGTCTAAGGCTCAGAAACAGCTTGAATCCAGGAAAGAAGAACAGAAAACCACAGTGGATTTTGTAAGGTAGTTAAGGTCGTCCAGCTCATCATTTTGGGATACTTAACCTCCTTCTTCTCTACTTGCATTCTCTGCCATCTTCATGACTTTATATTCAAATGCTCCTAAATGCTCTTTAATTTAAGATTTCAGACGTTTTCCTTCTAGTGCTTTCTGTAGGGTTGGATTTGTGGATAGATATTGTTTAAATCTGGTTTTGTCTTAGAATATTTTGTGTACTCCATCTATGGTGATTGAAAATTTTGCTGGGCATGTACTCATTCATAAGTGGATACTAGATGTAAGGCAAAGGATAACCAGACTGCAACCCACAGCTCCAAAGAAGCTAGGTAACAAGGAATACCCAAAGTGGTAAACATGGATCACCCTGGAAAGGGGAAGTAGATGAGATCTCCCACGAAAAATGGGGGTGAGGAGGCAATAGAGGCTAGGGAATGGGGGATGAAACATAAGGGAACTGTATGGTCAAGCTGGAACAGGGACAGAGTGGGAGAGCAATAAAAGAGGTATCTTGATAGAGGGAGACATCATGGGGATGGGGAGAAACCTGTTGCTAGGGAAGTTCCCAGGAATCCACAAGGATGATCCCAGCTTAGACTACTAGCAATAGTAGAGAGGATGCTTGAGCTGGCCTACTCTGGTAATCAGATTGGTGAATACCCTAACTGTCATCATAGAGCCTTCATCTAGTAACTGATGGAAGCAGATGCAGAGATCCACAGCCAAGTACCAGGCCAAGCTCCAGAAGTCCAGTCGAAGAGAGAGAAGAGGGATTCTATGAGCAAGGGCATCAAGATTATGATGGGGAAACTTACATATACAACGGAACCAAGCTAGTGGGAACTCATGAACTTTAGATCAACAGCTGTGGAGTCTGCATGGGACTGGTCTAGGCCATCTGCATAAGTGATACAGTTGTGTAACTTGGTCTGTTTAAGGGGCCCTAGCAGTGGGAATGCGATCTATCCCTGGTGCATAAACTGGCTTTTGGAGCCCATTAGATATGGTGGGACACCTTGAACAGCCTTGATGTGTGTGTGTGGGGGGGCTCAACTGTATATACCAGGCTTTGCTGACTACTTATGGGAGGCCTTACCTTTTTGGAGGAGGGGATGGGGGTGGGTTGAAGAGGTAGGCTTGGGTAGGGTGGGAGGAGGGATGAGAGGGGTATCTGTGGTTGATATGTAAAATGAATAAAAAAATTCTTAATTAAAAGATTTCAGGAGACCGTTTTGTTTCATGAAACTTGCCACATCACCAGCTAAAACAGTTTTTTTTTCCTTTGTGTGTGTAGTGTATGTGTATATGTGTGAGGGGAGAATGCATGTGTGTGTGTGGTGGGGGGTTGTGTGAGGAATCCGTGTGCATGTGGAATCCAGATGTCAACATTACTTCACTCCACCTTAAGTTTTTGAGAAGGGTTCTCTCATTTAATGTAGCTTACTTTTTCAGCTAGACTGACTGTGCATTGAGCCTCTATGATCTTTTGGTCTCTGCCTCCTCTCCCTCCTCCATGTAGGCTGAAGTTACAGGATCATACTACCACATTCAGCTTTTAAATGGGCACTTCAGACCCAAATTCCAATTCTTATTCTTACACAGTAAGCACTTTACTCTCTTACTCTCTGAGTCATAAGTCCAACCTGTTGGATTTTATACCATATACAAGCTAGAGAATTACTATATAAATTCGGAATCAGGGTAAAGGTTAAGAACACATAACACAAATAAGATAAACCGAGATGACACCAAGCAAGACCCCGACAACAACTGGCTGTGCCTCACCAGCTTGTGTTACTTCCTCAAAGCCTATTTGAAAATTCTTTTCCAGCCAAATTAAGATGACATGGTTGACTTAGTTGGACATGGCACATCCATTTCCAACATTTTTTTTTCAATGAATTATATGAGGCAGCATTTCAAAGGCCAAGTGAGGGAGATCCAACAGAATCATGGTAAGCATTTGAGGTTCTTATGGGAGAGAATATTTGCATCTCCTGCTTTGGCCACTACATTAGTGTCAAATTATCAATAAATATGTTCTAGTGGAATAACTACAGAAGCAAAAGCCATTCCCAGATGCTAGTGAAATTTGAATGGTGTGTGTGTGTATGTGTGTGTTTGTAAGAATGTGTAAGAATTCTGCCTCTAATCTGAAGGATTGATTCTTTAAAACAATTTATATGACTTTATTAGTCATTTCCTTCTAACATTTAAGGAACAAATGAAATTTGGCAAAACCTCCCCCAACTTCCTCTCTCAGTTTCCTATGGTTTTATCTCATTTGCTTGACAATGACTTTTAGTGTTGGGTAGGTAGGTGGGAGGGAGTTCTGACTGGGTCCAAGAGGAGGCAACTCCTAAAGCTAAGAATAGACTCAAGTAAGGAGAGAGTCACCACTTCCAGTATAGTTTACCGCATCCATGTCATGTTAGAGATGATCAAAACAAAAACACCCTGTCCAAAAAAAAAAAAAAGAAAAAAATGCGACTGATGCCTGTTGGCACTTCGACACTAGGAGTAGTAATCTAGGATGAGACTTCCTTTGTGTTGTTTATTTCCAGAAAGCAATATTAATCCTTTGGAAGGGAACTTCATGGTGGCAAGAAAGTAAAGATGAAGAGATAGGATAATAGATATGCTTTATGTTGATTTCCATATAAAATATATTTAAAGTGAAATTACACTGCATCATTCCTAATTACTACTTTGCAACTGTTTATTGCATCTAACTGTAATTGGTTGAGGCTAAAAACAAGAGGGGGTCTCTTCTATAATTGAAAATCCATAAGCAAATGTCATCATGGCTTCATGGAGGTTTGATTGCTAATGCATGGAGAAATGCCCTGTTTTATAAGTGATGGTAAATACATTGTAAGATAGCAACACCAGATCCTGGAGATACTTCAGAAGTGATGATATCCTCTAGCACAGAAGAGGCAAGGAGTTCTTTCCACACTTGTGATTTTAGCTGACCACTGATTGCCTCAGAAGCAGAGTGACTGGGGACAAACTAGAGATGGAAAAGCTGTGCAAAGTGCAACCAATAGACAACCCAAGCTGTAACGTGTTCTGTAAACCATACCTGCCACGCGGAATGAGCAATTATGCTATTGCAGAAATGATAAATAATGCTTTGCTATCTTCACTGGGAAAATGAAGTGTGTGCTGCCCCTCAAATTGCTAAAGGTGAAACCTGCTTCCTGGGGCCCATCTGTCAGAAGGGACATGATCTGACAAGATAATTTTTCTTAAAGCATTGCTTGCTTGGGTCTATGGAATAAAAACAGGCAGTTTATAAAATTTATCCATACTCCTTGTGATTCAGTAGTGGAAAATTAAATCCTAATTAAAACTCTATGGAAGATGTGTTATACCATCATGTTTTTGAGTGTAATTAATTATGACTGAGATTCTTAGCATCTTTAAATTGACAAAAATTGTATTTTATAGTTTATTTCAATGGAAATTAAAATATAGAATATCAAAAAAGATAGTGTACCAAATTACTATATTTGTGTATTTCATCAGCTGAAAAGTCTTTAAAGCTCCCAGTAAGCAGAAGTTTCCAATCACCTACTAGTTTTACAAATTTACTACAATAAGGGTCACATACTAGAAGAAAATAATCCACCAACCTTCTTTCCACACACAACCCATCTAAGTTAGACCACTTTAGTCTAACACCACAACAACCAGCCATTCCTTCCAGACACACCCAGGAGTCTAGACTCAATGGATGTAAGACTTTAGTAAAGACCTTCTGAGCAGATTCGAGGGGCCAGTCCCTAACACAGCATATGGCCAACGAGCATGACCAGACCTCTAAGACCATTCTCTCCTCCTTTGTACATGACCTATGAAGATAGTGCTCATTTTAAAGCAAATTTTAGAGAGTTGTTTTTCATTTTTATGTGTGTATGTATGTGTGTGGGGAGTATGTGAGAGTGTTTATGGTGGGTAGGGTGGGGGACTGGGTTGTGTGTATGTAGGTGGGTGGTGTGTGTGTGTCTAGTGAGTGGGTTACAGAAAGTCTAGCATGAAATTACACAAATTTAGGTTTACTTGTTCTTTTCCACTGAACTCACTGATGGTTCTAATTTTTATTGCTGATAGAGGAGATAGGTTACTTTGTTTCTTGCACTGAATTTGAGTTTGTACTATACATTAAATACTGTGACTTTTAATTATAGCTGTTTCTTAAAACAACTTCATTATGCATCAATTGTCTTGTCAACTAAACTATTATCTAATCAAGGGAAATTTCCCAATGATGTTTCATAAGGGCTTTACAAATGTTGGAGAAACATTTGTATCCTAACCAACATAAATTCTAAGGCACTATGCACTCTTTTCTCTAAAAATGAAAATATATTATCAAAGGTAATAAAATAGAAAACTTGATGTGAATGGGGAACAATTTCAATGCCTGGTATTAGTAAACTTGTATTTGAGAATATCCTGGATTATATGAACCTATCCATCTAAATTCTCACTGGACAGTGCTCTATTGTCAAGAATCACACTGATGTCTGATCTCAGAAGTACATGCTTAATATCAGAAGGTTAATTTCTGGACATAATATTGTAGTAATAAAAACTGAAGCTCTGGATTAGCTACAAATGCAGAGTTTTTAATGACGGGGATTATAAGTCTGTATTTATGTTAAATATAAGTACACCTTTGTTGGAAGACAATTCTCTGTGTATAATTGGCATTTCTGCAAGTATCTTCCTGAACAATGAACTTAGCTTTTGTCATAAAATATGTGGACACCTTAAACTTAGCATCTCTTTGCTCCTTTTCAACCTGTTGTATCTGCATGTGGCACCTGCCCCCCCTCAGATCGACTTGTATGAATTGGAACTTGAACAGTTCATGCATCAGTGCTGTTGCTCTGGGTCCTGCTACAGTGAGATGATTGTGATGATTTTTCATCATCTAGAAAAGAAAAACAAAACAATAAAACTTGTACTCCAAAGGATTCTGGAAGTATGTCATGCTAGAAATCATGTGAGTAGTCAGAGAAGTAAAAGTTGTGGAAGGTTTCAGTTAAAGGGTTGAGTATTTGTTAGAACCAAGGACCTTTCGCACCTGATTTAAATTTTGTTATAGGCATTAAACTTCTTGAGGCAAATGACTAAATTAACTGCATTGGTGAGAAACCTGCAGTACTATCCCCATATGTGCAGTTTCATTTTTCATGGTTCTGGTTACATGGTTATCTGTGATGGAACACTCTATTGTACTTTTCACAGTTTTTAGAATTAAGTATGGTATTTGAATTTAAATGAATTAATTGACTTAGAGTATTTGAAACTACTGAGTACATGATAGCTGTGGCAGGAATTAGTTAATCTGAAAATAACCAGTGAATTATATCACTAAGTTAATCACAAAACAAATATTTACATTTTAAGATATATCCTATTTCAAATAATATATGCCCTTTAGTGCATGTAAATATGAAGCCTTTAACAATTAAAATGAAGTTATTGAGGCTATGAATGAATTCAGATCACATACAAATGAAATAACACTAGTTTAAAAGTAAATAAACAGCATACTGCTAGTGATTAGCATGTGAAAAGTAAATTTGATCCACGGTTACCAGTTCATTATCTCTTTGCATAAATGACAGTGTGCTTACTGATATGTAAAGGGTGAATCAGAACAAATGACAATGAGTCCATTTGGCATTTTGTTTATTTTCTAAGTGAAGAGTGAGTTAGTTTTAGGGAATTAACATTTTAAGGAATTTTATTTACATTTCCCTTTATAAAGTCATTTTTATGATTTAATAAAATATTTTTCTTTTTTTAAAAATAGATTTATTTTATACAATATATTCTGATCACATTTTTTCTTCCCCTACCCCTCCCAGTTCCTGCCCACCTCCCTTCTCATGTGGAACCACTTCCTTTCTGTCTTTCCTTAGAAAAGAATCAGGCATTGGGAAAAAAGTGAATGACTAAATAAACTTTTCTGACTTAACATTTTGAGACAATGAGCCTGAAAAATACTGGTGATTTGGTTTGTGAAGGCCCCCTACTACTGGGCCTGGAGCCTGCCCTTGATGTTCTGTGGGATGTTCTGTATGGCAAATGTGTTGCTCTGATTGGTTAGTGAAAAAACACTGATTGGCCAGTAGTCAGGCAGGAGGAAGTATAGGCGGGACAAGGAGGAGAAGAATTCTGGGAAGTGGAAAGCTGAGTCAGAGACACTGCCAGCTGCCGCCATGACAAACAGCATGTGAAGATGCCGGTAAGCCATGAGCCATGTGGCAAGGTATAGATTTATAGAAATAGATTAATTTAAGATATAAGAACAGTTAGCAAGAAGCCTGGTACGGCCATACAGTTTGTAAGCAATATAAGTCTCTGTGTTTACTTGGTTGGGTCTGACGGCTGTGGGACTGGAGGGTGAGAGAGATTTGTCCTGACTATGGGCCAGGCAGGAAAACTATACCTACATTGATGGGTTTCTTAGCCCAGTGAGTCTCCCTTAGAGAAGACTAGTTTTTCATTTGTAAGTAGCTGTTGTATTTGAGATAGCTTTGGGGTGTTAGTATAGGGGTGTGTGTCTATTTCTCCTTTCAGCTCTAGGACCCCATCTGGTGGAGATCCATTCAAGCTCTGCTGTGTCTAGAAGACCTTAGTCCTTGGTGTCCTCCATCCTCTCTGCTCTTACAATTTTTCTATCTCCTTTTCCTCAGAGTTCTCTCAGCCCTGAGGGGAGGCATTTGATGGGGACAACCCATTCAGGGCTGAGTGTTCCTAGGTCTCTCATTCTTTGTACATTATCCAGATCTGGGTCTCTGTATTTGTTCCCTCTGCTTCAGGAGGAAGCTTTTCTGATGGTGGCTGAGCAAGGCATGGATTTGTGACTATAGCAAATGTCATTAGGAGTCTTTTTTCTTTTCTTTTCTGCATTCCTTTAGCAGAACAGTAGTATTTGGATTTCCCCTAGGTCCTTGGCCCATCTAGTCTCAGGTTCTCGGCTACCTAAGTAGCATTGTATATGGGTTCTGTCTCGTGTAGTGGACCGAAAGTCAAACCAGGTATTGGTTGGTTATTCCCCTAAACTGTGTTTCTCTATTGAGCTAGTGCATCTTGCAGACAGGTCACCATTGTGGACTGAAGGATTTGAAACTGGGTTCGTGTTTGCCTTTCTCCCTCAGTGGCATGCAGAGTGACTTCTACTACCATGAATACTAGTTCATAGGGGTGAAGGCTCAAGGTAGGCACATCTGATTTTTCCACGTTTAATGAGCTGTGTGTGTGTTGTCTTCAAGAATATGGCCTTACCATAAGTTTGTGAAGACCCACCAGCACCCTTGGCAACAGCTTGGGTTATTTGGGGGTATCCATGGAACCCCTTTGGCCAACATGTTAATTAGATATAAACCATTCTTGGTAACAGAAGCTTCACTGGTGACAAGAGATATTCAGCCAAGGCTCTGTCTTCCTGTTATTTCACAATTTCATTTAAATCACCTTCATATATGTATATATCATAGGAATCTTCTACTATATTAAGTTCCTGTACTACCACACTTTTAGCTGTCTTTCCCAATATTCCCCCACTCATCTACCCTCACCCCCATTTGATCTTCCCATTCCTGTACTCCACATTATCCATCTATAACTATTTATTTTATTTTCCCTTCATAAGAAGATTCATATCTCCCTGCTGGTATCTTATTCTCTACCTAACCTCTGTGGTTATACAGATTGCAGCTTGTTTACCAATGACTTAACAACTAAGATGTACATATAAGCAAATAGAAAATATAAGCCATATTTGTCTTTCTGGGTCTGAGTTATTTCACTTAGGATTTTTTTAATTCCCTCCAATTACCTAAGAATTTCATTTTTTGAATGGTTGAGTAATATTCAATTGTATAAATGTACCATGTTTTCTTTATCAATTCATCTACTGATGTTCATCTAGGTTGTTTTCTGTTTCTGAGTATTATAGACCAGCAATGAACACGGTTGAGCAAGTGTCTCTGTAGTATGATGAAGCATCCTTTGCTTATGTGCTTTAGAGTGGTATAGCTGGGTCTTTAAGTAGATTGGTTCTGGTCTTTCTGATTAACTGCCACATTGATTTCTATAGTGGCTGTACAAGTTTGCATTCCCACCAGCAAGGGATGAGTGTCTTCCTTACTTCATATCCTTACCAGCATGAGCTGTCATTTGTTTTATTGCTCGTGGCAATTCTGACTGGCATAAAATGAAATCTCAAAGTAGTTTTGATTTGCATTTCCCTGATGACTAAAGAGTTGAACATATTTTAAGTGCTTTTCAGTCATTTGAGTTTCCTCTTTTGAGAATTCTGTTTCTATCCATACTCAATTCTTAAATTGAGTTATTTTTCTGAATGCCCAGTTTAATCAAATACTTTTTGTAACATGAATCTTAAAAGTTCTTATTAATAAAATAAACCTGAGGCCAGTTATTGGAGTGAACACTGGAAGATCAGAGAGCCAGAACAAGCCACAGCTAACCTCACCTGGCCAACTTCTCAGCTGGTCTTGTTTCCTCAGACTGGAAGCTTCTGTGTCCTCATCCCAATGGCTCTTAGCTGAACTGCTTCTAGAAGTCTGAATGCTTAACCAGGCCAAATGCTTAACCAGCTAATGCCTCTAGTTTCTGGTCCTCACGCCTTATATACCTTTCTGCTTTCTACCACCACTCCCTGGGATTAAAGGCTTGCTTTCTGGGATTAAAGGCATGATGAGTCACCATGCCTGTCTGTATCCTTGAACACATGGATTTCTGCCTCTGGAATGCTAGGATTAAAGGCGTGTACCACCACTGCCTATCCTTTATGTTTAATATTGTGGCTGCTCTGTCTCTGACCCCAGATAAGTTTATTAGCATGCACAATATTTGGGGGAATACAATACCACAACTTTTTAATGTATATATGACCAAATTGATTTTTGGATACTTGAAATGTGAGCCAATATAGACGGAAGGTTAAACTTTATAAATTTTTTGATTGTTTATTTTTTAAATGTGTATGAGTGTTTCTGTGCATGTGTGTAAGTATACCATGTGCACAGAGTACTCTGAGAGACCAGGAGAGAGTATTGGATTCATTAGGGCTAGTCACAGACGCTTGTAAACTGAAGTAAACAGAAACAGAGTCCTCTACAAAAGGAGCCAGTGCTCTTAACTAATGCTCCATAATACCAGTAATAGAGGCTATGAATCATGTCATTGAAATTTCATTAATAACTAATATTTTGTGAAGACATATTTATTGCCTAATATTATCCATCTTTTTTTTCTACATAATTTTCTTGAATTGTGTAGGCCTAGTGTCAATATCATCATAAAACACATGAATATTAAACTCCAATTAGCTGAGTTCTTTGTTCATATGTTTTTTTTTTTTTAAAGATTACCTGATTACCTATTGTAGAGTTATTTAATTTGTCAGTACCATCTATATTAATCTTTAAAAATCACCAAACTCCAGCTGGTTATGGTAGTTCAAGCTTGTAGTCCCAGCAAGTGTGACATAATTGTAGGTGGTATCTGAAGTTAGAGGCCATCCTGATCTGCATGAGCTCTGGTCCCCAAAAACGCAAATAAGAAAAATTGGTAACATGAACCATGAACTATATCTTGTGAAAGCAAAGGGGAAAATTCAAGAAAGAAGAATTTGAATGTTCTGGGTTTTATCATTGGTTTTTACCATTTCAAGTGAACACTGCGGTCCTTGTTCCTGCCATTGGTACTTGGAGGCATTAACTGTTTGATGCTTAGTTTTCTAAGGTCTCCAGGATCATAAAGAATGACCAAAATTAGGCCTTTGGTGGCTTGGGTTTAAAGTTACATAAATATTTGCTATCACTTCCTACTTTCCTCATGGCAGTGTGTCTTTATATTATCTATGGCCATCACTGGAGGGAAAGAGCAGTACATCAACTTGGCTTGAAGAAGCATAACAATAAAAGAAGACAGTCATTTATGGAAAAAATTATTTTCCTTAGTTCTTGCAGTTCTCTGTCTAAAATTGAAGCCCCATTAAATTTTCCCTTTTCAGAGCAGGAAAAATGGCTTCCCCAAGGAAGAGCTCTCAAATTGATTATCCAATGCAAAATGTTAGCCCTGAAATCATATACGTACAAATAACCTTATATGGCCTGAGAAGGTTAAATTTATATAATTTAGGAATACATATGTGTATGTAACCGCAATTTAAAAATAGAGTCCATGAACTTGAGAGAGAGTAAGAGATGCATATGTGAAGTATTGCAGGAGGGAAGAGCGGGGGAAATGATGTCATTATACTTAGTTTAGAGTTTAAAATACAGTTTAAAAATTGTTTTAAGACATTTGAAAATTTTATCTTAAATACACAAGTTACTTGGTATGTTAGATAGTTTTATGTCATCACGACACAAACTAGAGTTATCTAAAAGAAGGCAACCTCAATTGAGAACATACCTCCATAAGATTAAGCTATAAGGCATTTTCTTAATTAGTGATTGATAGGGAAGGCCCTAGCCCATTGTAGGTAATGCTATCATTGAGCTGGTTATCCTGGGTTCTATAAGAAGGGAGGTTGAGCAAGCCATGGGAGCAATTCAGTAAACAGCACTCCTCCATGGCCTGTGCATCATCAGCTCCTGTCTCCAAATTCATGCCTTGTTTGAGTTCCTGTCTTGACTTCCATGATGAGCAGCCATATAGAAATGTAGGATAAATAAAGTCTTTCCTCCCAAACTTGCTTTGTGATCATGGTGTTTCATTGTAGTATCAGAAACCCTAACTAGGACATTGTAGATTAATTTGTAAATGGTCTTATTAAATAAAAAAACATGGAGCCAGATATAGGGTTGAAAACCTGAGAGATCAGGGAAATAGGGAAAGCTACAGCTAACCTTACCTCACCAACTCTGCAGCTTCCAAAAATGTAAGATTCTTCCTGTCTACCCATGCCTATATGCCTTACTGTTCTGCCATCTGATTTGCTCTCTTTGTCCGGCTATATCATTTCCTCTTCCTGCCCAGCTCTGTCACTTCCTGTCTGTCTGTATACACCTCCAGACCTCCATGGTTAACCAGTGTTGGAATTTAAGGTATGTGCTGCCATGCCTGTTTCTGTTCCCAGTGTGACCTTGAACTCACATAGATCCAGACAGATCCCTGCCTGCCAAGTGATAGGATTAAAGGCGTGTGCTTACATTTCATGACTTTTGTGTTTACTTATAATGACTGACTTTTTACTCTGATCTCCAGGCAAGTTTTATTTATTAAAGTACAAGTAAAATATGGTGATATTTTAGCATTTCAGCACAAATAAAATATCACCACAGGACACTTGGTAAGAATCAGGAAAGAACAAAACTAAAGCTGAAAAGAATAGAGCTATTATTCTTAGTTTTGATGTATAACATATATTTAACAAGTTTCATTATTTCACAAGGTAAGAGTGCCCTTACAATCTCCAGAGACATCTTAAATGTTACCCACTGTTGAACTATAGCCAATACAGATCAATATATAAATAGTAATATATTTTTAATTTAAATGCATATATGTATATAATTCCTGTAGGTTGGGTAGAAATTTTATAAATCCTAGAAAAGGGTAGTGATTATAGTCATTGTTACTAACAACCACTGTACTTCACAGAACTCTATGAAAACATATACATAGCAAAAGTTCATATTGTCATTATTACTAAGGCAAAGGAAAAGATAAACGACTTCTGGAAAGATTAAGAGAACGATGAGCTGCAGGATTGTAGTAAGAATTCAGCTGAACATGGTAAAGCTGTACCTGAAAGAACCAAGGAATTCATCCAGAGGATTAAGCCAAATCTCAGGGAGTATTTGGTGTTATTTGGTTTTTAATATATCAGCTGTTTTCTGCTATGAATTTAATGTGTACTCATCACTTCCCCCAAGAACTTTCAACATTTTTACCTGAAATACTCCTCAAGCATTCTAGGCCAAAAGGGCAGTCTCCTGAATTAAGGTAAACACCCTTTGGGAGACACCACCTAGGTGACACTATGTTAGGTGCATAGCTTTGTTTCTTGTGCAAATGAAGCTCAGATCCCCCCTTTCCCTCACAGTCTGAATGGCATTCCAGAGCCATTGACTCAAAACAAAAGGTTTTTTTGCATACCAAGTGCAGTACAGCTATGAGTCAGGTTTCCAAGCTCCCAACAGAGTTAACCAGCCCTGTCAGTATAAGGCAACATAGAAACAGAGAGGCAGTTACATTCTAGTGCCTTATAGACTGTTTTACCTAAAAACCTCTAAGATTGTTTGAGCACGTTTATGATAGACTTGTAACATTTCGCCTAACCACTTGTAAGACTATATTTTGAACACATAAATTAACTTTTTGACTTTCTGGCCTTATCTGACCCCACCTCTTTTATTCACTTCCCTGTTGGTTTGCAAATGAAGCTGACTCACTGCTCTTGTGGGGACCTTGGAAGCCTTGCATTGGATTGTGAGAGTTACTGCTTGTAGGGGTAAACTGCTTCTAGGACAGGAAGGAAAGGAACCAAGATGGAGAGAAATGAAGATGAGGATGAGGCAAAAAGAGCTTAGTTAGAATTAGGATAGGCCAGGAGAAAAAGGGACAGAGAAAAGCTAAGTATGAGTACAGAACTGAAGCTGTGTAGATAGAATTTAATCTCAGAGGAATAAATTGGATGGATGAAAGAGCTCAGTGTACTTAGATTGATTCCCTCAGAGTATTCTCTCCATTAGTAGTGTCTCTTCTGGGCCCCTGGGAAGGAAACTAAAGAAGCTGGACCTCAATAATTTCTGAAAGAGTCAGAGATTGTGCGTATGTGAGAGAGAGACAGAGACAAGGAGAGTCTCTCTCTCTCTCTCTCTCTCTCTCTCTCTCTCTCTCACATACACACACACACACAGAGAGAGAGAGAGAGAGAGAGAGAGAGAGAGAGAGAGAGAGAGAGAGAGAGAGGGAGAGAGAGGAATGAATATCTCAAGTAGAACATTTGAGACTTTCTTGTGGTGTGAAATGTAGTGACATTTCAGAGCCTAAATTTAGATTATTTAATTACAATTGGAACTGGGTCTTTCTCTGTGAAAAAAGACAAAAGCAAGTATGAGAAATAGCATTCTCTAGGTACCAAAGCTAGATGATGCTTGAGCCCATTTTGTTAAACATGTGCAGCAATTTTATAGCGTTCTTGTGTTCCTATGCTTTTCTTGAATGTGTTATCTGATTTGTCTAAATATTCAATCACTTTTGAAATAAGAGCATCTCTGGTATTACATACCAAAGAATATAGATTGCATATTTATGCACACATACTCATGCATTGTATCACTTGTATTTTCATTATATTTCCTAATATTTTATCTATTTTCTTCTTTTATTTCCTTTGAGAAAGTTAGTCTCTGAATATAACCTCATATATGCCATTTTAGCACTGCTATGTTATATATTTTAATGTTAAGACATTTAATACACAAGTTACACTTTCCTGTGACCTAGATTCACCATCTTCTGCCACATTTCTCCAAATGAGCACACTGTAGGGCTGAGCATCTGAGTGATAACATACAATCTCCTCTATGCAAGGCATTTAGCATTATCAACAAAGTCATCAATCTCGACTTTCAGAAGTTTAAAACTACGCTCCCTGAAATATATTAGAGGAAAACTGGATGTCAATGTTATATAAAATCCCCCTTGATGTTTCACTCTAAATTAAACACGTAATGTATATCAGCAGCTATAAATTATGGCACAGTCATTTTTATATTTCTAGTTTTTTCCTGCATAATTTTTCTACACATCTAGAATTTTCTATGCTTCATTATATGCCTTTAGAACATACTGTAGTATAGTTTGTATAAGGAAACAACAAATAACAGTTTATCTGAGGGATAAAATGACCTGTGGAGATCCCTACTTCTTACTTTTCTATCACCACTGCTCTAGATCACTCTATTTTACACAGGTCAAAAACAAATTTTTAGTTTTATAATTTTTATCATCTAGTGTGCATGTGTTATTGCAAGAGAAGTTTGCCCAAAAAAGTTTAGGAGAGGTTTAATACTCCATGAATTGTACTCCTTCTTGGGGTATTAAAGGGAAAAATTACTGATATTTTTAAGACTGTAAAAAGGTGTGTGTGTGTGTGTGTGTGTGTGTGTGTGTATGTGTGTGTGCATGTATGTGTGTGCATGTATGTGTGCTGTTCTTACCACCATCAATGGAAATTATTTTTCTGAACAATAATTTTAGCATCTAAGACTCTATACTTCAATATTGCTTCCTAGATACATTTGCATTAAAAGCAGGGAATACTTAACTTGTTGAAGTCAACAAAAGATCAACCTTACTAGTAATCAGAGTGAAACAGGATTACTCAGGGCAAGCTCTTTCTGTGGTCAATAGGAATTCATCTTTTCATGGTACTTGTGCTAACTGAGTATCTGTGGAGATGGAGCATGTTGGCAGTTCCTACTTGTTACCTCATCATCCCACACAGTGTTAGAAAAGCAGACTTCCCCTTTTGTAGTTTGGGTAATCAATACATTTGGTGTTATATCTGTTACAATTCTAGCATCATTTCATTTATAAAGCTCCTATGATCTATAAAATTTACCATGATACTATGCCTCAAATTGTCAGGACAAAAATGGGACCAGGCTCTGGCAAGCCTCGGATTTAGGACTGAAGAGTTTACTTTTGCTTGCTTTGATGGTGAGCTGTGTGATGGTGAGCTTGGAAAGCCACATTAATTATCTGAGTGTTTCTTTCAACTTGAGATGGAGGTAATCATATGCAAAAGACTGTTTGACAGGTTTGCTTACGTGGTCTTTTAAGGGAGTAATTGTTGTTAGTGCCACGTCAGGTTGTTGCCCACAGTTAAAGAAGTATCTGGTAAACTTGTGAAACAGTGAGTTGATCAGACCAACAGATACTACCATCATTTATTGCTTTTTATAAGCTGTTGGAATCAGGTTGCCTTATCCACAGGCTTTGTGTTCTCTTGCCCTCTCCAACACAGTGGCTTTAGGAAAAAAAAAAATAAGATAAAGAAGGAGGAAGAGGAAGGCAAGGAGGAGAAGTCAACAACAAACAGTGACACCAAAGGGAGATGATTTCTTAAAGAGACTTTCTGGTTGGCAGGGGCTCTGGCGAGGGAAGCAGTTCCCAATGCAATCCGTTGGGCTGATAAAACAGGTGATGTGGAGAGAGAGATTTCAACAACTTGGCACACTAACGGTGTGGATAGGGCACCTCCAATGGACTGTTAGATCCTTCCCACTGCTCCACCAGCTGCTCTGGGAAATCCAGTATCAGTTGGATCCATCTCCTCAACTTGCCACCTACACGGCTTTCCTAGGAAATCTGCCCTATGCTGTGACAAAAGACTCCATCAAGGGATCATTTAGGGGACTACATATCAGCTCTATATGCTTACCACATGAACCTGCTTTGCTTATGTTGAGGTTAAGGATCTGGATTTCCATTTGTTAGTACCCTGAGTTTCAGTAAAGAGACTGGGTAGCAGGAGAAGTCAGGTGGCTGCCCATAAAGCACAGAGTAAATATAAGGGTAATCATTCTTTTGACAGAAAAGAAATCGAAAATCATCACAGACAATCACAAGATTAGCCATTTTTCTCAGATACCCTTGAAGGCTACCCCTCTTGAAAGGGTGATGACAGAATTGGAGACAAGTATCAATATCTTTATCATTCAGAATGGCATCTAGATGGATACCAGGATGACTATTAAGACAGCTCATGTTGGGATATGGATCACTACAGGAGAAGAGACAGGTCCTAACTATGACTGAGGCGGTGGGGTCTATTACAGACTATGACTTCAGGATAGACAGGGCCCGATGAGCATTTCACCCAGAGAGGAGATGAGAACTGGTGTGAAGACATAACACTCAGAACAATCATGGAGCTCCAGAGATGATTACTACTCTAGACATAATTACAAGCATAATGATAGAGCTCCACAATGATCTAAAACCTTGGCATACTCCTAAGGAAAATGGTTCTGTGAGCTCCTCTCTCTCCAGTCAAATGGTTTTCCTCTTCGCAGGGGAAAAGCCTTGTGACACAACTTCTAGATGAAGAGATGAAGAGGAACAGTGACTGATACAGTAGCAGAAGTAGCAGCATTAACTGGCTGTGCCATAACTAGACTGGTAGCTGGAATGGTGAGGAAAAGTGAGTTCAGACTTGGATCTCATCTAGAAATGAAATGCCAGAAGGATAGGGAACAGTCTTTAGAAAATGCAGTACTCAGTATAGATGAAGACTGCCACTCTCCATTTTCCAAGGCTCATAATCTGATCCAATTCTAAAGGTAACTTCACCCCTACCCCCACCCCTGCCATCAAAGGATGCTCTACAAGTCCTACTGGGTCTTAGTTATCAAATAAAAAGCAGGGCTTCCCTACAAACCTTGGGAAAGGCACGCCAGTTCAGCCATCTGAGGAATGACCAGGAGAGGCAGGGAACAATAACTGTTAGATGGAGCTGGACAGGAGAGATAACCAAAGGGAAAGACTGCAGATCTGCACCTAGACTAAACCCGGTGGGACTCCAGCTCTATGCTCAGTTCTGCCAGCAAGTATGCTTTTCTCTCCATAGACGTTGAGGTAAGAATGAGGGAGAAGTCTACAAGGGGTAGGTCTCTATAGGCTGACCATTCCCCATCCCTCTCCACAACAGAACAGTCAAGAGCAAATCAACACTTTATACAGACAGACAAATTGAAACACCATCTCCTCACAAAAGAAAGAAAGGCTGGAATTATAGAATGAAGGTGTAAGGACCTGGAAGGACTTTTCAGAAGGGTAGGCTGTGAAAGTCCATCTTCCATCCCATAGATTGCTGTAGAAATGGAAGAATAGAGAGGATGAGTGAATTGTTTTGGGAGACAGTTCCAGAAGCCAACAGAGCATGAGCTCCATAGACCTCTAGCTTGCCACTCAACCACAATCAGTTATTAGTAACCAGTTTAAATATTTGTAGGAATAAAGGTAAGACTGCTCTGTCCCCCAGAAAATCTTAGCATTATGCCAAGGGGTCTGCAATTCCAATATTGAAAACTTCAAGGGCTTCCTAGTTTTCAAATGTTCTCTGGTAGAATTCAAATGTCTATTAGGAGAATTGTGTTTATTTTTATCACATTGCTTTCCACAGATGCTACTCAATCAAAGAGAGCTATAGGAGGGAGGAAACAATGTGTAACCATGGTTAAACATCCTAAGAAATCTTGTGCAAAATCACACTCATGAAACCCTTGAGATGCCTACCAACCGTTGGTCCCAGTCTTACTCATACTCACATTCCATCTTACATTTAGTAAGACATACTTAGTACTTCTCAAATGTAGAGCATATTCTTCCATGTCTGTTGTTTTTATCCCATGCTGTGAATAACTACCTGTTATATTATCTTTATCTTACCAACTGATAATGATTTTATAATTTTAATTAAGTCTATAAAAGTTTTAATTAGTATCTAAACTTTTTAGTAATGTTATATTCCTTTATGACAATGACCCCTTTTCATGTCACTGCTTTGCATGTGAAATTATTTTTTTTGTAAGATGGGGCACTGACTGCACTGTCTAGGAGTGCTGTAAGGATGAATGCATACAAAATGCATAGAACGTTTCTGGCAAGTGAATGTTATATATTCCATTATTTTTGTTATAGCACAGATCAACAACATAACGATATTTTCCATTAACCGTGAGAAAAGGATGCTGTAAACATCATTCTATCATCTATATTATATATGCCTGTCATAATGTATGGCAGAAGTCAGGTGATTCCATTCTGTCATTGATAAAAGGCTGAATTCAATCAGAAGAGTGATAATGCTTCTTACCTACAAGGGTATCTTTAGAATTATTTGGAAGGCATAAAGCCACAATGATAGTGTGACACTCCATAGGAAGCTATGTATGTTCCCCTTCATTCGAGCATCACCATGAGCCACACTAAGTGGGGCATGTATGATGGTACTAGATTCAAGTTTCAAAACTTTATAGTTTTTTTTTTTTTTGAAGTAGTCTTTCAGTGAATAGATTTTAAGAATCTCACTGGGTAACATTCTCTTATTTGCATCAAACTTGGGAGGGATATAATATGTAGAAAACTCTTACAGTGTAGGATCTGAATATTTTCCATATATATCCAAATCTCCAAGAAGTTAACAATAAATTATTCTAATGATAATGACTGAAGTTCAATATTTATAGGAAATTTGCACAAATGTAGATAATAGCACAATTCCTGATGTGCTTTGATTGCTTTGAAATGGCAGTTTTCAATAAATATTGAAATTAGGTGGTAATCACTAGCTTTATGTATTATTTATCAGCATTCAGATTTCCATGAATAGCAACACCTTTTAACACATTAACCTCCATTCAAAGAGCTCAGGGACAAAACCCAATTCCAAATGCACACACATTTTTATACTTCATTATTTATTGTAGAAATGTATATACACTCTTGGGGTCATAAGGAGTTCATTATTACCCAGTCACATCTAAAATAGCTCTAAGCTAGAAATATTCTCCCAGGTAGCCCATGCAAATAAGCCTGTCATATAGTTGCATGGCTTATTCATTGAAAGTTTTGTAAAACATAAGGTCTAAAGTATTTGTGCTCATACAGCACTGGATATTCTAGAAACAACCTTGAAACTCTAGAAATAATATAAGGAAAAAAAAAAACAACAATACTTCCCTGTCTGGAAACACTTGCCTAGCTCTATAGCTAGGAAGAGAGGGGAGTGTTTTAAGAGAGAACATATAGTGTCTATAGTATCTTAATAACAGAATTTTCATTTCAACCTTTATGAGACAATTTGGTGGAATATATCCCAACATTGTCTTGCATTTTAAAATCCATCTGAAGATTGGTGAAAACCCTAACTGTCGTCATAGAGCCTTCATGCAGTAACTGATAGAAGCAGATGCACAGATTCACAATCAAGCACCAAGCTGAGCTCCAGGAGTCCAGCTGAAGAGACGGAAGAGGGATTCTATGAGAAAGTGGGGAGGGGGGACAAGATCAAGATGGGGAAATCTACAGAGACAACTGAACCAAGTTCATAGGAACTCGTGAACTTTAGACTGACAGCTGTGGAACCTGCATGGGACCCTATGCATATAGGAGACATGTAGCTGGGTCTGTTTGCGGGGCCCCTGGCAATGTGATCAAGATCTATCTCTGGTGCATGAGCTGGCTTTCTGGATCCTATTATCTATGGTTAAACACCTTGCTTGACATTGAGGCATGGGGGAGGTGCTTGGTACTGCCTAAACTGAACGTACTAGGCTTTGCTATCCCCCCATGGGAGAACTTACCCTTTTGGAGGAGGGGATGAGGGGTGTGTCAGGGAGGAGGGGTTACACAGGGGAGTGGGAGTGGGAGGAGGGATAAGAGGGGGATCTGTGGTTGGCATGCAAAATGAACAAAAAAAATTTTAAATAAAAAAATCCATCTGTAAAGTGAAAGAATATTGTGCTGATAAATATGAAACTGGGGATTTCAAGGACTAATGGAATCTATTTTATAACTGCTTGAATGTAAAGTTATGGATTTTTAAAGATGAATTTTGGCAAAATAAATATTTTGGATACAGTTCTGTAACTTAAATGTGGACCATTTCTTTGACTTTGGTGTGTATTTTCTGAGATGCTAACTTTGAAGATATTGGATGTAAATTCCAGTCTTAGCAACCATTTCCACACAAAGTGTTGGAGAACAATGATGGAAGATAAAAAACTCCCAGTGAGTGATATAGTCAGAAGGTCACAGCCCATCCCCTCATGTGCAAGGAAAGATAAGTCAAGTTCCCTTCAATGCTTCCTAGGATAAACCCAGAACAAATGCATCAGTAACAAACATGTCTAATAAACCTGGTTTATAAGAATCTACATTATGTGCTGTTTATCAAGTCTAAAATGTATTTTGGATCTCCTGATACCTCTCAGTTGCCTCAACTACACAGTAGATTATATCATAACAAAATGTACCTATGCTAAGCAAAAATAGCCAGTTATTAACATTAGTTTTCCTCCAGATTCTGTATGCTGTTTACAGATTTGCAAAGTGAAGTGTGCAGCTAAGCTGCGGCCGTGTGGTGCTTTCTTTAGTGAGGTAAAGTTCTATGCAGCATCTGAGTGTCGGTGGCCAGATAGCTTTCAATGTAACGAGTGTACTTTGTTATGCTCTTCCTAACCACAATGTAAATAATTCAGAGAGTATTAAGAAGTTTAAATGGGAAAATGTTGAATAAGATTAGAAATGGGGTATATTAATTAGCTATGTTTGCGATAACAAATACCAGAGATAATTAGGTTTTAATGAGAAAAGGCTCAGTTTCAGAAGTTCCAGTTCATATCCAGCTGTCATGTTGCCCTTAGTTCAACAATGAGATGATATATTATGGCCAGAATAATGTGGAGTAGTAAATCTACTGACCCTGTGGCCAGAAAGATAACACACACACACACACACACACACACACACACACACACACACACACACACACACACACGAGAGAGACAGAGACAGAGAGACAGAGAGAGACAGAGAGACAGAGAGAGAGGAATGAACTGGAGCCCCACCCCCTTCCAAGGCATTTTCTTCAAGAACTCACCAGGCATGCCTTTAATTCCAGCACTCCAGAGACAGAGGCAGGCCCATCACTGTGAGTTTGAGGCCAGTTTGCTCTACAGAGTGAATTCTAGGACAGCCAGAGCCATATAGAGAAACCATGTCTTGGAAAAAAAAAAGTAAAAAACTCACCAAAACCAACCTAAAGGTGTGCCCTGAAGCCTCACCTATTAAAATTTTCAACACATTCCAATAGCACCAGCTAGGCCCAAGTTTTTCACCCATGGGCCCTCTTGGAACATTACAGATCCAACTACAGCACTGAGTGAGCCTTCTTTGTGAGAATATGCAGAAGCAACGAATGAACTGTGGAACCCCTTGGCTAAGGTGAAATCAACAGTACTATCTGTTTTCTTTTACAAAATAGTTATTTTTGTCTTATGCTTTAGCACTTACAATTTGCCCTAAAGTCACTACAGTTAAAACCATGATAAAACATCATTCTACAAGTTCCAATGCAAAAACAACAATGAAAACTGCACTTAGGAAAAATGGTTTTGTACATGGATGAAACAGTATGTATATAGCATGTACAGAAAAAAGCTGTATCTGTCATGTGCATCCTTATAAAGTTTATGCACAGATAAATCAACAGGGTATCTCTCTTATTATCTGAATGGATATTGTAGACCATGGAACTAGACAGCATCCTGGGGTATCCTTTGCAGGCTCTTGTTCTTACTGAAAAGACTGTGTAAACAACAATGATGAACTTGGACAACTTGTGTTTCCTGATACTGACTCCTGTCTAGTTCAAAGTTCAATAGCCATGGTACCTTTATTTCATTCTTTTTAAACACAAAACTCTACTTGGTGAAATACTGTCTGACTTTATATTAAATTTCATTTTTAATACCACTCATGTCTTGGTATATCTTAACTAAGAAACTTAGGTTTTTCCTCACTTAAAGGCATCAATAAGGCACATTTTAGGACTAGGAGCTTGTGTCTCACAAGGTTTTCATGCTGAAAGCTGGGCAGCATGGCAGGAGCATGAACCGCATTATTGGCCCTAGTTCAGGTCCATTACTTTAACTGGTCTCATCACAAAGCACTCTATAGTTTTGCTTACACACTGAATTGTAAACGCAAGTTAGATAAAGTTTTATCTTGTGAAGCAAAAGAAGTGGCAATTTCTCCTAGTATTTTCTTTTACTTTTTAGTACAAACCGCTAGACAGCTATTATCTTATTGTTGGTGAAAAAAGAAAAAAAGGAGGTGATGGTAAGTGGAAGGATTTTTAAATTAGCATGACCCGAATTCGGTCTTAGGATTTCCTTCTGTGTATGACGCTGTCTGGAGAAAATAAAGTACTTCTAAGCAAGAAAAAAGGATAAATATAAAGTAACCGATTTTAGTCTCAGCTGAGCAAATTCATAACTAGAGGCTGTCAAAGAAGGAAGTAGATCTTCATGGGGTCCAAATATTAATCTTTAAACTGAGGAAGTAAGATAATATGGTCTGCATGCTTTTGAAGCAGAAAAATGCAGAGGAAACTTGTAATAAGACTATATAAAAAGCAAATCTGAACGAGAACATGGTTAGTTAGTTTTCTGTCGAGTTCAATCTATCTCGGTAAAGGGTTGAAGTTGTGTCTTCTTAAAATTTAAGAAAACATTCAAAACCTTAATTAAAACAAGCATTTATAATACACTAAAGTTATCAACTACAGATAATGGAGAGATTCTAGGAATCATTTCTATTCCTTTGAATCTTATAGAAATACAATCAATTCATGCTCTGGTGAAAGGCTTTCAATGTTGCTTCCCAAAGATGTAATATGATGACATACAGTCACATCAATGGAGAGAGTTGTGTTTATTAATATTTCTCTATGTATTGACCACTTTTCTGTGTAGCTATGGATTCAGTCACATCATTCATTAAGTACCATGGGAAAGTATTCCGCAGCGTTAACCAAAACATCTACTCCCTGCTTACCTGATATGCTCATGCTCAGGCCTCACCTGCCTGCCTAGCCCTTGCCCAAGTGCTCTTCCCAAACTACAACAGGATTCCTTCCATGTGATGCGTTAACCTCTTAAATGGTGTAGTGAGATACCGGAGACACATGCACTACAGAGCGGAGCACTGAGATCCAGCATAAAAGATGAGCTTCCAACTGAGCTCCATCCCCAGAGCAAACCATGGAGAAGTTTCATTTGTTTTCATTACTTTTACACCTTTTCAAAACTACATATACTTAAATTTATATATTACATTCATTCTAACATGATACCAGGTAGTTTTTCTTGATTTCTGAGGTCATTTACATGACTGATTAAAACTGAAAACTGTATTTCTGCTTTACAATATTTTCCCGTGGTTGTTTAAAAAAAAACAATCTGGCAAACTGCTTCCCTCCTTTGTGTCCTAACAGTCTATTTTTGCATTACTAGTTGCTATGCCTGGTAGTTTACTTTCTGATATCTGTGATGCAGAAAGGTTTCACAGGGATGAATTAGAGGCAGAATTCTAATTTAACTATTTGCAAAGTAATACTTTTTCTTTTGCCAAAACTGATTGAACTTCAAAGTCTCCCTAAGATATCATGCATAATTTATTGTAGGAGAAGGAAACAATAAAACCCAGGACAAGAGCTGGAACAATAGTGTTTTAAATGAGCTACAGTGACAAGTAAAGTGCTCTTGTGGAGATGAATACAATTCTCAACTATTTTTTACAAATATGTAAGTCTGGTAATATCTGAGGATCGGTTGTTGCAAAGAGTACTTTTCGTAGAATAATGACAAGCAAAACAACTCAACAAGATTGGCACTGTTTTTACTTTTTCCCGAACTATGCATTTCTTTCTTAATCATGTATTTCAATCATGTATTAATTGCTTTTCGACCTTTATTTCATCATGGGTTGAATAACAATTCTCTAATCAAGCTGCATGGTGTTCATGTATGTTCAATAATTTAGAGATTCCTCAGGGAGATTTAATGTCCCATAAGTTTATGTTGACATTCAGTAGCTTTTCAAGGCACTAGAAGTCTTTCTCTCCAATCTGTACTCAGATTCTGCTGTGGGATATTTTTTTGTAGGCTGTAAATACGTGTTGTTATGATTGGTTAATTAAAGAAACTTCTCTGGCCTATGGCGAGTCAGGTTATAATCAGGCAGGAAATCCAAGACAGAGAAACAGGAAGAAGAAAAGAGAATAGGGGAGAGACGCCAGCTGCAGCAGCAAGATGCCAGCAGACCAGTAATGCCACGGCCATGTGACAACATATAGATTAATAGGAATGGGTTAATTTAAGATGAAAGGGCTAGCTAGCCAGAAGCTGAAAACATAGGCCGTACAATTTGTAATTAATATAAGCCTCTGAGCAATTATTTTGCAAGACTGTGGGATCCAGGGATGGGAGAGATTTGTCCAGACTGCTGGGCAAGGCAGGATTGGAGAAATTTCCAGCTACAAGATTCTTACCAGAAGATTCAGGAAAATTCCACAAGGTTCTTGTTGCTACACTTTCCAGATCATAAGAAAATCTTGTAAGTGGACAAGAAAAGAGAGCTATTTGCATTGTCTGGACAAATCTGTATTTGAAATGTCAACAGTGAGCACAAATTGGCAACAGGAATGGGTATTTTTGTTGCTTTTGTAGGCACTTAACCAACATCAAAGTGAAATTGCTGAGAAGTGCTGAACTTTAAGCAAAGCTATAAGTGTTCATTAAAAATTAACTTTCCTCACTAAAGTAAAATAACTATGTTCACATAATGCATCATTCAACTTGGCAAAATTAGCACAGGAATAAAAAAATTACACATAAAATGAAAATGCATAATCACAATCTTCCAGTGTGTGTTATATGAGTATGATCTTCCACAAAATCATTTAATTTTTAGAAGAAAATATAATGTAGAAAGTTCTAGGTTCCTAGCATAGGCAAAGTACACTTTTAAAAGACAAGATTATGATAACCCTCAGAGGGTACTTATTATCTATGTCCTTTATAAAACTTATGGATCTTATATGTTAACACATACATTGAAAAATTTTAAATATTCATTAGATTACTTGAGTGCTTAAATATATCTCTATTTATGAAGTAAACATAGCATCTCCCATTTAATTCCCTAAATACATTTTAGAGAAATTCAGAAACTTAAAGAAGTCTAGCTTTAGTCTAGAAGAGACAGCCAAGCTTTGACCCTCAGCAATCTTGAAGTCAAGCTTTGCTACATTCATTGATGTTATCTCCAATACCCCATCTAACATATAGTCCAATGCTCTCTACAGAATATTTTATTTTTAAGTAAACTTTGAGATTTTACTTTAGCATATTTTACTTTTAACTTCTATAACTTATTTAGGCTTAGTAAATTTTGGTGTAATCCAAGCAAAACTAAAGCAAACCAAACAAAGCTCCAGAGACATTTTGAAGACTCTCAGAAGGAAGAGTTCTGAAGTTTGAGAAGAGGAGGTTGTTCTCCTTGTTCTACAGAACAAGGAAAACCTGGGACAATGGAATTATCTCAGCAGGCATGATTTGCTTGAGCTCTGCACATTCCAAAAGCGATCCATGAGTCTGTTTCCGTGACTGGCTCTCGGCTGGTGGTGTGATTAACTGTTTAAACTGAGACCTTATACTACATTACAACCACATGGTAATCAGCTTTCTGTCGCTATAATGAAAAAGCTTAGACAAGGAGGAAGGATGTCATTTGGCTCTCAATTTCAGAGTTTAGTCCCAATCACTCTGGCCACATGACAAGGCAGCACAGTGTAACAGCCAGCAGTGGATGGAGCAGAGATGCTCAGTGAGAAAGATAAAAGAGTAGCAGAGTAGTTTCCTAAATACTGGTTATAGCCACACCTCCATGACCTAGTTCCCAAAGCTGACATCATTCCCATCTTCTGACAGTCTATTTGGCTATAAACTCACCAACAGATTAATCCCTGACAGGTCATTAGCTCATGAGCCAGTCCCTTCTCCAGGCTCCCACCTCAGAATATTGTTATATTGGAGATAGTCTTCAGTATGTGAATCATCTTCAAAGGACACAAGATAATCAAACCATAACAACCAGTTTGCCTACATAGTTTATGCAAAGTGTGGAAATCGTGGTGCTAGTTTCTTCCCTTCTGGGAAGTCTGAAGTCATCCAGGGGGTGTAAAAGGCTCTGATTAGTGCCCTTCTCGACATTTCTCAGCATATACTGTCACAAACTGTTGGCAGGATTACATGTGTCTGAGAATTATGTATTCTTAGAGTGTGTTCCCCTTGACATAGCGACTTCACTTCCTGATCTGATCTACCCCACCCCCACCACCCTACTCCCTCCCCTCACCTCCATTTGAGTTAGAGACACAATCCAGTCTCGAATGACTGTTCTCTCTCAGAGGGATGGAACATACAAGCAGCAAGATCTTTACAGTTCTCAAAAGCTAGAGATCACACTAATGAAGGTAAATCAGGCTTCTGGACATAAATCTGCCTGCTGGCTCTTTAGTGACCAGAAGGAGTTGGAGCAACCACTTGAAGAAAGAGTGTCGATGGCAGCTTTATGTCTTTGACTACTCTGTAACTGCAATCAATAGTATGCTAAGCAAGTGCAGCCCAATGAATCGGAGAATGAGACAGGATAAACTTATATTAATGTTACTGACTATGAAGCTGATGAGTTGCAAGCCTTGAGTGCCACAGAGGTCCCAGAAATCATCTTCTCCAGTGCACCTGTAATGATGTTTATGCAGACAAGTGCACTCCCTTTAGTAAATAATAACTTAAGTAATGATGATACATAAAAGTTCAATAAATACAATGTAACAATTATTTTCTAAAATATTATGCCCTGGAGCATATACATATATATGTGTATGTATAAATATTATGACTCTGCCAGTATAAAATAGAAGTGAGATATGTATACAAATGATCTATGACATAAGTATGCATATCATACTGGTAGTAAAACAGAAAGGACATTAAAAATGTATTTTAATAAATAAAGCTTAGTTAAATTATGGAAAACGTCAAAAGATATTTTTGTAGGCTCACATCTTTTACCAGGATCCACAGATTTATAGATTTCTCTCTTCCAAGTTTAGCTAGTTACAGCTAGATTCCTCTTCTGTCTGTACATAATTGAAAACTAATAACACAGTCTATTAACATATCAATGCAATAATATGAACACTTAATTATGTCAAAAGGTTCAAATAATTATTATTTAAAGCACACACTGGACTCCTATGTTCTAAGAAGTGTGCAAGGTTCTTGAGGATAGACAAATGAGGGGTACCTGCTTCAGATGCTTTAGAAGTTTGCTCTACTTTTAGGAGGGTTAATAACAGACAGACAGTGAAATAACTTCAGTGCTGTAACTTCCAGATACAATAGAAAAACTTTCAAAAAAAAGACAGAAGATTTAAAGTATCATTAAGCCTGGAGGTTATAATGACAAAAGCAGTTCATTTGAGCAAATGGGAGCCATTCTTGGAGAGATTATAATGGAAAAATTTCTAAAAAATAAATCAGCACAAAATATATCCCAATAAATGAGGAAATAAGATCTTAAGATCTTAGCTTCTGACATGTTTAGAGTCAAATGAAAGTTATATACAATTTAGGTAAATTTTAATGTGCATGTCCTTAGACAAAGTAGCAACAGACAGAAAAATACTAAAGGTGAGAGAGAGAAGGCGGAGGAGAAAGTTCAAAGAGTAATGCTGTAGAAGCAGGAGATCCTGAGCTCAGACCCCTAGAACCATCGAAAGCCGAATGCAGTAGACCACATCTGCAATCCAAGACGCTCCTGTGGGGAGATAGGTGACAGAGGCAGTAGGATCCAGAGAAGTCAATTGCCAAGCTAGCATGTGCGTGTGGTGGTTAGTAAGAGACCCCATCTCAAAACAACAAGCAAGGTGAGGACTAATAGCTAAAGATAGCCTCACAACTCCACATGCACACTGTGACATGTGAATGCCTGCACACACACACACACACACACACACACACACACACACACACACACACTGATTGTTTTAAAAAATGAAGAAGACATGTGAACAATTACTTTTAATAAATGTACTCCAAATACCTTGTTCAAAGTCACTACAAACAGGTAGTAAAATGTATGAAATAAATAATTTAAAATATATTGCTGGCTAGTAAACAAGAAAACCTAAACAAAAGATTACAAAATCAGAAATTCAAATAAGATGATAGCATATCTAAGGTTATGGTATGTGTTCTAATTTATCAGTACTTTTCAAAATACAAAAATGGTTGTCTAAAAACACATTACTTGAAACACAGTAAATCTTTCCAGGGGAAATGGAAATTTCCTAAAACATTTCAAAAGTTTATGGACTTGAAGGTTGACCAAGACAGGACAGAAATTAAACAAACAAACAATATATACATATATATATATAATATAAATATTGTATAATATTTATATGTAAATTTATAATGTTATATATAGCAACATAACATTTTATACATAGATAATAACATATATATAAATATAAAACCCTACTAGCAACAACAGGTAATATTTATCCTTTTTGATTGAAAACTTTGCTCCCTGTCTTCTGGTTCCCCAGTCAGAAACCTCAGCATCAATAACATGGGCCTCCTCTATGTTAATATCATTTTAGTGTCTTCCAAATTTTTATCACAATCCATAAAATTTCCTGACCTACAGGCTTCTTCAGAGGTGTGCATTTACTTTCTCACTGGTCTACTTACTTTCCTGGCCATGTCCTTCAATCCAGTTTTCTACAGTGGACCCAGAGTAATTCCTGTGTCCTGTTAACCTACTTGAAATTCCCTCCTGAGCCATCAATGCACCACTTTCCTGCAAGTTGAAGCCCCACTCACCAGAAAGCCTTCACTATCAGCTAGCTCCTTCACTTTGAGGCTTTGCCAGCCCCGGAAGACTCATCTTCAATAGACTCTGATCCATGTCAGTGTTTTACTCTCTTGAGTTCCTCAAATGCACCATGTGTTCTTTAAAACCAAGCCTCTAGCCAGGCTCCTCTAACCAGAGCATTCTTTCCTTCCATTTCTTCTGTCCTCAACCCTGACTTCCCCATCTATTACCCAAATTTCTTGAGCTAATCCTTGAAAAATTGTGTTTTAGCAGAAGTATCCATCACTCTTCCATGTAAACTGAACTTCCCAGAAGGGCGCTGTGTGTTCTGGGGATCCTGCAAACTGGCTGACGAACTTAGAACTTCCTGATCATGGAGACTTGGAATGTGGCAGCCCAGATGCAAGTTCATCACAGGCTGGTAAACTGCCGTAGTAGTCATTCATTACCTCGCCCTATAATTAATCTACAACCCATCTGACAATGAGGTTAAAATCTTGGTCAATAGGTAGCATCAGCAACCTATAAAGGTATGCCCTTTGCTTTGCTAAAACTACATGACTGATGTCACTACAAAATAAAATACCTTGATGTCACTACAAAAAAAATGTTTGATACGTGACTTAATATGTGATTTTCTTTGGTTTTGTGATTTTAAAAATTTATATGCCTGCTTGCATAATGTAATGTGCAAAGGAAAACCCATGTTCATATACCTGGGCCATGTTATTCAAAATTGGATGAAATTAAGATGTATATTATTGCCTTTGTAGTAAGTTGTGTTGTGAGTCAAGCTTAGAAGTCTTTTACATTCCTTAAAGCAATTACAGTGAAGATTGACCATATATTTATACTAACTGCTAAGTAGTACAACCACCTACCCTGAGGTTTGCATATCCTGCTATATTGCAAGCAATAAGATCCAGTGATGTGTTTATTGTATTGGGAATTCAAATGCACTACTAGCCATATTTTGAGTCTTGCATTAGACTAAGAGGTCTGTCTCAGTGGATGAGGTTGAAAGGTACTGAGACTAGTTCCCTACAGGTATGAACCTTGGGCCTCTACATGTACTTTAAAATATGTGCATGTATCCTTACACATGTGCACACACATGAAAAACAGTGAGGGGGATGGAAAGGAAAAAAGATCAAAGGGTTCCCTATATTGACCTGTTTCTTCTCAACTTAAAATTGCAAAGATAATAATTTGAGAGGCAAGCAAAAGCTTAAATAAACCCCAGCTACACAAGAGCTAAGTGAAAAACATTCATCTTAAAAATATACTTCATTTTTTATCATTACACAATGGTCCATTAGATAAAATGGGTTAATTAGCTGAGGATCAGAAGTAAACACAAAGCAAAAGAACAATTAACAACAACAAAAAATACATTCATAATTTTCAACTAATATTCATGAATAAGAATTGGGAAGGCTTCTAAGGAAATGAAACCAACAACAATGGTACCTAAATCAGAGACAATATAAAAATATTTGATCAGACATTAAAACTTCATGTAAAATTGGTGGGAGGAAATTAAGAATTGGAACAAAAAAGCACACTCTGCTCTAGTCCAGCCTCGCTAGCAACAATTCACGTCCACATGCATTTTACATTGCATAGCTTGACTGTGAAATTTAATTAAAAACAAATTATAAACACAGCACCTCAAGGCTAGTGAAGACTTCACAGTCTGAACCTGTATTTTTGAAATATCTTGCTCTCATAAAATCTAAAAGCATGCACCACTACTGATCTTATCACTCATGTTTGACTTGAGAACTGATGGCTTATCCAACTCAAATATATCCACATAAGATAAATCTAGACCCAATGACCTAGTCACAACCACCCAAGGTTCAGTCTATACAGCAAGTGAATGGAGGTTATCCCTGTGGTTTCATATTGGCCTTGATAGCCATACAGATTGGTCTTCAGTGAATAAAATATGTAATTATGTAAGAAGATGACTGGATGAGCTCAATGCAAATGAATACATGAATGAATGAATAAATGAATGAATGACTCATATGTTACAAGGCATTTCATAATGAGAGATCTAATATGACAATAAATTGAGCCGTCTATTGAATTTTAACTCCTTATTTTTCCCTTTTCTTGTGATCCTACATAAAATAAATGCCAACGAATAAAAAGGAAGCCACAAGTGGAAATGTAGTCTAATTTGCTTACAGAATTATTTTAGAGAGAAAAGAAAAATGTAGTGCTTTGCTTCCTGGTGACATGGTCCCAGACTGTCTTTGAAGAAGAGAGGTGGAAAAAAGCCAGATCTTCATTCCTCCATTCATCATTCAGAACCACTCACCAGTATCTGTGGGAGTGTAATTGATTTCTTCTTGTTTATTTGATAAACTCCACACTTTAGCTGGGAGGATGTCAGACTCCAATGTAGTTTTATAGTCTCTTCCGAGGATGCAGTTAGTCAGACATCATGTAGATAAAGTATCAGTCTGGCTCCTGAATGTCTTCCGAACATGGAAATAAGTGCCCTGTTTACAACACAAGTCTCTCCAAATGAGCATTGGGAGTGGTGTATCCTCCTCTTCATTTCTCCGCTGAAAGCCTCCTCCTTTGTGGCATTCTATCTTTAATCTCAGGAGACAAGGATGTGGAAGGCTGTTACATGCTTCTGGAATTGGTTCATAAAGCTGGGTGCTAATTTTCTTAAGTAGAAAGCCTGTATGAAGAGACTCCTCCCTGCTGTATTGTGGGGAGTAAGACTCCAACAGAGAGATGTGTAACTCATTCATATAAAATGGTATTCTGAGCTCTCAGAACACTTGCATCACTATGGAGAGAGGGAAATAAGAGACAAACAAGGAAGTCCAGGTGTTTTTGTCATGAGACTTCAGAGTTTCTGAGAGCCTTCAGTATTATACAGGCTTTTACCTATACACTCCTCTGTGTCCTCTGAGTACAATTTAAATCACTAGTTCTTAAATGTCATCAGTAATCATATATGCAGAGGATTTCCATGGTTTTTTTTGTTTTTTGCTTTATAGTACTCATCTGAGTTTTGCTATTAGAATTATACCAAAGAAATGTGGCTACCAAACTTTGAATAAAACATATTTAAAAGAAAATGTTCACTTATATCTTCTATACTAACTCAAGGCATACTATATGTCACCCTGAACACTTAAAGTACCTTGTGTTCGTGTGTATACTTGTGTGTGTGTGTGTTTGAGAGAGAGAATGTGTGTGTGTGGGGGGGGCGTGTTGCTTATTAGCAGCATTTCAGTCCTTTCAAAGATAAGCATGCTCTTTTCAGACTTGCAAGCATTTGAGTGGGAAGGCAACAGTTCTGAGTTTTAACCCAAGACATGGCATCAGTTACAGGAATAGCCAGTTCTACAACACCCTGGCTTGTGCTTTAATTTTGCTGAGTGACTATTTTCATAACTGAAAAACTGAAGGCTGATAAATGGATGAGAAGTCCTCAACAATCTATTTGCCTGAGTTAGTGAATTGAAATAAGGTCCTTGAAATAAGGAGGATAGTTTTGTAGGTGAGGAGCTGATAGACAAAGTGATAGGTCAATGAACTAAAAGTTTAAGAAGGAGCCACCAAAAGCATTTTAACAGTGTCATCTTCCATTTTATGAATATTTTGAAAGATCCACAGGTTAAGATTTTATTTTACAAAGAGAAAGAATGAATTGCCTCCAAAGAGTATTCTATAAAGCAGTGAATACTTCCTGATCTACAAACAAACACTGTGTACATTTTAACTGCTGCTTTTCATAAGGTAGGCAACATGTCTAAGACAAAAATGGTATTAACTATAAGTTAGTATAATTCTATTATACATAGAACAATTTGAGGAGCAATGCAGAACACTAGTGATTCACTGATGTCCGGATTAGCCACCCTCTCGTGTCTATGTGACTGGTTTGCTTAAAGTTTTGTGTAGTGGATTCTGAAGGTGTCCTGTGATAATTGGTTTAGAAAGAACAGTTAATATATGAATCTGATAACAGTATGTAGAAAATGTGATAAACAGCTGGTACTCTGCCACGTTGAATCTAAGTAATGATTTGGAAATCTGAAGTTTTGTTAATTTATGTCATCAAACATCATTAAACACCTAGATGCATGTGCTGGGTTGTCAGAACTCATTTTCATCATAGAGCACCATATGTTTTTCACATCAGAAATTCCTACTTTGCTAAATATCACATCCAACATAACAAAAGACAGAAAACAGAAGTTGTTCTGGATGCAGCAACAGCAGAGGTTGGCTAAATGTATGAACTTATTCATTGTCCTTGGAGTTTAATACAATGCTCTATTTAAGGTAGAAAGTATGAAGGAATATGAAATTTTAATTTCAGGTGATTGTTTAACTCCTTTATTATTTGTATATAAGACAGGATCTTGTGGGTAAAGTTAAAGGAGGGCTTTACTAAATACAGGAAATAAAGAAGCAATCTGAGAATAAATCATTATTTATTGCAATACAATTAGATGATGTCAGCAATGAGGAATCTAACAAAGACATAGAGAAATATATTGTTGTAGCCTTTGGGTATTCCATCAGGAGAGAACCCATTACAAAGACACAGGCAGAATCCTGCCAGCCATCTTTATGAAGATAAAGAGAAATAAGCAAGGACCTGGGGTGTGGTGTGCGTTCCATTCTTTTTTTTTTTTAAGCACTTAAAACCTCTACTATCAATAATTTCCATACCCTTTCCTTCACTAGAGTCTGGCATCTCCATGTTTAAAACATTTTTATTTGTCAAACTTTTCCAAAGAGCTATCTTCTAGTCCTGAGTGAGACTAGACAGACACTTGCCTTTCTACACGGAACTGGGAAGGAAAGCTTGGCACGTGGCAGACTTAAGAGGCTTTCACTCAACTCTGTTGTATTCACTCCATCTCACCTTGCTAGCCATGCAAACTGGTGCTTCTTGGAGTTTATAAGAAAATTCAAGTTCATCCTTTTAGCATCCTGCATTCAAGGACAAATTTTAGCATCTCTTGTCTAATGAGTTAGTGACTACTAGCACCTTTGCCACTAGATGATAAAATTTCGTTGACTTGGTTTTTCTGCTGTTGTCTCCTTTTCTATACCCCTTGTCCTTGTAGCTTATGCCTTTACAAAAGGTCCATCACACACATTTTAGTAGTGTATTGGGAGGTTGTGGAAATAAATGCATTTAAGCAGACTTTCTCCCAGCTCTCTCTTTAATGCTCTCCAATCAGACTTTAATCTTCATGAATCTAAAAATGCCTTTGTCAAGGTGACTTCTTGCTTGCCCACTCAGGGCATTTGATGGGCTTGACTGCCTCCCCCCGTTGCACTTTTTACTTCTACTGACTTCATAGACTATACTACCTACCTAGGCACTCTTCATTTATTTGGCTTCTTCTCAGGAACATCTGGGCACTTTTGTGTTCAGCTCTAGGACTTCTTGTTTGAACATTGTATACTTTCTCTGATCAAACATCATCCAATCCTCTATGCTAACAATTCCTACCTTTACCCAGATCCCCAGATTTGATAAATTACCTAAAAGATATTGGTTTCTTAAAGGATATTCAATGCTTTGTTTCCCAAAACTAGCTCTTGATGTTCCTATGATTCAAGTTCTAGTCTCTTTTCTCTGAGTCCATGGTGTTACCATTCTTTTAACATTTATAAAGCCATGATTTTGTCAGACATTTTAATCCCTACTTTCAATATGTATCCCAGATTCAATCATAGTCCCAGAGGATAAGTGTGCATGTCATGCAATCTGGGAAATATGACTATTTTATCTCCTCTAGTTACTTTCTGATAGATGGTTCAGGTCATTCATGGTATTGATGTTCAAATAACTCCAGAGGTGCTAAGTCTTCTCAAGGTGGTTTCTCTTGACCCCTCTATTCATGTTCACCCCCTCCCACCCCTGCACCATATTCACTCTAGGTACACTGGCTGTCTTATTCCCTTCTGTCAATCCACACTTCTTCCTAATTCAGACTTTAACAATCACTGTTAACTCTGACTGGAAAGCACTCTGTTGAAAGGAAGTCGGCTTTAAAATATGCAGTCTTGTACTTGCAAATGGTATTCATCAAAAATCTCTTCCACACATCAGCCCACCTTTCTTCTCGCCATTTTGTACTCCATTTTCCTTCAAACAACTTATCCCTTAACATGTTCATATGAACTTGTTATTCCCCTTTCTGGAATTAAGATCCATAGCTACTCAGAAATTTTCACTATGATTTACTTCTCCACTCATAACGCATACAACATATGTCTAACAAGATGAAAGCATTTGTAGAATAAATGAAGAGAGGAGAAAAATTAGATAAGAGGAATGTAGTCAAACATTTATGGCCCAAACTCTTCTTTCTGTTCATAGCCTAGGAGAGGACGTGGATGTGTGAACTATAAATGAGACTACACATGTCGATGGAGGATCAATAATGGGGTACAGTCTACAATACAATTCCAGAAATTTGCATAGTTTAAGGCTTTGCTCTGGTTTCACCGCCTGTCATCAGTCTTCGTGTGAAACAGGCAGATCAGTAGGTTTAGCATAGAGGCAAGTACTTTGGGCACAACAATCATGAGCAAGAGATAAGAATCACTTCTCAGGTCTTACGTGAAAAATTTGGCTGGAGTTCATAGTTACTCTTCCTCATCCTGGCTTCAGTCGTTAGGCAAAGACCACAACTGTAAACCAGCAAGAGAGTGAGCACCCAGATAGCAGAAGCCATGTACCTAACCATGACACACACTAGAGGCAACAGAAGCCCAAAGCCATCGTCCATGGTCCAAGAACAGATGGGCTCCTCAGTCATTACAAGACAATGCCATTTTAGTAAGAACAGCCCCCCAAAAGGGAAGGTGATCTTGAAAAAGGGCATTTTTTTCCAGATGAGAGAATGAGACTTTCCTGAAAGAAAGATACTAGAATATCTTACTGAAAAGTAAGTTAAGCTGATTTAAATGTTTCAATATGTTTTTCCTTATCACCTATGAAGGGCTTATGAAATAATCCTGAAGAATTATTCAAAAGAATTGTTTCATTTTTTATTCTTTGAATTTTTATGAATGCTAGTAGGTTATTTGGGTTCTGAAACTCATTTTATATTTTAATGCTTACATTAAATGCTTTGGCCCTGACTACTCAAGTAGTCACATAGAAAAGTGTAGAGGCAGCTCCTAGATGGAGACTCACAGTGTGTTAATACAATAAAGATACCTACTTAATATCATTGAGATCTGAGATGTCTGGACAGGGAAAACTATCTGAACTGCCCATTTAATTTAGGTCTTGACAAATTGGATGTGCTCAATAAATAAACTCAGTAAGAAATTGGAAGGCAACGCAAAGATTCACGGGTCTGCTTCGGAGAGCAGCGTGCATAGCTGAACTTCCAATAAGGAAGAACATGGGTCCAGCTTTCTGCCAGGAAATGTGAATTGCTGAAGGGGCAATCAGGTGTGGGTATCTATTAATCAGGAAAAGAATTCTGGAACACTCAGTTGAACTTTCATATGTTTTGTCTGTAAACTCATCTGCTTTTTCTTCCAAACGGCAGGAACAGCATGAGATGGCCTCCTCCTCTTGCTGCCATGCCCCTCCCCACCAAGAGTGAAATACATCTTCAGGAAAGTTCTCATGTTTTCCAGTACCTGATATAACTCACAAGGATTTCGATACTAATGATATACACTTCAGTGAAAGTGAAGTCAGTTTTTCTCAATGCCAAGTCTTCCTGAAATGTAAGTGCATATTCATACAGAATGGCAGCTGCATTTTCTGTCTTTCTGGGATGGTTGAGAGCAGATCAGTTTTAACTCAAATATCCTTCCTTTGCCTTGTTAAAGTTTGCACTGTAGGATTTTGAGGAATTGGCAGCCTAATTATTTCATTCTTATTGTTACATAGATAGTTGGTCTTTCAAAAACTGTAGTTATATCACAGATTTTTATGAAAATACTTATAATACTGAATATCACTAGTGAAGTATTTAGAAAATACAAATATATGCATAATTATTTTAAAAGAGAAAGAGATTAGAGCACCATTTGCTTCAATAGACTTCTAGTAGACAGCTTTCCAAATTTATTTTACTCCTTGACATACAGCTTTTTGAATTCTATATAATTTTTGTGTGGTCTGTTTTCATTTGTCCTTTTAGTTAAATGAATTTTATTCTTATGCGTTTAATGAAACACTCTTTAAAATCATTATAATAATTTCTATGAGCTACATAACTTACTAGTACTCTATTACCATTTAATGTGATTTGTACAGGACAGTTGTCACTTGCTATTTTCACTTATGAGAATAAAAATATTACTTATTTTCAAAAACATTTTCTCATTACAGCTGTGATAGCAGCCTAGACAACTGTGAAACAGACAACGTGGGGTCAAGCCAAGGAACAGAGTGTTGGAATCCAGTTGGAGGTTTTTGCTCAGCAAAGTTGGTGCTGGGAAAGGCAGTCAGCTATGTACAGCATGTTGGCCTCTCCTCTGCTGCCTGAGGATGTCTTGGCTTGGTACACTTCCACGCTAAGAGAAACTGTCCTAATAGGCTGTATTAGGCTCATCACCATCTAGGGAAATTCACTTCCCAGTGTCAGGCTTATTGAACATTCCTTTGTTTAATGGACCTCAGTATGAATTGAACCAAACCCTGCTCTTCGTAGTTCAGACACATGTAGGAGGGTTGCAGTTCCTTCAACCATGGTTTGAATCGGGCTCTGTGAAGTTCTAATGGTCCTAGTTGGTCACAGAAGAGAGCTACTGTATAGAGTTAATGCATTGCACGGCTGATACTCGCCTCCTTCTCTCCTCTAGTTTTAGGCGAACTGAACTGGTGTGCATATTGGTTATGTCAGTGGACTCCAACCATGTCCTAGTCTTTTACGGGGGTGGCATTCACTGACTTCAATTTCAATTTCACAGTGGACTCCTCTGTAGGAAACACTGAAAGAGTTAATTTGGTCCTTTGCCTGCAAACTCCACTAACACCATTGCCCACAATTTTTATTGATTTAAGAAGCAGGATTGGGGCTGTGGGGATGCTCAGAAGGTAATAGTACCGAGTGCTTTTGAAGAAAACTAAAGTTATTTCCCAGCACCCACACTGCAGCTCACAGCTACCTGGAACTCCAATCCTAAGAGCTTCCACGTGTATGTGGTGCATGTCCGTATACTCAGACAAACACATGCATGTAAAGAAATTAGTATTTAAAAATGAAGTAGAATCATGGCATTTCACACACCTGAAATAGTGGCGAACTAAGTTTTTCCATAGTACTCAAATTCCTACATCTATCTCTGTGTGGCTGTTGGGTTGTCAAAGAAAAAGAACTAAGTTGTGTCACTACAGAGGTAGTTATGTTGCAATATAGTTATTTGTTATAAGAGTAAAAGTCTTCACAGATATGACATAAAATAGCTAGAAAATTAACTATTTCTTAAAATCTTTAAGTTTTCAGCATACCAAACTTCCTAAATTATTTCTCTACTCTGTACTAATTTCATAATATTTATGAATACAAAACTGTTTTCTATGATTTTATAATGAAAAGCACAAAATATGTCAGTACCATATCAGTCATAACTATGCTGTCAGCAGAAACCATGTGGAAGTCCATGATCTGTGCTGCTACTGACTGTAAAGGGCAAGGAAGCTTCATTTGCGGTGATATCAATGACTGCAGACTCACAGTTGAGAATGAGAGACACAGACGGCTTCTGGGACAACCTCTTCCCATCACATTCCATGACCTCCCCCCAAAAAGAAAAAGTTTAGAAGCCATCAAAGAGAACTTTTAAAAATTGTGATGAGGATACTGAAGTGTAGCTCTTCACAATTGATGGCTTCTCGTGCAGAGGAGATGGGGAAGGACTCTGTTTTCTTTTTTCAAATGTTTTTAAATTCATTTTACATACCAACCACAGATCCACCTCATCCCTCTTCCCGCTCCCCCGACCACCTGTCTTCCCCCTCCACAGCCCTCATCCCTTCCTCCAACAGGGTAAGTTCTCCCATGAGTGGACAGCTAAGCCTGGTACATTCAGTTGATGCAGGACCAAGACTCTCTCCACTTTATCAGGGGTGAACAAGGTGTCCGACCATAGGTAATGGGATCCAGAAAGCTGGCTCATGCACAAGAGATAGATTCTGATCCCACTGCCAGGGGGCCCCTCAAACAGACCCAGCTACACAACTGTCTCTCATCGGCAGAGGGTCTAGTCCAGTCCCATGTAGATTCCACAGCTGTCAGTCTAAAGTTTGTGAGTTCCTTTGAGCTTGGTTCAATTGTCTCTGTAGATTTCCCCATCATGATGTGAAAGAGATACCTTGATAGAGGGAGACATTTTGTAGTAAGGGAAAAACCTGGTGCTAGGGAAATTCCCAGGAATCCCACAAGGATGACCCCAGATTAGACTATTAGACTACTGGTGAGGGTGCCTGAACTAGTCTACTCTGGTAATCAGATTGGTGAATACCCTAACTGTCATCATAGAACCTTCATCCAGTAACTGATGGAAGCAGATTCAGAGATCCACAGCCAAGCACCAGGCTGTGTGCTGAGAGTCCAGTCAAAGAGAGGGAAGAGGGATCACATGAACAAGGGGGGGACTCAAGGGGCTGGCCACTGGGAGTGTTATCATGCTCCAGTGAGTATATGAGCAACACATATTGAACCTTTTTTTCTGTGTGTGGGGGGGAGGGTGGACCTGGGAGGACTGAGAAGTGAGTGTGATCAGGATGCATTATATGAAATTCTCAAATAATCAATAAAAATATTATATTGGAAAAAAGAGCAGGACTAGAATCCAGTTGTGCCAAATAATGTTGCAAAAGGAGATCATTGTGAGTGAGAGAAAATTTCTTTTGGCTTCAATTGCAAAAAATCTGTAGCATTCTGTTGAAATGCAGGATGCTTTTTTGCTGTGCTTAAGTAATGATTCTTGAGATTCCAGCTCAATCGCCTCATTTGAAAAGACAGGAAAAATGGGGTGTTCTCTTTGCCTTTTCCAAGTGTTGGTACAGATGGGAGAGAGAAATCTCTCTTGTGCTCCACAAGGTTGTAAACAGTGCACAGTACAGAACCTCACTGCATCAAACGTGGAGCTGCAAGAGTATGCAGCTTCCAAACTCACAAAGCAGGAACTCTATTAACAAGAGTCATTCCTTTGAGATGTATGCAGACACTTGCCTTGATGCACCACTGGAAAATCTCTCCCACATTTCTCTTTTACGTCAGGCTTCTCATTTTTCTTTCTACCACACCCCTATGGGCAAGCTTCAATTGCGCATTAGGAAGAATTGGACTTTTACCCAGACTGATAGCAACCACTGCTACTCTACCTCCAGGAGACCTGGCTTCCTTTTCTGGCATCTACCTGCACGTACTCCACACACACACACACACACACACACACACACACACACACACACACACACACACAAAATCCCTAACTTAAAATGAATAACCCCCCTTTAAAGGTCCCATTTACAATGCATAAGAAAATACTTAGAGTAAAGTTAATCAATAAGATAAATATCCACATACTGAAAGCTATTATTTCTTTAAAACTTTGAATAAGATACACTCACACATACATACACACAAAACAAATAAATAAGTGCAATAATGAGAAAAATTAAAAGTCGACCAAGATGGATTAAAAACTTAAGCCTAGCACCAGAAACCATGAAGTTATAAGAAGATAACAGGGGGGAAAGTTCAGTGGCACTGGTTTAGGCAGAGGTGTTTTAGAAATAACCCCAGGAACATAGGGAGAAAAGCAAAGTCGGACATGCATGATTACATCTGATTAAATCACTTCTGCCTAGCCGAGGAAACAATCATCAAACTAGAGAAGACCTGTAGAAGAGGAGCAAACATTTCAGAACCATTTAAGCTACAAGGGGCTAATGCAGTACTCAAAAGATACACAACAGGTACCTGAAAGAAAATGTCATTATCGCTAACCATCAGGAGCATGCGTACTGAAATCACAACAAATACCTCATACTTCAGAACAGTTATCAGAAAAATGAAACATAAATTCTCACATACTATTGGTAGAAACATAGATTATCAGAGATATTTTAAAAAGCAGGATGATGTTTTCTCAAGAAAATGAAAAAGCAACACCACATGAGTGAATTATCCTCCTCTTGTATATACCCACATGGATTTGCTCAAGATATATGTGTATTTTCATGTTTATCCATCAGTATTCATAATAGTCAGGATATAGAATCAATCTAAGGTTCTATTAATGAATTGCATTAGCAGTCAGAGTTCTTTAGGAACAAAACTGATAGAATGACTTAATGAACATGACCACAAGCATACATATCATACATATCAATATATCAAAAAATATATATCAATACACAATATCATATATTAATACATTATATGCTAATATAACAATGACTATATTTTAATATAATTAATGTATGTACTAAGGGTAGCATAAATGCTGTAGTCCATGTAGTCTATCTAACAAAGGTTATTTCCTAAAGGAAAGGCCAAGAATCTAGTAGTTGTTCAGTCCACTAGACTAGATGTCTCACCAGTCCCATTGTGGTGCCAGAGTTCTGGAGGATTCCTGGAGAGCTGCTGGTCATCAGTCTACATTGTAATTCCCAAAGAAATGGATTCTAATACCAGTGAAGGAACACCTCTGCAACCGGATAGATGAATTGTGAGTGAGAGTGAAGGCAAACAGGCAAAAGGCAAACGCTCCCTTCTTCCATGTTCTTTTATGTGGACTGCCACCAGAAAGTGTGTCCCATGTTTATGGTGGGTTTTCACCTCAAATCCAATTAATAAGATTCCTCACTGGTGTGCCCAGCTTCTTGGATTTTAGTTGATTCCAGAAGTCAAAATGACAACCAAGATTAGCTGTCACATGAATCATTGGATAAAAAAATAATGCACGTATACAGCATTAGTTTATGTAAAAATATCCCCACAGGCTCAAGTAATTGAACATCTGGTCTACAATAGTCAGTGCTGTTTGGAGAACTAGTTCTTGGTGGAGTACTTGGTGGGGGATATATCTTATGAGATCTTTTAGTTCCCTGCTCCTCTTAACATGCCTGTTGCTTTCTATTATGCTCCCCCATCTTGATGGACTCTTATCCCTCTGGAAGCATAAGCCTAAATAAGTTCTTTCTTCTCTAAACTGATTTTGGTCATGACAATTTATCATGGCAGCAGAAAAGTAACTGATATACTTATACAGTGGAGAACTTGACCTTATCAAAGGTGATCCTGACATTTGTGGTAACATGAATGAATGTTGGTATCATGTTAAGTAAAGTAAGGCAGGCACAAAAAGTTAAATCTTATACAAGTTAACCTCTTAGAAATTGAGATTAAAACAGTGATTATCAAAAAATGGGAGGAAGGTAAATTGGAGAGACCGGTGTTGTAAAAGGACATAATGTACTAGTTAGAAAAGAGGAATTGGGTTTAAGAGACCTAGTGTACATCATGATGACTATAACTAATAATAATATATTATATATGTGAAAACAAATTAGCAAATTTTAGTGTTCTCACCATACACACATACATATAATAAATATACAAAGTAATGTATCTGCTAAATGTGATTTTATCAGCCTATGATGTACATTTATATCAAAATTTGTTCTACACTGAAAATTATATAATTTTACTTATATTTTTAAATTTAAATTTTATTTTGTTATGGTTTTTATTTAAGTTGACATGTGGTGTGTGTGTGTGTGTGTGTGTGTGTGTGTGTGTGTGTGTGTGTGTGTATGTGTTTGTGAACATATCCCACATGTAGGCAGTTTTCAATAAAGGATTCCCTTGAACTAGAGTTGTAGGCAGTTGTGAGCTATTCCATATGGGTGCTAAGAACTAAACTCTGCTCCTCTGGCAAAGCAGAATGTGCTCTTAACCACTGAGACATTTCTCCATCTCTAAATAAAGATTTGATATGGCATGTGTAACTGTGCTCATAAATATGCTTAACATACTTAATAAAGCATATATTTCTATTTCTAATGGCTCAAACACTACTTCAGTGTATGACGGAAGAAGCTAAGTGAAGACAGTAGAGACAACAGTTCCTACAATGGATAATTACCCTTCAATTTAAATCTGCCAGTTTTTGCCAAGTATATGATTTGACTTTTTGCTGAGCTTTAAATTTTGTTGAAAATGGGTCATTCATTCTTGAGATGTAGTTTTCATGCTTTAATGTTTAGCTCATTGCTTTTCTTCAATTTGAATTTCTTTGATTTGCCTACAGCACTTCTTCCTTGAAAAGCAGTCTTTAGCAAAGGTTACACATAACAGTTATATTTCCCTTTAAAATGTATAAGGCTATCCAAAGTGAGTAATGAAAATGACACAGGTCTCTTTCACCTCTACAATAAAGCCCCTTCCTTCAAATATGCAAAATGATTTTGGAGTATGTGTGTGTATTATTCTTTGAGAATATTAAGTTCTGCTATAAAATACAAATAAGCAGAAATGATAAATCACATAAGAATGTTAGGCATAGACATTGAGAAAATAGTTGTTTTTGAGAGGGAGATAAATCTTATGTCATTTGTTTGGAATAGGCTTGAATAAGCAAGGAAGTTGCAATACATAGGCAGAATTCAAAAGAGATATTACCAAAAAAAGTCAATGTGGTCACCAGTAAGATGTCTGAAAATTGAAAGAATACATGAGGTACATGTTAGGAAAAAATTGGAAGATATTTTTAGAAAAGTTATGATAGAACAACTAAGTTTTAAGGCCTAATTTTCTCATTTCTCATCTATGATAATCCTACACTGACAATATAAAGTATAGTCTTGCATATGCTTGCAAAATGCAGATTAACCTCTTCCAGCTGAACCGTACTAATGAGAGAGCCTCTCTCTGGCAAGGTTTCCTTGTCTGATTATCTAAATCACAGCAGATGTTTCATGTTGTCCTAGACAGCATTTGTTGGACATCAACTCTCCTCTCCAAGTTTAATCCACCAGTGGGAAACAGTAAGGATACAAAAAGACAGAAGGACAAAGAGAGGGAGAAAGAATTATAAACATTGATATCAACTCTTGAATTGAATATTTTGAATATTTGGCCTCTAAAATCATGTGAACCAGTTCCAGTAATGATTCTTCTATCATATGTCTATCTCTCATCTGCCTTTTCATCTATCACTCTATCTCTCTTTATATATATCTATATATAATCGGTCTATCATTCAATCCTCTACCTGTATATTATCTAGTCATCATTTTTCTATGAATCTATCTAACAATTTATCATCTATCTATCATCTACCTATTGTGTATCTTATTGGCAATATTTCCCCAATGAATATTGACTAACAAAGCATCCTATTCAACTAAAGTAGCAGTTCTTAAATTTAGTTGGTATTGTAATTAATTTGAGAGACTAAATATGACACAGATGCACCCCAAATTTCCTAATATAATCAAGCCAAGATGTGGCCAGTTTTTCAGCCCTTTAAAAGATCCCTGAATAGTTACAACCACTGAGATTGATGTTTGTGTTATTCACTAATGATACAATATATTTCCTTTGAAGAGTTTTTGAAGCATAGTTAACAGAAAAACTGATAAGTAAAGTTCTAAATTTTCAGTCCCCTGAAATGTATGACTGAGTGTTTAATAAGGAGATCTGGAGCAGACCACACACATGCCCAACACATGGCATAAACACTGGCTCTCAGCTTACCCTGCTCTGCCTTTCCTTTGTGCTGAGGAGGGTCTCAGTCTCACAGAGTTGGAAACAATTTAGAGACTGTGCAGTGGAGATTTCAGGAGTCTCCTTGGTTGATGTGTTGTATGACTGAAGACCGTGGAGAAGAGCCATTTTCCATAACTCTGCCTCTTGGAAACAGGGCCACTGCCTTCTTTCTATGCTAGTTGGGGTTATTGGGGCGTGAGGGTTGCTTGCCATTTCACTCATCCCTTTCCCTCCTTAAGCTCTATCCCACCATTAGCAACACAATATAAAAACATGTTTCCAAGTCTATATACAGGAGACTAAAATGAAATTGATAGTGAAGGGTTAGTATAACTAGATTTAAATTCATGGTTTGTAAATCCTCACTAGTGACTATCACTTCATCATCTTGTTATCATGGGCTGATAACTATGCTCCTTTGCAAAATCTCTTTTAAAAGTTTTACATAATGTAATTACTGCATAAAGAGGCAGAGGCAGGCTGAGTCCCTTGAGTTGCTTATCTTATCTACGGAGGAGTTCCAAACAACAATGGGATCCTCCTAATGCTTTTTTTTTTTTTAATTTATTTTAATTTATTTTGCAATACAATTCAGTTCTACATATCGGTCACGGATTCCCTTGTTCTCCCCCCCCCGTCTCCCGTCCCCCTCACCTTCCCCCCAACGCCCCCCCCCCCCCATTCCCATCTCCTCCAGGGCAAAGCCTTCCCCACAGACTGAGGTCAACCTGGTAGACTCAGTCCAGGTAGGTCTAGTCCCCTCCTCCCAGGCCGAGCCAAACAATCCTGCATAGGCCCCAGGTTTCAAACAGCCAACTCATGCACTGAGCACAAGATCTGGTCCCACTGCCTGGATGCCTCCCAAACAGATCAAGCCAATCAACTGTCTCACCCATTCGGAGGGCCTGATCCAGTGGGGAACCCTCAGCCATTGGTTCATAGTTCATGTGTTTCCATTCATTTGGCTATTTGTCCCTGTGCTTTATCCAACCTTGGTCTCAACAATTCTCGCTCATATAAACCCTCCTCATTCTCGTTAATTGGACTCCCAGAGATCCACCCAGGGCCTAGTCATGGATCTCTGCATCCAGATCCCTCAGTAGTTGGATGAGGTTTCTAGCACAACAATTAGGGTGTTTGGCCATCCCATCACCAGAGTAGGTCAGTTCGGGCTGTCTCTCGACCATTGCCGGCAGTCTGTTGTGTGGGTATCTTTGTGGATTTCTGTGGGCCTCTCTAGCACTTTGCTTCTTCCTGTTCTCATGTGGTCTTCATTTACCATGGTCTCCAATTCCTTGTTCTCCCTCTCTGTTGTTGATCCAGCTGGGATCTCCCGCTCCCCCAAGCTCTCTTTCCCTCGACCCTCGCCTTTCATTACCCCCACTCATGTCCAGGCTGTTCATGTAGATCTCATTCCATTTCTCTGTCATTGGGCCATCCCTGTGTCTTTCTTGGGGGTCCTGTTTTCCGGGTAGCCTCCCTGGTGATGTGAGTAGCAGACAATTCATCCTTGTTTCGCGCCCGATCTCGTCCTAATGCTTTTTAGGACATTCCTCTGTGTCCTGACTTTGTGTTTTCCTGTCAATCTGCTCTCACTTGCTCATGGGTAACCTTCTCTCTTTGCTTTGCATTAGAGTCTTTATTTTGTGATTTATAGACTACTAACTAGATTAACAATAGTGATTTTTTTTGCATTTTTACATACTGGAATCCAAGCCTAGTCTAGTTTTAATTGATCTTTTTAAAGTTCTCTCTCTCTCTCTCTCTCTCTCTCTCTCTCTCTCTCTCTCTCTCTCTCTCTCTCTCTTTCTCTCTGTCTTCTCTCTCTCTAGGATAAATTGTCTTCTTAGGTAGCCCTAGCTGGCCTAGAACTCACAGATATCATTCTGCTTCTGGAGTAGTGGGGTTAAAGGTGTGCACCACCATACCATTTTATCTTATGAAATATAAAAATTTGATAGCCATGTGACTTGATGCAGAATATGTAGATTTGGAAAGCAAGGCACCAATCTGGGATCTGAATCTTTATTTAGTTATTCTATGACACTGAGAGATTTATTTAAATATCCTCATAACAAGACTAATATTATTAGAATTTCAAGGCCACTGATAGTAAATACACATACGCACACCTGCATCTATGCTATGTCTATATTTACCTGTGTGTATAGTATTTGGAGCAGTGGCTCAGAGTGGGAGCTACTCACAGCTTGCCAGCTCTGAACTGAGGCAAACTTGATGACTGAGGAGATATGTTTTTGAGGACAGGTCTTGTCAACCATTTTTCAAACATACTTTAACAGTCATGCTAAGTAAAGAACACAAACACCAACAAGGAGAGCTGAAAAGGAAGTGTGCTTGTGGATGTACACTTTTCTATGGACCTCCAGGAGTTTACTAGGGACTGGTGACTAAACACAGACAAACTGCTACAGCTTTTAAGAGCACAGATGTATGGTTCTGCATTTTCTGTTGCAAGTCAGACAGTTAAAAATCTTGCACTGTATATAGCTGGTCTATTTTTTTTTTTTTTAGTTTACATCACTTCAATTAAGAAAGAAAATGGGTATTTGTTAAAGCAAAGGTTACAGAAGCAGCTTAAGGTAGGTTCTTAACTTCCTTGAGTTTGGAATCTCAGTAGGAAAGCGAGATGCACAGGTTAAGGAGTTTAGACATTGCTACAGAATGGTATAGATTACTAGCTGATGATTGACATGGGAAAGTACAGATGAGCTCCTTGGAGAAATACATAAATGTGGGCTTGAATTATCTGAAAAGTTTTAGCAGAAGTCACATGACTTGAGCTGGTTCTTAACTTTTGATTTAAGGTTAAGGGATAGAAGGTAGTTTCTGATATCAAATGATTTGAACTATGATTTCTTATCACACAGGGATTCATTAAATTATATTTTACTTGTTCTAATTTTTCTTATATTTGCAGAGTTATTCATTTTTAATGCCCAATTTTCTGGCTGTGACATCAAAGGGAGATACTTAGGCAATGTTCCCTTGCTTCAGAGCCAAGCACCTTCCTCTCTCCGATGTGCCACACAGCTTCTCATTTGTAAAACTTCATGCATGCACAGGGATCTTAGCGGTTGCAAGGTACAAAAATTCCTTCAATTTAAATTATCTTCACACTGAGAACTAAACTTTAAAATGTCTTAATGAAGAAAAACCCATGTGACTGCCCAGTCTAGTCCAAGGTGATGTCTGCCTTCAAATGCCCTCTTCACATTTACATATGTAATTTTTCCTCAGCAGAAACACATGACTTTTGCTGGAGGAAGGAAATAGTAAAAGACTTTTGTAAAGCACACTTCTGTCTCCAAAGGTTTAAAGTTAAAAATTAATGTTAGAAGGGGACTGAGTCTAAGTAAAAAAAAAAAAATAAAAAAATATAAAAAAATTGAGTCTAGGTAAAATTAAAATGCAAATTTCTGGAGAGCTTTTATGAAACAATGCCAGTGGGGAATTTAGGACCTTAGTACATACACACACGTGTACAATCCTTATGGATAAAGTGGAATGGGGATCACTGAAGCTGAGTGAGTAACCTGTCAAACCTACCGGTCTTGATTGGCTTTCATTTTAAATGCAGTTGGTTCTCTTCTCCACTACTGTACCCAGGGAGTGCACACTCTGTGTGTCACAGAACTGAAATTAAATCTCTTTTCTCATAGCTGAATGATTTCTCTTCAATCCAGCCTGAATCTGGACACCCAGGAAATGTTGAAGAGAGACTGAGTTAAATATTAAATACTGTTTTAAAAGCTCTAGTTCAGACTGAGCATCATTGCATCTGTCGTGGTCAGAAGAAACACAATGAGAAGGATACCCAGCAGAGCCAAGACTCATGTGGGGCCGGGGTTTATGGGGTGGTGCAACAACTTTGGAGGACTTCTGAAAGACAGGAAGTTAATGGGATTCTATTTATATTAGTTTCCTAGGGCTGCCACAACCAATTACCACACACTTGGTGACTTTAAACAGCTGAAATGCATTCCCACACAGTTCTGGAGGCCAGATGTCCAAAATCAAGGTGTTGGCAGGGCTGTGTTCCTTTCACAAGCTATAGGGAGAATCCTTCCCTGTTTCTTCCAGTTCCTGGAGGCTGCAGGTATTTCTTGGCTGTGGCTGAATAATTCTGATTTCTGCATCCAACTTCACATGTAATTGGGTTTCGTGCCTTATTGGACTGTACCTGAAATCATCCTTTCTTTATCTTACAAAGATGCAAGCTATTAGAATTAGGGTCCTAAATCCAAGATAGTCTCCTGCTGAGATTCTTCACTGAACTGCATCTATGAAGACCTTATTTACAAGGGAGGCCATGTTTATAGTTGCCAGGGGTGAAGAGCTGACTTTGCCTGTTTTTTGGACTCTCTAAGCAGCCATTATACTATGATAAGAATAAAACAGAGCCTGGGATATTACCCATCCCATTAAGGCCACTACAGTGCTGGTAGAATCAGGAGGGTTGAGAGTTCAAGGTAGGCCTGGATTGCATGAGATCATGTATATCTCAAAAACAAGACAAAATAAAATAAACAAAAAAAGCAAATAAAAAACCCAACAACCCCAAATAAATAAATAAAATGAACCTGTTAAAATGTGAAAGCTGGGGACTATTCCAGTGTTGGCTACAGCAACACACATCTGCAAACCCAGGACTCTGGAGACAGAAGCAGGATAGACCCTTAGGGTGTCCACAGTATAGGTGAAAAGGTTGATAGAGTAAGGATTGGAAATGAAACAGCACTAAAGGAAATCAATGAGGAAGGATGAATAGCTACACCCCTCTTTAACCTCCTGAGTCTTCCTTTGGCAACAGGGCCTATAGCTCCTTCTCTTCCTGCTAGGCTAGACCAGAAGTGATATCAACATTCATCCCGAAGAGGGCCAGTCCTTAATGTTACTTGGATTCTAAGTCTTAGGAGAAATCTCAGCCATTTGCCTTCTGTCTCCCTCCATGTCGTGTAGACATGCTAGTTTGCCCAAAGAGATTAGAGCTTGCCTAGCTCCTCAGGTGAAAGATCTCTCTAGATAGATGCCAGAAACAGGTTTGTAGGAGCTTCGTGTGTTCAGCAACAAGATCCTTACATTGAAATAGAAAAAGTGGACAAAGGATCATCAGACACAGCAGAAAAGCCAACAATGTGGAAGAGAATGGGCCAAAAAGCTTTCTGATCATTCATGATAGTCATGATTATTCATGTTATACTAATAGAGAAATCACTTTGTTTCAAATACTGAATGAAGCTATTAAGGTTAACATAAAACAAACAACAACAACAACAAACCAATTTACAAGCTCCTTTAAGATATCAAACGCTATCACCTCAGTTTTCTTCACAGGTGAATTTGGATTAGGTTTAAGAGCATTAGATGGATCCATAGATGAAAACACTTGGAAAAAGTGATAGTTTTGTTGTAGTAAAAGAACAAACTCAGGGTTTAAATAAAACTTATTTCCTTGGAAAACGATTCTCCTGTTATTTGTATCACCAGGAGTCCAACCCGGAGATAAGTAAGTGCTAATGTCTTCAACAGGAGAAACTATTTTAGAAACAATTGTCAACAAAAAAGGGAACAGGTGTAAGGTGCAACAGGAAGGTAGAATGTGTCCTACACCTAAAGGAGCATAACTGGGAAGAAACAGCTGGAAGGGAGCCTTACAGTGACTGCATTCCAGATGTTGTTGGTGGTGGCAGTAGACACCAGACCTATCTGACCCAGTCTCTAGGCCAGAAGAAGGCATTCTTTGGAGATGGAGGATGCCCGTAGGTGCAGGTGTAAACAGAGGTGGCATGTTAGAGATGGCAAAAATGTGTGGTATCCCATTGGGAGAGCTATGGAAGTGGGTGGGCAGATGGGACTGGGACTGCAAGACTAGAGGGAGTCAGCTCTGAGTATAAGGCAGGCATTGACACCCATGTCTGCACATCTGCCCTGCTGACCTGCTGCCGCAGCAGGAGCCAGCTGGAAAGGTCTCTTCTCCTACAATGTCACGCCAGCGCCCTCTACCGGGAATATATAACAGTGCCGAGTTGAGAAAAGCTTAAAGGAATCTAACCCCTTTTCAAGGAAAAGATTCTGAAGAGAGAACCTGAAGCCAAGAGGTAGGAACTGGTAACAAAGTATAGGAGATCACATGCAAAACTGTATTTTAGTGGCAAACCATGGAGTATCCAATGAAGATATTAGTAAATGCTCCACACTTCTTCACTTTGTCACGGTTGGACTATTGGCACGTGACTTAACACTTAGTATATATAGTGCTAGGTACCCACAGAAGCAGGCTAACTGAGAGAGTCTATTAAATACTCACTGTAACTTTTGATTTAAGTACTACTAGTAGTCTCATTAGGGGAAAATACGACCCACAAAATTTGTTGACTATTGGTTTTGCTTACATTAATAGCCATGGTCTTTACAGATAAGTAGGGAGAGGAAAGGTCCTCTCATTCAACGAATATAATTATAATTTTCAAAATATTCCTCCTGCATAAACAGTCCCATCAAACTGAAACATTGGACAGAGGGCAGTTGGAACAGTGAATCAAACCGACCTTGTTAAAATACTTACTTACAGTCTCTTTTATTTAGAATAGTGGAAAAACACCACCATTGACTATCTCTACTATGCCTTCTAAGATAGGATTAGTATGTTGCTTCCTTGTTTCGGTTGGGAAGATCCACGGGGGTAGAAAAGTCTGTCTTTGTTGTAGAATAGTCACTACATTCTTGCTTTTATCATTGCAGTTGTCTGATCTAGAATTTATATTAAAATCAATTTTAATATAAGATAAATCATGGAGCTGGTACAAGGAAGGTCTTGGTGAGATCTTTGTGTTGCAGGATGACATGACATATTTAAGAACACCCTGAGAGTTAGAATTGATGGGACAGAGAAACTTCTTTCACTATCTTCTATTCTGAAGGGGTACAAACTTCTCTTGCTGCCTGAGGATCCTCCACATGTGATAGCTCAAGCTCCAGGGTCAGCTGTATGCATTGCCTGTCCTGCAGCAGGTATCATGAAAGTCTCTTCCCTGAAGGGACCTGGGAGTGAGAGAGAACTCAGACTGTGTAAAGGGCAAAATGTTCCAATAAAAGGTGACCCCATTTAAGAAAGAATATTTAGAAAACTTAGCCCCAAGGTATAGGAAACGTTTTGGGAAAAATTATGCTAAAGTACATTTTGCTATGGAAATGAAGATTACTAACTGAAGCCAGATATTTCATTGTAAATGAAAATCAACATGTGCATAGATTTTTAGAATGCATGTTTACTTCCCAGTATCTCAATCAATAAATCTAACAGTTTTTCAGTATCATTATTTAAAACTCAATGATATGGATTTATATACCAACATTTTATGTGTTCAACAGCACAATATTTCATACACATTTCAAGTAAATCTGTAACTAGTTCTTGAAACAATGGGTATTTCAAAAATAAATGTTTCATATTTGGATTTGAAATGATGTCTCATGTTTCTACTTTAAATATGAGAAAGTTGTCTTACTAAAAAGGCTAAAATGAATCAGTATTAAAAGCATGTGTTCTTTTCTCTCTCTGCCTGACATTCTTGGTTCTCCTGTCGGTTCCTGATTGTATGACCATATTCAAGTCCTAAGCCTCAGTAGCTCTATCTGAAATGTAAAATACCACATTTTCAAGATTTATGTAAAGACAGAACAGGAATCATATGTGCAGGGACTTATGAACTCTGAACAATAGTCTAATTGCTCTCAGAAGCCTTGGCACCTGCATTTTTAGAAATGGACAAAGTTCACCACTTCACAAATTATACATTCAGTAACTAACTGCACCCCCACTGGGTGTTTGCTACTGACTGTATCCTCACACTAGGTGTTTTGGGCTAGCAATGCCTCCAAATTATGTTGAACAAAACATGGTTCTGAGTTTTTCTGAAGGTTGTGAATTGGAATCAGAAGACTGCTGTGGGATGTTCTGTATGGCAAATGTGTTGCTCTGATTGGTCAATAAATAAATAAATCACTGATTGGTCAGTGGCCAGGCAGGAAGTATAGGCGGGACAAGGAGGAGAATAAAGCTGGGAAGTGGAAGGCTGAGTCAGAGAGACACTGCCAGCCGCCATGATGAGAAACAGCATGTGAAGATGCCGGTAAGCCATGAGCCACGTGACAAGGTATAGATTAATGGAAATGGATTAATTTAAGCTGTAAGAACAGTTAGCAAGAAGCCTGCCACGGCCATACAGTTTATAAGTAATATATGTGTCTGAGTGATTATTTTATACGTGGCTGTGGAACTGTGGGGGCTTGGTGGGACCTGGAGAGAAGCTCTCAAGTTACAGAAGACCATGATGGTAGAGCAGCCCCTATGCAGCTGCTTGTCTTTTTGGCAACTCCATGATGGCAACTTCCATTTCTATACTAGTAACAGTGAGTTACAAAGAGAACAGACTCCACAGAGTGGTCCCCCAAACTTCACTATCAACACACTATGCCAGGAGTACCCTCACCCCCCAACCCCCCACACAAATAAAAAAGGAACTTGATGAAAAGTGCCAAATTTCAGTTCAGAGTTGTCTGAATATTTGGTGTATCCTGCTATGTAGATGAAACATGGGTCTTCTTTATCTAGTTTACTGTTTAATTTCAATTTTTCTCTTTGAAAGGTCTTTCATGATTTAAATAGTATTACTTGATTAACAATTGATTACATAAAACATGTGAAACAAATCTTTCTTCTAAGGTAAAATAATGTGTATGTAGTTGGGTCACTGAACATTGTTGGCAAAAAGCTTTGAAGTTGAATTCTTTTTATTATGTGTTAATAAAATGTTTACTTAGGGAAAGCAAACAATTCTGCTTGCATAAGTAAGTAATTTTTAACCACCATGCCAGGAAACTAAAAACAAAAATGCCCTTTGAAATCACAATGATCTTGATCAGAATACTTTTACAACTGTTAGTCCTTAATTCATAATCATCTGTGCTGATACTTATATCTTAAGATTATTGTTAAATTATACCTCAACTTCCTTATACAGCATAAGAAAACATATGCTGTAATGGTGCAAAATCTTGGGGCTTACAATGTGCTTTATGATTTTAAATTTTACTTTAAATTTTGAGTCTTACTCTGATTTTTCTGATTTCCAAGAAAGACCTACAGGAAGCATGCATTAAACATTGCCTCTTGGACTGGACCTGCCTGGACTGAATCTACCAGGTTGAACTCAATCCCCAGGGGAGTCTTTGCCCTGGAGGAGATGGGAATGGTGGGTAGGCTGGGGGGAAGGCAAAAGAAGGAGGGGAAGGGGGGAGGAGGGGGGAGGACAAGGGAATCCGTGGCTGATATGTAAAATTAAATTAAATTGTAAAATAAAAAACAAAACAAACAAAAAAATTGCCTTTATTAAATAGATGATGGAAATCATTCCAGCTGATTGTTCTACACAGTCATTAGTGACCAAGAATCTAGAATCAGTTCAACTGTGGTTAAAAGAAGGATAAAATTATTAGCTGAAATTAGGAACAGGATTAAATTGGAAATCGCAGGCTGAAATATTCTGTATTGGATCATAAAGAGATTACAGGAAGGAAAGAACACAGTATGAAAGCTTATGTTTTACAGGGAGCTGAACTTTTGATAGCTCTGTAACTTATCATTTCATAATCAAAGCAAGCCATACAAATCCATCTTTGAAGCATTAATATGCCTTAGATTCTTTTAAAAGGGAAGGCCAATTCCTTGCAAATGTCAGTTGCATTAAGATTCTGGGTACTTAGCTTGTGTAATCAAAGCAAACTAGACTTCTAAATCAGGACTTGGTTTGTCTTTCTCTCAGCCCTGTTGCCTGTCTGCCCTCACTAGTGTACAGGAGCTTCTGTTGGCTTCTATTACCAAGTTTCTATATTTGGTAATTAGAGGTTTGTTTTGTTCATTTGTTTGGGTTTTTTTTTTTTTTTGTTTTTTTTTTTTTTGTTTGTTTTTTTTGTTTTTTTTTTTTGTTTTTTTTTTTTTTTGTTACCAACAACACACCCGAAGATGAACCAAAGATTATGGGTGCCCGTGGGATACTGGAGTATCACATGATGCAATAGTTGTATCACTGGTAAAAGGGTACCCTAGTGCCTCTTCAAAGATAGGTGCTGCAGAGGCTGTCACTCCAGTAGGGAGATAAGACGTGATGAAAGGCGGTGTTTCAGTCGTCAAGTCCCTTGCTCACTCTAAGTCTTGATTCTTTCCTTTGACAAGGGCTTAATAATAGAACACCCCCTCAAACACTTTTGAGCAGTACTTAGCCAATACATATGGGATGTTTAGAATTTACACGATTTGCAAAGAAAACAGTCATCACTTCCTAACCCAGAGTCTAGCTGCATTCTTTGCTTACTGGTGAATCTGGAGCAAGTTACTTAACCTTTCTTTGCTTTTATTGTCTCACCAGTAAAATAAAATAATATTACAAATAACACCATGTTCATAGATTTATTCTGATAACTAAATGGCTTAATGTTTTAAAGTATTCAGCATTGGCACAGCTCTTAGCGCTAGCAAATGTTAGCTAATTAAATAACACTGTCATCAGCACACAAATAGATGTTAAAATCATTATTATTTTTATAATTATTCAAAACAAATGAAAGTTTTGATAAAATAAAATATTTGTCTTATTAAAGCACTGTGGCATTTAGAAAACTAAATGAAATATTATAACAAACTAAGCTATTTTCTTAGCACAGAATTATTTTAAACATATTAAGGTAGAAAAATCTCTGTAATGTATTCATGCCACAAAATTATTCTCCCATGCTGTGGTGGTTTGAAAGAAAATGGCTTCCACAGGCTCATAGGGAATGCCACTATTAGGAAGTGTGGCCTTGCTGGAGAAAGTGTGTCACTGGGGGTGGGCTTTGTGATTTCAGATGCTCATACCAGGCCCAGTATTACTCTCTTCCTGCTGCATGATGTGGGTGTAGAATTCTCAGCTACCTTTCCAGAACCATGTCTACCTTACTGTGGCCATGCTTCCTCTGTACTAAACCTCTGAGCTATATGTAAACCTAACCCAATTAAATATTTTCCTTTATAAGAGTTCCTATGGTCACAGTGACTCTTTACAGCAATAAAAATTCTAAGACACATGCTGAGCTATGCTAAAACCATGTGGTGGATCTTAACTTGTGCGTTGAATCATGTATGCTTTCATGTGTGAACAGGAAATTCCATTCTATCTACCCAGGGGCTGTCAAACAGGAATGTTTACACTTTTTTCATAGTATTTAAAAATGATCATAAAAAATACTTAGAATAAACTTAAATAAAAAATCCAAGACTTTTATGTAGAAAAATATGAAATCTTGGTGATAATAAAATATGTGAATGGCTTAAAAATGACTCCCAATAAAAACCCTTTCTTTACCAGTCTCACCAGTGTTAGACACAATATTCATTGCACTAATAATAATTCTTACTAATAATGTGAATATTTCTTTTTCAACTTCTTTACCACTTTCCTTCACTGACATTCATTTACATTAGTTGGGCTGAATTCAATGTCAAGAACCTAGGGCATGAGGTTTATATTGCTGCCATAAAAAATTACTAAAAATGTAATTACTTAAAATTTTAGTCAACTTAATACCTTATTGTTTTGTAGGTTATGAGCTTGACACATGGTACTCTCTGGTCTAAAGTCAAGACACCAAGAGAGATGTGATCCTAAGGAGGCTCGGGGAAAACTCAGCCTTGCATCACTTCTGTTCTCTCCCAATCCCTGGCCACCAGACCCTTCTCCAGTTCCAGAAGTTCCACATTTCTCACAGTTTTTCCTCTGGCATTGGCTCCTCCCTTTTACTTTTATTGACCTTTGTAGCTGCAGTAAGCCCACACACTGCCAGGATCCCCTCACTACTGATGACAATCACACCATTCATAGAGCTAACATTACTGCCAACTTTAACTCTCTTTGGTTACATCACCAAGCCTATTCATAGTTTCTAGAAATAGAACATTGATATCCTGGGATGGGCATTACTCTGTTTCTCATAGCCAGAAACCACAATCACACTATGAAATCCTGTTTGAGTCATGAGGAGATCACCTATATGAATAAAGCAACAAATAAAATTGACTTGAAATGCTGCTGAGCAAATAATGGTGACTGGTTTACATTACATAAATTTAATAAGATTTTGAAAAGGCTTCTTAAAATTGCCTCATTTATACACATAGTAAATAACTATTGTGATAGTGGGTTCTGTCTAGTGGACCTGCTGGCTGTCATGGCGTAGAAGATCTGACTCTGCACCTGTCCCAAGTCATTGCTGCTGCTGGGTTGACCTTTTGGTGATGTATGTGCCTGAATCTCACCTGTAACTCCAATAAGCTCACTGGTTTCACCATATAGAAGTTTAGAGGAATTTGCTTTTAGTTTTATGGACTCCCTGTCCAGAATGAATGGACCTTTCTTCATGCTTCTTTAGGGAAAGATAAATAATAGGAAAGTATGTCAAGGTGCAGCTTATTTTTTATATTTTTAAAAATTATTTCTTTAATTTCTGAAATTATAATTACATAATTTACCCCATGCTGTCTTCCTCCAAATCATCCTATATATCCCCCATGCTCTCCTACAAATTCTTGCCCTTTTAATACATTATTTGATGTTACATGCAAAAACTATATGAATGTACATATATATTTTCAAATAAATAAATACAACCTGCTAAAAATAAATTTAATCAGATAATGCAAAAAAATCAGCATCACCACACCTTGAAGAAACTTTGGCTTCAGAAAATTTGAAGCTTTAGCAATCATATTGTGAGGATTGGATTCATGTGGCATTTGAGGGAATGTTAATGTCCAATACAGAATGTTACCAAAGAATTCCTCATCATTTCAAATAAGGAAACAGTCAAATATCAAAATTTTATTGATTTCTGTGACTGCAATCTTTACTGGTGGCATCAAAGATTCACACAAAGAGTTGTTAATGTGCCAGATATTAAAAATCATTCATAGAGAACTTCAATATTTCACTTAGCATTCATTATGTCTTGTATCTGGGTTGTCTAGAATATACTATTATAGTTTAGATTATACTAAAAAGACAAACAGTCTTTATAAATTAAAGTCTGAATCAAGTAGAATAAATATGGCAAATGGTAATGGCTTAGATATTCTTTGCACAGTTGAATTTCAAAGCATTATTTCTTTGTAGCTTTTTAACTTTTGTCTTTTCTGAATGAAAGGCCATGGAAAATTTATCAACACAACTGAAGAATAAACTCTGACTGTGCAAGTCTAGGAGATGGAGAACATTAGGGCATTTATGGATTTTCATTTAGGCCATTACTATTGCAGACTGACTAACAGCAGCCAGACAGTCACAAAAAACATGGAAAAGATTCAAAGCTTTTAGGTACAATTCCATCTGTTTGTTAATGGCCAGACTAGCTCATAATGCATTAGTCTCTTTGGAGCTATAATCAATACTTTCAAAACTTTCAGCTCTCCCAGGCCGTGATGTAACGAACTGGCTCAATTAGCCTCTGTGTGATATTCTTCTAGTCAAGCAACCAGTCGGCTTTTCTGATTCCTTGGGGTTAGGAAACAACAGCAACCACCAACCAAATAGGCAAACAAAATAAACACAGAACTGAATAAGGGATGCTGGAGAAGCTGGAAGCAGTAATATTTTAATCCAAGTTCAGGCTCCTCTATGGACATACTGAATTTAGTCATGAGAAGGCCGATGCTTGATTTCAGAGTTGAAAAGCAACTTAATCAGTGTCACAGAACGTGATCATCCTGCTCATAAATTGCTGTTAAATTTGCTGGGAAAATTGGTCTTCCAAGAGTGAGTAGGAATTTTCCTGATGGCATGCTAAACCTTTCCATGGCTTCCCATGGACTATGTAGATTGGCACAACCTTGCCCCTACATAAGTGAATATTTGCTCCCATTAGTTCAGCTGTGCATATTGCTGAGACAGTTTTTAGTGCCACGATTATACTATGATTTAGTGTAATTATTGAAGTTACTGTGAGTAGGAAGAAATTTGGTGATAAAAACTATATCAAAAGTTTCTGAATGTCAACCAAAATTTTAGTCACTAAAGTATCTATGTTAAATTAGAATTGGGCAGCACACTCTGGACAGGGTAGAATCTGTGTCAATATTGCTCTAGACAGCTATTTTAAATTAATCTGATGGAAAACATAAATGTGTGAAGACAAGAAGAAACTAAAGTAAAACTTTGGTCAGTCCTTTGCAGGTGTACTTCTACATACTTAATTGAGATAAAATGTAAATATGCATTCTTATAGTTTCACAGCTCTGTACTCTACCCAGTCTTTTCAAACTATGCTCTTAGCTTATGATAAAGATTATTTCATTCAAATCTATTAACCCTTTCTTTCCATAGTAACCATTCTTTCAAAGCCCTAAGAGAATTGGCTCATTACTCTCTTAAGTATAAAAAATAATATGTATTTGCTGTGGGATGGTCTGTATGTCAAATGTGTTGCTGATTGGTCAATGAATAAATCACTGATTGGCAGTGGCCAGGCAGGAAGTATAGGCGGGACTAACAGAGAGGAAAATTGAGAGAACAGGAAGCTGGAGAGGGAGACACTGCCAGCCGCCATCAGGATAAGGAAGATGTAAAGTACCGGTAAGCCACAAGCCACGTGGCAAGGTATAGATTAATAGAAATGGATTAATTTAAGCTGTAAGAACAGTTAGCAAGAAGCCTGCCACGGCCATACAGTTTGAAACCAATATAAGTCTCTGTGTTTATTTGATCGAGTTTAAGCGGCTTGGGACTGGCGGGTGAGAGAGATTTGTCCTGACTGTGGGCCAGGCAGGAAAACTCTAGCAACATGTATTTGATAATTTCACCTAAGGGAAAGAAGTTTGGCCTTGAAAGGACTTTGCTCCTCACTTTCATGAGCCTTGACAAAGAACATAATCATCCCCTACCACCAGAATCAGTTCCTTCTAACAAACAGCATTTTCAAATAGTAGCTGAATGTGTTGACACACATCTGTAATCCCAGTGGTTGGCAAGTAAAGGCAAGGAGGGTTGGGAATTCAACATCTTTCTTGGTTCTACTGTGAATTCCAGACCAGCCTGGGCTATATGAGATGCATTGTCACCACCAAGCAATCAATTAAACAAACAACAACAACAAACAGTGTTTATTACAGCAATCTTGAAGATATTAAATAAGCCAAGTGTGGTGAAAATGCAAAGCAGAAAGCCACTCATTAGATGTGATCTCTCTGTCCTTAAGTGGACTGGCGCACCATGTACTAGAAGTCTTATGCTATAAGATCTTACTTTTGTCTGATTCCCATTATCCTTGAATTACTCTTTGCATAACCTCATATTGAAATCAAAATTCTAATTAATTTTAAAATGTCTTAATCATGTGTAGGTCCAGAATCTTTTATGAGTCTTATAAAATAAATATACGTGTTTCTACAACCTGAGAAATAGTTTCTATTGTTCATAAGTAGATTAAGGAATACTATTAGAAGTGTCATACCTTAATGCCTGCATATGAATGTTGATTTGAAGAGTATGAATACCTACATACACACACACACACACACACACACACACACACACACACACACACACACACACACATATATATATTAGGATAAAGAAAAATATTTTGAATTTGATCTGAACTAGTACCATGTACTAGTGGCAGTCTTACTATATAAGAGTATGTATGTAAAACACTCAGTCAAGTCCACTTACTATCTGAGTTTTTCTAGACTCATTCCTGAGTTGTTAGACTATCTCCAGTTGTACAATGTATTATGGAGGACACTGATGACACTGATGAGAGACTCACATGTGTCTGGTAGATGAAGCCAAAGCCTCTGACTCCAGAGGGCACTTGCTGCTGTGGATTCTGTTTAACTGCAAAATAGGGTTTAGTTTTTCATGAAGAACTTCTGGCCAGCCAATAGCTGAAGCATGTCTCACTGTTCAGGTGTTGCAACCCATCTCACATTTAAGATTAGCTTTTCTTTTTGATATTCAAACAAAGTACCTCTTAGCTCTTGAAAGAAATGAAAATTTAAATACAAAATCCACTTTATTGTGCTCATAAAAACATCACAAAGCTGGAGTAACACCTTTGTGGTCAATGTGAGCATGGGATTAGATCTCTGCATGTCCAGTGGTACTACTTGACCAGTAGTCTATGATGCTGTGCCCCCAGAAGATAACTTGGGCCGATGCTTTTACAGACACATACAATCCACTGACATTGGGACTGTCACTTGGTATCCTGTCCCTGATTCACAAAATCTAAACTATGATCAAGATTTAGACTCCATCTAGTCGCCCTCACTGGTATTAGAACCTACTTCTTTGCGATACCAACATAGACTGAAGACCAGCAGCTCTCTAGAAATCTCCCACACCTCCAGGACCATTTTGGGGCTGCTGAGATAGCCAGTCTCGTTGACTGAACAACTACTGGATTCTTACCTTCAGCAGACATCCGTTTTTGGATTACTAGTCCATAAAATCATTCTTATTAATAAGTCACATATGTGTCTGTATTTATGTACTCACCCTATCAGTTCTATTTCTTTAGAGAACCCTGACTACTACAATGATATCTCCAATATGTCTGAGATACATTCAAGGGGCCAAACGTAGGAATTCATAGGGTAGAATAAAAAAGCAGACATAAAATCATATGGAATAGGCAAAACAACAAATTTTTAAACAATTAGAAATATTATAAAAAAGCACCATTTTCTATAAATGAGATTCTTTCACATGTATTTGTTTTCAAGTAACAAAGTGCTTAGTGGTTGGCAATGAGAGAAAGTAGGTGAGAGGTTCATTGTGTGATGTTATACACCTCTCAAAGGAGTGCTTCCCATAGGTAAGTTTCTAGATGCATACAGCTGCATTGGTGAGTGAAAGTGTTATAGTAACACTAGTTTAATTAACTTGGAAATGAATGGTAGTGCTAGAGAAAAATTTATATATCTCCTATTACCACAATCAATAAAATATCGCAATAGCTATGATAATCATAATAAAGATGGTAATTTTCTTTTTAAATTCAGATCAAATCTTCCATCTTACTTTGCCTTTGATAAAATGATAAATATTCCATATCTGTTAAAAAACAGACTAGTAACTACTACTAAGCATTAGATTTTAATGACATAGTATATATATATATATATATATTCATAGTATATATATATATATATATATATTCATAGTTTCTTTGCACAAAGAGGAAATACGTTAATGAAGTCACTTGCAATATAAATATATCCCATACAAGTTAAATTAAAAAGAGAATTATGTTTAAATAACAGTAAAAATCAAATAAAAATGATTGTTGCTATAGCTCCTTTTATGCTTAAGTATCTATTGTTTTTCTTTCTAAAACTATTATAATGTTTAGAAAGAAAACTCAAAACAAAACAAAAATTATTTTTCTTTGGGGGGGGGTCCTTGTAAGTAGCACTCAATGTAATGTAACACAATTGTATTTTATTTTTCACAAGAAACTGACATGGACTTATCAATTGTAAAAACCTACAAGATACTATAGACTTCCTAGATAAAGCACATAATGAGACACAAGCAAACTGATCAAGGATCCTTTCAATATTACTGGCTACATGCCAGGTCTAAGAATTCAAGAAAGCGATAGAAACATGATATTGAGTGGTTCATGCCCATCTCCAGACTGAAGTGGGGAATTTGTCTTTTATTATTTCTTGTGTAGTAAAATGTTCACTAATGAACTGGTCATCAGCAAACCCTCAGGCTTCAAAGTGTCACTTATAGCCAAATTCCATACTGGGATGAAAGACACAATGGCCTATCATGCAAGCTATAGCTTTCATCTGCACAAACAATTCTCAGCCTATTGTTTAAAACAGAAACTCTGAGGACAGTATTTATTAGGCTAAAGGCTCCTGGTTTATCAGACTCAGAGGCAGCCCCGTATGCCATGAAGGGCCACACAGGCAAGCAGTAAGAGAAGAGAAGGGAGCTAAGGAGAAAGCAGCTTAGAGCCTTTTTCTAGAACTCCACTTCTTGCTAAATGGCAGGCAAGAGAAAACAGGACTGGTGAGCTCTTTACTACTTTAGCTAGTTGAAATGGACCCAAACAATAGGATAGTTTTGTTTTGTGCCTGGAACTGGCATGAGTTAGTTAGAGGGATGGGGCCTGATTCTGATTGGTCTATTGCTCATTGAAAATGTCCCCAGGGCTGCCTTAGAAAAATCTGGAAAAGATAACACAAGCAGGGTTGGATATGAAGGGGTCCACCCTAACTCCAGCTAGGAAAGTTGTGAGATATGTGTAGCATTAAAGTGTGGTATTACAATACCCACTACAAATGGCCTCTGAGGGAGGCCTGCAGCAGTACAAATGATGGGCTGTTTCTAATACGCACATTTTCTGCCTTCCTGTTGCCATTGCATTGAGTTTTGTGTGTTTGTTTCTTGTTAAATCTAAACTTCCCTGAGGTTCTTTAAAGGAATGGTGCTAAAGTTGTCACTTTCCTCTTTTTTCATTTTCACATTAAGACTGTTCATGACGGGAGAAGTCAGGCACCCAGAGTGGACCTTGGTTTTCTGGTGCCGAACAGGAGCTAAAGATGGAAGCCCATAGTCTTTTGAGAAAAATGTCCAATGGACCAAAACATCACTGCTACAGACATGCCTTTTGAAGCTAATCCCCTGCTGCTCACACATGGAAAACATTTTCTAGAATTCGGATGTACGAGATGGGGCACCTGCGGACTGATTTCACAGTCCAGGTGAGCCCTTAGAGGCTTTGGACAGTTTCAGTGCATCCTCCATGTGGCAGAAGGATAGCAATATTTATTTAGAATTTTTATCTATTTTTCTATTACTCTACCGGTAAACAATAACACTGCCCTACACTGTAGCAGTATGCTTTTGCTTTATAAATCTTGAATTGTTGATCTTAAAACAAAATACAACAGAATCAGCCAAAACTTTAGTGAAATAGACTTGCATATTTATGATATACTAATTGTATAATAATTAGGTGTTGGAGCCAGTTTGTTTCATTTTAAAGTACCCATGTAAACAAATTAACCTAAGTTGACAAAACATCTTTATTGAACCCATAAATAATAAAGCCTTTATATTCCCTATGAGAATAAGGGCAAGGTCATTTAATGTTATTTTAACTTTGCTCTGGTTTCAAGGAGGATTCCAAAATAACCAGTTCTGAACTAAAATATCTAAGCTTCCTATTGATCTTATGTAGGAAGGTGTAGACACCAACTTTAAAGAATGGGGGATATAGAGGTAATTATTACAACTTATATATGGAATTAATAGTTTGGCCATGTAAAAGTATGTTTTTTTTAATATTGGAAAGAATTGTCCTTGACAAAATTATTGAAGTCTCCAGTGCTCTCTCTCTCTCTCTCTCTCTCTCTCTCTCTCTCTCTCTCTCTCTCTCTCTCTCTCTGTGTGTGTGTGTGTATGTGTGTGTGTGTGTGTGTGTGTGTGTGTGTGTGTGTGTGTGTGTGTGTGTGTGAAGGCAAGTATAATGCTAGCAGATTGAATCCCTAAGGGCTAGAGTTACAGAATTTTAAGCAGCCTAATGTTGATGATGGGAATTGAACTTGGGTCCTCTGAAACTTTATATACTCTAACTGCTGAGCCATCTCTCCAGGCCCCAGCTACCTGCTTCTTGGTGATGAAAACAAATCTTCCTTTAGTACTTTTGATATTCTGTTTTCTTAGGTAACAAGCTTTTCATAGTCACTGTGGCTCTTCTTCTCTGGCTCTAGTATGTAATCTTATATCTCCTTCTGTTCTATTCACTACATAGAAAGGAACCTTTTGTGCTGCAGCAGAGACTGTGGCAGCCTTGGGGTCTCTGGCAGGTTGGCATGCTTCTCTTCTGAAGGCAGAGAAGTCATTAAGACCCCAGGTGATGCTTTTATTATTTAGATAAGCCTCAGTTGCTGATTTGGGGGTGGATTTCTGATTCTTTCCAGAGCAGGTGACACCTGAACAGACATACAGTCACTCATGGATGTTCACCATGCAGGAATTATGACTTAGGCATGTGATCATCACCACTTTTGATCATGGTACTCATCTCTGACACTGTAGGTGCCTAGTTAAGTGTTGGAGCTGATGGAGAGTAGAGTAAATACGAGTAAATATGGATTTGTGACAATTGAAAATAGTTACCTGGGTTTGTGTTGTGTCTGCAGTTGGTGAAGAATTTTCAAATGGGTTTAAAAATGTGTCAGGGCTCTAAAATCACCATACACAGTGGTCTTGTTGTCTTATAACATAGACAGGTTTCAACGACAGAGAAGGTCCTCATCGCTAATGCCCACGCGGGTTGCATATGCAACATTTGCTCTTGCAAGCAGGTGTGATGCTACGTCTCCAAACCTCTTATTGGAGGTTTGAAAGTTAAATTTGAATACTATATGCCAACAAAAATAATACTTTTTAAGAATCTACAAAGATTTATTTCCACTGAATAATGGAGCCACATTGAGAGAATTAAAACTGCATTCAGATACCTATAGCAAAGCTACATATTTTACCCATCAAAATTACACATGAGAGTCTTCAAACCTCCTTCCACGATCCCACAATCCTCAGTTTTCCTTTTAGACACACACAGTGTGACCAACAAAAAATAAACAGCCATCCAGAATATCCATCTCTGTCTGCTGTCAGTCACTGCAGGGGTGAAAATCTTCCCAACCTGCTGTCCTCACCATCTTTTCTGAGTCTTACCACATCCTCCACACTGTTTGTGGAGGGATATTCTTAATCAATCACTTTTATATATGATCTCAGCACAGCCCAAAGAACAAACATTGTATAGGTGACAGATCAGAGCCACAGTAAAAAACAACCAAAACTTAACACATTCCTAAGAAGACATAAACATATATAACTAAGAATATGTACACATTTAATTGATCTCTAGATTAATGGCGTTTTTCTAAGAATTTAAGTTTATAAACACATAAAAATAATCATTGGTATGTCATTCCCAAGCTCCCCAGTCATGCTAGCTTACAGCTTCAGAGCTGTGTCCTTAGAAGCCATCGTGGTTCTTTCTTATCTCTATTAACTTCCATTCTCTCAGCACATTGAAGATACAAATGCTGTAACTTGGTCACTGTATGATGCTTGACATGTGCTGGGCCTCTATAAACAGGTCCTTAGTGACTGATTTTAAATTCATCTATAAATTACAGCTTAAAATATAAAATCTCCATAAATATAAAAGTGATATATACAAGTCAAAATAACACTAGTATTCTGGTAGATCAAAATATGTGTTCAGCTCTTTTGTTTGTTCTGGTACCTGAATTATGAATGGACTTTGTGAATGTTGGCTCTCATTTTGGATAGAAGTAATAATATTTTTAAAATACAGATGTACATGTTGCTCAGGTCAGTAATTTGGATGTAAATTTGTTACAATCTATAGTCTTCCTAGTATACTTGAAAAGTGAGCAAGAGATAGATTACCACAATTTCAATAAAATGATAAAGCATAACCCCACTCATGATCTTTATAAACCCTATCTAGTAGGAGATTCAAATAAAGAGTATACAGAATATAAAGGGGAATAAAAATATTATTAATAAAAAAACAACTAAAAATAAGTAAGCCATATCACAGGGTAAGACTTTTATTTTTCTTCATCCTATCCACTATATGCTATGCTTGCAGTAAAATATATTCCTGTTTTTCGGTACTACATTCATTGTCTCTTTACGTTTAGATTCACTGTGATTTACTATTATTCACTATAATTTATTTCTATTATACTAAGTTCAATGATAAGATCCCACAGGTGTTTTGTCAATATATGGAAGTTGCACACTATTGATATAATAAATATAATTATGTATTTGTTATTAAATACATGTTAATATATTGCATGCATTAATTTAGAAGTTTATGGGAATTTATACATTAGGTTATAATATTTAAATTCTGTAAGTATCTTTTCTATAAAAGCATACATTCTTATGTCTCCATTATTAATTTTAAAAATCAAAATAAATTACACTTTCATTTCATATTTTATATTCATATAATTGTTTGTGCTATAATATATTTATAAACAGAAAATACATTAAATTGTAATAGCAAATCTTTTATTTATTTCTGAATTTATTAGGAATCTTCTTATTTGTTATTATGTAGTTTAATATTATGTATGTTCACAAGATTATTTCTTTTTATTTTCAAGTTAGTAAAATGGTCCTTTTTTGGCCATCTCTGAAGTAGCTGCTACCAAAATCAAGTTGACACTGCTTGTGATCTGTGACCAAATCAAGAACTTAAAATTCATCCCAATGCACTACCATGTGTTGGGAGGGAGGTTAGTTCTTGCCCTCTTTCTAAAGAACCAAAAAGGAAGAACAGTGTTCGCTCTGTGCCTATCAAAAAGATGAGGAGGAGCAGATTATTTAGGGACACTGGAAAAGTGGGCAGATTTGCAAAGGGTGCTCAGTTTACAATAGTGTGTCACCAACATTGAATAGGTTAGATAGGAAAAAATAATGGCACTACTGGTAAAGTGAGCACCCACTTCACCCACATGGGTGTTACTAGGCCAAATCTGAACAAAGGTAACCATAAAATCTTGAAAAAGAAAGCCACCCCTCAGCCAGGAGGAGGAAAAGGGGAGCTATTGAAAAAAGAGATACCTGATATTCAGGAATAAAGTAACTTTAATTGCAAGTTCTGTGAAAACATGAATAAGTTAAAAGAAAATAAGTATTTCATTACTCAGGAACTTGGCGTGTTGTATGGAGAAAAATGTTTTGTGACATAATTGTAATTTTATTGGAAGCCAAAATTAAATGTATATATACACATACATTATATGCACACATATATGTACTATACATCCATAAATCACATTGTGCATATATATTTATTTAATTATCAGAAAAGGTAACCCCAAAGTAGTCACTCCAAGCCCCAAAGCAAAATGGTCTGCAATTATAACAGCAATGTCAAAAGATTAGCTGATCAACACAATCATCTAACTGAGAAATCATGAGGACAAAATGAGGACTCACAACACACGTGACAAAATGGGAATGAACTTTGAAGTTAAGCGACATGTAAAACATGTAATGTGAGCCGCAGACTATCTTAAATATGGTGGGCTAGAGCATAAAGTTAGCAATCTCTAACTATCTTTTTCGTGGCAGATATATTCTCAAAGGCTGCATGTCTTGTTATTTAACATACGAAGGTAAAAACAAATGGTAGAAATGAAATGGAAGACTAGTTTTACAACTCTTGAGTTTTTGTTGTACATAGATTGTGATGACTATGACGCATGGCTTTAATTTTCAGAAAGTCATGAAATTATTACAGACTGTAAAAGACCATATAGTCGAATCAAACCAGATTATACACACACACATACATATATATATATAATTATATACACGTATATAATTATATATATGTATATATAATTATATACATATATATAATTATATACGTATATAATTATATATATATATGTAGGTTGGTTATCAGTTATAGAAGGGGAACAAAATCAGAAGAAAGTTCAGAGGAGGATTTCGAGGTGGCAGGGAGAAGAGACGTTATATGAGAATATTCTTCAAAAGGATTTTGTGAAATATTAATTCCACCATGTTCTCAACTCTAAAATAAAACCCATATACACAGAAGTGACACTAAAGAGAATCAGAAGGTTGTACTTATACATTTAGTATATGTATGTGTGTGTGTGTGTGTGTGTGTGTGTGTGTGTGTGTGTGCGCGCACGCACGTATGTGTAACAGTAACAAAGAAATGGAGACCAGAAATTTGAGAGGGAATATGGGAGGGATTGAATGGAGGAGAATGGAATGGAGGAAGATAATAGAGTAATCATATTTCAAATAAAATATAAAAAGAAAACGACTCCCATTGAACAAGTTTTGGAAATTTTATGTGTATTTACTTATGGCAACATGTAATGTGCAGGAGAGAAGAGTAGAATCTCTGAGATGTGCTGACTACTTCCCACTTCAACCCATGGACACTTCATAGTTATGGCTACAGCATGCTGCATTCTTTAAACAGCTAAATGTCATTTGGCATCTACACTCCTGAGAAACTCTTGAGTCCGACATTTTGATTAATTTTGTTTTCCATAGAGGGTTGCACAGTTACCGTAGTTCTCATGCATTCTTCTCACATTGTTCCTACAGGTAGCATCTCTTCCTATACCTCCTGCCTCCTACTGTCTCTCAATACCAAATGAGCTTAATATCTCAAGATCCCTCCTGTCTCACTTCAGAGGAGCAATTTTCATGCTCTGTCATGACAAATATATATCAAAATGAAAACAGGTGACTTCCTTCCTGTCTGCATGCAAAGCCTTCCTGTCTTGCTCTTGATGGCGTCTTCTGTTAAAATTATCGTCTGGATGCATGGAGGAAATGGCAGCTTCACCTTTTGCAAAGCGGGTGACTTTGAAAAATATATTTGTTTGGAGCACTTCAAGTTTTGCTTTTCTTCATTGTTTTCCTTTTAAATTTGTTTCTTTGAAAGGTTTTGGAGACTTTAATTTTACTTAATTCTTTTCTTCTTCCTTTAGTTTCATTTAGTTGGTTACTTTGTTTGTAGCTGCTTATATTTAGATTACTGGTATACCTAGAATACTGTGTGCTTGCTTGCTTTCTCTCTCTCCCTCCCCTCCTCTCTCCCTTCCTTTCCTTCCTTCCTTCCTTCCTTCCTTCCTTCCTTTCTCTCTCTTTCTTTCTTTCTTCTTTTAAAAGACGAGTAATAGTTCATTGTATATATGTAACACATCTACTTTTTTGCTTTTCATTTATTCTTCTCTCACACAATACATCCTGACATTTTCACTCTTAAACTATTTCATTTCAGAGCACAAGGAATTCTAGTATCAGTGTAAAGTGTTGTCTATATTGAATACTTGGTCTTGAGACTATACAATTAATATTATTAATATATAATGTTATTAAATAATGTATAAATATAATAATATTAAACTAAAATGCAATATCAGGGTTGTTTGTACATACTGTCTTCAGTTATGGAATAAAAACTTTGGTTGGAGATTTCGTCAGTAGTAAAAGTCTGCCTGTAACATCTGCAGAAACATTAATCACTGTTTGCACTTAAAAGCAAGCAAATAAATAAAGAAGAAAAACCAGAGTAGACATATGGTTCCCTTCTTCTTCACTGATCCAAACGTTGCCAGGGTTATAACTATGTTTTTATGTTGTAGCTGCTGACAATGATCTTTCCTATTGATATTCCTCTTCAGGTTTTAGAAATAAAATTGTCTCCACACAAAAAGAAATGCATAAATCTTAAGTGTACATTTATTGAGTTTTGAAAAGCACCCACACTGTCACCTAAATACCAATTAAAATATAAACCACTAAAAAGTTGTTAATGTTTTTTGCTTGGATCCTGTATAGATTAATACCAAACCATTGACTATGTATTTGATGTGGTAGTGCGTGTGTCTCTTTGCTGTATTTTACTCACTAGAGATAGCTACACATTATACTCCCTTTACTTACTTTTTTTGACAAATCCTCATATTATTCTCCACAATGACTGTGATGATTTACGCTCACACTGGTAGACTCAGGTGTAAGAGGCTGGCATTCTGGCTTGTGTACTTTTTTAATATTTTGTCTTTTTTTAATTATAGTCAGTCTGACCAGAGGAATGGCATGACTTCTGCACTTTAAGCCTCTAAATCTTCACCCAAAACAAGAGAAAACAAAGCTCACTTAATAATCCATTATCCAAGAAATGTATAAAATTTATCATAATCTCTTACCCTAAAAAATAATTGCTACAAGGTCATTAATTACTTTTCAGAATTTTAGGAGGATTATCAGAGACATGTCAACTGAATGAAGACTCTATATCTTCTTGGAAATAAAGAAATCAATCCTATAGATTCTTACTTTCTCACTGTTTAAAAATAACTATATTATCAGAATGAAATGGCATGCAAGTGGATATTTATATTCAAATAATATATAAACAACATAAATGAAGTAAAAATAACTGTAGATAGATAACAAACACAAAGCCTGTAGTTTTAAAATGCCAAACATCAAAACCTTAACCCAGAACAAAAATGCTCATTTTGAAAAACAGTTAATTCTGTCTTAGGAAACATTCAACATACCAGGATTGTAACTGTCAATAAGATTTTATTTTATGGAAAAATAGCTGTATGAAATCTCCAAAGGTGAGTGTACAACAAGAACAGTTTCATTTTTGTTAAAACATTTGCTACCTCTAGCCCCTATCTTTCTATGAAGAACTGGATTTGTTGATAGGAGTTTTAAACTACTTGAAATCAAAATATAAAATGAGAAAAAGCCAAACAATCTGAGTATGTGAAGTGGAACATTACTCTGCACTGGGATGGTTAGTTAGTCTTGGTTTGAGAAACTTAACTGACACATACAGCAAACGTATGTCCTCTGCTCTTAATGGAAAATGTGTTCTAGCTTAGTTATTTCTTCTTGGAATAAGTACTTTTCATATTTGATGATATCCAACCTCTCTACATATTAGTGTTTGATGGCAGTCCATAAACTGTAAATGAAAATAGTAGCACGATACATGGGTATACATGTATATAATGTATACACACACACATATATATGTAAACTGGAAATACTTTTCTCTTTATTTCAAGGAAGAAAATTTGAATCAAAACTGAGAAAAGAAAGGAAAATAAGAAAAATATTTCAAGATGTCATTATAGTGAAAGGTACTTTTTGGCTAAGATCTCAAAAACAAAGGCCACAAAAACAAACAAAAAAATGTGAGATTTTTAGGAATTATATTAAGCTAAGAAATTTTCATCTAATGAAGGAAATAACCAATAGCAATGGAACCCTCCATAGAATGGTGAACTATTTGAAAACTCTTCATTCAGTAACTGACTAATCTACAGAATATATCTGGATCTCATGTAACTCAACAATAAACAGCAACCAATCTAAAAATAAACAACTGACCAACCTTTATACAGGATGATATATAAGCAGAATATGGCTTTATGAAATCACTCAACATTTCTAATAATCAGGAAAAGGAAAACAAAAAAATTGAATGAAATTTCATGTCATGATGGTCAGACTAGCTATAATTTTAAAAAAAGAAAAGAAAATATAAAAAAAAAATACAAGCGAGGATGTGAGCATCTTAGACCCTGGGCCCAGGAGAGAAAGTAAATTAATGCAACTATTATGCAAAATAATATGAAGGTTCCTCAGCACTCTAAATAAACAGAAGCAATGTAACATCTTGCTATCTTACTGCTGAGTCATGCACAGCAAAGAGACATCAGTTTTCCTACGTCAATTGTAGCAATGCAAAGACAGAAAAGCTATGAAATCAACGGAAGGATGAATGTGCACAATTTGTATACAAAAGGGAACATTACTTGGGCACAAAGAGGAAGGCTTTTGTAAAAAGTAGAATTAAAAGTCTCATAAACTGTCTGAAAAGATAAGGGTGTTATTATTTCTGCCTGTAGTATTACAAAGCAAATAAGGCATCTAGAAATACACTGCAGTATATTCTATCTAGTCCTTTGTATCCCATTTTTATTATCAATAACACTCAATTTTGGGAAGTTCTAGAGTTCAGCTCTTAGTCTATTAGCTCTACAATAACAGTTTCATTTTGCAATGTCTTGAATGGTAGCATTAGTATTTATAATTATATAAATTATATAATTTTAAAATTTACAGTTATATAATTATAGTTATAATAATATGCTTTTTAGAAGTTTGCACACTAGAGGTATTTTAGTGTACATTTAAATGCTTATTTCTAAATTCTCTCTGTTCCTTCTGTCACTTTCAGTATTTTACAATTTCTAAAAGATATTACCTTAATAAAATACAAAATGGAGGAAAAAAAAAACAGGAATTCCTGGAAAGTCTCCAACAGCTAAAGTGATAAGATTGTTTCACGTAAAGAAAATACTGAGAAGCAATGTGGAAGAGTGTAGATTTTATTTATGTGAAGGGGAACAGTGATTGCTCAGTAATGTTTGTCATAAACACTCACATATAGCCTAATAGACAATGAATTGTATTTGTAATTAGTATTTACAAGTATTATAATTACTCTTAATTTAAGGATCCCTTCATGTGAAACTTTGAACATGTGGAAACTTTATTCCATCGCAGGTATTAAGATAAAATGCACTTAGTGTTCTAGAATGTGGTCCTCATGTGGTAGTTGTGCATCATGTACATCTTTCATACACTTTATATATTAAGTTGTTACAAATTCTATAATGTAATTATTTTGTGAAGTTAGAAAAATGTGTTAGGTGAGGTTTTTATGTCATTTCATAATTTTAACATAAAGGTTTTATTTGCTATACTTATTTTAATTCCATTTTATTGAGATAAAATTATTTTCTCATTTTAAATCATTAAAATTGAGTGCTTTTCAAAAAACATAGTTCATGCCTTTTTCCTGCCTATGAAATTTCTATACGTTAATACAAACTAATTTTCAAGTCTAATTTAAAGAATATAATGTCCTTAATATTAATTTTGCTCTTAATTTTTAAATGTGGTCACTTTTGTATTACCAATAAAATTATGAAGTGAATATAAAGGCTCCCCATGGTGAGTTCTACACTCTTCCTCCCGGAGGCAGGCTTAAATGCTATCCTGCTTTATTGATTACAGCAAAGAGTACTCTTCAAAGATTGAATCTCTAAGGTTCTCCTATCAGAGCATAATTAATTTATCCAAGCTGAGGTGGGCAAATTCACAATTTGGAAGAACAAACTTCGTGAATTTCTCAATTTTATTCCTTGTTTTTCTCTGGTGACAGCAATAAGCCACTGAAGATATCTCTCTTCATATGAATTTGAAAATAAATAGGTGAATATTCCTTGAGTGTCAGTATCAACTCTAGGATTCTTTCCATCAGTTGCAGACAATTTTTGGTAATGCTTTTCCAAGATAAATTTTTTCCCTAGGGTTAAATGTTCCTTTAAAGCACTTACACAAACATGCTCCATTGATTCTGTCTTATATTTAGTATTGTTTTAGGTCAGATTCCTCCATGCTTTCATTCTTAAAGCGTAGCACATTTTCACTTTGAAACTAAAGTCTTTTTATTTTCTTATTAAAAAATAAAAAACTCATTCTCCCCAGTGTGAATTTATGTAGAATCATCTTGCAACATTCTCTTGACATAGAAAACATCTCAATTCTTAGTGAGTTTTTTTTAACTTTTTCCTTCTCCATTTACATAAAAAAGGAATCATCCATAACAAGATCATTCCAAGACAAGTGAAGAAATTCTCTCATTAAGAAGAGATTGAATTTCAGTATCAAGCTCGTAATTTCAGCTCACATTTAATGGAAACTTCTCAAATGGCAATTAAAATAACTAGAAGAAAAGGTAAAAGAAAGAATAATGATTTCTGCTTCAAAGCCAATGAAACAAAGACTGCTCCTGTACTAATGTGATCAAACAGAGGGAAAATATCTCATGTATTATTCAAAACCTATGTTAAGGAAACACAGAGTGAAACAAAACATTTGGGATATATGACACATACAAGTTGAAACACACACACATGCATACAGAGAGAGAGACAGAGACATAGAGACAGAGACAGAAACAGAGAGACAGAGAAAGAAACACTCCAGAGGATTCTAATAAAAACAAAATTTGAGCCGGGTGGTGGTGGCGCTCGCCCTTAATCCCAGCACTCGGGAGGCAAAGGCAGGTAGATCTTTGTGAGTTTGAGGCCAGCCTGGTCTACAAAGCAAGATCCAGGAAAGGCGCAAAGCTACACAGAGAAACCCTGTCTCAAAAAACAAACAAACAAACAAACAAAAAACAAAGAAAAAAAACAAAATTGAAATAGAATTATATTACCTCCTCTCCTTCTTACCCTTGTTCCTCACAATTACCTGCCTCCAACTGCTCTCATATCGCCCAAACACTAAGTTGATAGCTCCTTTTCTTTAAGATTATATTTGTCCATTCTCAGTACTGAAAACCTAACCAGCTTCCCAGAGGCAGTTAAACAAAGGACTTAGAAACTATTAGACTGCCATCACTCTGCTAGCCCAGAATAATTCCTTACTACAATCTAAAACTTAAATTTATGTTCACAGATATGTGCAGCTATCAACACTAATCAAAGAAGTGTCTCTTACAGCAAATGGAGAACCCAGAAAAGAAAACACAACTGGACACAAGTCATCAGCAGATCTTCGGAGCCTACATCACAGCTCTGGAATTTGGGCCTCAGAACATTGCAGAAGACTTAATTGGTCAAAGGGAAAGAGTCCTACACTGGGTGTTAAATGTTTCAATTGGATTTATGTACTAGTTTCCAATATATTGAAAAAACAAAAACAAAAAAAAACTATCTTTATTTTTCACTTCTTAACTAGAAAAATTAGCTATTTAGACAGGTGTCATTAAGTCCCCTCCAGCCTTAAAATCTCATCGTTTTGAAAGTTTCCATAATAGGAGAGAAATTAGTTTTAGGAAAAGTAATAATTGGCTAAGACAATGGGCTGTTTAGATAAGACATTTTGAGTGTCTTCATAATTGATTGGACATATAAGATGTCTTCCTTTTACAACTAGTAAAAACTTGGCACATAAGATCTGTTTGACTAAGGAATGGAGAATGAGTTCCTAGCTTGGTGTACAGGCAATGGAACATGGCAATGTGTAATATACTCTGAGGCTGGCATGATTCTGACATTCATTACCAAGGATGTCGCTGTTTATGATATCTGTGGGAGAGCAGTAATGCACTAGTACACCTAGGAGACTGGTTGTAAACTTATATTAGGCAATCAGGGAGATGATGATAAACACTGCTTGAAAGAAGATAGTGACATGAACATATTTCACCAGATGCCTGAACACAAGGATTCAGATAAGCCTGTGCATATGTTTTGCTCTGGCACTAGAATTTACACCCTCTGAGTTGATCAAATCACATAAAAATCAGGACTCCTTGAAGAAGTCAGGTGTCTACTTTAACTGATCATTTGAGCTATGTGGTTCAGTTAGAATTGTCTTTGAAATGGAAAGCATTTATTTAAGGAGTAGATAAAAAGGTTGTTCTTTGCAACACTTCAGGCACAATTTCAATTATTTTCTGACATGACATATTTTCTTCCACAGATACCTAGGCCAACAGTAATACTGAGAATATGCATTTGAAATGCCTTAATTTGAAACATTGAAATATGCATGCAGCTATTTGCCTTTAAAGGATTGTTCACAAGTTGCTAAGACACACTGTGAATGAGTACCTTTATTTCACCCTGCATTAGAGGTGAATTTTGAAGGGTAGATTTGGAATATTCTTAAACTATATGTTAAAAGAGGGAGACCTAAGTCTTCTAGGGGAACACCTACAGTACAACTTCTTATATATTGTCTCTAATAAATTACATAAGCTAGAATATTTGCAAAATGGCAAGAGGAAAATTTATAAAGAAAAAATAACAGCTAATAATATTGCTTTATTAAATATATTTATTAAATTTGACATTTTATTGAAAATATTTTCAATAACATGAAACTATGGTAATATATGAAAAACTTCATAGTTTTCTTCAGCTAACTTCATTTAAAAAAATATCAATCCAAGTCTTCAAAAATTATTAGCTTGGCTGGGGATAAAACTTGCATGTATGAGGCCCTAAATTCACCTCCCAGTTGAGAAAAAATGTTAGTGATTGCACAATATTATATATGTAGATTAGTTCAATAAGCACAGGGGGTCAAGACGAAGATTTTGGAAAATAATGACCAATCTGGTTTCTTGCTTTAATCTTTACATATATCTGAATCCCTCCCCATCCTACTGCAGAAGTTATTTTTATAGCACTTATTCTGAAGTCTGATTTCCCCGTGTCTTGTAGTATTCATGAGTTTTCTTTTTTTTAATGAAAAGAATGTTTTTATTCATTTTACATACCAACCACAGTTCTCCCTCTCATGCCTCCTCCTGCTCACCACAGTCTCCCACCCTCAACCCATCCCTCATCTCTTCCTCCAAAAGGGTAAGGCTTCCCATGAGGAGTCAGCAAAGCCTGGTACATTCAGTTGAGGCAGGACCAAGCCCCTCCCCCCTGCATCAAAGGTGAGCAAGGCCTCCAACCACAGGTAATGGGTTCCAGAACACCAGCTCATGCACCAGGGATAGATCCTCATCCCACTGCCAGGGCCTCCTCAAACACACCCAGCTACACAACTGTCTCCCATATGCAGAGGGCCTAGTCCGGTTGCATGCAGGTTCCACAGCTGTCGATCTAAAGTTCGTGAGTTCCTATGAGCTTGGCTCAATTGTTTCTGTAGATGTCCCCATCATGATCTTGACCCCGCCTTGCTCATATAATTCTTTTTCCCTCTCATCAACTTGACTCCTGGAGCTCAGCCTGGTGCTTGTGAATCTCTGCATCTGCTTCCATCAGTTACTGGATGAAGGTTCTATGACGACAGTTAGGGTATTCACCAATCTCATTACCAGGGTGGGCCAGTTCAGGCACCCTCTCCACTGTTACTAGTAGTCTAAGAGTTTTCTTATATGCTGACAAACAATGGTTTTTGAAATTAGTTGTATACAGTTTCATTTTTATATATAATTTAGGTTTTGTTTACTTCATCAGTTGTAGGCTTACTGAGTACATGGGGTTGACATGATATCTTCTGATATTTTCCATATATTAAATATTCACTCAAAGAAAATTGAATTAATTTTTTTTTTGTAGCAAAGAGTATCCAGAAAATTTTCTGCCTTACTAAAAGTTTCTATTCTCACTACAAAAGGAAATCTAGTAATGTTTCCACCTCTTAAGATAGGGTATGAAAAGACATGTTCAGAATGTTATGTGAGAAATCACAGTCTAGGGATTTAGTGTTACACAGTGGAAAAATATATCAAGGAGATAATCACCCACCGCAGTTCTGCAGCACCAACATTTGTTGTTACCTGCTTTTGCATGTCTTGAGAAAAGAAGAAAATGGCACAGAAAACTGTATTTCAAGGAAAATGCAATTTCATCATTTAATATCATTTTCCTAGTAGTAATGGGAGGAAATGGTTTGTCACAAATAAAATATATTACTTTACTTAGACATTTGAATTCCATGTTATTTTATGAGAATTTTTTTATCTAAAATGGACAGCTTCAACCTTAGGCATTCTCCAAAGACTCTAAAAAGGCTGCATTTTCTATTGTCACACAAACCAGAATGGTAGGACAGACTCCTCTCATGAATTCCTATGACCTTGACTCCATTGTCTGATGCTTTTCCTTGTATAAATAAATCAATAGTTTTCAGACCAGACATATGTATTCTTCTAATAGAAGCCATTCAGGGAAGAGTTTTGGAAGAAAAAAACATCTTGGGAACATGGCTGGAGCGATTTGTGCTTACTGTGTATATAACCAAGGTTAGAAGTAAAGAGATAGGTGTGCCAAAGCTATTCTATAGTTTTCTCATCTCATCTAACACAATGCCAACTGCTTCCAACGTATCTCAGCTTCTTCTATCCCATTCAGTGTGACACAAAACAATAATCCAATGAAAATAACTCAAGTTGTGCATAGAATAAGTCTTGATAGTAACACTGATGAAGAATGACAGGACACAAGAGAAAAATATTTGTGATGCAGTTATAAGCTTTTTCCCTCTTTTATAAGTTTAATGGAGGCTGGGGAGATGGCTCAGTTGAAGAAATGCTTATCAGCGGGCACTAGGACCTGAGTTGGATCCACAGTGCCAATGTTAAAACAAACACAACAACCGTGAGCTAGCAGCACACATCTGCTGTCCTAGAAACTGGAGAGAGAGAGAGGGAGAAAGAGAGAGAGAGAGGAGAGAGACAGAGAGAGAGAGAGAGAGAGAGAGAGAGAGAGAGAGAGAGAGAGAGAGAGAGACAGAGAGAGAGAGAGAGATCAGAGATAACCATGGCATCCTGGGAAGCCAAGACAGTGAGCTCCGGATTCCGGATTCAGTGTGAGACCCTGTCTTAAAAAGAAACTAAAATGGGGATTGATTGAAGAAGATATCTGACATCAACTTTTGGCCTTCCTGTACACACAGCATACCACACACAGAGTCATGCACTAGTGTGCATGTGCACACAGACACATACACACACACACACTCACACACATAAGTGAACTTGCAAATTTTGTAGTATTGGACATTGTGGTAAAGGAAAATGACAGTTAATTCAATTTATAAAAATGTATGGGCTTACTTAGCATTTTTATTTCATATAATCTGTAAGCCAATTTTAATTTAAATAAAGATTAAATTTTCTTCATTTTACTCTAGTAATGTTTTGTTATTTTAGTGTGTGTGTGTACATGTACATGTGTGCCAGGGCACGTACGTCAAGGTCAGAAGACAACTTTGTGGGTTTGGGTTTCTCCTTCAACCTTTATATAGTTCTGTAATTGTCAGGCCTTCATGGTAGATGCTTTTATACACTGAATTATTTCACCAGCCCAGACTTTAGTAATGTTTAAAATAAATTATTATACTATAATATGTATCAGCCAGGCATAGGCAAATTCTTTAGACTGTATTTACAGCAAGGCATATATTTTCAAGGTTAAATGGTAACAATTTTCTTGAGATTTGGCATCTGGTGGGAATTTTAAATAGGGAGGATTGCAGCAGTACCAGTCAAAAATAAAGTTGAGAAAGGAAAATTTCAGTCTAACAAATTGAGACTTAACATGCGCCTAGTCTTGCTGGTTTCTGTTTGTCCTGTGTTCTTTGCCATGTATGTGTGGGGTTTACATTCCACTCTACAACTATTCTGTTGACCTGAAAAACTATATCTGGCCTGAGATCCATGTGATCACATATCAGTATCTATTGCATCAAATATTTTTATTTGATGTCATCTCCCCATTGCAAATTTGTTTTGTTAGAACAGAGACCTTGCTTACATCATTTTGATAAGTCATAGCATGTTTTTCATAGTGATGTAAAATAAATATGTGACAAACAGCTACATGTACCAACAAGTGAGTTCTGCATGCTTGTCTTATTGAAGTCAAAGGACTAATCCATAGCCCTAAAGTCAAGTAAAGCATCACTTGGGGAAGTGGAAGTGTGTCAATCTGAGGAATTAAACCAGGGCTTATAAAACTAGGCAATAGAAACTTACTCTCCTCTTGGGAAATCAGGAATATACTTTTACTTGAAGGCTAGAGCAATGGGTGTAAGCAATGACCTGCCCGCCTTTAATTAGAGGCAGTCTAAGAGTGAATGGAAGAAGCAGTAACATTAAATTCTCTAAGGCAGATCTGGGGAGGAGCAAGGGTTGACACACAATTTACTATCCCTCTACTATCTGATGCCTCACATTTCATTATTTTTAAATGAAAAATGTCAAGCTAGTCTCAATTGAGCTGTAGGGAATGATAAACATATTACCACCTCTCCTTAGGGCAATGTAATATGTGACAAAGCAATGCATTCTTCCTCCCATGAAACCAAAGTAGTCTGCCCTGGTCACTGGGAGCAGAGATCAAACACTCAAGAAATGGAAGCCTTTGTTATTGACAGAGCAATGAATTCTGATGTGCCCTCCAACAGGAACTCAAGATGTCTTGAACTCAAGACATACATTAAGAGGGGGCATTAATTTCTGGCAAACTATAATGAGAGTTATCTCTAAGCCTAATCTATTTGTGCAGTCTCTCTCTCTGCAGTACACTCTCCCCTAAACACACACGTGTGTGTCTGTCTGTGTGTGTTTATTTTATTTACATATTGTTTATCAATATATAAACTTCATAATTAAAAAATTAAGAAAAACTAGTATCTAGTGATCAATTTAATTTCTAATTGTATATTAATAATATCAGACTGAGATAATTTTTTTTTGCTTCTTACCTAAATTTAAACTTTTATTAAGTGGATGCAACTCTTTGAGAGCAAGGGAAACTATAGAAGGCTCTCATAAATTTTTCAGAATTCAGAAAGTGTGCACTCTGGTCTTAGAGGGAAGCACACCAAGTTCAAGTGTCTGTGACATGTGGTGGCAGAAGGACCTCTGTCATATCTTCCTATGTATTTAGATCCTTATGTCCCTTGCTAAGTGTTGGGATTTTGTTATAGGAAAAGTGATCGGATCTAATAGTGTTGTGGCTTAATGAAAAATATCCACCATAAGGTCATATATTTGAACACTTGGTCCTTGTTGGTGGTACTTTTGGGAGGAGAATATGAAACTTTCCCTGTCATCGTGGATTTCATTCCTCTGGAACTGTAACCCAAGATAAATCATTTTCTCCTCTGAACTAGGATTTGGTCATGATATTCTATCACAACAACAAAAAAGAAACTAGTAAAAACAGGAAATGATAATGAAATTCTATACGATTTTCAAAAGATCACTGAGGAAACTTTATGGTTGTGACTAGAGGCATCAGAGGGACATCATCAGCTATATGAACAGCTTATCAATCTTGTTTAAAAGAGTAAGAGCCTACAAAACAGTGGTAACAAGAGAGACAGAGAGATGTGATTCTGAAGTAAACAGAAAACTACTGCAGGGGGTGTTTATTCACCCATAAACGTGCAGAATGGTACTTGCACAGGCAAAACAAAGAATTTGACCCAAATACTCTATGTCAACTATAAATCTTGGATTAAGGAGATGATGCCTTATTGTAGAATATTGTAGAATATTATTTTAAGGTGTGTTACTTTTGTTTATATTGCATTTGTTTAACTCTATGCAGCTGTGTTACTGTGCTTGTCTAAAACACCTGATGGGCTAATAAAGAACTGAACAGCCAATAGCAAGGCAGGAGAAAGGTAGGTGGGGCTGGCAGGTAGAAGTAGCCAGAGAAGGAGGGGGACTCTAGGGGCCAGCCACCCAGCTACACAGCAAGCAACAGAGTAAGAGTAAGAAATACAGAAGTAAGAAAAAGTAAAAGCCCAGAGACAAAAGGTAGATAGGATAATTTAAAGTTATGTAAAGCTAGCTAGAAACAAGCCAAGCTAAAGTTGGACATTTACAATTAAGAATAAGCCTCCTTATGTGATTTGTTTGGGAGCTGGATAGCGCCCCCCCAAAAAGAGCAAAAACAACCAACAACAAAATATCTCCCTTCTAGGTTCACAATTATATTTCTATTCTTCCCTGAGGCCACAAAGCAAATTTTACTCCTATTGGATGGAAATATACATGCCACTAGCAAGACCAGAAAATGAAAATGAAAATGAAGACTTTCCATAAAATCTTCCATGTTTCTCTTTCTCCATGCTACTACTAAATACATTCATACAATTAATACAGTGAATAACTCTGAAGAGGGATTAATGTGACCTAGCTAGCTCATTGAGTTCCCTCTTCACGCTAACATCAACTCACACAGGACATTATTTGGACTCATACATGAGGAATAGCAGGTAGCTTATCTTGTATGAAGCAGCTCTAATTTCATGTGTGTTTTATTATAGCTCACATTTTCTTTTTTTTTTTTTTTTTTTTTTTTTTTTTTTTTTTTTGGTTTTTCGAGACAGGGTTTCTCTGTGTAGCTTTGCGCCTTTCCTGGAACTCGCTTTGGAGACCAGGCTGGCCTCGAACTCACAGAGATCCACCTGGCTCTGCCTCCCGAGTGCTGGGATTAAAGGCGTGCGCCACCACCGCCCGGCTATAGCTCACATTTTCATATAAAATAGTGAACTATTTGGGGAGTTTACAATGATGTGAAACCATAACTCTTCAAATTATTTATGTGTTACAGATATTTAATGTTCAATGTACTACGTAGTTATTTTCCCATGATATGAACTAATCTAGTGAAGAATATTTTGTTATCTTTATAAACTTATGAGTTCAATCTTATATCACTTATCAGCAATATTTGAAGTAGCTGAATTCAGCTGAGAATCGTGATGGGAACCTTTCAAGTAGGACTTGGTAGAGCAGTTAGTTTCGTATCTGTCAGCTATATACCTGCATTAAATAATCTGGAGGGGCTACTATTATTTCCAATGTATTCTTATCACATGTATAATTGTTTTTGCAGCTAATTTGATTATTAGTATATCATTTGTAAATTTTAGGTTTAAAAAGAATATTTTAATAAAATATTCTTTACATGTAATATTGCATTGTGTAAATTTTTGTGCTGTGGGATATCTTTCTGTATGATTTGAATACGTGTGGCTCCCACTGGATAATAAATAAAGCTGCATTGGCCTATAAAAGGGCAGGATGGAGCCAGGTAGGAAAATCCAAAGGAGAGAGTGAGAGAAGAAAGGCAGAGTGGAGAGACACCAAGGCACCGTCCAAAGAGCAACATGTAATGAGACACAGGTAAAGCCACGGAACACATGGAAATACATAGATCAACAGCTATGGGTTGAATTAAGTTATAAGAGCTAGCTAGTAAGAAGTCTAAGCCATAGGCCACACAACTTGTAATTAATATTAAGCCTCTGAGTAATTATATCATAAGTGACTGCGTGACTACAGGTGGGAGAGATTCATCCTGAGTGCAGGGCCCAGCGGGACACAGAGAAACTTCCCTCTACATTTTTGCTTGCATGTTGATACTTGAGTGTAATTTTCTTGCTATGGGAAGTTTGAGATATTTAGTTAACATTGAAATAAAGGTCATTTTATTTGCACTGGTCTACTTTCTTTAGGTATCCCCCTAATTGCCTTACTAAATCATGATAATGATTGACTTGAGATCCTATGAACCAATGATTTGAAACTATTGGGTAAAAGGGGAAGTTCCACCAGTTTATTAAATCTACATCAGAAATATTTTTATTTAATAATCTAATATTTTGAACTTATATTCACTTACCAAATATTCAAAGACCAAAGAAAAGCACGATTTCTTTGGTCTTTGAATGTCTTTCTTGAAAGAGAACATGCAACTGTAATTGGTTCAGGATAATTGGAATTCCTTTCTAGAGTAAAAAGGATTAAGATGGTGAAGTAATAATTTAGTACTTCCCACTTAGACTAACATTGCCTTTGCTAGGATTTCACAGTTACCATTCAAAAGGCATGATTTGCAACCTTCAAGATAACTAATAAGTGCCCACTGCTTCCGAGAAAATAGTTAATCTGCCCCTATTTTATAAAGCATGGGTACCTTATTAAGAACAGATAATTTTAATGACATACTTGAAACACTCTAAAATATTTTCAATTTTTAAACTGCTTCTAGCTAATGAACACTTATCACTTTATTAAATTGAAAATTCATGTTACATTCCAAAAGGTTTCTCTTCATATAATACATCACTGAAGATTGTGAGTTAATTTAAACTAGTGTTATATAAAATTTTACCAAGAAGTATGTTATTTATGTAAACACATTAAATATTCATTAGTTCTAAAATGTCCACTTAATTCCAACATATAATGGTATAGATATAGAACCACTAAAAAATAACATAAATTTCTCTTCCAAACTAAAATATGTTTGCGGAATTTGCAGAATGACTGACATAAAATATTACTCTTCCTAGGGTTCTACACTGTCCATTTTTAAAGGACCTGTGCATGCTAGCCAGTTCTTTTTTTTTTTTTTTTTTTTTGGTTTTTCAAGACAGGGTTTCTCTGTGTAGCTTTGCGCCTTTCCTGGAACTCACTTGGTAGCCCAGGCTGGCCTCGAACTCACAGAGATCCGCCGGCCTCTGCCTCCCGAGTGCTGGGATTAAAGGCGTGCGCCACCACCGCCCGGCACTAGCCAGTTCTTTATTCAAAGTTGGCTATGACTCACTCAATGCGAGGTGTAAGGCCAAAAGTCTCTTCCAAACTTTCTCAAAAATATGGTCAAGTGTTAAAAATTCCTAGATAGGTATCAGATTTAATATAGTGTTCTCATACTAAGATGTACACTAAGAATTTCTATAGAACCTCTAGCTAGCATCTTGAACACAAACTCTGTCTGTGTTGAATATCACCTTATGGTTCAATTCTGTATGTCTCAATGTTCTTAGAATACATGGATGCTTCAATTCAGCTCCTCTTTTCTAAGTTTAGAATTACAATGAATAAGAATTCTTACTTTGGGGAGGCTCAAAATGGTCACAAAATTGTATGAACTGGCACTGAAATAATAGTACTTAACTACATAATAACAGCTTATCCATTAAGTTCAGATGGAAATAGCTTGTTTATCACAACTATTATGTTGAAACAATTTAAGTCAAATTTTTAAAAACTCCCTTTGTCTTAGAATAAGTAATTTTCTCCTTGTTAAATAAGTTATGAAATAACTTGACAAATGTTTTGGTATTTAGTCTCATGGAAGAAGGCATTTGAAGACCAATGAAGCATTTCATAGTTTTGCAATGCGTTCTAATAATACTCATATTTAGATAGCCCGTTTATAAACCTAGCCACTCTCTCACCTTCATGAGGTGTGCTGGCTAGCTGTATGTATGTCTATTGACACATAACATAGTCATTTAAGAAGACACAAACTCAGGGGAGAAAAGGCCCCCACAAATGCAGCTGTGGGCAAGCCTACCTAACGACTGCTGAGGGAGGCCTTGCTCACCGGAGGCAGGGCCACCCTTGGCCAGGTGGTCTTGGGTGCTATATAAAGGCAAGCTGAGCAAGCACTCTTCTCTGGCCACTGCACCAGTTTCTGCCTCCAACTTACCACCCTGCCTGAATTCCTTCCTTGACTGCCTTGGATAATGACTGTAATCTGAACTGTAAGGGGAATAAATCCTTTCCTCTCCAAGTCACTTTTGGTCGTGGTCGGTTTTTTGTTTGCTTGTTTTTGTTTTTTGTTTGTTTTTGTTTTTGTTTTGTTTTGTTTTGTTTAAACACAGCAATCGAAACCCTAAGACACAAGGAAGTTATATAAAAGAGTTTTAATGGCTATTATGATCTCCTGTCTCCTCCCATTTTCTTGCACACACTTTCCTTGTCATCTTCTATCCAGCACAGCAGTATAACTTTGCTCCTCTCTTGCCCATCATTTATTGCTCTTTTCCAAATGCACTGGCCATCTAACATGATTGACAGTACACCTTCCTTTTGTCAACGAGTCCTCTCCTAGGTTACCAATTTGCTAATGTTTTCCTCATTTTACTGGGTTTTCCTTCTTATTAGACCTGTAACTATTGTTACTGATATATCTTCTTTGGAAATCCTTTATTTTTTCTGTTGCCATTTGTTCAAGAAAATAAGTTGGGATATTTATTATAAATTTGTATATTTTACAGACCATTCACTTTAACTACGGAATTACATAGGTAATTGCCTTCAACTTAGCAAGACCAAACACATCTCATGGTTTGTTTTTCCAAACATGCATTCCACATTCATCCCTTTGTATCTTGGCTGTAAAAAGATCTAAGCATCAGTTGCTGTACTGAATGCTTACAGGCTTTATTTAATTTCTGACTTTCCATTATATTTCACATCAAGTACTTCAAGATGCCAACTCTAACTGTAAGGGAGGAATTAATCTATATTTGGTAAGCAGTACCCCAAAGGAAAACCATGCCTTGTGTGATGTTGAGAAAATTTCAGGGATGAGTGCTGAAATTTTCATAACAAAAATTGGAACAAGATAGAATGTCCAAATTCATTTGTTGCTACATAAGCTCAGCTGAATGTTTCTTTGCCTTCTCTGTGCAATTAGAAGCTGAATATTGGTCATAAATGGCAGGAGCAGTAGGATTAAGAAGGTTTTCAATTTGATTACATTCTGTATAGCTCCACCATTTATGTCAAATCACTTGTCCCAAATCTACTTCTAGATTTTGTGTTTAGCTCATAAACTTTAATGTTTAAGGATGGTACCACCTACACTGATGACTGATTCACGACGTTAATTGTAATCATCTAATTCTGTCTCAGTGTCAGCACCAGCCTGGAATCAAGACTTTAACACAGGAATCTTATGGGTAAATACTTTCATACACAAATCATAACAAACACCATATATTGTTCTTTAATATTTAAATTTAGTGAGTTTATGAGATAAACAGTTTTAAATAATTAAAGTGGCATATGGCAGTCATATCACCAAAGTGTATATGTCTATATATTTAGCCTAGGTCATAATCTATACATTTTGTCAATAAAATCAGGATTTATTTATTTTCAAATTACATAAATTATTTTACAAACTGCTAGTGTATTTGAAAACTTACACGAAGTTAAAGAATCTTAAAGAGCTATGTAAAGATGAAGTATGCAAATTTTAAATGATTTATTTTGCATCTCATATTCTTACTTAGTAAAAAAATATTTTAAACATTTAATCCTAACACACACACATAGGAAAAAGAGAGAGAGAGGGAGAAAGAAAGAGAGGGAGGGGGGAGAGGGGGAGGAGAGAGGGAGGGTTCATGTAATTAATACAGGATTGCTCTGATCTTGTTATCTATGAAATGATGATCTTAAACTTCTAATTTGCTCACTTTGACCTCCAAAACACTGGTTTTACAAACATGTGCTACCTAAGGATTGAACAGAGTGCCATCTGAATTTGAGGTAAAATATCTACCAACTAAGCTATATTCCCAACTTGATTTAATGTTTTTAATAAAACATAATAGCATTGTTCAAAGTTCAGTCTATTTAATTTTAGGTCATTGATGTGTAAATAGTACTATCTGGTCTGTTTGTTTATCATGAAATTCAGTAAATTGTTTTCTCTCATATTCAAAACATGTTTTTAAATTGCAATTAATGTGCCTTAAAGAGTAGAAAATACATCTCTAGTTTGGTCCTTACAAAACCAAATGTTACTACCAAGTGAGATTTATTAGTTCGTCTGTGACCAATATAATTAAATACTGGGCAAGGCTCACTGGGCTCTCAACACCAACAGTGGCTGGACTTAGCATAGAGTTAAATGTAGCACAAAACACAATACACAGTTTAACAATAATAATAATAATAATATTGCTTTATAAAGACCCCACTACTTCTTTTTTGTTTGTTTGTTTTTGTTTTTGTTTTTTGAGACAGGATTTCTCTGTGAAGCTTTGTGCCTTTTCCTGGAACTCACTTGGTAGCCCAGGCTGGCCTCAGACTCACAGAGATCCACCTGACTCTGCCTCCCGAGTGCTGGGATTAAAGGTGTGCACCACCAACACATGACTGCACTGCTTCTTATAGGTTGCCAATGTGTTTTGTCAAACTTCTTCATGAAAATGAATAAGTGAATATTTGTTATCAGTATATCATACTAAAATTTCTAATTTGGAAAAATTTCTTCTTGGCTCCCTTAAGAACAACTGAAATTTAGTCTTCTAGGTTTGAGGAGTGCTGTTGGGAACCTGAGAATGAAACTCATCTTAACATGTTAAGTGGCAACAAGAACTATATTAATACCTATAGTTGATTGTTACATATAACCAAGATTAACAAAATATAATTTGCATGAAAAATAAAACATGAAATTTATTGACCTGATTTGTTGATTTTTAGAAATTTTTATTCATTAACAAGAGAACTCAAAATAAAAGTATCTAACCATTAGATAAAATCTAGTAAAACACCATGTTTTGTTCATTGTCATATGTACACAAATAAAAAAAATTAGTTTCTCAAACATCTAATCAGAAAGATGCTGTGGATATTGCTCTGTATAAATAAAATGCTGATTGGCCAGTAGCCAGGCAGGAAGTATAGGCGGGACAAGGAAAAAAGAGAATTCTGGGAAGTGGAAGACGGAGGCAGAGAGAAGCTACCAGCTGCTGCCATGACAAGGGAGATGTGAGGTTCCAGTAAGCCACCAGCCACATGGCAACTTATAGACTAACAGAAATGGGTTAATTTAAGATATAAGAGCTAGATAACAAGAAGCCTGCTGTGGCCAAACAGTTTAAGTAATATAAGTCTCTGTGTGTTTACTCGGTTGAGTCTGAGCTGCTGCAGGACTGGTGGGTGAGGCAGATTTGTCCTGACCGAGGGCCAGGCAGGACTGGAGAAAACTCCAGCTATAAAAAGAAATTTCATGGATGCAAATAGATGCATATCTATAGCCTTGCACAAAACTCAAGTCCAAGTGGATTAAAGACTTCAACATAAATCCAGTTACACTGAACCTGATAGAAGAGAAAGTGGGAAGTGTTCTTGAATGTTTTGGCACAGGAGACAACTTCCTGAATAGAACAATAGTAGCAAAGACACTGAGATTGACAATTAATATATGCGACCTCCTCAAATTGAAAAGCTTCTGTAAGGCAAGGGAAACTGTCAGTAAGACAAAATGTAAGTCTACAAACTGGGAAAAGATTTTCATGAACTCCACATCTGACAGAGGTTTGATCTCCAAACTGTATATAGAACTCAAGAACTAGACATCAAAATACCAAATAATCCAATTAAAAAATAGGATACAGAACTAAACAGAGAAATCTCAACAGAAGAATCTGAAATGATCGAGGTACACTTAAAGAATTGTTCAACATCATTAGCCATCAGGGAAATGCAAATCAAAATGACTCTGAGAACCATCTTATACCTGTCAGAATGGCTAAGATAAAAACACTAATGACAGTTTATGTTGGAAAGGATGTGGAATAAGGAGAACACTTCTTCACTGATGATGGGAATGCAAACTTGTACAGCCACTTTGGAAATTGATATGGCAGTTTTTGAGAAAATTAGGAATCATTCTATCTCAAGACCCAGCTATACCAATCTTGGGATCAAAGGATGCTCAATTATACCACAAGTACACTTGTTCAACTATGCACATAGCAGTAGTATTCATAATAGCCAGAACCGAGAAACAACCTAGATGTCCCTCAACCAAAGAATGGATAAAGAAAATGTGGTACACTTCACAATGGAGTACTACTCAGCTATAAAAACAATGACATCATGAAACTTGCAGACAAATGGATACAACTAGAAAAAAATCATCCTGAGTGAAGTAACCCAGACCTAAAAAGACAAACATAGTATGTACTCATGCATAAGTGGATATTAGGTGTAAAGATGGATAACCAGGCTACAATTCACAGCTCCAGTGAAGCTAGGTAACAAAGAGGGCCCAAAGCGGGATGCATGGATTTCCCTGAAAGGAGAAAGAGAAGAGATCTCTTGCATACACTGGAGGTGGGGGGAGCTGGAGTAGGGTGGAGGGCTGGTTGGGGGTGGGATAGAGGGAGAAAGTAATGAAAGAGGTATCTTGATGGGATGGGGTGCATTTCGGGGTTAGGGAGAAACCTGGTACCAGGGGCAACTCCTAGGAATCCACAAAGATGACCTCAGCTAAGAGTCCTAGAAATAGAGGAGAGGGTAGCTGAACTGGCCATTTCCTCTAATCAGATTGGTGACTACCCTAATTTTCATCAGAGAACCTTCATCCAGTAACTTGTGGAAGCAGATGCAGAGATCCACAGCCAAGCACTGGGCCAAGCTATGGGAGTCCTGTTGAAGACAGGGAGGAGGGATTGTATGAGCCAGTGGGGGTCAAGGTCATGAGAAATAAATATAAAAAATAATAAAAAAGAAACTTCATGGTACACTGTTAATGCCATTCATGTTTTTTATTATATTAAATTAAAAAAAAATCTTTGGATATGTGTTCTCCCAAAAATATGTGCAGAGGAATGGTCTCTGAGTGAATGGTCAGGACTTGTCACTGCTACCCCACCACATGCTGGTCTTGTTCAATTTATGAACAAAACCTACCATATCCAGGTCCTGAATACCTTTACTCTTCAAGACATCCTTATTTCCTTTCTTCCTTAAACTCAGAGAGAATTTCTTTCCCTCAATGTTTCTCATCACAGCCTTCCTCACTAGCTTGTAGACACAGATAACAGTCATGATTTGCCCAATAGACCTCTTAGGGCCTTTATTGGAGAAAGATGAAGGGATTATTTGGAGTAGCAAATTAATCCAGACCTCATTTCATCCACACAGGCCAGAACTGAAAGGCATGCTGACACATTTCTAGCAATTCTAACTTTCACTGAAACTTCTGCCTGATTTCTTATGAAGTCCATATGACAATGGAGTGACCATGAGAGGCCTGTGTCCCTCATGTCTTCGTCATCTAGGATATGTTTGCTACCTTTCAATGGCACCTCTTACACATCTATGAAGGATGGATAATGTATAAGGAACATGTGTTTAATGAAGATAAAAATAAGTTTAAGGCAACATTGCCTTGCACCAAACTGATCAAGTAATGAGTGACAATTCTTTCTATTTTCTTTCCATCAAATTCTCTCAATATTGCTAACCTGAGCAGAACATGAAACTTGAGGGAAGAAATTTTAATTTAATTTTGAAAATAATTTTGAAATATTATTTTTAAAATCTCAAAAGTGAGAAAGAAAGAGAAAGAATTTTCCATAAGTACGGGAATAGCTGTGGAGGTCAGAAGTGGGCATCAGATCCCTGAGAGCTAGAGTTACAGATATGGTTTCTGGAGACCTATCTACAGTCCTTTGGAAGAGATGCAAATGTTCTGCATCACTGAACCATCTCTCCAGCCCCTACTTTTGATTTATTCTTTTGATAAACCTTCACTGTTCTCTACAACTTAATGTTCTCCCATCACTTCATAAATATTCAGAACACCATGGAATATTACCTACTTCTCAGACTGCCAATCTAGGAAATATATGCCTTCTATGACAATATTAATAATGAATTTGAGAGGATTGTGCATTAGATAACTATATATTTTACATTAGAGCAGATTCAGACTTAATAAATGGATATAGCTTATGAGAAAAATGAGAAGAGGTGAGACACCTGCTAAAGCCTATAACCTTACAATTTCCACATCTTATTCTAAGTAAAGTACCCTTACTAGGTGATTCATTTATGTTCCAAGCATATAAATGTTAGCAAAACCAATCATTAAAACCCTTTTTATTATGAAATAGACAAAAACAGAATAAAAAGAAGTACATATTTTAAGAATATCTTTTGATTTTTAAAAAGAGAATTGAAAAACAAACAGGAATTGACTCAAGTTTACTTAGTTGACTAAATATGATGCTGTGAATGCAAAGTAATCTACAATATGTTAATTTAAATTATTATAAACTTATTTCCCACCAAGCAATAAAAAGAAAATTGTTTCCCATTCATCTATACTTAATAGAACACTATCTATGTTTCCTAAAAAGTTATTTCTAGGAGGTTTGAACATGAAAAGAGTCATATTCCTGCTGGCTTGTAGTATAGGGATAGATGGCCTGCTGATTGCCTCACTCCTTATAGGAGAACAGCAGGCATCTAGAGCAGACAATGTCTCTCCTCATTCCTCCAAGTTAAATGTGGCCTTCCTCCCAGTGACCTTTCCATACACCAGCACAGAGGTACACCTGTGACCTGCTGGTTGGCTGATCAGCACATCTGTGCAGAGGACAGTTGCCAAGATGTAGCAATGAGGCTCTGAGCCAGGACTTGTCACTGCCATCCAACCACATGCTGGTCCTGTTCAATTTATGAACAAAACCAAAGCCCTAAGACTAATGATAGGAAAGAAGACTGTAGCTCATCATATTACCAGTGATCACAGCAAAATGAACCTTGCAGAGCCAGAAACTGTAAGGCCAATTGGCTAAATTCCACAGAAAACTGGTTCTGAGCATGTTAATTGAGCATAAATTAATGTGAATGCTGTAATGATCCATGAGAATGTGAAATGATTGACTACATCATTTATCTCCAAAGCATGCAAAATGTGAGCCCCTTTCTCCTCTAAATGATTATGGAAAATACATAAGACCTAACTGGATATTGAAATAGAGGAAATAAAGCTGCAGAAGTAGGGTTGAAGAGTAATTAATCAACACTGGCATTACTAGAATGCAGGACATTCTTAAACGGATGACATTTTCAAAAAGCTTATAGTAGATGCCAACTGGATACAGCATTCACTGTGACATTTATATAGGGATTTTTCTTTTTCTGATTTGTAAATATGTTTTATCTACTGAAAATTAACAGTCAAATGTCTTTGAAAACTTAGTTATTGTTTAATTTCTCACTTAAAGGTGAATTTGTAATGGCTGTTCTTAGTGTAGCATCCACCTATATGATACTAAAATATTTAATGTTATCTGGAAATACTAAAAGTACAGATTATCATAATGTGTGATTACATTGTATGTGTGTGTGTGTGTGTGTGTGTGTGTGTGTGTGTGTGTGTGCATACACACACACACACACACACACACACACTTACACAAACACTGGTAAAGAATTGTAAAGAAAATAAATGGAGTTAACCCTGAGCCTCTTTATGTAGAGCAGATTGGCTTTGACCTCATAGAGATCTTCCTGCCTCTGCTTCCTAAGTGCTGTAATTAAAGGCATGTGCCACCACACCTGGCTCAATCCTGAACTTATAAAAGGCATTGAACTTTAAAACTGTTGGACATTTAATGATTGTGGGACTTTTAAAGTTGTGTTACATTTTATATTATTATATTAAAATGAAATCTTTGAGACAAACAGTAAAGGAAAGAATATCATTTAAAGTGCTGTGTTTAAGTGCCAATGACGAGGGATGAAATATGTTTAGGTTTAGCTGTTAATCTGTCATAACCCAGAGACACCTTTAATTGAGGAATTTCCCTGATTCAACTGACCTGTGGCATTTTCTGTGTGACATTTTCTTAATTGCTAATTGATGTAGGAGGGTCGGGACTACTATAAGTGATGCCATCTGGAGAGAGATGGGGCTGGGCTATATAAGAAAGGTAACTGAGTTGAGCAAGTCAGTAACCAATGTTTCTCTGTTCATTTGTGCTTTAAGTCCCTGCCTTGAATTGCTGCCTTGCTGTCCATGGATGATGAACTACATACAACCTGTAATATAAAATGAGACCTTTCCTCTTGAAGTTACTTTTGGTCATGGTGTTTATCACGGCAACAGAAAGCAAATGGATACATGCTCCCTCCTAGAAATTAATTAAGAGAATGCTGTGTTCAGAGGGTGTCTACTACTCACTAGTCTTCCACTCCTTCAAGAAACAATAGGGTCAGAACGGTGATGAGGTGAGACTATTTCACTTTCTCTCTCTTTTTGAGACTGAGTTTCTCTGTGTAGTTTTGGTACCTGTCCTGGATCTCACTCTGTAGACCAGGTTGGCTTCGAACTCACAGAGATCCACCTGGATCTGTTTTCTGAGTGCTGGGATTAAAGGCATGTGCCACCACCACCTGGCTTGCTTTCTTTTTTGATAGAAACTGTCAGTGTAATAAATTCCTAAGGTGAGAGAGGAATCAAACTTAGGTAATGATGTGACATGCTTATAAAAATCTGTTTCCTTGGATTAAATAACTAACTACTGAAAGATACATGGGGGTTATGGTAGAATGTCTTAGAATGAAAGAAGAGAAAATAACTTGTGAAGAGATGCCCAGTGATGCACCCTGGGACATTATATCTAAACAAGAATGTTTATATTAATATGATGTACAAAAGTTGACTTATCTGAAATCACAACAAAATTATATTAACAAAAAGATGCCCAAGTGAAAAAATAACAGGCAATATTCAAATGTGAATGTAGCTGAAAGTTTCCCTGTGTCCCAGGCTGCCAGCGGCCTGGACAAATCTCTCCCCATTGTGTCCCCCAAGTATACAGAGGCTTATATTAATTAAAACTGCTCAGCCATTATTTCAGGCTTACTACTGACTAGTTCTTACACTTAAACTCAGCCCATTTCTCTTAATCTATATATCACCACATGTTCCATGGCTTTACCTGTGTGACATTACATGTTGCTCCCTGGACGGTGGGCTGGCATCTCCTGACTCAGACTTCCTCTTCCCAGAATTCTCCTTAACTGCTTATCCCGCCTATACCTCCTGCCTGGCTACTGGCCAATCAGCATTTTATTTATCAACCAATCAGAGCAACATATTTATAGCATATAGAGTGACATCACCATCATGTGAATTAGTTAAATATTTGTGTACACACATCATAACAGAAGAAGAAAGTATAATTAAAATGTATTTGTGGTAGTAGAAAAAAAAAGTTTTACTGTAAATCCAACCAAAATGTTATAAAGGATGGACATTCAACATTCCTGCAGAATACAAAAATAAAGACTAAGTGAAATTTAAAAGTGTAGGACTATAGGAGATAAAGGATACAAATTAATTGTAAAGCTAGCAGATTCATTGAAAAATGAGGCTGAATAATTTAAATAGAAATGTATATGGAAAATGAAAAGAAGTTCCTAAGAATTTCACAGACAACTAAATGAGTAAAATGAAAACAAACTCATGAGCTTTCAGATGAAAGAGCTTATGCTTTTCCTTTGATGTCCATTGTAGAAGTTATCAATCCAGAACTTATAGAAGGTGCTAATTACAGTCATAAAACTGAATGAAACTGATTGGAGCAGCATACATCAATGCTCAGAAAGACTCACACATCTACAGATGACCTTCTCCTCCCTCCCTCACTCCACTCCACAGAGGAAAGCACTGAGGTGCAGACAGGATGGATGCCTTGGAAGGAATGCCAAGATGTTATGGGGCTGAGAGATACGGTAATGGGGATGGATTAGCTTGCCCTCCTTATTGTATCTAGCTTCCTAGTTAAGATAAATGAATTTTCATAGTCTATTATAGGTGAAAATTCAGAATATGCCACTGATCCTACTGAGATCTAGAAGACAGAGCCCTGCAGTTCCACATGATGTAACCCAGAGGCAGATGCATTAGCAGGAGCTGCTACAAACAGCACTGATTCACAGCAAGAAGTTTGTGCTATATAAGGTCAACGACCAAAGCCTGAACATCCTAGTGCTTTCATGTCAAGTCTATGTATAATAAAAAGGCAAAGACATATGCAAGCTGAAAAGAAACTACAGTTATATATATTTGAAACATTATAAGTAAACAATACTTTCTCAGAGAGTTCATGGCAGATCCCTGATGCTAGTGGTTCCTATGTGACCTGTGTATGCAATCTTGCCCATATGCTCTTCAGTAAGATGCCCATCTTTAATAACACTGAAACACAATACATTGTAGAACACTATTAAACATTTTAGGTTATTTCTATAGCTTTTCAGCACCCTATTTTATAATTTCTAGAAGTAAGTATATTCCATCAAAATTGTAATGTCACTTGTGATAGTTCATACCTTAATCTTAGCACTCTAGGGCCAAGGATTTAGGATCATGATTTCAAGCCCAGCCTGGGCTACATAATCAAATGTAGCTCAGTTGGTAGACTGCTGACCTAGCCTGCAGGAAACCATGGGTTTACCTACAGCACTGAATAAAGAGGGCATAGTGATGGGTACCTATAATCTCAGCCCTATGGAAGCAGAGGTAGGAGTGATCAGAAGTTCAAGTCTATCCTTGACTATATCGAGTTCAAGTCTACACTGGAGAACCTGGATACTTGAGATCCATTTGTGTTTTCATTCCTTCCTTTCTTTCTCTTTCCTTCCTTCCTCCCTTCCTTCTGTCTTTCTTCCTTTCTTCCTCCTCCTCCTCCTCCTCCTCCTCCTCCTCCTCTTCCTCCTCCTCCTCCTCCTCTTCCTCCTCCTCCTCCTCCTCCTTCTTCTTCTCTCTCTCTCCTTGCTTTTTAAGGACAACAACAAGCTTTTTCAATTGCTATAAATTTGCTAATCTAATGGATGGTCTCAAGAAACCCTGGGATAGACAAACTCCTTTAAATCATATTTGAACTGATCACAAGTCTTTTATTTGAAGACATCACCATCTGGACATAGGTCCAGTTGATAATGAGCATTTTGATATTCTTCAAATACGTTTTTTTAATTGTAAATGAAGTTGTACTTGAAGTAATCCTTAAGTACATGACTAAGTGTCCGAATGTATATGGATTCTTCAAATGATGAAGCAATAAAAAATCAAAACCAAATTAAAACGTTATGCTTCTAGAATTACTTCTTCCTCTTCTTTTGTTTTTTGTTTGTTTGTTTATTTGTTTTATTTCATTTTTTTGTTTTTTGAGACACGATTTCTCCGTGTAGTTTTGGTGCCTGTCCTGGATCTTCCTCTGTAAACCAGGCTGGCCTTGAACTCACAGAGATCTTCCTGGCTCTGCCTCCCCAGTGCTGGGATTAAAAGCATGTGCACAGCCGCCCAGCTAGAAATTACTTCTAAGACATAGGCGGTGAGTGCAAAACAGTGCTTTCAGAAAACAGCTTTAATTATGTTTCAAGGATTTTGTTGTCTTTTTTATGACAGGACACTGCTTTGCATTATTTGAATAAAATGCAGTATGTGCCAAATTCACTTGTACATTCTGGGTCATTAAGTAGTTAACATACAGTTAAGAGTATTCTGGATAAGTGAGACAGTTGATTAGCTTGATTTGTTTGGGAGGCATCCAGGCAGTGGGACCGGGACCTGTCCTCAGTGCATGTGCTAGCTGTTTGGAACCTGGGGCTTATAGAGGGACACTTGGCTCAGCCTGGGAGGAGGGTACTGGACCTGCCTGGACTGAATCTACCAGATTGAACTCAATCCCCAGGGGAGTCTTTGCCATGGAGGAGATGGGAATGGGGGGTGGGCTGGGGGGAAGGCGGGGGGGGGGGGGGGGCAGGAGGGGGGGAAAACAAGGGAATCCGTGGCTGATATGTAAAATTAAATTATAAAATAAAATTTAAAAAAAGAGTATTCTGATACTGCATGCCATATCAATTTTTAAAGTGGGACTGTTTCTTTCAAGTGTAATAACTTAGGGATTTCTCTCCTATAAACATTTGCTCTATTGCTTTGACAAAGTGCTCATTCTTAGAGATCATTTCTCAGTGCCTTGCATCTCTTATCCTTACCATATCCTGTGAAAAGTACAGATCAATAAGTTCCTACATACACATGGAGATGAAGAGCTGTGTTCATTTGTTTCCCTCTCTGTATCAAGCATATTACAAGTGTTTGGCCTCTTTAAAGTCTGACACTTGGTTGGGCATCAGTGCACCACAGTGTGAAATTTGAGCACAAAATTCCAGGGTGACTTCTCTTTACCTGTCCTCATATTTCCATCTCTTTTTCACTTGTCAAATATTTATGGAATGTCTGCATAAGGTGCTATGCTAAAGACACATAAAGAAATAAGAAAATGAATGGGTAGGGGAAGAGATGGCACATGCTCTATGAAGGCCAGTACATCAAAGGGTGACAATCAATCACTCAGGAGACAACATCTGATATTAAGTAACAGAACAAAGTTTGTAGGTGAAGTCTAAGGAAAATAAGATGCTCACAGGGTCACAGACTATTAGACCCAATCTAGAGAAGGTAATTCCCATTAGGAAAGACAGATTGAATAGGGAAATTAAGGAGATAATGATATCAGTCAGGCAAATGATTACTCAATTGTCGATGCTGAAAAATCATTTTTTTGAGGTAGGGATAGGTCAAGACAGAGTGTGCACCTGTGAGTTCCTTTGCATGTAATTCAGAATGTTCACTACTCTCTGGCTTATCATCATGTATTATCTATTCTATTAATGTCTTTGGAGTCTGATTTCCATGTGAATGGGCTTACTGGTCTGTTTGGTTGTTTCCTCTATACTTGCCTCAGAATTTTCCATCTAGATTTCCAGAGCATGGACTTCCCAGTTCTTCACGCAGCAATGACTCAATGAATGAGTAACTTGTCTTGTAAAAATTTCATCCTACCACCATTCCATAAGTCCATCTAAATTACTTTCAAATTCTTACCACCTTCAGTCACATCTTCCTTTCTTCTTTCCTTGTGTTGATTCATCTCTATGGATTTCCTATCATTACCTTCAAATAGATCTTTTAATGGAGCTCCATCTACAATGCTGGGTTTCTGGAAAGTCATAAACCTTCAAATAAGCATTAGCCATCTGTAAAGCATAGGCTTTAGGAACTTAAGCTAGCGATTGAGGCTGGTAATACCTTTTCTATTAACCCTATGTCTTTAGGCTAATTACTTAACCTCTATGTTTGCATTTACAAATACATGAAAATACAGCATTGTTTACTGAGTACAAAGTTTCATGAAATTTATCAAGAGATTAGAAAAAAACAATACATTGTAGGAGTCCTTGATTGAATAGTAACATGTGTTTTTGTCCATTCTTCATATTATGGTACCTACTCTGAAAACAATTATTAAGACTGTAATAATTAATTTTTCATTGAAAAAAGATCTGTTTTCTATCTATCTCTATCTGCTTATCTATCTATCATCTCTCTGTCTAGCTATCTATGTACATTTACACACACACACACACATGTGTGTGTGTGTGTGTGTGTGTGTGTGTGGATGATAAACAATGTTCATTTTATTGCACTGAATCACACAAATAGGACAGTCTATTCAGCAACAGTTCATTCAATATACATGAAATGGTTTCATAGATTTCAAATACAGAACCATTTCAAATAGAATCTTGAAATAATAAGCTAAGCTGTCAAATGCATAAAGTTTTCTTTCTCTTGATTGTCAAAGACTTTCACTTCTACATGGTGCATTTCTTTCTATGAAATACAGGCTATTTCCATTTAATTCTAAATAAAAACACCTCGACATTTTTTCTTTGAAAATAGTACAGCGGTTATAACATTTTCAATTCTCAGTGGTGTAACTTGTAAATAACTTCACTTTGCTTCTAGAGATTCTGCTAACATCATAGCCGAGATGATATAGGTAGAGTGGGTGTGAGTTTATTCAGTGTTGTCCAAAGCGGTTATGAAAACAATTGCACATTCTCATGTGAAAAGGCATTTCATCAATTCCGCCAGCTTTTGTAAATAACACATTTTCAAATGCTTCACATAAGAATGAAAAATATTTCACAGAGAATTCTTTAAAGATATTTTATTAAGAATGGGCTGAAGCTAGTGAATGCTACTTTCATTCATTCTTACATTCATTTTTATACTTAACCATCAAACTATGGCTACTGCTGAAAAAATGCTTAAAAGCACATGGAATGATTAATGGTGTAATAAGCAAAGTTAAAATATACTGTATGGGTAATACAATGGAGGTAAGCTCAATGTTCTGTGAAGATAAATGGTGGGGGTGGGTGCCTGGGGAGGTAGTGAGTCTGCCATGTGAGGAAAGTGAATTAGGACAGATTATCAGAACACCGAATTCCTAAATGTGTCTAGTGGAAAAGGTAGAATTGATTAGGGTGAATAATGATGCTATGGTATTCTAGACAGGACAATTCACATGTACAAAGCATGAAATGCAGAGTGGATTTACAAGTTTTCAATTTAGGACAAAAAAGGTAGAGAAGCTGGGTGGAAACTAAGGCTATGGTGAAACATCTTAAGCTCAGTGATGTGTGGGTCAACATGGTAAGACCAAAGAAGTTTTCTGAGTCTTAGAGTCATTATTCATCATTTATTTTTTGTATTTCACAGTGCAGAGTTTGTCAGAGCCATGCAGCCTAGTTTTGGATCAGCGTATGAATGCCTGTCCAAAGGTTCTCCATGAGGCAGAGCCCATAGAAGACAGTCTCTCATGTGACAAGAAGAGTGGACCACTGGGCAGTGCAGGACCTTGCTGAATTCATGAAGCTTGCAGGGTCTTTTCTCTCTCATTATATTGTTGATTCTTTTGACAGTTTTTTTTTAGTTTCACCTTGTCAATCATGCATTCAAAATCTGTAATTGTCCCTGGAAATTCTGTTCTTTTTCAAATATTTCCCCCTTAGAATCAGCAGAGGGCTAATGCTCCTTAAATTTCTTATCTGGAATGACGAACTGCAACTCCTAATCCTGGGAACTCTTCTGACTCAATAGAGGCAGTTAAAATTAATGAGTCTTGCTTTCATAATTGTTCTGAGGAAAAAGGTAGATAGAACCACTTTGTGGAGGAGACTAGTAGAACAGTAGTGGCAGGAAGTAATGGGCACATATAAAAACACAACACTTGGAACATTAACCATGTCTCACAGTTCTGGAAAGAAGTTTAAGGCATGCACACACAGAATAGAAAAAAAAAAGGCTCAGGATACATATAGTGCCAACTATTGAGAGTAAGTTCCCTGGACACCAAGCATATAGAAATGTATACATTGTTGGTAGGTTCTGATATACTCCAAGAGGAAAAATGCAATGCAAACTATGGGAAGGATAGATCCATTGTCACCATACACAGGAACTTAAATTGGTGGAAGAAGTATGGTATAGTGAGATGGGAAAAGAGTTCCTTATCAAAGTCTTCCTTTTATAGAGAGATTGAGACATGGGACCCTTTTGTGGAAAAGGGAACTGTATAAAAGCATATCTTGTAGACATGGAAGAATTGTTTGGGTTTGAATATTGTTGTCCCTAAGTCATTGTACACATGTCTATTACTTTTAACTTTATAATTGCAAGTAGCTACCAGCTGACATAAGTGTTGTAAGAGAATGATGTGTCTGACTCAATATTTAGTTAAGCTTGAAAAATGCTGAACGCTTGGTCTAGAATAAAGTTATGTAGGGGTGGGAAAGTGTATTTGGGGAAGCATAAAGGGAAAGAGCAAGGCTTTTATAATGATTACGACGTATTTCTTAAAATATGACATATTTCTTAAAAGTCAAAAATAGGACCCAATAATAAAACTGTTCATGTAAACATAGTAGAAAAAACTCTTTTTAAGTATAAATAAAAAGAGCTCAAGTTATTTAGGGCCATTTAAATATAATACACCTGGTGGTCAGAAATTTTCCTTGTGTCAATGCCCCTTTCCCACTTCAGGACCTGAACCTGACCCAAGGCTGGACTCCAGCAAGAGTTTTAATTTCTGTCTTCCAAGAATTTAAGTCTACTCTCCACTGGCTATTGCATGAAGCGATGAGGTCTATCTTGAGCCTAAATGAGGAAGAACAAAGTGAAGAGAGTTGCCTCAAAACATTGTCCAGAAGCCTTGACACAGGACACCAGAGGTTCCTACATTCTCTTCAGTGATATGGAGAACATAAAAGAGAGGAAGTAGGAATTTCAATTATGTGACCTAAACTTTCCTCAGAACCAAAGAGTGAGAGCCACAGATTGTAGATTAGGCCAAAGAGTCAGATGTAACCACCATCAGGACGCCCTGGAGAAATTCTAGGAAGACACTTAGCCCTCCTGAACCCCTCTCTGACCTGACATCCTCAGTACTTTCCACTTCCCTGGTGGTACCACTTCCCTGGTAGCCAGTAAGTTTTGGGTTGATTTACCTTCATCTAGTGCTGCTTTTGGAGTTGAATTTATTTCTAAGAAAGTGGTAGGAGGACCACGAGAATGAAACCAATAGTAGTGCCCTTCCCATCTTGAAGCCACAGCCATGTAAACCAGAGGGAATTTCCTGCCATCACAGTTTCAGGTGGTTACACTCCCTACCTCTTGCTCTAGCTGCCCAGAATCTTCTCTCTTTCTCTTTGAGCCTAACTTAGAGTACATCTCTGACGGTCCCTCACCCCACAATGATGCCCAGTTCTGCATTACAGAACTATGCTGGAGAAAAAGAAAGGTAAGAGCATTGCCAGGTTAGTCTTTCCTGAAATACAGTCTTCAATCCTTGTTCTGCTATTTATTCTTTGGAGTCTTTTTTTTTTTTTTTTTGGTATGTAGTCTCTAATCTCACATTCGCCGGGAGCTGTGACATTGTTTTGCTAGGTCTTCACCTGACAAGCTCCAAGGCCTGTCTCACATTTTTTTTTTTTTTAATTTTGCAATACAATTCAGTTCTACATATCAGCCACGGATTCCCTTATTCTCCCCCCTCCCGCCCCCCTCCCCTTCCCCCCAGCACACCCCCCATTCCCACCACCTCCAGGGTAAAGCCTCTCTGGAGGACTGAGATCAACCTGGTAGACTCAGTCCAGGCAGGTCCAGTCCCCTCCTCCCAGGCCGAGCCAAGCGACCCTTGTGAGATGTTTTGCTCATTCTGTCCAAGTACAGTACCTAATTCCATCTTGGATCAAAGTTACATAAAGATGGAAATAGACTCAAAGTTGGATTCTATTCCTCATGAAGTAAATATTTATTCTATTGAAATTTAGCTGGGTAGAGTTATTTAATTGAAAGATTCTCTTTATAAATACGACATGATTTGCTGAGCCGGTTATCTGTGGTATTACTGTGTAGACATGCCATTATATATGAACATGTCACCAAATTTTTCTTTAATATTAGTTCCATAATTTTATGTCATCTTGTTCCTAGTTATGATATCATTCCTATCAAACATAGTTATAACATAAATTAACACATTTTGGGTGGATTCAATAAAAATAGTCTTCATCATGTCTTTCAAGCACTTTGTGTGGCTCTCATCTAGTAAGCCTGAAAAGTATCATTTTGCTTAGGAAGGCATTCCCTTGTAAACTATTTATTTGATTTTACTTATGCAACCATAGAAAATTATTTTCTCATTGAACAAACTCAAGATGAGTAACAAATTGATTTTTTTCACAGTAATTCTTATGAGTATTTCTGCCAAAATCATTTACCAGTGAAAATATTTTTCTCAAAATATGTGCTGTTGTTATTAACATGGTTAAAGTTGTTTTATACTAAGACGTTTCCAGCTTGCCAAGTATGAGTTGGTTTTGTTATTGTCTGAACTCTGAAGACACCTCGTGGTACTTTGTCCTACTCTCAACTCCAATGATTTCCATATTAGATGCATTCCAAAAAAATCCTCTGGATTTTGTCTTGCAGTCCCATACCTACCTAATACTAGAGTCTGGTAGCATATAATCATTTATTGCTACATGCATATGGAAGGACTGAGTTAATATCTAGATTAAAAGAAGGCTGATGATTTGTGGCTTCCTGTTTTCCCCCTTTGCAACATTCACTTGAAGAACTGTTAAGCATTTTTATATGTTAGGTGTGTGTGTGTGTGGGGGGGGGGGTCAGGGGCTCTCTTAAGGATTACATAAAACACCAGGCCTAACCTGCTCACATTGTTGACAGGGTAGTGCTTAGACCAAACAGCTGAAACAACACAGTTTGGTTGACCATGGATAAAGCAGAAGTAGCATCAGTGTAACCATACTCATGTGTCCTCCTCTCACAGCCGTGTCCTAATTTCACAATGATTAGACCACATTACTGGGAGAAGGACCTCAGGAGACTTCCATTCTGTGTGTCTACAAGATTTGTTTTTCTTCTCCTCAATGTTAAAACTTATTAAGCATGGCTCTGGCTGAACTGGATTGAGTTCTAGTTTCGTCATCAACCCAAACTGAAAGATTTGCTGCTAGTGTGACACAGAAGGGCTGTATAAAGATACGTCATCTTTCCTGCTATGACTGCTTCTCCTCACTTCACATTTATCTGCTGTCATCATGCAGGGCAGTTAGTCATTTATTCACATTTCTATATGTTTGATTTTTTAGAAAAATCTATATTTTGTGACACATGTATGTTTATTTATACTTTATTTCTCTTCTAAGATTCAAAAATGTATGTTCACTTCTATCATAAATTTTACCTAAAATATCATTGATGTGGTATATTTTATAGTTCTGATTTCAAAATGATGTTGCCAATATTTGTGTATCAAATGTTGTCAAGGAGCATTTTAAATTTTAGCTACAGAATTTTATGTTACAGTCAACTTGTCATTCTGTTATCAATACATGAACTTGTTTATCTATGATTCATTCATATTATAGACTGTTGATTTTGATCTAATGGTAGTCTCTGTGATAGATGATAATTCATTTCCTTTAATATTTCAAGAATGAAGTACCAATAATTCCATTAGAATTAATTAAAAACTTCATAATTTCAAGAATACCTTGCAGCACATCTTGTGAAATATGGCAAATGGGGATTTTGATGCACTATTCAATGACAGAAAGCCACAGTAAAATACAGAGTAAGTGATTGCAATGTCTAGATTCAAAACACATAAATTTCAAGGTCACAAGGAGACTGAGGTGAAGCAAATCTTAAAAAATGAAAAGCAACTTATAAAGGCGCTGTTGGAGCTAATGCACCATAAAAGGCAAGTATTTGAAAACCCAGAATGACTGGGCTGAGCATGGCTACAGAAGTGAGAAAACACAGTTTACACGTGTGCAAAGAGATCTAGGATCCAGGAGTAAGGACAGGCCACACGTAAGTGCCACAGTTTCAAAGAACATATAATATCTCCTAGTTTTGGTCCCTTCCCTCTATGGCATAAAACATACAATGGCCACAAGCCTTTTGTTTATTGTCTTCTTGATTGTGCATTTATAGTTCTTATACCATTTGGAGGTATGAGAATAAGGCCATTCTAGTTTGGTTGCACACCCTAATAGCTATTTGTATGTAAGTGTGCCTATATAACTAGTATATATTTTAAAAACTATAAATAAACTCAACATAATATATCCAGAATTCCAGACAACGTTCTGATAATATGAACTCATAATCTAATGCCATCAACATGGGACAAACACCACTGTAATTGAAACTCCACATGCAAAGGAAGACTGAGGCATTTATGCTCTTACAACTGATCGAAGTTAGAAACACAGAAGAACGCCAAAGAGAGAAATGACATCCAAATGAAGCCAGAGAGAAGGGGCAAGCCATCTACAAGGGGTTATCATCTAGAAAGCAGATAAGCTAAAGTCCATCGTTTGGTATTTTCAGTATGCTGGGAGGATGTAACTACTTTCTAAACTCATAACCTCAGGAAAAGTTTGAGAAAAAAAACCCAACATCAGTCAAAACTTAAACCCAAAAAGTAAGGATTAGAGATTTTTAAAGGAAAATGTCTGAAATGGAAAAACATTCAAGATAAAATGATGAAGGCAGAAATTTTAACTAATTAAACTTTAAAACAAACCACAAAAATTAGAAATAATATTTCTTCTGTAGCACTTATCACAATAACTTTTTGTTATTGTTGATGAGAAGACATTTAAAGAAAGAGAGAAGTGAGTTAGAGATTCCTGTGTCTGTTTTCAAATCCTCTTTATCAAAAGTGAGAAATCAGTCATTTCTTAAGTATCCATGTGTGGTTTTGGTTTCCTTTTCATTTTGTCTGAGTTTATAGAGAAATGGAATCATTTCTAATGAAGTCAAACTTTTAAAAATAATTCTAAAGTGACCTATTACAATATGTACTCATTTGAGAGAAGTGCTACAGTTAGTTATAAAACATAATTTTAAATAGATTTATAATTCTTTCACATGTAAGATACAATTGTGTTGTCTTTCAAAATAATGTATTAATATTCCCAAATAAGGAAAGCTTGGAAACATATCAATAGGTGCAATATATGAATAATCTTGGGACATGACAATTTATTATTAGCTATTAACCATAAAATACAGTTGAACTCGAAGTAGAAAATGGGAGAGTTAAAAAAAAATTCTTCTCAGTGTTAAATTCTAGTGTTCTGTATTTTTATATTCTGTATTGATAAATTGTCATACTTGAGCTATATATGCATTATGTTTTTTCATCTTCTAAAGATACAAGGAAAATTGTCCATCTATATAAATATTTATTGAGTTTGTACTACCTATCAGACAATGGCATATATATAATTCAGTCTTTGATGCAATGGTCTTCATTACTTTTCTCAGTTCATGGATTATGATACCAAGATTCAGACCAGAAGTAACTTGTCAAATTGTCACAACTAGAATTCTCAACTCCATCTTTATTAATCTAAACCACTACTTCAGTTAAAGAGGTGAGTGTGTGATTACCAGTACTAAAATAGATAAGAAGCAGTCTATTCTATTAAGCACTATGAATAACTACATATTTGTATTCATGTCACTAATAATAGATCTAATGTCTCCAAGTAGAATTGTTCCTTTCAACACATAACAATTTCATAACAAATTTTAAGACCTATCAACTTCATTGCTGAAGTGTTCACTTGAATATATATATATTTCAATATGTGAATTTCATGCATCTCTCATCCTGGAGGGAGTTTTAAAAATGTATCTTCTGCAGAAACTCTACCAAAAAGTAACAGGTTGAACCTGTTCAGTGTATGCTAAGAAAGAACAGCTGCACAAGGGTGGCCCTGGAAGGGGGCCCAGTCAGTGTGAATCTAGAAGGCAACTAACAGGCTGCTGTCCTTTATTTGGGAGAGAAGAGGCATTTGTTTGACACAGTGCCTCAGGGTGAGGCAGCTTTGTTCAGCAAGGATTAGGCAGGAAATAGTATTCCTCATTGTCCTGATGGGCAAACAAGAAAGCTTTGAGCAAGCCACCCCTGGATACAAATAAAAGGCTGAAGAACAGTGTGGGGGGAGAATATGACAATCTTAAAAAGAAGTCAGTTCCCTTTATTTCGGAGACATGAAGACCTGTGTTTCAATGCTCAACAAGTTCATGAATATTCATTGTTATCCACCTGGTTTTCCCAAGGAAGCTTACCCTAGTCTTGTCTTTATGTGACTGCTTGGGTTTGCTTACACGCTTTGTTGCCTATCACAGCATCTCTGTGATCAAATATGCAGTTAGACACACTCAAGGATTGATGAATTACTTGCTTGAAGAAATTAATGTGCTACTGTATTCAGAATTAAACATGCACTTACGCATGAATGCCAATATACTTGATAGCACTAGAAAACTGAAGAAGCACAATCAAAATTCTTTTTGTGTGTAAAATATTGAACTCAGAGCTCTTTCTTGTATATAGTTTTATTGCACATCATGAAGGATAAAATAAAAGACTTTTAGGTCTAGATCACAGCATGCAAAAAACATCAAAGAGACAGGAGTCTACCTTTGGAGGGCAGAATTAAATGATGTAGACTGCAGACTAAGAAACTACAAAAATAAAATAAAAATAAAGAAAGTGAGGTTTGAAGAAGGAAGGGTTCTGCATTTATGAAGGCTAAGGATGTACTTTACTGAATTCAGTGAAGAAAACCTCTTTTGAACGAAGCAAAAGAAAATTGAAAGCAAATAAAACCAGCTTTATTTGGTTTAGGACAGTGGTCCTCAACCCTCCTAATTCTGTGACCCTTTAATAGAGTACCTCATGCTGTGGTGACCCACAACCATAAAATTATTTTTGTTGCTACTTCATAACTGTAATTTTGCTGCTGTTGTGAATCATAATGTGAATATCTGTCTTTTCTGATGGTCTTAGGTGACCCCGTGAAAGGGTCATTTGACCCAAGACGTTCTGGCTTAAGGTTAACAAATTCATGAGGTTCGCTTTTACAGTCTGCACTGCCATAGTCAGAAATAGGAGTCATCTGAAAAAAAAGTCTGAGCATACACAGCTTGATTTTTAGTGAATAGCCAGGAAAACAACAGGACATTGAACTAAGAATTTCTGTTTGTTTTTGGCTAAAACTGAGCTAAAGAACTTCAACAGTAAACCAATGGCACTAATATTGCAATGTCACTTGCATGCTATCTCAGAAACCAGTTTATTCATGGAATCTGTCCCAAATAATCATAAAATCATGTTCACCTTCAATGTTGTCAAAATGTATGTTTTCATTTGAAAATAAACTGATCAAATACAAATGTATGTCTCCAGGAAAAGACAGAAATCATTCACACACACACACACACACACACACACACACACACACACACACACACACACAAAAATTATGTGCATGTTGCATTTCAAGAGCATAATAACTTTAATATGTGCTCATTATTTAACTTTTAATTACATATAATAATTCTGGCTTTCTTCTATCTGTATTAGGCTACATTTTATAGTTTCAAGACAAAAATCACGTCTTCTCTTTAAAGTTTGATTGAATAGCACTTTCTAAAAAACTAGAAGAATACTTCATATATCAAGAATGTCTAACGATTTTGAGTGGATGGTTTTAATTAACACCATTGATACTGACAGTAAACCATTAGCATAGGTCTAATTATGATATAATCAGTAGTTGGGCAGATACCTTCTGACGACAATATAATGATGATTTCTAGTTTGTCACCACGCACAAGACCATCTCCCTTTTCCAGATCACAGAGTCCCCTCCAGTTCTCAGGAATCTCTCACTGACCCCCCACATTCTGTGCCAATGCTCCTGTTTAGCTCACCATTCTTCAATGCTCCTTTGATTGGGTGTACAAAGATGTCCATTGAGTTTTCATTTCATCCAAATAATCTGTAAAGCTCTGTTGGGCTATATTTAGAATAGTTTGAGCTCACCCCTCAGCTTTTGGTCTATCACTTTTAGCTCATCGTTTCTTGTCTACAAAAGAAATTTTATTTTCCTTGTGACAATAATAGATGAGATTGGTGTTAGTCTCAGAAAAAAACAAGTGATGCATGCTTTACACTCACAGGGCACTTTTCCATATGCTGGATACTGCAACCCTAAACAACTCCCTGGGAACAGACATTATTCATATATTTATTTGGAGCTAATGTGAATCAGGTTTAGAAAAATGTTTATAATTATGTGATCAGCATATGCCAGCTCCTGTGTTCTAACTCTAAACCCCATGGAGACAACACTTAGTCCCTCTGCCATGTAAACCAAGGACCCTGATCAGAAGACAATTATTTTCGTGAGGTCCCATCAAAAAAAATATTGATAAAGACAAGGGTGTAAGGGATATTTTTACATCAATGAGTAAAAAAATAGACATAGAATATAAAATGTACATAAAATGTACACATAAATGAAAATTTTTAAATTTTCTTGTTAAGTTAGTATCCTGTGTCATGTCTTCAGAATCCATTAACTCTTTGGCAAACTTGAACTTCACATTCTTTTCCTGTATCATGACTCAATACATTCTGAGTAATCAAAGGTCTAACGAAACTGTAAATGTACTAATAGGTGTAAGTAATTGAGTTAGATAGGAAATCATCCATAAACAGTTTACCTATAAGAATGTCTAACATTTAATTCTTTCACTGAAATTTACTCCTTTTACTTTCAAATAGATCATTTGTTAATGGCTACATTTGTGTCACACCTGTACACTTGGTAGCCATATTGGTACATTTATACACAGAGGCAGGGGCAGTTTATTAGAGGGTGGCTTCATGAGTGAAATCAATTAGACTTGATTGCAGTTTCAAAGCCCCAGCCATTATCATGAAAAAAGTGAAACCAACTCCTGCAAGAGCCCACAGCTTGGTACAATGTTTCTGTGAATTCATGGTGCTACTGCACTTTAAACATAAAATTTCCTGTCATGGTATTCCCTGTCTGCCTTTGAATGACTCCTACCCTACAAGAATATCAGAAAACAGCAAAATAATAATACTTCACAAGCCAAGGGATGACTAACCCACTTAAGTATCTCTCTCTTCAGACAGATAAAAAATGCCAGCAGTTAAGCAGCTGATATATCAGTACTCACAGCAATGGAAGGATATTTGCAGGGATATGCACCTCTATCAAACATTATTTTTCCCATTATTGCTTGGAATTTATGTAATTTAATTAACTTACGCTTCATTGGCATTTAGGAAATGAACTGCTTCTTAAGTGAGCACTGGATTGGATCTCCTTAGAATTCCATTGCACAAGAGTGCTGTATAAATCTAAGTCTTTCAATAAAATCATGCTTTGTTATAAATTGGTTTGAAAAATTTTAAACTGTTTTATAAATTTACCAGCTTTAAATAAACTAGTTATAGTCACATTGTGAAAACATGGTTTTATGAGTTTGGGAATTAATTAAACTCAAATGACTAAATATAAATGTGTGTGTATGAAGACACATATCTGAAAATGTGTGTTTATATTTTTAATACAGTGTAATGTGAGGAACTAAGAAAATACCATAAAAGTTACTATTAGCTTTGTAAGTTTGAAACATTCTACAATCACCTGGGAAAAGACTCTCAATGGTGAATCCTCTAGATTAGGAGTTCTATAGACATGTTTGTGGACATTATCTTGAATAAGTTAATTGAGATGGGAAGGCCACCTACTCTGGGTGGGGCCATTTTCTGAATGAGATCCAGTCCTGTAGGAAAATAAAGTGAGCTAAGCATATATGCATGGGTGCGTTAACCCATTGATCCCTGTTTGTGCTGTGGATACAATGTGACTGCCGTCTCAGATTTCTGCATTGTTATTTCACTGTCACGTAGACCTGGGAGCTAAAGAAAGCCTTTCTCCTGAAGTTGCTTTTTTTCTGGACACAACAGCAATCAGCAATGGAAAAGGGACCTGAGACACTAAGCTTACAGTTCCATGAATGTTCAAGAGTTGATGCATTCTCACAACCTGTTCATGTTCCTTCCAGTCAATGATCTTATATGTTGGCTGCATTCGTGTCTGCTGCAATGGTGTCTGCTGCAATGGTGTCTGCTGCAATGGTATCTGCTGCAATGGTGTCTACTGTAATGGTGTCTACTGTAATGGTGTCTGCTGCAATGGTGTCTGCTACAAACAGCATCTGCTGCAATGGTGTCTGTTGCAATGGTATCTGCTGCAATCGTGTCAGCTGCAATAGTATATGCTACAATGCTATCTGTTGCAATGGTGTCTGCTGAAATGGTATCTGCTGCAAATGTGTCTGCTGCAATGGTATCTGCTGCAATGGTGTCTGCTGCAATGGTATCTGCTGCAGTGGTGTCTACTGTAATGGTGTCTGCTGCAATGGTGTCTGCTACAAACAGCATCTGCTGCAATGGTGTCTGTTGCAATGGTATCTGCTGCAATCGTGTCAGCTGCAATAGTATATGCTGCAATGCTATCTGTTGCAATGGTGTCTGCTGAAATGGTATCTGCTGCAAATGTGTCTGCTGCAATGGTATCTGCTGCAATGGTGTCTGTTGCAATGGTGTCTGCTGCAGTGGTGTCTGTTGCAATGCTGTCTGCTGCAAACAGCATCTGCTGCAATGATGTCTGATATCTAAGTGTTAAAGGCACAGATTAGTTTCTTTTCTAAATTTGTCTGTATAAACTCCAAATGAAAATTATAAATTTCGTTATGGAAAACCAATGCCAAACTTAGTAATATCCTTGGCCTAAGATTTGGTTATAAAAGCCAACTTATGAAAATTATTTGATTATTAATTAATTGATGTGACTTGTCAGAACATGGATGTTTAAGAAGACAAGCCCTGGTTTCTTTTCTCAGGATTGCAAACCAAAAGCCCAAACCAAAATAAAAATTAAAAAAATAAGCTTTAGAAGTATTTTGATAAAAGGAATCATTGTAGTTTGTTTCTTCCTTATCTCATTACTCATGATAAACTATTACCATATTTAAAGTTCTTAATATTGTGCCTACTCATAGCCCCACTCCTGGTACTAGCCTGGTTAGCTCAGTCGGTAGAGCATGAGACTCACAGGGTCATGGGTTCATGCCCCACACTGGGCGCCAGATATTGGTTGTAGTATTAAGGCAACTCCTTGCAGTTAAAATGGAGGTTTATTTTGTGGTGTACCTTATAAGTAAAGGGATAGGTTACAGGGTCCAGGAAAAGTGTATTACAGTCTAGCGGTGTTCTCTGGAAAACTCTGCTCAATCTACCTTCAGGGTCCAGGATCCAGGAACCAAGAGAGCTGGCACATCTGGATCTTGGGTCTTAAGGTTTCCTGTCTCAGCCCCACCTTTTAGGTGTGACAGTTACTGAAGCCTCAATGGGGGTAGTACTTCCAGGTCAAAGCTGGAACAGCTACCCACTACAGTTCCCAATATGATTTATGATATTTGACTTTACAATATTTAGACAGTAAAAGCTGTGCCTTGATATACTATATGTATACCAGTCATGTACTAGACAGAGCATATTGCCATAGTCCATACTTAGCCATATGATCACAAGTGTGAACCACCAGCATTCTGTGGTATAGATTATGACTAAGCTAGGGTGTTCAGAAGGCCAGAATATTTAGTGCACTTTTGTTATAGCGTTGTCAAGTCATGATGAACTTATTGGGATACAGCAAATGTCAAGCATCATCTGTACAATACTGCAGGCAAACACGTAAAAGATGCGTGCACACCAAATCATGGATTCGCAGAGATGAGAAACTACACTTTCTTCATCCCCAAGTTTTCCAACGGTTAATACACAATATCATTTAAGACACAAATATATAATAAAAATATACAACCTTAGTGAACATGGAAGGGCTACTAGAAAAGCATATGTGACTAAGAAAGGGTGATGACTTCACATCCAATTAACTCTGATACTGATCACCTCATTCTTCACAACCTGGTACTAGCTTCTTTTGTCACCTTATAAACTGCAAAACAGATAATCATTTTAGGAGCTGGGGGGTGGCTCAGTGGTTAGGAGCACTGAATGCTCTTACAGAACCTGAGTTTATTCCTAGCATCCATATACTAGCTTATTACCATCTGTAACTCCAGTTCCAGGGAATCTGATACCTTTCTTCTGGCCTCTCCAAGTGCCTAGCACTCATGTAATTCAAATACATGCAGACAAAACCTATCTACATAAAATAAAAATAAATAAAGCTAAAAGAAAATTTTAATATCATCTCAATTATATAAAAATATACATTATGTCACAAAGTTCTTCATAAACATAGACATAGTAATATGTTTAAAGTGGGAGAAGATAAGTCTGATGATGTTGACATGGACAAATAATAAGTTGCCAAATTACATTTAAAAATTACTCTAGGCGGGCAGTAGTGGTGCACGCCTTTAACCCCAACACTCAGGAGGCAGAGGCAGGCAGATCTCTGTGAGTCTGAGGCCAGCCTGGGCTACAGAGTGAGTTCCAGCACAGGCTCTAAAGCTACACAGAAAAACCCTGTCTCAAAAAACCAAAAAAAACAAAAAGTTACTCTACTGACCATATCCATAGAATTCCAATCAGTATTTCTCCCAAACTATATAATATATCACAGAGGTTTTATGGAATGATTTGTCTCTTTCCAAAAATCATAACCTGAAGGCATTTGGAGGTGGAACCTTTACCTTGTGGGATTAGATACCAAAGTTAGAAATAACTGTGCTGTGCAGCCACATCTGCTGTGGCACCTCTCTGTTGGACTTCCCTGAGCTGTTGATTAAGTTAGTGCTATTGGTGGTGTGTCATAGTATCAGGAAATAGTCACACATGGAAAAATTATTTCAAAGTAATAATAAAGACTGGGCAACTGAAAAGAGGCAAAACAATCACTTACCATAAGCTTCCTGCATTTTGCAGGATCTGTCTTACCTACTCACACAAACTTCAGTTACAAGCAGATGACTTGATTTCATGCCTCCTTGGAAAAGAGTCAGGAAGTCTCTTGGCAAGTGACATTTTTATGGACTATTAATGATATAGTTTATTCTGGAATTACTTAAAAATGTGTTTAGTTCCACTTTTCACAATGATTATAAAATATTAAAAACAATTACTTTTAGCTAGTCACATCATTTGGAATACTGTCTGGTAAACTTTTGGCACATGGGTAACATGTAAAACTGGTCCTGATGAAAAAATATTCCTTTATGAAAAACAGAAATTTTTTTTCCTGTGAAACATATTGACTTTGGTCCGTTTTAGGAATCTCAGACAGTCTTATATCACCTTCCACATGAGTTATGCCATCGTAAAATAACATGGGGATTGTTCCTTTGGGGATATATCTAACAAAGAAGTCAAAACATACATATTACATCCAAGCACACCTTGTGAAGTCATGAAATGTATGTATAGAAATAGGCTCTTAGTCTTCTTGTAAATGTTCCGTTAATAACTATGCCAATCTCAATTACAAATGCATTCCATTACATACATTTCATGAAATCAGTTGGTTATCTCATGTGCCAATAGTCTCATAAGAAAGTTTGTATTTCAGGAGAAAATAATTCTCTTCTTTCTCAAAACATTCTGTTACCCATGAAGAAATGACAAACTGAGGTGCTAATATTAAATGCTGGTAACACATGAGTGCTCTGCAGGGAATGTTCTATGATGATCAAGACAGTCTTCCTCTATGCATGTGAATACCCATTAGCTACATTTAACTACCAAGCACATGAAATGCAGCAGATGACACTTATGTAATGGAATTTAAATTTTACTTAATTAAAAAAAATTTAACTTAAAGACTTACAGGTGACTAAGTGGTTATCATTTGGGACAGCACAGTACTAACCATATCATGAATTAAACAGTGCACTTATCTGCCCAGTCTGAAGCTTTCTGTTTATATGAGTATAATTAAAGATCTATAAGTTGAGAAAAAATAAACTGAAAGTTATCCTGGTTTAAGGTATTGGGGACTAAAACTTAGTTGAATTCTGCTCTATTTTTTTCTCATTGCCAACCAACAAAGCAAATATTATAGAGCTAAGAATTGTGTCATTTTATCTTCTCAATATAAAATATGTCATACTTGAAAGGCAGATTTTATGCTGTATAAAATATAAATCATAAGTGGTATTTTCATAACATATATAGCTATAATTAAAATGACATTTATTAGACTAGATTTTTTTTTGGTCTTTTGAGACAGGGTTTCTCGGTGTTGTTTTGGTGCCTGTCATGGATCTCACTCTGTAGACCAGACTGACCTAGAATTCACAGAGCTCCGCCTGGCTCTGCCTTCCGAGTGCTGAGATTAAAGGTTTATACCACCACTGCCCGGCCTAGAAATGGTTTTTAATATCTTTTCTGGTAGAAGTCAAATTAGAAAAAGACCACTGCTGGTACTATGACTTAGTGAGTGAAGTCCTTGGTGCCTTGCCTGGTGACTGGAGCTAGATCCATGGGTCCCACATGGAAAGGAAAGAACTGCTACTATTAAGATGTCATCTGATCTCCACATGTACTACACACACACACACACACACACACACACACACACTAAAATAAAATTTATTCTCATTGAAGCTTGTCAGTTTCCTTTGATGGCCCATATAATTCCATTAAGGAACCAACATTCAAATCAATGTCAAATGCTTCAGCTTCAATTGTATTGGTAAGTTTAAATGTATAAAGGAATTAAAGATGTAGAGAAGCAGCACTGAACGAGATACAGCTTGAGAATTGCTCCTCTAGGAGCAGTCTAGGAAAGTCTGGATCACACACACCTCCAAGTGTGTCTTTCTACCTGAATGATCCCACATTTGTCATCCTTATTATATAAGTTTTCAAATTATCTTTTTCTTTTACTCCTCTGCAATAAAGCAAGCCTATAGTAATTCAAGCTAATATCATAGTATTATGTGCATTTTCACCATCAAAAAACTTTCTGATTGTTTTATTAATGGATATGTTGGTTAATTTCTGTTTGCACAATTCTTTTGTATATATCAGAACTGAATTAGAAGAAACATAACGAATGAATTTTTTCATGCCCTGAATGAACTTGTGATGTTGTCTTGGAAACAAAATATGCTTTAAAACTTAGAGAAAAGGAACTTAGCATTGAGGATAAAAAACTATACCTCTATTTTTCTCACTGTATTTCTGCTAGGGCTCAGCTGGCCTCTAGCAATTAACACTCAAGTGTATTTATGGAATAGAAGTTACATGAGTAGCATTTAATTGGCATGTTGGCGCCTGGATTAACTTCTTGCAGTACTGTTAAGGTTCTGTCATTCACGTATTCATAAAATTTATCATCGTTGCTAAAAAGCACACAAAACCAAAAGAACTTCAAAACGATTGGAATCTGTTGTTATGCTGATGTGCGCTGAGGTTTTACATAGTTTTGCCTCTATTAAACTCCCGAAGAAATTTCCTCTTCTGTCCCTCTGTCCTCTTCCATGTTTAACTGTGGATTTTGAGTCTGTATGCTGATTTTTTTTATGCCAACATGCAATAACTTATTTTTTTGTTTTCTTTTTTATTAAGAAAAATTTTTTGATTCATTTTACACACCAATTAAAAATCCCCCTCTTCCCTCCTCCCACCCCTCCAGTCTCCCCCCTCAACCCACCCCCCACAACAAGACAAGGCCTCCCATGGGGAGGAATATCCAGTAGAGGCAAGTCCAAACCCTTCCCCCTGCATCAAGGCTGAAGGAGGTGTCCCGTCATAGGCAGTGGGCTCCAAAAAGCCCCCTCCTGTACCAGGAATGGATTCTGATTCTACCTCCAGGGTGTCCCCCAAGCAGATCAAGCTACACAATTGTCTAGCCATGTAGCAGGCCTAGTTTGTAGTGTCCACTGAACCTATGTTGTTCCACTTGACAAGTCCTTAAGCGCATCTTTCAAATCAATATTCAAAGTGCATCTGACCTACGGTAGTCCCACTCAAGTCAGTCTGAAGAGCGAGGGCAGCTGTTAGCATTTTGATTACGGTCATTCCTCCCCTCTTCTCTACCAGATCTAAAAGCTCCTAAGGAGGAGAACTGGTATTTGTTGCTGCTTTATTGAGTAATCATTCATCCTCTCAGAAGTCATGGTTTAAATACAATACAGTAGTGGGTAAAGGTGGATCTAATTTCCATGATGACAGAATTTTCAACATTAATCAAATTCTAAAATAAATGAGTGCATGATTACAAACCTAACCTGCATTATAATGAAAAAAATGAACGTAAGAGAAACAAACATGAAGCATTGCTCAAACTGGAAAGGGGAGCATCATTAAAGTACCTTCCTCCTTAAATAATGTGATTGAGAAGAAATGACCAAATAAAATAGTGGGATCTTAATCCTGACTTCAATATGAATTGTTAGATACTTAAAAGTCAAGTGGTCAATATAATAAATGAATAATAAATAAGTTTGGCTTCTTGTTGAAAAAAGTAGGAGGAATGGGAAGTAAAATAGAGTCTAGGAGGAGAATTAACTGGTTACCATAGTAATCCTAGGGAGAGAATGCTAGATGGGAACAGAGTAGGAGTTGCATACAGAATAGTAGGGCACATTGAAATAGATTCTGAAAGGAACTCTGAAACTTGGTAAGAGGACACAGAGGCTTTTCCAAAATTGTCCACCACACACCTTATACCCTTTGTTTTCTATCCAGATCCTTGTCATCAAGTGCAAATTTAAGTTCCACCCCTATCCTGTGGTGATATTGTGTTCCCCAAAATATTATGCACTCTAATAAACTAATCTGGGTTCAGAGAACAGAACAACCATTAGATATAGAGGCCATAAAATGTTGGCGCACACACCTTTAATCCGAACATTCCAGAGGCAAAGATCTGCCTGGATCTCTGTGAGTTCAAGGACACACTGGAAACAGCCAGGCATGGCGACATGAGCCTTTAATCCCAGGAATTGATGGCAGGAAGCAGAAAGGTATAAGGCGTGAAAACCAGGAACTAGCCTGGCTAAGCTTTCAGGCTTTCGAGAAGCAGTTCAGCTGAGATCCATTTGGATGAGTACTCAGAGGCTTCCAGTCTGAGGAAACAGGATCAGCTGAGGAATTGGCAATGTGAGGTAGCTGTGGCTTGCTCTGTTTCTCTGATCATTCAGCATTCACCCCAATACCTGGCTCTGGGTTTATTTTCATTAATAAGACCTTGTAACAATTCGTGCTACACTATCCAACATTCATTATCTTTTTCCCTTTTCCTAATGATGGAAGCCAGTGAATCTTAGGAAGGATTTCAGGTCTCAACCCCAGGAGATAGTCCGAGATTATCTAATTTTGATAGCTTCAAGTTTTGTTAATCAGTATGAAAGCTTTTGTGTGTGTGTGTGTGTGTGTGTGTGTGTGTGTGTGTGTGTGTGTGTGTGTGTGTGTTAGTAACTGATATAGGAATTCCAGGTGTCCTAATTCTAAATAAAATAAAAAGGAAATGCCAGGCTAGAGTTCCTGAAAGGCAGGCATTTTTCTGATATGTGTTTGATGAATCCTGCCATACACCCTTTGCTGGTTTTACTCATGCTTGACAAAGTTTCTTATTACTGCTAGGACAAATTACCACACAGTCAATGACACAAACACAAAAAGGAATGATCGAGCAGATCAAAAGTCAGCAGCGTGAGGCTAAATTCACAGAGGATTCATTTCGAGGCTGTAGAGAAGAGTATCTCTGTCATTCTGAATTTCTGGATTTCACCTGTCTCCTGCTTCTGCCTGGTTCCCCGATTCCCTTCCAGTAAGTCCAGAGGTTTTCTCATGCTCCATATTAATATCTTGCCCTTCAGACCTCCTGACTCTTTTACATATAAGACCTCTTTGATACCCCAACAGAAGATAGCTAATGTCCCTTCTCAAATCATCTCTTCTAATTTTCTTTGGCTTCACTATCACACATTTGGATAATCAGGGCACGGACATGCTTTGAGTTAGGCTTCTGTTGTTGTATGTCATTGTTTTCCTTTATTGGGCTGTGAACACAACAGGTAGAATAGTTTTTCTTCCTAGAACAGAAAGACCATTCCAAAATGCAAGAGCTGATATGTGCCAGGTCATTGACAATTACCAAGTCCTTAGTGTGGGTCACAACCATCTTACAGCAAAAAAATATTTTGTTACCGCCTACTATCAGGCCTGGAACAACTTATTTTGAAAAGTACTTTCTATGAATAAAGATGTTCAAGTTTTAAGTTTTTATTTTCTTCACCTTAAACTACTTCGTGTTTGTATTATGCAGATAAAGCAATCTTCACACTGCCAACACTCAAGAAATACCATATAGTAATGAACGCCATAAAATTCTTAGCAGCATCTGGTAATGTCAATTAGATGTCATTGCTGAAATTTCCTCATCCTCTGCATCAAAGAAAAGGCTCTGCTCCATTGTGCTTTGCCAATTTGCGTTCTTTCTTATGATTACTCTTCAGCTTGCTGTCTCTAACTGTACATCCTCAGGGTATTCTAATTTTAAAATCTTTGAATAGGATCTATAATGAAAAAGGCACTTTATACCATAGACTACTATTTCTTCTATGATGATGACAGTGAGTCCCGTGCGGGTACACAGGTGAACACGCACACACACACACACACACACACACACACACACACACACACACATGGGTAGTGAGTGTGTATATTTTCATTTATAACTGTTAATTCCAACATTAAATTTTCTAAGGAAAAACAAATGCTATCTAGAATCAGTACCTCTATTCTCATCAGATCTCAAACACATTTACAGCTTGATGACTTAATTATTTTAAAAAATTGCCCATCCTCTGTTTTTCACCGGTGATCTCTTTCTTTCTACTGGACTATGTTCTAAGAGTGAATTCTAGTGTGTCTGTGAAGTGACAAAGGAGGACCAGGGGAACAATGACATGAGACTTCCCCAGTTCTACTTTGTTCTTTGATGCTTAAGAACGGAGCTTATAAAAACCATCTCTAGCCATGGACCGCCCCTCTCAGCTCCACTTGTGCCTGAGACCTCGTCAACTGCCCACCATTTTCACTTCTTTCATGAGCTGGCTCTCATTGCTCAAAAATCAAAGGCTTCTGCTTTTAGCCCCTAGACATTAGATACGGTCAATACCACTTCCCTTTGCTAAAAATTTCGTGTTCTCTCAACTCCACCAGTCCTTTCCTTTCCTTGTGCTTCTTCTAGTCCCTGCTGCTGCTTTACCAACCTTATTTGTGGGGTCTGTCTCCCAGTTTTGCCACATACTGGACTCTTTTTGTCTTCAATTCCTTTCCATGTGTAAAGGTAGCCTCATCACAAAATCTAATTATGGGTTTTGGCCGCCTTACATAGTTATGGAACTTTTAGGCCCACACCAATCATTCTTAACTCTCTTTGGAACTGTGACATATGTAATAAATGGCAGATTTAATGTAGAAATTTAGAGATGTAAATGGCTAAATTTGATCTCAGTCCATTTAACTTCCTAAATGAGAGGTTGAATGTCTTGCCCAGATTCTCACTGCAAGTGCAACTTTGAATAGAGATTCTTGCAGGCTAATACCATCAGTCATTCTTCATTACAATATAAAAAAACAAACCCAGATGATATATACATCAACAATTGACAAGAAAGTAGGCAGGAAGTGTGCTCAGTATTGGGCAAAGCCCCACTAGACAGACTTATGGATGTCAAAGTGCTGTGGTGGGGGCTCATTCTACTCCATGAAGAAAATCACACCAAGCATCAACTTAGAGATTTCTTTAACAGTTAAATCTTATTTTCATATTTTCTCTCTTGTGTTAGTTTCCACTGGACTGATTAAGGTTTACTACTCACCAATCTGATTTTATTCTAGTTTATTGACTAAAAATTATCACTGTGACATTACACAGTGCAACTGTTGGGTAGGGTTTCTTTGTGGGCTATGGCTTTTGCAGATAACCATCATTCTAATGGCGGGACATATTTGAATTATCCCATTAAATTGTTGCTGTTTACTTAGAGCTTGCTGAGATTCAGATCAGTTATGCAAATTTTAAACCCTCAAAACTCAAAGGTGATTTCCTGTAATGTTTGTCTTTGATAGGATAGCTCCTCAGTCTGAATGGTCTTTGTTGACATGCTTTTAAGGATCAAAAAGACACTGCAGTCCTTGACACCCAGCATCTGAAAGCTTATATAAAATTAAAGAACGAATTCTGGACATAATTGTTGTCTCTACTGAGTCTTCATGCGATAATGCTAATTATCAGAATAAACAATTCAAAATGAGATTCCAGCTAAAAATTGAAATTCTCCATGATCATGGGGATGACTCAATTAGAGTAATTTGGAGATAAATGCAAGGCAGCAATAAGGGAAACAGGGAAATAACATGAGAAATTAACTGTATAAAAACAAAGCTCCAAAGCCAAAATCTTTAAGGGTAGTACAAAATGGTCTGGCTCAGGAAAGCCAATCAAATGCCAGAAATTTACTACTGAAGTGATTACAAATGCCAGGTACTAAGGATACTCAGCATTTTGCATGCCAGATAGTTTTTCAGCACCAGTGACATGGATGCAGGCTACATGGTGCAGGACTGCTGGTTTACTCTCCCGATAACCACACATAGCTACAACAACTCTCCATTCTCCATAGCTCCAGTCACCTCTAGAGAGCCTTCACTGTGAGGAGTCAGAAAGCTGAAAGGACGGATTTCACAGTTTCATTGTTTACAGAGCAGATGTACACTCATCTTTGGGGGTTCTGTTAATGAAAATTTTATACAGGCCAAGGTTTGGCAAGAGTGTTACTTATGAAAAGACAGAAAAAATTATACTGTGGATTTCAGAAAGAAATGAAAGCCAAGTTCAGTTCATTTCTTTCACTGTAGGGAGGAGGGAAACTTCTTCCTTTTAGTGTAATAGTAAATCTGGAGGGCAGTAGAGAGTTGCTCAGGAAAAGTTTCCCAAGGTCTCAAATGCATGCCTGTGTTTTTCCCTAAATACCTTCTTTTCACAGACATTTTAGTCTTGGATTCCCATAGTGTTAAGCTTATCTCTTCTGACATATACTTTCACTTACTTATATGCACTCACACATCATATATTATATATACATATCATTTACAAACACACACACCATATATACATGCTTATGTTATTTATACATGTACATATATATGCATATGTCATTAAAACCCTGAACAATTTGTTTCTGACACTGCATTAGTTGAGCTGTGGATTTTATATGAAACAATTACAGGTCATGTGAATATACTTCATGGTTACCATTGACTAATCAGAACTGAACTTGAAAGAAATACTGTTTCATATTTCCAACACAATTAGGAAGACATTTCACTCATTTTCTTCACATTCAATGGGTTTTTGAATTCTACTACTTTTTGATTCAACTGGTTTTTATGTTATAGCAAGCCTTGATATGAGGACATAATAGAACTTTCTAGTAATCACCATGCATTAGACTCCTAACGTTGGAAGAGCGATCCTTGACTATATGAGAAACATCACACAGTTATCCTGCCTGCTTTGCTTTTCTATAATAGGTCAAGCCCAAATACCTTTTGGGTTGTTTACCCATTGTAAGAGAAAATGTTGATTTGGGATTAGGTTACTGTGAAACACTCTCTGAAGTGGCTCAGTTTTATAAGGTTAAAGTGCACTTGTAGTTCACTGTATAGCTACAGGAATGCACATTTCTAATGTTCACTTGGCAGATTTTTTTCCCTACCACAAAGAAGATATTAATTCTTTGTCTGAAAAACTATGCTATATGCATTTCTCTCAAAGCCATTTGATGTAAAATACCGCCTATTAGAAGCAAGCTAAGCATTTTGACTATATATGATTCATTTGATGAGAGATGGCTTTTCTCAGTAGGTCATAATTTGAAGATTTGTTGCTTTTGTGTTTAACATGACTCCTCCCAAATAGTATCTGAAATAATTGCAAATAGCCACAGTAATACAATTATTTGAAGATTCATCCTTTCTATTTAGAAGCCCAACATACAATAAAGGTTACACAGCTCAGTCTGCCTGACAAACCATTAGATGGATGGACCTATTACAATCTCTCCAAACAGGAAGGCCAGGTCACTCATTAAATCATGGTCAATAAAAAATGGTGAAATGGGTTTGTCCCAAGGACTGATGGCTTGATAATTTGACAAAAGGACAGCGAAGAATTGTGGAAAAACCAAAAGATCAATGGCAATTAATTTAAAAGCAACACATATCCCAGAATGAAACAGTTTATGTTGTTATGTAAGATAATTACCATTTTCAATTAGTTGACATTTCACACAGCTTTGGGACTTTAGCAAGACAATAACCCTTAGCATCTAACATCAGCTCTGCCCTTTGCCAGTGGTCTCCTGGTACTGCTTCACAGGAACTGAATAGTTTCTGAGCAATGATTCTGTCATAAACAGCAAGTACTGAACAGAGTTCAAAGGAAGTTCAAATGATAGAGAGACATGGGCAAAATAGGTCGTTAATATTTTCCTGTGTACAAGTTTTTCTGACAATTATGGAAAGAAGTATGTACTTTGAAAATTCAATCGAAATGTAATTTATTGTATTTTGATCATATTATGGAAAACAAATGAAATTAGAAGCTTCATGTGCAGATTTCTATCTGCACAGTATCTGTACCCAAGTGCCTACTTTAAGACACATTTTAAATATGAAATATTTTTGTTATTTTATTTAATATATTTTCTAAATGAAAAGTCATTTTAGTTTTAGATGAATCAGACAGTTTCTCATTAAAAAGCCACCACTATTCTACTAACAGAATATGGAACAATACAGATGTTAATAATTTTCTGAGAAGCTTTTGCCCAACATACCATGCCATTAGTACAAAGACAGTTTTCACTCTATTCTATTGCATAGTTCACACAATATGTACTTAGTCATTTCATCCTATGCTGAATAATACATTTAACTAACAACTCTAGAACTGTGGAGAAGCCACGTGCTAGAATTTAAGTAAAACAGTACAACCCACCATACCTGAAACATAAAATTCAAAACAGCTGATCAATAGCATAATCTGTATTTGCAAAGTATTGAAATACTAGCAAATAATTGAACATGTAAGCTTACAAAATTACCATGAGAATCTGTGAAATAATAGACATCTAGATAAGGGAAGGAAATGTATGCTTTCTACATCACTAATGCTTCAAATCTAGATACCAAATGCTGGTGTATTTCACCTAAGGGTTTTATTTGGAAACTTTATCACTATTTTTGATCAGTTTTTTTTCATGTTGGACAAATAACAAGTAATGTTTGAGATAAAGTTTTCCATTTAAACCCAACTGAAACTACTGAGGTATAAAAAGCCAATCATAAATAAGATGCTATCCAATTAAATTCCTTTGTTAACACAGAGTTTCAGAATTATGCTATTTTACATGCTTCTCAGGATTTTAATTTCACACCCTTCAGAGTCATGGTTATATTGTCAATTAAGAATGCCATTAACAAAATTGGAGACTCCTCAGACATAGCCCAGTGGCCCATGCCACAATTAATACCAACTTGGTAGTGCCTGAAATGACTCCATGCAAAAGGCTTATCTTACTCTAGTGTGAGGAAGGGATTCTGTTCAGTATCATATTACATTTTCATCAGCAATGTAAAGCCACTGGAAGACAAGTGTGTTATATCTCTTGTGAGTTTAGCATTACTCCTGCCATTTCTCTTGCGAGTTTAAGATTACTCCTGCCATTGTCCTAATCTCCTAGGCTTTGAATCAGCTGTGCCATTTGGAAAACTGTCAAGGGGTCCTAGAACCTTTTGTTCAAAAGGTTCTAGGACATTTATAGGCATTTTATGAGAAAGAATGATATCTGTTTTATTTGCTAGAGTTGAACTAACTCACTTATATGTGTTATTTTATTCTCACACTCCGTCAGCCTAAACATTACAGCATACTAAAGACATGATTTCTTTTTTTCTGAGAATTGTATCTTCAGTCTGTGAGCAAATGGCCCTGAAATAGAGTAAGTCTTGATAAAAAAAATTTCTAGTAAGGCAAGAGATTATAAGGGAAAGATAAAGCAAAGACAATGCCATTAGCCTCATCTCAATCATGAAAAATTCAGAAATATTCGTAGAACGACAATATAAGTACCACAAGAATACAGAAAGAAGAAATGACACGGGCTCAGAATTAAAAATCCTCTTAGAAACAAACAAACGAAAAACAAAACAAAAATGTGAAAGAAACATTCGAATTTGCATTTGCCGTTAGTTAGCTTTCTGGCTTCTCTAACGTGAAATCTGACAAGCCACCTTTAGAGAAGAAGTGCTTAGTTTCACTGTTTCAGAGGGGTCACTCCCCGGTAACTGGCCACATTTCCGCTGGGTCCGTGTAGAGCAGGGATGAACCCCGAAGCTGAAAACTGGGCGATGATGTGAAATGGCTCACATCACAGTGGCCAGGAAAATCTGGCCTTCTGTTTCCCTATATGATGTGTAGAGAAAAAGAAAATGAAAAGACCTAAGAATCTTTTACCAGTTGTCCAAATGGTACAACTTCTTCCGAGTCTAGGACAATATGGTCACTATGGTAACACTGTTTTTGAAACGGGCTAATTCTTGTCTTCCAGTTCTTTCTTTGCTGCTATAGTATTAATGAAATGTAAGATAGCAAAAAGTGGATTCCATCCCTTGCACTACTGTAAAATAAATACAGGCCCTCTGCCTATGAGATGGTGCTGCCCGTGGTAACTATAAATCTCTCCCTCTTTAGTTAGTCATCTTTGGAAATCCCATGCCAGACATACACAGAGAGGAGTTTCGTTAGTCTCCTGGGCCTTTCTAAATCCAATGGCACTAATCACTGCAATATGTAACATCTTCACTTGGATATCCAAATTATTATCTGTGATTTCAGTTAGGATCACCATAAGTTAAAAAGCCTGCTATTGCTTAGAACCCAAATGCAAAATAAATATTGGACAGATGTGCTGTCAAAATATTTCTTCAACATTCACTTTTTATAGAACCAGGAGCACCTACTGAGGTGAGAGTTGGAACAGGTGAGCACGTGTGATTTGACCCTCCAGCTCCATCTTCTGCAGTCTTTCTGTGTATCAGGTATATTAATGTCTGTGCTTCTTCACTATAAGCTAACACATAGATACAAGTACAAAAATATCCACAAAAGTTGTATTCTAGATAATCGTGTACTCATAAAATTGATTTACTCTTCCTAGAAAATGATTTGCTATCTGTACCATTGAAACTCCACCAATTACTTATTTTCTGAGAACCTGGCTGTTAATCAGGTAGGTCTTCTTACTCTCCTTCTAAATTAGGTACAAATTCATTGTTAGCAATAGTGAAGATCTCCAAAACTGTATCCTTAGTTGGAATGCTTATAAGTACAGAGAGATTAGTAGCTGGGTGACCCAATGTCTTTCTCTGGGGTACACTCCCTCTACTGCCACCGGGAAGGGATAAGCACATGCATTGCACAGTTTCCCATGGATGCTTATTTACATTCTAGCTCTAGATCACACCAGAGATACGGTCACTTCATTCTCAGGAGAGGAGAGAATCTGCGGTATTAAAGATACCTTTAGCAATTGGACATAAATTATAAAATGAAAATCAATAAGTAAGTGTAAACACTGATAAATGAGTTTACAAAGTGCACATTTATGCTATGACGGTTCCTGCAGAACTTCTGGGTGTCATTTCCATTTCCCCCTTTCACATTCTGGCAGAGAATAAGCACTTCCCTTTGACCACAACAGGCCTTGGCAGCTAGTCACTGTATAGTGACCACACAGCTGCAGGGAAGGCTCATGGACTTTCTCATTACGTGGTGGTAGGTGGTTTCTGATAAGATACAAAGGGAGATTATTGAATCTACTTTTAAAAAGGAACTACTTGTTTTAAATAGGATAAGTAATGAATGTTTTTGTCTGAATTTGTCAAATGTTAATGGACTGGACATTATTAATATATACATATACATATATATATATATATATAGTTTTTTGTCTGAATCTGTCAAATGTTAATGGACTAGACATTGATAATGTAATTCTTGACTGTATATATTGCATATACTTATTGTATATAGCTTTTCTGGTATTAATTATAAGCTTTTTTAAATTTTAGACAAAAAAGAGGAAATGTGGTGATATCGTGTTCCCCAATATATTGTGCACCATAATAAACTTATCTGGGGTCAGAGAACAGAACAGCCACAAGATAGACATAGAGGACAGAAAATGGTAGCACACACACCTTTAATCCTAGCATTCTGGAGGTAGAGATCCATTTGGATCTCTGTGTGTTCAAAGCCACACTGGAAACAGCCAGGCATGGTGTCACATGCCTTTAATCGCAGGAAGTTATGGCAGGAAGCAGAAAGGTATATAAGGCATGAGGACCAGGAACTAGGAGCTGTTAAGCTTTTAGGCTGTTGAGCAGCAGTTCAGCTGAGATTCATTCAGGTGAGACCTCAGAGGCTTCTAGTATGAGGATTCGTGGAAACAAGATTAACTGAAGAATTGGCAAGGTGAGGTTAGCTGTGGCCTGTTCTGTCTTTCTGATTTTTCAGCGTTCACCCCAATACCTGGCTCCAGGTTTGTTTTTATTAATAAGACCTTTAGAAATTTATCTACAGCTTTCTACTCCTTAAGACTTCTGAAAACCATCCTATTTTCAAATATTTATATGCCAATTTTAATCTCTCATTATGAAACTTCCTACCTTTCCCACATGATTGGTAGCTCTGTAATAGTTGATATAAAAATAGTTCCCCCAAAAAACTGCAACGTCAGAGAGCCAGGCTAAATGACCCCAAACCTGTTCTGAATATGAGACTGATATTTACACAGTCATGTTAATATTGTACGATTCCTGCACTCCAAAGTTTAAATCGGCTTTCAGGCTTATAATAACATTTTTTTCTGTTTTTAATGTGTTATAAGAATTATCTAAATGTGAAAGCTACTGCTTGGCTTTTGTCAAAGGGGGAAGAAAATGAAGGCAAAGAACAGGGAAGGCCATGCACAGTATTTTTCCTATGGTGAACTGTTTTTATTGTTTATTGTTCCTTTCTTTGCTGTTTTCTCTTTTCTCCTTCCATACTTTTAAAACACTAACTACCTATATTCAGATAAAGGAAGGGAATAGACAGGAAGTATAGTGAAAGTTCAGCTATTTTACAAAATGCAAACCTGTGTGCCTGTGCTGCAATATTTCATCATGCAAATTGATTAGTCATAAAAAGAAAATCAGCATACATATTTAACTTTGTCTCTTTTTATAGAGACATATACATATGCATATATATGACATACACATATATATATGATAATCTTTAGCTCTATCAATTAAAACTAATCCTTAAATATTCTTAGAGACTGAGTAAATAAGTTGAATAATTTCCTTCAACGTCAGATAGGATGATCCTTGGAAAATTACCATGAACACAACAGATTGTCCAGTTCTGCATCAGCTTGTGTCTCCCTGATTTCTTCAACTTGTTTAATCATAGTTGTTTCCAGTCCCATTGTTTAAACAGACAGTGTAGAAATTTGGAGAGAAGATCTTAGAAGGAACTATTTGAGGGAGTGGAGTTTGTTGTGGTTTGCTTTGCTTTATTTTTTTAGAGAAGGAATCCTTAAATGTAATTAGCAATAGTTGTTCATAGTGTCATAGTTCATAGTGCAACATACGTTGCCAAGTCCTATATAACCTGCCCATGACATAACTTGGAATATAAATAAGTAATGACAGTAAAGAAAAGTTAAATGAAAGTTTCAACCTTAGTCAATTTCTGTAATAGAAACAGGACACCATAAACAGGTCTCAGTACCAGACAATCGATTCAGGGAAGGAAGTTCTCTGGAAGAGAGACTCTTTGGACTGGATCTCTCTCTCTCTCTCTCTCTCTCTCTCTCTCTCTCTCTCTCTCTCTCTCTCTCTCTCTCTCTCCCTCCCCTATCTCTTTCTCATATGTCTGTTCCTCTCCCTCTGTCTGTGTGTTTTATTTATGCTAAATATGCAAATGTGTAATGTAAGAAATATATCGAAGCAAAAGTGGGTACTATCACTTTACATAAATTGTTATACTTCCCAATAACTACCCATAATAAATCATAATAAATTCCAAGTCATTTGTAGGCCTATCTCTTCCCAGACTAAGGCTATTCATAAGTAATATCTTCCTTGGTTTCAGATCATACCACTCAGTGTATGAGCAGTAACTGAAACAAGTGGAGTATTGATTCTTCTCAAACATCCTGCCAACAATCATGGGTTTTCTTTGAGAAACAATTTCTACATCCCAACCACACTTTCTATATTCATGTCTTAGAACATGAGGCTGGCTCTATGCTGAGAGTGTCCTTGTTTTCCTTGAAAGAAAGCTATGTCTTTATATTTTGCAGTTTGTAGCATCTGGGAAATTTTCTGTGAAGAATACTTGAATCTCTACTTGAATCAACTAATTTTTCAGCTGTCCCTAGCCTTGGTATTGTAATATTTATTGCCTAGCCTAACAATTGTATTTCAAGGTGTTGTCTCAGAAATACTCATAGGATCTATTCATAAAAATGAGATACATTTAAGCTGGAGGCATTAACATGACTAGAGACAGGGGTAAACTGTGAAATCTCTGATCAGGAGCATATTTTTCCTTTTTAGTTTATTAAATACATTTTTTCGTTTGACAACTGATATCCTAAGATGGATCTGCATCTCACCATTTTTTGTCAAGGCTTATCAAAGCTCTTAGCATTATTATTCAGTCATTTCCAATTGCATCAACATGTTTTCATCATTTCCAAATAGCTTTGTTTTGTGTTAAAGGAATTGAAAGATTTGAATTTTCCTTCTTGTTTGAAACTACTTCTACTTGGCAATACAGTAGCCCAAAGTTACAGACAAAGCTTATAGTGGCAATGTTGTACTATTTGTGTAACAGTTCTAGACATTGAACAAGTCATTTTGCATCCTGGAATTTACCTTCCTCACTTATGAAATATGTATTAATGATAACAGAGCTGTATAACATATTTCTTTTGTATGTGCATATATGATAAATAAATGAAAAATGCACCAAATGTGTGTGGGGAATAGGCACTGGTATAGTAAATAAGCAAATACATCTTAATTGGGCAATCTTTTTCTCTATGGTCTTATTTTTACGAATTAAGCATATAGAACTAAAGAGCATCCAGCCAAATCTACATATAAGGTTAAACTTATACTGATATAAATGAATTTACTTAAATTTCCAATTTGGTTGTTCTGTGCTTTCCCTATGATGAATGAGATTTTTTGCCCATTACCTTCTCTCTTTCTTTAATTGTCTTCAAAGGACACCAATCATGTCTGAAAAGCTCAGATGATGTAGGTGAATTGGTTCAAGGGCCTTCTTAGCTTTTTAAGATATTTTATGATGTTCAAACTTCTAAGAGTTTCTTCAAAAGCCATTTGAGAAAGACTTGCTCACATATCAGATCACAAAGCATTATTGGCAGGCAGAAGTAGAAATGCTGTCCTGCATCTAGGAAATGGAAGCCCAAGCCTGCTGGCTGTTAGTAGAAAGGACAGAAAGAACAGCAGGAAAACAGTTTAGCATGGTGCACACCAAATCATTAATTAGCACCTCATATCCAGTCCCTTCTCATCAATTGAATCAAAGTGTAACCTCCTTCATTTTCAGAAGGAACAAAATCAGGGGATTTTTTGGTATTTCCTCAATAGTATTTATGCTACCCTTATTATGTTCAAAAAATCAATTCAATATTTTATACCGAGTTGATCTGCTTATACTCTTGGACTCCAATGGCATAAATGAAATGCAACATAGGTTAGAACAATATATTCCTTTGGATTTGTATTTTATCTTCTAATATACTATTCATGTAAACTCAATTCTTACAGATCCAAATGCTTATTTTATTGACCTGAAAATAGCCAGTGGTTTTATTAATAATGTATTTCTCTTCTAATCAAAGGTCAAGGTAGAGTGATAAAAGATAAACTTTATTCCCTCAAATCAGGACAAGGCTTTAGGCATACCTGCGGGAGATTATCTTGATTGCTTTAACTGAGGTGGGATGCCTCACATGCTTCAGGTAGGACATTCCCTGGTGATATCCTGGACTGTGTAAATGGAGGAAGAATGCTTGATAGAAACTTGCATTACCACCCTTTTTGCTTGTGGATTAGATGTGACCAGTTGCTTAAAGCTCTTGCTGCCAGGAACTCAGTCCCATGATGGACAATGCCTAGAAAAGTGAGCTAAAGTGAGCCCTTTCTCCCTTACCGTGGTTTGTTAGTTACCTTATCACAACAAGAGAACAAGAACTAAGAGGGCCATTCCCAGGAACTCATTTCCCACACCATATTCCAGTAATCGCCGTTCTGTTTTGAAGTTCAGCCACGTTAATTTCTCAGTCGCACATTTCAGTGAGAACACACCATTTGTTTTTCTGTACCTGGTTTATATCACTTATCATAAGAAACCCTAATTTCAGAGAATAGCATGATATTTTGGAACATCCTTGTGCTAATGTTTTGTGATAGAAACTCCTTCCTTCTCTAGAATAAAACTTTGGGATTTTGTTCACCTCTTGTTCAAATGCCGAAATGGAATAAAATAAATGAGTTTTTAACAGAGGGGAAACAAGAGGCAAAGTAGTTTTGCTTGAAGGAACTTTGGTAATTCAGTCCATGTAGAGATCATGCGACTGTCCACCTCAGCATAGAAAACAATTTTTTGATTCCTTATTTCAAAACAAACTTCAGACTCTACTCTGAGCTTATATCATTTTATTTTATATTTGTAAGACTTATTTTTATTTTATTATTTTGCATGGTTTTTGTAAATGTATGTGTATGCCACATATATACCTAGTGTCTGCAGAGACTAGAAGAGGGCATTGGATTCCCTGAAACTTGTGTTACAAGGAGTTATGAGCTGCAATATTGGTGCTGGAACCAAACCACAGTCCTCTACAGGAGCAGCAGGTGCCCTTAACTATTTGAACCATCACTCTAGCCCTAGTTTGTGTAATTCCAGAAGTATACAGAATATTTCCCCTTAAATGTGATGAACTTATAAACCTCCATAGGTAAACTGAAGTATACCATCAAATTATTTGATATCCTGCTCAAAAATGCATATGAAAATATCTTAAATAGTGTACTATTGTTACTGTTTTCTAACTTAATTCTCTTCATAGTTTTAAAGCATATTCCTTACATGAGTCATCTACATATCATCCATTTGTGAGATTATCTCATAAGACATCAGCTCTTCAGCATAACTCTGCATGTTAGAATAAACATGTGTATAAAAGTGTTTTAATATTTGCTATTAAGAATGTGCCCATTCATTATAATATACAGATTTGTAATATGTGTTCTAAATATCAAATGAAAGTTCATGTGAGCAATTTACTTTAGAGTTAATTTTAAGTTCATCTCTACTCTATTCCAATAAATGAAATCTAATTGTTTTTCCACTTTTTGACCAAAAGATATTTTGCAAATTTTGGCTTCCTTCCTCTTATTTGTAATTGATAAGTACATATGCCATCTGCCATAGTCACTTTACTAGACAATGTTACTAGTATATTTTTCTTTGTTCATATTATTTACTCCCAAAACATACTGATATATTATGTTGAATATAAATCATGAGTAAGTTTAAATGTGCATGTAATTCAGTCTATGTACATATCTACCTAATTGTAACTTTTCTCAAATAATTATGGGCAGAAAATTTGGGATGAATGAAATGGGCATTGTGAAAAATTCTATTTCATGATATGTTATGTAATTACAGGTTTTAACATGCTTTTAAGTAACTTGTTATTATTAATGAAAAATTTCCAACAGATTATATATGCAACCCGGAAATTTATCCATGGTTTTAACTAGGAATATCTTTCATATCATGGAAGTTATGATGTAAAGTTATGTAGGTTGTGAGCTTCACCAGTACAGAGGTGCAGTCTACTTCAGAGGCTAAATAAACAGAACAAGCTGTTTGCCCTATGAGTGAGCAATGTTGTCAAGTGTCGGCCATGTTTTATCTAAGAATACAACTCTCAACTCTCCAACGATCTTGTGATATTTTGTGTTCTTGATTCCAAGTTCATCTCTACTCTATTCCAATAAATGAAGCTGATGGGAATTAAATATAGCAATTCCATAGATCAATACTTCCTTGATTTTCTTTTAAGTTAATAAAATATCCAGTCATTCTTATTTCTCCATGAATTGAAAATGAAAATGAAAATAATAGATGAGAAAATGGTGATAACTATGTAAACACAGCCTCCTAGGAATCTAATGAACTGGTTTGCAAAATAATGTCAAGACATATTTTGAAGTAGTGAAGATCTGAGTTAGTTGCTGGCAGATCAGGCAGCTCATCCCCCCAACACACACACACACACACACACACACACACACACACACACACACACTATATATATATATATGCTTGAAATATATATATATATATTTCAAGCATTCTGTGATTGTCATCAAATAAACTGAAGAAAACAGCTTTAGATCCAGAAAATGCAAAAGTTTAACAGCTTATGTTAAAAATACACTGTACTCTTCATAGTGCATTTATTTTTAAGTTTCCAAGAAAGAATTAAAATCAGGATCAATCTTGATAATTCCCCATGGAAATAGGACTTGTGTATGATACTGTATTCCAGCTGTCTCAGGATGTACTGTCCTCTAGGCTTTTCCACTAACTGTTTCTTCTATCTGGAGCCAATCTCTCAAGTTATTGCCTCCAAATCATTTTCTTATGAAGTCAACCTGTCTTAGATCAAACATCTATGAGAACCTACCACAGACTATGTTATTTCAACAACAAACATTTATTTCTTATGATTCTAGAGGACAGAAGTCTGGCAGACCTTGTGACTCATGAGAATACCATTCTCACTTTGCACCTTACCATTTATATTGTCATGAAAGGACCATAGAGGGTAGAGGCTTGAGCTAATGGCCAAGCTGTTTAAATAATGTAAGAGTCTGTGTGTTTATTTTATAAGTGGGCTCTGGGACTGGCAGGACTTGGTGGGAGCTGCAGAGAAAATTCTGCAGCTACAAATGGCGCCCAATGTGTTGGCAAGAGTTTCCACCCAAAACCTGAGTAAAAAGATACTAAAACAGAACTAAAAACAGTTCCTAGTCATCTCTTTCAAGTTAGCGGCAGCCTGTGTGTTTGAGCTACTATCTACTATGGTGGGTTCCTGGCATATGCACTCGACCTGCAGTATGGCAGGATGAGGCCTCCACAAGTGGCACATTAAGCTGTGTGGTGAATTTAGCTTTTGCTAGTACAAAACAAAAAGACGTTTCTGGGCTACACGCTGCTTTGATAGAAGCATAGACCCACTATTTCTGAGAGTTGATGGCTCCCAGAGCTGGCGAAAAACATACCACTGCCATGTTGGGAAGCTGAAGTGGGTGGAGCCAGCAGCCACAGTGCTGTTTCAGTCTTAGAATGCCCCTGCTTAAAGAAATAGGTTCAAGGTAATATAAAAAATAAGCCACTTAAGATGGCTATCACACAGAGAATCTGGATTATATTCTCTTTGATATTTGTAACTGAAGAAAAACATTTGATTGTAAAAGCTGTTGAGTTATGCCAAAATGTATATTTTAAAAGTACCTTAACTTCAAAATTTGGATATAAGGATATGTTGCTTTGGAAAAGAGGTTCTACTTTTGTTTCCACAGAAAGCCAGAGTCTATGGATTTGTTCCAGATTAAGATACATCAGTTTTGACCAGCCAAGACCCCCTGAAAGGTTTCTAATGACACCATGGCCCAGATGATTCAACATCTAGAACCGTTTCAAGACAACTGGCTCAGATGATATAACTTCATGGACTACTACTAAAGTTTTCTTTGTGTCCCCATAAGATGCAGTGCCCTCTTCCAGCAGGAAGTAGTAAGAGAAGCTACACCCAAATTCCCAAATATACCATGCTGGCTTTGGAGATGGAATTGGCTCATTCTTTCTCTAAACCCAAACATATTCCTAAAATAAAAGTTTAAAAGATTCTTTTGTCCCATATCAGAAGAGCCCTTTGGTGTGGGACAGAGAAAAACCAATATTTTTATTTAAAACAGGTTGATTATAAAGACAATCTTTTTCTAAAGAAAAAAAGGGGATATGATATAGATATATAGGATATAAATATGATAGTATAAAAGGGTAGATTAATGAACCTACTATTAAAGAACAACTTGTTTAAAATGTTTTACATTTGGTATAGATTTTAGTTTATGTTTAAAATGTTTTACATTGGTATAGACTTCAGTTTATTGATACAAGTTTAAACTTAATTTTATTATACTGTATATATATTTCTATTTTCATTTGAAGTATTATGTTTATGTAACTCATTTAGATTAAAATGGATAATTAAGAAATAGATGAATAATTAGTAATCTATGATAATCATACTTGTAGCCATGTTAGTTAAGTCTTCTAGGTATACATAGATATATTTCAGATAGATAAGTAATCTTCAAATACTTCAAAGACCTACAGAATAAGGCACTTAAAACATTTTTAAAAATTTAAACTTTCTAGACAGTGAGACATGTCTGCTCCTGGCAGCACCAGATTTACTTCAGAGAGGAGGATGGGCATCGAAGACACTCCATATGGAGTTTATCTTCACCTTGGCAAAAATATCCATTTGGGCAAGAAACTGTTCTTGCCTGGACTGCTTGAACAACTGGAAATGCAGGACCCATGGAAAGGTGACCACTAAACTTTGCTTGACAAAATGATCCTTCAGGTTCCTGCTTCACAGAGAAAACTGCCAGACATTCTACAGGACACAGAGAGAAGTGACTGAGAGACTCTAGTCCTGTGGGCTGAAGACAGATGTCCCAACTTTACAAAGGAACATGAGGTGACTGTCCAGGCTGTCAGCTGTGTCTGTCTACCTTGCAAGACTCCCGAAAGTTGCTTGCATCCTTCTCCCATTTCTCAGGTAGTATTATATCTTTCTGAGGTCTTTGATGTAGTTGAAGCTAGAGAGTTACAATTTTCCTTAGTTATGATAAAAGATAAGTTAGATATAAAACCTTAAACTCACAAATATAAGATAGATAGGATATCTTCTTTAATATTGTAACTGTAATTCTTGCTCGATAATTGTTTTGTCATATGTAATTTTACTATGTTAAAGTTAAAACCTTCATTTTTGAAAAAGAAGAAAAGGGGAAGTTCTGTGGATATCACTCTGTATAAATAAACACTGATTGGCCAGTAGCCAGACAGGAAGTATAGGCGGGTCTAACAGAGAGGAGAATTAAGGGAACAGAAAGGCAGAGGGAGAGACTGGTGGAACCGCCGCCATGACAAGGAAGATGTAAGGTACCGATAAGCCACGAGCCATGTGGCAAAGTATAAATTAATAGAAATGGGCTAAATATAAGAGTAAGAGCTAGACAATGATAGGCCTGAGCTAATGACCAAGCAGTTTAAATAATGTAAGAGTCTGTGTGTTTATTTTATAAGTGGGCTCCAGGACTGACAGGACTTGGCAGGAGCTGGAGAGAAATTTTCCAGCTACAGTCTTTCAGCTCTTGTTTAAAATACCAATCTGATTGCCAGTGTTCATAAAGGCACTATCTTCATATATCAGCACTTCAGGATTAGGGTTTTATTTAACACACATGGATTTGGAAGAGTTTAGAAAATGTTCATTGCATCTTCTTGATGACCCCCTCCTTTCTCAATCTCATCATATGTTCTCTTTACCTGCCTTAGTTGTCCCCACACAATTCATTGTCTTCCATCATGTGGTACAGTGTGTGGTTTATTATTGTTTTGAACTGTACAAAAGTCCTGTTAAAACAAGAGTTTTTGTTCATTTTATGAACTCATGTAATCCAAGTACCTGAATCAGGGGCTGACTAAAAGGGAAGCCCAATAAATATTCCTCATTTGCTTTAACATCTTATCTGCACCCTGAAATCTATAGTGTGTATCTGTTATTTAGTTTCAAAAAGGAGAAGTTTCTTGAGCTTTTTAGTTTATTCTACTTGATGCCCTTGATTGATTTCCAGAAGAAGTAAAGCATGGGACTTTCATAACAACTTACACAGAGAAAATCGCATTGTATGATTTTTCATATTTAAAAAACGTTTTATTTTCATTGGATGTGTTGAATTTTCATTGTTATTCAAAAAGGCTCCATTTTGCATCAGACAGAGGCTTTTAAATTGATACACAGCTGGTCATAGTGCAGAGAATAAGTGACCATGGGTACTCAGCCCCAATTGACACGACTGCAACACAGACCTTACACCTACAGTACCGAGGGCATCAAGGAAGAGGGAGTATGAGATTGTAAGAGCTGAAGGATTGGGATACTGGGATACATACAGCCAGACAGTGTCTTCTAGGTATGACAGTGAGACTTCACCAATGAGATCTCAGCAATATGGTTGCCTAAACAATACCTACGTCATGACAATACTCGTCAACATGCCAACATAGAAGGAGGACAATTACACAAGGGTCCACTCCTATTTAAAGAGCTACAGACAATCAACGGATTCAACTGGATCTATTTTGAGAGAAATTTTTGATTTTTTTTCCTATAGAGGTAGCTATTCTACTCTTAGTGTGGCCCATAATTTAGCACTCAAGTTTTCTTTGGCACTACTTGATATGTAACCAGACAGCATCATAATCTTAGATATGTTTGACACAAGGCTAAATAACTAGCATATATTGAACCTAAGGATTCTTTACATAAGAAAGGAAGAGACACACACACGAAAGAGAGAGAGAGAGAGAGAGAGAGAGAGAGAGAGAGAGAGAGAGAGAGAGATGAGAGAGAGATAAAAATGACCTCACATTTATAGTTCTATGTATTTTTCTTGATTGAAGAATAAATATCTTCCTGTTACATTCTACATCATGTTTGATTTTGAAAAATACAATGAATTTAACAAAGTGACATAAATTAACTCAATGCATTATACAAAATCAAACAATTGCTCAAATGCATTTAAACCTTAAGGACATCAAAATGAAAATACATTACAAGATATACCCTTTGATCATCTAATATTAATGATATTAATTATCATTAATAGCATTGTTCAGATGTTATAAAAAATAGGGAAACTCCACATACCAAACACTACTCCAAACCAATAACTAATAAACAATTCTTATCTTAACTTATGACATATCCTCCAGGCTATACAGAAGAAGCTTAATTTCTTATATCACAGTCAAAGAACTATAATGTTCCTATAGACAGAGAGAGAGAGAGAGAGAGAGAGAGAGAGAGAGAGAGAGAGAAACAACCCTATTCTCACGTATGTAATAAAGTGTAGAACCGTCACAAGAGATAAATGGTAATGATTATTAGCAAAATAGAATAATTGAAATGGCATATTATAATAGCAATGTGCACTCTGTGCACATCCTTCTTCTAAGGATATGAGATCAAACCATTCTCACATGGTGAAGTAATATTAGGGAAATTATCCATACAATGTGGCTACCACTGACCATCAATTGACCCATTGGAAGAAAAATCAAGTCCTGACTATGCCAGTTAACTCTGGAGAATAGCAGTCATGAAAAGAGAAAGTCCGGATACTTTTTATTCATCATGATTAACCAGACAATTATGCTTCTCATAAAAGTGATTCAAATGATATTCTAGAATTTTAACTGAGATTTAAATTCTACCAGTTGTTTTTCTCTTTGGTGGTAGGATCGGGGGGAGGAGGTGGATATGTTGTGGGAAATCCCCAAAGAATAAATTAAAATACATTAAGAAAAGTAAGGGCAAATTTAAAACATGACATTCATCACTCGGGAAAGAGCCCTCATGTGCAATGAACAGGAACTTTTTTGTTTTTAAGCTATGACTTGGATTCAAACTAGAGGCAAAATTACAGCCTACTAGATGTTTCAAAGTAGAGAAACATGAGGGAAAAGAAGGTGGAATTTTCACTTAAAAATATAACAAGCCCGAGACACAGGTTATATATCAAAACTTGTCAGATATGTGATGTATGCATTTCATAGGACTAACAGAGCATAAAGGTAGAAAATTATTAAATACAGCAAAGGGAAATTTGAGGAGTAATAAATGCATTCAAAAGAACACTGTAGAATGGTAAAATATGTGGTGCAACGAGCCTGTCTCTTCCCTGCGACAGATTTCTCATTTGGCCACAGTGAACAATCGTCCAGCTGTCGGGGGAAAGTTTGTCATATTTGAATCAACTTCTTCTGTGCCAAAAACAAGGTCAGATGTAAAGGAAAGGAATATTCTGTCACTTATTGGACTTGACAGTAAATTACACTTTGATGAACAGATGGACTTCAAGAGATTTAAATTCATAATCAAAGTGTAATCGTGAGGAACTGTGATTTTGAATTCTCAGTCAACACATCAGTGAAGGACATATCTTGAGCCCCTGTCTTCTGTGAATAAGAGCATGTTCAGATCTTCAAAGGGTGTCTACACACAATGAAAACCATATGGGCATTTATGCAAGTGTGTGATTCAATTTAAATATTTTTCTAAATAAAATGGAAATTGTGTGTTCAATAAGATGAGGCATTAAATGCAAAGGTGTTCTTTCTTTCTTATACAATCTATTACCTCTGGCTGGACAAGTCTTACATCACATATTACTGAATGCATATACATCAGGATGAGGTAAACTAAATGCTTTTAGATGATATCACTATGGATGGTGGTGGAGAGAAAGGGAGGGGCATTAAGTTATGGTGTTCTACAGCAGAGAAGGATGAGATCAGATGTAGATCATGTACTGTACATTTCAAAAAGCTGAAAGAAAGGATTTAAACATGTAGACATAAGTATTTTGTGAGGTTAATATGGTTTTTATGATTCAAAAATTGGGCAATAATATATAAAATGGCAATGTACCATATAGGTACAGTATTTTGCAATTAGAATTACAAAACTTACTAAATCAACAAAAATAATATATCCAAATCTTCAGGAGTGCTTAGAATGTGTTGGTCCATCGAAGACATCTAAGGCACTGTGTACAAAGTGCTTAGTGAGCAACTAGAATATCTAGCCTCCTCCCTTCTTCAACAGTGTCTTACTCTGTAGTCCATGCCGTCTTCCAGCTTGTGATCTACCTCAAACTCGAAGAGCAGGGATTGGTGCTGGTGTGTGCCAATACACTAGGCTGGCCAGCGTATGCTCTTATTATTACACTTACTAATGTTGGTCATTAAGATCCTAATCGTGAAGACCTGCCCAACTCGGCCCCAGGTTCTGGCCACCGGGCAGGTTCCCTGCTAGCCCCACCGGGAAGGATCCCCTTCTCCAAGACCCCTGGCAGACCCTGCAGTCTCCACGCCCTGCCCCCACGCCCATCCGCCTGAGCCCCAAGCCTCTTCCTGAGACTCAGAGGCCGGCCCCCAGCTCCCATCTTGCTCCGGACGTCCCTTTTACAACACTGGTGAGTGCCCGTCCTTGCCCCAGACCCCATCCCTGGGCACCAGCCACTCCAGGGAAGACCTGCCCAACTCGGCCCCAGGTTCTGGCCACCGGGCAGGTTCCCTGCTAGCCCCACCGGGAAGGATCCCCTTCTCCAAGACCCCTGGCAGACCCTGCAGTCTCCACGCCCTGCCCCCACGCCCATCCGCCTGAGCCCCAAGCCTCTTCCTGAGACTCAGAGGCCGGCCCCCAGCTCCCATCTTGCTCCGGACGTCCCTTTTACAACACTGGTGAGTGCCCGTCCTTGCCCCAGACCCCATCCCTGGGCACCAGCCACTCCAGGGAAGACCTGCCCAACTCGGCCCCAGGTTCTGGCCACCGGGCAGGTTCCCTGCTAGCCCCACCGGGAAGGATCCCCTTCTCCAAGACCCCTGGCAGACCCTGCAGTCTCCACGCCCTGCCCCCACGCCCATCCGCCTGAGCCCCAAGCCTCTTCCTGAGACTTAGAGGCTGGCCCCCAGCTCCCATCTTGCTCCGGACGTCCCTTTTGGAACAGTCGTGAGTACCCTTCCTTGCCCCAGACCCCATCCCTGGGCACCAGCCACTCCAGGGAAGACCTGCCCAACTCGGCCCCAGGTTCTGGCCACCGGGCAGGTTCCCTGCTAGCCCCACCGGGAAGGATCCCCTTCTCCAAGACCCCTGGCAGACCCTGCAGTCTCCACGCCCTGCCCCCACGCCCATCCGCCTGAGCCCCAAGCCTCTTCCTGAGACTCAGAGGCCGGCCCCCAGCTCCCATCTTGCTCCGGACGTCCCTTTTGGAATACTGGTGAGTACCCTTCCTTGCCCCAGACCCCATCCCTGGGCACCAGCCACTCCAGGGAAGACCTGCCCAACTTGGCCCCAGGTTCTGGCCACCGGGCAGGTTCCCTGCTAGCCGCACCGGGAAGGATCCCCTTCTCCAAGACCCCTGGCAGACCCTGCAGTCTCCACGCCCTGCCCCCACGCCCATCCGCCTGAGCCCCAAGCCTCTTCCTGAGACTTAGAGGCCGGCCCCCAGCTCCCATCTTGCTCCGGACGTCCCTTTTGGAACAATCGTGAGTACCCTTCCTTGCCCCAGACCCCATCCCTGGGCACCAGCCACTCCAGGGAAGACCTGCCCAACTCGGCCCCAGGTTCTGGCCACCGGGCAGGTTCCCTGCTAGCCCCACCGGGAAGGATCCCCTTCTCCAAGACCCCTGGCAGACCCTGCAGTCTCCACGCCCTGCCCCCACGCCCATCCGCCTGAGCCCCAAGCCTCTTCCTGAGACTTAGAGGCCGGCCCCCAGCTCCCATCTTGCTCCAGACTTCCCTTTTGGAACACTGACTTCCCTTTTGGAACACTGGTCTGTCTGAACCAAGTGTGCGGATAAGGCCAAGAACGAACCACAAGGAGATGGGCAGACGTCAAGGCAGAAACATATACAACAAAATGAATAGCAATACAGCATCACCAGGCCCTAGCCCTCCTCCAACACCTAGACCTGAACATCAGAAATTGGAAGAAGCAGAAGAAAACAGCCTTATGAATGACATCATGAAGAAGCTAGAGGCTTGCGTAGAGGAAAAGACAAAAAAATGTGAAGAACGCTGTAAACAACTAGAGGAAAGGGCAAACAAATTAGAAGAAATCAATAAAGTCCTGGAAGAAAACAATAAAATACTGAGAGAAAATCAAGAAAAATCAATGAAACAAATGAAGGAAACAGTCCAAGACCTGAAAAGGGAAATAGAAAAAATGAAGAAGACACAAACAGAGGGAATGCTGGAAATAGAAAATCTGAGAAAACGATTGGGAACTTCAGATGCAAGTATAATCAACAGAATGCAAGAGATGGAAGAGAGGATCTCTAGCGTTGAAGATACAGTAGAAGAAATACATTCATCAGTCAAAGAAAACACTAAAACCAACAAAGTCATGAACCAAAATGTCCAAGAAATTTGGGACACCATGAAAAGACCAAACCTAAGAATAATAGGGGTTGAAGAAGGAGAAGAATACCAACTCAAGGGCACAGAAAATATATTCAACAAGATCATAGAAGAAAACTTTCCCAACTTAAAGAAGGAAATGCCTATGAAGATACAAGAAGCTTATAGAACACCAAACAGACTAGACCCCCAAAAAAAGTCCCCTCGCCACATAATAGTTAAACAACTAAACGTACAGAATAAAGAAAGAATATTAAGAGCAGCAAAGGAAAAAGGCCAAGTGACATATAAAGGCAAACCCATCAGAATAACACCCAATTTCTCAATGGAGACTTTGAAAGCCAGAAGAACCTGGACAGATGTAATGCAGACACTAAGAGACCATGGATGTCAACCTAGACTAATATACCCAGCAAAACTTTCAATCACCATAGATGGAGTAAACAAGACATTCCATGACAAAGCCAGATTTAAACAATACTTATCCACAAACCCAGCCCTACAGAAAGCACTAGAAGGAAAATTCCAACCTAAGGAAGTCAGATACACCCTCGAAAACACAGGCAACAGATAAAGCCACAGCAGTAAACCCCAACGTATAGAAGTACCCACACATCACCACCAAAAAATAACAGGAATGAACAATCACTGGTCATTAATTTCCCTCAATATCAATGGACTTAATTCACCTATAAAAAGACATAGGCTTACAGAATGGATACGAAAGCAGGACCCATCTTTCTGCTGCATACAAGAAACACATCTCAAATTCAAAGATAGACACTACCTAAAAATAAAAGGCTGGGAAAAGACTTTCCAATCAAACGGTCTTAAGAAACAAGCGGGTGTAGCCATCCTGATATCCAGCAAAATAGACTTCAAACTAAAATCAATCAAAAGAGATCAAGAAGGGCATTACATACTCATCACAGGAAAGATCCACCAAGATGAAGTCTCAATTCTGAATATTTATGCCCCAAACACAAGGGCACCCACATATGTAAAAGAAACATTACTAAAGCTTAAATCACATATAAAACCCCACACGTTAATAGTGGGAGACCTCAACACCCCACTTTCACCACTGGACAGATCTCCCAAATTGAAACTTAACAGAGAAATAAAGGACTTAACTGATGTCATGACTCAAATGGACTTAATCGATATATACAGAACATTCCATCCTAACAAAAAAGAATATACCTTCTTCTCAGCACCCCATGGAACCTTCTCTAAAATTGACCACATACTTGGCCACAAAACAAATCTAAACAGATACAAAACAATTGGAATAACCTCCTGTGTTCTATCAGACCACCATGGTCTAAAGTTGGATTTCAACAACAACAAAAACTACAGAAAACCTGCAATCTCATGGAAACTGAATAATACCCAACTGAATCACCAATGGGTTAAGGAAGAAATAAAGAAAGAAATTAAAGACTTCCTAGAGATCAATGAAAATGAAGACACCACATATCCAAATTTATGGGACACTATGAAAGCAGTACTAAGAGGGAAATTCATAGCACTAAATGCCCACATAAATAAGTTGGAGAAATCTCACACTAGAGACTTAACAGCATACCTGAAAGCTCTAGAACAAGAAGAAGCACAGTCTCCCAGGAAAAATAGACGCCAGGAAATTATCAAAGTGAGAGCTGAAATCAATAAAATAGAAACAAAGAGAACAATACAAAAAATTAATGAAACAAAGAGTTGGTTCTTTGAGAAAATCAACAAGATAGACAAGCCCTTATCCAAACTAACCAAAAGACAGAGAGAGAGCATCCAAATCAACAAAATCAGAAATGAAAAGGGGGACATAACAACAGACATTGAGGAAATCCAGAGAATCATCAGGTCATACTTCAAAAACCTCTATTCGACAAAACTGGAAAACCTAAAAGAAATGGATAACTTTCTGGATAGGTACCACATACCTAAGTTAAATCAAGACCAGATAAACTATTTAAATAGTCCAATAACCCCTAACGAAATAGAAACAGTCATTAAAAGTCTCCCAACCAAAAAAAGCCCAGGACCAGATGGTTTCAGCGCAGAATTCTACCAGATCTTCAAAGAAGAGTTAATACCAATACTCTCTAAATTGTTCCACACAATAGAAACAGAAGGAACATTACCAAACTCCTTCTACGAGGCTACAATTACCCTAATTCCTAAACCAAACAAGGATACAACAAAGAAAGAGAACTACAGACCGATCTCCCTCATGAACATTGATGCAAAAATACTCAATAAAATACTGGCAAACAGACTCCAAGAACACATCAAAACAATTATCCACCATGATCAAGTAGGATTCATTCCAGGGATGCAAGGGTGGTTCAACATACGAAAGTCCGTCAATGTAATACACCATATAAACAAACTCAAAGAAAAAAACCATATGATCATCTCACTGGATGCAGAAAAGGCATTTGACAAAATCCAACACCCCTTCATGATAAAGGTATTGGAGCGATCAGGAATACAGGGAACATACCTAAACATAATAAAGGCAATTTACAGCAAGCCAACAGCCAACATCAAATTAAATGGAGAGAAACTCAAAGCAATTCCACTAAAATCAGGAACGAGGCAAGGCTGTCCACTCTCCCCATACTTATTCAATATAGTACTTGAAGTTCTAGCCAGAGCAATAAGACAACATAAGGAGATTAAGGGGATACAAATTGGAAAGGAAGAAGTCAAGCTTTCCCTATTTGCAGATGACATGATAGTATACTTGAGCGACCCCAAAGATTCCACCAAGGAACTGATACAGCTTATAAACACCTTCAGCAACATAGCAGGATACAAGATCAACTCAAAAAAATCAGTAGCCCTCCTATATACAATGGACAAAGAAGCGGAGAAGGAAATCAGAGATACATCACCCTTTACTATAGCCACAAACGACATAAAATACCTTGGGGTAACACTAACCAAGCAAGTGAAGGACCTATATGACAAGAACTTTAAGTCCCTGAAAAAAGAAATTGAAGAAGATGTCAGAAAATGGAAAGATCTCCCATGCTCATGGATAGGCAGGACTAACATAGTAAAAATGGCAATCTTACCAAAAGCAATCTACAGATTCAATGCAATCCCCATCAAAATACCAACACAATTCTTCACAGACCTGGAAAAAATAATACTCAACTTCATATGGAAAAACAAAAAACCCAGGATAGCCAAAGGAATCCTGTACAATAACACAACTTCTGGAGGCATCACGATCCCTGACTTCAAGCTCTACTATAGAGCTACAGTAATAAAAACAGCTTGGTACTGGCATAAAAACCGACATGTGGACCAATGGAATCGAATTGAAGACCCTGACATTAATCCGCACACCTATGAACATATAATTTTTGACAAAGAAGCCAAAAGCGCACAATGGAAAAAAGAAAGCATCTTCAACAAATGGTGCTGGCAAAACTGGATATCAACATGTAGAAGGCTGCAAATAGATCCATATCTATCACCGTGCACAAAACTTAAGTCCAAGTGGATCAAGGACCTCAACATAAATCCAGCTACTCTGAACCTGCTAGAAGAGAAAGTAGGAAGTAGTCTTGAACGCATTGGCATAGGAGACTACTTCCTAAATAGAACACCAGTAGCACAGACTCTGAGACAAACAATCAATCAATGGGACCTCTTGAAACTGAGAAGCTTTTGTAGAGCAAAGGATACGGTCAACAAGGCAAAGCGACAGCCTACAGAATGGGAAAAGATCTTCACCAACCCCACATCTGACAGAGGACTGATATCCAGAATATATAGGGAATTCAAGAAATTAGACATCAAAATGCCCAACAGTCCAATTAAGAAATGGGCTATAGAACTAAACAGAGAATTCTCAACAGAGGAAACTCAAATGGCCGAAAGACATTTAAGGAACTGCTCAACATCCCTAATCATCAGGGAAATGCAAATCAAAACAACTCTGAGATACCACCTTACGCCTGTCAGAATGGCTAAGATCAAAAACACTGAAGACACCTTATGCTGGAGAGGATGTGGAGCTAGGGGAACTCTCCTCCACTGCTGGTGGGAATGCAAGCTTGTACAACCACTTTGGAAATCAATATGGCGCTTTCTTAGAAAATTGGGAATCAATCTCCCCCAAGATCCAGCTATACCACTCTTGGGCATATACCCAAGAAATGCTCAACCACACCATAAGAGCACTTGTTCAGTTATGTTCATATCAGCATTGTTTGTAATAGCCAGAACATGGAAACAACCCAGATGCCCTTCAACTGAAGAATGGATAAACAAAATGTGGTACATATACACAATGGAATACTACTCAGCAGAGAAAAACAATGGCATCATGAGGTTTGCAGACAAATGGATGGATCTAGAAAAAATCATCCTGAGTGAGGTAACCCAGACTCAGAAAGACAAACATGGTATGTACTCACTCATAGCAGGATACTAGACATGAAACAAGGATGACTTGTCTGCTACTCACATCACCAGGGAGGCTACCTGGAAAACAGGACCCCAAGAAAGACACAGGGATCACCCAATGACAGAGAAATGGAATGAGATCTACATGAACAGCCTGGACATGAGTGGGGGTAATGAAAGGCGAGGGTTGAGGGAAAGAGAGCTTGGGGGAGCGGGAGATCCCAGCTGGATCAACAACAGAGAGGGAGAACAAGGAATAGGAGACCATGGTAAATAAAGACCACATGAGAATAGGAAGAAGCAAAGTGCTAGAGAGGCCCACAGAAATCCACAAAGATACCCACACAACAGACTGCTGGCAGAGGTCGAGAGACAGCCTGAACTGACCTACTCTGGTGATGGGATGGCCAAACACCCTAATTGTTGTGCTAGAAACCTCATCCAACTACTGAGGGATCTGGATGCAGAGATCCATGACTAGGCCCCGGGTGGATCTCTGGGAGTCCAATTAGCGAGAATGAGGAGGGTTTATATGAGCGAGAATTGTTGAGACCAAGGTTGGATAAAGCACAGGGACAAATAGCCAAATGAATGGAAACACATGAACTATGAACCAATGGCTGAGGGGTCCCCACTGGATCAGGCCCTCTGAATGGATGAGACAGTTGATTGGCTTGATCTGTTTGGGAGGCACCCAGGCAGTGGGACCAGATCTTGTGCTCATTGCATGAGTTGGCTGTTTGAAACCTGGGGCCTATGCAGGATTGTTTGGCTCGGCCTGGGAGGAGGGGACTAGACCTACCTGGACTGAGTCTACCAGGTTGACCTCAGTCTGTGGGGAAGGCTTTGCCCTGGAGGAGATGGGAATGGGGGGGGGGGGGTGTTGGGGGGAAGGTGAGGGGGACGGGAGGGGGGGAGAACAAGGGAATCCGTGGCTGATATGTAGAACTGAATTGTATTGCAAAATAAATTAATAAAAAAAAAAAAAAAAAGAAATGAAAGTTAGTAGTTAGACATTACAATAGAAGTTGTAGTCATATTAGATATGTTTTAAAAATTGAGCAGATATATTTTAGACAGGTCATCTTCAAACCCTTCGGAGATCTACAGAATATGGCATTTAAAATGTTTTAATAACTTAGAAAATTTTTCTTTTTTGTTATGATTATGAGACATGTCAGCTCCTGGCAGTACCAATCTACTTCAGAGAAAATATGGGCATTGAAGAAACTGCATATGGAGTTAACTTTCATTGTGGCAAAAGTTAGCCACTGGACAACAAAGTATCCTTGAATCAACTGCTGACAAAATGGACAGACAGGACATGAAACAAAGGACTACTGATTCTTGCCAAAACGAGTGTGGTTATGGCTTTATCAAAAGGCATCTTCTGAGGCCAGGACAATATGGCACCATCCCTGAAGTGGCCTTCGCAATTTGGAAAAGGTACAGTGCCCTTTTCTTCGAAGGCAGCTGAATAGGCAGTGGGCCGATGGCTTCTGATGTGCAATGGAACAGCAGCTGAAACAGTTATTCTTGAAGAGTAACTAAGCTCACGCCTCGCAATAGTAAACTGGCATTTGACAGAGGGATGTGGAGAAGAACGGGATGTTAAGATGAAGCCATATATACACAGCCAAGAATGGACAGCTGAATTAAAAAATCAACAACAATTTCCAGAATTTAAAATCCTGAATCATGACATGACACTAGTGGAATTCAGGTGTTTCTGGTACATGGACTGCTCTCACCCAATGTGAGGTTGAACTGTCGACCTTGTGTACATCCTACTTCACAAATGAGTCTGTCAGATATGCTAAGCCTATAGGCTGAAGATGATGCCCCAACACTGTGGAGAAACCTCAGGTGACTGTCCAGGCAGGTGGTTGTTTCTGTCAACTCACAAATTTTTTGGAAGTTGCTTGCATGCACTTTCTGTTTTTATTTTTGTTAGCTAATATTATTTCCTTCTTGGGTCTCTGAGGGAGTTGAAGATTAGTTAGTTATAGTTGAAGGTTAGTTAGTTATAGTTGAAGATTAATTAGGATAGAAAGTGAATTAGATACATTTTGGACTTAACAAAATAGGATAGATAATGAAATTATTTTCTCTGAATTTGTCAAATACAATTGGACTAGACATTGTTTAGACATTTATTACTTGTATATATTGTATATAGTCATTGTACTTTTGTATATAGTTTTTCTTTTGTTAGTTATAACCTTTTTCTTTTTTTTCCTTTTTATTAAAATAGAAAAGGGGAAAAAAAAATAAAGCTACTATCTCATAAAAAAAAAAAAAAAAAAAAAAAAAAAAAGATCCTAATCGTAGGATGGTCAGTCTATGGACAGAAGAAAGGACAATTTCCTAAATATTAATCTGTATTTCATGTGTTGAAAGATTTCAAGTTACATAGAAACATTTTCTGTTTCTTCCTCTTCTGTGTCTTGATCTTTTGTCTTCTATCCATTTTATTTCTTTTAATAAAAGTGTATAAATACCTAGTATACATTAAGCAGTATAACACTGATATGGATAATAAATCTTCCATGTGCCTCAAACATGCATAGACTATAATACAAATTAAACTTGGAGAAAATGATACACAATTACAGTTTATGAGTGACATGACAAATGACAGACATAATGGAAGTTTACTACTTTGATCTTCCCATATTTGAACATATGCTTGCAAGAAATTTTTTATTGCTTCAGTATAATGTCACTAAGATGGACTCCTTTTAGGTTTTGGAAATGCCTCGAACAACTGAAATCATCAATCTTTCTTAATTACTTACACTTAGTGACAGAGCATTTACACAAAATGCTTGTTATGCAAGGCAGAAAGGAATAAAGAATATGTGTGGGGTAATGTAAGAACAGGTAAGATGATGATATGTTAAATTAACCTAAAACCTAACACATCAGGAATATGAAAATAGTAAGAGAGATATGTGGCCAAAGAATATAATGAAAATATTAAAGTAGAGTTACAAAAATACTGAAAAGCTTGTGAATAAAATTCTAAGCCTTTAAGTGAAATTTGAGCTTAGTTAAAAATTGATAAGATACAGAAGGCTATAATGGGTCAGCCAAGATGATGTCAGTTGTGATGATGACATGCTAGAGTTGATGCTATAGACTTCAGAAACTGTTCCAGAGTATTTACGCATATCAGCTTGAAGACCCTCTGCACTTTGCAGACATCACTCATAGCAACTGCAGCAGTGATTATCCACAGAGAACAGCAGTGTTCTTATGGAAATTTGAGGAATTGTCTTTGATTTACAGCAATGGATTTTGAGAGGGCACTCGTAGTATCTAATGAGCAGAAAAGGAGATGACATTAAATCCTTCTCAATATACAGTATAGTACTCCAGGATAAAGAACTGTCCAATCCAGTATGTCAACAGAGTGAAGGATGAAGATAATGAATACAGAGGTGTAGCACGAATCCTAAATGATCTCAATAATAAAAACCCAGAGTCAGATATAGGGGTAAATGCTGAAAGATTAGACAGACAGAAGAGTAATCTACAGCTACCCCCTCTTACCTCACCAACTCCTCAGTCTGAAAGAGAGTGAGATCCTATCTCCCCCAGCATTATATTCCTTTCTTTGCCCAGCCATATCACTTTCTGTCTCCACCTCTCTATTACTGGAATTAAAGGCATGAGATCCCAAGTGCTGAGATCAAAGGTGTGTGCCACCACTGCCTGGCCTCTATGGCTAACTAGTGGCTTAGTTCTGCACTCTGACCTTCAGACAAGCTTTATTTGTTAGATCACAAACAAAATATCACCACACAGAGGACAAAATATGCTATGGTGTGACTATACAGAGAGAAATGTCAAGAGTAAATGACAAGAGTCCTGAGGTAACAGATAATATAAATACGTGCTGATGGAGGTCCTGTCTGTGGCAGCACGTGCATGCAATCTAGGCAGCTGCAGAAGGACCCTCATGCAGATGGACCACATATAGCACAAGAAATTTCACATGTCCCTTTTGCTAATTACATAGTTATTTCAGCTGCTGGGCTTTACAGTTAAGGAAGTTGAATGATAGATGAGAGAGAAGAGTTGAAGTGATGGACATTTCATCTATGGTTCTGCTTCCAGTGTGAAGTAGTAGAGAGTTTATGTTTTTGAGAAAAGATAAAGAACAGAGCCTGGTAGATACTGACTTAGATATACCCAGCAGCTGTAAACTGACATCAAATTTTACAGGGGCTTGAATCCTAAAGACTCAGAATTAGGAGCAGTGACTTCTGTAAGCAATGCTGTGGTAATATATTGTGTACCCCAATAAAGCTTATCTGGGGATCAGAGGACAGAGGCAGACATTAAATTAGACATAGAAGTCAGGCAGTGGTGGCACACACCTTGAATCCTGTCACTTGGGAGGCAGAGATCCATCTGGATCTCTGTGAGTTCAAGGCTACAGTGGGCTGCATGAGAGAAACAGAACCAGACAGTGGTGACACATGCCTTCAATCCCAGCCAGTAATATGGCAGGATACAGAAAGGCACATAAGGCATGAGGGAACAAGAACTCGCTCTCTTGAGGCTGAGGATTTCACAGAGGTAAGTTAGTGACTGGCTGTTCTGCTTCTCTGATCTTTCAGCTTTCACCCCAATATCTGGCTCTAGGTTTTTTATTATAAGATCCTTTAAGATTCGTGTTACACAATGGCAAATTAGTGTTCAGAATATAATTACATAACAAAGAGGAAATGGCCAATGGTGAATGTTGGCAAATAGTAGGGAAAATCAACCTTCAGTTAACAATTCATACTTGATTATATAATCTGATATGCAGTAAGTATCTACACACTTAATTCAGAATGCACAATGATTATTCCATTCTTTTTAAAGAGACAAAAATATGACAAGTTTATTTTTACAAGTCAAAATGTAACAGAATGGTACTGTTTTTTTTTCCTTGAAGAAATTTCTTTTTTAATTAAATATTTTAGGCATTTGGAAGCCTGTGTTTTAATGAAAAGATGAAAGAGAAATTGAATGTTTTTTCTAGAAGTAATACCTTATGGTAACCCATAATGTGCACTGAATACAAACATTTGGCTAAAATAATAAGATCAGGTACATTTTAACCCCAGTGGATATTCAGATGTTTCAATGACAAAACCCCAGATTTCACCTTAGCTTTAAACAGCTGAAATCAGCTTTATAAGGTAACTCTCATAAAACATACATCCAGCTCAGAAGTAAAGATGATTTAAAATTTAAGTACAGATTTTCATAACTTGTAATTTGGAGCATTAGCAGCCTTATTTCATTTAATTTTCTTGTCTTTCCTGTTATTGGTAATGTGTTATCTTGTCCATATAAAAATCTATTTAAAGTATATAATGCCAATCATAAAATCAGAATGATGTTGTGCTCCATGGAAACTGATTTCCAACAGATTTCTTTGAGCAACATATCATTAGAGATATTTTAACTCTACCTTGAGGTTATCTACTTCATTTATATTGATTACATTTTTCAAATAAATGTTGAAATTTCATATCATATGCATATATATGGGAAAAGAGAGAGGTCACTTCTTTAGAAAAAAAATGTGATTCTGGCTTTGATATTTATATATTGTCCCTTTGAGTGCTATACTGAGATACACTGATGTATCAAAATTATATAAGTAGCCATATTGTATACTTTTCAGTATTTGTCACTAAAATTAATGAAGTGACCATTTCTTCAGTATTAAGTATCCACTGTTAGCAGAATTCTTCCTATCTAAACAAAGAACTCCAGCATTCTGCTGCATCCTGGTCCTGAGAGGTCCTTATTCTGATTTCATATTTTTTGATTTTGTGTATTTACTATATAACAGGTACAAATTAAGTGGTTAGTCTGGATACAATGAATAAATCATCCCTCTGATAGAGGAGATGAGTGTTTCTGTAGAAATATCATTGAAAGAACCTATTTTAGTGTGTGTGTGTGTGTGTGTGTGTGTGTGTGTGTGTGTGTGTGTGTGTGTTTGCTAAAATACACTGAGTCATCATCCCTAATCTAGTGTAGTCTCTACCTTTGACATCAGATCAAAACACTGGACAAGCAAACAAAGAAAGATACTACTAGCATGGAAGTTGCTTGGTGGGAAGGAATAAGATATATCTGGATTGTGTCTGACAGGTTAGTTTCTAGTTCAGTTATGTCATCAAAGGTTTCCTGATATTCATTAATACCAGATGTGGCACAAAGAGAATCTGATTGGAGCTTTCCTGTGGAAATTCTTTAGACTGTTTTGCATCTTCAAAAGTTACATTGCATTCATGAATTCACATTGGAGTATCTCAGATTAAATTCTACAGAAATTTAGAACACAGGACATAGTTTACCCTGCATGCTTCTGACTAAAATGAACAAAAATAGAAACAGTAATGTAAATAAAATTCCAGTAACACAATGTCAAGCCACAGGTGAAATTTTATAAGCTCTTCGCATTTAGAAAAGAAGAGAAAATATCTTTAAACTTAAAAGCACACTACAGAAATGCACCTAAAGTAACTAAACTCACTCCATCCCACCCTATTTCTATCTATCTATCTATCTATCTATCTATCTATCTATCTATCTATCTACCTATCTACCTATCATCTATTTGTCTGTCTATATACCTATTATCTATATCTATTGATCTATCTCATATTTGTGTTGTTTTGTTCTTGAGGAAGATGACAGATTAAGGAGAGATATATTTGAATTTTAAACATAGATGTATGTTTAACCTTGGTTGATCTGGATATCAAGAGATTAGGTAGAGAGTTTTCTTGTAGCCTTGATTCTGAAATTGATGCTTGTAAGTACCGGGAAGCCAGATGGATAAAATCTGACAGGTTGCATGCTATTTATATGATAACAGAGATTTTGGTTGTTAACAGAATTTTGTAGCATAAATAATCATATTTTGGGAGCAAATCCAATTGTCATATGAAATTACAAAATGACCAGTGGTAGGAAGGGACTGTAATATTACAGTCCTCTTTCTTTTTTATGGCATTGGATTTCAAGTTCTCTCAAAGACACGCAGACATTATTTTTTAAAGAGAGACTAAGGAGTTAAAGACAGTTTGATTTCATTATCACTGCATTTTGTAATTTCTGTCAGAATATTTTAGGATCATAAAAAACTTCCTTTAGCTAGGAACTCCTGTTTCATAAGCAATTATAAACTTAAACAAGTTTATATTTCACTTTCTCTCAATTCAATTCACTTGTTAGTCCTCTAGTTCACACAGGGCATGTGCTACGCTGTGTCCTGGTGCATTTTGGTCAACTGAGCTCTTTTATTGTGTCAACGTATTTTATTAATTTCTGTTAAGACTGTATAGAAGATACTTACATGCTATCAGATAAGAGTACTGTATAATGCCATGATGGTGTTAGTAGGTGTTGTTTTCTGCTGGCTTAGTGCCTGCACCTGAATCTACTGATATTTCAACTACTATTTGTGACCCTGGCTCCACAGTAAGCACCAGAGTGTTCAGGCCACAGCTTGGCCAGATTTTTGATCTCACGGGCACCTGCTCTGCTGATGCTGCCAAGTATAGTTTTTAACTAAGTTTCTACCATTCTATTTATGAATAATGACTCTAGAGACAGATGCTGGGGTAAAAACCTGGTAGCTCAGAGAGGCTAAGAAACAACCAGTTGACTTTCCTTTTTGGCCAGAGAATCTGCAAGAGAGCAATCTCTCCAGGCCCTGCCCCACCAAAACAACAACAACAAAAAACCAAAAAGACTGCCAAACTCCAAGTTCCTCCTTACTCTTTCTTGTGCATCTCTCTATCTGTCTTTCTGGCTCCTCTGTACTCCCTATGGCTAATTCTGTCAACTCGATGCTGGCTCCATCTCCTGACCGAAGGTTGATTTTATTAACACTTTCTTAGGTTTCACAATGCAATCAAATATCCTGCAAAAGTAGGAACAGCATTTTAAAATGATTTCCCTTTAGAGGGTATATTATTTGTGCAGCTATTGGAATATTCTTTGAGTTCTACATCCATTTTCAAAATTCTAATGTAAAATTGCATTTACAGGAAGTTTTATATTTTTAGAGTAGATGCTTTCCATCTCATAGACTCTGGGAAGTAATAGATGGATGAGAGCTCATCATACTAATTTGAATTCAGACTGGAATGAAGTGAGATTATGCTGTCATTGGACATCTGAGACATTGTATACTAGTGCCACAGGATGAAAGAACACTGACATTGTAATATGCTTTACCGTGTTGAAATCTAGTTTTTGGTCTTCTTTTCTTGCTTCTCACTAACAAGTGATTGGAGAATTTGGGATACAGATGTCTATGCCAGGTTTATCACTGTCTTCCTCATGAATTATGTTAAGTTTGCAATGTGAGTTGATGCAAAGAAAAACAAGCCTCATAAATCATGGTCTCAAATGTTAGGTCTTATTTACTTATTTTCCAAAATTGAAGTATGTGGGAATGTAATATGTTTCCACTTCATATATGAAATTATATCTTGTCTTTTATTGTATCTAATACAATTGGTGAAAGGGTATCCAGGAATTTTGGGAGCATGAGAGTTACCACAGAGTCACAACACACAACAAGGTCTCACTTGAGAGATTTATTGAGTCAAGACACAGAATGGCTGCCTCTGAATGGGAGTTCAGCTGGGATGGCAGTTTATATAAGGTGAGAAGAAGCATACATCATAGAGGTGGAAAAGTACAGAAGCTTGTGACTGAGTCACAGACAGGGTGAGAGAAGTCCATGAAACCCATTTCCAGAATTAAGCAAAGGTCAGTGTCTTAGTATTGTTTCATTTGCTCAACAATTGGACATGTCATTTAATGATATTTAATGTACTTTATTATATATATATATATATGTGTGTGTGTGTGTGTGTGTGTGTGTAAAGTGTGTGTGTGTGTGTGTGTGTGTGTGTGTGTGTGTGTGTGTGTGTGGTTGCACACAGGCCACAGAAGGTAAGAGACAGCCAGAGGACAATGTACTAGAGTTGATTCTCTCCTTCCACCAGGTGTATCCTGGAGATTGGAGTCAGGAGACAGGATTGATAAGAGATCCCTTTACCCACTAGTCTATCTTGCTAGCTGATATTTTATTCCATCCTTTCTAAGACTGTTTGTGTAGTTCAGATTATATGAATATGTTTTAAAAAGTGACTTTGCCAAGTTTTCTTTAATAGTCAGGGTTTGTTAAAGTGTTTCTTTAACAAAAACATAAAAACATAAGTGATTCTGTATTTATGTTCACAGGTGGACACTCCCTAACTCCTTCACACACACATCTTGTATCTGAGACCTAAAATTCTGCAGAATTACTTTTTCTATCCATTTCTCTTTGAGTTATGATAAATCCCAATGTTAATTCTTGTTTTAATCTCCCAAACAGAAATTTTCTATTTTCAATTGAATATTATTTTTGTTAGGATCATCTCATATTTGTCTCTGGTTAAAGGTAGTATAAGTTTTACTATCTTCTCCTGAATCCTGTCCTCTCTATTGACACTACTAATTCAGGCATATGATATCATTCCAGGAGGGTCTTTACCTCAGAAAATATTTGGCATAACATAGAAATATACTTGCCCTAAATAAATAATAAATTATTTATAATAAATAATCTAATATGTATATCCATCTCCTCTTATATTTTTTTCTTGCCAATTTTACAGCAGCTTTGTTGGGTTAACAGATTCCTCTGAGACTGAAACATCCCATCCTGCAGGAATGCCCCTTAAATAAGAAGGTAAACAACTCAAATTTGCTTCAGGAAGTCCCTAGAACTGACCAGATTCACTAGGCTCTGCCCTGTCAGAGTAAGCAACAAATTTGAGACCCTCTTAGATGAGAGATAGTTGAGCTGTCAAGAAGACTGTCAGAGGAGAAAAGCCACAAAGGAGACTCTGAGAGAGCTTCCTGAAAACACAGAAACCAGCCAAGCTGCCTGGAAGAGGTTTAGACCAGAGTCACTGGGAAAGGACACTCTCCAATAAAACTCATTTGTTAACCAAATAGGACTTTGGTGGTATCCATACTTTGGTTTGTGGTTTCCCTATCTATGGTGAGTAGACATGTGTGTTCTATCTTTTCAGGAAAAAATTTGTCACACAACAAGCTCCTAAGTTCTGCTAATTCTATAGTGAACACATGCAAGTTCAAAGCTCAGAACAGTCTCTACTGACATTTCCTTTGCTGGGGAAATAATAGGTCCTGCAGGGAACCTACTACCACTGCTTATCTGAATGGGCATAAGATCAGACTGCCTTCTAAATATTTGCTTATACCCGACAGGCAGATGCTACTCTCAGCCTTAATTAGAGGAATCCTCTTGTGATAAATGGCAGCTACTGCAGAGACACATGGCTATCCAAGGTGATAGAAATAAGTGATGCTGGGGGCTTAACTCTAACCAAGACATTTAAACCACAACTTCTAAAGCTAAAAAAAAGAGTCACATAAGAAAGTATAGAAAGAAAATAGGAGACAGAAGATAGGAAAACAGAATATGGAATGCCATCTTCTGGGCACACCACCACACTGTAACCCTGAACTCACAACAACTGGAATTACTGAGGGGGTGGCATCAGACTAGTCCTACTAAGAGCCAGCCATGGATGAGGGAAAGATACTTTAGGCCTTGATGAAACTACTGTCTGCTGGCTGATTCTGTGAGAAGAGTTCATTGTCTTCAGTTAGTCTCCAGTTATGGTGAGCCTACAGGTTCCAATGGCCACTTCTAAACCCGTGGTCACCAGACACAAGTGGCTGAACTCAGTGGGTCACAAAACAGATGGGAAATCATAAATTTGGGAAAGAGTTAGGGGAGCAAGATGGAGGACAGCGAGGGGTGAAAGGAGGCAAGGGGAGGAAATAATCAGAATGCATTACATACATGTGTGAAGCTGCCAAAGAACAAAATTATTAATTAAAAACTTAAAAAGCAAACTGAGTAGAGATTTATATCAAAAGCTATGATTACATGCTTTCTAGTTTTAAACATTTTGTAAAGTTACAATAAAAACAATCAGTCTCACTAAGTCGTTTGCACACATTTTTGCTCAGCCACACTCTCCTCCCTGTCTCTGGACCTTCTCCTTTTGGGTTATTTCTTCCCCTGCACTTATGCTCCGTCCCCACTCTCCCTTCCAAGATTTATTATATATAGGACATATATATTTCACATATATGTATACAGTAAAAACCACTAATATAACATTTAGTATATTAATTCAAGGCCTCAACAAAGAAACTACCAAAATAATTTTAATGTCATTCATGGCAGGTATGAGATTTGGTATAATGTGTGCAAGAGGCAAAACCTCTGCCATATTAAAGAGTGTGCACTGCCAGAGTGGACACTAAGACATTAGAAAATATACAGTTTTGTCACAACAAATGCTTAAACATGTGGCAAAGGAGTAACCCCAATTTACTGCCAGTGAAACCGATCCCATTGCTACAAAAATCAGTATGTGTTTGCTCAAAAAAATTAAAATTAGAACTAGCTGTATTACTCCTGGGTATACACAGACATGCTAAGTCCTACTATAGACACTTACACATTCATATTTATTGCTGCACTACTCACACAGATAAGGAATGGAACTGGTCTAGTGTCTGTCAACAGATGAATTAATACAGAAAATAATGTATATAATGAAATTTTATTAGGCCACAAATAATGACAACAGAACACTTTCAAGAAAATAAGTGGTATATAAATCTTTATGTTGAACAAAATAAGACTGATAAAAGTTAACACTGTGTGTTTTTTCTCATATGTTCATCCTAAATTTTAATTTAATGTGTATATGTATAAGTTGCATACATACACACATTATATAGCTATAGACTGTTGATCTAGACAATACTGCTCATATCATTTTACCAGGACTTGGGTCAGTTAGCTGCTTTGTAATGTACTGATAAACCAGGAAAAATCCTTCAGATTTCTGGCACTTTGTCATTGAAAAGTATATTTGTAGCTGGAAAGAAAAATGAACTTACAAAAATCAGAGGTAAGTGTGTGAAGATAGAAACAATATTTCTGAATGATGAAACCCAGACCCTGGAAGAGAAGTGCCACAGGTTCTCTCTCTCATGCATGGATGCTAGCTTAGAATCTTTATGTGTGGGTGTCTGCCTTGGAATAGGCTTAGCAATCAAGAACTTAGCAAGGGACCATGGAGGTGGTTGGGAAGTAGGGACAGAACCTTGGTGGTATGAAGGTAGAAGGGGAATGATGGAAAAGGAAGAGTGAAGTGTAAAGTGTCGTGGGGAATGGAAATTCAGAGGGTAAAGATGGAAATATGGAGATGGATAGCTAATACTCAAGATCTACGACAAACCATAAGGAAACCTAAGGGGCATCCTCAAGTACATACATTTAGAAAAATTTCATTTAGATACATAGTTTCATGACTAATTACACTGAAAATTCAGCAGCACCCTTAAATATATGATCACTTAGCACAGGCTTGTAAGGTGGCCTTTTATTCCAGAAATCAGAGGTCATTTGTCAAGCTGTAAAGATCTTTACATTTAATGCCGTATTTAAAAGGTGAGAGCAATGATATGTGAAATTTCTTGTCCATGGCAGAATAATCTATGACTTAACTTTCAAAAGCATATGACTTCAATTTTGCATGACAATTACATTATAAATCATTTAGACCATTCCATTGAGTTTTATCATATATTGCACTCAGCATTAAGTGTTGAAGTATTTTTCCAATTTCTTGATAATAAGACTAATTTTAAAACATACCAATTTCTCACAAATATTATGCCTCTGTCACAAAAATCTACTATAATCATTATTCTTTAGTTTCTTCTCTTTCTATCTGTAGCTCAGATTTTTGTACATCCTATGTATATCTTGTACTTTGTCTATCTGGATATATATATATATATATATATATATATATATATATATATATATATATATATATATATATATATTTTTTTTTTTTTTTTCTATATCTAAATACCAGCACTATAGCCTGATGCTTGAAATCATCAGGTAGTCTGGAAACTGTGAATTTCCAAGACACAGACTCCCACCTCAGGTTCCATTAAATCTTGCATTCCTCCCTGCAAAAGGACTATGTATGGAACACAAAACACCTGACTTATCACCGGCTAAGATCCTTTGTGCCTTCATAGTTTATAAATATATTTAAGAGGCTCTGAATGTTCTTGTTTCATCATTGAACCACTCAGCATCGTCTCAGAGAAAAACGTTCAGTGTGAGGTCTGTTGTCTTTCAATGGCTTCATTCTTCCTCTATATACTCTTTAGTTTTAGAGTTTCTTAGACTTTAGGATTTCCAACTCTACTCTCTGTCTACTTTCAAGGTGGCCCTATTATATCTTGCATATTTCTGTGGGTCTTCCCTAAACAATACCAACTCCCCTTCATGATTAAAGGTTATCTATCTATCATGTCTGGTGTATGTTGCTATTTGCGGTTTTATATTAGCTACCAGTATTAAATTGCTGTACATTATGGTTATTTTTCAAAACTTCTGCCCTCTGATCCACAGCATCTAAAGATGGACCTGTCTGTGATTTGAGTAGGCTGATCAAACTGAGAATGCACATTGACAGATGGTGGTGGTACATGATTTTAATCCCAGCACTCAGGGGGCAGAGGCAGGCAAATCTCTGTGAGTTTGAGGCCAGTCTGCTCTACAGAGAATACACAATGAATCCTTTCATGTATGTTTCTAGGACCTCAATAATGGCAGACATATAGAGGCCCTCAGTAAATATTGTTGAACAGATAGATTTGTATTCCCTTCTATTTTAGTCAACTATTTGTTTTTGAGATTTTTCTTTAGTATACAACCTATGCCACAAAACATTTCATACACCAATATCCCTATTCTGAACAATACCAAGTATGTACTCAATTCTTCCTTAAATATGTACAGATTATAAAAAAAATCACAATTTCAAATGTAGTATCCATTCAAATTCCAATCGGGGAACATTCAAGATTCCTCAGAAACTTCATTCCTGCTGCTTTTTCCCTCATTCTAATCAATGTATCCTAACAGATCCTAGCTTCTTAATCTATTTTCCATTCATAACCTCTTTTTACCCAAGAAATTTTTATATGACCTTGAGTATATGGGTTAGAAAACAGAGATACAAATCAAACAATATTAATAGCAAATAACATGAGAATATGGCTTAAAGCAATACTTTGATAAACATACAATGCTACTATTTATTTAAGATAGCAATAATTTGTACAAAATAAGATGTAGATGATCATTTTGATTTAAATAATTCAATATTAGCTTAATATTTGATGTTGCAAGACATGGAGCATGTGGGACATTCTTTGGTTTTGACTGATATTTTGATTTTACATTGTTGTAGCATCCTATATTCCTCTGCTTAGTATCTAGTTAATACAATATACTGTCACTTATCACATTTGTCACTTTCATTATGACTTGTAACACAGAAGTCACAGAATTATTTAAAAATATTGTTACTAATCTTTAAGATGCTTTATACAACTTCTAGGAGTTCATGAATTACTTTTTACGAACACCAATAGACACAGTGGTGAGGCTGGGAAAGTGTTTAGAATCATCCTGAGATCATCCACACAGGCACAGCTGACTCCATCAATTCACAACCTACTTTTTTCCTTTTCCAGTTTTCTTCTAAAGGACCAATTATAATGTTTTAGTCACGATGCTTTCTTACTTACCTGATGCTTACTTTATGTGTTACTTTTACTTATAATACAAATCATGGTTTTTATTATTGATACAAATAGCTATTAGTTCTAGAACAATCACAATCTAATATAAGAATAAATTTTACCCTGATATACCAAGTCTATCTCTCTACTCTAAAAGGAGTAAAACTCGAAGGATGTGAAGACTTGACAGTATCATGGCCTTCACACACTTGGTCTCTAGAATTTTCTTAAAATAGCCCTGAGAATCTTCATTGAATGTAACAAACACCCTGAAGACACCAGGGTTGCTAAGTGATAGAATTTTCCTTAAAAGATGCAGGAAAAATTTTAATATCATTTTCTCTTAATACCATTTGAATTGACTCATATTGAAAAATCCACACACAGATGCTGTTACCAAGTACAAGCATCCTTGACATATGCTTGAAAAATGATTTCTACAAATAACTGGTTTGTGATTTTTTTTGATGACCGCAGAGGTCTGGATACCATGCATCTTGGATTTGCTGTGCATATCAGGCTTTAAGACACATTCTTCTTTGAGTTAGATGGTTGTAGATTTTTTTCTTTAAATGCCCTGTGGAGAGAATCTACATAATATTCTCATATCCACTCAAGTTTGCAATATATGCAAAATGTCAGCATATCTATCTAAATATGTTAAGAGCAAGAAAGAATGAAATGAGCTAACTGAAAATGTTAGAAATTGGCATTTAAGTTTTTTTTTTTTTTTTTTTTTTTTTTTCAATCTTAAAATGTATTTATTTTTTTTTCCCCTTTTCTATTTTAATAAAAAGGAAAAAAAAGAAAAAGGTTATAACTAACAAAAGAAAAATTATATACAAAAGTACAATGACTATATACAATATATACAAGTAATAAATGTCTAAACAATGTCTAGTCCATTTGTATTTGACAAATTCAGAGAAAATAATTTCATTATCTATCCTATTTTGTTAAGTCCAAAATGTATCTAATTCACTTTCTATCCTAATTAATCTTCAACTATAACTAACTAACCTTCAACTATAACTAACTAATCTTCAACTCCCTCAGAGACCCAAGAAGGAAATAATATTAGCTAACAAAAATAAAAACAGAAAGTGCATGCAAGCAACTTCCAAAAAATTTGTGAGTTGACAGAAACAGCCAGCTGCCTGGACAGTCACCTGAGGTTTCTCCACAGTGTTGGGGCATCATCTTCAGCCTATAGGCTTAGCATATCTGACAGACTCATTTGTGAGGTAGGATGTACACAAGGTCGACAGTTCAACCTCACATTGGGTGAGAGCAGTCCATGTACCAGAAACACCTGAATTCCACTAGTGTCATGTCATGACTCAGGATTTTAAATTCTGGAAATTCATTTAAGTTTTTATGAAGGGTCATCTTCTGCCTTTCCACAGATAGCCAGTATTTTGCATGTAACAACCCTACATAAATATACTTATTTTGATTTTAACGTCGCCTTCAGCAATCATTTCAGTCAGGTATTTTTAATTTTCTTTATTTGTCTTGAGAAGATTTCACTTCATTCTATGTACTCCTACCAACCAAATGTTGTATTTATTTTGTGACTCAAAGACTATTGGTTTTCTTCTTCTTAAATAATACACCCTAAATTTAAATACTTCACATAGCCATGCATGTGGTTCTGACTCTCTCAAGTCCATTTAATTACTATTTGACCCCAGTTGTCATCTTCAGCACTGGACTCATGTGCACTGACTGTGGCACCCTTCTTATCCAGCCATTTCCCAGAGGCCAGTGAGGAATAAGGAGGAAAGTAGTTTATAGCGTTGTTACATAAGTCAGGCTCCAGGCAGCTCTGCTCCCTTCTAGAGTCATAATAACTTTTTCGACCTGAAATGGTTGCCCTCTCCCCAGATCCATTTAGAATCCTAAGGATACTGACATCTCTCCTGATAAATTCAAGCTCAGTGGGTCATTTATTCTGTTCCTATTCACAGATTTTTTGTTTTGTTTTGTTTTGTTTTTCAAGACAAGGTTTCTCTGTGTAATCGCCCTGGCTCTCTTGGAACTCACCCTGTAGACCAGGCTGGCCTTGAACTCACAGAGATTCAGAGATCGAGATCCTCCTGCTTCTGCTTCCCAAGTTCTGGAACTAAAGGCATGTGTCTCCACCACCCAGCTTATTCAGATTTTATTCTGGTAAAATACTATATGTTTGAAGCATATTTAAGTCAAATTGGTTACATTTCACTATGCATGGTGATTCCCATAAACTAAATTCCAATTTCCCCTCCATTTTATTCTTTTAGAATGTAGTCTGTATTTGTCTGTATCAACCAGTGAACAATTTTCTATTGACTATCAGGTTATTGAATATCCAATGTTAGTTTACACATATATGCATATGTAACCTTCCTGCTATAATTTTATCAGATTGAGGAAAAAAATACGATCAAGGTGGCAAAAAAAAAAAAGAGAGAATTAGAAAAGATTTCTTCAAGGGTAGCTGAAATTTCAAGGTCATATATCATATAATATGTTACAGATGTTGACAGTCTGGCTTACTTGAAAGAGAAATCAGAAGATCCTAGTCTTAATTTTGCCTCTGATGCTAAATTGTAATGTTACTCTATTAAAACACTTCAGCCTTACTGGGAAGACCTTTCCTCATTTACAAGATGTGTGTGCTCCCTGAGGATGTTAAATTATACTTGGATTTTGAGCAAAACTTGGGTTAGAAAGCCAGTGTGTCCTTAAATTATTTTGATACTACCTGCATTTTCTCACAAGTGAGTAGGAATAATGCGAACCTAAAAAGTTCTTATTAATAGAAAATCTGGAGCCAGATATTGGGGTGAAAGCTGAGAGAAATCAAAGGAATAGAATGAGCCAGCCACAAGTTCTGACCTCTAGGAAATTCTCAGCCCTAAAGAGCTGCTTCCTGTACACTCATGCCAATAAAACTTTCTGTGCCCTGCCATCTCACTTTCTCTCTCTGCCCAGCTCTATCACTTACTGCCTGTCTCTATAGACCTCCAGACCTCTATAGTTAACTAGTGCTGGGATTAAAGGCATGTGCCACCATGCCTTGCTCTGTTCCCAGTATGGCCCTGAACTCACAGACATCCAGATGAATCTGCCTACTGAATACTAGAACTGAAGGCGTGTTCTACCTCTGCCTGGTCTCTATGTTTAATATAGTGGCGGGCTTTTTCCTCTGATCTCCAGGCAAGCTTTATTTATTAGAGCACAAATAAAATATCACCACAAGTAGGTAATCTTGATTGACACAGGGCAATGAGAAAACCTCTTTGAACTTAAAAAAATCTAATTGAAATCACCATATCCTATAAAATATTTCTCATAACATTTTAATTTTTAAATACATAGAAATAATGGTCACCTTATAAAATTCTAATATGAAGAATTATACAAAAATGGCAGAATAAGGACATGCTAGTAACTCATAAGTAGAGTCAGGAAGATATGTCAAAATTCATTGCTCAAACCTTTCTACTAAAATTCATATTCCATCTCTTTTTCTGAAGGGAAACAGAGGAGCAGTGGATCTAGAGGAAAAGGAAGGTGGAGGTAGGGCTGAGAGGAGAAGATGCTGCAGTCAGGATTTATTGTATGAGAGAAGAATAAATAAAAAGAAAAAATACATATTCCAAGAGTTTATCTTACTTAGGCATGGAGGCACAGACCCAGCTTCTTAAGAGACTGAGGTAGTTTGAAAGTTCAGTGTCTCTTTGGACTACAGAGTGAATGAATTCAAGGCTAGCTGTGGCAACTTGGTGACAGCCTATCTAATAATATAAAGTAAAAGAACAGACAATGTCACAGTTCCATAACAGAATGCTTGACATGTGTAAGAGGCTGGGATCATTCCTCAGTCATATGTCTACTCGTATAAATAAGATTTATCTTACTGAGCAGTAAGCAAGATAATTACAATATACTAAACAAAGCACTTAAGAAATAAGTGTATCTCTGATCACTCTTCAAATAAACCCTTTTTGCAACAGATGAAAACTGCTATAGAAAACCAAAACAGGTCTAATTGCAGAGAACAACTGATTGTGGGTACCCAGCATCAATGAAACATCTACAACATAACTCTTGAAACTAAGGATCAAGCAACATCAAGGAAAATGGGCAGAAAGACTATAGGAACTAGACGACCAGGAAGTCTACAGTGAGGTAATTCCTCAAAGAAATGACAGTTAAAGTTCAACTATGATACTTCAACAATATGGCTGCCTAAACAAAACTTAAACAAGTATGATATCAATGTACATGTTAACATGCAAGTAGGAAATCCTATGGGGCTTCACCCCAAGGCAAAGAACTATAGGCAACTAAGGAATGCTGAGAGTAGGGAGAAATGTTCTTCCTCAAGGATGAGTCTTCTAATTGGTTAACTAACACCAACTGGCCAACCCTGAAATCATAAACATACAAATAACATTAAACAGACTGACAAGTTGCACTTATGTATGTGTGTGTTTGCAAGAATAACAATAACAATTAAAGAAAAAGAGGTCATAATTGTGGGAGGGAGCAAGTTGGGATGCAAAGGAGGGCTTGGAGTTAGGAAAAGAAAGGGAATGGGGGAATGATGGAACTATATTTTAATTAAAACAATGAAATAAAAAAGATGATCCATTTCTCCCCAGCTAAGACTTCTAGCAATAGAGGGTACACACATCCTGAACTGGCCATCTGTGACCAGGTAAAACTTCCAGTGTAAGGATTAGGACACCAACCCAGCCACAGAACCATTGACCTACAGTCTGTCCTGCCTGTGAAACGTGTTGAGGTAATGGTGGCTCAGAGAATGTGGGGGTATCTGACCAGTGACTGATCCAGCATCAGAGCCATTAGAGGAGAGTGAGCCTACTCCTGACACTGCCTGAAGTATCAGGACACAGAGGCTGAATGGCCCAGAGACCTAGGATAGAATCAAACATGATTGAAGAGAAAAAAATGTCAATTTAATGATGCCTAACAGTATTCTGCTATACTCATAGATTGGTGCCTATCCCAATTATCCTCAGAGAGGCTTCATCCAGCAACTGACGGAAACAGATGCAGAGACCCACAGTAAAACATTAGGTGGAGCTTGGGGTATCCTGGGGAAGAAGGGGGAAGGATTGTAGGAGCTAGAGGGTCAAGGACACCACAAGAAAACCCACAGAATCAATTAACCTGGGCTCATAGAGATTGAACCAATAACCAGGGAGTCTGCATGGAACTGACCTAGGCTCTTTGCATATATGTTACAGTTGTGTAGCTTGGTTTTCTTGTAGGACTTCTAACAGTGGGAGCAGAGATTGTCTTTGCCTCTTTTGCTGGCTTTTGGAACCCTATTCCTAATATTGGGTTGCCTTGTCAGCCTTAATACAAGGGAAGGAACGCAGTGTTACTGCAACTTGATATGCCATGTTTTGCATATTCATGGGAGGACAGACATTTTCTGAACAGAAAGAGGGGAGGAGAGAGTGGGGGCAGAGGGGAGGCTGAGAGGAGAGGAGGGAGGAAAAACTGTGGTTGATATAAAAAACACATAAATTAAAAAAAGGTCCATTTCTACTAAACCTCCACTACATTAAATAATGAAAGAGAAGAGACAATTGAAAACTACATATACTAATGTATTTAAAGTAATTTCCACAACACACCTCAGCAAAATTCATAGTATCCAGCATCCTGTTTAACAAAATATATTTTAACAAATGGCTTCATATGCTTCTTACTATGGTATGCAATATTGCCAATCATAGCAGGTTCTATGCACACCATCTTGAATTTGCATTGGCCTGAAATACTGTTTAAGCAATATTTTGTGATTTCTTTGTTGAAGTCATAGAATGTGATTCAGACTTAGCCTTACATATATGAGGTACTAACCTATGAAGGAGCAGAGCATCATAGGGAATTGTCCTGTGACTACTGGTAAACATGTCTCCCACCATCACTGAATCTTCAGCTTTTGAGTACTCCCATCTCAAATTTCAAATGTAGAATGTCACATCTCCAGACCTGTATGCAGAAACTGGTTCAGAAAACCCTTGAGCAAAATAAAAGAATTATTGTTGTATGCCAGAACCTTTAAGGTATTGTTTTGTTATGCAATGATGGGTAGCTGCAGTGACTGGCAGCTATGACACACTGTATTTGGCCAGTTGTTTTTCTTTAGTCTAACTACCAAGTAGGATATGGATTAGGGGCAATCCACTAAATAGATTTAAAAATGAATGTTCTTATTTATCATGCTAAAGAGAGTTGAGGTATATTATTTATTTAAACACAGGACTACTGCCATCCTGACTATTTATTGAAAAACAAATATATTCATTAAATGAATTCCTTTTATGTAAATTATTAATTATTTCTCAAGATTCATAACCTATTGAAAATCATGAATTAATTTGTTTTCTCAGAATTAATCTAGTCATTTGCCCAAAGCTGTGTTAGTCTTTACAGATTCCTCCAGATGTGACCATTTTTATTTTGCTCATCTGCAATCTATTCCAAATATCAACTGTCCTTCAGAACTCTTGAGAAAATTTTGCTTTTGCTAGTGTACTTCTATCTAACATGTTCCATGCCCCATCCATTCTTTATTCCTTATAGGACCTAGGGATTCTTCTGCCTATCTGCCCATTGCTTGATTTATGGGGTTTCTGTCTCTCTTGTGCTGAAAATACACAGTTCACTCATAGGAAGCTTTTGCACCTTCATGAATACGAGATTTTATTTAAAGATAGAACTGAATTTTAACCAAGCATGGAATTTATTTTGGAGGAAAAATCTGGCTCAGTTCCATTTTAGGATACATTAGGAGAAGAAAATCACAATTTGGACACTGAAGAATAAAAATAGGGATTTTAGCTTCAACATTTATGCACTTATTTCTGTAAGTTTAGCCTCTATCAGGAAATAATAGAGTACAATTCACTCTACTTAATTATTTAGGATTTTCTACATGTTAGCTATGTGACAAGATGTTTTCCCTACATTGTGTTTTAATTTACATCACAATGCTACAACACAGATCTCAAAATTCTACTTTTCCAGATAGGAATAGTAGGTCTAAATAATTAAGTAGCAATCAAACATCAAACCTTACCATAGTCGTTCCAGTTTCATGCATACCCACTGCTTTCTTATATCAAATTTCTTGTCTTACAGGTATCAAAACCACATAATCAACCCCCAACGCACATACATTTCTTATCATTAGCATGTTGTAATATACCCTTCTTCAGATTTGCTAAAATATACTGCATAGCAAGTCTTTTAGGAAAGACTGGTTGTATAGCATGTTAATGCTAGTCTGATATTCACTGAGTGTAACAGCAGGGTTTAGGATCATTTCTGAGGCAGGAAGGAAAAACAGGAAGAATTAAAGGGACATGTGAAGGGAGAGGAGCCCAACTCCAGAGTCTATCTACAGAATCTTTCCACCTAAGAAGCAGGAATGTCAACACAATTTACATTTCTATGAAGGTTGCCTATACAGTGACAATATTCCTTTAATACAGAGAAACTGCAAATAACAATGTTAAAATAACAATGGATCATGCCTAAGAGCTTAGCCATATATGGCCTTTCCCAGCTGTGAACCTACTATTTTATAAAAATCTTACATGAAACCTCATTACAGGAAAAGTCATATTTTAACCCCCTTGAGTAACACTTGTGACCCATGGTTTTATGCTATCTAAGAGTTCAATCTTGTCTATGTCACGCCTGAAGCCACTCTAAAAGCCCATTTAACAACAACGACAAAAAAAAAAAATAGAAAGAAATAAAAAGAAAAATTAAAAAGGAAAAACAAGTCTGTAGTAACTTTTTGAGGTGTAACTTGGGAGCCACCAAAATCATGTACATGGTTCCCACTAAGATGCTTAAGCATTATTCTTTCTGAAGAAGGCCACACCAATATGTAAGTATATGTCTTACCCTTTTCTTAAGGGACATTCTCTTCTATTAGTGCCTATGTTAAACTATTTGTTAATATGTCTTACTAATAAATTCCAGTTCTGCTTCATACTGACTTGTCCTGAAGTTCTTTTCTGAAGTGAAGTCAAGCATCCCATCTTGATCCATGCAGAGTCTGAGAGAGGAACTCCTGTGGTTGCCAAGTGTACCTATCCCTCTGTAGCTGCCCCTACTGCTTCCCTAGTTCATTACTTAAGCTTTCATATTTGTGTCTCTATGTAGCTAGTGTAGAGATGATAAAATGTCAGTTGATGGTACCTGTAAGTTGTGTTTAAAATACAAAATCAGTACCTACCCCCATGGAGGAAATCAGGGAACCACACTGACTGTACACCCATTTGGGTTTTTATCAGATTTCATATTCATCTTCACCTTTGCTAGGCAGAACTATTACACATAGCTTTCCATTTCAATCTTAATTTTTCACATTTGTTTTAATTTGTGAGCTTCACCCTCTCCTTCAATCTGTGCTTGGCTGATCCATGGTAAATTCATGCATGTAGCATGGGCACTTGAAGGATGGACATTAAGAGATATTCATATGAAGTCACAGGGACTGAGGCACCACACACAGGGCCTGCACAGGTCTGTACCAGGCAGGTCCTCTGCATATGTACTATGGCCTCCAGTTTAGTGTTCTTAGGGAATTCTGAGTGTGCAAAAAGAGTGGGTCTCTGTTTCATTTGCCTTTTCTTGGACTCTTTACCTTCTGTTGGTTTGTCTTGTGAAACTTCAATGTGATGGTTGTTGTTTTATCTTATTATATTTAATTTTCATATATATATATTAAATGAATGAATGAATGAATGAATACATAGCCACTAGGATGGATGTTATCAACTGAACTGTCCTTTATACCTGCTGGAGAGAGGAACTCAGCTTTTTCCAACAGAGTAACACTGGATATATCAACAATTCCAGCACAAGCCTGGAGTTCAGGAGTAGTGGATCAACATATAATGGACTCCACAATTTTTTTGTGTGCTTTTATTTGATTTGGTTACAGTTTGGTGTTTTATTATTGTTCTTATGTTTTTGTTTGTTTCTTTTTCTTTTTGGATGTGGTTTTATTTTGTGTTTTTGTTTTTTGAGGTTGTTGTATTGTTTTTTTCTTTGTTTGTTGAGAAAGAACTTAAAGTTGGGTGGGTGGGGGGAGTATCTGGAAAGACTTGGAGGAGGGGAATAATACAATAATATGATTAAAATATATTTAAATGTAAAAATTGTTTTCAATAATAAAAAAAGATTTAAAAAAAGAAGCAAGTGTCACCCATTGCTGTCTTCAAATTATGCCCTTATCCTATTTTTTCCAAATGTTGTTTATTTAAGAACACATGCCCTTGGGGTTTAGAGAGATGGCTTAGCAATCAAGGCCAGACCCAGGTCATGCTCAGTCAGCATCTAAATGGAAGCATACTGCCATCTGTAGCTCCAATTCCATGCTATGTGATACCCTCTGCTGTACTCTGTAGGTATCAGACATGCATGTGGTGTACATACATACCTGTAGGCAAAATACCCACGGACATAAAACTTTAAAAATTTAAAAAGAGCACACATGACCAAACTTTTCTCTCTTTAACTGAATCTGGCAATCTTTCACTTATTTAGGTTTCATTTATTGTTGCCTTTCACTCCTGTTTTCTTCACCTTTATTCCTGTATTTATTATTTAAGACCTAAGGTTTATAGTGAGAATCACCTATCAACTTGATCTCTTAGTTCTTGACATCTGCAGCTTCATCTATATACTTACTCACTTAACACCCCTAACTACTACATTATCTCGGCCACCTTGATCCCCAATATTCTGCACCAGTTCAGTATTTCCTATTATTACACATTATCCACAATAACTTCCCCACTTACACATCAACAGAACCACTAAATCATTGATGCCACCCACGGTTCCACTTTCAGATGATGACCTAACCTTCAAATTCATAGGACACAAAAGAGATCGAATAGAATAACTTTCTCTTTTTATCTACCAAATTTTTAAGTATCTGGTTGTACCCAAATGTTCTACATTCTTCTGTGATACAAAACAGGTTCCCAGTCTTCATCTCTTCTCTGGATGGCATTCCCACTCTCAGTGCCTTCGAGCTTCTGGATTTCATATTTTCAACTGCATCCTATGTTACTCACATTCTGTAGTTTACTGTCATCACCCACAGTCTCCATCCTCGAGCACCATCTCCTTGACTGTTGTTGCATCAATGTATGAATGTGGGGATTCCCAATTCATCTTCTAACATTTTGCTCATGTGCTTGATTTCACCTTTAATGAAATTCCCTACAGCTAATCTGTCAGCTGTTCAGAAATGAAATTACTGTTTCACTACCTCTATCTCCACTGCCAGTTTGGACTACAGAATTTCTTATTTAGGTTAAAGAGACAGCCTGCTTCATGGTTTTTCCTACTCCTTTCTGAAGGGGTACAATCTATTTCCAACTTAGAGTTCAGAATAATTTGTTTAAAGTCTATACTATTTTCCTATTATCCCTGTGCTTCAAATGCCCCTGTTACTTACTCAATAATTCTTCTTTCCGTGGCCTTCATTGCCTATGCTTAGATAATTCACTTAATCTTATCTCCATTTCCTATAGAATTATCTTGCTTCCCTACATCAACTTCCTCGATATTTCAGACCTTCTTTATCTATTTAATCTTCTTGAAGTGCTTTTCCTATAGAACATATTGGTGCCTTATCTGTTAGCCCAAAGATCCTTCTTCACACAGAATTTTCCATCATTTCAGCTAAGGCAGCTGTGTGTTTCAAACCTACACCTTTACATATGGTCTTGCAATATTTTCATCATTGAGCTAACTAACAGTTATCTCAAGACACATGTTTTATAAGTGAATGTATTTACCTATTGGGACAAAATTTTCTTGAGGGGAGGAATGCTTTCCTGTCTGTCATTTACTACTTTACCCTTATCTGTAAACTGAAAGCAGTTAGATACTTGTAGTCTGGTGGACAAGTGAACATATCAAAGACTATGTGTGTGTGTGTGTGTGTGTGTGTGTGTGTGTGTGTGTGTGTGTGTGTATTATCATTACAATATATGCACATCAGAATATCAGAGAATATAATTGGTTTGTGAAAAGATGTAAAGAGGCAACTAAATTCTACATTGTCTAGACACCAACTGGATAGTTCTATATATAGTATCAGAGAGTTATAATTTAGGCATAGTCTACACTATTATTTTATGCACTGCTTCTCATGCTAGCAAAACGTGACTATTTTCTGTTAAAAATAATTTTTACAATCATATATATGAAAAAAATTCCTGGTGATATAATTGTACTTAAATTATTTTATTTATAGGCTTAATGATCTTCATTGCTGATGATTGCTTTATTTTTATTACTTAAGACTCCATTATCTCTCTAGGCTATAGACTCACTCATATTTGTTCCACCAATTTAGCATTAATAGCCAGCAGGCATCTAAGAAACTCCTCCAAAGAACAGCATTTCTGCCTTCAGGCATCTTACTTGGTTTTAGTGATCCTCTTAAATCAGCGACATCTTTAAGTAGAAAAGAAATAACCTCGGCCATCCAGGAAAAAAAATCAAACGTGACACAGAAGAGAAGATGTCCACCTCCCATTCCGTCAAAACAGAAGATGACACTGATGTACATTCAATTATCAAGCAGGAGTATTCAGAATGAATGTTGGAATGGTCGTGGAACATCAATTTGAAGGAACTAGCAGGCTAAAATCCCCCCTTTTCCATGATAATATATTAACAAAGTTTTAACAACCTTGAAATCACCAACTATGTGATAAATATCACATATAACCCTCTCCTAATGGGCAGCTCACTCTAGTTTAAGCACATCCATCTCTCTCTTTATTTCCATTTTCTTAGAACTTATTTTTTAATGTTTTAATTGAAATGGCATCATATTACTTCCCATACTTATCTCCCTCCAACCCCTCCCATAACTGCCATTGTCAAGTTGATAGCTTTTTTTCCCTTTGATTATTTGTGTGTGTGTGTGTGTGTGTGTGTGTGTGTGTGTGTGTGTGTGTGTGTGTCTGCTGTTTATGTGTATATGGTCTCCAAGTTGATCCTCTACATGGACAACGTATAAGGGGACTCTTCTTTGGAGAGCCTAGTTCTCTTTCTTCCAGCAATGATTAATTGCCTATAGTTCTTTGCCTGGGAGTGGGACCCCACAAAAATGTCCCCTGCCACATTAATAAGTGTATTGTTATTGCCATTGCTTTAGTCTTGCTTAGGCAGACACTTCTAGGAGAGACCGTTTCACTGCAGGCTTCCTGACAGCCTGGTTCTTTCCAGTCTTTTAAGCCCCTCTCTCATGATGTGGGAGTTGTGGTAGAGGTGCGGCTGCTCACACTGGGCGCCCCACAATCTCTTGATCTCTACACTGGAAAGACATTACATGATTCAAGATGGATTTAATCGGAAAATCTCTTTCCTACAGTCTAGCTTGCATGACACTCAAAAACACATCTGAGCTGCCCAGGGAGGGATGCGATTAAACAATCCTATCCAACTGCAACAGCGAAGACACACAGAAATGACCAGTATGGCAAGACATCCTTAAAGGTGCAACAAGTGGTAGTCATAGGTCCTTGGGAACCAACAGGTGTCTGATTGGATTCAGGACACATTGCTCAGGAGGGAACTCATGTCTGGTACTGAAAACATTGCTTGTGAGGTAACAGACGTTAGAAAGGAATTTAGTACCACTTACTCAAAAAACAAACAAAACAACAAAACACTTTTAATTCCACTCAATCATGTATTTTAGTAGGGGAGCAAGTGTACTATGATGTGCAGTGGAGGCCAGACAAAAACTTGTGGGAAGGGGTTTCCACTTCCTCTAGGTAGGGCCTTTGGGATCAAACTCAACCTAGGCAGGTTAGCAGCAAGTGCTTTATCCTCTGACCCATTTGGAGGGACCCTTAACACTTATATGACACAGATACCATAGAGGATATAAATGTAACCTAAAGAGAAAACAGTCTCATTCTTATGGAGCTGTGATCATTTATCTAATAATAATTTTTAAATTCATATTTCTTCAGTTAAAATATTATATATTTATTACATATTTATGACATTTTATAAAATGTAAATACCTGTAGTATAGGTAAATCACATATGTGCTATTCATATACTTGCCATTTTGATGTTTAGAATGTTTAAAATCACTTTTCTTGGGAATTTTATAGGGTGTTTTGTTAGCTATATAATATACATGTAGTCTTTGAAAAGTACAGTAAGTCTCAACATATCCAAGCTGTCATATAAACTCTATTGGTAAGTTTTTACATTCTGTTCATGTTTATTTTGAGCTGACACCGGGAACAAGTGACAGGCTCCCTTGCTTTAAAGCATGCTTAGCTCAAGCATCCTACAAAACTCCCTGCACTGTGGCGGATACTCCCTGACCCTGTAACAGGGAGAAATGCCTCTGAGAGCAGTTAGAAGTTAAAACATCTATCTCCAAGAGAGGTTAATACTGTTTATTCCATGACAACAATGCCTGCCCGGAGGATGAGAAGCCAGGCATCTACCCACAGAGAAGATAGAGAGGGCACTGCAACCGGAAATCTCTTGGTTAGGAACTCCAGCATACCCGCTTTAGCAGGCCTCTGCCATTCATTTCTAGTTTATATTATTTTCTTTTTTTATTTTATAATTTAATTTAATTTTACATATCAGCCACAGATTCCCCTGTCCTCCCTCCTCCCGCCCCCACGCAACCAACCCCCCATTTCCAGCTCCTCCAGGGCAAGGACTCCCCTGGGGATTCAGCTCCACCTGGTAGATTCAGTCCAGGCAGGTCCAGTCCCCTCCCCCCCAGGCTGAGCAAAGTGTCCCTGCATAGGCCCCAGGTTCCAAACAGCCAGCTCTTGCACTAAGGACAGGTCCCGGTCCCACTTCCTGGGTGCCTCCCGAGCAGTCCAAGCTAATCAACTGTCTCAATTGTCCAGAGGGCATGATCCAGTTGGGGGCTCCTCAGCTATTGGTTCATAGTTCATGTGTTTCCACTAGTTTGGCTATTTGTCCCTGTGCTTTTTCCAATCATGGTCTCAACAATTCTTGCTCATACAATCCCTCCTCTTTCTAGCCAATTGGACTCCTGGAGCTCCACCTGGAGCCTGGCCATGGATCTCTGCATCTGCTTCCATCAGTCATGGATGAGAGTTCTAGCATGACAGTTAGGGTGTTTGGCCATCCTATCACCAGAGTAGGTCAGTTTGGGCTTTCTCTAGACCATTGCCAGTAGTCTATTGTGGAGGTATCTTTGTGGATTTCTGGGGACCTCTCTAGCACTTTGCTTCTTCCTATTCCTGTCTGCTCTCCCCATACTTATTCAATATAGTACTTGAAGTTCTAGCCAGAGCAATAAGACAACAAAAGGAGATTAAGAGGACACAAATTGGAAAGGAAGAAGTCAAGTTTTCGCTATTTGCAGATACATGAGTGACCCCAAAAATTTGACCAAGGAATTTATACAGCTTATGAACACCTTCAGCAACATGGTAGGATACAAGATGAACTCAAAAAAAAATTAGTAGCCCTCCTGTATACAATTGACAAAGAGGCAGAGAAGGAAATCAGAGATACATCACCCTTTACAATAACCACAAATGATATAAAATACCATGGGGTAAGTCTAACTAAGCAAGTGAAGGACCTGAATGACAAGACCTTTAAGTCCCTGAAAAAAGAAATTGAAGAAGATGTCAGAAATGGAAGATTTCCCATGCTCATGGATAGGCAGGATTAATTAACATAGCAAAAATGTTAATCCTATCAAAAGCAATCTACAGATTCAATGCAGTCCCCATCAAAATACCAACACAATTCTTCACAGACCTGGAAAGAACAATACTCAACTTCATATGGAAAAACAAAAAACCCAGGATAGCCAAAAGACTCCCATACAATAAAACAACCTCTGGAGGCATTACAATCCCTAACCTCAAGCTCTACTATAGAGCTACAGTAATAAAAACAGCTTGGTACTGGCATAAAAACCGACATGTGGACCAATGGAATCGAATTGAAGACCCTGACATTAATCCACACACCTATGAACATGTAATTTTTGACAAAGAAGCCAAAACTGTACAATGGAAAAAAGAAAGTATCTTCAACAAATGGTGCTGGCATAACTGGAAGTCAACGTGTGGAAGGCTGCAAATAGATCCATATCTGTCAGGATGCACAAAACTTAAGTCCAAGTGGATCAAAGACCTCAACATAAATCCAGTTACTCTGAACCAGATAGAAGAGAAAGTAGGAAGTAGTCTTGAATGCATTAGCATAGGAGATTACTTCCTAAATATAACACCAGTAGCACAGACACTGAGAGAAACAATCAATCAATGGGATCTCTTGAAACTGAGAAGCTTTTGTAGAGCAAAGGACATGGTCAACAAGGCAAAGCGACAGCCTACAGAATGGGAAAAGATCTTCACCAACCCCACATCTGACAGAGGGCTGATATCCAGAATATATAAAGAACTCAAGAAATTAGACATCAAAATGCCCAACAGTCCAATTAAGAAGTGGGCTATAGAGCTAAACAGAGAATTCTCAACAGAGGAAGCACAAATGGCTGAAAGACATTTAAGGAATTGCTCAACATCCCTAATCATCAGGGAAATGCAAATCAAAACAACTCTGAGATACCACCCGTCAGAATGGCTAAGATCAAAAACACTGAAGACAGCTTATGCTGGTGAGGAAGTGGAGCTAGGGGAACTCTCCTCCACTGCTGGTGGGAATGCAAGCTTGTACAACCACTTTGGAAATCAATATGGCGCTTTCTTAGAAAATTGGGAATCAATCTCCCCCAAGATCCAGCTATACCACTCTTGGGCATATACCCAAGGAATGCTCAATCATACCGCAAGGGCACATGCTCAGCTATGTTCATAGCAGCATTGTTTGTAATATCCAGAACCTGGAAACAACCTAGATGCCTTTCAACTGAAGAATGAATAAATAAAATGTGGTACATATACACAATGGAATACTACTCAGCAGAGAAAAACAATGACATCATGAGGTTTGCAGGCAAATGGATGGATCTAGAAAAAAAATCATCCTGAGTGAGGTAATCCAGACTCAGAAAGACAAACATGGTATGTACTCACTCATAGGAGGATATTAGATGTAAAACAAAGGATGACTAGACTCCTACTCACAACTCCAGGGAGGCTACCTAGAAAACAGGACCCTAAGAAAGACACAGGGATCACCCAATGACAGAGAAATGGATGAGATCTACATGAGCAAACTGGATGTGAAGGGGGGGGGGGGTAATGAAGGGCAAGGATCGAGGGAAAGAGAGTTTAGGGGAGTGGGAGATCCCAGCTGGATCAAGAACAGAGAGGGAGAACAAGGAAAAAGAGACTATGATAAATGTAGTTTATTTTCTAATTCTTTGACAGGCTTGTACATGTGTATAATTAATTATTTTCATGATGTCTGCTGCTCTTCTTTGGACATAGGGTCCAATGTAGCCTAGGTGGGACTCTTACCTCATTAAAATTTTCATCATATATATGTGTGTGTGTGTGTGTGTGTGTGTGTGTGTACAACAACCAATGAGAAAAGAGGGCATGAATTTAAAAGAGAAAAAGGGAGGGAAGAAAATGAAGAGGGAATGATGTAATTATATTACATGCTCAAAAATCAAATAAATAATTAGAAAAGTGAAATTTTAAAGCTGTGAAAAAAATAAGCCAACTAAGGACTTGCTTAAAATGTGCTTCCAATTTTCCTTTTCAGAAACAATCTTGCAGATTTCACTTCTCTGTTGGGGAGGGATGTGTATTTCAATATTTCCTAAGGATGTTATATATATTTTTTTACTAAATATATTTTATTAAAGTATTTTACATTTCTTTGGAAATTAATTAATTTAAATGTATTTTAATAATTTATACTTAAGACTGCCCATACTATTGTTATTACTACCATTTTAAAAACTCATTTAACATATTATGATATAACTATCCCCTCCCAGAATTTTATAATTTAAAATCTTTTCAAACCCACAGTTTTGTGTGGGAGGGACTTTTTAACAGGAAGATATTTTGATAGTTATTTACTTTACTGTTTGAGTGGCTTTTCATGAAACATTTTGTTTGTCAATTATTCCCTCATTTTAATTTTTACTCCACTGATATTTAGATATAGAAAATATTTTCCTTTGTTGTCAAAGCAATATGTCAAAATTGTTTTGTTTTTAATTTTTTCAATTAAGTTTTTACTCTGCTTATGATATTATGTTTCTATATATGATACTGAGGGAGAAGAGTGTGTGTGAGTGCTGATGTAATTCTCACTGTGTGGGGTGTGAAGAGTATGTGAGTGCCGGTGCCCATTCTCACTGTGTGTAGGGGGTGTGAAAGGTGTGTGTGAGTGCTGGTGCACATTCTCACTGTGCATGGGGGGCATGAAGAGTGTGTGTGAGTGCTGGTGCACGGTCTCACTGTGTGTGGGGGGGCGTGACTAATAGGTGTGAGTGCTAATGCACATTCATACTGTGTATGTGTGAAGGGGGTCGTTGAGAGGAGAATATTGGCAGTCGTTTCTCCTTTTCTATCATGGGGTCCCAGGATCAAACTCAGCTTCTCAAGGCTTGTGTGTTGAGAGCCCTATTCTATTGAGCCAGTCACCAGCCCTAGCTCTTAAAACATTAATTTGAAATCTTGATTTACTCTATCCTTGTAGATTTACTGTACAGTTAGATTTTACATGTGAGGGGAATGTTTTATATACAAATTCTAGAAGGTAAAGAATAGTCAGGATGTGTTCCAGAAATCTATATTTCTATTTAATAGCATGATCTTACATTTAAAACATGAATCAATGCAATTGATTACTAATGATTAACTGTATAGAAGCATTTGAAATTATGCCTGGAGTGCTGGAATGCATAACATGGTTGTCAAATTTATGTATGGATTTTCCTAAGGAAAAACCCCACAAACTTCTGGTTTTAAAGAATGTAAACTAGACAAAACCCAAAGGTACCATTACCTGCTGCTCACTGGAGTGTTTTGATGGTGTTTATGTGCAAGCTCAGTTTCTCTGAGGAAAATACTTTTTAACCATCAATAGACACTCCTTCCTCTGACTATTCTCTGTAAATAAGCCAGTGAGAGAAATCATTCTTAGTACCATAGCCATGGGAAATCTGAAGCAATCAGAAGACTGATAACCAGAGAGCCAAGATATGTGAGTGAATGTTACAAAAGAGCCTACACTGCAGGAGAAACTAAGGATGACATGAGCTAAGTTGTCTTTACTCAAAGGAGCTTCCAGAGTAGATTTAATTTAAATGTTTTCTTCTTTTTTTTTTTTTTTTTTTTTTGGTTTTTCGAGACAGGGTTTCTCTGTGTAGCTTTGCGCCTTTCCTGGAACTCGCTTTGGAGACCAGGCTGGCCTCGAACTCACAGAGATCCGCCTGGCTCTGCCTCCCGAGTGCTGGGATTAAAGGCGTGCGCCACCACCGCCCGGCTTAAATGTTTTCTTCTTATCAAAGAGGGTCACCCAAATAAATTGTGACTCAGGCAGCACACTATCTGAAATGACAGATATGTGTTGTAATATCAGTTGTGGCCACTATGTAACCACCATAAACTGTTCAGAAACAAACAAATTTTTTTTAAAGGGAAGATAATGGGAACTAGTTATTTATATGTACATTTGTTAAAGAAAGCAATGACAGAACTCTTCTATACTTTTATTTATTAGTACAGAAGATATAATTTTGTTTACAGTAATCAATAGAAGGGAGCTAGAAACCAAAACAAAGAAAAAAATGATTCAAGGTGTCTATAAATTAGTTAGTTAATCCAAATAATACTGGATTGAAAATCCACTTAAACTTTTGATCTATGTTTTGCTGAGGCAATACAAGTATAATTACATTTTGGCAAATGTTCTGTTACTTAGTTTGTCATAAGTAGCATTTGCTAGGAAGTAAAGATCTGGAGCAAAGTGGCTTTCTATGACTAATTGAGCTCTTTGTGTGTGTCTCACAAACACTTTAAAAAGTGATTGGTACTGGCTTGTATTCCCAGATTAGTTGACGTTGAGGATGACTCTCACAAGATGACTTGATTCGATATAATACTTATAAAATTTGTAGTGACTTTCTGAAATTGCTTCTTTGATTAATTTTCTCTGAGGCATCACTGGGCTTACAGATACAGATTTACCTCTTCTGTTGGACAGTCTTATCGAAGGCAATGTAGGAAACTGATATGTGTTCACTCAAAATTCTGTCTGGCATCCTTCTCAGTCTCTCATTCACTGTTACCACAAGGCAGAGCCATTCAAAAGTTCATATAACAGTCAAGTTCCAACATTTTTTCCCCAGGAGACTGTATACTTCTTTTATTGTGAAATAAACATCATATAGTGAATCTTGTATTATTTTCTAGGATGGGGTAGTTATCTCAAATGTCATTTACCAGTCATCTGTAATACATTGGAGAGCCGAATTACATGAAACTTACAATATAAGACTGCACATGTGCAGTAATGTACCAGCAAATACACCCTTGAAAAGTTCCCTCCTAGGTTTTCCCTCAGAGACAAAATTGCCATGTTTCAATAACTCTCCACAACTAGCATCTTCTTCAGTGGTGAAAATATTTGCCTCTCTGTAGGTGTACCGTTTGGTGTATAGACACCCAGATGCCAGTCGCAGTGTAAGATGTCGGAACTGAGGCAGGCAGCCAAGAACTGGGTGTTCAGGTAACAGTCAGAGGCACAGATTCCCATCTCCCATTGAAGTTCATTATGGTGAACTGTGACTCAATTGTTTGCATGGTTTAACCTCTCCCACTCTCTGGTTTAATTCACTATAGTTGAGAAGGTAGATAATTCAATTGCATTGCAGCTTATTTACAAACCACAGTGGTCGATTTTATTATATTCCCACACATTCTAGGCCTATGATTCACTTGTATAGTTCTAATTTCTGATTTTTTTGTTATTTGTTGTTTTAAATATAGTATTAGAAGTCATCAAAGCCTGAATAAGGAGTACTGAAATAAAATTATGAGTAAAGTGACACATAATAGCAAATGTGCAAAACAACCCCCCCAAAGAAACTTAAGCAAGAAAACTGCTATTTTTATTTTTAATTAATTAACAATTAGATACAAAGTGTCATTTTGTAACCCTTGGATGGCCTGAAACTTGCTATGAAGACCAGGCTGGCCTGGAATTCAGATATTCACCTGTCTCTGCTTCTAAGTGCTGAGATTAATGTTGTGAGCCAACATACCCAACTCATTTTTATTTTTAATAAATACTGTGATAATACATTTTGTTTTAAAATAGGCAAAACTTTCCATGAAAACTTATATAATAACGTTTTACTTAGTTTTTCATGTAAGAGTAAGTATAACTTACATAGAATCTGAGCTAAATATCATCCCTGTTTGAGAATATATAATTAAAGAAAACACAAAGAGGTGAGTAAAACTTCAGGCCAAAGCTGCACAGCAGAGGAGTAGTTCTGAAAGAGAAAATGTCCTGACCCTTTTTGAGAACTCAAAGGTCAGGTTCTGATATGGTCATATGTCAGGAGACAGTGAGATATCACATCAGGCAACAATACAGAGAGACCTTGAACACTCTGCACACCTGTATTCACAGCACTGACCATCAGGCTCGCTCCAAGATGGAAGGGAGCAAATGAGTCCTCTTTTAAAATAATTTCAACAAACTTTCGGAAGAACTGAGACTTCAATAATGAGTCTTGGTGTTGAAGAAAGGCTTTCATATGTGTAAAACCAGAAGTCGATAGTGTTTTATGTCATATTCTTAGAGCAAAATGGAGATCATCAAGTGACTGAGTAATATGTAGGGAGTACTGAGTAAGGATGTAGCTTTTCTACAATGTAATGTGGACTTAGATAACCATCAAAATAACTTGCATGCAAATATGCGTACTAATCCTATTAGCAAAATTTTTTGCATACTAATAAAATTTCAGGAAGGGTTGTAAGAGCCGAAGAAACAGGGAGTTTGCTGTGAGATTGTGTCTTCTAGAAACAGAATAACCTACACACATGAAGTCTCACCAGCATGACTCCCTAAAATAATATCCTGAGCAAGAGTGACACTGATAGACACATTACAAGGAAAGGAGAAGCTCTCACTGGGCCTCAAAATTAGGAGAAGAACTAAGGTAACTAAACGATGCTGAAAGCAGCAAAAAGAGCTGTCCTCGTGGAAGAGCACACCGTCAGGTCAGTCAATACCAAATGGTGAGCAACTTGTTTTAAAATGAAAACAAGGGCCATAGAACACTCTATGCAAAGCACTGCTGCTAGAAAAGAACAACCGGGAATGAAGAAAATGGTCTCTGAGAATGGAAGGAGAACCCACAGTCATTGTCTAAAGCTAACTTTTACAAATGGAGACTTATTTTGATGGGCTGTAGTCACAATTCTCAGAAGGACACCTCATGGCAAATGACCCTTACAGAGACCCTACATCAGTACAAACACAGGCTCTGAAATCTGATGCCCTGGGCTTAACTTTGGATAGTCACAGCTTCCTGCTGCAAAGCTGTGGAACTTAAAGTCACTGATTTTCTTGGATCTACAAGGGTGCTGCAAATGAAATCTTTGTGGAGGTACTTTCATACATTTTGTTGGTGCACAACTGAAGGACATGAAGAACAGCACTCAATAAAAAATAACATATGGTTATCAATGTAATGTTTTCCACTATATCACACACATGAGCTCCCCTCGATATTCTGAACTATGGTGGACTTGTCTGTACACCCTGAATGCTTCCCTGATACTTAATCTAGGGAAGAGGTGCATTAAATGAGCAGATTTACAGCAGCCAGAGGCAGGTCCTCAGAAAACAGCATTTACTCTTCCCTGGCTATACAATGAAACATGTAGTTTTATTACTGATGATGCTCCTTAGGCTACAGGGATGTGAAATGGGTATTTTTAGAGTGAAGTCGCTAAGTAACATTAAGAAGATTGTTATGGAGGCACAGTTAATGAACTCAGTGGGTAGCATTTAGCTAAGGCATTTAGACTAATAGCAACATCACACTGAATTTACTATAACTCTGCAGCTCTCTCTCTCTGTCTCTCTCTCTGTCTTTCTCTCTCTCTCTCTCTGCTTTGCTGTAGACATCTTCATTCTCCAAACAATAATAACAGTTAAAGATTGCATTTTCTCAATTGCTAAACAAAATTCACAAATTGATATACGGCACCATTGCAGCAGGGTCATAATGCTCATTCAATTATTGAAAAAGGTGATAAAGAAAACAATAATGTGATTCGAAGGGAAAATAAATTAAGAGAAAATAAACTAAAATGTTGAAATTCATTGACATTAGCAAGACACCACCACTAGTTGTGCCGTGAATACAATACAGCATGCTTATAGTATGTACCTACATCTCATGCTTCTTAAATGTTTTTTTTTTTTAAATCGCAAACAATAGGAGCACTTCCAAACTCCTTCCACAAAGCCAGTATTACTCTTATGCTAAAATCAGGAAAAGACATCACCACAAAAATTAATCTATAAGCATGCATCTCCAATGAACTTAGATGTAAATAAGCTCAATTAAATTCTTATAAACCAAATACAGGCATATATCAAAAAGATCATCCATCATGATCAAGTTCACTTTGTTACAAGGATACATGTATGATTCACCACGTGCAAGTCAATAAATATAAATTATGTAAATGGGTTAATGATATAATTCATAGGATTATGTCAATAAATATACAAGACCTTTGACAAAATCCAACATACTTTCATGATAAACTCCCCAGAGAGACAGTACTGGAGTGACCATACCCCAACACAGTAAAGGCAAATGCTAATACCTAAATTCTTAAAATAGTTCCTCTATATTTTGAATGTTATCCTCCAACTGAAGTTGTAATGCATGGAATATTTTCATTTAAAGTCATTATGTTGAAATCATATCCCTAATATGATGAGATTAGGAAGTATGGCATTTGCTATTGATTAGGTGCTGAAGATAGAGCCTCTATCTATGTATAAGCACTCTCATGAGTGAGAACCCAGATCATCCATCCTTTCTGACCTTTTGAGAACACAATATCTGCAATCCATAAACCTTGGACTTCTCAACCTCCAGAGTGTTTTGACACTATAACTCTCAGCTAGTATGGCAATGTGGGGGGAAAAAAGAGTAGTCAAATGTTTTATAGAAGAGACCTCTTGGTATTGCATTTCTGAAGCACATTTATCACCAGCCATAGTGGCTGTCAGTTTTCTTATGGTTTACACAGAGAGAGTATATATGAGATGTAACTGTGAGTACAGCTTTACCCTTGTCTAGCATAAAAGGAGTGTGTAGTGTAAAAGAATCATAGGAAAACTGGTGTTGTCTCTCATAAGGGGAATAAATTGGGAATTTTTCTTTTGTCATGCCCTGGAATTGTGCTGAGCTGTAGCAATTCATGAAGGTATAAAAAAGTATTTCAAGATTCTAGAAGCTTCTCTTTCAAAGGTGTGGGTTTGTTTGTATTCTATCTGCCATTAAGAAGGAATCGTGAGCTTTAGATATATTCTTAGGTATTTCTAGGTATATATTATAAGAGACTAGATCTCTCTTTCAGTTCTACAAACTTCTAAAGGCACAATTCTTTGATGTCTGTATGAAAGTCAGTCCCAAACTTAGTGGCAAATTTTTTTGGGGAAGAGTAAGATGCCTGTCTCAGATTCTTCACAGTGTATGCTGAGGCAAACAAAGGCAAAGTCACAAGCCTTTATTTTCTGTTTCCCTGAGAATGAATGAAGGGACACTAGGTTTAGTTGAGCAACAAGTGGTAAGTTAATGCCCAAATACAAAATTTTGAGAAAGTGTTGTGGTGTATATTCTAGAGCAGGCCAAGTGAAGACAAGTCTTCCTTCATTCAAGGCAGTAGACACCTTTCTGGGCAACATATTTGAAGAACCATAGGGGAAAACTTGACAGTACCTGAACCTATCTAGATTGTGCTTTCATTGTGTGTTGTGTTCTGCAACATTGCTACATGGTACCAGAGTTAATCAGGCTTTCCAAATCGCATGCCCCTTGCCTCCCCTACATCAGTCCTTTTGAACTGTGAGGCTGTTATAAGGTTGAATGAAGATTACTTGTACTCTAGCACATGAAATAACATGATTAAATAAAATAAATTGATACCCTGAATGGCTCTTAAGTGACTAGCAGGCAAGTGTCAATTCACAGCCCAGGCGGGACAGAGTAAGATAGAAATATTTCATTATTTCACTCAAAAAAAAAAAACACAATTTGAACCTCATGAATTTTTTATTCTGTAATTTCCAATTTAACATTTTTGGACTCAACTGACCACAGGTAATAAAAAGAGAAAGTGCAGATAGAGGAGAACTTCACATGGGGTAAAGCAGCCCTTCCCATCTCAGCATGGGAAGGAAACCACCCAATCTTGCCATCAATAGCTCCCCAGTGTGACCCCTCTTCTTCCTGATTATCCCACAGCACAGTTGTAGTCAACAGCTAGTGAGGTGGGTCTTGGACAGCAAAGGAGTTGCAGTATTTTTCTACACTCTAAGAAATGGGTACCAAAGCCTAAGAAGAGTGAAAGCTACATTTTGAATAGTTTGGGCCCAAGTCTTTAAAATCAACAGGTATAAATTATGATCTACAGCATGTTATAAGACTTGGAAAAGATGCTATTAAAGTACCTCCATTCCATAGCCTATTAATGGGAAGTGATATTGATAGAAAATGTTTCCCAAAGTTTTGAGACATCAATAGATAATTCCATTCCATATGTGTCTAGTTATTATCCTCGAGAAAAAGCAGAAAAAAGTGACAATTTGTAAATGGAAAATTTTCAACAGAAAAGTATTTAATATTTCCCTCTGGAAGAAAAATTAAAGTAATTCTATTTATGTTTGTACCAGTTATTGAAAATATCTTGGCTTGAAATGAATAAATTATTTTTTGGATAGAAAATGATGCCTTTACAGAAAACCGCATAGGTCATCCTGTAGATAAAATGTCAGTCAATAGAAATTCAACACTGAGAACTCCCCTAGGATCAGAGGAAGAACAGCAATAGAAATGGTCTTCAATACGTTTGAAGGCTACAGATAATTTCAGCATAGATCTTGCCTGAATGGAAAAGAACTGGGTGGAGGCAGAGTAGAAGAAGAACCACGACCACAAAAAAAAAGCAAGCCAAATATAGGGCCCCAGCCTACATAGGCAATCTCATAAGTAAGGATCTATGTCCAGAAGTCTTCAGAAAAAGTCATCTTCTTCAAGAAGAAAAATTTCCAGATCAAACATGTGAAGATTGAGAGGCAGGGAGGGAGACTAAGTCCCAGTGGTCTCATTTGAATAAACTCAGCACACTGGTTTTCCCTTCAGTCTTCCTCATTCTTTTGTAGGACAGTTAGAGAGATCAAATCCAGGACCTCACACATGCTAGGCAAGTGCTCTGCAAATAAGCCACATCCCCAGTCCTCCTTTGCTCTTGATGTAATAGATAGAAACGTTAATCCATGCCAGTGGCTGCAGAAATTTAGATATGGTAGTTCAGAAACCATTATCAATCATTTCCCAACTGTTGTTAGAATCTTTTTTTTCCTGAATGTGGGCAAAAGAGTTTATGTGCACTTTCTGAAGTTTAAAGTCAAACGTGTGTACTTGACAGTATCCAGTTTATTTTCATTGAGGAAACTGAAGCTCAGAGATGACATTTACTAGTATTTAATATTGGTCCTTTCAACTAGGGTATGAATGGAGAACGAAGATGCAGTCTGAGAGCCAGTGTACCAAGTATTCCAGTAAGGGTGCTTTAATGAAGAGAGAGTGGTGTGTTATAAAAAGGGAGGGGGTCACTTGTTATGGGCAGAATAAGCAATAACAATGCTTACCTGTTTCTCAGTTGAAGGAAAAAACAGTGCTTTGTCTTGGCAAAAGCTTAATGAAGGATGTGGCTTCTGTGTCGCTTTTATGGGCGCTGAGAGTCACGTTCCTGTGGTGGAGAGGGCTCTGCTGATGACCCAGGTGGCAGGTTCATTGATTTTTATGAGTAAATGAGTTGCTGTAGCTTCTATGCATAACTAGACTTAAGTGCTTCGCTGAGTGAAATTGACAGTTCATTTTATTTGGTTTGCAGTTCTTGCCCTTTGCTTTGCACATCTTATAAGCGATGTGAGAAGAAGCTGTTTATCCACTATTTACACCAGTGTTTACTCTTCAGGGCTGTGGTTAGGCTCTAAGGAAAGTTTGGGAGAATTGAATATATTTTTCCAGTGACAATCTTATATGTTTTCTTTTTTATCCTGGAGTGTCTTATTTGTCAAGTGTTCTCCCCATTTCAGCTTTCTACCCATTTCTGGCAATTTGCTTTTTTTTTACTGCTAGCATAATAAAGTTGAACATGAAGTAAAGTGGTTAAAAGCCCAAGATGATATCTCTTTTTTTTCCTTGAACACAAAAGAATTACTGAGATCTTTGTCTTAAAATACAATTAAAAGCACTCAGGTACACTGTGATAATAACACTAAGCATAATATTTTAAAGCAAAATTATAATGATTCTGTGTTACAAACTTGATCTTACATCCATTCATACTTAGGAATATGACTAGGTTAATGGATTCAAAACCAATAATCTTGTTGTCCTTCTTTGACAAATCTCAATGTTACTTCCCTCACTTGCTACATAGTTCTTTCAAAATCTACTTTTCCTTCTTTTTCCTAAACTACTTATTCCAGCTCTGCCAACATCTCCATCATCTTGTCTACCATTTTTTGCTTAGCATCTACAATCTGGTTTATTACTGTTATTAATGTGACAGTTCATTGGAATAGATTTACATTCTACAGGAATTCATTCTTTTAAAGAATCCCATGGCATCTAGTGGACATATTGAGTAGACATTATCACAATCAGCTTTGGAACATTTTATCACTCTCTAAAGATATCTGATACACGTATTTCCTTTACTTCTATAAACTGTCTTCTGGGTCTTGGAGTCAATCATCTATTTTGTTCTTTGTTGATTTGTCTGTTCTGGAAAATCATAAAATTGGATCCATGAAGGGCTGAATATGTGGTTCCGCTCTCCTCCTCCTCCTCCTCCTCCTCCTCCTCGCCCTCGCCCTCTTCCTTCCTCCTCCTCACTCCCCTCCTCGTTCTCCTCCCTCCTCGCTCTCCTCCCTCCTCGCTCTCCTCCCTCCTCGCTCTCCTCCTCCTCCTCCTCGCTCTTCTCCTCCTCCTCCTCCTCCTCGCTCTTCTCCTCCTCCTGCTCCTCGCTCTCCTCCTTCCTCCTCCCCCTTGCTCTCCTCCTCCCTCCTCCTCCTCGCTCTCCTCCCTCCTCCCCCTTGCTCTACCTCCTTCCTCCTCCTCCTAGCTCTCCTCCGGTGGAATTGAACCTGGTCCTCTGGAAGAGCAGTCAATGCTCTTAACCGCTGAGCTATCTCTCCACTGCCATGCTTCAGGCCCTGTGATTGATCTACCGTATCCATTTGGTAGAAAGGGAAATCTGAGTGCTGCCAGCTGTAGTCTGACCTCCGCAGGAGTGCTGCAGTACCCCACCCCTCCAGATGAAAGTAATTTAGAAAAATTAAAGTGTTTCTCTTCCTACATTCTGACTCCACAGCCTGGAGTTTTGCTCAGGGAGTCCATATCTTCAGCTAGCTGTCCGTGCCTAAGGCTGGGGTTGTCTAAATCATACTTTGAGAAATCCTGAACTAAAGAAATGACTCATGAAGTGATTTTTTTTTAATTTGGGGACCTTGAACTAGCTATACAGCTGAGGATGACCTTGAACTTCCAATCCTCTTGACTCTTGTGAATTCTAGGATTATAAGCGTTTGCCACCATGCCGAGAAAATGCATTGCTGTGGGGTAGAACCCAGGGCCTCATTCATGTTAGACAAGTATTCTGCCAACTGAACTACATGCCCAGTTCAACAATCTCTCTCCCTCCTCTCTCTCTCTCTCTCTCTCTCTCTCTCTCTCTCTCTCTCTCTCTCTCTCTCTCTCTCTCTCTCTCTCTCTCTCTCTCTCTCTCTCTCTTTTGGTTTTTCGAGACAGGGTTTCTCTGTGTAGCTTTGGTGCCTGTCCTGGATCTTACTCTGTAGACCAGGCAGGCTCGCCTCAAACTCACAGAGATTCGCCTGAGTGCTGTGATTAAAGGTGGGTGCCACCCGGCTCAACAATGTTTCTTAACATGGTTAATAAATATAATAACAAACCAGGTCTGGTGGCCCAAGCCTTTAATCTCAGCATTTGGGAAGTAGAGGTGGGTTCCAAGTTTGTAAGACCCTGGAAAAAAAACACAATATATATATATTCAATAAAGTAATCTATTATATATAGAAGATAATAGACTGATTTGTGTTAATAAATATAAATGTACATCAGACTTATGGCAGATTTTAAAATGTCAGTGTAGATATTGTTTGGGATGCTTAAGATATTATACTTCCAATTTATGTTCTAGCTAATGCCTACTCTCCCCTTTCCAGGAGGCAGAACCTGGGGTTCATTTCAGGGCCTCAGCATTGTGAACTTAGGTAAACTGCATCCAGAGTGGACCCAAAAGAGCAAGCTCTTAACTGTTGCTTGGTACCACACACTCAGGCATTCTGGACAAAAGTTTACTGTTTCAGAGAGTAATTGGGGCCTCTGACACCCACCCTGAAGGTCTTCCATTTTCAAACCAGGATGAATCTGCACAGCTTTGAAACTGCACAATGCTTGCTCTGGTCCCACCCCACACTCTCCACACCCAGGAGGCTGGTGGGAATGTACAGGACCCACTGAAGGCCCAAACCCTAAGCCAAGTGAAACCAGATTGCCGGCCTTATGAACTGGAGCACCAGCCACTGGGCTGAGTCCTCCATGTTGGGCCCAGGCCTGGAGCGATTAGTGCAAAGTTCAAATCTATGGCTACTCACAAGTGTATATGGCAACCATTGGGTGGCCCCTGACCTCCCCAGCCCTTTAACTTGTGACCCCAGGCCACCCTTCCTGCCAGTGAGACACACACACACACACACACACACACACACACACGCACACACACACACACACACACACACACACACACACAACAAAACACTGCAGTTAAGTATTAGGATTTAACAAGCAGGATCATTGAAAGAAAAGGACTCAAAATTATCCTCAGATGAGCTATATTAGTAGAGCTAGCAGCACCACCACAGGCAGCCATGATTAGGAATTAACTTCTGAAAGTGTTAGAAGAGATAAAGCATCACAGCCATAGGCATGCATAATTGGCCCTTCCTGGAAGTGGAGAAACTTTCCTTCAAATCCCATGATACAAGGAGAATTAGGACATTTCACTATTGACAGAACAGAGGACTTCTGAAGGGCAAGGCAGACCTTTCACTTCAGAGAACAAAAAAGGTTCTTTACCATATAGGTTTCTAATGTAAATATAGGGGTTGCAAATTTTGTACTACAAGATATGGCCTAACCTGACCTACATGTCAGAAGTCAAGAAACCACTGTGAAGAACCAGGTTTCATTAGAGCTTGTGCTTGGTCTAGGGATTAGAAGAGGGGAAGTCTAGGCTTTTACACAGTTGCAAGTGGAGGGAAAGTAATATATGACACTTCCTTATCGACTTGCAGTCACGGACACAAAGCTAAAGGATGCCTGGTCTTATGGTGATATTTTATTTGTGCTGAAATGTGATTTTATTTGTATGTTAATAAATAAAGTTAATAAATAAGTTACTTGGGGGTCATAGCAGAATTCTGGCAGTGGTAGCACATGCCCTTAATCCCGATCACATGACAGGCAGATCTCTGTGTGTTCAAGGACACCACCATCATGGAGTCACACACCTTTTATCTCAATATCAACCATAGAAGACCTGGAGGTATGTATAGATAGGCAATGACAAGGAAGTCATGTGGTTGGGTTTACAACCAATGAGAAGGCAGAACAGAAAGTCAATAAAATGACAGATACACAGGAAGTAAGTCTCTTTGGGAAGGGGAGGACAGCAGCGGGTGGTAAGAAGGTGGTTTTAGTCTCAGCTCTTAGTTACTGCTCTGACCCCTTGGGCTTTTAACTCTGCATTTGGCTCTGTGTTTCTTAGTTAATAAGGCTGTTACACCTACATGGCCTAATTTCTGGGAGAGGGAAGAAAACATTGGTAAGGTCTGTGATATAGCATGCAATGGTGTCAGCAATGTTTTTAGGGATATCAGCATTAGTTAATCATGTGTGCATTTGGGGATTAATCTAATTATTCAGAAGACCAAAAAGGCAGATAATAAGAAATCTTTTACCATATATCTTAATTTTCATTCTTGAGTGAGGTATATAGGAAGATTTACCTGGTCGAGCAGGAGAACAATTACCTTCTGACACACTGAAGTAAACTTGCCATGAGCATGTCATCATTGTCTCATTTTAGAAAACTATCGCTTAGCTTGCCTTTCTTGCTTTCTTTTTCATTCCCTTTGTTTGAGACAAGGTCTCACTATGTAATTCTGAGATAGATAAATATATAAGATAGATAGATTATTTTTTAAATATATCTCAATCATTTGGATTTCATCATTTGAAAAGGATCTGTTTAGTTCCATGCCCCATGTTTTGTTTGTTTGTTTGTTTGTTTGTTCTATATATATATATAGAGAGAGAGAGAGAGAGAAAGATAGATGAAACATAAAGTATCTTATGAACCATATGCTTTGCAAATATTTTCTTCCATGTGCTGAGTCCTTTTTTCATGTCTATGATCTTATCCTCTGAAGCACAAACATAAAATTATGATGATGTATAATTTGTTTTTCATCTGTGTCTCATGCTTTTGATGTTACATCTAATAAGGCTTTCTTGATTAAAAATTATGCATACTAAGGTCTAAAATTTTGTTATGAGTTGGGTAAGTTTTTGAGGATACATTTATATCTCCTATAGATGTGATGAATAGGATATACATGAATTCTCTTGTATGTGAATATCCATTTGCCCCAACATCATTTGTTGAGAATTCCATTGTGTACACATTGTTTTTCTTTGTGACCCTTGATGATTCAGTTTTGCTAGCTATTTGGGAGAGCATATTCTCACTACCAAATAAATGCACATTTTCCTCTCTGTTTCTTTCCCTGACCTAATTCCACATGCTACAAATGTAATCACTTGGCCTTCTTTCAATCTCTCTCGTAGCTACATTCTCATACCCTAAAATATCCCTTCTTCCACTTACATGAAGGCTGAACATAAAACTTACTATGTAAATCTGCTCTGCTCTGTGATCAAGAACAGTCATTATTAATAGGTTTGTACTGTCACATGTGACCTAAAGTATAATTCAGTTTCACTAAAGGTCCAATCACTTTCTCCCTACTAAATATTCCTAACTGTATTATGTTTCCTCTCCGTTAAAAAAAAAGTTCATCTCAAATCTAGAGATTCAAAGCTAGAATCCACACATGAAAGTGAATATATGGCATCGGTCTTTCTTTTCTGCATTGTCTATTCAGAATAATTATTACCAGATCCATTCATATACATTTGAATTTTATAATTTTATTTTTCTTTATAGATGAGTAATATTCCAATGCATATATAAGCCATATTTTCATTATCTTTTCATTCATGATGAACATTAAATTGTTTCCAATTCCTGGCTATTATTGAAAAAAGCAGACATGAACATAGATGAGCAAGTTTATCTGAAGGAGGATATATAATGTTTTGGGAAAATGGTATTACTGAATCACATGGTAGACCTTTGTTTCCTAGCTAGAAGACTGGGACCTATTAAGGCAGTAATTCTCAACCTTCTTAATACTGCAACTCTTAATTATATTGCGGTGATACCCCCAATTATAAAATTATTTTGTTGCTTCTTCTTAACTCTAATTGTGCTACTGTTATGAATTGTAATGTCAATATCTGATATGTAGGATATCTGATATGCCACCCCTTTAAGAACCACTATGATAAGAGGTCATGAGGATATTACAAGGAAAAGAGTGTAGAACTCAGGTAGTATGGAGGGGAACAATAGAACAGGAAAGGTAGAAGGTGAGAGATAGGATTGGAAAATAGAGGGTATGCTGGACAGTTTTATGTTAATTTGACATAAGCTAAAGTCATTGAGAAGAACAAACATCAGTTAAGAAAATGCCTCCATTAAATCAGGCTGTAGGAAAGCCTGTAGAGTATTTCCTTAATTAATGATTGATGGGGGAGGGCCCTGCCCATTGTGGGTGATACCATCCCTTGTTGGTGGTTCTGAGTTCTATAAGAAAGCAGGCAGAGCGAGCCATGAGGAGAAAGCCAGTAAGCAACATTCCTCTATGGCCTCTGTATCAGCTCTTACCTTCAGGTTCCTGCCCTGTTTGAGTTCCTATCTTGACTTCCTTCAGTGATGGACTATCATGTGGTAGTGTAAGCCAAAAAACCCATTCCTCCCCAATTTGCTTTTGGTCATGTTGTTTCATCACAGCAACAGAAACTCATAAGGCAAGGGAGTAATATTGAGAAGGATAATGCACATTAAACACATATGAAAATTGCATATGAAACTACTGTAGAAGCTTACTAAAACATATGCATATACAATATAAAATAAGTTTCAATTGAATTATCCTATAGTGGATGAAAATGACTTCCCCAGACAACAAAAGTCAGCAAATAAAGATCCCAGTGAAAGGCACAAGTTACTTCTTTTTGAGTTGTTAATAAGTGGGGTCCATTACCACCACCCCAAATTACAATCTATTGCTAATTCTCTTGGTTACCAACCAGGATTTGTAAGAGCCTATTGCTGAAGACACCACATACCTAAATCACAGAACATGGAGAAATCAATCTGGTATCAAGATAGAGGCTCATCCCTACTGGCTAATTTTTATAGTGCTGGGTGGTTCTACTTATGCTACTGGAAGAGAAAATTCATCAACGTCTCTGGAGCTGTGAATACTATGAGCCAGCTACAGCAATGACTGGGGAGATGTGCTGGTTTGTGCAACAGTGGCCAAACATCATCCAAGCAACCAATCACTTTCTGATTGTATTTAAATTCCATCCTACAAGATGTAACCTATGCTTAGTACCATTACCTGGGTCAAAAATGAGAGGCTGGTTAGATATTAATTGAGGATCCTAGCTCCAATCTTTGGATTTCAATGTATATATAAAGAAACTGCAGAAACCAGGAAAGTAGAAAGGGACTGTGTGTTGGGGGCTGGGGCGGGGGGAGAATTAGAAGGAGATAGTAGGCTATAGGTGCTATGAAGGGAGAAAATGCAATGTCAGGGGTGACTTTAACTGGGGAAGAGTAATACAGAGAGAAAGAGAGGAAGGAGAGATAAATAATGCTAAGCATGCTCAGAAAAGGCATGGAAAATACTATTTTATAAACTTATTGCAAGCACACACACAAATGTACATGCACATGGATATAAACATATAAAAATAATTTGAGTTATGTCACACAGTAAGGTCCCAGTGTCAGGCATGGGAAGTCTTCCTTCAAGATGTGTATCTGAGAAGTGTAAGACACACACTCCCCTAACAGTATAGGTTGTTGCAACTGCCCATGGTTGCCTCCAAGAACTTTAAGCTTAGACCCTAATGCAAAAGATTCCACACAAGTTGACACAGGATTTGAAGGAACTGAGCTGCAATGTACCTGAAAGCCTCTTCCCCGAGCACTAGCTCTCAGAATATTGGAAGTTGTTATGCCAACTGCCTGGATGAAATAATCCTACCACACTGTAGTCGGAAGATTTTCTGTGTCCTTCCTGGCCCACAGTCAGGACAAATCTCTCTCACCCACGACCCATAGCCAGTTACAAAATAATCATTCAGAGGCCTACATTAATTATGAATTGGATGGCCTATGGCTCAAGATTTTTCCTAGATAGCTCTTATAACTTAACCCATTTCCATTAATCTACAAGTTGCCTTGTAGCTGTGACATTACCAGTCTGCTGGCATCTTGCTGCTCCTTGGGTGGTGGCTGGTGGCCTCCCCCTCTCTGCCTTTCTTTTCTCTGTATGTCTACTTGGATTTCCTGTCAGCTGTAAGCTTTCATGCTATAGGCCAAAACAGCTTTATTTACTAACCAATGGGAAGAGCATATATTCACAGTGCACAGAAAGACATCCCACAGCAACACACCACAACAAAGACTGGCTCCACACAATATTCCAAATGGTGCCATACTGCACTTTTGACTTGGGGTTAAGTAGCAGCTGTCTAATTGTATGTAAGGCCAGTTCAATAGGAAGGAATTTATACCTGACATTATAAACCTAGGCCACTACCCATCACTGGAGTGGTAATATACCCCAGAGGAGAAACAACTACTGTTGTTATCCAAAATCAATATATTTCCTAACTGTATCCATTATACCTACACAAAACAGTAGCTTTCACAGTTCATCATAGAAGTATCTTTTTTTTTCAACAGATAAAAGTGTTATAGAGATCCACAACTGTTCAGAATATAGAGAATAAGTCCCCAAGTGGCCTTGGTGTTTATAGCCCCAACTAACACGTATATACCACAACACTTACATGAAGAAAGAGGGAACAGAAACGTTTTAAGAGTCAAAGGTCTAGGATTCCTGCTGCTATACAATACTTTCTAGATATGGCAGGGAAGCTTTACCAAAGTTATTTCTCAATGGTCCACCCCCACCTCCCCTGATGAGGACCTAAAGGCAATCAATGGATGTTGAAAAAGGAGAATCAGTTTCCTCCAGGGAAAGCTATCTGATAGGTTAACCAAGAAGCTCTAAGCGTGTTTATATATGAATAACACTAAATGGAATCAGTAGAGTATATATGTGTGTGGCATATATAGCAATATTAGTTATATTGGAAATGGTATAAATGATGCAAATACACTGCTCATGGTTAACATTCTCAGAAAAAAATTGATTGAATTAAAAACTTTTAGACTTTGCATGCTAGTCTTATTTATGGAAGAAAATGCAAAATGTTAGGAACAATATAAAAAAGACAGGATAAAGAAAATTCAAACCACAGGATATCGAGCACCCCGGTAGTTTATGATCTTATGCTTGGTTAGAAAACAAGTGCATTAAAATCTATACTTAATGCTTTTCAAGGGAAAGAGAGTCAAACCCTGCTTCTGACACTTAAGCCTCCTAAGCCTCCTCTCAGCCTCCCTTCCCTTTCTCCTCCTAAAAGCATAGACTCTGATGACAGGTTTAGTTTATAGCCTTTAAATGGATGGAGACCATTTACCTCGGTTTGCTGCTTTTAACTGTGTCCATAGCTTGTGGATATCTATAATTATCCATGATAAAAACCACCCAGTCTTAGTCCCACTGCCTTTAATATGTCTTCTTGATGAATCTTAACAATCTCTTATACGTCCTAGCCTTCCGTTACCCATCCACCAAAAATGAATAGTAAGCAGCTAATATTACTTAGTAAGTAAACATTAAAAGCTGTAATGAGAGTTTGAGTTTTATGGACTGTACACATTGTTCATATGATAAAAGTGGACACTAAAATCATTAGCATGCTAATTTACAGTGTCTGGCCAGCAAAATAATCGTGATTTGTCCTTCTTTCTGGATTTAGATTGTAATCTATACTGTTTCAACGCAAATTGCTGACACCACTTGAATTTCAATGTCACTGGACTGCGAAACAGTATAAAGAGGTTATAAAACTAATGCTCCCTGTAATGTACGAGTAGAATCTGCTCCAGGGCAGAAGAAATTCACTAGATATAGAACCAAAATGATTTAATCAAGGCTCAACCACACAGGATTTGACCTTGGAAAAGTCATTCCAGTTTCTAGTGTTTTAGTGGTCTAGGTCTATAAAATGGGAAGGGAAATACACATTCCATTGGATTCCTTTCAGAACTTAATTTGAGAAGAGGGCTAAATAGCAGTTAGCACATGGTAAACCACAACATTATTCAAATATCAGAAATGAATAGGCTTTATTTTTTATTAATTAATTTATTTATTTTTCATCCTGGCCATAGTTTCCCCTCCCTCCTCTCCTCCCAGTCCCAAAGCCCAGCTCTCCTCTGTTTGCCTTGATTCCTTAGGACAATGTCAAGTATCATGTTGAATCTGTACTTGTTCTCAATGAACATAAAGTATAAATCACTTATTATAAGTAATAATTTTCATTCATATGGAAGGGAAAACACTGTATTATGTAGTATAATTTCTCTGAAATATAGTAAATTAAATGTGTGCAGTTAGCCTTTAAACTTCTCCGTATAAGATTATCTTCAAACTTTTGGATTGGATACTTTGTATTGAAGATTAATTGGTTGTATAGTGTTTGAAAGAGGCACTGGCAAAATTTCTGGACCACAAGCACCTTTTTCTATACAAGGGGGAAATCTGTTTGTCAGATTTGTAGCATATTTTAATAAAATGAGGGCTGAGAAAACCACCATAGCTCTTGGGATGGTCATAAAATGGGGTTGCGGCTATGAGATTTCTTTGAGTAGCATTGCAAAAATCATAATTTATAAATTAAAAATTTATTGTTTAAGTTGAATGCTTGAGGAGAACAATTTAATCCACTTTAAAATTCAAGTTAATTATAATGGCTTTTTGATGATTTGCAACCAACCCTTTCCAATGTCTTAGCAGTCCCTCTGTGTCACAACAATCCTCATTGTATTTTCCTGCTTCTGTTATTATATCAAGGAAGTTTAGAAAATCCAATACTTGTTTCTCCTTTGAACTGGAAAAAGGCTTTAAGATTAATGGGTTAAAAAAAGGGCCAGTGTGTGCGATGTTTTCAACACATTTAAATGCAACATCTGGTTCCCTTCCTAGTTAGAGCGGCTTTCTCAAATGAGTGAGCAGAATGAGAAGTCTCAGTCATAGCAGACCTATGCAGTCAGCAGCTTCTATCAGGTAGGTGATTTACTAAAGTAATTAGTTTTCAGTTTACACACAAATTAACTTGGATAATAGACACCACATTATCTGCTATGGGAATTTCTGGGTGTCCATTTATGTGTAAATTGCCACTAACATAGAGACTTACTCCATAGTTTAATTTACCTAAATATGTCACAAGAATTGCTTATTTTTATATTACTTGAATAAATCCACACTGTTCAGTAATTAATATCTTATAGAACATTTCATGTCAAAAATACTAGTGAATGAAAAATGTAATGTGAATGATTTCTGGTTTTTTTTTTTTTTTTTTTTTTTTTTGGTTTTTCGAGACAGGGTTTCTCTGTGTAGCTTTGCGCCTTTCCTGGAACTCACTTGGTAGCCCAGGCTGGCCTCAAACTCACAGAGATCCGCCTGGCTCTGCCTCCCGAGTGCTGGGATTAAAGGCGTGCGCCACCACCGCCCGGCCTGATTTCTGTTTTTTATAGTTAACATAAACCATGCTTATTTGGGGGATTGGATGACAATCTTTCTTTTGTGAATTCTGCACAGCTTTTTATGGCATAGAGCACAGCCCAAGATAACCATGGTGATATATTGAAGAGATGTGAACAATGAAAGGAATTTTCTACATCAGTGGCAAGGGTCAAGGTACACATTGATACACATGTACTCAGAAATTCCCATTCCACATAACTTGGTGTCTATCATTTATTATTTAAATTGTTTTCCTTTGCATTTGTGTCTCTACATTTGTTCACCTCTACACACATACAGCTTTTTTCTATGTGTATGTGCATATTTTTTAATGTTTTCTTATATTTTTCATCTTCTGAGGCCTTGTGTGTTGAAAATTAATATATGGCACATGGAATTGATTTTTAAGTCTGATATATATATGTACTATTTGTTACATTACATTCTTAGGGATATATTGGTTGTTATCCACTTCATAGTATGATATCCAATGCAACAAAGATTTTTTTGTTTGTTTGTCACATGTGGTCTTTTCTATAGGACAGATTCCCAGAGAAGAAATTTCAAGTCTTATTGAAATATTTGTTGGACAAGAAAGCCCTAAATGTTCCTTCAAATGTACTTGACTTATATATAGTATCTGGTTTTGAATTTTTCTATATCATATATAACCATATATATAACTACTAGATTTTGTTTATATATGCATATATAGATTACATTAACATGTAATTTTATTATATTCTTAGATATTAATGGGATTAAGCATACTTGAATATATTTTTAAATAAATTTCTATAACTATTTTCTTAGAGTCTTTTTCTCAGTGTTACATGGTGAGGATCCTATTATGTTGCTGAACTGTTGTATTCTATGTGTATTTATGTTTTTATCTGTATTATGCATTGATTTTATTTAATGTGTTTAGTATGTTTCAATATTTTCATTATAGACTCTGGGGTTTTATTCTCCTGTCTTATAAAATGTTTTAAAATGATTTTACCGTAGTTAACATTTTGAATGTGTGGACTTAATATTGGATGCCTACTTCATCTGAAATGAACAGTCAAATCTGTATCAGTTAGAGTGTGTGTTGAGAGAGAAGATATTTAGCCATTTACCAATATATGGACTGCATTAAAAGCATCATTTATAAACAACCCTCCTATATTGAAATGCAACTCTGCCACAAGCTATGTTCCTGATGGATGTTATACTACAGTATATATTTCATACATCTTTTATACTCTAGATGCATATAAAATATTGTTCTTTTTAATATGGTTACTGAATTCCTAGAAAATATATCAAGGGAAGTTCATCATTGTAATTTTGGGAGATTATCTTAATAATTTTTGATTTGTTAATTTGCATTAAACTGAGCACACCAAGCATACATACATATGTATAAAATTATGTGTACAAAGAGGTTGATGTGGAGAAGCTGTAATGCCTTGTTCACTGCATCTGAAAAACTATCCCATTATTATGCAAGTTTAGGCTGGACTCATTTATAGCTCAGATATATAATATAGAATGCTAATGTTTTAATTTAAAAAGAAAAGGATAATTGGATGTGTTATATCCCTGTGACAGTCCTTGTATCTTTTATGTATTGTATTGTTTCAGTGTAACAAGCTACAGGAGAACACAAATTATAATAAGAAAAGTTGATTGAGCATGAAATAAGAACAAAGGAAGTGTATTATTTAATTCGCCATTTAATGGTGTGATGGATCTGATGATCCAATACAGATCACAAACAAGTTGGCTTGGATGGATGTTTCCTACCCTCTGGGTCCATTGACAATAATTGCTTTTTCCTCTGTAAACCAATATAATGTCAACTGTTTCCTAAGTACTTATCCCTATGTCCACAGATCACTGGAACTCTCACATCTCATCAAAGAAGCTCTTCTTGCAGCAGATAAACACTATTACAGTGATTTACAATTGGCCAAAACACAGAGAACAAGTGACTTTGGAGTTGTCCAACCCAAACTAATACATCTTCAATGCAATCCCTACTCCTAAACCTCCAGAGAAATGGCAAAAGAAGGGCTAAAGATTGTAAGAGCCAGAGGATCAGGACAGGGGAACTCTTCACCCATGAACTCCAAACAATATGGTTGCCTGAATGAGACCTGCATAATCTCAATACCAGTTAACAGGCAACACAAACAGGAGTAATTCTACATGTCCCCTCCTCTAGATAAAGAGATATAAGACCAATTGCTGAGAGAGGGACCATTAGTTGCCTCCAGGGACAAATACCTACATTGGTAGTTCAATCACATGTAGTCAACCCTGAACACACACACACACACACACACACACACACACACACACACACACACATATATAAAACCAAAGTTAAATGGACTTTACACACACATGTGCATACGTAATTATATGTATACATATGCACATATTTAAAAATAATGTATATACTGTATATAAATATGTACACACATGTAACAATAGTAATCAAAGAAGAGCTCATGAATCTTAGAGGTGGAGACATGGGAGGAGCTGGAGTGGGAGGTGAGGAGCAGGAGTGACATAGTACTCATTTATGACATTCTCAAAATAATAAAACTATTTACAGAAATATGAAGAAGAAACAACAGAATCTATAACAAAATGGAAAGACCCTATGATTACGGGATAGCCAGTGAGCTGGCAGGATGCCTACACTCACTGTTAGGTAAATGTCCAGCCTGGTACTTTACTTCACCAGATGTTATTCATACTCTGTTGATCATGCAAGAGGGGACTCATTTTTCACCACTGCAAATGTTTTGCTTTTAGTTTTTCTGAGTTAATGCTAAAAGTGTATACCATTAAAGTCATAAAAATGGGGAAAATCAGCATTTCTTTAACTCACAGACTTAAAGTACAACAAGGGAGCTCTCCTATCAGAACTTACCAAATGTCAAGATGCCATCTTGCCTCTGAATGGCAGATCCATTTTCCTTGCCCTGAAACATTTCTCATCAAGCTATTTTCTAAAGGTATAGACTTAGAAAACCTTTCAGCTTCTAAATCACCAAATTTTCTATTCAGACCTGATTTTGAAGATAGTCAACAGTACCAGACTCTCTCTTCTCAAGAATTCAAATAAAGAGCAAACCTACCAGAACAGACTCTTCATTGTTGAAATTTTGAGACTTTTCCATGAAAATCTGCAAGATTTCCCTATATCTTGTGAATAAAGCATCTTTTCCCCTTTTATTGAAAATAAAAATAATATATTCCTCTACTCACCCCAGTCCCTCTCCACCACCCCTCCCATTTAGATCCACTCCCTTTCTGTCTCTTATCAGAAATAACAGTCTTCTAAGAGATAATATTACTAAGCAAGACTCCCAGTGGTGGGAATGGGACACCAAACCAGCCCCAAAGCTTCCACCCACACCTATTCTGCCTACAAGATGTACTTCGGAAATACAGTGGCTCAGAGCTATGGGAGTTGGCAACTAATAATTGTTCTAACTTGAAGCCCAACACTGACAGGAATTGGAAGCCAGATGGCTCAGAGACCTAGGGTGGAACCAAATACCAAAAAAAGAAAAAGAAAAAAATGATTCCTAATGATAAGGCTTCCTCTGGCAGTTGATAGTAGAAGACGCATAGATCTACACCCAAACATTAGGCGGAGCTGAGGAAATCCCACCAAAGAAGGAAATATTTTAGGAACCAGAGGGGATGAGGATACCAAAAGAACACATCCAACAAAATAAACTAAGCTTGGGCTCATAGGGTTTCACAGAAACTGAATCGTGTAGTGTCTGTGCTAGGTCCTCTGCATACATGCTATGTTGGTTTATCTTGAGGTTTCTGTGGAACTCCTAACAGTGGGAGTAGGGGTATCTCTGACTCTTTTGCCTGCTCTTGGGACCCTTTTCCTCCTATTGGAATGCCTCATTCAGCCATGATATGAGGATTTGTTCATAGTCTTATCTCATCTTTTTATGCTGTGTCTGGTTGATATCACTGGGAGGCCTGCTCTTTTCTGAAGAGACTTGGAGGAGTGGAGGGAGGATAGGCTCCAGTTGGGATGTATTGTATGAAAGAAGAATAAATTATGTATGTATGTATGTATGTATGTATGTATGTATGTATATATATATATAGGTATATATAAAACAAAATAAAATATAATACAATAAAACAAAAACTATTTCATTGAAGTTGGACAGGACAAAACAACAGAAAGAACAGAGCCCAAGAGAAGGCACAAGAATCAGAGACTCACTCATTTACACACTCAGGAATCCCATAAAAACACTAAACTGGGAACTATAATGTATCTGCAGAGGATCTGGAGCCAACCTGTGCAGACCCCATGCTTGCTGTTTCAGTCTCTTAAGTTCAAATAAGCTTGGCCTATGTTGATTTAGAGAACCTTGTTTTCTTGGTGTCCGCTATCTCCTCTGGCTCTTAAATTTGTTGTGTCTGTTCTTCTGTGGGGTTCCTTTAGCTTTCAGGGGAGGATTTGATAAAGATATACTACTTAAGGTAGAGCGTTCCAAGGTCTTCCACTCTTCACACTGTCTGGCTGTGTGTCTCCATTTGTTCCTATGTGCTGTCAGAGGAAGTTTCTATAATGATGGCTGAGCATGGCCATCTATGAGTATAAGTGAATGTCATTAGAAGTCATTTCATCACTACTTACTGTGTATTTTTGTTGTACTTTTCTTGTTTATAGCAACATAAATGTGAAAATAAGGAATCAAAGAGGAAAGTAATGTCTTTGGAATCTTAGGAGTATTCATTGAGGAGTAGCAGTAATGCTTGGTCTTAAAGAATAACATGAATTTGTAAAGAACTGGACAGATATGATGAAAGGATATTGATTATCTGGGAAAGTGAAAATAATTGAACACTTCAATTTCTATAGCTAACTGAAGGCAAGCAAATTCTTACTAGCAAGTAGATGACCTTGTTCAAAACCTGAAGTGGATAAGAGCCAAAGTGTTTAGATTCCTGGGGTGGAAGAGGCCAGCTAGGATGAGCAGTAAATAGGAGCCATCCAACCTTATGGCAGACCATGCCAGCATACTGACAAAGAACAGCGAGTTCTTGCTGTGCACCCTAAAAATCTGGACTTTTCTGCTGACTAATTGGGAAGAATGGAGGATTCAGAGAAAAGATATGATATGACCTCACTTCTAAGATGATAATTTTCCAATGTTCTTCAATAAATTACAAAATCCCAATGACTGTTTTCATTTACCAAACACATCTCTAAGGGCTTAACAAAATTGCAGTTTTATCACCTGCTTTATAAGCTAATGAATCATGAAATCAGTAGACACACTAGATATCCTTCAGAAAATCCATCATGTTCTTTCTTTTTTAAAGTTCAAATACCAATCAAATCATATGACATTAAAGTAATTAATACATACTCAGTTAAAGTACAATCTTGACAAAAACGAAACTTTTAGTCAAAGAATACAATAATATAAATTGACTGACACACAAAAGGTAAAGATACCTAGTAAATCTTATTGTTATTACTTAAAACTGAGAGAAGATCAGTACAAAAGCTATCTCTACGTTGATAATTTTTGGTTCATACCCCTTTCTCTTCAAAAAACTGTGCCCAATAACAGTGGGGTTTGCTTGGTTTTTCCTGCCATATTTTACAAATTGACCAACATTTTGTATAAACAACACAATAAAAACCAATTAATAATCAATAAGTACATATGTTTAAAATTATATGGTACTGCTTCAAGGAAATAGCATTAAAATAAAAAAGCATCATTTATTTCAGAGGTATATTACAAATTACCCTCCCATAAGGATTTTACACTGTATAAAATAAAGACTTTATGTGATACATAATTCTGTTCAACTATTAAAGGTGCTTTATATTTTTCATTACTTTGGGGAAAGTTTAACCCTGGGAATCAACTTTATAGTGGGTGACAAATTCCATATTTGTCATAAGTTTATTTTGATGACTTAAATAATGATTTTCTTAATACAGAAATATGAGAATTATTAGGATTTTCTTTTTCTCTGTCATTAGTTATATTTATATATATATATATATGACTGCTGTTATGTAGAAGAGCTGTTGAGTACTTAAATTAAGTAATTGATAAACAATATCTATATTCTTCATACTAACAGGAGAGATATTATTTCAGAAATTACGCATATATGTGAACTGAAAAATAATAGAAGTTATAGGAAAATTTATTTCTGTATTTTAAAATCAAGGTAGCGAAATTTTGGCCTAAAATTACAATTATTTTTCTACCATTAAACTCTTCCACTATTTTGTAATAGATTCTTAACATATAGTTTTAAAATTAAGCTCTTAAATTATCATTAAATATGTGTTTAATATACATTCCCAAGAAAATCCACGTCAACACAAATTCAAAGCTTGAGGGCCCTTTCTCATTTCACCAGGTAGTTGTGTTTAATTTTAGATAAGACAACGAAAGGCTGTGGAATCATTGAATCTTTTCTACCTTGACAAGGCACAGGGACTGAAAAAGTCGGCTATGTAGACAGACTCTAGTAGAAAGGGGAGAACACAGTGAAACAACGCAGTGCAGCTGAGAGCATACGTGAAATGCACATGTGCGGACTTTACCGGTAGAATTCTAAAAATTTTCTTGGTATAGTGTTAAGTCCCTCATTTAGTGTAGAGGCAATCATATTAATATTCAAAAACAATTAAATTCCAATGACTGTTATCAAGTGCTTCGAAAAGATTAATTCTTATTATCTTTAACCCTTCTCTTTATATCTTTAATCGCCATAATTCAAATAAAATGAATTTTTCTCTAAGCTTCATTTATTTTTCATATTTATTTCATTTGCTGGTGGGTTTTTCTTTAAATTTATCATACAGTAAAAGTAGATTAACCAAAGAATAATTACCAAGTTATTTGTATTTTAATATTTCCAACTGGATTTATCTCTAGTCTTCCTATTTCCTCAAAAGGATATGTGAGGAATCTGCATTCTTCAATACAAAGCCATTCTACACATGGATTGCGGTGCTTCTTAGTAGGGAATGAGACTTTTGTTATTCCATACGAAAAAAAATCACCACCATAAAGTCTAAAACAACTAACAAAAGGATGAAAGGAAACAGATTGATTATCCAAAAAAATATTTTGTTCAACTATTTCCTTAGTTATTTAATATAAATAAACCATCCCCACTTCAAATATAAAGCGCCATTATGAAAAGTGTGAATGCTGGATAATACAAAAATAGTTCAATGAAAAAAATCTGCTTGGAAAAATCATATAAAGCAACAAATAATAACAAAATAGCTTTTTTAAAAAAAAGTATTATTCTGAACATTATACTTTCTGTATAAAAATGTTGCTAATATATTTTGTGGTGGTATTGTGTTCCCCAAAATATTGCGCACCCTAATAAACTTATCTGGGGTCAGAGACAGAACAGCCACTAGATACAAAGGCTAGAAAATGGTGGCACTCACACCTTTAATCCTAGCATTCCAGAGGTAGAAATCCCTCTGGATCTCTGTGAGTTCAAGGCCACACTGGAAACGGCCAGGCATGGTGACACATGCCTTTAATCCCAGGGAGCGGTGGTAGAAAGAAGAAAGGTATATAAGGCGTGAGGACCAGAAACTAGAAGCATTTGGCTGGTTAAGCTTTTAGGTTTTGAGTAGCACAGTTCAGCTGAGATCCATTTGGATGAGGACTCAGAGGCTTCCAGTCTGAGGAAACAGAATCACCTGAGGAATTGGTGAGGTGAGGTGGCTGTGGTTTGTTCTGTCTCTCTGACCTTCCAGCATTCACCCCAATAACTGGCCACAGGTTTGATTTTATTAATAAGACTCTTTAAGATTCCTGCTACATCTGGCGCCCAACGTTTGTGTTACGAATTCACGAAAAAGCCTCTTGCCTGTGGACTTGTAGGCCCCAGCTCAGGCCCAAGCTACACTCAGCTGGTTGTGGTGGCACACTGGTTGGATTTGCTGAAGAAGGCAGAGGCAAGAGGATTCCGAGTTTGAGGCCGGCCTAGGAGGCTTGGGAGAAGCTTCAGCCCGGACCAAACCACAAACTGTGGTGGGACTATGGAGGCAGAGGCTGCTGCTCTGAGTTGCTGGCTCCTTCTCATCGTGTTGGTGACTGCAGTGATGCTGCTACCTGGGACAAAAGGTTTACTGCTGCTGGTTCAGAGAATTGCCAGGACCATCATGTTACAAGAAAGCATCGGCAAAGGTCAGTTTGGAAAAGTTTGGCAAAACAAATGGTGGGGAGAAATTGCTGTGAAGATTTTCTCTTCTAGGGAAGAATGTTCATGGTTCCAAGAGACAGACATTTATCAGACTATGATTGCTCCAAACCACAGAGGAGGCACACACACAAAAAATCTGCAGTGAACCATGACCACACCTAACAGTGCCTTTGAAATCTTCAAAAAGACGACAGCACTCCATAATGATGATTCTACAAGGACTATGGTAAAGCCATTGAGCTGATTAACACTACCAAAAGATCAACTTTGGACTACAAACTGCTTAGGACAATTTCGAGATGGCTAACTGAGATGATCCAGCCTGACAGACTACTTGAACAAAGACTTGAAACAAGCCCTGCACTTTCTCATTAGGCAGCGACTGGGCAAATGATACAGGAATTGACAATTAACCCAAAAATTTTCTTTTCAGAATTCCCTAAAGATGTCTTCACCCTAGAAAGAGGAAGCAATTTTAAGAAAATGACACCCACATTGCCAAGAGATGGGATGGGAGGTTTTTGGTCATTTAATGAGTTATGACTATTGTCACTGTATATGATGGTTGGTTACAAGTTGTTAATTTTTAATGGTCAGGAAAAAAGCTGAACATGGAGATTAGATTCAGAGGTTTTGTTTAAAAAAGAAAGGAAAAAGAGAAAAGAATATAGATATGATATAGATCACTGAATCTATTTTGAGAAAAAAGATAAAGAATAATAGAATAAATGGGTAGATCACTGAATCTGGTTTTTACCAGATTTAAAAATTTTTTACATTTTTTTAAAAATTTTTATCAGATTTAAAAAATCTGATCACTGGGTAGAGAAAGAGGAAGATATAAAAATGACAAAAGATAGATTACTGAATCTATTATGAAAAGAAAAAATACTTTTATAAAGGAATTACTTGTTTTAAATAAGATAAGTAACGAAAATTTTTTGTCTGAATTTGTCAAATGTTACTGGACTCGACATTATTATATATTAATGGAGTTTTTTGTCTGAATCTGTCAAATGTTAATGGATTAGACATCGTCAATGTAATCTTGACTGTGTATATTGTATATACTTATTGGACATAATTTTTCTTGTATTAGTTATAAGCTTTTTTTAATTTTAGACATAAAAGGGGAAATGTGGTAGTATTGTGTTCCCCAAAATATTGCACACCCTAATAAACTTATCTAGAGTCAGAGACAGAACAGTCACTAGATACAAAGGCTAGAAAATGGTGGCACTCACACCTTCAATCCTAGCACTCCAGACGTAGAAATCTCTGGCCAGAGGTTTGATTTTATTAATAAGACTCTTTAAGATTCCTGCTACAATATTTATTTATGTTCGATAATTCTTTTGAAATGTTAATTTTCTGACACTCTTTATAACTTAGTGCAGCAATAAACCACCACCCAGGCAAAAAAATGTTTGTAGTTTGTCTACCAGCATTTAGATAAAGCATTTCCAAATTATCCACTGAAATTTATATCATCACTTTTACTTATTAAAAACAAACAAATACTTATTACAATATCCTATAATTGGTCAACAGTCTATCAGGCTCCACATTGCTTTTAAAATACTTTATGCATCCTTAGGAATACTGCATGTTTTTAGTTGCTTTAAGCAACTTAGCTAGTGATAAAATATTTACCCCACCACTAGTCACAATCTATCCATTCAATATAAATTTTAACCAAATCCTTTAAGTAGGCAAACACTGTAGTAATGAAATATGAAATCCAAAAGAAGAGTCTCATGTAATTTTTAGAGGTATTTGAGAGAAAAGCGTGTTTCAATTCTTCTACAGCCAGCAGGGATATGTATCCTGATGAGGACTCCACCTCAATCGATTAGCTTAATTTTGGTTGAGTGACAGAATCATACATGATGCAAATAAGACATTCTCAAAGAACATAACCAACTTGAAAGGGAGCTACTAATGGATTTTGAAATTCTAGCAAACTTGTTTAGAGTTTCCTACTGATCTTCAAGGGGCTTTCCTTGAAGATATGATATGACTACAGTGCACCCAGACAGGGGTTTCTCAAGCAAAAAAAAAAAAATGAAACAATAAAAATGCACAGGTTGCAATGCTTTAATATTGTTGGATTTACATAGTTTATATAGTTAATCTTGTGGTGTGGACAGAAATAAGATTTCAATGATTTTTTCCCATTACTACCACTGTGCTATATAAGAGTAATTGGACCTAAGTATACAGTTCTGAGTAGATTGTGAAGAAGGGGAATGCTTCAGTGCAAAGACTGATTGATTTCTAAAACTCTTTAGATAGATAGATGGTAGATAGATAGATAGATAGATAGATAGATAGATAGATAGATGATTGATAGATGATAGATGATAGACAGATATATACATAGATGATAGATACATAGATAGATAGATAGATAGATAGATAGATAGATAGATAGATAGATAGATGATAGATAGATCGATAGATGATAGATAGATGATAGATGATATATGAATAGATAGATAGAAGACAGACAGATGATAGATGATAAGTAGATAGATAGATGATTGATAGATAACAGATACATAGATACACATATAAATACATAAATACATAGACAGATATTAATCACTTTCTAACTTTAGGTTCATTAATATTGCTAGAAAACTCCCAGACTCAGGTGTATGCACAATGCTTAGTGATTTTGCTTCATATGTCCTCCCTTTCCTTAATACAGTAATGATTATTGTCAATAACAGTAAAACAAAAATAATATCTGTTTAAACCAGTTATTTTCATTTATTTATTTATTTATTTTAATTTTTATTTTTATTTTGCAATACAATTCAGTTCTACATATCAGCCAGGGATTCCCTTGTTCTCCTCCCTCTGGTCCCCCTCACCTTCCCCCCAGCCCACCCCCCATTCCCACCTCCTCCAGGGCAAAGCCTCCCTTGCGACTGAGATCAAGAACACATCAAAACAATTATCCACAATGAACAAGTAGGCTTCATTCCAGGGATGCAAGGGTGGTTCAACATACGAAAGTCCGTCAATGTAATACACCATATAAACAAACTCAAAGAAAAAAACCACGTGATCATCTCACTAGATGCAGAAAAGGCATTTGACAAAATCCAACACCCCTTCATGATAAAGGTCTTGCAGCGATCAGGAAATACAGGGAACATACCTAAACATAATAAAGGCAATTTACAGCAAGCCAACAGCCAACATCAAATTAAATGGAGAGAAACTCAAAGCAATTCCACTAAAATCAGGAATGAGGCAAGGCTGTCCCCTCTCCCCATACTTACTCAATATAGTACTTGAAGTTCTAGCCAGAGCAATAAGACAACATAAGGAGATTATGGGGATACAAATTTGAAAGGAAGAAGTCAAGCTTTCCCTGTTTGCAGATGACATGATAGTATACTTGAGCGACCCGAAAGATTCCACCAAGGAACTGATACAGCTTATAAACACCTTCAGCAACATAGCAGGATACAAGATCAACTCAAAAAAATCAGTAGCCCTCCTATATACAATGGACAAAGAAGCTGAGAAGGAAATCAGAGATACATCACCATTTACAATAGCCACAAATGCCATAAAATACCTTGGGGTAACACTAACCAAACAAGTGAAGGACCTATATGACAAGAACTTTAAGTCCTTGAAAAAAGAAATTGAAGAAGATGTCAGAAAATAGAAAGATCTCCCATGCTCATGGATAGGCAGGACTAACATAGTAAAAATGGCAATCTTACCAAAAGCAATATACAGATTCAATGCAATTCCCATCAAAATACCAACACAATTCTTCACAGACCTGGAAAGAATAATACTCAACTTCATATGGAAAAACAAAAAACCCAGGATAGCCAAAAGAATCCTGTACAATAACACAACCTCTGAAGGTATTTTCATTTTTGTTTGAGCTTTGTGCATTTGAAAAATTATGTTTAACACATGACCAAGATGAACACAAATTGTCTGAGAAAAATATTTGACTTGTTCAATTACTTTCAATAATCGAATTTCTGATTGCTTTGCAGTATTGAGTAAAAACAGTGAAGAACTGTTTCTCTTTAGTAATGATATTTTGTGTAATTGTTTCTACCAGTCTACATGTCTTGCTGGAGGAAAATTAGTAAGATGCTATTTGAGCCATCTATATCTTGAGAAAAAAGAATGTGGACACTAAATTTTAGGAAAAAAAACCTGTGCTCTTTATATACAGTAAGGTGATATTTTATTAATAGATATGTTTTCATTCTTAAGTTATATTAAAATTATTAAAGGCAAAAGGTAGCTATCACCAGTAAGATATGTGACAATGATTGTGGTAGCTTGTGTGACAAAATTCCTGATGTAATCAACTTAGAAAAAAGGATGATTTTGACTTACAGTTTCAGAGCTTTTAGCCTAGGGTCATTGGTACATTTTGATTTTGGTCTGTGCAGGACCGCACATTGTGACAAGAGTTTGTGGCACAGCAGGGTATTTCCTCACAATAGCTATAACCAAAGGAGAGACTGAAAGTGCCAGACATGTTTTAGATGATGTGAATTTCTCCATGTAGGTCACACTTCTTAAAAGATCTACTTCCTTCCATGGAGCATGAGAACTAAGCATTTAATGTGTGGCTGATTGGGGAACTATTCAGATCCCAAATTTAAGAGTGAATATAACTTCTAATTAATTTGAATTCTTGCAAGAAATTTACAACAAAATAACCCCCGTAAAGCTTGAAATCTTAACATGTACTGCATAAAACTTTGCTGTGTGTATTTTTGTCTTGTAGACTTAATTGTTTAAATTTAAGTTTTGTTCTCCAAAAGTTTAGTAGTTTTTGACACACACATAAAACAAATTCTGTGAAATAAATATGCAGCTTCAATCTCTACTTTTATGAATTTCCCACAAGGTTATATAATTTATGAAACAAAATATTTGAAAGCTGAAGATGTATATTTCAGTGATAGTGTGCTTGCCTAGAATTATGAAAACCTGTGTCCTATTTCTACAACCATAGAAAAAATGAAACTTGGAAATTTTCATATTGTAGATGTATCTATCAGGGCTAGCTCCAGAACTCTGCCTAAGGAACTTATACATTAGACTTAATTAATACAAATTAATCTGTTAAAGGATGTGCATGGATAATATGTGCTTTGATTTCCAACCTTTTAAAAATATGGTTATATTTATTAACTTTATGATTTCTTTTATTTATGTGCATATACATGAAAAAGTCATAATACTGTAGGCCTAGGGTGCAAATATTTCCCTTATTTCCTTTCAAAGCTTATAGTTTTCTAGAGAAGACCAATTTCATTGGTTTATTTTTCCCTTAAATTTCCTCAAAGGAGCAAAATTTTGAAGACAGTGTTATGTTACTCATATGAATGCTATTTGGTATAGGATAACCAATTGGTGTGCTCTTCCCTGGGGAAAATTATTTCTCCTACCCTCAGTATTCTTTGGTAAGCTGTAGTTATTTGTGTAGGCTTGTGGGCCTTCCCCCACCCACTCTAGCGTGTCTTATTATCACTGTTCAGTTCATGTTTAGACAGCCATGTTCTTGAGACTTTGTTGGTGTAGCTTCTGCAATTACGAGGGGACAGGGTCTCACGGCAAACTTACTGATTTCATGGCTCTTATAACTTTTGCACCTTCCCTTCTTCAATGCCCTCTGAGCCTTAGGTGTGGGAGCTGTTTCACAGATGCATCCTTTGAAGCTGGCACCACAACTTGTCATTTTGATTGGTAGTGGTTCTCTGTTGGAGGCTAAGAAAAGTTGACCAATAGAGCATGAGGAAATTTTACTATTTACAGCATAGATAGAATTGGAGAATATTTTATACAAATTAATATTAAAATCAAAAGCTGAAAAACAAATACTGATTTTTTTTCCACAAAGGGTGGGTAGTACTTCAGATAAATATATATATAAATTCTGTTGTTGATAGCAACATTATTGGTATTGTCATTAGGTGGAGATAATAAAAGACCTTTCTAGAATCATGGATATCACTAGATCCTTTGTCGCATATATCTCTTAGATTTTAGGGGCTGTATCTTAGCTGTATAATGTTAAGTTGCACAGAAAATGTTTTATCTTTTATCTTGTTTAGAATCCAGTATCTTAAGCGGTGAATGGTGGTAGACACCTGTAACCAATGGTGGTACACACCTATAATCCCACAATAGAGAATCTGAAAAAAAGAGGATTTTGAGTTTGACTCCAACCTAGGCTATATAGCATGCTCTAGGCCAGCCTTGGCTACAGGACAATACTCTGCTGTCCAAACAAACAAATAAACAAAATACACAAAAATTGAATTCCCAGTCTCACTGATAGTCCCAAATTTCCTTCACCACAAATTTCTTCTCTCATTTTTATTTTTAAACAAACACAGCAGCAGTGGAGAGGTGCTTCCTAGAGAAAAATGATGAGCCCTGGCAAGACACAGGCCCTCTGTGGGACACAGACTACAAATCTGAATGATTTTCTTCTAAAGTAAACCAATACTTGACCACAAACTGAATTATGAAACTGTACAGTAATTCAGCCGCAAATAAATTTCTACTGCTTACTGGGAGTGAATTGCTCAGTTAACACCCATGGGAAAACAGACAAATATGTAATGCCAGTGTTATACTAAAATAACATATTTTTCTCTCTGAAGAGATGGCACAAAGGCATACAAAACTAAATAATAATAAAAAGACAGGCATACTTAGGAAGATATCAGATGGATATGAAGAGCTGAAAACAGGCAATAGCTTTCTAAACTGTGGCCCCTACATAGCTTAAGACTTGTGGATAATTCTTTGATGGGATTGGGGCTATACTTGGTCTCTGTAGAAGAGTATTGATTTTGTGTGTGTGTGTGTATGTGTGTGTGTGTGTGTGTGTGTGTGTGTGTGTGTGTGTGTGAGAGAGAGAGAGAGAGAGAGAGAGAGAGAGAGAGAGAGAGAGAGAGAGAGGTGGGGAAAGGTATCAGAGGAAGAAACATTTCAGATTCAAGTTGAGGAACAATCTAGAATAACTAGGCTGGGTAAAACAATGTACAATATGTCTTCAGAACTTATGTCTAGAAAAGAATTGTAGAAGACAATCTACATGGGCTCAGAAGATCATCATATGCCTTCCTACAGTGACAATCAGCAAGGCCCTCAGAAAGTCTATTCATCACAATATTTTAAAATGTTAATGTTCTATATTTTATTTTATTAACATGAGTGATATTTATTTGCTTCTACTACCCCTGCTTCTAGTATATTTGGTCCTTACATGTCTATTGAAATATCAGTAAAGATGTGTGAAGTAAATAAACAAAAATGTGGAACCAAGTCCTAGAGCCTAGACAATGTGAAATGGTATGATCTAATCTTAAGAGAGGTAGCTGAGTAGCTTTTGGCTTGATCAGCATTCTAGTTTAGGAAGATCAGTCCAGTGAGGTCATGAATTGAAAGCAAGAAAGAGAGGCAAAGGATGTGGAAGACGTGTTGTAGGATACTTAGACAGCATGGAGGAGGACAAGGAGGACGTTAGAGGAAAACAGTAAGAAAAGGAGAGGAAGTTTAAAAATATAAATTAACTGCAGTTATTTTTCATGGTGTGAAAATATGGTAAAGAAGCAAAATATAACCTCAAAGTTATAAAATTTTGAAGCTATAATTGTTGTAGCCATAATAATCAGAAAAAGGAAAAGACAGCTTTTTGATACAAAATTAGGCATTTTCTAAATTAATAACAATCCCTAAACCCTGGAGACAGGAAACTCACAGAACAAGAAGCAGGATCAATATTGATAACAAACACAAAATTCTATAAAAATGTAAAATCACATGTGTGGTAATATTTTAATTGTGCTGAAATACGATTTTATTTGTATGTTAATAAAGTTTGCCTGGAGATCAGAGGTCACATAGCGAGGTCACATAGAGAGCCATAAGCAGAAGTCTGGCGGTGGTAGCACACACCTGTAATCTGATCACATGGCAGGCAAAGTCTGTGGTCAAGGACACAGCCAAGCATGATGACACAAGCCTTAATCCTAGTACCAACCATCGAGACTTGGAGGTCTGTATAGACAGACAGTGACGAGGAAGTCTTGTGGCTGGGCTTAGAGTCAATGGAAGACAGAACAGAAAAGCAATAAAAACACAAGTCGCACAGGAAGAAGCTCTCTCGTGTGGGAAACTACGGCTTGGTGGTAAACTAAAGGGCAATCAGTGGCTCTTCGCTAATTCTCTGATTTCTTTGGCTATTACCTCTGTATTTGGCTCTGTATTTCTTATTTACTAAGACTGTTTAGAATTTCGTCTACACACATGGACATATTATATCAAAGTTCAGAAAACCAGTGTAGGGCAGAAAATCATGAACTCTATTTTGTTAAATATTAGAAAAGATACAGCTAACTATTTCATATTTCTATTTGTATTAGATGTCTTTTTCCATCTTTTTACTTTCAGGGGGTATTTTATAGTCAGTAGTAAGGTGTGTTTCTTGGGAGCAAATGGATTTTTGTCATGGGCAACACTGCAAATGGAGAGACTTATTTTATTTTTAAATGTGCTGAGACTCTTTGTGAGTGTTCATTCTAAATAGGGCGTCTTTACCAATGACCTTGGTAAGGGTCTGGGGACATCACAGAAGAGGAAGGATGAGAAAGGCAAGAGCCAGAGGATGGAAACGTGTCTGTGAAGTGCTGTCTTCTGGACATGACACAGTCACTGTAGTTATCTGAACAAGATTAAGACATCCAAAGTTCCAGCACAGATAGGGAAGGCATTCCCAAGACCCCACCCCTAACAAAACAGCAGTTTAGGTGCTGGGGAGGAAGTGCAATTCTTCTTTGGGGGGATTTAGTAGTGGATGTCTAGTGGATGTGTCCAGTGTCCGGCAGATGGTTTCATAGTTATGTACAAATTGTCAGTACTATTTGCATTAAATGGATTAATGAAAAAGAAGACACAGAGTTTAGATAGGGGTGTGTTAGGAGCATCTGAGGGAAGTTGAGGAGGAGAAACAGGAAGCTGGATTTAATTATTTTTCATTGTATACATGTATGAATCCTTAAAGAATAAATGTTCGAATTTAATAAAAAAGAATATAATACATACACATAGACACATACAGAAAAATAAAATATTTAAACAGTTTTAATGTGCATTCATTTGTCTTCTGAGTATAACATTATATTATCTATCATCTATTTATCTACTAATCTATCTTCTATCTATGTATCTAAGACGACTCAATTAAGCTCTCAAATATCAGTTTTGACATAGAATGGAAGCTACCTTCTTCTGTTCTTAAGTATTTCCATGACTGCAAAGATAACTCGGGAAAGAAATTTACCAATTTTAGAAAACCATGCATACAATATAACTATTCCTAAAGAAAGCCTAAAATATACATAATTGGCTTAGTGTTTTTTCCATAAAACTTGAGGTTCAATTTTATCATCTGAAATAGGAAAATCCATGTTTCCTATTTCAAATAAAAAATTTACACAGAGAAACAGACTGTTTACTGAAATTTTTACATCTTCTTTCTAGATGACCCCAAAGATCCAGCCTCCTTGCCTTCAAAATACACCATATCTTGTCAAATAGACAGTACTTTTATCTGAGAAATATGATATGGTCCACTATTGCCAGACATGATCTTCTAGAGACGTCTCAAACCCTGCATGAGTACCCAAAGGTCTTGATAATTGCTTCTGAAGAAAACTTGCCAATTTAGGTAGAGAAAAACTTCACAAAATAGTGAATAAATATCAAATCAGATATTAAAGTAAAAATAAGAATTTGCATTATTCATATAAAAAATCATTCAAAAGATAGCTATCACAATTCTAGTAGCAAATGAATTGATTAATGGTACATATGTTTTAACAACAAAGTCAGGCCTTTAGAATACCCCACTATACTTTTGGAGGAAAATATTATTTATGAAGTCTTCAAGTAGTCACAGTTTGAGGTCCCAAGTAACATGTAACATATAAAGGTAAGTTTTGGTCCAGTTAAAAATGTAAATCCTGGGCCGGGCGGTGGTGGCGCACACCTTTAATCCCAGCACTCGGGAGGCAGAGGCAGGCGGATCTCTGTGAGTTCGAGGCCAGCCTGGGCTACCAAGTGAGTCCCAGGAAAGGCGCAAAGCTACACAGAGAAACCCTGTCTCGAAAAACCAAAAAAAAAAAAAAAAAAGTAAATCCTTTTTCATTTTAAGCAAATTACTATGAAAAATTTATTATTATAGCTCGTTATTCACAATAATATAATTTGTGTTAGTAGTTAAACTCTATCTTAATGGACAGTCATATCTCATTACTGGTAAAACTTTAGAATTAATGGAAATGTGATGCAATCTTTATACATGCAAAATTAGTCCTAGGGTTGTAAAAGTAGCAACTAAAAATATGAATTGTAGAATTAATGTCATTAATATAAAATGTATTTTTCTATGTTTTATAAATACATCAAGAATTCTATTAATGAGGAAATTTCTCCAAGTATGATTTGTGATACCTCTCAAGTATGCGAGGAGGAGAGTAATCTTGCTTCTACAGAGTAAATAAAAAAGGTGGAAAACTACACTGGAGAAAATAAATGAACATAAATTTAATAAATTCTTTCATAACTTTATCTCTAGATCTTAAAATGAAACTATCTTAATTTAATTCCAATTCAAACTCTTGAGTATAAAATTAAATTAACTTACTCTTTGATAATGGGAACAGTTAAACAAAACCTTACATATTTTCTGGATTTCTGCTAAAAATAGATATCACAGATGTACAAAGTATAAAATGAAAACTTCCTCACTAGAACTGTATTTTTTTGTTAAAATATGGCTTCAAAAATATTTCCAAGAGAAAGAAAGTTATTCAGAAAATTCAACAAGGGAGAGAACAACACACCAGTCAATACAAAGAATTATAGAAGTAGAAGAAACAGATCATAAATATTAAGGTCTACAGGGACTCAGTAGAGGAGGGTAAAATGTGCCAGGTGTGTGAGCAATCCTGAACACAACTCCATGAAAGGGAACTTCTCTTCAGCTTCAGCTAACTACATCATACTAAAAGGTGGGACACACAGATGTGCCCAGTGCCCTCTTGTGGTTCATTGTTTATCTTTGTAAAAATCTCTTTATGTTTTCAAAATAATCTATGAGTAATAAATAGTCTATAGACTAAGCAAAATACATCCTCCAGCTGCACATTTTAAGAGCCTGGTGGTTAAACACCTTTAATTCCCATGATTCATTAGCTCATATACCTCAAACTCCTAAAACAAACCTAGGGTGAGTATTGTTTGTATTATCTTCATTAGTTAATTTAAAGTCATGTGTAAAATCATCTTTCTTTAGCTAATATTCATTTCACCCTAACTATTAATATAACAAACTATTACTTCATATATTCTTTATTTAATTTTTACTTCCATTTGTAATTACTGTTATTTGACTCTCTTTCAGAACTACCATGCCACTAAAGCAAATTCTCTGATTGAAGACAGGATTGTAACAGAGTTCTGAAACAGTGCTCAGAAAGTCATTTGATTTCTGTGACTAACATTATTACCATAATGCCGATGCTAGCTGACAAATTTGTAGAAATTATTGGCATCAAATTTTCTAGATTATAATAATTTTACCTGTTTACCAGTCTGCTTGTAGCAATTCCTAATTTTAATGTTTTCTTAAAAGGTTTACCTTACTACTATAATAAGATAAATATTTCATGTTTTATTAAATCACCATATGGTCTATATGATATTATTCATATTTTATTATGTTCATATATTGATGATCTTGGAGATTGATTAACTCTCTTTATAGTAAAAAATTTGTCTTTCAGTTTGTGTGCCTATTAATTAGTGTCTACATTAGTTGACAGCATGGTTACTTTGCAAAATGCCCTACCTCCTACTTTATACTTAGATTTTTCACATGTATATTCTATGAGCTGAAGCCATGGGAAATGAGTTTATTAGAATTATGCCTGAAATAGAGTATGTTCTCAAATAGAGCTAGCATGTTTTTTACATGTGAGTCCTTGTTTCAATAGAAATGATGGGTTTTTGAGGAAAAATGACTAATTTTTTATAGTGTATAAGATGTGTACCTCTACCTTCCCTATATTAACCGTATATTATATTCCCTATATTAACCATATTTCAGGGTAGGCCCCATGACCAGAAGTAGATGGCCAACACAAAATGGATTCAATGGTAGTTTTGTAGATTTTATGCCTCATATTGCTTTACTTGGACACTTTTGTATTATTGATGCTTTGTTTGTCTATTATGGTTTAGTGATTTGAAAGAAAATAGCTTCCATAGGTCCATAAGGATTGGCACTATTAGGAAGTGTGGTCTTATGGGAGTAGGTGTGGCCTTGGTGGAGGAGGTGTATCACTGCTCATGAGCTTTGAGGTCTCAGATGCTCAAGCTATCCAGTGTGGTAGTCCCTTTTTGCTGCCTGCAGATCCAGATGTAGAATTCTCAGCTCATTCTCTAGCACCACGTCTGCCTGCATGTCAACATGCTTCCTGCTTTGATGATAATGGTCTAACACTAAAACTGTAAGCCACCCCAATTAAATGTTTTCCTTTATCAGAGTTGCCATGATCATGGTAGCTCTTCACAGCAATAGAAACCTTAACTAAGACATTTGGTTTTTAATTTAGTGTATTTGTTGTGTTTTATGTTTTCTTGTGGGTCTTTTTATTCTTTTAGGGGGGTGGTTTTATTTTTTTGTTTATATATTTGTTTTCTTAAGAAAAAGATAAAAGAACTTAAGGGTATGAAATTTAGTGGGTGGGAAGGTACGGGACATCTAGGAGGAGTTGGAGAAAGCAAAATATGTGATCAGAATATACTGTATAATTTTTTTTTTTTTTTTTTTTTTTTGGTTTTCCAAGGGAGGGTTTCTCTGTGTAGCTTTGGAGCCTGTCTTGGAACTCCCTCTGTAGACCAGGCTGACCTGGAACTCACAGAGATCCTCCTGCCAAGTGCTGGTATTAAAGGTGTGAGCCACCATCGCCCAGCTACTATATAATTTTTTGCTATAAAAATGTCTAATATATATTAAAATTGTTTTAACATATTCTTTTGGCAAAAAATGAATTATATGTTAAATTACAATGAACAAACATGGGAATAAAAAGAAACTTTTTCAAAGAATACACAAAAATTTTAAAACTACATTTTAAAAACATGAGAAGGAAGTGAACTTGAAGAAATAAGTATATGTAAGATGGATTTAATAATAATAATAATAATAATAATTGTGTATATTCAATAATTAAAGAATATGCAGAAGTAGAACTCCAGTTACAAAATATTGTTTGAATTGTAGCAAATCCATGAAGTAACAACAAATGTCTAATATCAATGCTATACTAATGATTTGTTAAATGGGCACTATTCCAAATACCTAACATAGACTATCTGCTCTAGTCTTCAAAAAACCATGTGATATATTTATCTACAATGTAATGGTAAAGGAAGTAAGGTTTGAATGTATTTCTTAATATGTTCAGATTTAAGTTACTTGATGGTAGGAATGGAGTTAAAATCCATAAAACCCAATTCCAGAGCCACATGCTGAACTAGAATTCCTTCTGACCTATCCAAACATCCAGGTTGTTTTCCTTGTAGTGTACACATCTCTGTAACTAGAATTTTCCTGCCTGGCCCACAGTCAGGACAAATCTCTGACACCCGCCAGTCCCACAGCCAGTCAGACCTGACCAAGTAAACACAGAGACTTATATTGGTTACAAACTGTATGGCTGTGGCAGGCTTCTTGCTAACTGTTCTTATATCTTAAATTAATCCATTTCCATTAATCTATACCTTGCCACATGGCTGTGGCTTACCGGCAACTTCACATGCTATTTCTCATCATGGCGGCTGGCAACGTCTCTCTGACTCAGCTTTCCACTTCCCAGCTCTATTCTCCTCCTTGTCCCGCCTATACTTCCTGCCTGGCCACGGGCCAATCAGTGATTTATTTATTGACCAATCAGCAACACATTTGACATACAGACCATCCCACAGCACTTCCCCTTTTCTTTTCTTAAAAAGGAAGGTTTTAACCTTTACACATCTCCAAAGTCAGATTGGTATATTTGGGAATTTGGGCGTAGCTTCTCTTACTACTTCCTGCTGGAGGGGGGCGCTGTATCTTATGGGGACACAAAGAATATTTTAGGATTATGGAGTAGTCCATGAGGGTATATCGTCTGAGCCAGTTGCCTTGAAACGGTTCTGGATGTTGGATCATCTGGGCCATGGTGTCATCGGAGACCTTTCAGGTGGTCTTGGCTGGTCAAACCTGATGTATCTTAATCTGGAACAAATCCATAGCCTCTGGCTTTCTGTGGGAACAAAAGCAGAGCCTCCTTTCCAAAGCAACATATCCTTACATACAAATTTTGAAGTCAAGGTACCTTTAAAATTTACATTTTGGCATAACTGAACAGCTTTTACAATCAAATGTTTTTCTTCAGGTACGAATATCAAAGACAACATAATCCAGATTCTCTGTGTGATAGCCATTTCTACGTGCCTTATTACCTTTATTGTTTCTTTAAAGACTTTACTTTTAAAAACTATTTGTTTATATAACTGTATATATTTCTTTTTATCTCTTTTTGAAGCCTACGTACATTTTTATACACATTGGAAGCCGGGCGGTGGTGGCGCACGCCTTTAATCCCAGCACTCGGGAGGCAGAGCCAGGCGGATCTCTGTGAGTTCGAGGCCAGCCTGGTCTCCAAAGCGAGTACCAGGAAAGGCGCAAAGCTACACAGAGAAACCCTGTCTCGGAAAACCAAAAAAAAAAAAAAAAAAAAAAAAAAAAAAAAAAAAAAAAAAAAAACATTTTTATACACATTGGAAACTATTTCATCTGAATCAGTCTTATTGTGAACCTGTTGCTTTAAGCTGCAGCAGCTGTGGCTGCTGGCTCCACCCACCTCAGCTTCCCAACATGGCGTGGTACTTTACCACCAGCTCTGGGAGCTATCGTGGGTCTATGCTTTTATCCAAGCAGCGTGTACCCCAGAAACCTCTTTTTTTGTTTTGTACTAGCAAAGGCTAAATGCACAATGTAGCTTAATGTGCCACTTGCAGAGGCCTCATTCCCGCCATACTGCAGGTCAAGCGTGCCAGTAGCTCAAACTGGCAGCTGCCGCTCATTTGAGAGAGACAATTAGGAAGCTGTTTTTAGCTCCGTTTTAGAATCTTTTTTCTCAGGTTTTAGGTGGAAACTCTTGCCACCACGTTGGACGCCATTTGTAGCTTGAGTTTTCCTGCCTGGCCCACAGTCAGGACAAATCTCTCTCACCCGCCAGCCCCACAGCCGCTCAAACCCGACCAAATAAACACAGAGACTTATATTGGTTACAAACTGTATGGCTGTGGCAGGCTTCTTGCTAACTGTTCTTATATCTTAAATTAATCCATTTCCATTAATCTATACCTTGCCACATGGCTGTGGCTTACCGGCAACTTCACATGCTGTTTCTCATCATGGCGGCTGGCAACGTCTCTCTGACTCAGCTTTCCACTTCCCAGCTCTATTCTCCTCCTTGTCCCGCCTATACTTCCTGCCTGGCCACGGGCCAATCAGTGATTTATTTATTGACCAATCAGCAACACATTTGACATACAGACCATCCCACAGCACATCTCCATATTCAGTGTTTTATAATTAACCATAGGGATCAGAAAAAAAATTAACCATTTCTCTTTGCAATAGATGGAGACCAGTCAAAATGGATATATCTACAAGACAACTCCCACACCTAAGACTAAAGCAACATTGTAGATGAAGGGACAAAAATAAATCATAAGAGAGAGAGGTGTGGCAAGTTTGCTGTGAGATTGTATATTCTAGTAATGGCAAAAGCTACACACAGAAAGCGTCACCAATGCAACTTCAGAAACAAGAGCTGAAAAAGAAAAACAACCGTAGACAGGCTAATGTGGGCTGGGAAGAGCCCAGGAGGTCTCAGCCCTACACAAAGAACTACAGGTAACTAAGAGATGTTGAAAGTGAGAGAAATAGTTTTCCCAAGAGAAGAGCTCACTAATTGGTGGTCCAGTACCTAATGGCCAGTCCTGAAAAAAAAATATATATAAAATATATATATTTATATATATATATTTATATATATATTTATATATATATTTATATATATATATTTATATATATTTTTTTATTTATATATATATATATATAACTAATGTTATCCAGACTGGGCAGGAAATATATATGTAATGTATTATACATACAAATATATTTATATATACATATTTTATACAAATATATAACATTTAGTGTTATGTGCATATCTGCATGTACATACATTCATGTAACAACAATTAATACAAAAGAGACTACGGTTTTGGAAGAAAGCAAGGAGGGGTATATGGGAGAGTTGAGTTAGAGATAAATAGGAGAAATGATGTAATGTCAAAATAAAGGACATGTATTTTTTTAAATAAATTAAATATTAAGAAAAGAAGAGAATATGAACTTATGCTTTGTGTACAAGCAACACTAAGGCATCTGGAGAAACAAGCCAATGCCTGCTCAGTGAGGTCAGACGAGTCACAGCTTCCTGAGCATACGCTTACTTTATTGTCTATTACTTCATTAAAAATATTTGCAACTAACAAAATTATAGGATATGCAGCACATACTTATGGTGATATTTTATTTGTACTGAAATGTGATTTTAATTGTATGTTAATAAATAAAGTTGTCCGGGGGTCAGAGCTATTAGAGCCATAGCAAAAGCTGGGTGGTGGTGGTGGTGGTGCACGCCTTTAATCCCAGAACTTGGTGGGCAAAGCTAGGTAGATCTCTGTGTGTTCAAGGATGCAGCCAGCATTGGAGACACACGCCTTTAATTTCAATACCAACCATAGAAGACCTGGAGGTCTGTACAGAAAGGCAGTGACCAAGCAGTCATGTGGTTGGGTTTACAACCAATGAGAAGGCAGAACAGAAAGTCTATATAAAGATAAACACACAGGAAGTAGGTCTCTCTTGGCTGAAGAGGATAGCTGCAGGAGTGAAGGGTAAGGCTTAGTTCTGACCTCTGACTTTCATCTTTGCATTGACTCTGTATTTCTTATTTAATAAGATGGTTACATCTACACATACTCTTTACTACAATATGTTGAGACACATTAGTTGTAGTTCTAACTCTAATGAAGTCAGTGGGAAAGTTAAGCAACCCACACTTTTTCAGTGGTAAGCAAATTGGAATTTTCAGAGCTTGTAAAAGGTCAATGCCCAATAAACTGAGCTAGTCTCCAACAATTAGGAAACTATCTATAAGATAGGGTACTTTTGTAGTAGAAGAAGTTAAGGGCCAGAACAGCTAATTAGAAGTAAAGATGGATATCGACTAGGGAAACATATGATAATAATATACATGGACTTCAACCTGTGAGATCAGAGCATTGTTGGGAAAAAATGTTTCTATCAGGAAATGGCTGCTTGTTGTCATACTATGTGACAGATATCTTTTCACACATGTACTCTTGACACACAGTGAGAGTGTTTTTTCCTACTTAGAGATTAACACAGTCTTGCTGGGGTTTCTAAGGAGCTGAACAACGTGCTTGACACCATCAATGAGTATACTAAAACCAATGTAGCTGAAAAACCTGTACATAATTATGCATATACAAAGAATCTACCTTTTTAAATCTCTAGATATGCCTCCTGGCTTCATCAGCTGCAAGAGATATTTAAATCATATGAATCATGTCCAAAATTACCGTCACTGTCCTAGGAAACCAGAGAAGGAGATATTGTTGAAAGTGCTTTTTCTGCATGTAGGAGTCACATTTAGTTTTGCAAATATCTACCACAGATAAGTATTACACTTCAGAAGAAAAATTGCCTGGAGCTCACATGCAGCAAAATAGTCATCATGAATTTAAAAACATCTCTAGGATTCTACTCCCCCTTCTCCTGCTTTTTTTTTTTTTTAGCATTCTTAGACTTTCACGGATCATAACCTTTTTCATGTGTTGAACTAAGAATTTAAAAGAAACTGTCTTACTAGTTTTGCAAAGCTTTAAGTAGGCTCAATTTAATTTGATGAAGTAGGCAAAGGTAGCTACATCAGCAGATATTATACGGTTCATTACATTACCTTAGCTAGAAATAGGATTGTTTTATGGGTATGGCCTCTCAGCTGTAAGAGCATATACTACTGTGTCTGCTAATGCTTAAGTGTGACACTTGGGTATAGTTTTTATGGAGCCCTAAGTGAAGGAGTTTATGTTTTATTTCATTTCATCTGAAATGATATAGGTGTTTACACACCTACATATGAAACATCTACACTATGCTAACGTAAGTGACAGTTCAATGGATACATAGCAGCCAATTTCTGAATTCATTACTGTTGTCATAACGGTGGAAATAGAACAGTGTTCTTAGAATGTTTGTTGAGAATTAAATGATAAAAGTGAGTAACCATAAGAATGTCTGAGCACTTTTAAATAAAAGACAAAATACTTTGTTCCCAAAGTGAGGATTGGGAATGAAAAGTCATATTGTAACAGAGTTTTCATCTCTTTTATATAGATAAAAAATGTTTGCTTCATTATTCTAGGAACATGGGAAATTGCAATCACTGAACTATTATTTACATGTTTACAATGCAAGTCATAGTACATAAAGTTCACTTAGAGTATGTCTTTGTACAGAATAAGGGAATTCTGGCATCCTGGATGATTTATTTGGTGTAGTGGTGGCCTAGCTTGACGAGTGTCTTCCAGTTCTGGATATCAGTCACGCATAATTCCATCTCTGTCTCTGTAATCCCAGACAATTGCTAGGAGGTAAAGGAGAATGACACCAGGCAGAGTTCCCTCACTCCCACCACCACACAGATGAAGGCATTGCTACTCTGAGGCTGCCTCACTCTCCTGCAAATACACTCAGAGCTCACTCACTGGAATCATTTGCTTTTAGGATCATTCTGTGGGATGGCTTTGTGTTGTTGCTTTGAAGGACAAGTAGTTGATATTACCTTTATATTGGTGAGATATTTACATTTTAAGGCAATATTATAGGATGAAATTATTAGTCGATTGCATAAATGACATAAATGTAATATAAGTGGATCAAATGATTTGATTTTCTAAAGTACATTTTTATTGACATAAGAGAAAAACAAAACAAACAAAAATATAAGCACAAATGGTTTTCTGGCTTATAACCCCCATCCTGGGTTTACAGTGCCATTCACGGTCAGTCTGGGACCAGAAGGAAGTGACTGATTTCAGACTGTGTACAAGTGGTGTGTTTGCATATTCCTCTATTCCTCATACGGATTGCTGCCCCATTTCCTGTGAGACTTGGCTATGCTAATGTTTGCTCTAGTTATTCAGCAATTAGAAGCAACCAGAGAAATCTGGAATCTAAAGAATAATTATTACTATATGTGTATATATACAAACACTGTAGTGTCTATCTTAATATGGCAATATTTGTATATATTTAATTGAAAATATTTCCCTCTTCCTTGCACCAAAACTGATACTTTTTTTTAAACTTCCAAACTGGAGAAATTACTGAGCAAATGCCTTAATTAACTAAATTGCACTGTAGTGGAGCTGATGAACACTTAGCACTTTTAAATTCCAAATACCTTCTAAGTATCTAACTCTGTTCTCTAGGGAACCATGTTTACATCCTGATAGTTGGATTCTTAGAGATACAGTTGATATTTCTGAAGCTTTTTCATTCATAATCTCAAAAATTCTTTTTCTCAACAACTTCTTAAATCAAAAAACATTGAGACTAAATTAAAATTTTTATGACTATTAGGTGTTTAATTGTTAATTCACTTATCTTTGCAAAGTACTTAAGAGATGACTTTATTAAATGATTATGTAAGAGAAGACTGAAAATGGCTAGTAATACATTACTGAACTAAAAATCTGGCAATGATTGGCTTCTGAGAGTCCTCTATCACTTTACATTTCTCTTCAAAGTTTTATACTTTCAAAGAATAAAAGGCACCAATATTCCTGTGTATTTCATCAAACAAGAGTCAGTAAACTGAGTTTGTTCTGTGATGCTTACAGGTATCAAATTTAAATAATGCCCACTTGTTTCCTTGCTTGTAATGTTACTTAGGTGTCCGACAAGCAGCACGATGAGTAAGACAAAAGTATCCGATATTTCCATCCTATTGATGTGGAAAGGCTATTAGCTAAGTCTACCACTTGCTTTTAAACTAAGTAGGCATTTTATGAGCTTGTGCTTGGAGTAATTCTGCTTCCTCAGTTTTCGTTTTCTAATATACCATTGTAACACTGTGTAAGATATAGGTTTAAACATCCTTGAGATTAACACAAAGAAAGAACCAATAAAAGCCAACCATTTGAATGCTGCATTTGGAAAATGAAATGGAAAATGAAGAGCACAGGACAACAATGAGTATCATGCACATTAAGAAATTGTCCTCTTAATGTTAATTAACTGAATATTCATGTCATATGTCTTGCAATTATTAGAGCATTCTCTACATGGCCTGATTTCTATAATCCATGTTCCATTAACTGCTAAGAGTTAACTATGAGCACAGCTATCTTGTATAATCATTTTGCCAACTTTTTGTCTTAAGTCAAACTTTAACTTCTGTCTACAAAATGGAATCCAGGGTAAAGCTCTACAAAGAAAATACTGAGATACAATTTGGTAGCTAGGTATGTACCTTGGGGGTACAGGGCTTGGCTAACATGTTTGAGGCACTGAATCGGAAAAATGAAGTAAAATTATCCCCTTCCTCCTCTTACTCCCCCTTTTCTACTCCTCCCCCTCCTCATGGTTCTCCACATCCTCCTCTCCTCCTCCTTCTAAATGCTGGCCATGCTAGACTAGGCTCATACTCTCCCAATGAGATACATTCCCAGACCTATTTACTTCTTACTGAACTTTTATGAAATAAATTCTTAAAACCATACAAGGCTATGCTTTTTCATTGTGATCATTGCTACTATAATTAAAGTGTAAAATGCAGTCATTGTTGTTACTGTTCCCAGATTAATGAGATAACCTAGATTCTCATTCACGTTATGAAGCATACATGAAACCAGGCCTTCCTAATGTTTGCTTATTCATTCAACACCACTGCAAAACAGGACACATGAAATCAATATCAATGCAAGAACCAGACAACCAGAGAGTGCAATTTAGTTTGCCAAATTAGACACAGCTAGTGTTTTGCAGACCCCAGATCCTGAGCAGCAGTGTGACACTTTGTTATAATGAGTAGGAATGGACTTTTTAAGGTTTAGTGTAAACACTCAGATCAGGAAGAAGTTGACATTTCAAATGTTTTCCTATTAGCTTTACATTTATTTCAGGTAGAAAATAGCATGTTCCCATCAAAATAGCCTCTTATGTTTAATAATAATAGGCTTCTACAGAGAAAGCTACTATATTATATAACACAGTTTCAAGAGGAGTCATACTTGTAGTCTAGAGAGGGAGTAAAACCTCAAGGGTGAAGGAAGACACTGGGAGTGTCTGCATTCTAAGGACTGAAAAGGAACAGAGTGTAAGTGAGGCAGAGAAGAGGGGAATAGTGGGGAATGCTGACTTCTGTGAATGATCAAGCTGCTCCACTCAGGAACTCTCAGCCGCTGTGACCTGACCAGGACTGAACACACCATCATGGAAATGGGAGGGGCTCCTAGGCTCCTTACTCCTGTAAAGGAACCATTATCCATGCTTCCACAGTCAACCCTAATGAAACTCACTGGGCCACAAAAGAATTAGTTGGGAAGACGTTTTTTGGTAGGAGTGTGAGGGTCCAAGAGAGGGAAATGGGCAAATCTGATCAAAATTTATGTATATGCATGAAAGTGTTATAATGAAACCCATTATTATGTATAGTTAAAATATATTATTAAAAACTGAAAACTGAGCTCCTGAAACCAACTCCATGAATTCCACTAAGTGGACAGAGTGTCCATTGAAAGTTAAGAGGGAAAAAGAAGTCGGAGGCATTTTGAGTAAAGGAATGTTGCACAGAGATCATCTGGGTTGGGTACCACTGACACACTCCTGGATCTCTAGAGCGGGGACTGCTGAAGAAGGAGGCGCCAGTACCTCCCTGGCCCCTGGTGGAGTGCTTTGGTGTGGGCTTCTCGATTTCACCTTTCTTTTAAATTGGAAAAGGAAACAAAGTAGGTTAGAAAGGCAGTCTTTGGAGTGGACAGGGAAGTCCCCTACATGAAATAGTTTCTCATGGGAAGGGTGAATGACCCTTTGGGAGGTGGACACTAACGATAGAGATCAGGACTGTGCTGTCATTTTGGTAAACGAAGGGAGTTTTTTATAAGCTGAGGCGCTAACAGAACAGGCTATCCCTAGAGGAAGATCTAGATACAGAGCCAGAAGAAAGTGCAAAGCCATAGAAAAGCCTTCCTGTGCAATATGAGTGGAGAAGGAGAAGGGCAAACTACAAGGAGCGGAAAGGAATTCATGGTGCTAGTTGCACTAATGGCTTCTCCCCCTTTCCTCTGTCCCATTCTTTCTCTGACAGTGGAAAATGGGCTAGAGAGAAAAGGAATAAGAGAAAGAGAACTCCTCCACATTTTAGGGTCTAAGTTGGGGCTTGGTGAATGTTGGAGCATGTCTAGATCCTGAAAATTGATCCAGAAGACACACTGATTATCTTGACCAAAATCAACTTGACCCTGAAATGGAAACTCATAAGATGTACCTTGTTTAATATTGATGTTTGCAAATGTGTTTGAGATTAGTGACTGCAAAATACATTTGTCATGTTGTATCACATATTAGCAAGCCAATTCTTTATATAAAACTTGGTAGTTATTATTTCTGGGTTATGGTTATGTTATTTTAAAAAGTGAACTAATAGAACCCCATCCAGATTCCATAGATACCTTTTAGCTGCATATAATGGGACTAATAGTTGTGGAAATTCTATTGCCTATACTTAATCAAACAAAAATCTTTACAAAGTAAATAGCCATCATTTATTTTTCATGTATTACATGCCAGAAAACACATCATACATTTTGGAAAACAAAATGTTCCAGAATTCAAGATACTTACTATTTATAAATAAAAGAGGATAAACATGTAGCTCTTTATTAATCATAATAATGCTAGATCTATTGTTGTCCTTGTATATATACCATGAATTCAATGAATAAAGTCTCATTAGATCAGGGGTTTGTTTTGCTAGATAGAATCTCACTCTGTAGTCCTAGATGGTCTAGAATTCTGACTAGGGTAGTCTCAAACTCACAGATATACACCAGGCTGTATCCTAGGGCCAGGATTAAAGGCATATACTACCATACCTGGATCAAACCAAGTCTTATAGAGCATAAGTAATCTTTGCTAAGAAAACATCTAACATTTTGAACAAAATGCACCTTGTCTCCAAAGTCCATGCTGTTTGTTTCCTTAAATAGTGCCAACCAAGTAGCCCAAAATGGCTTTGAATTCCCGGTCCTCCTTCTGCATTGTAATCACAAGCTCTTTCAACCCAAAACTCTGAGAAGAAGGGAAAAATTGGTACACTGTTTTTGATTCCTACTAGTAAGGATGATATAAACATAGAGCTCAGGTGGCCAATGATGATGTCTCTATCAGTTTAAGAATGAGCTGCCTGAGAACAATTGTGTTAGGAAGAAATGAGGGGAGGGAATATGTAGAGAATGAATAAATGTATATAAGAGACTAGTCCTCCCAGTCACTGGAAATATATATATATATATATATATATATATATATATATATATATATATATATATATATATATATATATTCTGAGTGAGTTAGTACCTGGAAGAGGCAGACCAGCCAAGTTGTCTGAAAGAAGCAGAGATCATCTGAGCCACCTGGAAGACACTCCAACATTCTGAACTGCCTAAAGGTTTTACAGAGCTCTAATTTTCCAGATTTAGTGAGCCATCACCCTTGCTGGCTGTGATGATCAGTTGTCATTCTTTGAGTCATTTTGGTCCTGTAAGTAACCTCTTACTTATATTGCTAAAAGTAATTTCAATAAAAACCAATGGTATACCAAGCTGAACTTTGGCAGTATCCTTACCATAGTATGTCATCAGCTGGATATCTGGGGTGAGTGGATGTTTGTTCATGTTCCCACAAGAACAGTGTCACACAGCAATAGAATAATCACCAGTCATCTCTTTGCCACACATACTTATGGACAATTGCTTGGCTCTGGATTTTTGTTAGCACCTCATAAGTACACATAACATATTAATACTTTTTACTGTGCACATATCAATAAAATAAAGTAGAATATGCCAAATTTCCCTGTGTAGAAAGCTTCTTGTATATCCAAGTTTTGTAATGTTGTCTATTCTTGATTTCACTTTCCATTACCACAGAGTCTTTACTAACATATTTGACCAAATACAACATGAAATACTTGGAGAAAATTCATCTGTATGGAACATGTACAGCTTCCTTGTTATTCATTAAGCAACATAACATGACTAACCTTTATAGACTAACATTTATGCTATGTTAGTGCTATAAATGATCTCTGCATGTACAATACACAAATATCATATTGCTTTATGTAAGGAATTTGCAGAATCATGGATTCCAGTATCTATAGGAAAATTCTGGAATGAATTCTTCACATACTAAGTCTGGATTAGGTAGTTGGCAAAACTGGTTCCAAAGCATTTTATGGAGACTATTTATTACTGCAGTGTTTACTTCCTGCAGTCATGATGCCAGTACACTCTTTGATTTTTGTAGATCGTGTTCAATTCTTTTTCAAAGCTGCTCTCTTGGTTAGATCATTATCAAGATAATCCAACAATACAGTCTCAAATCCTCACAATTCCATCAGCTTTTAGAATAACAAATGATGCATTTGTAGTGAAGACATGATAGATCCATAACCATTCTTGAATATGACAACAATTTTCAAATAAGAAAATGTCCAAAATAGGAGAATAATAAACTGAATCTACTCGTGGATCACAGATAATTCCTGATAGAACATTGTTGCCCTTCCCCGGCCTGATCACTTTAGAATTATAATGTAAAGAGACTATATATTAGTGTCCTAATGGTTGCTTCCATTTCCAAGCGAGAAATGACTAAGTAGCATGTGGTCATATTGTATGTTGTTCACCTCTTTCCACATCAGTTGTCTCTTCATTTTTCATGAAGAAAAATTGACAGTTGAATAAGTAGCACTTTTCACAGGTATCACAATTAAATGAAGCTAAAATGCTACAGCGTCATAATGTCTGCTTCTAATTTTCAGGAACAAGATGACTGTCATTGCGTCTTACAGTGCATTTTACTTTTATATTATTTGACTTTTAAAATTTTTAGACAGGGTATTGTGATGTAGCCTAGTTTGGCCTCAATCTTGCAATCCTCTTGCCTCAACCTCTTGAGTGTTAGGATTACAGGAGTATGCAAGTCTTTATTTGAGCAGATTGATCAACTGCACTGAGTGATTGCTTAGTTCTACCCTGCAATGTCCTGTGAGAACGTTTTTTATCAAAATATAAACCTTTTTCATAGGACTCTCTCTTGGCTCTATTTCCCAGAGTACTGAATCCTATTTCTGACAAAAGCATCACATCACCTTTTCAATAATTTCTCAATCCTCACATAATCACACTTTAGACTTCTTATATATTTTCTTAGGCATCTTTAATGTCTTTCTCATTTGTTTCTGGCTAATATACTATTTTAAATTGCAAATTCTCAAAGTCAAGAAGTATTTCTTTAATTTTCTCTATTACTCCTGACAAAAGCTGCCATAAAGATTTAAATGTGATGGATAGTCAAGTCACACAGACGGAGGAATGGTGGGAGAAAAAGGAAATGTAACTGGGTGACTAGAAACTCTACTTTTTATTTCTGTTGCTGTTCCTCAAGGTAAAAACCAGTCTTCTTCCTCTTTCTGAGATGTCTTAGGGCCAATGATTCTTACAATACAGTTGCTGAAATAAAATCACCAGCAGCAGTAGAGCACTTGAGAGTAAAGTGAATTCTTAACCCTTTCCAGAAATATTGAGCTGAAAACTCTGCCATTAGTTTCAAAAATTTGCTTTTGAAGATGTTTAAAACATTATATTAGCACATTGAAGATTAAGAACCAGCATTGTGGATCCCTACTAATTCTTCACATATGGTCTAGAGAATACCATTTTCGACATCTGTTGCAAACTTGTTGAAAGGTCTAAACTTCAGGCTCATCCTGATCATTCTAAAGAAGAAATTGATTTTTTAGTGCTTTCCTAGAAGCCTCATCCTGACTGGCTAGGCTTGATAGTGCTGAAAGAGTCTATATATGCTACTAAGAGAGAAAATTAATCATTAGTGTTACCAAGCACTAGACCCTCTAAGCTACAATAACAGTTTGAAAAGATATGCCCACTGGTGTAATAGTGCCATGACTGTTAAAAGTATAATCATCAGGTCGGGTGGTGGTGGCGCACGCCTTTAATCCCAGCACTCAGGAGGCAGAGCCAAGTGGATCTCTGTAAATTCGAGGCCAGCCTGGCTTACAGAGCGAGATCCAGGACAGGTACCAAAACTACACAGAGAAACCCTGTCTCGGAAAAAAAAAGAAAGAAAGAAAGGAAGGAAGGAAGGAAGGAAGGAAGGAAGGAAGGAAGGAAGAAAGAAAGAAAGAAAGAAAGAAAGAAAGAAAGAAAGAAAGAAAGAAAGAAAGAAAGAAAGAAAGAAAGAAAAAGAAAGAAAAAGAAAGAAAAAGAAAAAAAAGCATAATCATCATCTACTTTCTTTCGGGATTTAAATCTGAATCCATGAGACAGAACTCATGCCTGGGACTGTTACCTGAGGCAAAGACCTGTGGTTGGCTGTGTTATAGGCTCTAGCTAAGAACCTAAATACTATTATTTTTGTAAATGGATGTGTTCATATGTTTATATCCATAGTTAGTACATCTCTTATACCTCATTAGATAACTTTCTTCCCTAATGTAGATGGAGATTAATATAGAGATCCCAGCAGGTCATAGTGCAGACAATAAGTGCCTATGCAGTGCCAGAAGCTCCTGCATCATCATAGAGTAGGGTGAAGAAAGACTATCAGAGTCAGAATTAGTGGACCTCCAACGACATCCTTGATGAAAATAATCGTGATGTTATGTACATGAACTCAGAGAGGCTTCTACTAGACCTACACAAAAAAAGACAGCCCAAATCGCAGCACAGACAACAGACTCATGAAATCTCATCCATATCTGGCATGCCATGAGCAATTGATGGCTGCTGTGGGGGAATTTTCTTGGGATGGGGGGAAATTCAGTCTCTGAGAGACTGCCCATGGTCCAGTAGATGGTTCCACACCCATGTACATGCAAGTAGCACTGAGTGAACTTGGTTTTCCTTTGTTTGTTTGTTTGTTTTTAAAGAGCAGATGACATATGGATGGAAAAGTAGCCAGCCAGATGGCCTAGGAATTAGAAGGTAGGAAATGGGGTGGATATAATCAAAACAAATCTGATGGATGTTTGAAATTCTCAAACAATAAAAAGGATCTGAGGTTAAAACAAGATTTTTTGTGAATGTTTTTTTTGCACATTAAAATTTGACAGTATAGATAATCATATTCAGCCAAAACTATCAGAAACACTGGAAGAAAACCAGCATTTAGTATATTTTTCTTATCTAGGAAAAGGTTTTCCTAGTTGTGTCACAACCGATTCTGTAAATGTTTGACTACCTCATTAACCTGATGTTGACAGTTTGAAGGCAGTCACCGCAGCAATATTTATACCACAAATCAGCAAATACTACAAGCCGGAGCTTCCCGTTCCTGTCCTCAGCTGTGTTATACGCATGTGGTGGGGAGGGGAGCTCTTTCTATTGCGTTTCACTCCACTGAAGGGTGGTGTCCTCAGTTGACAAGTACATTAAACTCACAGAGGAACTGTTATTCTCCTTCTAAAATTTCCATTGATCTATAGCAGTGGGATTTTAACTAGAGCCGGAATTTATACCATAATTTCTTTTTGTTAAATGGAGAATGTGCTTGTTTAATTTTGCAGTTATTGAGAGGGTTAATAAAATGAACAAGACAGAGTGAATATCAGCATTTCCATTCATTTGCAAAACTGTAAGTCAAGGTCAAAGTAATATGCTATAGTATTTATAGAATTATTGAATAATTCCCAAGAAAATGTGATTGACAACTTAGTAACTACACCTAACAACATTACACCAATCATATTACTATGAATTATTTATGACTTCTATAAAATTAACCATTCTCCTTCTTTTACTGTTAATCAGATGAAGGGAGATGGTGTGCCCTTGGTTAGCTGTATTAAGTTATGTGTCTTTTAGAAAGTATAAAGTGAAACTAGATGGAGGGGATTTTCATTTCCTACAGTGAAATTCTCATTAGGGCAGACATTGTGATGTGTACAATTTCACTTCCATAACTTTGTGCTATGTTTAAAAAAATATTTTTCATGAGATGTGTTCAATAACAGAATATGATCAGGGATATGAATGCCTGTGTGGTAGACAGAAGAGATTTATAATCGCAGACCATGAATAAAGCATCCACCAGGAAACAGAATACAAAGATTAAGTTTTCTGGGAAGTTAGGACTCAAATACCTAGAAGTAGCCCTGGGCCTGTCGTGAGAAAACTTAACATCATTGTCTGAAGATAAGGCCGTGAGATCTTGGTTGACCACTGGCAGAACTTCTTACTGTTTTCAGTGGCTCAGTAGTCAAAGTCTACAAACTCTTACTCTTTCTAATGAAATTGCATGGCTTACATTTTTTTTTTTTTCGGTTTTTTCGAGACAGGGTTTCTCTGTGTAGCTTTGCGCCTTTCCTGGAACTCGCTTTGGAGACCAGGCTGGCCTCGAACTCACAGAGATCCGCCTGCCTCTGCCTCCCGAGTGTTGGGATAAAAGGCGTGTGCCACCACCGCCCGGCTGCATGGCTTACATTTTAAACAGAATTAATAGTATCATTCATTCGGAATTCTGTGACATTGCTATGAAAAATGCAGAGTACATAAATATAATAAGTATGGCTTTTATTTTCATTTTTGATTGATACCACTTTTAATGTCACTTTCATGTCCCTCTCTCACTTTCACTTTGATTTCTTAGCTGTGTAGATATTACAGCAATTACTTACAGAACTTAAGCACAGTCTACTATAGTCTAGATCAGTTTTTTATTTGTGTGTGCATAATATATTTGCATGTTTCAATATACAACCTTCCATATACAACACATACACACATACATGTACACTACAGTATAGTGCTATAAGATCATAATATATAAGATGACATAACACTAAATCAAACACTATATTGAATAGCAATGTGTTTTCAGCGACTGTCAGTGTGTCCTATTGCTTTATAGTAACTCTTGTAAGTAGAAGGAATATTTTCTAGAACTATATTGAAAAATATAGTATAGAAAATATAAGAATCAATAACACATTGGTTTATACTTATGTAAAACTGGTAGCTGTGTAGAACTGTGTGCTTTATATTTTGATCTGAATGGCAGCACAATAGGCTGGTTCATATTAGCATCACCACAGACTGTAATACCGTAATAGAATGCACTAGAACTTACAACTGCCCCTGCATTTTTAAACAATAGGAATTTGTTAGCTCTATTGTAATCTTACAGGACCTGTCCTACTTACGTAGCCAATTATTGAGCAACATGGAGATATTTAGCATACACTTATACTCAACTTTTAAATAGCAACAGATGGAATCAAAAAATCAAGTAAATAAGATGGCTCATTTAATGAAATATCTGTCATTCAATTGCAAGGACCTAAGTTCAGATCCACAGAATCCACATGTGGTGTTTTGAATGAGAATGGCACCCATAGGCTCAATATTTGAATGTTTGGTCCCAAGTTGGTAGAGCAGTTTTGGAAGGAAGTATTACCTGAATGGAAGAGGTGTAATGGACTTTGAAGTTTCAAAAACCAGTGCCAAGCCAAGTCTCTCTCTTTCTGCCTCAAAATTGTAAATAAAATGTAAGCTTTCAGATACTTATCTAGAGCTGTGCTGGCTTGCTTACTGCCATGCTGTCTGTAATGATGTTTATGGACCCGCCTTCTAAAACTATAAGCAAGTCCCTTCCTATATGCTTAATTTTAGATGTTGGCTTGATCTAAAGATGGTGTATCAGCAATGGAAAAGTAACTAAGACACAATATAATAAGTATGCTGGCATGCTATTCCTATAATTTTAGGAGTATGGAGACAGAAGTATTCCTGGAGCTCATTAACAAGTCAACCTAGTGGAATCAATGAGCTCAATGTTATACTAGATATCCTTTCTCAAAAAGTAAAGTTTAAAGTTTTAGCAGAAAACATCCAGTGGCAACTTTTGGCTTCCAAGGGTATGAGAACGTAAGAGCACACAATTTAACATTCATCAGTGCACACATTCATGAATATTCACATACATATATCTAGAAAATTTTAAGTCTTAAATGTGAATTATTATTTTACTAGAGTTGTGGATGAGGCATCTGGGATAACTTTTACCAAAGTGGTCTTTAAATTGAATTTGTCTATAAATGTCAGTGGGGATATGTGTACATGAGCACTGTACCATATGGGTTTATTAAACATTTGTTGATTTTCTTTAATAGAATTATAGAATTAACATTTGAAAATACAGCTCAAATCGTTTGAGGCCTTTAGCAAAGCACTTATTACGGTGTCTTATGAAATTGTACTATAAAAATCAATTCTAATTACAATATATTTCACAACATAGGCAAAAGATAAGGAGATGAATTGTTAATGGAAGGTGATTATGTATTAAATGGCAGGGTTTATGATAGGAAGGTCTCAAGTTTGGTGTTAATACTACTGCTAATTCATTTTTATTGAGGTTCATTGAGCAAAAAGCTTAAGACTCATAAAATAGTCTCCCTGAAATCATTTGTAGTCTTCATCTGCCCAGTTTCAGTCATTCAGCCTTTGTTTATTCAGAACATTCTCTATTAGGTAGACTATGCTAGGTGTCAAAGGAATATAGTAAAGGTGCAGTCCTTAAAGCAGTTGTAGAAGATGTGGGATAACATAGCTGTTACCACAGTCACATCTACATTTTAACTGCCTTATTTATTACTAATTATAACCTACATAAAGACAGAAATTGATCTTATTTACTAATGTCTCACCACAGGCCTCATCCACTATCTTGAAAATAATATATACGCAGTAAATTACACCTTAAGTGAATGAAAGCTCTCTACATTTTACCTTGACAAACACTGCCAAAGTAGGCAGGAGTCCAGTGCCAAAGTACGGTACAATAGCTTTGTGCTTACCTGCAGAACATAAACAGTTTTTCTTCTACAGAGAGGAACTGTTAAGAGAGAGCCAATGATTACTCTTCTCTATAGAAAACAAAAGGGCATTATGGAGAGAAAAGGTGCATGTCTGGCTTCAGGTAACTAGTCAGACTCCATCCTTTTGAAGGAACAAAAACTTAATTCTAAGACTTATAGTAAACTAAATCGTAATCTGCATACAAGTAACTTGATTGCAATCACAAATTCTGTAATTCCTACCAAATTTCCAGACATTATTTCCATATTCTTCACTTTTAGAATGAAAATCTTTATACATTACACCACTATTGGGTACATGAACTCACAGAAGATGTGGTGATCTGCCTGAGACCTCTACAAGATTAAGCCAGTTGAAACTCTCTGGCTGAGTTTTTACATGGGGAGGACGTTTACCGAGGTATCACCCCTAGCTGAGGAGCCACTGAAGACCTGAGTGGAGTTAGTGAGACCACTCATAGGTTATCAGTGCTCCAGTGGACAATGGCATGACAGGAGAAGCACCTATTTGACACAGTAGGTTATAAATGCAAATAAATAAACAGGATATGAAGTCATGAAGTTGGGTGGGTGATGTGTTCAGGGAGAAGAAAAAGAGAGTTAGGAGGGTTGGGAAGGATATTATTGAGATACATTGTATACTCGAATGACATTTTTAAAGAATAAATTCAAAAATATCATTTCAATATATAATTAAACCATTCAAAGTTGTTTTTCCAAGGCTGGAGGTAGTGATAATGAAGCCTCACCTCAGAGATTGTAGTGTCATTTGTGGTAACTTGCCACTCACGGTCTGACTAACTCTCCACTATGAAAAGGAAGGTCACAGAACTCATGCTGTGTATGCTGCCTTCAATTCCAGCAGAGAAGAAAACCTAGAACTTCTCTAGAGAAACTATGTCACTCACACACTTCCTTGCATGTTAAGGAGGGAGAGGTATAATGTGTTTTTATGTTTCTAAACTATCTATGACAAATCATAGAGTTTACTCAGTTAAACTAAGATGTAAATCTAGGGTTTGGAGATTCAAGAAGAGGAAGTAAAATAGCATCTACATGAGAAAATGGCACTATCAGTAAAATATCTACATACTGAGTACAAAATCTTTGTCACTAACCTCAAACTTTTATCACTGATAATATGACAAATATAAAAATTCATGAGCTTGTTTAAAGCAAAAATAAAATGCTTTGGCTTTTAAATAAATTAACAAATATAGCCATATATAATATTGTCTAATCCACTCTATGGAAATTCTTCATCCAGGCATTTTGTGACAGTGGATCTTTTTCCATAGATGACCTGATGACCTGTAAGACATCACTCACAACACGAAAAGACATACTTTGTTGTAGCAGACAAGCCTAATATGCTGTACTTAATCCCTGTTGAGGATTTTTATTTTGTTTGCTATAGTATTTCTTTCAGTCTGCTTTGTCTTTAGTTATTTCTTTATGTGCTTTTCTGACGCAGATGTCGACATGTAGTAACAGATGGATTGTTAATATAACTGCCTTGTCTGAAATGTGTGTAAAATGGTGATTCAATACAGAAAGGTTGAGACTTTGCTTTGAAGAAATGAATTCCAGACAACAATAATGCAGAGACCATACCAAGTAAACTGTAAATTAAGTGCTTTTGCAATATGTCAATTCCCAAATCTTCTATCTTATTTTCCAAGTGACAAAATTGTATTCTTATCTGTGACATTGCACTAGTCTTGAAGTGCTATTGCCAATGTCTGAATAATAATGCCATAAAAGATTCAATCAAAAAATAAAATGTGTGTTGATGGCTACATGACATTTTCTTCTTAGATGCAGCACCGAATGTAGTAGGCATTCATAAAACAGTAATCCTCTGTCTTTCTTCCTGACAACTGTTTAATGGAATAGCAGTAGCTGTAAATTCTGGTGGCCTTCACTTTGAATTGAAATGTCAGGTGCAGTCCTCAAATATGAGTCTTTCTGTTTAGACAACATATTAGATAATTAAAACTCCTATGAAAGTTTTAAGATTTATCAGTGCAGATAAAATGGACTTCAGAAAAACAAGACTCTTAAAATCCAGCAATGGTTATTTATGTGCTGTTTTCTGTTAGCCTTACTTACTCATGTCAATAAAAGTATGCATGAGACATCATTTACGCAAGACATTGAATCATTAACCAAATAAAAATCAAGAAAAAAATTAAAGTAGAAAATGTCTTAGATAGTTAATAGAAAGAAGGGGGACAAAAAGAAAACTTTGTAGATATACCAGGATTAAATACAGTGAAACATGCTACTCTACACATTATTCTTTTTATTTACTTACATTTCTATTAATTAATTAATTTTTTCAGCCAGATCACAGTTTCCCCACCCTCTCTCTTCTCCTTTCAGTCCCTCCTGCCACCTCCTCTCCCCCCATATACTCCTCCTCCTTTGTCTTAAGAAAAGGGCAGCCCTCCTATGTATATCAGCCAGCCATGGTATATCAAGCTGTGTAAGACTAGGCACCTCCTCTCCTAGGCCCTCTACACACATTATTCTCAGAGGTAACTCCAACGAGGCCGCTGAGATGGCTTGGCCAGCAACAGCGTCTGCCACACATGCCTGATAACCCAAGTTTGATTCCTAAGATGTATGTAAATCGGGAATATCAGAGACTCCACAAAATTGTCCTGTGACTCCATTCAAGTGCTGTGGCATGTGTGCTCCTTTTCCACAATAATAGAAAAATGGAGAAACTAGAAAACATTGTTGTCTCTTACATATTTATACGCTTAATGTTTACTGCTACTCAAAGTAGTTTCTGCCATTTTTCATATGTGGGAAACTTTTAATGAACTCTCTGTGTGCAAAGGATGGTAAAACTTTCTTATTTTCATGAAGTAGACTGGGAGCAAACAGAGGGCTTCATACTCCCATCAAAACTTACTGACAAATTAATAACAATGCTGAATTCTTCATTGGCAATATGGAAAATATTTCAAAGCCAAACATTGAAATTTAATAATATAAATGTATCATAATTATAAAATCTTGACTTCATATCATCTACAATTTTCTAAAGTTAAAAAATATTGCTTTAAAACATTTCACAAATTCTTTTTTTAATCTGTATTTATCTTCAATATACCTTTAGAAAACATTGGGTTCTTCAGTATATATTAATTATGCAGCCTCCCAGTTGGTGTGGAAAGCTGATAAAGAATATATCCCAGGAAAACCTGTAGGGTGCCTTGGCAGAATGTTACCCGTATATTCCTCTGACTTTTTGTTATCACAATTTCTGAAATATTAGCACAGATTTGACTAAGCTCTTTGTGGTATCATTGAAGAATAGTCCCTGTGCCTTTGTTTGGATTTCAGTTTTCGCAATTTCCAAAGTATGGTACCACTAGAATTTATCTAAAATTATTTCATGGCTCCTTTTGCTTTTATCTTCCATTTTTCTTCTAATCATGAGTAGGTTTTCCTCAGTTTGAACATGTGGTATACAATTATAAATAGTTTTTTTTTTCTAGCCATTCTATAATCTTCTCCTGAATTCAGTGGACATGTTTCCACTAACTTGCCTCAGTATTGTTGATTGGGTGCTGGACACCATTCCTTGCTGGAATGATGTGTTTTAAAAGAGTGCTGAATTTTATTATGGTATGCAACTGCTACTTGAAATCTGGTGGGCACACACAAAGCTTGCTTTTAACTTTCATTAAGACCAATACAAAATAGCTTTGACTAATTAAGGCCTAATTAAGTCCTTAAAAAGACAACCATGTCTGATAATTCTAGCCAATAATCCATGCATTCCAAACTTATGCTCTGCATGGTGGGAACAGGAGCTCTCCCTAGTTCTCTGTAGACTGCCTTTTACTTTCCAGTGTTCCTTCCTGCTTTGGATAGTCAGCTTCTCATTCAGTTGCAAATCAGTACTGAGTCAAAGTTGGAGAGCTCTGTTTTCAGTTTCTCTTTTTTTTTAAACAGCCCCTTTAGTAGTGTTCTGCCGGTCAATTTTTCAGCATTCTGTACACTGATCTCTGGGATCGACTTCTGTAGGACTGCCATGCTCCAGTAAAGCTTCCCCTTTGGTGCAATGTCCTGGATCTCCAGCCGGGTAAAGAATTGATTGTAGAAATTACCTTGACTCTGGTTCTGTTTTCATACACTGTACCATTTTCTTGGTGTATGAAAGTCAGCTTCATTTATATATCACACAAAAACACTCACCTAAGTTTTTAGTTCTTTAAGAGAAAAGGTTAAATCTGGCCCCCATTATTCCATCTTAAGAGGAGAAGCACTCCTGGGATTGTGATAGTATGCAGTAAAGCTATACTCACCAAATAACTAGGCCAATGCCCTTAATTAGCTGGGGACTCTTTCTTTTCAGCTTGAACGAAATGTAAGCACCTAGCCAAGTATTTCCACACTGAGGAAAACATTTCTTGTGAGTTCTCAAAACCTTAGGATATTACATGGCCATGAGGGAAATTACATTCTATCAAAACCCATCCCTCTGCAAAAGTGAACAGTACAGTGGAATTACCCAAAATGTGTGAAGCTTTTCCAAGGATGGAACTCACAGAGGGACATATAACCTTCTTATACATGAAGCAAGGTGACTGATAGTCTTGTTCAGTTTTTCTCTCAACAGACAAAAATCCTACCTCGCTCAACACTCATGCCCCCCTTCCCATTCTAGAGACTGGGAAGAGACAGCAGTAGCTTCACTGGGGTCACATCTTAAAAAGACAAGAGAATCCTTTGATCCTTAATCATAGCTTTCATTTCTAGCTTTTCCCCAAGTTCCCCTACTTCAGACCTCTCAGTAAAATAACAGTTTCCACAGCTCTATCTTCTGTTGACTGGATTTAATTTGAAAAGAGGCAATTTACATAGTCTATCAAAAGGAGAAAAATACTACAAATGCATGTACAAATGCAAAAACATATCTATACTTTGATTGGTTGTGGTATTGTCTACAGTTCCCCATCTATTGCAAAGAGAAGTTTCCCTGATGAAGGGTGAGACTACACTTATCTGTGGGCATAAAGACAAATGTTTAGAATGCTATTAGGGATTATGCTGGTTTAGTAAAGTGGTGACTTGTAGGGTCTGTGCTAAGATACATGACTTCACTAGCAGTGAGTAGCTGACTAGGTTTCCACTATTAGGCATGGTGCCCTACTTGTTGAGTTGGTCTTAAGCTCAATTATAGAGCTGTTAGATACTGCCAAAGTATACTTGCTACTACTGCACCCTTATGGTTATGTTGCCATGTTGGTTGACCATTCAAAATGCAGAATTGTGGAGCCCAGTCTCAATGGATACATCTATAACACAATCTCAAACCTATGGTTTGGGAAACATTGCAGAAGAGAGGTTGGGAATATTGTAAGAACCAAAGGATTAGGAAGATTGTAGTAAAATTATGTCTCTTGGTAATGTAAAAAGCTACATCTATAAATGCTCACCAACATGACTGCCAAAAATCAGCTGAGCAACATTGACATCAATGGACACGCCAAGTGAATGGAGAAAAAAACCACAAGGACTCATCCCTAAACAAAGAGGTACAGGCAATGAAGGAATGCTGAGATTGGGAGAAATAGTCTTCTCCGGGAAGACCCCATCAATTGGTTATCCAATAAAGAATGGTCAGGCTTGAAAACATACACACTAGTAAAATTATACAGAATGAGCATGTTGTATTTAGGAATGCATATGTAAATACATATTCATATATGCATATAATAATAATTAATGAAGAAGGAGACCCATGAATTTGAAAGAGAACAAGGCAAGGTATATGGAAGTATTTGGATGGATGGAAAGGAAGGGAGAAATGATGTAATTATATTATAATCTCAAAAATAAAAGGGGAAACATATCTGAACTTGAAGTAGTAAAACAGATAAAACTTCTCTAGGTAAGAGTTATGTTAAATTCATAGGAAAGTTACTTTATTACCTTATCTCTAAACAGAGATTGTAGCAGTAATTATTTGTTTATCCCTAAACCATAGTTGAATAACCTCACTATGAAAGATTTCTAGATAAATTAATATAAATTCTTTATCAAAACAAAAATACTCAGAAAAATGAAGTTATGGATAAACCTTTATGTCTATTAACATAAAAGTTTTATGCTAGGGCCAGAGTCAGGAATGCATGAATGAAGCAGAACTAAGAAAAAAAATCACTGTTCTTTCCATATAACAACAAATGTGGCATTATGTGGCATTATAGTATATATCTAAAGTGAGCTCAAGAGACACGTGATAAAGACTTGATTAGTAGATGAGGGTTTTGTGAAGAAAACATGGGACTTTTGTCTTTATGATTGGGATTTTCTAGGTTCTTTGCAGTTGTGATAAACAGTGCAATGGAAAGAACCCATTGAAGAAATGGTTTATTTCATCTCATACTTTCAGGTCATAGTCCATCGCTGAGGAAGCCAAGGCAGGAACTCAAGAGGGAACAGAGGCAAGAATCATGAAGGAAAGTTGCTTAGTGCTGTGGGATGTCCTCTATGCTGCAAATATATATTACTATGATTGATTGATAAATAAAATGCTGATTGGCCAGTAGCCAGGCAGGAAGTATAGGTGGGACAAAGAGAGAGGAGAATTCTGGGAAGTGGAAGGCTGAGGCAGAGAGACTCTGCCAGCCACCACAAAATAAGTATGATGTAAGTCGCCAGTAAGCCACGAGCCACATGGCAAGGTATAGATTTATAGAAATGGGTTAATTTAAGATATGAGAACAGATAGTAAGAAGCCTGCCATGGCCATACAGTTTATAAGTAATATAAGTGTCTGAATGTTTATTTTGTAACTGGGTTGCAGGACTTTGGAAGCTTGGCAGGACCCAGAGAGAAACTCTCCAGTTACAGCTTAGCAGTTTGCTCTTTCTTGCTGCCCATTATCTAGCATTTTTATATATTTCAAGGTATCTTGCCTAGGGATGGTACCACTCACAGTGGGTTGGCCCTCCTCTAGTAAAAGGCCCACAGTCCAGTCTGATCAAGGCAATCCTCTAAATGAGATGTTCTCAGATAACTCTTGATTGTATCAAACTGACTCCTGATTCACTGACTAGGAGAATGGGTTAATCCATTAATGAGCTTAAAATATCAATAGTTAATGGGTGACAGTAGTATTATGGGAAACTGTGGTTTCAACAAGGGAAGAAAACAAGTCACTGAAGGTAAGCCACTGAAGACTATATATTGTCTCGAACTCTTTCTCTATTTTCTTCCCAGACATCATGAAATAAATAGCATTGGCCCACCTTGCATCCTGCATAATACTATGTCCCACCACAGTCCAAGAAATGAAGACGCCAAAGGCTCATGATTGTCTGAGACAATGAGTCAAAGTACACACTTCTTCGATTAAGTTGCTTTTCTTCAGTATTTTGTCAATAGCAAAAGAAAGCTGGATAATAATGAAATGATTCTATAAAATGTTGAGTTTTATTTGTCTTCAGCTTCATGGTAAACAGTCAGCACCATCTCTTTTCCAAAGGCAGCTTTTCAATGACTTTCTTGTGACTCATATGGTTTGTTGTTGATCATCTGGATTCACACAGTAAGCCTCACAGCTTCCCACGAGGCATGGTGATCTTGCTGAGCAGATCCCCACAGTAAGCATAACAGTCTTCCTCCCATCAGGCACCATGGTCTTGCTAGGCAGATGTTTGTCACTCTCCCTCAGCTCATCTACTCTCATAAGTGAGCTAAAACATGCCATGAAGAAGACTGGGTCTGTCAAGTCAAGACCATAACTCTTATGGAAATATGATTTTAGAATTTAATTGTCCACTTTCACCCCTCTAGGATAGGAGACTGTGTCAGAGACAATTTGGGTGATTAGCTTCTGGAATGTCAGCAACAAAATTCCACAAATGAAATTTAAACTTACATATCAAGCCTGAAATTTAACTACAAGGTCTCACTACCTCCAGATGCTTCAATTTGTGACATTTAGGCCTATGTGACCAAGGGCTCTCTTTAACATTCATATTTCTATTCTGTGTTCTTAAGCTTGAATTAGCAAACACCATTTTTAAAAGTTAATATTAACTTGTGTAAAAAATGAAATTTACTTACTCTCTGGAATAAATGAAAGATTCAGTCCTGAAGGATATATCACCATAGCATAGTGAGACAATATGAGCCTTATAGTTTCTATCATTCCTTGTTGCCACAATCGTGTGAAGACTAGGTTCCAATTGTCATCTGTGAACTTAGGACAAGCTCACATTACTCACTTACAGGATTGACTTGTCCCATTGGCATTTGTGTTTGACAATTACTTTATACACATGGAGTACACACACTCTCTGCAACATTGATATATGAGATCAGAACATTCGTACCTGTACACTACACACACACACACACACACACACACACACACACACACACACACACAGTCTACTGTCCCTTACCTTCTCATTTAATGGCATTTCTATGCTTACAGTTTCTGATTCCTAACCTGGCAGATATAAATAATTTATTTGCTTTTCATTCTTTGCCCTCTTTTGCTTAAACCTAGACAAATACTTTAACAAAAATGTTCCAAACCCACTTTTATATTCTAGGTTGTGCCAAGTTTAAGAAAAAGTTGCATGGATCAGTGATGCCCAGTTGTTCTATTCTCCCATCATCCACCTTTATCACCTCATTGACCTCAACTTCTAATTCTCTCTCTGCAGTTTGTTGTGCCCATGAACTCTGGACTCCTTGCTATCTGGGTCATGTTATGCACTCTGAATGTAAAGTATCAATATAACTTTTGAAGGTTAATGGTTAAATGAATGCTTGGAGTATTTAAAATATAGGACTATATAAGATGTTTCTGATCAATTTAGACTAGAGATGATAAAGATGAGAAAATATACAGCAGTACATTGGGATCTGAGTTGAAAACTGTTGGGGAATATTATTTTAAGTTGTGTTACATTACTTTTGTTTATGTTGCATTTGTTTAACCCTGTGAAACTGTGTTACTTTGCCTGTCTGAAACAACTGATGATCTAAAAAAATAACTGAATGGCCAAAAGAAAAGCAGAAGAAAGGATAGGCAGGGCTGGCAGGCAGAGAAAATTAATAGAAGGAGAAATCTGGGAGGAGAGGTAGAAGAAAGTAGCCAAAGAAGAAGAGGGACATCAGGGGCCAGCAACCCAGCTATGCAGCAAGCCACAGAGTTAGAAACAACAAAAGGTATACATGAATAGAGAAAGACAAAAGTCCAGAGGCAAAAGATAGACAGGATACTTTAAGTTAAGAAAAGATGACTAGAAACAAGCCAAGCTAAGGTTGGGTTATTTATAATTGAGAATAAGCTTCCATGTATGATTTATTTGGGAACTGGGTGATAGGCCCCCAAAAGAGCAAAAACAAACAACATTTTAGTGTTCCAACATGGGCCTGTATTTCCACATAGCACTTATGAAAGCTGGGGCGGGGGGGAAGTGCATATGGTTCCTTTAAGAGTTTCTGACTTCTAGTGAGCCCTTGGCAGCCAGTGTGTTAAATAGGAACAAAAAATAGTGCAAGCACTGGCATTTTAGAGCTCTAGGAAGGCTGAATGCAGTTCCTGGACAAGCACCTCCAACCAGGCCACAAGTTTCAGGCTTCTCTTTCACTAGCCCAGAGCCAGCTGAGAGTCACATGCAAAGGATCCAGTTGTAGGTTTCAGTTTAAAAATTTGCTTGTGCAGTTGAAAAAGGCTGAAGGATATGCAGTCAAAGAGGTCCAGACAGGAAAAAAAAAAAAACTCTAAACAGGTTCCAGTGTGTTTTACAATGTGTGTAGGCTTAAGAAAGAGAAGAAAATGAGGATAGATAGTCATAAAATGATATAGATTAAAAATAATACAATAGGTAGCCTCCCTGGAGTTGTGAGAGAACCCTAAGAAAGACACAGGGATTGCCCAATGACAGAGAAATGGATAAGATCTACATGAGCAATCTGGGGGTGAGGGGTGGTGGTGGAGGGCAAGGGTCAGGGGAAAGAGAGCTTGGGAGGGCAGGAAGTCCCTGCTGGATTGGGAACAGAGTGGTAGAACTGGGAGGGAGATGCCTTGACAAATGAGGACCCCATGGGAATAGGAAGAAGCAGAATGCTAGAGAGGTCCCCAGAAATCCACAAAGACACCTCCATGATAGACTACTGGCAGTGATGAAGAGAATGCCTGGGCTGACCTACTCTGGTCATCAGATGGCCGAGCACCCTGTCATAATAGAACTCTCATCCAGTGACTGATAGAAGCAGATGCAGAGATCCACAGCTAAGCCCTGGGGTGGAGCTCCAGGAGTCCAATTGGCGAGAGAGAGGAGGAATTATATGAGCAAGAGATTTTGAGAGCATGATTGGAAAAAGCACAGGGGCAAATAGCCAAACTAGTGGAAACACATTATCTGTGAGCCAGTAGCTGGGGAGCCCCCATGGGCCTAAACCGGCCCCTCTGGATGGGTGAGACAGTTGATTGGCTTGAACTGTTTGGGAGAGCTCCAGGCAGTGGGACCTGGACCTGTCCTTGGTGCATGAGCTGGCTTTTTGGAACCTAGGGCCTATGCTGGGACACTTTGTTCAGCCTTGGTGTAGGGAGGAGGGGACAGGACCTGCCTCAACTGAGTCTGTCAGGCTGGGCTGACTCCCCAGGGGAGATCTTGCCTTGGAGGGGATGGGAAAGGGGGGGTGAACTAGGGGGGAGGGCTGGGGGATGGGAAGAGGGAGGACGGGGGAATTCATGGCTGATATGTAAAGTTAAATTAATTGTAAAATAAATAAATAACTTAATTAATTAATAATAATACAATAAAATTTTTAAAGAGACACTAAAAGTAATATACAAGAAAAAAAGATAGGTAACATAAGAAATATACAGGGAGTCTGGGTCCTATAGAGTATTGTGTTGATTTTGAATTTTTTGAGTGTTGATAAGCAAACAGTTGCTAAGAAACATGAGATTGAAAGAGGACTGATGAAATAAACCAGTCTAGATACTTGAGGAATGCCTTAACATTAAACAAGAAATCAAAAAATGTGTTACTTTGGAAAAGAGGTTTTGCTTTTGTTTCCACAAGAAACAAGAGGCTGTGGATTCCTTCCAGGTTCATATGGATCAGGAGAGACCTCCTGAACCTTGACAGGTGATATCTATCAACAAAGATTATAGCTTGTCTTCCCAGGACTTGGCCATTATCTCAAAATTTCTCAGGGACCCCTAAAAAGATGCCTTCACTTACAGACAACAGGAAGCAGTCTAGAGAAAACTATGCTCACATTCTCAAGAGTTGGGGGTTGTAGGTAGTCTTTGTTTATTTGGTGGACTATGGATGTTTGCTATCATTTAGGGGAATACAGGATAAAACAACAACTATTATCTCAGACATTTTGCATTGGTATGGATTTTGGTATATTGATACGAATTTAAAGTTATTTTTGTTACACTATATGTATATTTCTACTCTTGTTTAAAGGATTATTATATATTGATAACAATTTAAGTTTATTTCTGTTACAACATATTGTATGTGTATGTTTCTATTTTTGTTTGGAAATGTAGGGTGAAATTCTAGTTTTTGAATGCTATAAACTATGTAAGATAATCAGAAAATATAGGTTAGTGGTTAGTGTTTTATAACAATCAAATATGTTAGGTATGCTTTCCAGATCATATAGAGATATATTTTAGATAGATAGATGGCGCCCAATGTGGGGCAAGAGTTTCCACCTAAAAACTGAGAGAAAAGATTCTAAAACAGAGCTAAAAACAGCTTCCTAATTGTCTCTCTCAAATGAGCGGCAGCTGCCTGTTTGAGCTACTTGTGGGTTCCTAGCATGCACGCTCGACCTGCAGTATGGTGGGAATGAGGCCTCTGCAAGTGGCACATTAAGCTGCATGGTGGATTTAGACTTTGCTAGTACCAAAAAAAAAAAAAAAAAAAAAAGGTTTCTGGTCTACACGCTGCTTGGATAAAAGCATAGACCCATGATAGCTCCCAGAGTTGGTGGTAAACGTAACCATATTGGGAAGCTGAGGTGGGCAGAGCCAGCAGCATCAGCTGCTGCAGTTTAAAGCAAGAGATACACAATAAGACAGACTCAGATGTAATAGTTTACAATGTGTGTAAAATATACGTAGGCTTAAAAGAGAAAAAAAGGTGATATATACAGTTATATAAAGAAATACATAGTTTAAAAAAATAAAGTCTTTAAAGAGACAGTAAAATTAATATAGAAAATAAGCCACGTAAAGATGAATATTACACAGAGAATCTGGATTGTGTTGTCTTTGGGATTCTTAATTGCAGAGAGATATTTGATTGTAAAGGAAGCTGAGTTAAACCAATATGTATACTTTAAAGATACCTTGACTTCAAAATTTGGATATAAGCATATGTTGCTTTGGAAAAGAGTCTCTTTTATTTCCACAGAAAGCCAGAGGCTATGGATTTGTTCCAGATTAAGATACATCAGGTTTTACCAGCCAAGACCCCCTGAAAGGTCTCCTATGACACCATGACCCAGATGATCCAACATCCAGAATGGTTTCAAGGCAACTGGCTCAGACGATCCAGCCTTATGGACTATTCCATAATCCTAAAATTTTCTTTGTTTCCCCATAAGATACAGCGTCCCCCTCCAGCAGGAAGTAGTAAGAGAAGCTACGCCCAAATTCCCAAATTATATGTAATTTTACTTTGTTAAGGTTAAAACCTTCCTTTTTGAAAAAAAAAAGGGGGGGGAAGTGCTGTGGGATGTTCTGTATGGCAAATGTGTTGCTGATTAGTCAATAAATAAAACACTGATTGGCCATTGGCTAGGCAGGAAGTGTAGGCGGGACAAGGAGGAGAATAAAGCTGGGAAGTGGAAGGCTGAGTCAGAGAGACACTGCCAGCCACCATGATGACAAACAGCATGTGAAGATGCCGGTAAGCCATGAGCCATGTAGCAAGGTATAGATTAATGGAAATGGATTAATTTAAGCTGTAAGTACAGTTAGCAAGAAGCCTGCCACGGCCATACAGTTTGCAACCAATATAAGTCTCTGTGTTTACTTGGTCGGGTTTGAGCGGCTATGGGACTTGCAGGTGATAGAGATTTGTCCTGACTGTGGGCCAGGCAGGAAAACTCAAGCTACAGATAGATGGTCTTTAAACCTTTCAAAGACCTACAGAATAGGACATTTAAAACGTTTTGGTAACTTAAGGCTTTTCATGACAATGAGATACCTGGCAGCACCAATTCACTTCAGAGATGATGGGCATCGAAGTAACTCCTTATGGAGTTTGCTTTCCATATGGAAAGGCTACCCATTTGGGCAAGAAGCTGTTCTTGCCTGGGCCCCTTGACAGTAGTTGTATAAACTGGACATGCAGGACCCACAGGAAAGTGACCAGGAGGAAGAAGAGAGGAAGGAGGAGGACTCTAGGGGCCAGCCACCCAGCTACACAGCTACACAGCAAGCCACAGAGTAAGAAACAAATATACATGAATAGAGAAATATAAAAGCCCAGAGGCAAAAGGTAAATGGGATAATTTAAGTTAAGGAAAGCTGGCTAGAAACAAACCAAGCTAAGGTCTGACATTTATAATTAATTATAAGCCTCTGTGTGTGATTTTTTTTTTTTTTTTTTTTGGAGCTCGGTGATTGGAAGCAAAAGAGCAAAAACAAACAACAACAGAAAACAGGAGTGGCTGTCCTAGTTTACATTCACATCAGCTCTGCAAAAGGATTCCACTTTCCCAACATTCTCAATAGCATTTACTACTTAATGCTTTTAGAGATAGAAATCTGACTGGGGTGCAATGGAGTCTCAAAATAGTTTTAGTTTGCATTTCTCTAATGGCTAAGGATGTTGGATTTCTTTTCAAGTATTTATTGGTGAATTTTGTTTTTCTTTTGAGAACTGTCTATTCAGTCCTTTGGTCAATTCACAAACTGTTAGATCTGCTTGTCATGGCTAATTTTTGCAGTTTTTGTTTTTAAAAATACACTCTAGATATTAACCCCTATCTGAAGTTTACTTGGCAGATTTTCTCCCATCCCATTGGCTATTTCTCTATTGATTGTTTCCTTGGATGTGCAGAAACTTTAGTTTTATGTAACCCCAGTGGAATTAATTCAGTCACAAAGGAAGCTGAAACCATGACATTTGCTGTCAAATTTATGCAACTAGAAATTATTATATTAAATAAAATGAGCCAGACATTTAAAAAGACAAATATGGAATATTTTATTTCAACCTGAACTTAGATTTTAATTTTTACATTTGTGTATATATGCAGGGCACTGTAGGTTATGAGGGGGGGGTTGTGTGCCATGAAAGAGAAGGAATAGCATGAGAGAAATGGTTTAATAGTCCAGGCAGGGTGATCTAGAAGGGGATGGGATAACAGAATGCTTGATGCATAAAAGAAGAGGAGGATATTTGAGAAAGCAATGGAATTGGAGGAGGACCTGGAGGAGGGGAGTGTTGACAAGTACTAATAAAAACAAAGTTTGAATAAAAAGCACTGTAATGAAGCTCATTAATTGTAAACTATTTTTAAAAACTAATTAAAGATAGAGCTGACTTGTTTGCCAAACAGATGTGATGATGGGTCAGGATGTTAGTGTATTCAGGCCATGATTATGATGACTATCTAAGTCAAAGTTGGAAAAATAGTTCATGGAAATAATTCACAGTAAAAAGGTAGCAGGGCCAGTGAAGTTTAGAACCTGGATCAAGTAATTGATTCACTGAGACTGTAGGACTGAGATAGGTAGGATGCTGGTGCTAAAGATTGAAATTTGGGGTAAGACCGCTTGATGATAACAAGTCCTATGATAGACCCAGAAAGTGGGTGACTAGTGTGTCTGGAGTAGAAGGAATGTGGAAGTTAGCGTACAGAACTTGGCTTCCTGGTGGGGACTGAGAAAGTGAAATCATTTAGGACAGGACAGGAAGAACTTTCAGTAAATAGTGATAATAAGTAGAGATGAGTGAGCCGAGTGGTGTAACTAGATATCATGTGCCTCAGAGGGACGCAGAGGTCTGTAAGCATTAAGAATCAAGTGAGGACAGTCTTTCTCCAGACTGCACATCAGAAAGGAAAGGAATTGACAAGAGTCTCTACAGAGAGTATTGTGATTAGGTATTATGAAGGAGAAGAAAGAAGTTATGTCTGCAAGATTAATAGGTTGATGGAAAACTGCAGTGATGTGTGCAGCTTGAAATGTTGGCGGTCCATGGTTCTAGTACACCTCAACTTGGACTAGCCTTAGCCCCCTAAGCTCCTATTCTCTGCCTACCACTGTGTCAGATCTATCACTCTGTGATTAACAGCTTTAAAAATAAAAACTTTGAGAATGTATTAACTTAACAGATCACCAGCACCCATCAACACCAAAGCTAAAAATGTCATCACATAACATCTGGTTTCAATAGAGAGCTTCGTCTATCTTGCTGTAACCCCCTCTCTCTCTCTCTGATGTTTACATCACTATATATGAAAATGTCTTGATTTGTGACTTCTGGTGCTCTTCTGCTATATAACTTCATGGAACTGCTTCCATGTGAATGCAGGAAACCTGGAGTGAATTAACTCCATATCTCCTCGGCCATGGTCACTCAAATTTGCCTCTGTAATAAACTATCTATTCTCTCTCAGGTGAGAACTGTGGTTTTTGTTTTGATAGTTTCAATATTAAGGTTTCAAATGAAATTTCCTTGTATTATTTTTATACAGGTATAAATGTTTCTGTTTGTTTGTTTGTTATTTATCTTGAGAAAAATAAATCACAGGCTGGGAAAATAGCTCAGCGGGCCAAAGCATTTGCTGAACAAACCTGACAATTTGAATTCAGATGTGCAGAACTCACACAGAAAACCAGGTCTTACCACACTCATCTGCACCTCCACACTCCTTCAGGCTTTAAAGCTTACTTCTTAAAATGAATATCTCCCCTGATTTTAAACCTGAATAACGTGCATTTTCACTTAATATGACATTGCCAAGATAGATCATTATTGTGTCTGTCATTATGTTTCACTTACTTCTAGGAATTTGGTATTAAGAAGAATACAACCAATGTTATTTTATAAATTAATGTTTGCATAGAGCATTGCTCTTGAATATAGACCAAATATTTCTAGGTTTGAAAGTACATAAATATCCCAGATTTGTGTGTGTAGATGGTGAAGTCACACTATTTTGATAGGACATTGCACATATATGCATGCACATTATAATATATCAACATGGAGGACCATATGTATAGCACTTCTGTGCTGACAGAATGCTCTGGCAATGTGACTGGCTGAGAACATATTAGATCATCCTATGCCTCTCTTGATTAAAATATTCATTCTCAATATGGTTTGAACATCACTACATGCTTTTTGATTATCTGAGTTTCATTGTTGAAAAATTCCTTGTTAGGCATTTTTCACTTGTATTTTAAATTGTGGTCATTTCTAAACTTATTTTAAAAGTCCCGTGTGGATCCATGACACTAACACTTCACTGGCTGCTTGCAATTATCTTATTGAAGTTTAACCCTTTGTTTTACTTAGGGTAAAGAACTAAGGCTCTGAGGGGATTTCAATATTTTAAATAGTCAGTTGTGTTGTCAAATTTGGAAGTATGTCATAATTTCAATGTCTTCTCATCTGTTCTTCTCTGGGTGTCTATGGTGTGTGTGTGTGTGTGTGTGTATGTGTGCATGAGCATTTGTGAAGGCTAATTCGCATATGTGGGTGTGTAAATGTTAGAGGTCAGCCTTAGGTATGTGTCCTCAGCTTTCACTTTGAGGCAGGTGAATTTGAAGTGTGCCTCTGAGCTGCATGTGCCAGGCTAATGGTCAGAAAGCTTCCAAATATTCCGGCTTTGCCTCTTATTTCACACAGGAGCTCTGGGATTATATTCCTGTGCCACTGTGTTCAGCTACAAGTTCTGGGGATTTGAACTTGGGTTCCTTCTTATGCAGCCAACAATTTAACAACTGTGTTTATTTCAAAATATGAAACTATTTTCCAACCACTAATAATGTTGGATTCAAATGTGATCAGAATTAGAAGTAAGATAATGAAAACTTAGTTCTATAAAAATAATACTAGGATAGACTCATTTAAAAAATACTAAACATCATAAATCAAAACAATAATAAGATTGATTTAAAAAGTGTATTTAAATTTTTAGCAAAAAGTCTAATTACTCTATTTTGTCAAAAGCTGGAGAATTTGAGAGTTCATGGAATGGGATTTGGGGGCTTTAATGAAAATAAAGGAATAAGTTACCATGATGCCATTTCACTTCCAGTTCAGAGGAAGGAAAATAAAAGTAAATTGAAGACCAAACTGTTGGTACAGCACTGACATCTGAGAGAAAGCACCTGTTCTTGCTCCTCATGCAGGGCAGCCGAGCCCACTTCATCTTCCATACTCTGTCTGTCTCTCATTAGCAACCTCCAGTTCTCCTGGGCTTTTAGGAGAGGCACAGACATACCATTCTAACTGATCGTCATGGGTTACTTTGCAGTAAGCATCCAAGTTGAGTTTCAGCATCAGTTACTTTCTTGGAGATAAGAAAGGAGGTTAGTAAAACTATCTCTTTTCCATTATTGTGAAATAATATGAACTTGATGCCTTGAAAAATCAAGGAAAAAACTCACATACCCATATTGGTGAGTGTATAATCTAAATAAACAATTTCATGAAAATTTTTAATATAGACATACATATTAAATAGATGGAGAGACAAAATATAATTTACTATGTGTTATATGAAGGTGTGGTACATGCACATTTTTGTGCACATCTGTGTAAACAATACAATGGGTTTAAGTAGACTTCCTAGAGACAACATTTGAACATATGACTGATGGTGGTTGTGTTTTTGAAATAGAGAATGGGGGCCAAGAGATGGCTCAGTGTTTAAAAGTACACACTATCTTACAGAGTCCCTGAGTTCAGTTCTCAGCACCCATGTCAGGCGGCTCTAAATGGCCTGGAATTTCACATGGAGGAATTTGTGATAACTCTGAGTGTGGCCTCCACTGGCAAACTAAGTCTCAAGCAATTTATCACACACAACTCAGGTTTCCTAACCAACACTGTTTTCTACTAATGTTTTTCCTATTGAATTACTGATCCTGTAAGCCATGATTCAGCTTTCACTGGTCTACCTCTCTAGGGCAGGGTTTTAGGATATGAAAATGTCTCCCTTGTTCTATTGTCCTCTTTATTAAGGCTGGGTTTATATAAGTGATTAAATTCAGCTTAGGAAGATGGTACGCATTTTGTTATTTCTTGAACAATGAATTTTTATATTTTTTGAATTTCTACTTTATTCATAAATAAAAATATAAAAAGCTGAAGACTATAGTCAAAATTTTTACCTATATTAATAATCAGAATTATTAACATTTACCTTCTCTGCATTTTAGGCTATTTTCCACAATCTTCCTATCAAGTACTTGCTTCCATATCTCTCATTTTATAGTCAAAATACTTAAAGCTTAAGGTAGTTATAGAGGCGCCAAGGTATACCAGTATTAAATGACCTGATGACTTTAAAACTCCTGCAATTAATGTTATTTCCTGCTAAGTATTATTCATTCTGATTGATAAAATCTACTTAAGAGTTTCAGAATAGGGAGCAGAAAAGTACTGCAGAAGTTTTGAACTGATACCCTGTTCTGTCTATTCTCGTCTCAATAAGTACTACCACATTTCTAAAGTCACTCATGCCATTCAGTTGTATTCTATTTCACCTATAAAGCAACTTTAAGAAAAACATCCAATCAAAACTTCATAAAGCATGTTACTGGAAAAGCAGACATAATTAAAAGAAGTTAATGCAGAGAAACAATCACTGGAGTGTTTAAGGACATCAGATAGGGTACAGTGTTGGAGAAATAGTCTGAAATCCATCAGGGCCAGCAACATGGCTCAGCAGGTAAAGGCACCTGCTGCTAAGAATGACTCAGTCTGATTTAAATCCTGCAGACCCTCCTAGAAGAAGTAGACAATTGACTTCACCTAGTTGTTCTCTGACCTCAACTTGGGTGTCACGGGATATGTGTTCCATATATACACTAACAAATAAAATGTACCTTAAAAACCTTTTAAAAAAGACTTTTAGTACTATAAATTCCTCTAATTATATAACATATACATCAAGATTTTTATGTAGTTCAGAAAACTATAATTGTGTCTCACTTTGTTTAGGCGTCAGAATTTGATTCATTACTCCAATTTATCTTCTGTTTGTTACTGAGTTTAAACTATAGTGATAAAGAATTCCCTACTGAATGAACCTCAGTGAATATATAGGACACTCGTTTCCAGTAAAAGTTACCAGGCTCTGGAAAAGATCTGAGGATGACAGTTTAGATTAGACATGCTTTTTTTTGGTGAGTAAACCTTTTGCCATATTCATATAAAATGCAAAATTAAACAAAAATGCACATTCAGTTCTTTATTCAGAGAAAAATAGCTAATACATATTTTAGTCATCCTTGTGTTTATTTCATAGCAAGATGGTTAAATACTTACCCTGGACTAATAGGATGCAAATCAGTCGAGGCTATTTGAAGCCCTATCAGTTGTCAAGATGGCTAGCACTTTAATTGTGCTCATATTTCAACCAAATATCTTGGTTGCTGCTATTTTGCCTAACAATTAAGTTTATGGTGAACACAAAAACCAAAAATACTACCCTTCAATTTAGTCCTCACTTCAGTGAGACTTTCAATTTCACCATTTATCAACTTCTCATTATGTGACAAGAGGCAAGGAAAGGGCTCAGATGAGACACAGCAGCTCACACTTGTAGACGTTACCCATTCTGAGATATAAACTGGAGGTGGACTTATAACAATTATGCTTCAAAATATATTTCTGCTTTGTTTTCTCCTTCACTGCACTTAGGTTACACTCATGTGCACTGCAAGACTGAGGATGGGGAAGAAAGCCTGGATCTTGCTGGAATTATTTACTCAGATTTCACTGAAGACTAAGCAGAGATAATACACTGATAATTAAAGATTTGACACGTGACATTTCCTTATTAGAGAGCTAAGAAAATATCTATTTAGACATTTTCTTGTTAAATTGCCTAAGATGAAACTTAAATAAAGGTAACAGTAAAAGTTAATTATGATTTAACTCATCCTGCAGTATTAAAACAATGAAAGGAAGTGCCTGTATTTTTATTTAGAATCAGTGAAGTTAGGAAAACAATGATGGGATATTGTGGGAGGATGAGAAAAAGGAAGCCCATGGTGGGTCCAAGATGGAACCGTGTTAGAAAGACTTGGAGTTTGCCGAGAGACTATTGTGAGTTCTGCCACTATTAGGTTCCACACTCAACTCAGGTGTTCTGTACTCTTCACAGGGTATCTCAGTTTAGAGACTTACTTTCTAGTTTCAGCTTTCTTTGAGAAAATTGGCATGGAACTTAATAAAGAGGATTAAATTTTTTGAAAAGCTCCTGGTTTTATATCCACCAAGCTAGGTGCTAAGAATACTTTCAATGTTTCTATTCATAAAGAAACCGCCAACCTCTCCTTTTAAAAATGTTCACACACGAGATTACAGTGTGCATGAAAACTGCATGGTGAATGACTCAAAAGAAGGCTAGATCAATGTATTAGAAGAAATGGTTTCATCTGTAAGTGTACCTAAAGATGGGATGAGTATTATGTATGCTTGTGATTATAATGGTAATTGACAACTGGATAGGATCTTGAAATTGCTGTTGAAACAAAAACCCCTTATGATCATATCCATGAGGGATTATCTATATTTGGTTGATTGATGTGTGTAGTGACATAAATAGGTGCATCCATCTCTTTCTTTCTCCTGAGAAGATCCAGTGGGACTAGTTTCCTTAAGTTTCTTCCACTTGCCTTCACCTTCATGATAGATGGTGTGCTGCAAACTAGGATCCAACAGAAACCCTTCTTTCCTTTGTTCAGATATTTTGTCTACACAGTAAGAATGGAAGAAAATGGAGCCCTTGCTATGGAAAAACATGAGTTGATTCTAGGATACCCAACTGAGCAGTGGATAAAGGTGACTGGAGTTTGGCATTGAGGATTCTTCAAATTCCTTCAGGAATCCTTTGCTACACATATTCTCTCCTCTCTAAATGATGACTGGTGTTTTTTCTGAGCTACTAAGGATTATCCATCCAACGTTTCCATTAATTCTCTGTTTCATTTATTAGGGAAAGTGGGTTCCAGGCATGAATGTGTGAAGCAGAAGAAGAGCGTCAATTGCACAACTTAATAGTCTCAGAACTTACTGGTTTCATGGGATAGGGAGTGAAGGACATCAAAGCCTCTTCCATCAAGAACCATCATGAAATCCATAATTTATCTATTTGAAGTGAGACACCCGCATTGGAAATCTCTGCTCTCAACATTCTCACATGATTACAAAGACAGGAGACTATGACCATGTTAAGTTGCAGGTTTGCAATAGACTAATGAATAAAAATATCCATTTAGAAGGATACACTTTTTTCTCTTCTACACCATTTGAACTTAGATTCTAGAGAGATGAGCAACTAATCTTTCATATATGTAAGAGGAACACTAGAGAAAGAGCAACCATAACTTCCTGACTACAATACATACTGAGCTATCACTCAAAAATTTAGGGTCGTGGCTCTAACATAAGCTGTGGAATCTGACCATAAGAGGATGAAACTGATGAAGGCTTCTGTGTTTGCTCATGGAAATCTCATCTATTTCTCTTTCCCAGGGCAATTCATGCATCTCTCTTAGGGTCTTTCTTGTTAGCTAGCTTCTCTGGAGCTGTGGGTTGTATGTAGTCTGGTTATCCTTTGCTTTACATCTAATATACACTTAGGAGTGAATACATACCATGTTTGTCTGTCTGAATCTGGGTTACCTCACTCAGGATATTTTCTAGTTTCATCCATTTGCCTGCAAATATCATGATGTCATTGTTTTTTACTGCTGAGTAGTACTCCATTGTGTATATCTGCCACATTTTCTTTATCCATTCTTTGGTTGAGGGGCATCTAGGTTGTTTCCAGGATCTGACTATTATGAATAATGCTTAGAGAAGGTAGAAATGGGGTGAATTGGTGGGGGGAAGGCTGGATGTGGGAGGAGGGAGGAGAGGACGATCTCTGGTTGGTATGTAAAATGAACAAAAAATTTCCTAATAATAAAAAAAGAAGGAAAAAAAAGAGGGTGAACTTTTCAAGAGGCAAATCACAGGATGCCTAGAAGCTAGCTGACCATATAAACTCATAAAAGAAGAAAAAATAGAAAAAAAAACATCAAGGGGAAATAACACCATGTCATTGGTGCATAGATTTTAAGTGCTGATTTTTTTTTTGTATCTTAAAACAGCAATATAATAACCATATAAATAAAACATGGGAAACCTTTCAAGGCCTAGAAGGAGAGAAACTTGACTTCTGAGGACCATAGCTGTTTCTTTCTATGAACCTATAGACTAACAAGAATGGAGTTGACCTTGTATAAACAGACATCCTGAGGTAAGTCTGCTTACCATCACTGTTTAACCCATCATTTAAGGAGTAATGTACCTCTGGAATCTTGTAACCTGTACCACTGGGACTGTGTACTCTGTACCTTTGTGGGGGGGGAAACAGTTCTTAAGTTAACTTTGTTCCAGTCATGGATTCATCCTGGTTCTTTTATTGCCAGACCTCTATCTTGATTATTCATTTTTCTAATATTCATTTATTCTGGTTAAAAATACTCACCTCTTTAGAAACTCAGTTCTTTGAACAGAGAAAGTTGCCTGATCTAGATCTGATTCTAGATCCTATAAACTGGACCCCTTTTTGGTATTTGTGTTCCCTATTTTGAAAACACCCTACTGGAATGTACACGTGCATTTTGCAGTCTCTCAAATGTTTCTGCTACCAGAATCCATTTGCCTACTCCAGAAAATCACACTACAAGGTAGTGCTTCTTCCTCCAGAATACACTGTGAGTGGCATGGAATAATCAGAAGATATTCTGTACTGTGGAGAGGAGATCTGCCAGTGAGTAAAGAGATTAGTAAATGATTTAAGATATATGGCACACAATGAAGGGTCCCTGAGTGTCATAGAAAAGAAGCTTGAATTTGTTCTACAAGAAGTTGAAGTCACACACCATGTTTCTAATCAGAGATGGCAGAGTTGTGTCAGTCATTCCCAGATATAACAGGGATCATCATATTAAAATTGCTGAGAGGCTCCAACCTTCACCAGCTCTCATTACTATGGCTTAAACGGAATGTTCACTTTATTTTTCCAAGAGTACCACTGTCCTTGAGTTTATGGAAATCTTACAGTTTTGTGACTGTCAGCTGATTTTTAGGGAACTCAAGCTTTTCAAAGTATCTAAGGTAACTTATAATTTTCTGAAATTGGCAAGTATAATTTCTTCTGGTGTATAAAACAGTAACAGAAACACATGAAATATCAGCATGAGATGAAAAAGAGTTGAGAACATCTTAGGGTAGAAAGTGTTCCAAAGAGATAAATTTAATTTCTGCTAGAGAAAAACAAGCTTGAATTATATAAGAGCACTGCATGTTAAAATTGGGTGTAAGGTTCTCCCCTATTAGCTGGAAACAAAAGATAATAATTTGAAGAAGGTAGAGACAAGTTCACAGTGAAACAAAATAAGTCTTAATATTGAAAGTAAAAGGTTCATAATAGAACTTTGTAAACTTACAATTTCAAATGAGTTGCACAAACATAATACCTTAAGCAAGAGTAGAAACATACATGCAGTATAACAAAATTAACTTTAAATTTATATCAATAAAATAAAATCTATACATTTTAAACAAGTTGCTCTTTAAAAGTAGGTTCAACAATCCACCCTTTGATCCTATCATATCTATATTCTGTATTTCTATATCATTTCCCCCTTTCTTTTTTAGAAAGAGATTGACTATGACCAATAACAATTTGTAAGCAACAACCTAAACAAAGACAAACACCTATAATCAATTTTGGGGATTGTGGGCCTAGTTTTCTAGGCTACTTCCTGCTTATAAAGGGCACTGTATTCTTATGGGGATCCTGAGAAAATTAAGAATTATGGTCAAGTCCTGACTGGAATAATTGTGATGTTGTATTTTTTGAGCCAGTTGCCTTAAAGCTGTTTGGCCAATGGTGAGGCAGAATAAGGTTAGGAGGGACATTCTAACTAGAGAGAGAGGAAGGAGAAAGGCAGAGCTGAGGAGATGCTGCCAGCCACTTCCAGGAGAAGCAAGATGTAAAGTACCAGTAAGCCACAAGTCACATGGCAAAGTTTAGATTTATAGAAATGGGTTAATTTAAGATGTAAGATTTAATTTAAGATGTAAGAGCTAGCTAGCAAGAAGCCTGCTATGGCCATAGTTTAAAAATAATATCAGTCTCTGTGTGTTTATTTGGGACCAAGCAGCTGTGGGGCACAGGTGGGAGAGATTCTGCAGGACTGGAGGAAACGTCTGGCTACAGTAAACAGACCATTTTCCCCTGCTGTTAAATATGGTAAAGATTCGTATTCCAAATGCAGTAACTAAATGACCATTGAAACTCAAGAGACATATTGAAAAGGGTGATGACATTTCTCAAGCTTGGTTATAGTGGATATGGCAGCCGAGGTTGCCACTTTGATGAGAGAAAAACGATCATGACTTGAAGGGCTATTCCCGCCTGGCTATAAAGGCTGGTCTAGACAGGCATCTGATCTGGGGTCCTGATAGCTTCTCTTAGTGAAGTGAGCAGGAGAAAAAAAGGGGAACAGATATAAACATGAGTCAAAATTAAAGTGAATGTTAGAGAAGTTGAGTGAGAAGATAATTTTGCTATTTTATTTAATAGTTTCAACAAAGTAACAAAACAACCATTTAGTCACAGATAGTTGAGATCAAATATTTGCTCCATCTCTTCTAGAATGACTAGTTTATGGCAAGATGCCTTATTTTTCATAAAATCATTATGCAGTAGATAGCCTGAATCATTAAAGAGTCTATTAAATTATTATGTGCAACACAGAAACAAGCATGAAAACATGCAGATTGTAGTTAGTAAATATTTAATAAATTTTATGAAGAGAGATAATTATATTCCTTCTAGACTGAAAATAAATGTATTTAGCTCACAGTAGTATAAGGAAATTCATGAAAGGAGACATGTCTGAGAGAAGAAGGAAAAGGGAGAGTAGGAGAGAGAGAGAGAAAGGGAGGAGGGGAGGAAGAAAGGAAGGAGGGAGGGATAAGTGAGAAGGAGTGGAAAAGGGTGACTTAACTGGCAAAAGCAGTTAAGATACAATCTCTGGAATACTATTTAGATGGTAATTTCCTATGTCTTTATTTTAAAGGGTTTAACCCATTTTCCCCTCTGATTTTGCACTAAGATTTTTTGATCTATTTTGAATTGATTTTTGATACTAAGCCAATTGTGTTTATGTCTTACACAGGTGGATAAACAGTTTTAGAACATTATTTGTTAAAGAGATTGAGCTTAGGCATAGTTCTCAAGAATTGGATGAGGATCTCTGCACATGTGTATTTCTGGGAACTTTCCAGTACTGTTGGTACTTATTTTTACTTTTCTGAGTTCCATGCTATTTGAGATTCTGTGGCTCCATAGTATAATATAATGTCAGTTATTGTGAGAGTTGAAGCATTGCTTTTTATCCCTCAAGATTGCTTTAGTTCTTTGTAGTCTTTTGTGATTACATGTGAATCTTAATTTTGAAATTTCTAGGTCTATGAAGATGCCATTGGAGATATGATGTTGATTGTATTCAAACAAAAAATGGCTGCAAGGAGTTTGTTAATTTTTACAATATTAATTCTGCTGAGTCAGGAGAGGGGAACCACTCTATGATGTAGTGCTACCTTTAGTCACTCATTTTATTTTAGAGATAACATCTCTTTCACTCCATATATTCTAAGCATATTTTTATGTAACATGAGTTGCTAAATGGTCTTATTAATAAAAAAAAAAACAAACCTGGGGCCAGGTATTGGGCTGAGTTCTGAAAGATCAGAGAAGCAGAACAAACCACAGATAACCTCACCTCACAAACTTCCAAGCCAATCCTGTTTCCTCAGACTGAAAGCGTCTGAGTCCTTCACTCTAATGCATCTCAGCTGAACTGCTGCTCAAAAGCCTAAAAGCTTAAAAGCCTCTAGTTCCTGGTCCTCACACCTTATATACCTTTCTGCTTCCCGCTATCACTTCCTGGGAATAAAGGCATGTGCCACCATGCCTGGCTCTGTTTCCAGTGTGGCCTTGAAGTCCCAGAGATCCAAATGGATCTCTGCCTCCCAAGTGATAGGATTAAAGGTGTGTGTGCCACCACTGTCTGGCCTCTATGTCTAATCTAGAGGCTGTTCTGTTCTCTGACCCTAGATAAGTTAATTAGGGTGCACAATATATTGGGGGACACAATATCACCACATTTTTATTTATGTAGAAGCAACTGTGAAAGGACCTGATACCCTGATATTCTTCCTCAGTACATTTGCTTTTGATATACAGAAAAGGAATTTATTTAGTATCAATTCTTTTTGAGAATTTCATGCATGAGTACTTTATATCCTTTCCACCCTCTATCCTAGCTTTATTACACCTTCAAAGCCTCATCACTCTCTCAAATTCATGAACTTTTCTTATTTGCTATAATATATATATATATGTGTGTGTGTGTGTGTGTGTGTGTGTGTGTGTGTATGCAAAATCTGTTGACTCTTTTTGGCATTGTTCATGTGATATGTGCCTAGGGATGACCCATTGTGACTGAACAATCTATTCAGGAGTTCTTCCCTGGATGAAACAAAACTGATTCATTTTCTCTCTCTCTCTCTCTCTCTCTCTCTCTCTCTCTCTCTCTCTCTCTATCTTTCTCCAATTTACTATCTATAGCTCTTTATCTATATGTGAGAACTGTAAGATATTCCCCAACCAGTGAGCATGCCAACTGGTATTGTCATTAGTTAGGGCTTATTTAGGAAACCATATTGTTGGGATTTGATGCCATCTCTAGAACACACTATCTAGCAGATTGTGTCCTATTTTGTCTCCTAAAATATTTTCATTCCTCTTGCTTGATTTTTCTTAAGTCTTAGCCATAGGGAAGCATTGTAGATGTATCAAATGAGACTAGGTACCCTATGGTCACATTTTCTGAATATTGACCAGTTATGGATCTCTGTTGCCAAAGGAAACTTTTATTCATGATGTGTAATAGCTACACCTATTTGTAGATATCAGGATAGGTATTTAGAAAACAATTAAAAGTTATATTGGTTTGGGAAAATGACAGTTGCAGGTTCTTTTCAAGGATCCATAATCTCTCTGGCTAGAGACAGTTGGCTAGGTTTACAGTACTAGGTCCAAATGCCCTCCTATTGAGTTGGCCTTAAGTTCAGTGAGAAAACTATTGGAATTACTGGTTATTCCTAAAGAAAAAGTGTTACTATTTGAGGACTGGGATGTCTTACCAGCCCAGTCATTGTTGTCATTCATAAGGTTTACAGCTGGCTTGAATTGTTGATTGCTTATAAAAAGTATTTTTTTACAATTATTATGTATTCTTCTACCTTGCTGAAAGTGTGTATCATGGCTAAGAATCCTTTCTAGAGAAGATTTCAGGATATTTTAATCATATTTAAGCACAAAGCATCTTAAAAGATCCTCTGCAGATAAGGATAATTGGTTTCTTCCTTTGCTGTTTCTATTACATGTTTTTCCATGCATTATTTCTATAATATTCTAAACACTGTATTGAACAAAAATGGTGAGAATGGTCAAACGTATCTACTTTTTGATTTTATAGGAGTCTTACAGATTTTACTATGCAGTCCAATGCTAAAAACATCGAAAAAAAAATCTCTACCATACATGTCTTTTGCTAAATCACAGTATATTAATATTCTCTTGTGACATTGTTCATAATAGCCAAGCTGTGGAATGGGCTTAGCTGCCCATTGCCAGGACAATGGATAGAGTAATTGTCTTTCTTCTATATGTACACAGGGAAGTATTATTGAGCCATTAAGAAAAACACAATCATATTCTTTGCAATAAAATGGATGGAAACCAAGGACATACTGAGTGAAATAGACCATTCTCAGAGAGATATATAATGAATATTTCATTTTTTGTGTGGAGTCTAATAAAAAAAGAAAGAAAGGAGGAATAGGACTGTTAAGGAGTAGAAGGTGACTAGTGCTAAAATACAAGAACCATATATTCTGTTTTATATGTGGAGTTGTTCTTTTTTAAGAGAGGGTAAAAAAATGAAAGGGGAAGATGAAATACTAGAGATGGGAGAGCACCAGGTGCAGGAGGTAAACATGATCAAAATTCCTCATATATGTATACAAAAAGGGTCACATGTGTTCCTTCCTGCTATGGTTCCCTATTAGAGCCTGCTTTGAATGTGCCTGGAGGAGATAAGGGAGCATGACAAGCAGATGACAGCACTAAATGAAGGGGAAAGTAGTTTGAAGTTGAACATTTTGAAATTTCTCCAAGTTCACACCTCTTTCATTCCTACTTTCCTCCTTCTTTCCATTCTCACGTCACTGTAAGCACTGATGTGCTTACTGTGAGAAAAGCTGTAAACGACATATTCCTCAACCAGCATCCTAAAGCCACTCTTTGAACCTTCCAGGGACACTAGTGTCATGCAGAAGTGTCCTCTCTTTGTTTAACATGGAGATAGATGTATAATCTTACAAAACCATAGAAAATGCCATAGCAAATGGCATTAGCTTACTAATTAAAAGGTGCAGACTGAATGGACTAAGAGATATCCAAGAAACACACCTCTCCAACAAAGATACCCAAATGCCAAAAGCCAAAGGATAGAAATCAACGTATCCAGCAAACTGAAGCAGTAAACAGATGGCAAGTGAATCTCACATCTGATAAAATAGACTTCAAACCAAAAGTAGTCAGACTAAACAGAGGGCCAATATACATACTAACAAAAGAACAATTTATTAAGAAGATGTAATATTATAAGTATGTATATACTAAATCTTAGGGGCACACATTTCATAAAACCAAAAGTAAAGGTATAAAAAGTGACATAGGTATTGACTTAAAAATAGTGGGAGACTTCTAAAGAAGTCTCATATGTAAATAATTCTTCCAAACTGAAAACCAACAAAGAAACCAGATCCAAATTGTACCTCTGACCAACTAAATATAACAGATATCTATAGCATGTTACCTCCAATGATTAGGGAACACAGATTCTTCTTAGATACACACTTCTTCAAAATTTTCACATTATAAGCCTAAATCAAGACTTAACATGTAAAAAATTAAGAAGCAATTACTTATATCCTATCATACCACAGTGGGATAATACTAGAAATCCACAGCAAGAAAAGCTTAAGGAACGTGAAATACATAGAGTGACCAATACGCTGTTGAATAACCATGGATTACTAAAGAAATCGGAGAATTTCAACATTTCTAGAAACAAGTTAAAATGATAACACAACCTGCCAGACCATTAATCCAGCTAATGCAATTCTAAGAGAGTTTATAGTTAAGGGCCACATTTTAAAAATAAATCAGAGCAATCTCAAATAACCTAATGATGTAACTCAAGGTCTTAGAAGAAGAACAAACCATATCAAATACACAGAAATCAAAAAATAAATAAACAATAGTCCTGAAACAAATGAAATAAAAGCTGAAAAGGACAATGGAATCCATCAGAGTTGGGCTTTGAAATGCTTAATGAGATTGAAAACCCTAGCCGAACTAATCAAAAGAAAGAGTAAAGATCCAACTTACTTAATAAAGTGAAAGATAAAAAGGATAATTGTTACAATACAGCCCAATAAAATTCAGAAGCTAATTAAGGAACATCTTGAAAATTCAAAGTTGATAAACTTACAGGGAACAAATAGATTCTTAAACTCCTATGATGCATCAAAATTTACTTCAGACATAAACAACATCAAAGGCCCACTACAAACAGTGAGATTGAAGTAGCAATTAAAACTCTCCCTATATAATGATTCAGTGCTGAATTCTACCAAACTTTTTTGTCTTTATTAATAAATGTTTTATTCATTTTACATATCAACCAAAGATTCCCCTCTCTTCCCTCCTCCCACTTCCCCCTACCAAACTTGTAAAGAAAATTTAATGCAAGCACATCACAGAAAGGGAAGAAACAATACCAAACTTGTTCTATAAACCATCTGTTAACATGAATCACAAACAAGATTCTCAACAAAACATTTACAAACTGAATTCAAGAAGAAATTTAGGTCATACATCATGACCAATTCATTTTCACCTAATCCATTTTCATCAGTAAACAAAACACCCAACAGAATTAGAGTTTAGGAAAAATATCACTTGATTATCTTCATGACTGTGAACATACATTTGACAAAGATCAACACATCCTTTTTTATTTTATTTTATTTTATTTTACAATACAATTCAGTTCTACATATCAGCCATGGATTCCCTTGTTCTCCCCCCTCCCGCCCCCCCCTCCCTTTCCCCCCAGCCCACCCCCCATTCCCACTTCCTCCAGGGCAAAGCCTCCCCTGAGGACTGAGATCAACCAGGTAGACTCAGTCCAGGCAGGTCCAGTCCCCTCCTCCCAGGCCGAGCCAAGTGTCCCTGCATAAGCCCCAGGTTTCAAACAGCCAACTCATGGAATGAGCACAGGACCCGGTCCCACTGCCTGCATGCCTCCCAAACAGATCAAGCCAATCAACTGTCTCACCCATTCAGAGGGCCTGATCGCGTTGGGGGCCCCTCAGCCATTGGTTCATAGTTCATGTGTTTCCATTCGTTTGGCTATTTGTCCCTGTGCTTTATCCAACCTTGGTCTCAACAATTCTCGTTCATATAAACCCTCCTCATTCTCGCTAATTGGACTCCCGGAGCTCCACCCAGGGCCTAGCCATGGATCTCTGCCTCCAGATCCCTCAGTCATTGGATGGGGTTTCTAGCATGACAATTAGGGTATTTGGCCATCCCATCACCAGAGTAGGTCAGTTCGGGCTGTCTCTCGACCATTGCCAGCAGTCTGTTGTGGGGATATCTTTGTGGATTTCTGTGGGCCTCTCTAGCACTTTGCTTCTTCCTATTCTCATGTGGTCTTCATTTACCATGTTCTCCTATTCCTTGTTCTCCCTCTCTGTTGTTAATCCAGCTGGGATCTCCCACTCCCCCAAGCTCTCTTTCCCTTGACACTCGCCCTTCATTATCTGCACTCATGTCCAGGCTGTTCATGTACATCTCATTCATTTCTCCATCATTGGGCGATCCCCATGTCTTTCTTGGGGTCCTGTTTTCCAGGTAGCCTCCATGGTGATGTGAGTAGCAGTCCAGTCATCTTTGTTCCACATCTAGTATCCTCCTATGAGTGAGTACATACCATGTTTGTCTTTCTGAGTCTGGGTTACCTCACTCAGGATGATTTTTTTCTAGATCCATCCATTTGTCTGCAAACCTCATGATGTCATTGTTTTTCTCTGCTGAGTAGTATTCCATTGTGTATATGTACCACATTTTGTTTATCCATTCTTCAGTTGAAGGGCATCTAGGTTGTTTCCAGGTCTGGCTATTACAAACAATGCTGATATGAACATAGCTGAACAAGTGCAGAATGGGAAAAGGTCTTCACCAACCCCACATCTGACAGAGGACTGATATCCAGAATATATAAGGAACTCAAGAAATTAGACATCAAAATGCCCAACAGTCCAATTAAGAAATGGGCTATAGAACTAAACAGAGAATTCTCAACAGAGGAAACTCAAATGGCTGAAAGACATTTAAGGAATTGTTCAACATCCCTAATTATCAGGGAAATGCAAATCAAAACAACTCTGAGATACCACCTTATGCCTGTCAGAATGGCTAAGATCAAAAACACTGAAGACACCTTATGCTGGAGAGGATGTGGAGCTAGGGGAACTCTCCTCCACTGCTGGTGGGAATGCAAGCTTGTACAACCACTTTGGAAATCAATATGGCACTTTCTTAGAAAAGTGGGAATCAATCTCCCCCAAGATCCAGCTATATCATTCTTGGGCATATACCCAAGGAATGCTCAATCATACCACAAGAGACACAAAAAATTAAAGTTAGAAAGGAATAAATCAAATTCTCCCTATTTTCAAGCAGCATGATTCTGTACTTTAAAAAGCTGCATGGACTCAAGCAGAAACTACCATATGACCTATCTGTACCATTTCTGCGTATATACCCAAACGACTCTAAACAGAAACTACCATATGACTACAGAGGTATTTGAACATCCATCTTTATTGTTCCTTTATTCATAAAAGCAAAGAAATAAAATCAGCCAAAAACGCCCTTCAGTGGATTAATGGATAATTAAAATATAGCACATATGAAGTTTTATGGGACATAACAGACTTTTATTCCTATTAATGAAAATTAAATTTATGGAATTTACAGGAAAATGAATAGATCTGAAAATGACTACATTGTTTGAAGAAACTTGTACTCTAAAGGACCAAGACCACATTTTTTCTCAGATAAGCTTCCTAGCATTTGCTTTTCATACATTTATAATTTATGTTGGTGAAAGTATAAGTCTGAATTGTGAATCTAGAAAGAGGACCATGAGAGGAGAACAAGACTTTTTAAGGAAGGGGAATTGGGAAGATTATAAAATACATGAGACCAGAAGTGGAAAGACCACTGGGCCAGAAGCATATATACAAGCAAATGTGAGTATGGCCATGGGATTGGAAAGAAGAATGGTGGAGGAGGAGAAAGCAAGACAATGTATGAATTTCAGTACAGTGGGAAATATTCTAGTAGCTTAATTAGTTTGAAAACTTCTCTAATTAGCTTTGTATAGTTTTTTCTTCCTGCTTACTAATACCAAGTATGTTCAACAATTCCAGAAGAATTAAGTATGAAGGAAACCCTGCAGCAATATAAATTATTTTCTGAAACCAGCAAAAATGATCTTTAGTGATTAGCAGTATAAATAACTTCTGCCCAGGATAAAAGTTAACACAGATGTTACTATTTACTGCCTTGAAAGACATTAATCAGTTTTGTGTCTCTTACTGCACTCATTCCTCATCCCTTTTGGCTGACCCTTATAAATCCATTCCTTGATTCCCATTTGAACTTGTCTTGATGCCTTACTGTCTCTTCAGTGTTTAGTGTTAAATGATAACTTTGGAATACAGTCAAATGTTATATTTTAGGAGCATCTCATTAAAAAAAAACATTTTGAGAATATTTTAAGCACAAATTTCTTTAAATGATAGTACAAAATCCTTAGAATAAGTTGTCATGGGTATCTTTTAGTACCACATTTCTTTATAATTATGTCTTAGTTGGCTAATTTGTTTCTTTGTAATTAACTTATCTATGCTCAAATACTAAAGAGTCTTATAGATGTTTCTAAAGGGGAAAGTGTGAATTTCAAAGAACTTCACTTTGACTGATTTTTTGTCTCTGTTAACAGGTATTTACAATGATTTTTGTTGATGCAGATGAAGTCTTAACAGATGATGCCTCTCCACTGCATCTTTACATTAATGGTTTAAGTACAAAGACTCCTTGCCCCACAACTGTTTCTCTCCCTATAGAAAACAAAGGAAAGCATATAGGAGAGACAGGCTTCCTCATCCCTTCAGGTGGTAACAGAATATTTCCTCAATGACCCTCGCCACCGCTAATGCACACGCATATTGTACTGTCACCACAGGGAGTGAGTGCAGACAAACAATGCAACATTTCTTTGTAGGCAGGAGCACACACTTTTCTACAAAACTGATATCATGATTTTATAACTTAAAAATAAGTACTTATCAAAATTTACAATTTGATTGTTAATTAAAATCTAGTGATTAATAAAATATAACATTTTTAAAGTGTTGTATAGATTGTGTGTGTGTGTGTGTGTGTGTGTGTGTGTGTGTGTGTGTGTGTAATAAAGATGAGATTCAAGTTACAGTCCTGTAATAAAAGTATTTTCAATTTAAATACATAGTTGTTGTGGTTAACGCATCCTAGGAAACATCTGTAGATTTACTCAGGTACAACTTACAATCAAGAATTCTTATATTACGCCAGATAAAGATGTTTTCTTTTCTTGACCTAACCGAGTATTAAGATGGAATCTCAAAGCATAATTGAAGTCATCCTTTGAGTAAGTATACCAGCAACAATAGAGGGAAGTTGTAAAAAAGAGACTATCTCACAAAACTCTTTTAGCAGCTTTTAAGGTAAAAAACAACTCTTCTATCTACTGAGGTTACTTATTGTCTTATAGAAACCAAGGATGTGCCATCCTTTGAAAATTATGTTATATAACTTCAGTACAAAGTTGATAAATACCTCATTGATTTTAAAAGAAGAGAACATCAATAAGCTGCAAATAATATACACACACTGAATTTTTATTTTTTAAAAGAATTCATCAGAGGGCTGGAGAAATGTCACAGTGCTTAATAACAATAGCTGCTCTTGTAGAGGACTTGGGTTCTAATTCTCAGCACTCACATGGTTGCTCATAACCACCTGCAGTTCCAGCTCCTAGGACTCTGATTCCTCTTATGGCTTCTACTGGCAACAGATACCCATGTGGTACATTATACATACATGCAGTCAAAACACTCAGGCCTACGAAATAAAATAAATAGACCTAAGAATATAATACTAATTTAAAGGAGCTCTTTGATATGTGTTTTTACTTTGAAACTAAGCCTATAGTATGTAGCAGTTACATACCCTAGGCTGATTATAAGATGCTAGGTATGCCGGGCGGTGGTGGCGCACGCCTTTAATCCCAGCACTCGGGAGGCAGAGGCCGGCGGATCTCTGTGAGTTCGAGGCCAGCCTGGGCTACCAAGTGAGTTCCAGGAAAGGCGCAAAGCTACACAGAGAAACCCTGTCTTGAAAAACCAAAAAAAAAAAAAAGATGCTAGGTATGAGGTCCCAAGTTAAGATCCCCAGCACTCACGGGGAAAGCTAGGCATGATGATACATGCTGTACCCTAAGTTTGTAGATAATAGTATTGAATCTCTTGACAGACAAGGATTGCCATTTTAATTTTCATGAATGGAAACACTTTTCAAACAATATATTATGGTATGCAATAGCCACAGGGACACTTTTCAAATCGCACTCATCTTTTTGCAATGTATGTTGCTTTTATGAAGTATTGTGAAATACTACAAAAGTACATGAAATTACAAAATTTTGTCCTCCAAATCCTAAGTCATCAATTGTATTATCTCTGAAGTAGATTGTATTTTGTGCCTGTTTTCTAAAAAAGGAACATGGATATTTGTAGAACAAATATCTGAATTTATTGACTTTGCTAACTCCATTTTTAAGATTGAAAATCCTGAGCAAGTAGAAATTCCATTTCTTAATAAATTTAGTTTTTTGGGGTTTAATATCAACTTTATATTTGTTGGATTTTATCCATTAGAGGGTTACTATCCAGAATATAAGCTTTATATTAATAAAAAACTAGCTCCAAGCAGGAGCGATAGGACACAACTTTAATCCTAGCACTCCAGAGATTAAGGTAGGTGGATCTCCCTGCATCTGAGGCCAAACTGGTCTACAGAGTGAGTTCCAGGCCAGCTAAGACTCTGCCTCAAAAAAAAAAAAATCCAATTTAGAAATGAGCAAATAATATTAGTTACTTCCAGTACAAGAAATACAAATGGCTAATAAATACAATAAAAATTCTCAAAATATTTAGTGATTAAGAAAATGCAATGATAATCTATAATGAAAATCCATCTCAATCCAATTAAAATGACCACACATAATAATAAAAAGTCACAACAAAAGGCCCTGGTTCCAGACCTCCACCAGCTCTCTCAAGCATATTCCTGGTTTTAGGGAAGGAGCTCTGTTTTACTGTCAATACATCAGGCCCTTAGGGAAAGTTCCCCAGGCCTAGGCCCCAGGCTGTTACTAGCCCTCCCAAGAATGATCCTCCTCCCTGCCTGCCTAAAGGGCCTAAAGGAAAGCCTTGTGTGATCAGACCAGTCCTAAACACAACAGTATTTTACTTTTCAAATTGTTGTCACTTGGGGCTTGCTCCTGCCTCAACTGAATGTTCCAGGCTTTGCTGACTCCCCATGGAGGCCTTTTCCTTTTGGAGGAGGGAATATGGGGGTCTTGGGGGGAGCAGGAGGAGGGATGAGAGGGGGATCTGTGGTTGGTATGTAAAATGAATTTTAAAAAAGTCTTAAATAAATAAAAAAAGAAAAAATGTTATTTACCATGTAATAAAAGTAAGATTATGTATAAATACCCCACCCCCAAAAAAGGCACAATAAATGCTTGCAAGGATGTAGGGGGAAAAGAAAGGACCTTTATCCACTGTTGATAGGACTATAAACTAGTAAACCGATTATGGAAATAGTATGGGCACTCCTCAAAAGCCAACCTAGAACTACTATACTGCCCAGCTATCCCTCTGCTGTGGACACAAAGCAAACAGGTGCTCGCAGACTTTTCCTAGATGACAGCATCCACAATAGCCATCAACAGCTGAACATATAAAGAAAAAGTCTCACATGAAATGCAAGATTGTTCAGCCATCGAGCAGAATGAAATCGTATCATTTGGAAGAAGCATGGTGGACATCATGGAAGTGAAATAACCCAGGCACAGCCTGACACGGGCTGAGTGTTATTTCCTGTTTGTGGAATCTAGAAAGCAAAGGATTAGAGAATAGTTCTGGGAAAAGAAGATGGAGGGAAGGGAAGGAGAGAAGGAGAGAGAGGGAGACCAGGAGGAATGATAGACATTGTGAATCTCAATAGAAAGAAATGCAAAGAAAAATACAATGAACCCTACAATTAGCATGTATTAGTTATATAAAAAATTAAACAGTTTAAATTAAATAGATTAAAGATTCATTACACAATTAAAATAAAAACAGCATTATTTTGGGCAATAAAATTGCACTTAAAATATAATATATACCTACATTCGTTAATGAGCATAGGAAATTTTTACTAAATGCTTAATATAAACCATTTCCTTCAAAAGGTTTTTCCTTTCCTCATCAGATTGAAGTAATAAACAGGTATCTTTTCCATATCTTTAGCAAAAAGAAACTCCAGTTTAAAATACTAAGTACTTCACATTGGTGCCTTGAAGTTACACCAAATTTCCGAGTTAAAAGATTGTTGCACTAAACTTGCTCATCTCGAGATTTACAGACTCATTTTAGGAATCACAACTGTCCCCAGGAAGCTGTTTAAGATCCTCTGCAGTGTATCAGAGCCTGGCCTCTCTCAGGACACAGAGTAGATCCAGAACTTTCCTGAGCCTTTTCATATGCAGATGATATGCAAAGTAGTAAGTTAAGGGATAAGTGACCCATATGGCAGAATCCACTTGTGTCTAAATAGTGTCTTCAAGTCACTTTGTTCATGACACATTCTGAGAATGGGAATTTATGAAGTTGACCCCTAGAAATACATTTCCACTTAAAGAGAGAGCATTAGGAAGTGTATCAAAATGAAAAGCTCTGTAACTACTTGGTGAGTGATCTCACAGCCTGTTGCTTCTCATTTAGCTTATAGACAGAGGTATGCACTCCAGCCAGCGAAACTTAATCATCCGTGAGGAGGTGTTCTTGTGTCTAGAAGGCCAAAATTTTCTAGGAATTCTTGTGATTTCTAAAGAAATTATTTTCAAATTGCTCAAAGCTGTTTTGCCTTTCAGACTTCCTCCCAAACCCTGCCTTTTACTTCTGAGCGAGTTCTCATAAGTACCTTATATGGTTTTTCTTATTATTTTATGTTATGGCTTACATACAATTATAAAATCTGGCATTAGATCATAGTTTATGAACTCCCCTTCTTCCCATACAATATCTTACTTGGTACTGTGTTCCTCGGCTCTTTGGAAGTTACACATGAAGTTCTGCCCTGTCCATGTGCTGCACATTGCTCAGGCACTCTAGACTCTGCTCCCTCATGTGAGCCAACAGAGGTTATGTATTATCTTTGCTTGCACATGATAACTGCAGCTACAAATTAAAATAAAAAAGAAACACTAACCATAATCAGAAAGACAATATGATGTACTATACTTGTTGATGTATAATTTAAACTGTTTAATATAAAATATTTTACAAATAGAAGAGAGTGGATAAATAATACAACAAACTTTTCCCAATTTCTTCCAAAGTATCTTAAAGACAGGAAATAACTTGATGACCCCTATGTCTAATTACAACACAAAGTATAGTCATCAAACATGGTGTTATAGTTGATTTCCATAATTTAGTCTTTTAAATGAGCAATGATGTAAACTGTCCCTGGGAGTTTTCTTTCCTTCAGTGTTCAGAATTGATTAACTCTGCCTTAACTCCTCTGCAAATAGGGGCTTTTTCAATGTGCATATTCCAAAATTTTCATATCTAATCCAGAGTGTTAGTTTATACCTACAACACTGGGGAAGAAGAGCTTGTAAATCATGAGTTCAAATCCAGCCTAAGATACATGTTGAGACTGTTTTAAACAACAACAACAATCTCTTCCTTTAATGTATCTTACATTTAAAAGGAATTTGCCTAAAAATGAAGCACTGTGAAGGGACACACTTACTTACCTATGAAGATTTTATTTAAAGTTTAAAATGATTCGTCATCACCATCTGTAACAATGTGGGACTAATAACTGTCTCCAGTGGTGTGTTATGTGTGTGCATGCTGTATGTGTATGTGTGTGTGTGTGTGTGTGTGTGTGTGTGCATGTGGGTGTGTGTGTGTACAGGTTAAGGCAGCACTTTACCACTGAGTGATGCCCCCAGCCATCTTCTTACTCTTTATTTTGATACTGGGTCTCAATAAATTGCTCAGCCTGGACTTGACTCATTCTCTAGCCCTTAAGTTCGTGACACTTTTTCCTCAACCTCTCAAATTCTAACAATGCTTGCAATCTGGCCACCAGGGCAGACTCTCATTTTTATATTTAGAATGATGATTTCTAGGTCTGTGATGTTACTTTGGACAATAGGAAAAATACCAGTAAGTTGCTACTATCAAATAAAATAACTCATACCAGATTTCAAGCTTAATAAGATACATGGGATTTATTAGCAAGGGTCAAAGATTGAAAAAGAACGTTCATTTATGTATTTTTTTTATCATTACTGAGTTTTAAAAAACACATTTACAGAAAATCTTCCAAACATCCTTTTTTCATAAATCAGGTTGTGTTTCAAAATGTTGAAAACAACTCCATGGAAGTCCAGGCATCCGCGGCCTTAATTAACTTTTTGTCCCATGGTCTCTAGTTGTTAATCAGATCTGGCACTGGCCCTGTGTTTTGATGAGAACTTTGCTGCTTTGATTAGAAAGAAAGATTTTTGACAAAAGTCTATTTTCTCTTATCAAGGGTCATTAAGAACTAGCTATCCAGTGAGAGACAAGCTGGAACTCATTAGTTCCCTTAATAAAACACTTATGAGGAACACCATGTCCTGAAAGAATGACTATATTTATATGGCCTTTTAAACAAACAAAGCAAAGCCAAAAATTACAAGCAAAATGGCATAAAATAGATTTATTGAAAGGTAAAAGTTGAGCAGCTAGAATAACCACCTGCACATCATTATCCCATACATCACAACATGCTTTTCTTTAACAGAATAAGCAAGATCTTTACAGAATTCACTTCATCCTGTGACATATTTTATTTAAAACAATGGTTGTTATTTTGGTCTTGAACTTTTTTACCTTTGAAATATTTAAAGTGAAAATTTCAATTTCTTTTGGTTCAACACACACACACACACACACACAAATCATGAGCCCCTGCTCTGCTAGCCTGCCTTGGCTTTTCCTCCACAGCTGGGAAAGGACGTTAGTGCTCTGGCCAAAGCAAGTGGCACTGTTTTCTGTTTCAGAACAGTGTCCTCCATCCATTCTGCTAATTTAGAACACAGGAGAGTTTGTGTTGGTCAAAAATAGATACATTAATTAGCTTGACACAAAAATGTTTAGTAGTTTGTGCTAATGGATCTTACACTAGATAAAGGTGCATGGAAGATGGTTGAGATCAATGGGTTTATTGGTCAATGGTTTTCAAGGTAATGAGCATGAGAGTTTCTTCAGGTCCAACTTTACCTTTTACAGAGGATACCATCAAGCCTATCGAAAGTGCAGCCAATAATTCATTTTACCCAGGGTTAAAATTAACACTCCTGAATCCTTTCAAAAATGTCTTAACAACTTCCAGAACACAGTAGCAATTAGATAGATGAGATCCAACCATGTATGTTAACTGCAATTCTATTCAAAAAATATAAACACATAATCTATGCTACCAAAACCCCACCTCCTTTTATATTTCTAGTGTCCTGAACTGACCCAAAAGTTCCTCCTTTTCCTGATGGTTCTCTTTCCACACACTTTGCTTCCACCCCTGCTCATCCTTCTTTTCAGTGTACTCCAGACATCACACAGAAGATCCTCCCCTTGTCACCCATGAGCACCAATGTCCTAGACACAAAGTCTATCACTATGTTGCCTTTTGTCTCAGAAATTCTCTTCTCCAGGCAACTTCTCAAGCCTACAGTGGTCTTGAAGAAGGCTCTAGACAACTGAATTTTAAGAATATTTGGATAATAGAATAACAGAAATGCTGACATTTAGTCGTTATTATTATGGCAATGTAATTGTCGGCATCATGGTTGATAAGGAATTTGCTATAAATTACTTTAACATACAGAAGAAACTATGTCACTAAGAATCCATTATTATATCTAGCATTTATAAATCAGGGAACTTTATTATTGATTGAAAGTAAAGTAACAGTTGTGGTATTTAGAGAAAAACTGAATAAGAATCATGATAGAAACCGAGAATAACACTCAACACTGGAATATGAACAGGAAACTCCTTTCAAACAGAGTATTCCTGTCAAAACTTGGATTATATGTATATGATTTCAGGGCAGTGGTCAGCCCTAAACTCATACAAATACATGAAAATTATACAGAGTGAGAAGAGTTTAATTTTATATTTGAGAATATATATTATATGTAACAAAAATTGAAGAAAAAGAGGCTAGGGACATGAATTTGGTAGGATTGTATATGAGGATGTATATGAGAGGGGCTCAAGGGAGGAAAGGGAATTTTTGAGATTATAATATAATTCAACATTTTCCCCTTACATCCAATCGCTCTAGACCCTTTCATCTACTGCTCTCCATTCTCCTTCAAATTAATGGCCTCCTTTTTATTTGACTGTTATGAATGCATATATGTATATGTATACACACATATGTTTCTAAATATAACCTGCTCAATCCATTTAATGTTATTTGTTTGTTTTCGGTGTTGATTCATTTTCCCTTAAACTTCCTCAAAGGGATAAGATTTAGAAGACTGAAGAGAAAGTGTTTAGAAAATTAATTAAACGGATCTGCAGTTAGGACTATGTTCAGTTCATTCTATTAACAATGAAAAGGTTCTGAATGCAACCTCTTCATCTGGATAATGGTACTTGTATGCATGTTCTCAGGGCTATTTGGACAACCAATGTTCTGTGCTCTTTCCTGGGGAAGACAACCTTTCCTGCTCCCACTTTTCCTTGCTTGCCCATAGTTCTTTGTGTAGGACTGAGACCCCATAAGCTTCTCTCATTCCACTTTGCCATGTCAATTGGTGTCCTTGCTTAGCTCACTTTTGAGCAGTCATGATATTGAGACTTTGTGGGAGCAGCTAATGACATTACTAGGAAACATGATGTCACAACAAACTCTGATCCTCTAGCTCTTACAGTCTTTCTGCTCCCTCTACCACAACGTTCCCTGAGCCTTAGGTGTGGGAGTGTTTTGTAGATATGACCAATTGGACTGGTCTTTACAACTCTGTATTTTTATGGACTGTAGTTTTCTGGAGTGGTTTCCATTCATTGCAAAGAGAAGTTTCCTTCATGAGGAGTGAACACTACACTTATCTGTGGGTACAAGGAAAAATGATTATAAGTTGTAGGGGATTATGCTGGTCTAGTAAAGTAGTTTTTGGAATATTTTAATTTAAAAAAAATGAACTATTTAAAATTATAAACCTGCTATTGATGTTTCAATTTTCCTTTAAAATCTGTTTTTCTACAATAGAATTAGATCATACTCTTCCCCTCGTCCAATTACACCCAGGTCCTCCAAACCTCCTGACAAACTCAACCTCATGTTGTCTCTGTCCTTCCCTCTTTCTGTCTCTGTGTCTCCCTTTTTTTCAACAAACAAACCAAAAAAGGAAAGTAAAACAAGCAAAGCAACAATATCACAAAAAAGTGTACACTCACACACACACACACCAAACAAAATGAAAAATGTAGAATTGGTTTTCTATGGGCCAACTACTCCTGTGCTTGTGGCCTGCTCTGAAGTATGGTTGATAACCAACCAGTGACACAGTTGATTTTTCTTTTCCCAAGGGAATCAATTGCAAATAACTTCTTGGTTATAGGTGAGACTTCCTCTTTTCAGTGCAGGGATTTTGTGTGGATTGAACTTGTCCAGGTCTTGCATGTGCTGTCACAGTATCTGTGAGTTCATATGTCCATTAGTCTTGTGTCTACATGATGCTGTTTCTTTGGAGAAATCCACTACTCTGGACCTCTTACAATCTTTCAGGCTCTTCTTCTGATCACTGGGCATTGAGGGAAGGGGTTTGATGAAGACATCTCATTTTGAGCTGGGTACTCCTAAGTTTCTCTCTCTACAAAATGTCCAGTTGTGGATCTCTGTGTAAAGTATCATCTACCTCAAGAAGTTTCTCTCATGAGGGTAGAGTGATGCACTGATCTACGGGTAGAGCCATGTGTCCTTAGCAGTCTTTTCATTGTTATGTTCCTTAGTGAGAACAGTTGCAATAGGTTTTCCCCTAGGCCTGTGACTTAGCTAGACTGTGATTCAGTGTCAGGTATGGCTCCCTCTGATACTTAACTAAAAACAGGAAAAATGATTAACGCTTGTGCACATTTTACTTTTTCTATAGAAGACTTATCTTCAGATATTTTATTAAACTCAATGTTTTGTCTAATTCCTTACATATTTGAGAAATTACTTTGAGAACATTAAGTAGGACCTCAGTGCTTATTCAATTAAAATAATAGGCAAAGCTCATAATTTGCCCTTAGTTTTATTAAACCTCACTTTATGGAAAGCCATTGGGTTTAAAATTCTTAAGTTTCCTAAGATGTTATCAGTTTACAGCTAATAATCTTCTTGTTGAAATAAAAATACATTATATCAATGTATTAACAATGATTCTTAATGCTAAAAACCAAAGGAAATGCTATATCACGGAAACTATAATTATCTACAAGTCTTGCAATTCTCAGTTCTTGAATATTGCCTTTCCTGCCTTGAATACTGAATCAAGTATGTCAGCTTTTTCCTATGCTGAAAATATTTAAAATCTCACATACTGACTTGGTGAGGAACTAAACAGGCTGTATTTCCTAGTCTAAGTGTCCATAGCTTCTGCTCTGAGTTTTACTTTCTATTAAGGTCTCCCGGCAGTCTTTGTACTCTCAGCATTTTACAGATATTGATGTCCTGAGACAGAGTGTATATTCCCTGGGCAAAAAGGGCAGTGAACAAAGTAACACTTTTCAATTTCAGTCCTATCTAAAACTACACATACTTAATTGAAATGTTGTTAAAGTCAGCAGCTACTTAAATATCACACAGCATTGACTTATTCTCTCAACAAATTAGTTTAAATATACAATAATTACATTTGCTTTCTAGTTTCTTAAAATAAGGCAGAGGCTTGTCCTTGAAGCCAAGGTTCTGGGCATGAGTGATCACTGAGAAAACCATGGCTGGGCCAGTCAGCTGTACTTTTCTAATCTCGCTGTCTTCAATCAAATTATTTATTTTTATGTTACATGTAAGAGTCCGTTGCCTTTATGCATGCCTATGTACCATGTGTGTCTGTGCTACCCACAGAGGCCAAAAGGGCCCCTAGGGTCCCCTGGGAATGGAGTTATAGATAGTTGAATCCACCAGGTGGGTTCTGGGAATCAAGCACTGGTCCTGTGGTAAAACAGCCAGTTCTTCTAGTCACTGCGGCATGTCTCCAGTCCCTTCAATGAAACTCTTTAGTACACATTTTTATTGTATTGATTATAAGTCTTATTCTCACCAAACAAAATGCTTTTAGGAGTTTACTTAACAAAATAATTACAAAATCTTCAGTTTGTTTTTTGATACGAAAACCTCAATTTATTCACTTCAAATAAAAGAAGACAAGGTTTACCTCTTTGTTTTCTTAAGTCTTCCTTTTTCATCAAGTTAGACAATTGTAATATCAATAGGATGCTGAGAACATACGCTATGGTCTCCTGACATTCTGGGGTGTCCAGATCACTTCCTTCTGGTGCCATTGCCATCACTCCAGCAAATCACTGCATTTTCCTATACAATTCAGAGCCTTAGGAAAGAGCTTGTGGGTCTGTCCATGCCCGATAAGTTGTTACTATTTACCAAATGCTATGATAACATTGATTTGATTCCTAACCTAATGATGTATCATTACCTTTAGAATTAAAACAAAAAAGGAGAAAAATCCTCAATACAAACAAAACAACAAAAGTGGAATTTTTAATAATTCTGCCCGCCCTCTATGTCCTTAGAATGTTACTATAATTATATTCTGTGTTGCACCAATGAACCTGGTTAATCTGTCTGCAAACACAACTTTCCTCATTTTTTTTTTTCGAGACATGGTTTCTCTGTGTAGCTTTGGAGCCTACCCTGGAACTCGCTCTGTAGACCAGGCTGTCCTCAAACTCACAGAGATCTACCTGCCTCTGCCTCCTGAGTGCTAGGATTAAAGGCATGCGACACCTCTGTGCGGCAACTTTCCTAATTTTAAACAACTTTTGAATGTGTAAGCAGTTTCCCCTTGCTGGTTTTCATCTGCAGAATTTTACATATTTATCTGATCTCTTTGTATAGTTATTTTCCTAACTTCTGTGATGGGTTAGTGGAGGACTTAATGCTCTGTAGCATTTTGTCCAACCACTAAACTGTTCTTTCCCACCCTTTAATTGTTCTAGGTATAACACACACACACACACACATACCCCTATGTATTTATATTTCATTAGTCAAAAAGGAAACTAGTTCATGAATACTCTTTTCAATCTCCCAAATCGTTCAAAGAAAGCTTCTGCACTGGATCTATCCTCTAGCACAGTATCAATCCCTTTGTTGATCTCTCACCCTCAAGGGTGTGTCTGAGAACAGAGTCATTTGTGACAAATTAGTCTCTATTGTAGTTGCAGATTAGTAGTCACGCTTTGAAGGTACTTTGAAAGTAAAAGAGTTCCAGATAACTGACATAAACTGTGACTAAAAGGAGAGGGGACAGGAGCCAGAGAAGTGGGGGGAAAGGGAAAAACTGTGACTAAAAGGAGGGGGGATGGAAGCCAGAGAAGTGAGGGGAAAAGGGTAGGGACAAAGGAGGGGAGAGGGGGATCCATGTCCAAACACTCCCAGAGAAGAGAGCTGTGAGTCCAACTGCACGAAGTATCAGAATGGAATGGAGTTCTCCTCTTGATTCTCCCCACAGAACTTCACAAATTCACTAAATTTCATGACTTTGAAGAGTGTTCTTGTCTTTCAATGTCACTGAGGTTTAAGAGATTATATTTCAAGTTGATGGTGACCCAGAGAACTCTAGGTGGAACAGTGAGTTAGGAGTGCTGAAGAAGTGATTCCGGTTCTGAGGACAGCAGGCTACAGGAAGATCTCCTCTTCTACCTTTTGTGTGAGCAATTATTCTGTTGCTTTGAAAAATAACTGTGGACTGAGAGAGCAGTAGACAAAGGAAGCACACCTACAGGACATTTTCTAGCCGCCCCAGACTAGACATTTATATATGAAGTTGATACACCCAGGAAAGAAAATGAGCAAAATAGATTTTAGATATACCATCTGCATTTTGTTTTTGATAATTTTTCCTTTTTTCTGCTGTGTTGTTTTGGTGTGAGTTATTTGTGAATATCTCTAGTGCAGAAAGGTCCTTGTCCCTGGGTGAAATTTGAGAGACCGTGTGACTTTTCGGTATTATTGGTACAGGAAGGAGAGAGACGAAAGTCTATTACTCTTCTCAGCATGGTGCCCAGGAAATGACACTGGTGCACTGTTCTTCAGGGACTGGAGAATTCTCATGATGTCCCACTTCTTTGACCTCCATGAGCCACCAAGAAAATGCTCTTGTAACACTACAATTTTATTTTCTCTTCTTCATATTGGTTTTCTTATTCTGGTTTCTCTGAATAAAATTATTTAGAATTATTGCTTCCGTAGCAAAAACATGACAAACTCTATTATTTAGAGAATTCACTTTTAAACTTTAAAAAGTCTTTGTGTGCGTGTGGACATGTGTAACTGTAGGCACATGTGTGGAGGTTAAAGGTCAACCTTGGATGTCACCCTCCCGCATGTCTTCCATGCTGATTGACACAGTCCTTTTGTCTGCTGATTTGTGCTACACCAAGTTAGCTGTCCTGTGAACATCTTGACAAGCAACAGCACTAGGATTACAATCTTTGGCAATCCCACTCAGTTTTACCTGGCTACAGGGATTTGAATCTGTCTTCAGACTTGCAAGGTAAGCACGTACTTTACACACTGGCCCTGTCTTCAGCCTGACAACTTACTGTTTATGTGAGCCATTTCTTCAAATATAGGCAGTTTGGAATTAATATATAATACTAAAATTTGTCATTCCTTGTGTGACAATAACTTCTATTATCCAATCCTTGTGCCACAGATGGCATCACGGGCGTGGGATGGTTAAGAGACCCTCTAACTGGAGCTGAAATAACTTCTAAAGCTGAATTCAAGTGATAAAGTTACAACACAGAATGCTGCTTGTTAGCAGAAAATGCAAAGAAAAATTCTAATCAATTATTTTTTATTCTAATTTGATATGAAATACACTATGTCCATAACACTTTAAAATTATGTCAACAAGTTGAATTTTTTTTGCTAATTCCAAAGGGAATTTTAGAGGATGAGAAAAATAGTTAGATCTTATTAATCTACTAATGAATATTCAGTGTAAATAATCAATTACTTAAAGTATGAAAAATAAAACATATGAAAGTCAAAAAGTAAACCAGTACGCATAATAAAACATGCCAAATAACCTTCCCATTTCGTCACCCACTTTTGACCACTTCCTCTACACAGTCACTATTACACTTCTGGTTTGGGATCTAGAGAGATGGCTTGGTTGATGAAAGTACTTGCCATGTAGGAGTACAGACCTGAGTTCAAATCTTGTGAACTGTCGTAAAAGCTGGACATGCCATTCAAGCTTCTGTAATTGCAGTCACAGCTCTGCCACAGACACTTGGGAAGTGGAGACAGAGAATCCTTGCCAGCTGATGAGCCAGCAAGTGGGTGAATGCAAAGGAAAACACAAGGAGGCCCTGTCTCAAACAAGGTAGAAAGTGATGATCTTCAACTGATTGTCCTCTGCCTTCCATTTGTGCAGTACCATGCACACACTTGCATTCACACACATGAACGCACATACCTGCATTCACACACATGAATGCACACACATATGCTCCCACACACACTATACATACAAACATCCATACAATATTTCACAACATGTTACCCACACAGAGCCTTAGTTATGCATCACTTTGTATATTCATACAGTTTTTCCCAGTTAAGCAATAGCTCTGATACTACATAAATGGTGTTTTTCATCACAACATATATCATATACCTGTTCAAAATACAAATGAAAAGGCTCTAGAAATGTCCCAGAAATACTAAGGGAGAAAATATTTGAATCAATTCTTTGCACATCAATATGTTTGGGCTTAATCTAGTTCCAGAGTGGATCAAGTAAGTTCCCAGATCAGTAACTATCTGCTCATGATCATAGACTTAATGAGCCCCTGTGTTGCTGGAATATGGGCCCCCACAGCTGTATGCCCATATAGCTTATTGTACTTATTCTAGAGCCCAAGCTTCGTCACCTAGACTTCTCCAAAGTCCTGGTTTCTCCCTGCTCTTTGTCATCTAAGAGCCCTCACAAATGTTTTGTCCTTCACCTGGATTACACGTAGTTTGCCCACTCCAGAACCTTCCATTTTTTAGAGCTCAATAAATGTTATTACTTCAAGGAAAATACTAGCAGTAAGACAAAATAAAAAATTTCCTTTTCCCCCTCTTTCTTTTTGTGGTACATGGATAGCATATTGCTAACTTTTGCATCACAGTGGCAGAATACCTGATACAAAGAAACTGAAAGAAGTAATTGTGTTTTCGTTACTTCAGAGGTTTCCGTCCCTGATGGTTAAGCAAAGGAAGCTGCTAACAATATGATGATGGATAGGAGCAGAGGAAGACGCTGGAGATGAAGGAAAATGTAGAAAGGCATGCCTCTTGTAGCGAATTTCCTTCAACTGCGCTCTTCCTCTTAGTTTCCGAATCCTTAAGCTCATGCCACCAATTACGATCTGGACCAAACATTCAGGAAATGGGCCTGGATAATGCACTACATGCACATGCAGTACAGAGGAGTAAGCAAGTACATCATGCGCATAGTTTTCCTTTTTATTTCAATTCCTAATTGCTCTGGAATAATGTAATAAGAGCTGGGCCTCACTCACTGCTCAACCCTTAGGAACTTTCCTTTATAATACAGAATTGTCAAAATCTCTTCTATAGAAACTTGTATATCTTCATCACTTATAAACTTACCTACCATTTGTTTTCTTTCAGTAAAAAAAGATGTACATTAAGCTATATAAAAATATTTCAACTTTCTTTTATCTCTCTCCTTTTAAATTCGGGTTATTTTATCATATCCAGCCTAAAAGTAACTTGTAATGACATGAAAACTTCATATAATTACTCACTTGATTATGCTATGATCCATTCAACTTGAGCATTCACCCAAATGCTATTTACTAAAACTTTCCTTCAAAACTCTTTATCAAGTATCATATTAATATGAATTGCCCGTTAGTTATTCATCATTTGGTTCCTATAATGTGTTTGTTACTTGTGGCATTCAAGCTCAATAGTGTGACATTGCTTTCATAACAATTCAGAAAACACAGATATTGTCACAAAACATAAGAGTTAGATTTTAGAAGAAGGCGTATGTGAAAATAGTTGTGAAAGTAGAACATTAAGAAAGTGGGTAGTTTTCGTGAACAGCTGGGAAAGCCTGTCCATTTCTAGGATTTGGCCTGCTGCAGATAAAGTACAGACTGGAGTCTCCTGCTGGTCTTCCTGCATGATACCCTGCACAGGAGGCTTTATGGAGGTGATCAAATGCAGTCTGTGTGAAATGAGCTCCAGCAGAACAATTAAAACCATGCTCCTGCTTACTGACAGGCAGAGCAGTTGCTCTAGATAACCTTTTGCAAAAATATATGTCTCTTTATGTACCACTGATGGATGAAAAAAAAAACCAGAAATATCCAAAGTGATGAGACATACAATACAAAATTATTCAGCAACTTTTCTCAGACAGCCTATAAGAGTATATAAGATCAGAGAAAGTTGGACTTTTTCAAATAAAAATACTAAAAATATATGTATACATATATGGAAAATTATTATTGCTAAGGGGATACTTTAAATATATTCACAGCAGTCAATATATGGATTCAAAATAAGTACTCATTTGTATATGGGCAGGTGAAAAAGATTTGAAACATTTTATGGATTTTGTATTCTGTGTTATACATGTTGTACTGTGTGAATAATGAAATATGCTTCATCTTGAAAAGAGAAAGAAATCTTTTGATAGTGATAATATTGATGAAGTTGTAGGTCCATAGGCCATGCAAAATAAGTCAAGTTCAAGATGACAAATATTGCATGATTTTACCTACATGAAATTTAAAACAAATTATCAGAGCACACAGTAAAATGGTGACTGCCAAAGGCTGGAAGTTTGATGGAGTAATGAAGGGTATTGTTGTTCAAGATACAAAGTTGAATCAGATAGGTAAATAAATTGTGGAGATGTGCTGTTGTTTATTGTGAGTATAATTAATGTGTTATGCACTAAAATATTGTACCAAGTGGAACTTTGCTATTCTTGTCACTGAAAAATTAAAGATAATTGTGTGAAGTGCTGAATATATTAATGAGCTTGATTATGGTTGTATTTCACAATGAAAGTATACAACGATTTATTAGTTATAACTCAAAACTAAAGGAAAATGCAAATGTTGCCATTCAATTATTTTTAAATAATGCTTATTTTGTTTTATAATCAACTAATATGTCACATTAATAATTAGCAGCCAGAACTAACACATAAAAGTAAAAATCCATGGACTTAATTGAATATAGTGTCATATGTTTTCTCAGCCAAATGTCTGAAATATCCTTGAAAAATGATGATTATGTCCTCTTTCCAGACTGATTTAATCTTGTTTCCATAGACTCCTAGGTAAATAGTTATATACATTTTGTTTCCTCGGTTGCTGTAAAATCCTGGAGTTCTTATAACCAGAAAATTGCACGTTTTGCTTTCAATTATATTTTCTTATTATCTAAGGACAGCATACTAATACAGAGTGCACAATAAAGTCTATACTCACTCCACTCAGCTCAGACGATATCGTGCTTTCAATTGCCATTATTTTTCTAAAAGCAAATATTGCTTTTGTTTTTCATTTCACAAATGTTCTCAGTATTTACATAATGAGGTCCCTCAAAAGACGTGAGAATGAATGAGGAATAAATAAATTGCAACTTCGCTGCAAAGCGACTCTACCTTTAAAGATGGATCACACATGGTCATGCCTTAATGCGTCCAATATATCAATATTTATTAAGCAGACAGAAAGTCAATTGAACCATAACTCGCTTTGTGCTAAGAAAGAAGAAACATAGAAGAGGATATGGAAGGATTATTAAAAAGAAACCAAAGAACCCTGCCCAAAGTCAATTCCAGAAGCTTCTATTGAATCTCTTTCCCCCAAAAAAATCATTATGGAATTGAATAAACCATCTACACAGGGAATAACAAAAGATAACTAAATATGAAATAGCCACAACCTGTCATAAAACCTCCTTGAGCTGGCAAAGCAAGGATTTTCAACCACTAATTTTAAGACATGCCTTAATATTCCTATGCAGTGCACACAAATTCTTTAGTCTATATAGATAACATTGTACTTGGCTTCTCCAACTAGTATTTGTGAAGAAGAGTGTTTAATAAATGAGGACACATGGATCAAGGAGGACAGAGTGAATGGATTTATAATGTGTTGGCATGTCTACAGGCATACATGATGCCATCTAAGCTTGGGTCACTCCTTTCTTGGTTATAATGGCAGCAATGCCTGCTCCGCATTCACTGTGGATGGCACAGCACTGACGTTCCCTTCCGCTGACTAACGTGATTAACACTATAGGCTGAGCTTCATCATCTTCCATGTGTGGTAAGTAAACTGAACTTTGCAATGCAATGCTATTGTGTCTTAGCAAAGGAAGGTCATTAAGCAGAAACTCTACATATCAATCATCGTATTTGTTCTTGATCCCACTGCTGAAGCTGCTACCACATTTCACTTCCTGAGGCACAAAGTGATTCCCTTGAGAAAGAACTATCTGAACATGTATGACTGAACAAAGCTTTGGCACTGAGAGTGAGTAAACTGTCAGCTATCATTCTCTACTGATACTCCAAAGTGTAGTCTCATGAAAAGGCAAGTGGTTCCCCAAGACTGGGCTGACTCCATATCTGGCTAATGACAGTGTATCCTGGACTGCACCTTAGAACAGAAAAGAAGATGTGAGGGATAGAAATAGATAAAACCCAGTAGAAGTTTTGATTTTGCCTAATCTTAATGTGCCAATATTCACTTGTTAGTTTTGAGAAATGCACCATTGTTATGAGTATAATAACATCAGAGGCAACTAGGCAGATTACAACATCTGTATTATCACTGAAATCTTTTTGTTAGTATAAATTTATTCCAAAATAAAAATGTAATTTTAAAAAGTATAGCTTCACACATATGTAACAAACACACACACGCACTTGTGAATGTATATATACTTGTATCAAACATTAACTTAACAGAAGTTTAAAGTATTTAACTTTAAATGTTAAAAAAAGAGAACAGATTATATACGTTTCTACTTCCTGGCTTCCCACATCTCTATTGTGGGTATGTTCTTTAGATATTGGTATGTTAGACTTTCTGTCCAAGCATCTGCAGTCTGTGTTTTTCTTTTACACACTCCTCCCATCACAACACCTATGTGGTTCAGTGTGATGGTTAATCGGTTAATCTTTACAGCTTGACTAGATTAATAAGCACCTAGGAGATCACTGAAGCGCACTTCCAGTTGTGACTCTCTGAGGATGTTTCCAGAGGCCATCAGACTGATAAGACACTGAGGGCTCAGGACTGTCTGAATGCACAGGACTGAACTAATCTAGACCAAACCTTCTGAATGAGTGATGAAAACCAAGTCCTTCCTCTCTTAAGCTCTGTCTGTCACCTCAGAGTGGGGAAGCTAGTCCATGAGATAAAAAAAAAAAAAAAAATGCTTCTCAGCAACAAGGAGTAAGGGCTTCAATTGTATTCTGTGCGAAGAACGGTTATTGGGTCAAGAAGAAAATATTGAATCTCAGAGGTAAACTATACTTTATGATGAGAAAAATGCGGCTAATATAAAATGTATTCCTAGAAGGACACATATTATTCAAAGAATTCATTGGTGGTGGTGGGTGAGCGAGGGGGAGGCAACTTTTACTTTTAACGTGTCATACCAAAAAAAGGGGATCATTTAAAATCCTGAGAAAATACTAATCATTTTACTTTCTTATAAAATGTTAAATCTCTGAAGGAGAGAAGGAGTGAACCGTGTGTATGTCCAAGAGGTCATCCCTTTACCACCAACCCTAGTTCTCCTGCATCTTAAGAGTTTTCTTCAGTTTTTTGAAAACTGTGTTTTCCTAAAGTAATCATTTCTGGGTTTTTTGACTAAATACACTCAAATGAGCAGAATACCACAGGCTGAAAGGAAGATGGAACAGTGACAAAAAATATGTATTTGGTAGTTAAAGATAAGAGGCTTGGGAACCAACAATGACGGTGTGGTTGCCTTTAAGATAGAGAACCGAGGGTAGCATCTGTGGGTCATCTCTAACAGAAGCACAGAGCACACATCCAGCTGCTGTAGAGGCGCCATTAGCTTCCTCTAGTGTGGAGCCTTCTCTAACCAGATGATTCTCCCTCCTGAGAATCGCTCTAGCTATGCTTCCCTTCCCAGTTAAACAGGACCAAAGAGGAAGGAGACAGAATAGTGCATCCACCTTGTGCACAATTGGATTTCCTTCCTTTGTTGTCCTGCTGCACCCCTTGGAAGAATAGGCGGTATTTACTTTGAAAAGCATGATGTACCAATACAGTCGCAGATTTCCAGCCCAATCAAGAGAGGTTACAAAGAATATGAATTTTATTTCTTACCTGTTAAGATTTTCATATAATATGCCATCTTTAAAAATAGACTTCAACTTTTGAAAAAAAAATCCAAAGCTTTACAAAGCACTGGTCCATTCACACTTCATTTAATTTTGAACTGCTCATTTACTCCATAGCATCTTGCAATCTACTTTCCAATCTCACTGCTCAATTGAAACAATCTCTTAAAAGTCACAGCTGGACTTAATGGGTATGGCCAGCTCATTTGCTCTCCTCAGTCCACATATTTTCTCATCTCTCTGCATCACTTGAAAGAAGTGACTTAAAAAAAAAAATCTGTCTTTTTTTGTCCTTGGTCCATCTCCTATCCCGGGTACTCAGTGCCTTCTCTGAAAGCCATCCTGAATTCTTCACAGAATTCCATTGTTTCATGCCAGTATCTGGACATAAAGCAATATATATGAGGAAAAGAAACCATGGACAAAGAACCTTATGGCTTTTAAACAAAATTAGGAATTTTAGAGTCAGCAACCCAAATATATTCAAAACATCAGAGTCATGAACAAAATTGATGCTTAACTGTGAGGAAAATGTATTAAGTAATATAGTCAGTAAGAATATATTAGGAAACTATGACCATAAGGAGAAAATGGTAAGTTTATTTGTTTTGGAGTATTTTTATGATGTGCCTGTTCCAGTTTTATTAGTTTAAAATGTTTGATGGTCCAGCTTCATAGTACATGCTGTTTGCATGATTATGCTAAGGAATATTGAAATAACTATCTGATTTAATGACTAGGCAGACTGGAGGGAGAGGCTGACAGATGCTCTACTTTTCAGTGCATTTTAACCCATATAGTTGTGTTGACTGGATGTTCTAATGCTATCATGGTTTTAGACTCCAGTTCTATATATTTCTACATGCCTTTTTTTTTTCAAATAAAATCATTGGTCAAATTAACTCATATGATACTTGATTTTAAACAATGCTCAAACAACTTTTGAAAACAGTTTAGACATAATACCTTCTATATTTTGTAGAAATGGTGCCATATGCTGCCATATGTAACTGAAGGTGTCCATGATGGCAGCTGCTGATGACAATGACATTCTCTTAGGATGAGCAGTTGGATATGAGAAATGAGTCACAGAGTTACACTGATAAATTAATAAATTACCATCTTTAAACATCTTTAAAAATTATTTTCTATTAGTTGTTGACATAATAATTAGAGTTGTACTGGTTTTGTAGCCCTTTGAAGGGGCATTGGAATAATTTAACAAAAATTTCAACCTGGAAGATGGATCTCTGATGTCATGGGCAATATAACATAATTTGCTTCATTTTTTTGCCATATAAGGTCATGTAAAAAAAAGAATCACAATGTAAGATCAAAGAAATAAGTTTTCTAATTTTAAAAAATACAAGACACACTTATAAATTTTCAGGAGAATATAGTTCAGATAAATATTATTAATTCGCATGAAAACTTCCAAATTGAAGTGGGTGTATTTATTAGACATATGTAGATATATTCTGAAATAACTATTTGAAGATATTCAAAGGAAGCATTTGTAAAAAATAATTTTCTACACAATAAGCAATAGTTGACATTTTCAAAACATTATCTACATATATTTATTGCATTCCTGTTAGGTTGCAAGAATTATTGCACATTGAAAACACATGGGTATGTCATCCCCTTTTGCTAAGCTTTGGAGAGCACAGTACCTGAGTATGGTATTAAGCCTTCCAAGATACAGGGTTCACTATACACAGCTAGCATAAGGTAAAAAAAAGTCACACTGATGGAATGAGTGTTAACCATATCCAAAGAGTACAAGATCAAATGTAATATTTGTAGATCCTCATACAGGTATGCATTGTTGTCTAATTGCTACTACAAAATACTAAAGTAAATGAATTTGGCGAAATAAAGGCTTATTTTGGCTCACAGTCACAAAGGATACAGTACAACAGGCAGAGAAAGATGTGGCTGCTGGAGTAGGAATTGGCTAGTCACATTGTATCCATAGTCAGGAAGCCGAGGGCAGTGTATACCTAGTTTGCTTTCTTCTTTCTATTCAATCCAAGACCCCAGCTCATGGAATGGCACCACCCACACTTAAGGTAGACCTTTTACCTCAATTTGTTTCTGTGGTGGTTTGAAATCCCATCAAGCTGATGCTGAAGATTGACCATCACAAGGTACATCACGTAGTGAAGCTTCTTAAATACATGAGGAATCTTTTTTTCACTTTTGCTCAGCCACTGATTCATGTGCTTGCCTTATTACACTTTGTTTGACATGTTCTGGGGAACATGATTTTATGAACTGTCATTGTTTAAGAACCTATCACAGGACTTTCCACAAAGTCAGCACTGGATGTTTATTGGATGTGTGAGTGGATTGATACATCAAGAACTGAGCATCACGTGGTACTCACTCCCTATCTGGGCTCTGAGGCTCTGTACATAATGACCTTGCCAGCCTTCAGACCGTTGCCGGCCAGCTCTGTTTTGTGTTTGGGCGATGCTGTCTGGTCACTACTGAGTACTTGACAGATACCATCTGGCGTTTAATCACCTGTGACCTAAAAGCGTCCTCTTTAAGCTCCCCCTTTGTTTCTTGTCTCTGATGGCCTCTGTCCCTGATGAAATTCTACTTACACATCTACATCCACATCATTACAATTTTAATACCATTTCAAACATTTTTAATACCGTTTCCAACATTTTTTGAATCTCAACTTCTGCTTCTTCACTCTGAATACTTGAGAGTCTTAGACTAGAGATTTTTTTTCTATTTCAGAACTAAGCCTTCTTTGTGTCCTTTTATATCTGAAAGTTAATTTTTCTTGATTAATTTCCTTTATCTCTATATCAAGCTTAATGTTTAGGCATCCTTTGTGTTATACTGGCACTCTGGAAAGGGGTTTCTGGGTCGTTCTTGATAATAGATACTATCAAGCTGAGCTAGCCATGATTTTCCCCATCCCTGCCTAAAGCTCCACTTTAGAGTGTCCCAAACCCTCCATTTCTTAGGCTTGTTCTAGTGTACATACAGTTCAGAATTACAGGAAAGGAGCTAAAGAAAAAACTAATGAGAATATTAATGGCCAAAAAGAGAAAATGAAGGTGCTAATATCAAAGGGGAAGCTAAAGCATAATTCTAGATAGTAAATTTTAGAAAATAATTTTGATAAAAATATTGGGTGCTTTTGTTACATGGATAATTAGAAGACTATGTATGGAGATGGGAAACAACTTGCCATCCTCTACTTTGCTTACAGCATTCTTTAGGTATAATAGGAGGAAGGATTTTGTCATAAAAAAGAAAACTGAGAAGACTGAAATGTTAATGGGGAATGATTTTGAAATATTATTATTATTTCATCAGAAAATAAAAATCATTTGAAGTTCAAAAATGGAGGAATTGGTCCATATTACATCACACAGCATAAATGTGTACTTGATCAATATCAATACTCACAATCATAAATACTGATTATATCACACATAATGCATAATGTATAGTTGACCAAAATTCATCATCATAAACTACAGATTATGTCACACTGCATAAATGTGTGGTGATCAGCTCTCACCACAATAAAGTATTGAAGATAAGTAATTGCAACATTTATGTACCAAGAGAAGCAGGACATATTATAACAATCATCAAAAACTTATGGATTCAAATATACTTCTTCATCCTAATTAAGGAAATAATCAAAAAAATTTTCAATTAAAAAGGTAAAACAGAAGTGGGAGAAGGAACGGGATCTGGGAGGAGTTGAGAAATGAGATATGGTAAACATGATTAAGATATGATTTAATAAAAATACTATAAAAATAAATGCAAAACTCAATTGAAAATGAAATCCATTTGATTCTTGAATTGATACATCCCTGATCTTGAAGTCAATGACTCAACATTTTCTGTGTGTTATATTGAAGAACAACATTCAGTTTTACAGTTTCCACTGTGGGTATTATACTGGGAACATTTCATTCATATTCATAGAAGAACTTAAAAATGTAAGTTCACAGCTACAATACTCTTTTCATTCCTTTGGGGGCATTATATTACCTAACTGCCCTCAGACCATATTACCAAAACATTAAAATGAAGCATAATATTAATTAAAATACTGATAATAAAACAAATAATGCATTTGCAGATTTTTGAATGAGAGAATAATGCCTGGAAAACTTCTATTGTCCATGGGTCAAATACTTATATTTTCACTACATGGTAAACCAACTACATATTGCAATTCAACCTCCATAAATCAAAATTAATGAATGCATTTATACTACAATCCCACTACCAATAAAAGCAATAAAGTCCTATACTTGTATACAACCCTGCAGTATATAAAATCCATTAGAACTAGCACTATTTTTATAATGACCCGTATAACATCACAACTGTGTAGAAAATACACTGTACATACTTTAGAACTAGATAAACTCATTTATAGCTAAGTTAATCTACATGTACCAAGTCAGAATGAACATCAGTAAATAAAGAATTGGTAATTTGAAAGAAACTAAATTCTCTATCTGTTACTGTATTTTTAGCAGTACTAAAATAGAACTGTGCATAAATATAATCTAAAGACATAAGCAGGCTTTCAGAATGTTATATCTTGGTATGACCCAGATATTAATTTCAAAGCAATCGTCATAGATATTGTTATATGTTATCACAGGATAAAAATCTGGTTCCAGGGTAGTGAGGCCAAGTGAGCAGGTAGCTGTCCTTTACAGAGTGTATTTACAAGTCTCTTTCTCAGTTGTCAGGTTGAATACAAACAACATTTGTAAACTGTTGTACTGATATAGAGTAACCCTATATTGTCATACATTATCAGCTTGGGTGTTGTTGCCATGCACATGTTAGATAAAAGATTAATATGCTTCAGTAAATCTCAATTTCAAAGAGCCTTTACTTGGATCCTTAGGAAGTTTAGTGTACCTATCATTTTAGATATACACAATTAAGACAAATAGTTATATAAAAATCTTAAACTAGAATCAAACTGTAATATTACTGTTAGGCACTTCAGAAAAATTTATATACATACTCCAGGAGAAAATGCAAACTGTCCATATTTATATAAATTTCTACTGCTTAATGTCATTGTTTATTTTTGCCCTTTATAAAAATGTTCTTTTATAATAGGAATGTTAATGATTGTTATGGTCATTTGTCAATATTTTGTATTTTTATTTTAAAGATGTTGACCATATTTTACATGAGCTCTTTTCCTATAGAAATGTAAACAAACCTCTACCCCTTTTTTAGGACTAAAAAATAAAGCAAGTACAATTCCACCACTGTCCAACTTGAAGAAACCAATGTGTTTGTTGCATTTACTTACAGATCATGGGCTAGAAGTTATGTACTTCAGCACGGATGACCATGAAGTAGCCAAAGATTCTCACTTCAACATAGATGAGAATTTCCCTATAACTGTAGAGATGGAGTCCTCCCTTCTATTAAACTCCCATAGTCTATAAACCATAGAAACTCCTCAAGAACCTAGAGGCCATGTGCAATTAGGGCAGAAGTTTACAGGTATCTTGAAGGAAGTGACTGAGATGAGGTGAGATGAGGTCCAATGACCCTTTTCCTTAATCTTTCTTTTATAGAGGAACTTTAACGGCCAAGAGGAGAGATCCTGAGGGTCTCTTGTTATAGTGAGAGGATTACAGCACAGAGCAGTGCTGGGGGATAGTACTTATAAATATGAATATTTGAGTCATTCATTATTCACATTCCATGTTTGGAAGTCTATAGTATGATCTAGTAGTTCCATTTCCAGGAGTACATCTAAACCACTAAAGGCTTGCTCCTTATCACATCAGCTTCTGTCTAGAGATTTTTATTACTTCAGAAAGTGACCAAGCTAACATACAGTTTATCATGTTGAAGTTTGCTTATGAGTTTTGAGCTGTCTTTAAGAATAAAAATCTGTGAAGATCATTGCTTTAGGTTAAAAAGCAAAAAAAAAAAAGTCATAAAGCACATTAAAAGCTGAACTGCTTACAGATGTTCAGTGTGTTTATTCATTAAAGCCTTCTTGCCAATTCCTTAAGATAATGGAGCACACAGGAAAATAAAATCACATAAAATTTTGTATAACTATAGATTTAATAAAGAAACTTCAAATATAAGATTCAATTGTATTGCTGCTTAAAATAGTTTTACCAGGCAAAAAGCAATATAATAGAATGTTTCTCATTTTAATTATAAGTTGCATTTTTAGTAAAGTACTGTATATCCAAATATAGTGAGTCAAATACACTTGTACATATGAACTAGGTTATAGTGTAGGTAGGATTAGATTCATCACCAAGATAAAACTGGCTGTATTTTTATAGCACTGATCAGAAGTGTGATGCCTAACCATCTGTCAGTTATATTGGTCATTTTATACATGTAAATCATCAAATCCATTCCAAAATAAGAGATCTTTTCCATCACCAAAAATGTGGAAAAATAAAATCAATAACTAAAAGCATACATGAAAGGACTACTAAAACTTTACAGAATAAACATAAATTCTACTCAAATATTTCTAGAAAGAAAAACAAGAAATTCCTTCTTAACACATTCTATGAGGCTAGAATTATACTATTACCAAAATCAAAGACATCTCAAAAAGAAAAGTATAGATGAATATTTCTTATGAATGTGAGGCAAACATGCTCTACTAAAATAACAGAAAACAAAATAAAACTTAAATGCAATAAAAATATTAAGAATATTGGGAAACCAAAAGCAACAAGGCACTATTATATATCACTGCTAAGAAAAACTTATCCAAAGATTAGGTTGTGGAACTAAAAGAAATTAGTTAACATACTTTAGAACAAAGGGGAAAGAGAAAAACACATCACGACCATCCTGGCAGAAGTGGAATGAGAAATAACGAACCTACTCAACACACATCTGTGATGAGAACAGTCTACTCATGAGAGACACAACAGGCTTCACATGTGAGTCAGGCAGCAAGAGGAAACGACTCACGTCTTCACTGCTACTGGTAAGTATCAAAATCAATGTCCTATTCATAGCAATTAGTTTTAAAAACAAAGGCACCCAAATTGGAGAGTAAGCACAAACATCTCTATTTCAAGATGATGAAACAGTTTATGTAGACAAAAATAAAGAATTCACCATACCAGTTGAGCTATTAACATTTTCAGCAAATTTGCAGGGCATAAGATTATCGTACAAAACCTGATTATTTCTATACAACAGTGACCAGTCCAAGAATGAAATCCCCAAAATTCCACATACAACATTCAAATGAAAAGAAAAACGCACATGAAAAACCTAACTAAGGATGGGAAGTGTATGTATGATTAGAATTATAAAGATTACTGAAAGAAATGAGAGACACAAATAAATGGCAAGACATGAATTGAAAGTCTTAGTGGCATTAGAGTTATACTCTACAAAGTAATCTGCTGATTGACTGTTCCTCCCGGAAATCATAATGGCCCTTCTTAGAGACATAGAAACATGACCCAGCAATCAAAGCTAGTATGAATTTCCAAAATGATTTAAAAACAGTAAAATATTTAAATCCCTAGAGAAAAGAGTCAAAAGTTTTACAAATCTTCTATGTATACGGATGTGTGAAGTATTCTTATGCACATTTTTATATTTTAATATCAAATGTGTTAACATTTGCATGTCAGTTTTTCTTGACCTTGCTGGGTTTTGGAGCTAACTCCATATAGCATTATTTTCAAATCTGTTTCTTTCTTAAATATCACTTTTATACATTTTGTTTAATATCTAGTTGTTCATAAGTATTAGTTTTAACATGTTATTTCGAGATAATATTAAAATGGGAATATATGACCATCTTTATCTTTCTGTTAAATACTGTCTACCCAAGTACCAGAAAATATTGCTCATTTATTTTCTTACTTATGATGTGTCAAATATTCATGAATGACTTACTGATCTAATAACAATTTCCTCACATACTATAGATAGGGGGAAAGTTACACACAATGCCAGTTTTATGGTCAAAATCTTGAACATCTTGTTTTTAAACACCAAGACCCTCCATTATTCAATTATACAAAACTTATGTAAATTACAGATGTGCAAGGCTTTTTGAAATTGGATTATCGTGTATTTTTGAAGTAATCTAATAGGTACCTTTTTAGCAAAAGAGGGTAGAGTGAATCATTAATTTATACACATTTTTGAACTGAGGAAGGTAACTTCCAATTTTGGGCAGAATATTAGGTTCAATATGACTGTGCCCTTTCACTGACTCTATCCTAGTCTTTGACAATCCTTGACAAATTTACTGGGAAGAAAAAAAATGACTAAAAGTAAGGCTTACCTTTCACATTTCCATAGTACAGAGTAACATCACAAATACATGTCTAGGCTTAGGGAATAAATTCCTTCTTGCTTCATCCTCTGAAATGATTTTCCATGGACTTGATGCTAACAATCTATTATGAAGTGCTTTCAGTTTTACTGAAGAAAGATGTTAGTTAATTAATGACAATGCTAATAAACATAATCTATAGCAAGTCATTATACATTTATTGGCTCATTGCATTGAGGATATTTTCTGGTATTGTGAGGTTATTTATTTGGATGAACAATCCACAAAACAAAACATATTGCAAATATTCTGCACCATATTTTCAGAAATTGCTAGGTTGGAGGCTGAAATTAAATAAATAACCGACATGAAAATATTTCACCTATGAAACACATTTCTCTTCATAGGCTGAAAAAAATAAAATAGTAAGCTTAATGCTAAGTTATTTTTGGTTGTGATTTTTAAATGTGAATTTTTTGAGACTTCTCATTTTAATAATAGTATAATGGCCTCAAAGAATACAATTCTTATCAAAGGATATATTAGTTTTCAAAGGAAAATCTGAGATGAGCCAATGAAACATTAGAATTTTAAATGTCAAGAAAAGGTAAGAATGAAAGCTAATGGCAAAACAAAATATCCTAAATTTTTGGAATGATTGGGTGCATTGTGGATCACAAATTATTGCACTTTAATTTTTAAATGAGTTTAGACATTTGTGAAATTTAAGCCCCAGGGCCAATGATTTGTGTGGCAGTATGTTATAAAAGGAACAAAGCTTTCACATGCAAATTCCAGCTTCTGTTGTATCAGCCCAGGTAACCTTGCAAACAACCTTCATGCACACACTGTACGCTGACTGATGGCTCCCATATGGGCCCATTCTTCCTTTCCCCTTCCCAATCAAGTTGACAGCAATTCTCAGTTCATTTTCTAAACGGACTGATAAAAGCTACGCTAAGCCTGTACCTGTTATTAACCTCCCTTGCACTATTATTACTCATATTTTTTCCTCTGAGATAAGCAGCTAAATGCAGAAGCTGATCTTTGCACATGGTGGGCTGTTACCCCCCAGGAAGAATTGCAAATGTCAACCTATTATTGGGTCATTAGTGTCAGGTCATGATATTTCCGAATTTGATGCTTTTAACCTTTGCCGACATTAACCCATATGCAATATACTTTTGAAAACTTTATTTATCCTTGGTAACAGTAGATTCATGCCCCAGGAATATTGTCCCGTGATATTGGGCATATGCATTTCTCAAGGATCATTAAGTATATTTATATAACTACCTCTTCAACCTTGTTTGGACTACCATCTATTACCTGAGATAATGCAAAGTTATGGATGAGAAATGTGCTTCATGTTACTGACAGAAGAAATAAGGAAGAAAACGCCAGTGGTATCTTTTAGTGTAGAATCATTTCCTAATATAGACTTACTGTTTAGATTAGGTTCGCATGGATGGTATTATCCTACTTTATCCATTTGTCACTGAAAGTCAAACTGATTCCTGTTACAAACCCTATGAAGGCTATTTTATTGCAGAATGCATATTTGCTATAAACCATTAAAGTCATATTTGATGACATTGAAGAGAATCTGTAGTGATATCATATAAATAAGGGATTTTGCACGTTTCTCTAGGCCTCTTTATATTACTGAAATAAATGTAATAATTGCAAAACAGATATCAAATCATGTGGTGGAGGAACTCTTTCTTTGAAATCCCATGTCCACCCTAGGACATGTAATAGTGTACTATTCCATAAATATATATATATATATATATATTTATGTATGCATGTATATAAATTATGTATGTATATATATGTATATATGTATGTGTATTATATGTTTTATGTTACAAATTATATATATAAATAAGATTCAAATTCACCACAAAGAATTAAGATATATGCATATTTTAAATAAAATTATTTGAAGCACAGATTTGATGATTTAGTTTACGCTAACATTTTTTTATTTTTCCTGCATCCCTCCTTTCTCTTTTAATCACTCATGTTTTGTTAAACTGTTTTTAAAACCTAATAAGTGGAAGAACACATATAAGAAAGATAATTTCATCACAGGGGAAACCATAATAAGGTAAATCATATTTATTTACTCTCATGCTCATAAAGGGAATTTTCTATCAGTTTCCTGAAGGGGCTCTGTATGTTATTTATTCATTAGATAACTATTTTATTTGGAAATCTCTCATAAGTTATTATATTTGTATTACACATTTTTATCTAACATAGCAATTTTAATTGTTGGTTTAATTTCTAAATCTACAGAGTTACTTTAGCACAACTTACACGAGATAAGATTCCTGTTATTTTTATAGGCATGTCGGTTTTTGTCATAACACCTTCTTTTCTTTTGTTGCAGTTGTTTTGAGGCAATAATTTCTACTGATTACTTAGTATTTGTCACTAGGCATTAGAATAAACACTTCACACTTTTCTCCCTGTGAAAACTCAGGACATGCTTAGAAGGTATTGTTATCATCCTTGTTTTACAAAGAAAGGCTTGTTGCATGGGGATTTGCTTGTTCAAGAACATATAACTATTGGGAGTTAGAGCTAGACCCTAGACACAGGCTGGCCAGCTATGGAATTGTATCTCAAAACCTATTCGGGTCGAGGTAAAAATCATAACTCCTTGTTTACCTCAGCAGACAGTTGAAAGAAACCCATACTATGACGACATAAGTCTTGGAATGAAAATACTGTGCTAAATAAGACACTCTTACCATCTAGAAAACATTTAAACATTGTTTTAAATTTAAATGAAAGAATATATTATTTCTTAAATAAATCCAAGGACTAAATAACAAAGCTTTATTTGTGCTAGACTGCTTTACTTCCACACACTTCACAGAAACCCCAGGGGTGACAAAGCCTCTCTGAGGTCCCCACCAGCTAAACCTCTGACCTTCTGCCTTCACAATGTTAACATTGCTCTACCCACTCATTTCTGATTCATAATGTGTATTCTTCCCCACAGTGTAGACTGTGTTCTATTCAACTTGGAGCCATGCTATGTCTCTAACACCCTGTTGAGTATGTGAGATTACCTTCCAAAATGTTCTATGGACTCCCAATGGGATCATTTCTAGGAGTGTTTTCTTTTGATTCTCATTGATTTGGCTCCCGTCACTTTACAATATATTCTTTGAATCTGTAGTGTTGGGTTTCAATACTTTTCTTATCTTCCACAAAGAAAGGACTGTAGGGTATTCCCATTTGCCCTTGACATTGATCGGTGTCCAGGCAAGGTCCCATTCCTGGATTCATGCCATCTCATTGAACAGCTGGGCAGCATTGCCCATTGCCAACCCTCCATAGAGTCTCAGTTCTGCATGACGGATAGCTTTTGCTGACCCTGTGTGATCTTCTGACTTTCATTCATAAAGATGGTATAGTGTTACTGTCTTTCCTTTGTAATTTAAATAGGAAGATCAGTTCTAGTTCTTAAATCAAAATGCTACCAGACAGTCAGGGCACAGGCAATGCTCAAGGTACGGCTGTGAGTGTTTTAAATCCTGTGAGTAGTACTCACAAGAACAGTCTGTGTTGTGTGGATGTGATTTCCCATTATCCCATTCCTGGGTGCTGTTTTCTAGTGTTTGGATTCTAAATAAATTTGTGTGTTGTACACATGTGCAGGTGAATGTGCTTGTTGATTCCAGAGGTCAATGTAAAGCCTTTACTTAAACATCCTTGGCATTAATTTGGGGGACAGAGTTTCCTATTGGCCTGGAGCTCACCAATTAAGCTCTTTTGTCTGGTCATCAAGCCTGTGGGATTCTCCTCTGTCTGCCTTCTCAGCACATGGTTATGTGTTCCCTGCCTGGCTTTCTATATGGGTGCTGGAATCAGAACTCAGATCCCTATATCTCCACAACAAGTATTTACTTCCTAAAAGCTCACCAGATCTAGATTCTAAGTGTATTTTGATTAAAATATTTGAGAAGAATTTATTAGAATCAGACAGTCAGCTACATTTTAAACAGTAAGTCTTATACTCAAGTCCTCACTAGTAATTTTATAAAGACTAGCTAGTATAGAGATTTGGGGATTCAGGTGTCTCATCCCTGCCTCCACGAACTGAAGGGAACAAATAGACTTGTCATTCAGGACAAAGAAGTTGTCAAATTACCAACTAATGCCAGGGACTCCAGCAAAGTCAATCAAGGACTGGCTGCTGTCATACCATTAGGAGCTCTGTGTATTTATGTATTTGTGGATATTCTTGTCCTTGATGTTCACTTTTAGTTTATAATGCATTATGATGAAATACCTTTTATGTTCTAAGAAATTGTAACTTTTGCTACAGTTCACAGCCAGAGTTAATATACCTTGAGTTTATTTAAAACTTAGACTGTTTCCTATTATGTATCCATTTATTTGCTTAACCTGCCTTGAAGACAACCATGTTACAACCAACTTAACTTGCCTTAGATTTCCCATGTAATTAGATTTTATAACCTACTAACATATAGAAATAATCTTAAATTATGTACTCTTACATGTTCCTAATCCAGAGTAATGTATGTATGTTTGAATGTGTGTTATGATAATCATTTGCTGAACATAGCCAATAGTGGCTGAAAGAAGTCTTTTAAAACGAATATGTACCATAAATGTCAAACACAACATATGGGTATTGCTTGATAAACAATTTTGTTTGTGACATTGTTTGTTACTTGGTTCACTGGGTCATTTGGAGCCAGTGACTTAATCCTTGGTGTGTTCATTACTTTTCTATTACTTTGATAAGACACCATGACCAAGGCAACTTTAAAAGAGAGTCTTTAATTTGAAGCTTAAATTCAGAGGATTAGAGTCCATGAAAGTGGAGCAAAATATGGTGGCAGGAACAGCTGAGAGTTTACTTGTTGATTCACAATTAGGAAGTAGGCAGACAGACGGACAGATGGACAAATGTATGGACAGACAGATACACACACACACACACACACACAGAGAGAGAGAGAGAGAGAGAGAGAGAGAGAGAGAGAGAGAGAGAGAGAGAGAATAGCATGAGTCTTTTGGAACCCCAAAGCCCACCCTGGGTTATTTACTTCCTCCATCAAGGCCACACCTTTGAATCCTTCCCAAACAGTTCCACCAACTGAGGCCAACTACTCCAATATATGAACCTATGGGAGACCATTCTTGTTCAAACCACCTCACCTTGCAAAAATCCCCTTAAAGATTTTGGTAAAATACTTCCCATTTCTTTCCTGAGTAATACTTTTTTGTGTTGTTTAAAAAAAGAGAGAGCAAAGCTTTTGTTAGAGGCAGACACAGGCACAGGGAAAAATTACCAAGACAGCCTTCAGGCAGGCACAGATTGAGACTCATGTAACAGACAGACAAGGATGATTGAAGATACAGGGCAAATGAAGGAGATAATTCAAATCTGGGCTCCATCTTGGTCAAAGGGTACAGAGGAAAATTGCTTTATTAATTTCTGCTCTTAATGCAACACTGGCACATTTGGGGTGCCATGAGATTGCTATGAATGTGTTCAAACTGATTGTGTTTTGGTATCCTGTGCAAGTACTCCATAATGTGTTAAATCTATGATTACAGACACTGAGGGGGAGGGAAGGGGGAAAGTCTATATAGCAGAAAAGAAATGCTGTCTTAAGAGTCATTCCCTTACAATTTATGAAGTATAGGAATTCTTAAACTCCTTACACTTCACTTTTATTCTTTCCACATCTCTACATTCTGCCTGTCTAGTCCAGATCCTTCAAAAGGACTTTTTAATCTTGGCAGAACATTGTTATGAAATGCATCCTTATTTAATTGGAAATTGCCATCCAAGGATAAAAATTGAGATGTGACCTTATGCCTTGTTGTGTCTTTTACCTAGAGTGTTCTATTTTTCTATCTGTCTCTTTCTCAAACAAACAAACAAACAAACAAACAAAACATATTTTTTCCAGTTGACTTTATATCCATCAATATATATCACCAGTCTCCACACAAAACTGTTTTCTTTGATTCCTGGAAAACACCCTCTAAGGGGAAAAAAAAAAAAAAAAAAAAACCAAGAAATGTACAAGCTGTGAAAGTATGGGCTTAGAAACAGATTTTCTTACCCATCATTACTGCTGAGCAATATTTCTCCTCAAGTGAGAGGTCACTTTGATTTTAAACTCTGCTTAGTTGTGAAGCAAACTGTGACTGTACAACATGTTTTATTTTTCCCAAAAACCTTCAGCTTTGGTGAAGCATGGTGGATGACTTACCTTGACTTCGCTCTCTACACAGTGTTACTTGGGCATTATTCATAGACAAAAGGAAGATCACAGATTTGCTTCACAGTGCAGGATAACCAAGGACTGGGCTCCAAATTGTGTCTGTGGGAGACTGTCAACTCTAGTGCACATCAAATGACAGAATAGTTTCACAATTCCTGGCGATGACCTCAGGTAGCATGCTTGCTTTATGAAATTAAAAGAAAATCTATTTTAAAAAGCATATCTTTTAGCATCCAATAGTGATATATACATATATACATGAATAGAATAATAATGATATTTTTTTTCATTTTACATATGATTAAGTGTTGTATAAAAATCCAGGACTATGTTAGCTTTGCAACTGATAAAATTTTGGAAAACAAACCATTTTGTTTTCCTTTTATGTTTTAAACTAGGAAGTCGGATTTGTGACCTGCGGAGCAGGCTTTAAATGAATGAACTGAGTTTAGAATTTCCAGATGAAGATTTTTAAATGCAAAAACAAGGATCGTTTATCTCTCCTTCCAATTGTTTATTATATTATCTGTGGCATCGACATCTACTGAGGTAGTCAGCCACTGCTAACATTTCTCGCAGATTCAATGAGCCCATATCAACCATTATATATGCTCTGCTTATACACCGTGTGTCCTCAGTATACTCATGTCACTGTAGGTATAGCCCCTGTTTTCCTTAGTGCATGATATGGGACTGAGGACACAGGAAGCCACCAATCTCTGGAATAAAGGATGGGATATAGCAAAAAGGCTGACACAGGAAAACAATTACTATTTTGTAGCTAGAGTTTTTCTCTCCAGGTCCTGCCAAACCCCGGCAGTCCCGTAGCCCACTTATAAAATAAACACACATACTCTTACATTATTTAAACTCCTTGGCCATTAGCTCAGACCTACCATTGTCTAGCTCTTACTCTTCTACTCAGCCCATTTCTATTTATCTATACTTTGCCACATGGCTTGTGGCTTACTAGTACCTTACATCTTCCTTGTCCTGGTGGCGGCTCACAGTGTCCCCCCCCCCCCCCCCCCCGCCTTCCTGTTCTCTCGATTCTCCTCTCTGTTAGTCCCTCCTATACTTCCAGCCTGGCTACTGGCCAATCAGTGTTTTATTTATCAATTAATTATCCACAGCACTATTTTGCATGTTTTAAACTAAAAATGAAAATATTAAGATAATGTTTTACTTTCATCTGATTTCCTTTTAAAGTCTACTATCCACATAGTTATCATAGTACCCTGTGATAAATAAGTAATCATTCCCAGATCTACAATAGTGACTAGTTTCAAAATCCCAGAAGATACCAAATTCTGTCAGTGTTCATGTCCCTTATATAAAGTGGCAACAGTTTAACATGTGACCTATACACATCCTCTTAAAATATAACTCATCTCTAGATGGTTTTTAGTAACTAATATAAAGCAAATATTTAAATGAATGAACTGAGTAAATAACTAATAAATGCAAATGTCATGTAGATAGTTGTTTTGACATATTATTTAGGAAGTGATAACAAGCAAATATTTCTATGTTCAATATGTATGCGTTTTTGGAATCCTTTTGATCCATAGTTGGTTGAATCTACACATACAGAATTTACAGCTGTGGAGTCCTGGTTAGACACGACAGCAGAAAGATAATGAAGGTTATCACAGACACAGTGTATTATTGCTTAGGCAACTTAGAAAAGATCTGAAGAAAATATGGCATCTCCAGTGTTTTGAGAACAAAAATTGATATTAAGGCAATAGTTATTGAAAGCATCTAGAACAAAAAAAAATGTGTTTGGACACAAAGACGTAAAGCTTTTAGGCAACAAAAGACTCTTAGTAGCCACTGAGCCTAAAGTGCAGATGTAAACTAGATACCAAAAGGCCATCAAATTACAGGCTATGAAGAGCCCTTCAAATCCTGCTAAGGCATTTTCTTTTGAGTGATGATGGAAAATTCTTTTCCTACAGAACCAGACTGTAAATATTTTAATAAGGTCTCCATATACTCAACTGTTGTCCAAACAGCCTAGCAATGAATGTTAATGCAGTGTGAGCTGTGTGACAGTTGATACTGTCCATTGACTGAATCTAAAACTCACCTGGGAGAAGGGCCTCTGGGTTTCTTTATGGGAGGTTATCCTGATTGCACTAATTGACACAGCAAGACATATTCATCCTGAGCTGAAGAATTCATTAGGCAGAGATTCTGGACTGCATAAGTAGCAAAAGGAGTCTCAACAGTGGCTTGCATTCGCTCTTCTCTTCTGGTCACGGACATAATATGAAAAGCTGCCCCAGAAACATGCTGTCTGCACCTTCCTGCTCTGATGGACTGGATGTAGAACTGTGAGCTAAAGCACATCTTTCCTTACTTAAGTAGATTCTTTCAGAATATTTTATCATAGTGACAGGAAAAAAAAACAAAGACATATGGGTTCTAATAAATCTTTATTTAGCAGAAAACAAATCCAAAAACATAAACCAGCTCAAGGACGCAATTTTGCAAAGCATTTAAAAAATAGCAGCAAAAACTCCCACTTTCAGTGAAATATATAAATTAAAAGATTTATGAAGCTATAAGAGCTCTAATTGTTATAAACGTGAAGACACATTAGAATCTAACTGCTGAAAATAAATACAAAGAAAAAATGGAAAGAAGCTAATGAAAAGGTGATTAAACACATGCAGGAATCGAGCTTGAATGGCTGCAAGCTTCTCACAAGAAATCAAAGATTCAAGCAGATAATGGAAGAATAATTGAAAGCTTTGAGAGGAAATAACTATTCATTATGATTTCCATACTTAAGATAGTCTTTAGACATGAAGATGAATTTACTTTAGGACAACTAAAGGAGCTTGTTTTATTATTTCTTTCTTAAGAGACCCCAAAGGAACTTCTTCAGTGAAAGGAACACCAATTAAAGGCCCCTGAGGATCCCAGGGAGCAAATAGCAAAAGTGAGAAAACCACTAAAGAGGAGCAGAAAGGGAAATACCTTAGGAACTAAAACTCATTTTTGTGCAAGTGTGGTATCCATGGCAAGTGTATCATGGAGGAGATACAAGGAAAGGAAACTGAGAAATCATCAGAGTAAGTGATAAACATACAAATTACACATACACTGTGCAAATACCTTGTACTTTAAATGTCCCCCAAGGCCCATGTGGTAAGAATTTCATTGTCAGCCTGGGATGCTGTTGGAGCATGATAGACCTTAGGAGTCCCAGGTGGAGCACAGCACTGGAATCACTGGCATGCCCTGCAAGGGAATGTTGAAATCCTGCCCTGCACCGTCTCTAGGTTGAGCAACTTTGCTCCACTGTGGGTTAGTTGTAACATTCGTTTCTCCACATCACCACAGACTAACAACACCTTTGGAACTATGGGCCAAAATAAAACCCCCCTCCCTTCCAGCTGACTGCTTCAGGCATGTTGTCACAGTACTAACTACTGAATACCAGGTTTTTATTCCTGGAATTTAATAAAACCTATCTGAAAGAGATACAGCAAAAATACCACATAGGTTCAAACATTACTATAAAATATTCAAATGCTGCAAGATGAAGAAAAAAAAAGAAGATGAATTAAAAACTCATAGAACTGAACACAGAAATAAACAGATTCGCTTGGATTTGACAACACTATTATAACATACAGACAGACAGGTAGAAGGCTTGAACAACACAGCCATCAAATTAAACCTAATTGATATTTATCATCGGTATACCCCAATTAGCAGAACACACATTTCTACAAGGGCTCTTAGACCCTTCACTAAAAGAGACTCTGAAGCCAGCCATCACACCAATGGAAGGGAGAGTATTGGGTCTTTATTCACTAAGAATTTTGAAAAAAATGTTACTGTTCTTCTCTTCCTCTGAGTATATCAACTGTTTTACTCAATTATTTGTTAACATTCATTTGTACATTTTAATCTCTGAAAATAAATTGAATGCACATGAGTCAGTATGACACTGGGTGATAGTTCCCTTTCCTGTCTAAGTTGGGGGTTATGTGCATTTCATTTTGTGTGTATTTTGCTTCTGTGAATACTTCAACTGCTCTAGAGATTGCATCCATTAGTATTGCAAAGCACTCCTTTCCTCATTTAATGTTGGCCTAAGAGTGAAGTTTCTCAAATTTTCACAATCCTACATTTGTTGCATATTAATGATAGCCATACTTCTGCCAACCTTTTCTTTCTGTATTTAGGTTTTCCATATCTATTAGTAACACCAGTTAATTCTTTTAATTAATTTTATCATTTAGTTCATGAATGGATGTGTGTGTATGGGGGTGTGTAGACACTAGTGGACCAAACAAGGTGCGTGTGTTGAGGTCAGAAGACAATTCTCAAGAGTTGGTTTCCTCCTACCACATTGTGGAATTAAGGTCAGAACTCACTTTCTCAGACAGTGCACAAGTGCCTCTACCCACTGAATGACATTCTCTGGCCCATTCCATTATTTGTTTATTTAAGTTAGCATATAAAGTAACAGGTCTCATTGGTGCATCCCAGTACACAAGTGCCATTATACCTCATTTTTATTAGCTCCTCTCCCGCATTGCCCATTCCCATGCTTCCTTAATTGTCAATTTGTTAACTTGTTTCAAGGTTATTTGTATTCAACATGTTTGTTGTGTGATATTTTGAATGAATTCTGACGACATTCCTGAGACTGCCAATAAAATTTGTTTTGAGTCAGAGGATGGAGCTAGCTACTAGCTGCCCAAATTAACCATAGAGGTTTTAGAAGAGTGACAGACAGATAGATACAGGAAGAGGGGCTTAGAAGGAGTCTCTGCCCATTTTGGATCAAGGTCACTTCTATACCAGTTCTCTGAACATTCAGGTTCTTACCCCTATATCTCACTCCTGAGTTTTATTGATAAAGAATAATTAGATAAACTCTTCACATGTTGGTTGAATTGATTTCCACTGATTTATATAATTACTTATTTTCTTCTTACTCTAAAGCCTTATGTTCAATTTGTATTGATTTTCTTTGTTATCCTCCTCAAGTTCTTGCCCCACCCCACCCCCATAAGATCAAGTTTATAGCTGAAAGCACTTCCTTGATCCTCTTATAATTAATTGACTCTTCTATAAATGTCTATTCTATCCTTTATAAGATAAATGTTTAATGATAGACACAAAGTCCTACATAATTTTCAGCATATACTTTCTTCCCTTTCCCCATTACAATAAGAGGTTTTCATATAAATTAGAACTTTGAATATATTTTCCATTCAGAGCTCAACATTAACAAAAGTAGAGGATCACAATATTTATAAAATGTTCTCTTCTTGAGCATAGAGAATAAGAGATTGCAATTAATTGTATTACCTTCTAAAATTATGTCAAAACTATGTATGTGTTAGCATAAATAGTTAAAAAAAGATGAAATTATGCTAAACCAAGAATGCATGAGAGAAGCAGACTTGGGATTGATGTGAGTGGATTGGAGGCAGAGTGGATGGAAGGGGAGAGATGATGCAATTATATTTCGAGGTAATAAATATGAGGTTGAACAGCCATCCAATTTGTTTTTCCACTTATACTTCAATTGTGTCTTTTTTAATTAATCAACATGATATCCAGGTATTGTATTTTAGAGTATTTTGTTGTGTTTCACTTAATAAGAAAAATGAAAGTGCACACATAACATATATATCTAGTACAACAATAAGGTAAAAAAATAGAGAAAGCTGAAAACGGATTTTAACCTCACACAATCCTCAGTACAAAATGCCTCAAAATGCTGGTTAAACTCTAGATTTTATTCTAAGAACAGTATTATCAATACTGTGTTTCACATAATTCAGAGCTCTCACATGTCACTATTCTAAAAAGTAGGTTGTTTTCTCATTGTTAAAATGCATGGAAAGTTTATGTGTATATTGACTAAACAGAACAAGCTCTAGTCACATGTCAGTGAATCAGAAGAAAAGCACTTCGTAAGTCAATGAAAGAGAATCATGAATAGTCTTCTATAGAGCATCCAGTCATTTGAAAGTGGACAGCGACTTCATGTTTTGCTTTAAAGGAACTCAATTTAATAGTTATTTACTATAACTATACTTCATATTGCGACATAATAGAATTAAATATTTATTTAATTTATAATTAAAATTATTTTTTAGAAAATATTTTTCTTTGCAGACAGAGTTTTTCTCTATTTTTTAAAGGCATGATTTCACTTTATTGATATTTATGTGTGTGTATCCATGTATGTGTTGGCCACATTAGTGCAGTGACTATGGAGGCCAGCAGGGGCTTTCCAGTCCTCAGGCCATTGTGGGTGCTGGGAACCAAACTAAGGTGATTTGCAAGATCAATTAGCACTCTCAAGTGCTGAGTCACTTCTCATGGCCTTTCCACAGTTCTTGAAATTAACAAAGAATCTTCAGATACACCAACAGCTGAGCCACAGCTAATGCAGATATTTTTCAGTTTGTTCTCTGTTTATATTGTTTTTCTCTGTATTTTCTTTAAAGAATGACTCACTTTTTAAAGAAAGATAAACTAATATTTTTAATTTTGAAATGGAAATAAAATTTAATAAATACTAATAGTCATATCCTTGTATTCAAGATATTTATGAGTACATATCAAAACATGATCTCTGACCTAGGATTGTATGAGGCAACTCATTATAGTTCAAATACTCTAAAACATTATTGCCTTATTTTTGAGAACATTCTTAAAGGAGAAGCAGTCTGGTGTACAAACCAATGCCTACTATTCTGAATTGTTAGTATATAATCTAGTTGTGTAATTACTACCAATGTCATTACCTAGATTTTCCCACATGAATCCTGAGGAATTATTTTTCTATTATATACAAATGATCATTTCAGGTATTCATCATATTGTTGACATATGTGAATAGTATTATATTGTAAAATAAGGCTTTTTTTTAGACTCAACTTTGCTAAACCATAGAACAAGAAATCAAGAGGCCTTAGTCAGTATTTTCCTTTAGTCTCTGAATTATTCCTGATCACCAAGGCAGATACTGAACTCTGATATATTCTCCATTAAATATTTGTTAATAATTTTAATGCCTAATAAAATAATATAATATTTGTTAGCTGTGAATAAGCTGTGAATATGTATTGCTCTGATTTGTTGATAAATATGATTGGTTGATAAATAAAACTGCATTGGCCTTTGGCAGGGTAGGATAAGGTAAGCCAGTACATTCAAACTAAAGATGAGAAGAAGAAGTGTGGAGTCTGGAGGAGATGCCAGCCCACCACTAAAGGAGCAACAAGATGCCAGTAGACCAGTAACACCATGGCAGTGTGGCAACATATAGATTAATAGAAATGGGTTGAGCTAAGTTATAAGAGCTAGCTAGCAAGAAGCCTGACCCTTAGGCCATATACTTCATAAATAATATGAGCCTCTGTGTCTTTCCTTGGGACCAAGCAGCTGCGGGATGCCGGGAGAAGAGATGCATCCCAACTGTGGGGCAAGGCAGGACCGGAGAAACTTCTGGCTACAGCATATGGTCACAATTTCAACAACTGATCAATATGTGTCTTGTTCTATGTGTGTTTCTGCTTATAGAGGTTGCATTTAGTAGACATTACTTGTTCATTCAAATAAGACTGAATTCATGACCACCTATGCTATTATTCAAACACTGAACGAATTTCATCATACATACTCATTTTCATCAAAAGGTCCATCAAAGGCTTGTTCAGAGAAATACTAGGCAGAGTTTCATTATTTAACTTGGTTTTCATTTAAACATAAAAATGACCAAACAAAGCTATAAAGTATGTCACACTGAAAACTACGAAGAACCTTTATAGATATGACAGATGGAAATGAAAGGAAATAAATGTAATGATCATAGCATTGAAAATTCGATGTTAAAATGTCAACATTATCAAAATTATTCTATAGAGTCAATGAAATACAAATTGAATTTCTAATAAGTTTTCTTATTATAGAATTTGAGACAATCCCAAAACATATGTAGAATTATAAAGTCCCTAACCATGTCAGAGAATCATGGAAAAATAATAACAAAACTATTAGTGGGTCATAATCTCATACTTTTCAATTTAAGAATTATATAAAACTTCATTAGGACTGTGACTGTGGAAGTCATGAAATATATACAAGTGAATGAATCAGAATCACTTCTACATGATCAATTTTCTTTTGGCAAAAGTGCCTAGATAAATCAATTAGGAAAATAATGTCATCATTTTATAATGAGATTCAGAAACTGGAGAAAGATGGTTCATTAACATATGGAATTTTGAAAAGTTAACCTTAATTATAATCTAAAGTAGAAAATAACAAAGTGATTAGTACCTAGGTATAGCTTGTAGGATAACAGCTGGACAAACCCACTATTACTCATATTGCAGCTCATAAAAGCTACCAGCTGTTTCTAAGATCCCTGCTTTGAATGGCACCATCAGAGCCCAGTGTGGACAGCTGTCAAGCCAGTTGACAATTTTCATGAACACAGAATCAAATTATTTACTACTCTTGAATTTACAATGATTTCTGAGTAGAAAACAGTGGTTAAGAAAGATCAGCTATTTTAAATTCAGAAAGAAAACAGGTTTAATGGACTCTTAATCTGCTACAAATATGGAATTTACCTCTGATTCATGATCATTGACATTTTTTCATTTTTATAAAGTCTTTCAATGGTATATATAAGAACTTTAAATAAGCAATATTGTAGCTTTTTCCAGCTCTAAAGTGTAAGCTCTCAGAGTTAAAATTATGACTTCCAAATTTATTATTAATGGTTATCTACTAAGTCTACAGGTCCAAAGCATCACTGTCTATAATGAACTGAAAATACCTGAAATTTAAAACAAAAGTTAATTAAGGGTATATTCTAGTACTTGTGCCTTTAACATCATACCATTAAGTAGTAATTGGATAAAGATTAAAAATAGCTTTAAATGAGCCTGCTTCATTCAAAATCTTATTACTTACATTATTATGGAAAGTATTTGTTAAATGAAAACAAAATGATGTGTATATTTTATATGAATATAAAAAATGTAATATATATGAATATTCATTATTTTCTGTAGAATATATGCATATGCATTCATATGTTTGAAGGTGTAATTGTTCTGTGAGGTAAAACTGAGTCATCAATACTTTCAAGTAGCCCTTTGCTGTCCAATACAGTCTCACTAGGGCCATTACAGTATACATTGAGAAAAAGTAGGACCTATATGACCTATGGTCTAGTTTGTCTCAGCCATCTTCAATATCTTTACATATATAAAACAAATTTGTTAAAAATATTATCATCAGATAAATTATTTTTAAAAAAATGGAAAAAGAAAGGAAAACAAGAAAAAGCCCTGACATGACATTATGAGACAAGGAATCTCCAAAAATGCAATTAGTTTGTTTTCTGTTGGCCATCTACTGCTGGGAATGCAGCCTATTCTTAAGAGTGATTTGTTTCCCCAGTGCGACTCCTTTAAGGAAAAAAAAAAAAACAAATTTTAATTTGTAAGGGGTTATCAATTGGAGATTAGGAGTGAGGGTTTGTTCCATCTCCTTTCACCTCTGGGACCCGATCTGGTGCAGACCCATGCAGATTCTGTGCATGCTGCCTCAGTCTCTGCTAGTTCATATGTCCTTCGGTCCTATTGTGCTTAGACTTGTTTCCTTCGTGACCTCCTTCTCCTCTGGCTCATACACTCTCTCTATCTCCAGGTCTGTAAGATTCCCAGAGTCTTGAGGGGAGGAATTTGATGTAGACATCCCATTCAGGACTGAGTGTTCCAAGGTCTCTGATTCTCTGCATATTGTTTGGCTGTCGGTCTTTTGATTTGCTCCTATCTGCTGTAGGAAGAATCTTCTTTGATGGTGGCTGAGCAAGGTGCTTGTTGCTCGAAATCTAAATGTTCTTATATAATAAAAACCTGAAGCCAGATATTGGGGTAAATGCTGGAAGATCAGAGAAAACCAGACACAGCCACTTCTCATCTTGCCATTTCCTCAGCAGATCCTGTCTCCACAAATCCTCAGACTGAAAGCCTCTGAGTCCTCTGCCAAAAGGGTGCTAGTTCTTGTCTCCTAGCACCTTATATACCTTTCTCCATCCAGCCATTTCACTCCTTTCCTAGTACTGGGATTAAAGGCATGTGTGCTTCCCAAAAACTGGTAGCAAAGGCATAAAATCTCAAGTGCTGGGATTAAAGGAATGTGACTCCCAAGTACTGGGATTAAAGGTGTGTGCCACTACTGCTCTGTTTCTTTCCTAAACTGAATCAATCTCATGTAGTCCAGGGTAGCTTTAAACTCACAGAGATGCAGATGGATCTCTGCCTCCAGAGTGCTAGGATTAAAGTTGTGTGCCACCACTGCCTGTCCTTTATCTTTAATCTAATGGCTGTCTCTGTCTTCTGATCCTCAGGCAAGCTTTATTTGATACACAATATGTCACCACAGTGCTGATGTCTGAGTATAGCAGAGTGTCATTAGGAGTCATTTTAATGTTATGTTCCTTTAGTAGACCAGCACTATCTGATTTTACCTTTGGTCCCTGGCATATCTAGTCTCAGATTCTTGATCACCCAAGGAGTGTTGGGTAAGGGCTCCATTCCATGGAATTGGCCTTAAGAAAAATCAGATGTTGGTTGGTTATTCCCACAAGTTTTATACCATTAATCACCCTATCATATCTTTCAGGCACCACACCATTGCAGATCAAAAGGTTTATAGCTGGGTTTTTGTTTCACTTTCTCCTCTGGTAGCCTGCAGAATATATTCTAGCACCAAGAATGCTACTGTGTAGGCATAAAGTCTCTATGTAGGCATCAGTTTTCCTTCTCCTTTTTCAATGATTTATGCAGGTGTTGCCTTCAGCAACAGAACCTTACCTCCAGTTTGTGGAGAGCAAACAAGGTTCTTTGCAACAGCCTCTGCTGTTTGAAGTTTCCCATGGAACTCCTTTGGCCCACAATTCAATTAGATGTAACCCAGTCCAGGTACTGGAAGTTCCATTTGGTGACAAGAGATGGCAAGTGGGAAAGTGGCCAACTTACCAGGGGCTACACTCTCAGAGAACACTGTTGTCCCCTGTCCTAGTGGCTGACAATTCCCAAAAGATCACAGCAAGTGTTAAACTCCCTCTCTCCTAGCTGATATTTGATCTGGCTTGGGATTGCACAAGTTTTCGACATGCTGTGAGTTCTTATATGTAGAGGTTCTGCTGTGTCTATAAAATAACATTTTTGTATAATCATCTACCACCTCTGGCTTTTTCAGTCTTTTCCCTGCCTCTTCCACAGTGATCTCTGAACCCTGGAATCAGGAGTATGGAACACATGCTCCTTTTAGGGTTAAGCATTCTGCCTTCTCTTATTTTCTGTACCTTGTCTAGTTGTCCTCAATGTGTTTTTCACCATCCCCTTCAAAGAGAAGCTTCTCAGATGAGGGTTGAGAGAGGTATTGACCTATGGTTATAACAAGTCATTGGGAGGATATTTAATACTGTGTAAGCAAGACAATAGTAGGTTCTCCTTTGGGACCATGACCTATCTAACCACGGGTTCTTAGCCTGATAATGGTGCCCATTATGGGTGTCATCCTGTGAAACAAGACTTAAATCCAATGTGGTTGATTACCCCCATGATGATTGTGCTATTGTTGTACCAGTGGGCAAGTCTTTCCAGGCCAGTTATTATTGTAGTGAGTAGATTTCACAGCTGGGTGTGACTGATAAGTAGGAGAAGCTTCATCCCTACTGACCATCTTTCATAGTGCTGGAAGGTGCTATGCAAGCTACCAGAGAAGAAAACTAATCACAGATAAACTAGACATATTTACAACAAGTAAAAAGTCTCTTTTTATTGTCCTTCTCTTTGTAGAAATCCACTGTAGGTTGTTATTATTTTCTCCTTAGATATTTGGAAACAATTGAGCCCCAGTACTCTCTCAGCATTTTAATGTGTTGAATCTAGGTATAGATAAATTTCAATAACAAAATTTGAGCTATTCAAGTATAACATTTTATTATATTCATGCTATTCATGCTATCTTGCATTTTTCTAGGCCTTTGCTCATCAAAATTGTCATGTACATGGTGCTTTCTTGTAGGAACATTAATACTCTCTGATATATAGTATCCCCCCTTTTTGCTTCTGATGGAGATTCTATTCAAAATATTGCCCAGTTTTCTTTTTTTCCTTTTTTGATTAATAAGACCTTCAATAATCCATGGATTGACTTTCAATGAGATGTTTCATTGTTTTTCCTTGACAGTTTCTGTTACTGAGTTCTAGCTTAAATACACTTTGCTCTAAATGATTTAAACCCTCAGAATCCACTAAGGCATTTTTCAGTCTTTTATGTGGTGTATGTGAACACATGTTGGTGGGCTCACACATTTGTATGTGAACTTAATAGGAAAGCTGAAGAATAATGAAAATGTTTACAAAAGAATCAAGTATGAGAGTAACTATCTTTGTAAAAAAATTGTGAAGGACAGAGAATCTTGAGAACTTTACATTGTTTTCACCTATATAGGGAAGGAAGAAAAAGAAACAAACTCACAAAAAATCAGGAAAATCAATAAGTCAAAAGAGGGATGGGAGTGAGTAGAACCTAGATGCTACTACCCTCAGCTCTCAAAGACCACTAGGGATTTGATTTTCTGATTCTACAACTCAATTCCCATCTCACCATTACTTTATAGTTCAAGAAAGACAGAAAACAGAAATGAAATGACCAAAGAATATTATCTTGAAAAAAAAGATCATTCTTTTTCTCTAAATTAAGAATGAGAGAGGAAATATAATACAGAGAAACACTGTGTTGGAGAGATGGAGGGAAAGTAAACATTTGTTCTATGATGCTGATGTTTCATTTCTTCAGAGGAGTGGGAAACATGTCTTCACAGAGATGAAGTCAGGAGGCGTTAGCATGCTCCTGGACTTGAATGTGTGTCCTCTGTGCTGCAAACTGACTTTATTTTGATTGTAGTGTATTTATATTTGAACAATAACCATATGATTAACTTACTTCACATGATACAGAGAGGGTAAAAGTTTGTTTCCTTCGGTGAGCATAGTGAGATAAACCTTTATGCCCAGTATTTGAGAAGCAGTAGCAGGTGGATCTCTATGAATTCAAAGCTAGTATGGTCTACATAGAGAGTTTAAGGCCAGCTAGACCTCCATCCTGAGATCCAGTCTCAAAACAAACAAGAAAAAAAATGTGTATATAAGTCTGATTCCTTCTGTTCACCTCTCTAATACTGTTTGTAGTTATATAACCCTGTATAAAGTAGGAGGTGTCATCTCATAACAGTAATAGGACAGTGGATAATTCAGGATTAAGAGGAGCTGAAGACTTCTACACAGGGCTCATTGTACTCCAAAGAATAAAACAAAAAGCATATTATGAGACAGTAATACCAAAGTGATTCTCAAATCTTTAGTCCAATTTTATTTATATTACTCTGTTAACTTCATTAAATACATATACTCACTATATATATATATACACACACATCTGATGACTTAAAATGTATTAAGGAATCATAAACATACTTGTTACTACCTAAGCTATATTTTATCAGTATCTGCCAATTTTTCCCTTCATATGAACATACTAGAAATGCTCTAGCCTGGGCAGTGGTGGTAAATGCCAACAATCCCAGCACTCTGGATGGAGGCAGAGACAAGCAGATGACAGATTTCTGAGTTTAAGAGTCAACAGAGTGAGTTCTAGGACAGCGAGAACTACCCAGGAAAACCCTGTCTTAAAAAAGCAAACAAACAAACAAACAAAAAAAATTGCTCTGAAAACACATGAGCTAAATTTCATGATATTAATGTTAAATATAAAGATCCCTGCAGTCTTTTTTGACCTCTTGACCCAAACTCCTTCACTCTAAAACAAAGACAGAGAATATATATATCCTTTATTATATCAGGTCTTAACCTAACATTAATATCAATTGAATAAAATCAATTTAAAAACATCCCCTAAATGTCATATTATTCAAATAGTCCATGTTGCCACAAAATGAACTCTCTATTAAGGCAATACAAGTCAAATACAAGTGCCCTGTATTGACATTTTACTGTGCAACATCTCCATTAATAAGATTCAGGCTCCATTTCTAGTTATAATGCACTTGTAAAATGCTAGAAACCACATACAAATCAGATATCACAAAGCATCTCTGAGTTCCATAGCTGCCCAAGGACCGACACAGTGGTGCACTTTCTATTTATTTCCCTTAAAGACAAGCACACATTTTTTCTTTATTTTCTCCCCATTTATGTTTATTATATTAAAGCTATATTTTTTGTAAAGGAAGTACTTGACTGTAAATATTGTATTCATTATAGTCTCAGTGGATATTTTTAATAATATACCAACGTTACAAAACTTACTGTGGGAGCTGGAAGAAGCCTTGAGTGTGTGAATGTTTGAGTGGGTGTTTGTTGTTGATGAGCTTCAGACCCATGGGGAAAAGGCAAACATCACTCCTGGGGATGGCCCAGAAGAATGACAAAGCCTCCCTCTTGTCCACATGTGGAATGTTGACAGTGTGTGCAGAAAATATCCACCATATCTCTTCCCTCTAAGACCGGAAAGCTGTTTTCTTACTGAGATTAGTAAATCTCACCTTGATTCAGCTCTATAGTATGACGCTTTCCTCCTCAGTTCAGCAGTACGCAAGAACCTCACGTCTGTGTCCAGCTGTAGTGAGTAAACATGGTTTTGCTCATTTACAGAAATTTGCTGAGAAGACAGCAAATGAAATATTGTAGCTGGAGAATTTTTCTCCAGCTCCCACCGCCAAGTCCTGCCAGTCCCGGAGCCCACTTACAAAATAAACACACAGACTCTTACGTTATTTAAACTGCTTGACCAATAGCTCAGGCCTGTCATTGTCTAGCTCTTCCTCTTATATTTAGCCCATTTCTATTAATCTTTACTTTGCCACGTGGCTCGTGGCTTACCGGTACTTTACATCTTCCTTGTCCCCCTCTCCTTCCTCCTTTCTCAATTCTCCTGTCTGTTAGTCCCGCCTATACTCCTTGTCTGGCTATTGGCCAATCAGGGTTTATTTACATATAGCGATATCCACAGCAAAATAGTTTCAGAAGAAAAAAACTATGGATAATTCATATCCTGAAAATTACTATAGTAGATAAATAAAGGGAAGTCTCTTGCAGAGAGATGTTTGTTTACTATTGCACACAAGTGACTGTGTGAAATTCTGAATGTTCAACATGTTAGTTTTTAACTGAAAAATACTATGCATTAATATCCACCATTGGAAATCTATGGAATATAGTTTCATATCATTTACTTTCACAAGTTAAATGAACATGAAAATTCTGTTTTTCAAAGTATCATCTGAGTGTGATAATGAACATGATTAACAGTCATTCTATATTAAGTTTGGAAGTGTTATAAAGTAAGAAAATGAGTTCTAGGCCAGCATGAACTACATAGCCCAGGCTGGCCTTGTTCTCCAAGCAATGCCCCTACTTAGTCTTCTGAGTGCCCGGATTATAGGCATGAGCCCCAAGCCCAGCTTTCATGATTTTTTTTTTTTTGTCAAAACAATGGTAGTAGGTTCTTCCTGAGTAGCTATGACCTAAACAGCCATATGATTTACAGTACCAGAAGTGAATTCACTCCTGTGGAAGGAGACTCAAATCCAGTCAGAGAGTTATTGGTTACCCACATAGTAGTTATGTTACACCATATTGGTAAGGACTTTTGTCTTCCAGTGGCCTGCAGAGAACTTAGCAACACTGTGAAGGATACGCAGCAAGGAGATAGCTTGAAGCTCAGGCCCAGTTTGAGTTCTTTGTGCCTTTCAACAGAAGAATGAAGCATCTTTAGCAATGTTTCTACACATCTAGCTCTGAGAGACAACCATAAAGAATAACAAGGGCCAGAACTGTTTGGGGGCCTAGTGGGAGCTATAATTTAAAGCAGATAATGTAATGATTTGATTTAATAATTTAATCTAACTATATATTTTAATATATGTAATATCCTGGGGATATTTTAGTAAAATATATATATATACACATACACATATATATGTATATATGTATATATATATGTATGTATGTATATATATATATATATAATGATACACTTTATTTTATTTTAACTAGTATAACTGCTTCAGGTCCTAAGAACTGGCTTGTTTCCAAATCTCATGGTGTAATAAGACCGGAATGGGAATGAATACTGAGCTTTCCCCATCAAGAAGGCACAATGGGAAGAAAGTGCCGTGGATACTGATCGCTCTGCATGCTGTGAATGCATTGCTCTGATTGTTGATAAATAAAACGCCGATTGGTCAGAAGCCAGGCAGGAAGTATGGTATAAGTGGGACAAGCAGAGGAGAGAATGCTGGGAAGTGGAAGGCTGTCAGGAGACACTGACAGCTGCCGCCGCCATGAGAGGTAAGATGTAAAGTACCAGTAAGCCACAAGCCATGTGGCAACTTATAGATGAATAGAGATAGGTTAATTTAAGATATAAGAACTAGATAACAAGAAGCCTGCCAGAGTCACACAGTTTATAAGTGATATAAGTCTCTGTGTGTTTACTTGGGTCTGCACAGCTGCAGGAGCCAGGTGGTAACAGGAAATCTTCAGCTACAAGAAAGAGAGGAAAGGGCACCAAACTCATGGCATACAACAGTGATTGAATGCACCATATTAATTTTAAGTGGAGAACTGCAGGCAAGTCAGAGGAAGGAAAAGCCACTAGCGGCTTCAGTTTGAGATACAGCCAGGAGAAGAACAGGTGTCAGGCAGAGGACTCACCCCTGAGTAAAAGACTCTCCCTCAAATCTTGCTTGGATGCAAAGGTTCTCTGAGCATCTTGAGAGCCTAGAGAGCTGTGAACCCATGCTGCTGTGAAAGGGTCTCCATGCTGCCACAGGTCTTCATGCCATTCTTTCTAACCAGTTATCAACTGAAAAATGATGCTTGACTCTAAAAAGAATTAAATAAACTGCCTTGTGACATTTCCAAGAAACATCTGAGAAGAGAAAGTCACCTCCATGAGAGTGTTGGTTCTCTGAGAGGTGTCTCTCAGAAGAGTTTCTGGGAAGAGCTGTTGTTATGCTTTTCTGCACCCCAAGTATAGGAGAGGCCAAGCGCGATCTCCCTTGCATCAATTTCAGTTAAATAGACTTCAATTGGATGCTCCATAGGATGAGACACGTATCCTAGCCTTAGTGAAGAGAGAGGATTGGCTTCAATATGGCAATCTAGAGAGGGAGAAATAAGCAATTTAGTTGTTTTGGTTGCAGATTAGAGGTAAGTTGCTATAGCAACAGGTTCAACATACTTTCCCTTTGCTGTGCTGTGGTTTGCAGGACTGCCTCCCATCAGTGAGATTTGGGTACCACAAAAGACAGCACATTCAGGCAAATTACTTTGTATCTTGCCTACTAGGATGCTTAGAGGGGTGATGAAGCCTGAGAAGGCAAAGCTAATGGCGGTCTTCTATCCTATAGGAGGTCAGAGTTGGAAAAGCATAAAAATAAGGGAAAATGCTTTCCCCAAGTCAAAGAAGCTCCATGGGAGGTCCTTGAACTAATGTAGTCTGGTGAGGCCACAGTATCCTGTCTTTTATTGTTTTTGTTTGTTTGTCTCTGTGTGTGTATAAGTGTTTGTCTGCATGTAAGTATGTAAAACATATGTGTGTCTGCACTGAGACGAGATGGGGGTGTCAGAGCCTCTGAAGTTGGAGTTACAGACTGTTGTGAGCCACCATGCAGTGCTGGAAACTGAATCCAGGTTCTCTTCAAGAGCAGCAAGTTCTCTCTGAGCCATCATTTGCCAACCCCACAAGTTCCTCTTCAGGGAATAGCTCACCTGCAAGCATCTGCCGGCACAGCCACATTTTAATAAGGTAGGTAAGCACATTAGGTGTCCCCCTTCCTCCTTCCTCCCTCTCCATGTTATTCTCTCTCCCCCCTCTCTGTCCTTACTTCCTCCCTGTATCCCTCCCTTCTCCCCATCTCACTAATTCTAGAACAGTGGTTACTAAGATGAAAAATAATACATATGGATAATTCAAGGAAAGAAGGAAAAGGTGAGCAAAAACTAGTCTAAGCATTCAAATTCGAATCTGCTTTCCATTGGTCTGTACTGAAGGTTTTTTACAATCCAGGAGTGAGTAGAAAATGAACAGCACTCTGGCAGTTTTCAGTCAAGAACAGGAAATAACCTTCTTCCACAGACCATATTTTAAAGGAATGGTAGGAGAGTCTATTCTATTGTATTAAATTGAGTCTCTTTTCTATTATGTTCCATGCATCTTGTTTGTTGAAAATAACATGGGTTTTTCAATTGCCCCTAGAGTCCACCCAGTAACAACAGAAGGAAAGAGGAGAATAAAATGAATACACACGGATAAACCTTATCTTGAAAAAAAAAACTTAGAAACTAAACATAAATGAGGAAATGAATTACTAATGTAAATTGTCTGACCAACAGAGAAACAGAAGTAGAGAAGGAAATTGGTTAAATTTTAGCTAGAAATGCCATACGCTGTATATAAACAAGGTGGTCTTATAACATCATAATTACTGGAGACAAATTGCCCAAATAACATTTAAGAATATAGTAACCTAATACTCCTAGAACATTAAAAGAACATGTTAACCTCGGTTCCCTCATGGAGCACTTAAATTTTTACTCATTTAATGGGCAAAAATTAGAACTTCGATTTTAATGGCCTATAAGCCACAAAAAATGAATTCATGTGCTATGTGTGTATGTTAGAAAATTTTAAGATTTATCAATTATAATGAACAAGGTTTAAGATTAAATCCATGGTATCAATTCCACTTGTCTATCACTTCAATACATTAGGAGTTAGAGAAATAGATCTGCAAGCTGCTTTTCCTATGACTTCCCAGAAGTAAAACAACAACAAAAAATTAATTGTGTTTTGATTTCTTACTGATTTAATAGATAAACAAGAAGCTAATAATATTCATTTTCAACAAGTTGAAACACTGGAAAATATTAAAACAGATAAAATATCTGAAAAGTTTTATAAAATAGTAGTGATTATTTCTAGTATCCTCAGTGTGGTTTGTTAGACCCACAAAAGAAGCAGGCCTCTTGCTAGATTTTATTGGGGGAGGGTATATTTATTTACTTTCATTTCTATCAATGCTTATGTACATAGCTATGAGTGTTCACATGGGTTTAGGTATACGTGTAAGTGTGTTTGCAATATGTGTGGAGGTGTGGAGGTCCAAGAATGATGTCAAGAGTCTTCTGCTTCTCCACCTGTTGAAGCAGGGTCTCTGGCTTACGTGAGGCTTGCTAGTTCTACCGGCCCAGCCAGCCAGCTAGTGCTGAGATCTCTCTCTTACCTCTGTTGTTCCAGAGCTGGAGTGAAGGGCAGGCCCTTGTGCCCACTTGGCTTTTACTGGGTTCTGGGAGTCTGCACCCCCTTCTTTATACTTGCACTGAAATGCTTTATACACTCAGCCATTTCCAGTTTCATGGTATTTTTCTGCACAAGTTCAAGTATGACCGAAAGCCTTGGCTTTATCAATGCTGGAATAGTTGTGACCCAATGCTACTGAGAATATAGCCCAACTCCCAAAAGGCCTGTGCCCATAAATGGAATCTTCCTGTAAGTGGAATCTTCTCTTCCCTCAAAAATATTATGAGAAGCCTCATCATTTGTGTTAAAAAGTAACATATTTCCCTTTTTTTCTCTCAGATTATATTGTCTTAATGTTTTCATTTAAATACTTAAATAATTAATGAGTCAGCAATGTAATTATTATAAATTTTGAAAAAAAATTAAAGTAAACCTTTTATTTATCTTTTACCTAAAGCCTTTTACTGTTTCTGAGTAATTTGGTTTAATTACATTAAAAAGCAAATTTGCTCCATTCACAAGCTCTACAACTCAAAGGATGCTTATTAAAATACCCTATTAGGAAACTTCCCCACTAGTTTATATAAATATCATAACTACACATGAAATGCAGAAGTTTATATAAGTTCATGTATATAGTAGGATTGTCACACATATATTTCAATATTTAAATATAAACAAAAATTTTAAATCTTTGTAATTATTATTTTAGTAAAATTATTATGCGCTAATTATACTCAAAGGGAGGAAGAGGAGGGGGAGTTAAAGTTCAGAGAGAGTTAGTAGTAGGGGCCTTAGAGGAATTCATGGTTGGATTTGGGAGTGTTGGGTGGCTGCATTTGATCTATATACATTGTATTCACGTATGAAAGTACAAAAGAATAGAAATTAACTAGATTTGAACCACCACAACATTTGGCTTTGTAAATTAACCAACCATATTTTTGTCTTATTCCCTTGATATATGATGGAGGTCTGTTTTTACAGAGGCCTCATAAAGACTAGAGATGGTAGGATGTGCTGTTCCAATAAGATTCTTGTCACAAATGCAAGGACATTCAAACTTCAACACAACACACTATCTTTGAATATCTACCACGTGCTAAGACTTTTACTACAGACATAATATATTTACTGACATTCCAAACTGAAAGGTCCTAAAACTAAGTCTTCTTTAAGAAATAACAGAATTTTGAGTACAGGAATTGTAGCACCTTAGGGAAAGTAAAACCTAGCATATTTATATCACTACTATTGGACTTGCTGGAGACAGTAACTGATTCAAAATACTAAATGTAAATTATTTGTACTCTAAGTGATTTTTGAAGTCAAGTAATAATGTTATGTAGGTAAATCAGCATGCAGGCCTTGGTTCTTCTAAAAACTCAACAGTTACTTTTTCAAGTTAGCAAAGCAGTGGCAATCCTTGAAATAGACCTGGAGACAACATAAAGAGATGGTGAACAAAGGCAGAAAACCATGAAAAAATGAAAGAAACAAAATATTGCCTGTTTTAAACACCAGGAACCTTGAGAGCCAGCTGTATTGTGGTTGAAGTTTATCTCTACACTAATGTTCAGAAATCCACCAAACATCAAACTGGATCCAGACAAAGGATCTCATGGCAGAAACATCTGTCTGAGCACCTAGTTCATTTCTTAATGTACTACATAGCTATCAGGATATTTGAGTCCCCACATCCTCAATAAAACACTGACATTTTTAGTTTTTAAATACTGAAAGGTGCATGATAAACCAATATAAAACCCATTTTCAATTTTTAAAGTATGTATGTTTAAATATGTAAACTTGTGGGAAGCAAAGTTACCCCCAAAACAACCTGGAGAAATTGATTATTGGGTTGAATGTTTGTCATACAAGTTCACTGACTTGAAATAGCATAGTTTTTAAACTACAAAGAATACATTATTAGCTGTTGTTCACATACAAAGTGTGTTTAACACTTGGAATACCTGTGTTATTGAGAATAGGACGGGGTGTTTTTCTCTTCTCACAGCTATATTTATAATATTTTCTTTTCTTACTCAGTATCCTGGAATACAGTGTCTTCCCCATTTGTCAGCACAGTTGTTTCCTTTTCTGGCCAAGTAGCTGAGAAACTAGCTGGAAAGTTTACATGAATTTATACAGACTCCAAAATCACTGAAATTGCTGAATTCATGTTATGATCCCAAGGTTCTTCATAGATGACTCAAGGCTTTGGGGTTGTCGATTAGGTTCTGCATATTTACATATCAGTGTTTCTATAACCCAGAGATTCATGTATGCCTACGCACCTCTCGGTATCCTACTGGTACAGTAGCTTGGCTAATTTTCCTTCTAGCTGTCCGCTTAGGAAGGCCAGTGCATATGGATTACATAGATTCGATACCAGACTGTTGGATTTCCTCTTGTTTCAGCCAATGGGGAAGTCCAGGTTGTACATGAAGGACAGGAGCAGCTCAACAGTCCCGCCTTCGCTTTCTTCGCTCCCTTCTTGTGGCACTACCTTGGACTGGTGGGAGCTTGACTCCTCTCTGAGATGCACATCCATGGAAAACTACTCCATCTCTTACTCTCCTCCTCCATGTACGCATTCGGGGGACTACTACTTGCTCTGGGTACCCTTTGTACCTTACACAGCATTTACACTCTAACAGTCGTTCTGCAAACGAAGCCTTTTGAACTCCATCACTTTCCTGTGAGAGCCCTTATACAATAGTTTCAATGTTGATCTTCCTAAAATTAAACTCATTTATCTCTCCCCAATATTTCCCCCTTTTCACTTTCTAAGTGATGTTAATAACATAGTAATAATTTCTAGCCAATGTAACAGAGTTTCACAATAAATCCAATAAGATTAATAGTTTACATAGAATACTTATTTAAGAAATCTCTTTCTTATATATTATTTCTTCTAATTTCACAAATACCTATGCTCTTCATCACTACTTCTGTAGTACACAAGAGATCTGCCTTCCAGGACGATGCCCAGAGTCACCCTGAATGCTACCTTTTCATTGGTACATTTGGTCTCATCCATATACATGTAACTTCCTTTACTTATATACTCAACCGCTAATTTATTTTCATTCTATTTCTATTGTGCTTCCTATAGTGTCTCTTTATTTTCTGTCTCCCATTATTTCTACCCACATGACTGTTAAAAACCTATATAGATTTCCCATCATACAATTCCAATGTTCCTCTCCCATGCCTGTGTAGCAGCAGTAAAAAAAATATTTTAAAAAAAAATTCACAAGGTTTTCATGTTATTTCCAAGGTCCAAACCCTGCAAGGACTTCTACTCATGGGTTAATAATTATCAGTCTATGATCTATCTATTCTCACTATTTACATTTTCACTACTTTCAGACAAATTAAACTACCTGGCTTCACCTATTCATTTTACTTATATTGCTTGCTGTACTGGAGAAAAAAAAATCTCCCTTTCTTAAAAACTGACAGAAAACTCCAATTGAAAAGGCCCAGTGAAATTTCACTATAGGTTTCCTCAGGCAGGACGAAATTGCTGGATTCTCTGACGCCCCAGGGCATTTCCAGACCCTCCCATTCCTCTGATCACATCTCACTTTTAAGAAATGCTAGTTATCTGGGGAAATAGCTTCTGTCTTTCTTGTATGTTAGAACCTGAAGCTAAATGGTATTTAGTAAATACTAAATCTTGATTGACTGAAAGAATTAGGCTGCAAAAACTAAAAGGAGGTATTGTTTTAGAAATGTCAACTGAATGATTTATTAATTTTTTTATATTTTAAAATCACTGATTTTGTCCTGAACATTGCCAAATCCTGTTTGCAATTCTTTTTTTTACAAATATTCAAGATTGTTAGCATCCTTTTAGTGTTAGCAGTAAAAATAAAATCTAGAATTCTTTTTACAGAATGATAATTGTTCCCTAGGCAATGATGGAACTGCAGATTTCTTCATGTGTATGTTACTTTACTGGATTATTGGTACCTAAAAAGCAGAGCCCTCATCTAGCAGTCTCGTCAGATGTAATTAAGTTAAAAGATGAAAAACATGACCAAGTATTTTGTCTCCTTGTTTACTCATGCTATGTAAACCATTTTCAGTACCTGTTACATTTGGAAAATGTCATTATAACAATTGAAGGAGCATTATTCTTAGATGTTTGTATTTATTACTTTCAATGATAGTTGAATTACCTATAGTTTATTAAACATAAGCTTATTAGAAATATCCACATCATACTTTATCTAAACATACACTTCTTATCCCTGCAAATTAATACTAACATAACCTTCAATTGCAGAAGTAAAGGACTGGATATATACCTAGAAGTAATATAGTTGCCAAGCATGTGCAAGGTCTTGCTTGAGTTTCCGCCTATGCTAGGAAACAATGACAAAAGTACTTATCCCCAAGTTTCATAAAAATGCGTATCACAGAGTCTGGCTGTGGTGCTAAAGCTTTCCCAGACAGAGTGCAACCTCAGCTCATAGTTGGTTCATATTTCAAGTTTCTTCTGTTTCATTTTTTCTTAGCTAATGTATTTCTAGATAAGATATAACATTAAAGAATATAACCACATTAGATGTAATATTTTACTTTTGATTGCATAAACTCAGTTTGAGATAATTACATTAGAGGGTGGGATGCTGTCTTTACTTCAGACTACATTTACCTTTGCTCTGCTTTATTGACTAGTACTGTGCTATAGACAAGAGCCAGCTTCCTTTGGCTCATAAATGCTTTAGAAATGAGTTGTGATAAGTATGCCTACTTAGAGCTCTGAATGGTCACTTAAGAGCCAGTAGTTAAATGTATTTTTGTTAATTATATTTTCTATGTTGTAAGGTTTATTGCAAAATCATAGGGCTATGTAAATTCTAACTCAATTCTCAAAATAACTCAGAAATAACATAATATACAGGAAAATATGAAAAGAAATAACAGTCCATCCATTTTCACAAATGTCACATTAACAAAGCTATTTACTAAGGAAAACACAAAACTTCTTAACAACAAAAATAAAGTTTTATAAAGTAAGAAATAAAGATAGACCATATGTGTATGTACTTAAATGTATGTGTGTATGTATGAAGATGTCCTCCATCTTACTATCGGATAAGGTCCTAATACTTGTCTTAAGCAGAAAGTAATGTAGTTGGAAATGTATCTAACACACATTATCTATGCCAAAGTTTAGCCCAGACTATCTTAAAATCCTCAGTAGATTGTATGGTATCAGTCATGTCCCCTTCTGATTGACTCTGTGCTGTGAAGCCATGGCTCAGTGTGACTGTCCAATATCATCAGAGACAAACTGTACTTTACTACCTGAGAAAAAGATCAACATTCAAATCAATATTTCTAAAGGATGTGTATGATTTCCATAGCGTTGCAAAGTGAAGATCTTAAGTTAGGGTTGACATTGCAAGTCCAGAGATGGTGGGGGATCTTTGGAACCTGCCATACGATGCTGGTGGGGAATATAAACAAGTAACAGAAATTCCTTTTTCTATATCTGTTGTTGGATCCTAGTGGCTCCCTCGGGGAAGGGGGTGAGAAGACAGGACATCAATGGCACAGACACTGGGAGTCAGTTGAAGGCAAATAACGTACTCATTTATTCAATAGCAGTGAAGGCCTTACATACCCTCCTCCCACCACCCACTTTACATGGTCATCACTCATTGGCTGGGCACAATCAGGAACTCTGCCATTGATCAGGAACTCTGACATTAATCAGGATTTCTGACAGCAACAAGAAACTTTGACAGCCCCTGTTGCTAGGCCTTCATGCAGATCTAGATTGACTCATAAAGAAGTGCATTATGTGCATGCCTTGGCAACTGGTCTGAGCTAATTTCCTCAATCCTATGGGCCTGTCCTACTACATATAGCCAACTGATCACAAAACTAATTTTAAACTATGTGAAAATTAAACCCACTTAAAATTAGAATTCTATTTTATTTCACCCAGGGGTTCAATATGCTTCAGATGGAGGGAGGGCCTGGAGGTACATGTAGTCAAGTTGCAGACTCCCTCTGTTGTTGTTTTATCATTCTGGAATTAAACTGAGAGATCTATGCATAGAAAGCAAACACTCCACAGCTGAGCTATGGACTCAGTTCTCTATGTGCATTCTTTTCAGTTGTTTGTTTGCTTTTAGGAAGATGTCCCAGGCTAGCCTCAAACTCCTTGGTTCAAACAGTCCTCCTGTCTCAAGCCCCCTAGTCTGAAACTACAAGCATATGATATCATCATGCTTGACTCCAATGTTCATTCTTACACATGAACCAACTAAAGATACTTTTCACAATAATTTTATTCTGAATTTTTCTCTACATTTTTTTGTTCTGTTGGTTGATTTTGTAGGGCCAGGGATCAAATCCAGTGTTTCTCACATAGATAAATGTTCTGCAACTGAGCCTCATCCAAGCTTTACTTTGCTTTCTTTTATGATTATGAATCAAACTGGAATGACAAAGACCATCATACATACTGTACAGTTATAGGGCAACTTTCCTGCATGTGATACAAAGACTATGTGTGAATGAAAACTGTCCATGAAGGTTTTGCTCTATGTGTCTTAGGAGTTTCATAAAAATCTATCTTTACTCGTCCCATATCACTGTCACATTACTTAAATGGAAACATTGTCATTAAAAATCATTCATATACTAGTTACTTGCATTATTTTCTTCTAATTACTTTAAAAGGAGAAGTTTGTAGACTAAGCTCAGGGACACCAGTCCATTCCAATGGTCACATAAGGAGGAAATTGGCATGAACGACTCTAAAGTATAGCATTTCTCCATGTCAATTCCATGGTGCAAACAAAGGATGGTCCATAAAAATTTACTTTATTGACAACCTCCATGAATCCCAGGAGCTTCCCGGACATATGCAGTGGTCAATGGGCCAGGGAGGGCTACAGCTGTAGGTATTCACGTGTAACCTTTGAGCATTGCATCCCCCATAACAATTAATTTCAATATAAGATCATAGAATGTTTAGAGGGAAAAATTGCCCAGTTGATTATTTTAAGCTGATAATGATAAAGTGTTTTCTTGCTTTAACAGTCCAAAGAAGAAAGCTGTAATCTACCAAAAGATGAAACAAACAAATAACAAAATAAATCTTTTAGTACAAAGAATCTTTACTAAAATTCTAACTGTCAAGAGGACGTCATGGCAACCTCTGATGAAATGCCAGCTGGCCAATCAAATGTGGATTTATTTTTATTTTAGGTTCAGAATTGAACTTTTTCAGAGAATAGTATTGAATTTTTATTGTAGAAATGAGTTTCAACCAGAAAGCCTCACCAATCAGCTAGAGATTATTTCAAGGAGGCGAAGGCACTTCACAGTTGATAAGGCTGAGCTATTGAGGGCAGAGAGAGCATATACCACCTGTGTCAAAAAACGAAGTCCTATAAAATATTATAGGTCTTCTTTTCCAATTTTAACTCTTTTATTAATTCACATTGACAGATGTGCCAATTCATGAATTATTATGCTCAATGAGAAATAAACAGAAGGCGTTCATGTTTCCTACATTTCTTCAGGCCCCAAAGATGTAACTAAAACAGGAAATACTCCACCATAGCAGACTTAAGTTCCATTAACAAGAGACAGAATTCAAATGGTATAAACAATTACTAAATTTTAAAATATTGTAGATTCCACTATGGCTTAAGAAATAAAATTTCTAAGTCCCACGGGAACATCTCAAAAGTTGTAAGGAGAAAGGAAACCTTCCTTATTGCAATCTGTAAGTTCAATGGGAGGGAGGAAAATCTTAGTGTACTGTGCCTAATACCTTCATTACATGTTCTTAAGTCTCCTGGTAGAAGTTTAAAAGAAATATTATCCGAGTTATCAGTAGCACTTCTTGAATATTACTGAATGCAAGAAATATTTGATGAAATGGAGAAAATGATTTCCCAAGTCAGTTTTACCAGAAGGGATTGATACTTTAATACTGGAAGGAGATCAACATATAAAGAAATAAAAATCTTTGGTAATTTCCAGTACTTCTGTCTATGGTTAAAATAATGTAATCAGTGCCACAGAAATTTGGGTAATAAATGTGGAGTGGAGAGATACAGATGGGAGAGATCTCAGAACTACCTGCAGGACACCCACATACTCCTCGAGCACTGCTATACTTTTCCAGAGCCTGCTACCAAAGCACTCTAGGATAAAGGAAGCAAATCTGCAGAGGCACCAATGATCTGATCATACTTCTAAATATATGAAGAAAGTTTATGTAGCCCAAAATAATAAGAAGAGCTGATTTTATAAGATTAAGTCAGAAAGCTCTGCAGAAACATATTATAAGCCTTCTCATAAATCTTGCTAATTGATTCAGGGTTTATTCTGATTTTAAAACACAGTCATTTGTGCATCTAACGTAGCAAAGCAACCAAAGCTGATATGTTTTCTTTAAAAGAACATATTCAAACTCTTACTGTAGCCCAAATGACAAATGATGGCCGCCGCGTGAGCTGTGATGTGGAATGGGCTTCAGGGCCAGCATGCTAACTGCAGTGGTGCTTTGATGATGATTCATGCAGCTTGAGACTCAGCCCAAGAGGGAAGGGATTATGAAAGACCTCCAGTTCTATTCAAGGACCCCAACTCATCTTCTCTGTTGTAGAGTGCTATGTCTCGAGGCATATTTAACTTTGTAACTATCATTGTCTGGAACTATTGGTTCATTGTGCATGTCTGTCTCCCTGCATCAGAGTACAGGGGCATGAGTTTGGAATTTGCCTGTCATTTTCACCATTATATCTATAGTATACAACACTTCTTGGCACATAACAGGAACCCTTTAAACAAACAAGAGATAATAAATTAAGAAATACAGTTTCTAACCAGTGAAAAATATTTCACATCTGGGGATCCCTAGACCAACTGATACCTTTATTATAAGTCTTTTAGATAAATTATGTAATTATTTTTTACCTCTTGAGTTTTGCTCTCTCTGTTCAATTACTCTGACTCCCTTTAAAAGCCCTAAATAGAGCTCCATTTAGATATGAATCTTTGAATTCGATAAATTATAGATCAAACTATTTTAAAAAATTCAATAGTATGTCAACTATTTACTTAGCACAGTAAGCGCTTGAAGCATCTACAGATGTTGATGTCAGTGGAATAAGGTCTTAGAACTCACCACTCATGAACATAAAAGAGAAAATAATTATAGGTTTTAGTTTCCTAAATATTTCAGTATGTTTTAATACTCTGAATCACAAAATGAAAAATGTATACAGATTTCTATGTGTTTACATATAAAATTATATGAAATAATAGTGATTAAATTATTAATATAACAGTCATATTACTAATAGCTGTGTCCAGTGTCATACTTATTATCTCATCCTTTGAACATTAAACAGTCATCATGGAAGACTATCAAAGGTATATTTATTGCTACATATAAGTTAAACTAAGCGCCGGGTGGTGGTGGCGCACGCCTTTAATCCCAGCACTCCGGGAGGCAGAGGCCGGCGGATCTCTGTGAGTTCAAGGCCAGCCTGGGCTACCAAGTGAGTTCCAGGAAAGGCGCAAAGCTACACAGAGAAACCCTGTCTCGAAAAACCAAAAAAATAAAAAATAAATAAGTTAAACTAAGTTTTCCTAGTAGAAGAGAAGCAATATAATTGTCTATACTGATGTGATTCACTGGGAAAGACTATCAGTGGTGACTCATCACTCAGTCCTTAGCACTGTAAAGAATTTCATGTGGCATTAGAATGAGTAATTTCCCCTAGACATGATGACTCATGTGAGAGGATTCTGATCAATTACAAAACAACAGCAACCCAGCATTTGTGGGAGTTCACTAAAGACTACTTACTATGTTGAAAGAACCTCTTTGTTAACACCCCCTCTGCTTCCATCTGCTTGCTAATTGGAATATGCATAGAATGCTACCAAACAGGAATTCCTCCACTTAACTTGTATCATGAGGCAACATTAGCCATACATTAATAGGGCAGAACAGAAATTTGGGGAGCAAAATATCATAACTATGCGATGTCATAACTGGTTACATTCCACTTCATTATGTGTGAGATCATTTCAAACATTTTTACCTTTCTGTAACTCATCACTGAAGACTAATAAATTTAATCTTAATTGTTTTTTGAAAGTGAAGAAACGTCCACCATGAGAAACTCCAACATATCTCTAATGCCATGAGTTCTGATGATGAAAGGAAATGCTAGCTCTCAACTCTCTAGTTATTAACTTCTTCTTTTCTTTATGGCTATTTAATCATACATTAATGTGGGATAGAACTGTAGGTTTTCTTGGCTTATTGAAAAATAAACATGATTATATAGAGACTTAAAGTCCATAAGCATTTAACACTTTTCACAATTGTAACACAAAGGTTGATATGCAGAATTAAATTTTTCTTAAATTGCTACTGATTTAGTTGCTAAATGATTAGATGCATTTCTGGTTAAATTTTAAAATATTTAAATAATTAATTTATATATTTATAAAGGTGATCTCATTAATTGTTTGATATTCCTATTTCCTTTTAAGTCTATATAAAATAAAATGCAGTCAAAAATCAGAAAGTCTAAATCTACATATAACTAATATCTATAAAGTAGTATATCTATTTGTATATTATGTATATGTTGTATTCTTTGTTTCAAGAATAATTAATATACTCAAATCCAAGAGGCAAAGCTAAAGTCATGAATTACTATTTATTGAGTTCTGTGATGCAAAGTCCAGCATGTATAATGACTTGACCTCTGTCAGAACAGATACTTATAACACAATGGAATGGAATAACCTAGTATGAATTGTGTGGGTGATTCTCTAAAAATAAGAATAAGAGAATATACGAGAGGTAGAATGAATTTGGTTGTCATCAGACAAAAACTAAATTCATCTATGTCTTGAATGGAGAGGATTCATCAAGATGGCATGGGCTGCAGGTGTGAATGAATGGAAAATTGAGCCAAAAGGCATACTTGAATATAGGTGAGGAAGGAAAAACACCATAGGACACAAGACAGAACACCCCTCTACAGTATTTCCCCAATAGAAAACCTTAGCCTAACACTGACAGTGAAGTCTCTGATGACTTCATGACTGGAGTTGGGAATTTGTAGGTGTTTTGCATTTTAGTGTGGTGCCTACAGAGGCAGGAAGAAGGCACTAGATCCCCAGGATCTGTAGTTACAGATAGTTGTGAGCTGTCCAATTAGAACTCAGGTCCTCTGCAAGAGTTGTATGTGTTCTTAACCACTGAGCAACTTCCCCAGCTCCTTAGCAGGGGAATTTTAAGGGCCCTCTCATTGTATACTATCTCCTTTTTGTATTCTCAAATACAGACCTTCAATGCCACCCATAAGCAGGACTTTCTGATGCTTTCATATGGGACTGCAATTTAATGATGCTATGCCACATTATAAAAATATTTGTCTATGACAAAGAACTATGGAGGTGAGAGAGAATGAGCTTTAGACTTGGAAAGCCATTTTTTGTTTAAACTGTGTCCTGCTTTGCATCCTATGCTGGCCTGAAAATACCCATTTTCCTGCCTCATGGCTCAGGTGCTATGATTCCCTCCACATATCTCTATACACAGAAGGCATTACCATACTTTAAGAATTTAATTATTTTAACTTGTGCTTTAAATCTGATGCCAATTTTGAACAGATTTACTTTATTTTTGTATGTGTTGCATAAACATTCCTTTTTTTAAAGACAGGGAAAATGACCTGCCATATGCTACTTCAAAGCCAGGCAGACTTTGCTTTTATTAGTTTGTTACATTCTTTCTAAGGGGGACCTGGAAAATTCTGAAAATCCAATTACAACAGTCAGCCAAAAGCAGTTTTTAGATTAGTGGGTTTTACATATCCCAGCTATGGTCATTTTGTATAGACAGTGGCATGTTGTAGCTGTTTCTCTTTACCAAAATTAGCAATACTGAATTGGAATAAGCAATGGCAGTGTGGGTCACAGACACTCCTTCTGATGAGCCTTCCCACAGAATAGTCTGGGCCTTTGAGTGATTACCCTATGTCCAAATGCCTCTAAACATGCACCCCTTCTATATACCTAAGGTAAGAGAAGATTATGACACGGTGTAAATATCACTGTCCTCTTGAGACCTCTATACACCACCTTCAGTGACAGCTGTCAGCTGCAGTCGTCATTATAAGTTGTCATTAGTGGTAGCTTATTCAAACCAATCTTCATTTATTTGAAGACTAATATTAAAATGGACATATGGCAGTTACTCATGTAATAGACAAACTCTGCCTAAAACCATAACTACACATTTAAAAACATAATCAAACACACAAAGAACTATCTAAGGGGGTTGTAGAGAAAGAAAGGTGCTTAAATTGTTGTCTTAATTACTCACTCAATATTTGGTTAAACACATATCACTAAACTACTATAATGTGTTTATCCAGCTAAACCACAGTTTATGATTACCACTTACTAGAATTAAAAGCAGTACATATTCCTTCAAATGAATGCAGAGATATTTACTACACCTTGATTTTTGTTACTGTATATTTGTAACCTAGTTATTGATCTCTGTTGTAAAGTATGCAGTTACATAAAGTACAATTTTGTTAACTAAACCATATTTATCATGTATGACAGCTACCAAGAGATTCACTCTACTGAAACTAAGGGAGATGGATGGATAATGTTTCCACTACATAAAGTTTGTACATCTGTATTTAATTCCGGTACTTAGAAAATATTTTGTTCATCTACACTGAGATGTTGACAGAACAGAACTAATTAAATAACATAGGTTTGAACTTCTTGCTTTACTCTGCACTCTCTACTTATCCTCCTTTCTACAGCCTGATGCTGCCTGGAAAACTCAAAAGTGTTGCATTCTCGTTATGATCACACTTCTTAAAATGTCTTTCTAGTTGCCTATTATGTACTAAGACTTTGCCTCACCATGCTCTCCACGTTAATCTACAGGAAATGAAATGTAGCAATTGATTAACATCAGACAACAGATAAAAATGTTCTATGTCATCTTTGACTTTTGCTTCTATGAACCAAGCCAGGTATTTCACAAAAGAAACATCACAGAAGAAATTTAAAAACAATTCTGCCGTGTGGTTTGAGATTCTCAACAGATATTCCACCTGGTTACTCAGTGCCCTTTGCATGTTTCTCTGTAATATCACTTTAAAACAAATATGTATTTATCAAGATTTAACCATCTCCTGAAACACTTATCAACTTTATAAACTACACTGTCACCATTCTCCAGTATATAGAAGACTGGATCAGGCATCCCCACCATTCTCCAGTATATAGAACACTGGATCAGGCATCCCCACCATTCTCCAGTATGTAGAAGACTGGATCAGGCATCCCCACCATTCTCCAGTATATAGAAGACTGGATCAGGCCTCCCCACCATTCTCCAGTATATAGAAGACTGGATCAGGCATCCCCACCATTCTCCAGTATGTAGAAGACTGGATCAGGCATCCCCACCATTCTCCAATATATAGAACACTGGATCAGGCATCCCCACCATTCTCCAGTATATAGAAGACTGGATCAGGCATCCCCACCATTCTCCAGTATGTAGAAGACTGGATCAGGCATCCCCACCATTCTCCAATATATAGAAGACTGGATCAGGCATCCCCACCATTCTCCAGTATATAGAAGACTGGATCAGGCATCCCCACCATTCTCCAGTATATAGAAGACTAGATCAGGCATCCCCACCATTCTCCAGTATATAGAAGACTGGATCAGGCATCCCCACCATTCTCCAGTATATAGAAGACTGGATCAGGCATCCCCACCATTCTCCAATATATAGAACACTGGATCAGGCATCCGCAACCGCTTTCATCAACATAGTTTACCTAACTGAAGTGCCGCCTCATCACACAGGGCACAGACACTATCTTATATAAACTACATGTTAAGATCTCCCTCTGGTGTATAGCTTAATCGTGTGAAAGTTTATAGTGACATATTTATATAATCTTCTATAAGTATTCCTTAAGTAGGAAGAGTATTGTAACCACTGTTGCAGATAAGAAAACTGAGTCTCAGCACATTAAACAATTTAATCAATTTGCTTATTAAAGCTTATTGAAAGAATGGAAAGCAGCCTGTTCGATTCCAGAGGCCTCAGCTTTAGCTCCCATGCTCAGTGCTTGCTGTCAGATTTCCTTTGAGAGTCTCAACTTCCACATATGGTTTTATGGCTAATTACCAAGACTGTAAACCTGGTTTTCAGCAGGTCATCTCAACTCTGCAGGTTCTTGTAGTTGGTTGTTGTGTAGCAATCTCCTCTGAGATAAACCCTCCTTTTAAGGGGAGCTTGGTAAGACACAGTGTGCTGCACATGGAGGTGAAACGTCCTATCCTTCTGTGAATCTTATTAATCTCAGAAAGTAAAAACTCAAGAGCTTCAGGAAGTCCTTTACACTGAGCAAATGCAGGAGTCTCCTTTCTCTCCAAGTGAATATAAATAAGCTGCAAAAACTCCTGATGTGCTCAGAGTAGCCAACCTGGCTGAAAGAGAAAGAGTCCAGCTGGGCTTCCTAGCAGATTTTCAGCCTACTAGAACCACCCTAAAAGGACACTCTCCAACATGTTGAACTGCCTGTAGGTTGAGCAGTACAATTCAGGCTTCCAAATTTCATGAGCCATCATCACTCATGGTGAGGTCTCCTTTTGGTGATGCAGCTGTCATTTCTGCCCTTGTAAGCAGCACCTCTCCCATATTCCTAGAAGTAACCCCAATAAAAACCATTGGTAAGACTGGTGGTATCTGTAGTTTGTTCCTTATCTATAGTAATAGATGTCTGTTCACATCTCCCTAGGAATGCTGGCACATAATACCAGTCTACAAGAGCCTTCATTTTTAAAGTGGGGTATAGTGGTGCATACTTTAATCCCTGTACTTGGGAGACAGAGGGAGGCAGATCTCAGTGAGTTTTAATGCCAGCTTGGTCTAGATAATGAGTTCCAGGATAGCTAGAGCTACATAGAGAGACCTTGTCTTAGAAAAGAAGAAGATGAGCAGGAAGAGGGGGAGGAGGAGGAGTAGAGGGAAAAGGAGGGGGAGGACAAGGAGGAGGAGGAAGAAGAAGAAGAAGAAGAAGAAGAAGAAGAAGAAGAAGAAGAAGAAGAAGAAGAAGAAGAAGAAGATGAAGAAGAAGAAGAAGAAGAAGAAGAAGAAGAAGAAGAAGAAGAAGAAGAAGAAGAAGAAGAAGAAGAAGAAGAAGAAGAAGAAGGGAGAAGGAAGAAGGAAAAGCAGCTACAACCAGTCAGGGCAAAGTTCTTTACATTATTTTTCAAGCTCCAGAACTTCATTTTATGGTTCATCAATCAATAAAGGCAGCCTACCATGTCCTCTCATTGATTTCTCTTGTGTCTGTATCACACCTTCTAGGCTTGAGATCTTCATATAACCTGTCAGAAGGTAATGCACATACCAAATTCAGGCAATAAACATCAGATGGCAAGCTTATAAATGCTGCTTCTTTGTTATCCCTATTTGATGAGTAACTATAGCATTTTGCAAAACTAAGAAATATCAACAAAAATGGCAAATATTTACTATACATACTGTAATTACATGTAGGAAGGTGAAACAAAAGTGTTTTTTTTTTTTTTTTTTGCCTAATAACAGTAGTATATTTTCCACACTAAATCATCTCCTAGCTTAAATGACATAGATCTTAAGTAATTTTGAATTGCTTCTCATGGACTAATTATATTATAATATCTGCATATATTATAAGCAGTATGTGCTTCATAGATTATAATACATTAAATATTAATTAAGTATTGTATGTATTGTTGTAGTTCCTAGATTCTTCAAGTAATTTATTTCAAGACTCCCTTCCCACTTCCTTGACGCTATGAAAATCTGTAGATGTTCATGTTTCTTATATAAAACCCTATAATGTTTGCATAAAAGCTATATATATAGACTCCCATATACTTTAAAAAACTTTACTTATAATACTCACCACAGTGTGAATGTTTTAATATAAAGTTTATTCTGTACTGGTTAGGGAAAATGATAAGAAACATATGAACATGTTAAACATAGAAAAAATTTCTTCAAATGTTATCATTCTCTGCTTGTTTGTACCCATAAATACAAAACTATTAAACATAAATATATGACTACAAAGCTAGCACTAAAGAAGAATTGTATGTTAGCATCAACAAATACAGAGTGTGGAAACATATGCTTGACTGGCAGGTCATATACAACTGAGTGCTCAGACTTAAACAAGACATTTAACTGATCTAAGTCTTAATTCCCTCCTGTTACCCATAGCCCTGTCTCTTTTTAATAGGTTCTCTGGGGGAAATTTGAAGCAAACATACATATATGAATATAAAAATATGTATACAGACCAGTGTCTGGGTAACTGCAAAGTATTTGACATTTAGATATCTATAGCAACTTTTGTAGTGGTCTTCATTTTATTTCCCTTAGAATTATTGGATTATAAAGAATGTCTTATAAAGAATGCCATATTAACTCAAAGGACACAGTCTAGATTTTATACTATAATTAATTATATTTTATCACAGGATGCCATGTATACTCTATGTACACTGTTGGTCTTTAACAATGCCACGTTAAATTTATGAAACAGGTGATCCAGCATAATAGAAAATGGTAAAGAAATACTCATATCATATCAGAATCACCAAGTATATATTTTTTCCACAAACATCTTGACATTTCTGACTGGGAAATGAAGTGATTAGAACTAGTGTGCCAAATCTCTTAAATCCAAGATAAAATAAAAAAAAAATCTTTGTTGAAAACGATTGCTAAAAAGTTGAAAAACAGTACATGGTGTCTACTCATAATAACAGAAAATAAATTAACTTTTAAAAGGCATGTTTTTCATTGCCAGAGACCACAGTTCAAAATAAACTCTATATTGTTTTGAGGTTCACAATTAAATGTGAAGTTATGAGCACCTGTTTTTAGTGTATGAGGAGCTAACTCTCAATTCAACATGACTTAGCAGTTTTTCCAAAAAGTGCTAAGAAATGAGGATAAATAGCAACTCTAACTTTCTCCAAGTTTCCGCTAGATCCATAATAGCAAATGACAAATATTGAGAGTACTGTTAATAGGCTTGTCAACCAGTGTCCTATCATTGCACAGAAGCTACACACAGGGCACAGAAAAGACATGCTCTGCAGCTTCCCTCTCCATCACTGGCCCCCACTGTTGAAGTAGACCCTACCTACTGACTAAGAACAATGACTATAACCATGCTGTAGACACTACAGAGGACAAAATAGTTCAGTACATGTGAGCAATACACCAACGGTGATCTAAAGCAAAGCGTTTATATTAAAATGAGCAATGCCTCAAACCTAGATTTGTCACACTGTTATTTTAGATGAGACAGGAAAATCTGCAGCACAAAACCACTGTGTCAATTCAAATGGAAAATATTTTTTCTAATACTTATCTCTGGGCTTTCAGCATCAGTAGGTGACCCTGGGTGACAGTCTGACTTCATGACTAGTTTTCTCTACTTTTACTATGAATGATAACTACTTCTTAAATTTGTACTAGGAAAATAATTGATATATTACAAAGTCCATTGTTTTAATTGGGATATTTTAAAACATACATTATGTTAAATAAAAAAAAGATAACAAGCGTACTTGGCACAAGTATTAAAACAAAATATTCTGACTCCATTTCATATTCCAAGACATTCATCCGACATTATAAATAATGCCCTGGTCCATGAATCCTAACTCCAAGAGCGTCTCCTATGGGGATTATCTCTGTCAGTGGGGGTTCAGAGTCAGGTTTAATTTCTTCTTCCTGTGCTCACATTATCTCCTCTTCAGTTACTGTCATCTTTTCCTTGCCTCACCCAAATTTGGGGGTTCAAAAGCGAAGTCCTGAGTTATCAATTCTTTGCTAGCCATAGTCTTTTCTCAACTACACAAATCTTCTCTGGAAACTTTTAAAACCACTTAAAAACTTACAATTTATGTCTGTAACCAAGAACTGCTAATTCCATACTTTTGCACCTTAATATCAACTCCATTATAATTGCAAAAAGCCATCTCTTTCAAAACATCTCTATAAAATATCTTAATATGTTCTCATCCCAATCATTTTCTCTATCAGGTCTCTTCATACTTCAAAAAATGGCATTTTTGTTAAATACAGAAATCACAGAGTCAACCTTGATTCTTCATTCTTTTACCTGGTATATACTTCCTATCAAACTTAAGGACATCAAAATTTAAAATGTATCTCACATCTATTCATTTCTCCTTAATTCTTCTGAAAACAATCCAAATCATGTTTATCTCTTCCATCCCCTATTACACTAGGCTCCAAATTGCCTGGCTGTTTTTAATGCTGGCATTTGCTTATTCTGCTATGAAACAGTAGCTTTCTAAGCCACATATACTGTGCTGGGATGACTTCCCCTTTCAAAGGTGAGTGCATGACAGGCCTGGAATCTCATGTCTGTAATCGTATTCCTTGGTAGGGTAAGACGAGGACCTCAAGTTCAAGGCCACAGTAGACCACAGAGTGAATGCAAATCCATCCTGGAAAACTGGTAAGGTCTTATTCCAAAATGCAGAGAAAAAGAGGGCTGATGACAGACCTCAGTGTTAGAGAGCTGCCTAGTGTGTGTGTGGCCACAGGTTCAGTCTTCGGCACCCCAAAGGCAAGTTCACAGAGATTTCAGAGAAATGGGTTATTTTAGCAATGTCTCTATCTTCAAAATGATTCAACATGGAAAGATAAAATTTTAAAATGCTGCTTTGGGGCAAAAAGGAACAGAGAGATGGAAGCTGTGGACAACGCCTGTGAGAACTAAGTCTTTAGAACAACAGTGAAGGTAAGATTATTTATAATGAGAGTCAAATTAAGTATCAAAGACATAGGCTTGTGGACTGGGGAAAAATTAACTTTTAGCATAAATGCATCAAAAAATGTGTGTTTGGATCAGAATTATCAAGGAAAACCTGGACTGAAGACAAGATGAATAATGCTCAGAGTATTTTGAAGTGAAATAGCTGACTGTCACTTTGGAATATTACTGAATATATCACACATAGTAATTCAATTAAGCAGATCAGGTTCTAAAGCTTAAAATTTTCTTTCCTGCAACTCTTGCATATAAAGTCACTGAGTTACCAAGAGTTCAGAGAAAGACCATAGGTTTTAATAGAGTGGATAGTGTTGAAGCTGCTACGTAGCATAACGAGCTGTAGTCTATGTTTTTCTCCATTGTATGATTTGTATGAACTACTAATGAATTGCATGAACAATTCTGACATAAAACAGATTAACAATAGTTGAAGTGTACTAGAGTTATATTTTTGATGACTTTCTAAGTCTGTCTCCTGCTACAAGAGTAGAATACACTGGTTGCATGTAGCAAAGAAAGAACTATTAAAATGTGGAACAGAACAAAACAGAAAAAAAACATTACATCAAATAAAATGGGAATCAGATTCTGAGCCTGTTCATTCAAGGCCATATGACTGTTGGAAATGGTCCTAAGGGAAGGAGGCTGAGGTTGATATGTCACTTAAAATCAATTAAATGTTGTCCTGTGGAGAGCTGGATTTAATATTGGGTAGAGTGGGGAAGACTGATGAAGCGAATGGATTTCTGATTTTTCTCCTATTTTCCTTGGCTATAATAGCTTCTACAGTCACAGAATTTGAGTTTAGAAAGTATTAGTTGCCAAGATGAAATCTCTTCTGTGAGAGCTAGTACATAAGCCAGAGAAACTTCTGCACTGAAACTCATGTAAACAGCACCTGCATAAGAATTTTTTTTCTAAGATGATGTTTAAAAGCCCTCTCCACTGCCAGATTGAAACAGTACAGAGACTCCAAAGCCACATGTATTCCCCAGCAGTTAATCTCCATTTCAGGATGCAAAATGACACGTTACAGTGTTCACTACAACGGCTATTGTCATAGTCAGTCTCCCAGGGATGAAAATGTATAATGCAACGATTTTCTAATTGTATCCTGAAGAGCTCCAGGAGTCCATTTATGTAATGTACCTTAATAATCTATCCATTCCACTCCACAATCACCATCACTGGGATGATAAGCTGCAATCTAAGGCTCTGATTATCTAATATTTGATTATAAAATATTCTTCTCAAAGCTTTTCATGCAAGGAAGTAGGTATCTAAACTGGTTTGAAACCATTTCTCAAGAGGATCCATTTCTTCCATTCTTTGCCTTGTATGTTGATTAACTTCTTCGGTGGAAAATCTACCTCAGCTACTCTATTTTATAGCACTCACAGACTCTCTGACCACTAATAATGTCCATTTCCTTTATTTGCTTCTATAACAATCACAATACAGTACAACTTAATTTGAGGGAAGAATGTTTATAGACACCATCCCATTGTTTCGAGATATCTTTGAATCACAAGTGATTATTTCTATAAAGATTAATGGAATGTTATTGGTTTATCGTACACAGGAGATAAAGCCTCAAATATAATATATATAAGGTTATGTTTAATTAAATAAATTATCAAATAGTTGTTTTTCATTATAGTTATAAGAATTCTATCTAAAATATAAGCTGGATTAGTGTTGAGAAAAAGAACTTTGAAAACTTTTAATTTTTCTAAGCTTTTTATGTTTCTACCCTGATTACTTTTTAATCTATTTGAAGACTGTCTTTCAAGATTACTTCAATTGAAGTAATAAAAATTAAAACTTTAAATGCCTAAAGGAATGACAATTTGCTTTTTAATTTAAGTCAGGTTAAGAGTATCACCTAGGTTCAGGAGTAACTGGATCTAGACATTCAGGTACCGCTGTCTCACACACAACTTTGTTTCATATCAGAACACTGCCAGCTTCTATATTGTGCTTATTTTAGAAGAATCAGTCTATACAAGGATAGAACAGTTGATAATAGCTTCAGACTTACAAACAATAACTCCAGCAATCAGGACAGATGGCGAAAAACTTTCGCCCATCGGACCAGCAATAATTTCATGAGGATCTATCTAGTCTGGGTCACTAAGCTGGTCAATGCTGTGGCTGAAATAAAAAGCTTATAGGTTCATTCTGAAGAAATAAGATCATCTTGTTCCCACTGTGTGGGTAGAGTGATGTCCACAGTGATTGCTAAATTATAATTTGGAGGCTTCTACCAGAAACAAGGGAGGGAAAGCTTTATCTCTAGACAGAAGTGAAAACATGAGATACACAGATACCATGTCAAACATCACTGGCCAGGACTGGTAATTGAAAGATGCGGATGAAAAGGGCAAAGATGATGTTATCTTAGCTCATTCATGCTGCTCTGTCAAAACACCATAGGACAGGTGCTTATAAATAATAGTGCTATGTCTCTGGCAGGTCTAGAGGTGGTAAATTTAAGATCAAGGTGACAGCACATTCAGTGTCTGAAACAACTGTTCCCTACTGCTCAGATGGAGCCTCTGGCTGAAAGAAGTTGTGACAGCACCAGCAGCTCTCTGGAGCTTCCTTTTTAGGCCATTAATCTCACCCAGCATGTGAATACCTGGTCAGGTATTCACTTCCCCAAAGGCCCTGCTTCCTAATAATTACACAGGAAGATTAAGGTTCGATATGAAACATGCATTGCAAAGTTAGACAGCAGAGAAGCAATAATTTATTCAATAATGTAAATAACCTTTTAACTTTATGGTAAGGTAAAAAAATTTTTTTCTGATGGTCAATGTGAAATTAAAGACCGTGTGGAAGTTTCATATTAGATGTGAACTATGGGCCAGCACCCAGGAAAGATGTGCTTCTGCTGCATGTTACAAGTGACACATTAGAGTTAGTAGGGGACATGCTGCTTCAGAATATGTAATTGCAATCTTTTGGCAAAAAGCAATGTGTGTTAATATAAAGATAAGTTTCTTTTCTTTTTTATCATGTCACAGATGAAGAGCCTGGCTAGCAAATCAGTCTGTAGGAATGATTTTAAATCTTAATTCAAGAATAAATCTGATATTAGCTAACTAGAACTTATAATACCATCATCAAAAAGCTCCTTTAAATATGAATATGTCTGCTGTGTCATGGAAAAAAGTCATTTGATTACTCTGCCATAAAATGAAATATATCCTATAGCATAGATGTATTTTTGAAAACGTATCAATGCTAGCCCTCAAATCTCTAGTCCTATCTTTTCTTTAAACAAATACCGCAGACAGGCAGATCTGTATAGAAAGAACACAGCATTGTGGTGCTGGGACTTAAGCACGAAGGAATTGTTTGTGAGGCGGCTAATGGGTCTGTGGATTCCTTCTGTAGCATTAACAGTATTCTAAAATGCATTGTGTTAATGATCACAGAAGTTTGGGACTATATGAAAAAGTGAACAATATACTTTAAACGTACAAGTGTGCATGATTTTCAACTATCGTTGCAGATGTCATAAGCTTAAATGTCTTTGGAAAAACATGTAAGACAACTGTAGTATATGAAATTGTCTTCCATGAGGGAGGTTTTGCTATTCAGTATGGTACAGCAAAACTGAAGATTTAATGACTCTCATTTTACACAGGTGTGGTAGTTTGAATGTAATTAGCACCCATAAACTAATAGGGAATGGCACTATTAAGAGCTGTGGCTTTAAGCTGGGTGATGGTGGCACACACCTTTAATCCCAGCACTCGGGAGGCAGAGGCAAGTGGATCTCTGTGAGTTCGAGGCCAGCCTGGGCTACAGAGTGAGTACCAGGAAAGGCTCCAAAGCTACACAGAGAAACCCTGTCTCAAAAAAAAAAAAAGAAAAAAAAACCACAAAACAACAACAACAAGAAAAAAAAGCTGTGGCTTTGTTGGAGTAGGTATGGCCTTGTTGGAGCATGTGGGGTAGGCTTTGAGGTTTCTTATGCACTGCCCAGTGTCTGAGTCTACTTCCTGTTGCCTTCTCATCAAGATGTAGCGAGCACCATGTCTGCTGCATGCTGCCATGCTTGTTGCCATGAATACAATGGACTGAACCTCTGGACTGTAAGCCCAACCACCTCAATTGAATGTTATCTTTATAAGAGTTGCCATGGTCATGGTGTCTTTTACAGCAATAGAAACCCTAACTAAGAGTCTTGTAATGACATCTGATATGCAAAAAGTCCCAGCGGCAGAGTAAGAGGCCAGTTTCCCCAAGTTAACCTTTCAAGGCTTGAAATGTTTTCATGAATATGATAAAGAATAAGAAACAGATAGTTTAATGATATGCTACAATAACTAAATATTTCCACACAAGACATGTAAATTCATCATAAACACAAAAGAATGTGATATTGCACCAATAAGATTCACACTCATAATTGGTTTAAGTGTTCTATATCCACAGAGTTAAAACAAAATAATACATATAATCCTCACATGATTAAATATTGGTTTTAACAATTGAATATCTGAAAATAATTATCTTAGATGTTTTTGGTGAATAGTTTTATATCAACTTGACACAAACTGGAGTCATTTGAGAGGAGACACCCTCAGCTGAGAAAATACTTCCATAAGATCATGCTGTGGGCAAGGGTATAGAGCATTTTATTAACTGGTGATGGATGGGGAGGGCCCAGTCTATTGTGGATGGTGCCAGCTCTGGGCTGGTGGTCCTGAGTTCTTTGAGAAAGCAGTCTATAATCCCTCTTCCCTCTCTTCAACTGGACTAGTGGAACTCAGCCTGGTGCGTGGTTGTGGATCTCTGCATCTGCTTTCATCAGTTACTGGAAGAAGGCTCTATGATGACAGTTAGGGTATTCACCAATTTAGTTACGAGGGTAGACCAGTTCAGGTACCATCACCACTGTTGCTAGTAGTCTAATCTGGGGTCGATCTTATGAATTCCTGGGAATTTCCCTAGCATCAGGTTTCTCTCTTATGCCACAATGTCTTCCTCTATCAAGATATTTCTTTCATTGCTCTCCCACTCCATCCCTCCCCCAGCTTGACCATTCTGTTCTCATTCCCCATCCCTTACCCCCTATTGACCCCCAACCCCCAGCTTACTCATCAGGATCTCCTCTGTTTAACCTTCCCAAGGTGATCCATGCATCCCTTTTAGGGTCCTCCTTGTTTCCTAGCTTCTCTAGAGCAGTGGGTTGTAGTTTGATTATCCTTTGTTTACATCTAGTATCCACTTATGAGTGAGTATATACCATGTTTGTCTTTCTGAGTCTGGGTTAGCTCAGGATGATATTTTCTAGTTCTATCCATTTGCCTGCAAATTTCATGATGGGGACATCTATAGAGACAACTGAACCAAGCTCAAAGCACTGATGAACTTTTGACTGACAGCTGTGAAACCTGCATGGGACCAGACTAGACCCTCTGCATAAGAGAGACAATTGTGTAGCTAGATCTGTTTGAGGGGCCCCTGGCAGTATGATCAGGTTCTATCCCTGGTGTATGAGCTGGCTTTCTGGATCCCATTCATTACCTTTAGTCGGACACCTTGCTCACCCCTGATAAAGCAGGGAGGAGCTTTGTCCTGCCTCAACTGAATGTACCAGGATTAGCTGTCCCCCCCCCCATGGGAGAACTTACTCTGTTGGAGCAGGATGCGGGGTAGGGAAGTTATGGGGGAGGTGAGAGGAGCAGGAGGAGGAAGGAGAGGGGGATCTGCGGTTGGTTTGTAAAATGAAAAAAAAAAGAAAAAGAAAAAAAAGCAATCTGAGCAAACCATAAGAAGCAAGGCAGTAAGCAGCACCCCTCCATGACCTCTGCATCAACTCCTTCCTCCCAGTTCCTGCCCTGTTTGAGTTCCTGTCCCGACTTCCTTCAGTGATGAACAATGATATGGAAGTGTAAGCTAAATAAACCCTTTCCTCTCCAACTTACTTTTGATCATGTTGTTTCATTACAGCAGTAGAAACACTAAGACAATGTTTATATAAAATAATTGTAGATAATTGTTCAGATTATAACAATTAAAACATTAAACTCAAAGGGAGACTGCAGTATATAGCAGAGAACAAGATACTGTCTCAAACAAGATAGAAAGTAAGGATCAACAATGGAGACTGTCTTCAGACTTTTAAGACATACAGATATACCTAAGTCTTTTTCATTGAGATATACAAAATCCACTACATGACAAGAATTTTATAAATGGATGATGTACGAGTTAAGACACTACTTACATTACTTAAATAGTCTATATTATTTCATTCAAAATGACATTGCATTAGTATTATAAAATTCCCTCTTTCAAATATTCTCTCTTCATCCAATTTTAAGCTCAGTCTTTAGAAGCCAGTCTCATCCCTGAGAGCCTATGACTTTTGTTTTTGAAATTAACAATCTAAATTAGAGTTGCATTATACAAACTGATTGTATTTAGAACAATTGTACTCCAACATTTGTGACTACATATTCCTTCTGAACATGGAAAACATTTCAAGTAAATTTGAAGGAGTCCTTATTAAATTAGAGCTTCTTATAATACGGACTGACAATCACCATTGCCTGCTTTCAAGAGGTCAGAGGTCAGGGCTCTCTCTCTGAGTAGAGCAAAGAATGCTGTCCCATGTGAGCTTTCAGGAAGAAAGAATATAACAACATTGTACATCCAATAAGTGCTTCTAAAAAGAGAGGGGAGTTCTTTAGAAGCTGGTGTCAGCAACAATCTTAGTTTCAAGTATAACTAAAAACACCAGTTGCTAACAGTGTCGAGTCAAGGACAGTAAGTAGAAAAGTGGGTCATAAAAATATAAGAAGACAGCTGCAAGGGAAAACAATGTTTAGTCAATGAATGAGGGAAAAGATACATGAAAAGGGGTTACAATAAATGGTGATCAGCAACACCAGAGAAAAGGCCCTATGCAGAATATGAAGGGCATCCTCTTATTCGAACTTACTTAGAGCTGTAACTCAGGACTACTAATGAAAACAGGAAAATTATCCCCAATCATGTAACATGGGCCTCTCAGTTTGTCAAGTTAATCATCCCATCATATTTTGGACAGAAAGATAAAGTTTTGGGCCACTATACTGAATCAAACAACATTCAACTTACACGAACAGAATTTAACTTAGTCAGAAACTATAGAAGAAATGGGTAAAAAATAATAAAATTAAACTATGAATACAGTTTGTAAATTGTTAAAAATATACCCCATGGGTATATAGTTTGTATCTAGGCAATCTAATAAATGAAATGTCCAATATTTGAATAACTGAAAAAGTACAAGTGAAAAAATTTTCACTGATGATTGGAGTGACTACTAGTAAATACAATATAAATACATAAAGAGTAGGGGATCTTTTTGTGTTTTCTTTATTTTATTTTACATACCAACCACAGTTTCCCCTCCGTGCTCTCCTGCTGTTCCCACCCCCGCCTCCTTTCTACCCCCTCCTCCATCTACTCCTCCTCTCTCCATTCAGATGGGGTAAGGTCTCTCTTGGGAATCAACAAAGCATAGCATATCAAGCTGCATCAGGACCAACCTCCTCCCTCTGCATCAAGTCTGAACAAGACATCCCACCATAGAGTATAGGTTCCGAAGAGCCAGCTCATGCATCAGGGACAGGCCCCACAAAAGACCAAGCTACACAACTGTCACCCAGATGCAGAGGGCCTAGGTGGGTCCCATGCTGGCTCTCTAGATGTCCATCCAGAGTCTGAATAAGGGATCTTTGCTAAGAACACAAAGCCTAGAAAAAAATACCAATTTTTAACATCTCCTTATTGTAATAGATGTTCCTGGTTGACTTTATGCAAATAATTGGTTTATTTAGTCTTAGTTGTTTTAGTCACTTAAAATATCCTTTGGGAAATTAAAATTTTTAAATAATTCCTCTCATTTGTCTTTGTTTTCATGGGTTCATATCTGTGATGGCTGCTTTTGGTTATCAACTTGACTAAATTTGGAATTAATTAATCTCAAATATCTGGGTACACCTGTGAGGGATATTTTTTCTTAATTAAAGCATTCAAAGCGGAAAGACCCACTTTTGATCTGGAGATATTAAAGTGGTAAAATATACCTTCAATCCAGATCTTTGAGGCAGGAAGATCCACCTTTAACCTGGGCCACACCTTCTGCCAGCAGCCTATGTAGAGGACATGGAAGAAGGAAACTTGCTGTCTTTGTCTGCATGTTCTAGCTTTAGCTGACAAGTCCATTCCTTCTCTGGCATTAGAGCCTACTTCTTTAGTATTCTAGCATATACTGAAACATACAGCCTCACGGATTGAACAACTTCTAGATTCTTAGACCTTCCTTGGTAGACAGCCATTGTTGGACTAGCTGGACCACAGTCTGTAAGCCAATATAATAAATTACACTTACATGCACATACACACATTCTCTTTATATAGATATACATGGGATTTATTTATGTATGTATTTATATTTTATGTAGAGAGAATATATGTATATGCATACACATATTCATTCTATCAGATCAGATCTCTTCCTCTAGAGAACTCTGACTAATGCATGCAATGGATCAGTACCTTCAGCCTTAATAACTGATCCTCATCCCCCCCACCCCATTTATCTTGTCTTCCATATATCTCTTAGAATCATCATTGTCATTTATTATCAAAGAGCTAAGAATAAATGCTGATGAGTAGGCAGCAATAGAAGCTGTCGAAGGAACATCTATGTTTGCCTCCCCACCCCAAGGTTTGGAAAACATTATGGACAAGCAGACAGAATAGATGTAATACCCAGAGGATGAAGAAGAGAGTTTTAAAATGCTGTATTCCAGACATTAAATGGATATTGCACATATAAACTTGTAGCATGAATCTTAAAGGTACTTATTAATAAAATCAAACCTGAGGCCAATTATTGGGGTGAATGCTGGAAGATCAGAGAACAGAACAAGCCACAGCTACCTCACCTCGCCAGTTTCTCAGCTGATCCTGTTTCCTCAGACTGGAAGCCTCTCAGTCCCCATCCCGAATGAATCTCAGCTGAACTGCTGCTCAAAAGCCTGAATGCTTAACCAGCCAAATGCTTCTAGTTTCTGGTCTTCACGCCTTATATACCTTTCTACTTTCTACCATCACTCCCTGGGATTAAAGGCTCACTTTCTGGGATTAAAGGCATGAGTCACCATGCCTGGCTGTTTCCAATGTGGCCTTGAATTTACAGAGATCCAGAGGGATTTCTGCCTCTGGAATGCTAGGATTAAAGGCGTGTGCTACCACTGCCTATCCTCTATGTTTAATATTGTGGCTGTTCTCTTCTCTGACCCCAGGTAAGTTTATTAGCACGCACAATATTTTGAGGAACACAATACCACCACACAAACTCAGAGCAGGCATGGTTATCTACACCAAACAAGATCTCACCAGCTAAGATTCCAGTATTGATAAGGGATGGGTCCCTGAGGACTCACTCCCGCTGAAGAGCATTTGATGGCTACTGAGGGAGGAAGGATCACTTTTCTTAGTGGTGTAGCCAGTTTTAAGTTGCCCATGCCGAGTGATTGGCCCTATTCTCAGGCATATACAGGCAGCATTATCTGGCCTGGCTGGATTTTATTTTAACAAAAGAGAAGGAGGAGAAGGAGGAAGAACAAAGAAAGAAACAGAAAACAAAGAAAGAAAGGAGTGAGGAATGTTTGGTAAGTAAGGAGAGCTGCAGCGGGAGTGAGCAAAGGATATGATCATGATACACTGTACACACGTATAAAAGTTTCAAAGAATAACTTCAATGAAAAATATAGAATAGATTTTCTGCCAGCCAGCACATTATCGAAAGCTCCATTCGATAAACAGATGTTTAATGTTAGGTCTCAACACATTAGTGCTTTAAGTGCATAAAGTGTGAAATGCTGAGAACCATAGAAAAATCAGAATGCCTGTTTAATCACTACAAACTTTGCTTTCCATAGTATAATCTGGTGCTTGGTAATATCAAGGATGTTCATTTGCCCCGCTGTATTCTGATTCATGATTCACTGTCATGCTATAGTCAGGCCTGCCACTGCAGGGTTGCTTTCTGATATGGAGCCAAAGGCGTTGTTCTCCCATTCCCTGATATGATATGATGACCAACATAAAATTATCTTGTAGCCAGACTGGCAATAAAGCAAAAATCTAGAGACAGGCAGTCCAAAAGACTGCACATCAGCTACAAAGAGTGGCTGACATTTAGATATGAGAGCAATGCTCAATTTAGTTCGAGCAATTTTTAAAAGAGCACTATTCAGACAGCTGAAGAAGTTCCTCAGGTCAGGTTGAAGATTGTCCTGCAAACAGCTTCAATCCTCTTGCTTGAATGGTCAATAAAGCATAGAACTTTAGATAATAGATTCAATAACACATTTAATGCTGTTTGCTTATGTTAGGAATGCATACATGCTGCATACTCCCAACTGTTTAACAGCAGCAAGACAGACTGATTTGATTAAACAGTAATGCATTTACACTTAGTAAGGCACTGATTCTGAACTCCCATCTATAATTAATTCATTAATTCCAAATTTACTGAAAATCTATGATGTAGAATGCCTTCTTTGGAGAAATATTTAAAAGTGATAAACATGTTTTGTTTGTTGGTTGCTTTGGTGGTCAAGAAGACTAGCAACCTATGATTGGCAGCTGACAACACTGGTAAATGGTAACAGACATCTAACAGACACATGGGAAATAATGCTGAGCCTGGCTACTGCAATCTGACATTTGTGACATCCCTTCACTGAACTCAGATATAAAGGATACCAAAGTTGCTATGATGTTTATGAAAATGGGACAACAAAACTGTTGTTTGAATCTTAGATGGTCTTTCAAAAAAATCCAGAGCCAGGTGAAAGCTGAAAGATCAGAGAAGCAGAACAGCCAGCCACTAGCTCTTACCTCTACGAAATCCTCAGCCTAAAGACAGTAAGTTCCTGTTTCCTCACACTTTATATACTTCCTGGGATTAAAGGCCTGTGTGCTTCTCAAGCAAAGGCATGAGATCTCAGGTGCTGGGATTAAAGGTGTGTACCACCACTGTCTGGCTCTGTTTCTCTCCTATACTGGATCAATCTCATGTAGCCCAGTGTGGCCTTAAACTCACAGAGATCCAGACAGATCTCTGCCTCCTGAGTGATAGGATTAAATGTATGTACCACCACTGCCTGACCTCTATGTCTAATCTAGTGGCTGGCTCTGTCTTCTGATCCTCAGGTGAGTTTATTAGGGTACACAATATATCACCATACAAAACTGCTTTTTCAATGACTGGACACCTGTTTATGATATCATCTAAAGAAAAATAACCTTAATTGTATGTATTACTTATTACTTATCTTCTACATTGACATTTAAATCGTAATTCACACTGCCTGTGTTTTTGTTGCATTTTATGTATGGGCATGCCAATGATTCTGATAAAACACAGCATACTGGATGATACAAGCTCTCATTACTTTCTGGTCTATAATTAACTAAGAAGAAATTAGCAAAGGAGAATCTGTGCTAATGGCACATTGGATTCTATCAAAATGATTTTTGTCATAAGGGTTCATGGAATTTCACTTATCCTTCAGGAACAAAGTTAATGACAAAAATGTACCTGAAATTTTCATCCTTGCACTCGGTGATGCTGTCCTTAGGTTTCTCAAGCTGACAAACACTAAAAGAGTGTGGATATCTACATCTATGTATTTCTCCACTCAGTGAAAAGGGGAAGAAAATGCTGGTTGACTTTGAGCCATTTTTACCACCCAGTGAAAGAATTAAATTTATCTAAGGGGGTTTTCTGGGGTTACCATTAGGCATCTCAGCATCTATTTGTGGACTCACAGGTATTCTCTGAACCATTAAGACTAATTAGCATCATTTCGACTAGATTGAACAAAGGACTCTGGAGGAAACACTTAATGGCCATATAGATAGTTATTTCACCCTTGGAATTTTCTTTGTTGGCATAGAATAAAATAAACTATGGCAAATCATGGGAAAAGAGAAAAGCTTAAAGTATGATGGTTAGCAAGAATTAATTTGTTTTAAGGAAGACAGTTCAGTATGTGAAATGGTCCATATTCTGGTCATAACTACATTCTTATCTACCATATACTGAGTGACTATTAAATTTTTCGTAGAATTCACTTCATAGCCTTAGAAAAATCTTGCAGTTGTGACCTCTTTACTGACCTGATATCAAAGCCTACAAGGGCTTTCCCTTTGTTCTTTTCCCTCCCTCCCTCCCTCCCTCCACTTCTTCCTTTCCTCCCCTTTCTTCCCTCTCTCCCCTCCCTCTTCCTTCCTTCATCCATTCCTTCTTTCCTTCCTCCCTCCTTCTCTACTTTCCTCCCTCCCTTCTTTCCTCTCTTCCTTTCTTCCATAGTCGCATTCTGCATCCTTGGCTAATTTGAAACTCAAGATCTTCCTTCTACTTTCTAAGGACCTGGCATTGCTGGGATTGCAGTATTATTACTAGGATACTTAAAGCCACAAAGATAATTATGTAAAATATCTCTTCTAAATATGTAATTATGATGTTCATATATTCAAAATTATAAGTCTTGGAAAGGTCAAAGAGTAAATAAGTTGCACTGCTGAATTACACACAGAAAACTGTATATGGTGACCCTCAAGGAGACAGATGTCACAACTGAGCTGTAAATGAATAATGAGCAACAACTCCTTAAAGGATTTCAGATAGGCTGCAGTGAGCTCCCCACAGTGCTGAACTGTTACAATAAATTTCAGTTCTTTTTTTCTTTCTTAGAATCTCAAATTAAAAACATTTACTTTATTCAGAATTTAAAGTTACTTGAGAATATAAAAATATAAATAAGAATAACAAATCTAAAATCAAGAATTTATGTAAAGGTCTGATAATTTTAATATTTTAATTTTAAAATTTATTGGTATGGTTTTATGACAAAAGGAATATTCAATATATCACATGTTTCATCGGTGTAGTATTTAAAAGCTTGTTATAAATATGATTCATATAGTTTATTTAAAAGACCCTACGATCAATGACTTGTGATTATTTAGAAGGTAATCATTAATGATGCCTCTGAATCTCATTTCCCACTCCTGCTTCCTAGGGGAAGTTCCAGTTGAGTTCAGCTGTGTTTTCAAGGTTCACCACCCTATCTATACAAATACACTTAAATTCCATGGAAGAATTAGAAATCTCAGCTATTGCTGATTGAGTTTCTGCTATACTAAGAATACAGCTGTCTTCCAATTACATTTCTGATGTCCCTCTCCTCTCAGAATGTCATGCAGACATAGTAGTTATTTTGCTCGCTGCTCTGACAAAGTACCAAAAAGAGCAAATTAAGGAATGAAGAGCTCCTTTGGTTCAGTTTGAGAATGGCTGGAGAGTGAGTCAGCTCCTCAGTTACACTTGCAGTCAGGAAGCAGAGAGAGGTGACTGTCCTCAAGCTTTCTCCTTTATTCTTTTTTATTCAGTTCTCATCACACTTCATAGTGCAGACATACCACATTCAGGATACGTCCTCCTTTCTCAGTTAAACTTCTCTGGAAGCAGCTTCACAGATGAGGCCAGAAATTTGCTGCCCCACTGATTGTAAACCCACTCAAGTTGACAATGAAAATTAACAGTCATAGCAGGGTTCTTAAAAATTATAATAATTACATTTGTATTTCCCTCTGTGTATCTATGCTCTCTCTCTCTCTCTCTCTCTCTCTCTCTCTCTCTCTCTCTCTCTCTCTCTCTCTCTCTCTTTTCTCTGTGTCCCTCTGTCTCTGTCTCTCTCTCTGTCTTTCTCTCTCTCTCTCTGTGTGTGTGTGTGTGTGTATGTGTGTCTGTGTGTGTGCATATGCATGCCAAAGGACACATGGATGTCTGAGGAAAATGTGTGGAATTTAGTTCTCTCCTTTAAACAGGTGAGTCTTGGAAATCAAACTCAGGTCTTTAGGTTTGTCAACAATGATTCCTATCTGTGGATCTATTTTGATATCCCATAGCAGTTTGGATAAATCAATTTTACAATTTATATTTTTCATGATTATGTAAATATTCAATATGACAGTGTCACATGGTATGCTATAACCACTTTTCTCTCTTTGGAAATTATTTGGCTATTATTTGAATTTTCTTTCTCAAACATGTATATTCAGAAGGCTCTTCTGTGAGATACATATCACCAGTATAAATTATATATGGCACTGTCTTTAACCAAACGTTTAACATACTTTCCAAAAATGTTGTCAGTGTCCTGTAAATAATCATTACACCAATCATTCTTCCCCTCCATGTTAGATGTAGTGTGATGCCTGTCACCGTAGCAACCCAGTGGGGTCCTGTCCCAGTTGAGGGAATCTGCTCAGTTGTCATCATTGTCCAGTGATGGGTTCCCAGGGACTTTCCCTTGTTGCTTTCATCACTTATTTTACTGATACTTATCCTCCAAAAAGTTTTTAAGAAATGGTAGGAAAAGGTATTTTTAACATGTGTGTGTGTGTGTGTGTGTGTGTGTGTGTGTGTGTGTGTGTTTGTGTGTGTTTCTAGAATCAAACACTATCTACTATGATATCCAAATGTGTTACCACTGTGCTATGCCCCCTTCCAGTGAAAGATAATTGGTATTTTACATCTAGAATACCTTTTTGGACCAGTGAGATAGATCAGTTGGTAAAGGCATTTGCTGCCAAGTGTGATGATCTAAGTTAAGTTTGATTCCCAGAACACACAGGATGAAAGGCAAAAACAGAATCCAGTAAATTGTCCTCTGACCTTTACACACATACCACATCATTCATGTGCCCTCACAAAAATATACCTACACTGTAAATAAATAAAAGAGTAAATGAATAAGCAACAAATCAATCTAAAACACTACATTTCAGGGTTGGAGACACAGCTAGGCCAGTAAAAGCACGTGTTGCCATCCCTGACTTCCTGAACTTGATCCTCAGCACCTACACGGTAGATGAAAAGAATAGTTTCTTCTAAGTTTCCTGACATACTCATGTACATACATATGCGCACAAATACACATAGAAAAGTAAATGTAATATTTAAAAATAATAAAAGACTTTCCTTGTGTACCCCACACTTTCCTTGATAGGTTACTAAAAGGAATATTAATTTCAAATCAAAGTCCCTTTTCTCTAAGACTTTTGAAGGGCCATCTAAAAGGGTCTTCAAGCTAAATTCTCATATGCTTCACATTGCTGAGAAAATTTTAGTGTCATTCCTTGGAAATTTTATTTCTTTGATTCTTCTCATCTTCTTAATTTTATTAACATTTATTGCTTTTTAGATTTATCTGCTGAAGTCTCCTTTTACTTTTATGTCACTATTTTTATTTGTCACTTCATAGTAAATACTTTAAGACTTTTGTTTCTTTTAAGTTATATTTATGTTATAAGATTCTTGAGGCAGTGTCTTTATATGCAGCTGGGGGTGGACATGAATGCACCATTCTTCAGTTTCCCGCTTATGCGTAGCTGGGATTATGAGCACAAGAGACTGGGAATTATATTTTGTTTATGTATATACTAATATCATGTAATCCTTTGAAGGAATCTGTATTAGTTAGGTTTTTATTGTTGTGAAGATGCATCTTGACCACTGCAACTCTTATAAAGAAAACATTTCCTTGGAATGGCTCACTTACAATTTCAGAGGTCCAGTCCATTATGATCAGGACAGGAGCATGACAGTCTGCAGGTAGACGTGGTGCTGGAGCTAAGATTGCTACATCTTACAGGCACCAGGAAGTAGACTGACAGTCACACTGAGGTAAGCTTGAGCAAAAGACACCTCAAAGCCTGTCCCCACAGTGACACTCTTCCTCCAACAAGGCTACACATCCTAATAGTGCCACTCCCTTTGGAGGCATTTTCCTTCAAACTACCTCAGAATCTCACTGTGAAATATTACCTCTCATAATATTCTCATCTGAGCATTTTCTTCTGGTCTCCCATTGTTTTCATTGTTTTAAAATATATACTTATCTGTTTTGGTTTTTATCTTTTACATTGAACGCTTTCCTTCAGCATCAGTCTTTGGCTCTGAACAGCTCTACCCACAAAGAGCAGGGAGACAGATAGAAATAATGAAACTTCATTGAGTGAGACAAAACGGTCTTTCATAATCACCCTGTAGGGAGCTACTCTTTAGGATCATCTAGACTGTCTAGAAAATATTGGCAGGATTGGTATGAAGAAGAATTGTTTGTTCTGTGACAGCTGATGACAGCTTTGGAAAGCAAGATGAAAAAGGATCTGGAAGACGTTGTTCAATTTAGAGAAATTAATTGGCTGCACCAAGGGGTGTACTCACTTTACTCTATCAATTCATCTGGGATTGCATACCTAAAGTCTCAATTTAGTTTTTCTATATGGCAACCATACGTCTGTTTTCTGTTTGTTTGTTTGTTTAAGATGTACAGAATGAAAGGAAGCAACTATCTTGTCTGAATACTTAAAAAGAATATCACATTCTCTAACAACTCCATGTACTGACATTCAACCCTTTCCATCACTGATCGACTTCTGAGGTAATAAGCTCAAGTTGAGGGCCTCTCGGGATGCTGTGGTTTAGTGTACTTCTTACCTCTGCACACTCCAACACTACTCAGTCTTTCTCACATGCTCTACACACCCCCTCAACTGCTTTTCAGTCTATCTCCTGGTGACACTTTGCTATCATCACTGTGAACATTTTTAAGAGGAAGAAGAAAAATTAATGTGTTGATGTGGTATAATTATGGAAGGGTAATATAGTATTTAAATGGTTAATCTTTATTTAATTTTCCAAATAGCTATATAAATAAGGAAGAATCCCCCAAAGAATCAACATGCAAATATATCTCCGGAATACTTTGGTATATTTTATATACTCACTTGACAATTGTATTATATCAAGGTTAAACAAAAATAGATTTAAAACACAATTGTATCTTTTAATCTTTATTTTTGAAAGTCTATGTGGTAAGTTCTTAACCTTTAGAGAGGACCTTATGCTTATGAGTTAGACTGTTAGAGCTGAGTAATATTAATAGAAATAGAAAATACAAAAGAAAACATGCAATTAAGGCTTTGGGAAAGAGTTTACAAGGGCACTGGGGGAGAACTTATGATTGTCATTAGTTTATTTTCCTTAGAAATTGCTTTTCCAACTTAAGAGTAGTTCATTTTTGGGTATATGTACACATAAATTCTTTCTTATTTGAGTGATAATAACTCAATTCTCTGGAGCAAGTTTACTTTCTTTCATATGTATCCAAAAAGTTGGAAAAATCTCATGTATTTTATTTCAAGTCAATTAATCAAAGTTATTAGACTTCACTAATCACTTACAGAAAATTAAAGTGTTTAATTTCCAACAACTGCTATAGTTCATTTCCAACCTGCCTTTAGATACTATGAGTCCTCAGTTTCTGTATGAAGGCAGAGATCTGGTGGAGGCTAGAAAGTGGCATCCACCTCAGTGATGTTCCCTTACCAATGCCACATCATCAGGTAAATGGACATTCATTATAGTCAGTCATAACTCATTCAGAGGCCAAGCAGCTAGAAAGGACAAGAAAAAATGTCATTCCATATTCGACTTAAAAAAATAGGAGCAAGGTGACATATAGTCAGAACCATAGTGAGAGACAGATTAATTAATGCTATGAATTAAATAAACTGATATAGTCAAAGTTACAATACCTAGAGCTATTTCTAGTTCAATGACAGTAAGAAAGTCAAGGTTTCCTTGGGGAGTGGTACCACCCAAGCCAATATTGAAATATTAGTCACCAGGAAAGAGATAATACGGGGCTAGGACAATAACAGCAACAGCGTGTGGTGAAATTAAGACAGCATGTCAGAAGTTCCAGACAATGTTGTGGGTTTGGCGGTTTTCTCCCATGATTTGTAGGACTCAATATACCACTGTTCTCAAAGAGACAACTTATTAAAGAAAAATTATTTATAAAACAAAGAAAAATTGATAGAGGGCAAAAGAGCATGGGTCAAAACCAATAAGCAAGCAGACTCGTGGGTTTTAAAGTCCTTTTCCAGGACATCCAGAGGGAATGTTCTTAATCCCCCCCTCAATTGCATTGTACAGGTATGTACAAAGGAACCTCACTGGAGCCTATGAGGACAATCTTTCTATTCAGTATCTGTCACACAGACATGGCCACATACATACTCAGTTTCCAAACATCCGGCTCACCACATTGTTTGCATCAGGGTCTTGGCAAATGACTCACTTTCCACATTCCCAGTTAGTCCAGGCATAACTTCCCAGGCTCATTCTGCCCAAGAGAGCATTTCAGGCCAGCTGTGCTGGTTTCTCTTGCACTTATGAAGTATAGAGCACAGGCTGTAGAAAGTCATGAGCATGAAGCCTGAATTCTGTGAAGCATTCTGTCTCACTGGTCATCTAATTTTGATTACCACTTTAAAGAGCTGACAGTAGAAATCTCTTCTTCTGCCTCAACAGAATTATCTAAAGGCTAATTTTTTACTGTATACTTTCCTAAGAAGGGCCCTGGCTTAACAATATTAGCAACACAGTTCCTATTCCGTTGGCATGACTAATGTCTAAAGTTTGCATGGTTTGTCTTTAATAGTGCAAAAACGCTTCTCTGAGAAATAAGACTTCCCTTTGTATGATTATTTATTTTTTATTTTTGCACTGTTATGTTTTAAACAGAAGTTTTATACTGCTGTTAAAAAGAAATTGATCATAAGCTTAAAAAATTTGATTAAAAATAGATATTCAGATGTGTGTATGGCTCAGGTGCTGCATTTTTTTCAGTGTGCCCTGATGCTCTGGATACTGGATACTTCACTTCCATTCAAACTCTTAGAGTAAGAATCCACCTATAAATGTGACATAAAATGATTTTGAAGCAGTAAGGCCAACTGTCTTATGCAGGGTTTCTGTTGCTGTGATAAAGCACCAGAACCATAAGGAACTTGAGTAGGAAAGGGCTTAACTAGTTTATACTTCCAAATGATAATCCATCATCAAAGGAATTCAGGAACTCAAGGCAGGGACCTAGAGGCAGGGGCCATGGAAGAGTGCTATTACTTACTGGCTTACTCTACTGTGTAATCTACTTTCTTATACACCCAGGACCACCTGCTCTGGGATGAAATTATCCACAGTGGGCCAGGCCTTCCTATATCAATGATCAATCCAGAAAATGTCCCACAGGCTTGTCCACAGGCCAGTCTAATGGAGGCCTCATTTCAATTGAGGTCCCTCTTCCTATGAGACGTTACCTTACATAAAGTTGACAAAACACCAGCCATCTTAAAAACTGAAACTAAAATGACCTTTTAAAAACATTTTGTTGACTGAAAAACATTCTGTTATTGTTACTGTTTGGCTTTCCTCCTTAACAATATAGTCTTTCATGAACTCCATGTATGGTATCACAAAGCAAGCTTTTACTGGATATTAAAAAGCTGTTTTACCACAAAGTCATATTTTCAATTCAATTGTCTTCACCACCAGGGTCATAATGATATGAAGTATAGTATCCAAAAATCTATAACAGAAAAAAGCACCATTTGCATTACAAGTTTTTATATCATACACTGGGAACTTGAAATGTATACCTTCTATCATAACCGAAGGGCACAGGAAACTTGGTCCTTTGAGGAGAATAAAAGAAACAAAGGAAGAAACTAGAACAAGTATATTCAAGTCAAAATTATTTCTACCCATCATAAATTAAAATTATTCCATTGATAACAGAACCCTGAAGCTTTAAGAATAAGTTTCTAATGTGGCTAGTGATAGGGAAAAAAGAAGCACACTTGTGAAAGAAAGCTGACCTTCGGTGCTCAATTAAATTTATGTTATCTTCGGGATAGGGTGGGGTAAGTTTGGCTAACAACACGAGGCTGTAGTTAACATGATGATTATTTCCATGTGCTGAACACCGGAGGACAGAGTCTTTCAACTTTACCAAGTCCACTTTCAGGAAATAGAATTGCTTAGAGGTCATATATAAACTCCCATTAGTGTTGTTAATATTTACCTTAAAATTATAAGTTTTAGATTTAGTAATAGTATTATAATTCCAGGAAAACCTATCTTTTAAGAATAAGAATAAAAAACAGATGGATAAGACATGATATGCAAGATGATAGTTCTAAGGAAGTCTACAAATAACATTCCCCCCCAAAAAAAATCAGTAAGTCTGAAACAGTTTTAGAGGAAGCATGAAAAGATTCCCTTTATCCCATGTTTGGCACATACTGACACCTGAAATGCAGGTCATAGGACTGATGTTTCTTGAGTGAAAATATACAGCTCTTGATATAAACATGCCACATGAATAATTAATAAGTAGTTTGTACTATTAGATAGGAGTAATATTAATATTTGGTATTCTAGAAATGTTATGATAATTGGCAGAGACATCAAACAAAATATTCTTAAGTTGGAGAATACTCTCCAAATGAAACAAAACCACATAAGAAAATAAATGGTTTCTAGAAAAGTAAATAATAAAGCAAAGGCAGGAACATGAAAACATTCCTGACATAGCTTAAGAATGTTGAAACAAATCAATGAAAGGAAAGAGAGAAATTCTTTGTGTCTGTACAAATCAGTGTGTTTCCTTAGATCCCCCCTAATGTTTCCAATAGTTTCAAATGAGCATTTTCTTCTTTGACCATCTGTTGTTTCTGCTTCTCAGTGTGTTCTTCTCTTAATTTGCTGTAATTAAACTTCTAATTATTTCTATCAGGTCTCAGTTTATGCACATCTCTATTTAATCAACAATTGCAAATGCATCAAATAAATAATGTAATCACTCAATTGTGAAAAGGAAAAGGTATTTTGTCATCGTTTACAGTTAGTTACTGGCTATTATTGCTGATTCTCACCTTCCTATACTAACCAGAGAGTTCAAAGGCGACAGGAGTTCTAGCTTCCTGTGTGGAGAGGACTTTTTCTCACTCAGTACCCACAGTGCTAGAGATTAGAGAATTGATTCTGATTCTGCAGGAAGACAGCTACATTTCCACAACATGAGAAAGTCTCGCTTCATGGCACAGATGAGTTTTGGGAAAACAAAGGAAGGCAAAACAGTTCACAGCAGCTGAAGGTGAGGCATCAACTCCTTCCTCCCCAGCTCTCAAATATCATGCGGTTCATAACTGCATCTGTCTAACTGCTGTTTAAGCTGTGTGATAGATCGTGTGATAAGACAATAAAAAGTCTATTATAGTGTTCAGAATGATAATTTAAATGTACATTGTCGCTTTTGTCTAGGAAGCTTAAGGAACTAAATCTTATTAACAAGAGCATAAGTATTCTCAAGTGGTCCTGGAGATTGGAGAGAGGCCTGCCAACTAGAGTCTAATGCAGAGCGTCTACAAGGGAAGACATGTGTCACACCTATTGAAAAGGATGGGGGTCAATTATCTGGATAATATTCGTGTGAACTATGGGAAAACAGCACAAGAGGCTTCATTTGGGCACCAAATTAAGTGAGAGTAGTATGTGAGTAGAGTTTCAGGGATGAAGCTTTTCTGGAGTTTTCTGCCACATGGCTGCTGCAGTCGGCATAGTAGGTAGGGTCCTAGGGATGGTAGAATGCACAAGACAAAAAGCTAGCTTATGTCTGGTCAATTTCTTACTTCCATCTTTGTATTTCCCCTGAGTCTACCATAGGAAATGCAATCACAAAGTATCAGTTCAATAATGCTGTGAGTTCTGGAAGGGAGAGGTCTTGTTTTATTCATCTTCATAGTAAAATGCCAGAAATAGGAGGGAAAATTCAATTCCAAAGTTAGAAGACAGGAGAAAGGAGGAACACGAGGAAAATTAACCAGTTCATAACTACAATGGGGCAAAATAACAAAATATATTTTTATTCCACACTTGTGATTCAAAGTTAAAACCCACACTCATGTGCCATATTTTTGATCATGCATCCTTGACAGGACACCAGGCAAGCCCAAAACAATAAGTGCTTCTCCTTCGTGACTGTCTCCCCATCCCCAAACGTTCACCCTTTTGAACTCTTACCTCTCTAGCATCTAGCTAATATAGATTTCAATGTAAACATTTTATTCTCTTCTGTAAATTTTTTGTTTAGTTTTTGAGATTATAATATAATTACAACATTCCCATGTTCTTTTGTTCATATATATGTGTGTATATATATATATATATATATATATATATATATATATATATATATATATATATATATATATATGTATTGTTCAGTCTGTAGAATATTACTTGTATGTATTTTTTTAGGGCTGACAATTTGTTACTGGATGATCACTTGGTATGGTCTCCCCTGGGGAGGGCCATCTATCAGTTTTCCTCAGCAGCACATAATTCTTTGTGGAGGGTTGAGGCATTGTGAACTTATCTTTGTCCACTTTCAGAGCGTCCATTGGTATCTTCCTTCAGCTCCTGTTTGGATAGACACTTGGTTATGGGTGAAGCTTGTGACATTAGTAGGAGACAGGAAGTCACAGCAAACTCCCTGGTCCTCTGGCTCCTAGAATCTTTGCAGCCCCTTTTCCACTTCCACAATATTCCCTGAGCATTAAGTGATGTAAGGATTATGTCCTTATTACGTCATCAGCCTTCGATCATTTAATCCTGGATCATTCAATCCTGGATTCCAGCTGATATTGCTCTAAAGTCAGGATGTAGGTTCAGAATTCATCTGTAGAACCTAGGATTTATGGAACCTGGTAAGGTGAACGTCAATTTTGGGTCCAGGAGAATGAATAGGAAAAGAGGGATGGATAACAGATCCAGTGGACAAGTGGGTAGGTGGCACTTCAAGTAGGTCATATCAACAGCAGGAACTGCGTCAAGCTGAAGCACCTGGGGCAACCTGGGATTCTTTATCTCTCGGTTCCTTGACACATACACACTGGATGATCAGTGTGATGGACCATTACCACAACAATGTCAGGGCCTCACTCCTTTAAGGTATCCGGGTGAAGGACCTACTCCCTGTCTTCAGTCTGGACTGGGTTTCTGAACATTAGTTTAACACACCCATGGTCTACCCCAGGACCAATATACTTTGAGAAAGGTGAAGGGTAGTTAGTGACTTTGTCAAGGTACACTCTGAAAAAATACTGTTTGTAAGTGAGGGTATAATGAATCACCAAACTAGACCACTCCAGCGGTAGAAAGGAAGGTTTATTCAGGAACGTGAGACTGCAGGCTGTCTCTTGGTGTGAGGGTAAGAGAGAACAGCAAGAGGCAGAGAAAGTCTTGCCAGCTTTAAGGGAGTAGTTGCTGCAGGAAGCCTGGGAGGAGTTGGAAAAAGTGGGAGGAGGTTTGGAGGGCAGAAGAGTCCAGGAGCTGGAGCAGGGCTGTTGATCGGTTCCGGGCTCCCTTGAGTTACTGTGGAACTAGCTGCCCCGCTGCCAGAGGTAGTTGGCTATAGGATCAGACAAAGGAAGGAATGGCTTTTCCTGACAATCCGAAACCCCCTTCACAAGGTTTCCGAGGAAGGCTGAGTGTAAGTTTTTGTAACCTGCTAGCAACCCTTGTGTTTACCAAGCCAGTGCTGAGTCCAGACTGTTACTCAGGACACTGTTGGAAGCACTGTCATTTTGTCAGCCCACTTTGGACCTAACACTGTTTTACACGTAAATGTAGTTTACATTAGTGCTGGGCAAGCCTGGTCTCTGCAGAAAGCAGGAGAAAATGAATAATAACTGGATAATCCAGGAATCTTTTAAAGTTCATTTGAAAACATGAAAGTTAATTCCATAACAAAACCAACCAACCAACCAAAATAAACAAAAACAAAACAAAACCATAACAAAAACAGAGGAGGGGGATTCTTTGCTTCTGATGAAATAAAGTACCATTGTGAGGGGCCCCAAAACAGCTTGACCACACAGCTGCCAGGACAGGCTTAGAGGCCCAGACACCGCTTCTGGCAGGCAACACCTGGACCCAGGAAAAGCCATAAACTGACTCCACCGAGGGAGGCCTGCATCTAAGAGGAAATACCTGACATTCCAAACATTCCCTATACCCCTAGACAAATGTCAGCCAATCACGGTCCTGAGCCCTGGAAATACCCTCACCCCAACCTCTGCTATGGTAAAAACCCCACCTGCCTGAGCTCCAGGCTCTCTGCTCCCATCTCTGCATCAGACAGAAAGAGACACCAAGCCCCTGGCACTTGAAATTAAAGGCTCTTTGCTTTTACATACAGGATTTGGTCTCCATGGTGGTCTTCTGGTGATCCCTGTGATCTGGGCATACCACCAACATGAAGCAAGAACCACAGACAGCTGTTCACAAAAATCCAGCAACCTGTTTTTCCAGATGTTTCTATTGATGGAGAGTGCCAGAACCCATTCAAAAAGTGCAAGGCCCACCGAAACAAGTAGGCCATCTCTCCCTGGCCAGTTAGGAGGGCTGAAATCATTACCCAGAAAAGGTAAACATCCATCTGGTTACTGTGAGCACACAGTGAGTCACTTCAGTAAGTTTGAGAATGAGACGGTTTCAAAACAGACTTTTGTGACTTCAAAGTTGGAATTCATTTTTATTCCTAGGCACTGCCCCTAATCCTGATACAAACAAAATCAACTGCCACTTTAGTGTTCCTGAGAGGGTTTTTGATGAGGATTGCCTTTCTCATTAAGCCCTCCAACTCTTTAACATGCTAATTTCATCCATTAACTTGTAGATGAAGTGGTTTCAGCTGTATCTGACTCACCCATTACAGGGCTTACTCTACAATTTTTGGAAAAACTGAACTGGATTATTTATTATTTTTTTGCTGAGGAAATATGAGTTCTTATATAAAGTCTTTCTTTATCAATGTTAAGTGGTCAAGGATTTGTAGGTTCATGAATTAAAGAGGATAAAGGGATCTAAGAGAAAGCAGGAACCAGAACAAAGAACTCAATGTTAATGAAGTAGACTGTCTCAGGACTACAGGACCACTTTTCTGAATCCCCAAACTCAGCAAGTTCCATAAAGTGAAAAGTGGGGGAGAAAACACTATCAAACGGTTATGAAAATTCTAGAAATATTATGCAAGTTAATTCATTTGACCAAGGATATCATGTTGACAGAATTTAACTGTATATGGAGAAATAAAGCAGCCAAAGGGACACCAAACTTAAAGAGAACTGAATGGAATCTCACTTCCTATGAATTCACTTCAAGACATATTAACTTCTTTGGGTTCTAATTACTTTCTAAATTTGTATCTCAATTTCTTGATACCTCAGTTTCTACCAATTTAAAAACAGAACTGAATATATTATGTGTAAAGATTTGGTCCTTAATTACGTGGGCTCTCTGTCTCCTCTCCTTTCTGTTCCTTCCTCCCGTCGGCCCCCTCTCCCCCTCTCCCCCCCGCCCCCGTGTCTCTCTCTGTCTCTCTCTCTCTCTGTCTCTCTCTCTCCCCCCCTCCCAATAAAGCTCTAAAAAGGTAACCATGGCTATGATTCTTTCAATCAGCACGCTCCTCCGCTGGCACGGCTGCCGTGGGCGGCGACCAGCCACGAGGAGCAGCACCGCAGCATAACCAACATTATGAGTCTTGTCCAGCTTGGGAAGAGATAAAATATTGTGTGTGTGTGTGTGTGTGTGTGTGTGTGTGTGTGTGTGTGTGTGTGTGTTATATGTTGTATTATTGCTGTTACACTGTTATTTGACACATCTGACTAGAGAGCAACTGTAGAGTTTCCAGTATGAAGAATTCCAAGTAAGGCTGTCTGCCCACACCGGAGGAATTCAAGTATAGAAGCTGGTGATCCTGAGTGCTGTTGTTCTCTGGTACTAGTGGTGGCACAGAAAAGCCCACACTACTCAGACCAAGAGCAGTGATGTTAGAGACTATCACCACGCTAGCTCTACCCCGTAGAAATTCTTTAGATAATAAAGTACATAAGTTGTTTTACAGGAAAAGATTCAAGAACCCACTCAAAGTGGGTTGAAAGAGACTTTTCAGGGATTTGTGAGTACAGAAGGACTCAAACTGATCCAGACAATAAATTTCACATCACAACAGAAGAGTGTCCTCATGGCTTGTGATGAGACAGGATCTGAGCCTCTGCAAAGAACCCTAAGCTACTGTGGGACATCCAATCTGCAAGTAGCCTTTCCCTTTCCCATAACCCACTCCATCTCTAATCAACTTCTGTATGGGAGGCAGATTTGTTTTCCAACTCCAAATCTCCCAACAGATGGACAGCCAAGCTGCAACAGACAGCTTTTTCTTGGTGTCATAGATTGTCCCCATATATATCAGGTAGCAAGACCTTGCTAGGTATCATCAGCAGTGGGACATTTCACCTGGGTAGTGGAAGGGAGGGCAGAAACTGGGTTAAATTCTGAGTGTAGCTTTAGTAAGTGAGGATTTAGACCCAAGGAACTAGGGAAAGCTCATCAGGGAGCTGGAAAATTTCTAATAAGAAACACCAGGAATAGAACCAACCTGAGAGAACATGCTGAGAACAGGTAAAGTAGGGAACATCAGTGCTAAAAGGCAGTATCCAGGGTATCTCCAGGGTGATCAGATAGTGATAAACTGAATTAGCATTTTTAAGTACAGAAGATGACTAGACTAATTTGATCAAATCAAGAATCTGTTTACATAGAGCCATTGGGGATTAAAAGTAACTTGCATTTTAATTCAAATGCATAAATAACTAGGTTGTATTTCAGTTACTAACTGCAAATAACATATTTGCAGGTAAGAGATGCCTCAGTTAAGAGCTTGCCATATAATCCAGACAACTTGAGTTTGGATCCCAGCATGTACAGAAGCCAGAGGTGGCAGCACATGCCTGTATATCAGGGATAGAAATAAGAGCACTCCTGAGGCTTATCATACAGATTGCCTAGGCAATCCCAAGCTAAGCTTAGTGAAGGATCCTCATCTGAAAAACAAGGTAGAGAGCAGTAGAGGAAGATACCCTATATTGACCTATGTCCCCTAAAATCAGGTATACACTAGTGTAAATGTGTACACATATACACAGAGTTACACACACACACCACACATTTTCATATTTATCTCTGCAACAAGGAACAAATGAGAAAAATTTGAAGCAACAAACCATCACCATCTTTAGGAAAGGCGCCATGTGTGGTATGCATATTAACTGGTGACATGACTGCTTGCTCCATGGTGTGGCTACAGGAACGTTTTGATTGTGGGTATGAGAGAGAGAAGATCCAGAGGCATCTGGAAGAATCCAAAGCATAGAGAGAAGGAAGTATATTGAACATGGTTGACACACTGGACATGGTCAGGGCTATTTTCAAGAGAAGAGAGAATAGCAGGGGATAGAGAACAGAGAGATCATAGTGGAGAAGCAGGAATAGGGAAGAGAGAGAGAGAGAGAGAGAGAGAGAGAGAGAGAGAGAGAGAGAGAGAGAGAGAGAGAGAGAGAGAGAGAGAGAATAGCAAGAATAGCAGGAGAATGAATAACTGGGGGAGGAAAGCCTGTGAGGTGGAGGGGGTTAGGGTAGGGTAGGAGGTGATAAGGGCTAGGATGTTAACATGGACTTTGAAATGTGTAACATATACTTGTGATACTGAAGTAGCCTGGAGCATAGGTGGCCATATGTCCCTTCTGCCAGAGGTAAGGGAAATTCCTCCTTTGTTAGAGGGGAACAGGCTTCACAAGTTCCTGACGAATGTTGGCTTTTATCTAATTGCCAGAAATCCACCTACAATCCAGGTTGAGCTCATTTCTGGATATATGGACAGCGTTTGGAGGTAAGGGGATTTGGATCTGACAGTATTGACCACAGACTGTGGGGTCAGATTGTAAGGATTCTGTGTCTGCACAGCTCGGCACCTTATTACGTCATCAGCAGGCTACTGCGTCCAGCCTGAAAGCCGGATGTGCATGCCCACGCGCTCTCTCCGTCTCTGTCTCTGTCTCTCTCTCTCTATGCCGCTCTGCGCCCCTCTTTTTCTGTTTTCTCTCTACCAGGCCTGGCTTTTCCTGTCCTATCCCCTCTTCTCTCTAATAAAGCCCATTCTAACTCTGGTAACCATGGCTCGTCATTCCTTCAGTCCTGACTCTTCTGCCGGCAGCCGCGGTTCTAAAACCTGTGCTAGCCAAACCATCATCTTACACCCTTTCACAGAAGACCTAGGCCTGGATGCTGATCTCTTGCCATTTACCAACACTGTAGTGGCAGCACGTCTAGGACATCTCAAGTTTCACTCTCCTTGTGTGTAATATGGAGGTAATGGTAGTACCCCAAGCCTGACAGAGCCGTGGCTCTGTGAACCTGCTGTTATTAATGCTGTTTATTTCTTTCAGTAACAAAACTACATTACTAATCTCCGTACTCTGTGCTCTGTGTGAGACACTGGAAAAGGAGACACAAATTTCCACCAGAGAGAGCTGGGGATAATTCCAAAAACCTCAAAGGAATGACACCATCTAGAAGAAGTGCCTATCTGTGTGCCCACAGTGGTTCCCTGGGAAATGTCTCTGGACTGCAGCTGCCCGCCACATGTCTTCGGAAGCTTGACTGAGCTCTGCAGGTAGAGCATTTCTAATCCAAACATTTCCAAACTGAACGGTTCCTGTTTTGAAAATTGACATGACATCGCAAGAGGAAAATTCTACACCTGTCTCATAACCTGTTAGCCCCTAAAATGCAGTGTCAGTTATAATGCCCCAAATGACAGTCTGGGCTCAGCTCAGCTTGGACTCTGAGAGTGTAAACAGGGGGACTGATGGCAGATAGACATACGTTTACACTGGCACCCCAAGGAACCCTGGGGCATGGCCAGGAAGAGCCCCTTCCCTTATCTCTCCCTCTAGTTCGCTGTTAGCACACACAAAGCCTCCACACTAGCCTCCTGGCTCCTCTTCCCCATGGCTACTCCACACTTCCAGGCTGTTCCAACTTAAATTTCCTTTTGCCCATAGTTACCTGCTCTCATTATAACTTAAAAGTCTTTCCCCATTTTTTTTCTATTTTCTTTACCCCCAAAGGTAGCCATGGCAGCTTTGGACACCGCCAAATGCCTCTGGCTATTCTCTATCTATCATGTGAGTCATAGCCACACAGCAGTTTCATATTTCCAGTAATTCTTCTTTCTGCTCATAGAGTGGTCTAGTTTTGTGGTGTCACTATGCTCTTGCCAGGACAACCAAAACCAGTTAAAATACACATCCACTAAAACATTATACAAAATTACTTTTTGTTTATGTGCACAAAGTGTATCTCAAACATAAATTACTTTGTGTTTAGAATCTGGTTTTATCCCACAATTGTCCCATTTAATGTATATGAATATCTCAAAATCCAAAATAATCTAAATAATCCCAAATCTCAAACATTTCTCAGACCAAGAATTTTTAATCAGAAATATCCATTGTGTAGATCACGCTTGCTGGAAGGAAGATTTCAAGTACAATTCTGGAATGACAATTCTACTTTCTTCCCATACAACATCACAAAATTTGAAACAAGAAAACATGATCCAAATCCCTAAACCAAAGTCCAATGTCTTGGATAACCAGGTTCTTTTTTTTTTTTTTTTTTTTTTTTTTTTTTTTTTTTTTTTTTTTTTGGTTTTTCGAGACAGGGTTTCTCTGTGTAGCTTTGCGCCTTTCCTGGAACTCACTTGGTAGCCCAGGCTGGCCTCGAACTCACAGAGATCCGCCTGGCTCTGCCTCCCGAGTGCTGGGATTAAAGGCGTGCGCCACCACTGCCCGGCTGATAACCAGGTTCTTAAAGAGAGGTTATAAATCAGCTGGGCAGTGGCTCACGCCTTTAATCCCAGCACTCGGGAGGCAGAGGTAGGCAGATCTCTGTGAGTTCGAGGCCAGCCTGGGCTACAGAGTGAGTTCCAGGACAGGCTCACAAGCAACACAGAGAAACCCTGTCTAGAAAAACCAAAAAAAAAAAAAAAAAAAAAAAAAGAGAGAGAGGTTATAAATCATTAGTGACCATGAGACTCTATGGTACTCTAAGGTAGCTACAGCTACCCTTAAGTGATAACAGATGGACAGAGAACACACCAGAGGCAGGATACTAATGGAAAACAGCCAAGCATTCTTTAGATGATGCTATCAAGACTTCAAAGCATCCATTCCTTCAGTCACCTTGCTTACCCAAACAACTCTGCTCACAGTGGTCAAGAATCCCAGGAGACACCTTGGTGAGACAAAGTTCCAGAGAAGTCAGCTCATGATCCTGCCTAGAATTGCAGATACAAGGAAACTCAAAGCTATGCAAGAAATCACACAAATTATTTCAATTTCTCTCTGATTCCTTTGCCCAAATAGCACATGTTGATGTATTAAACCTGCTATAATTATGCTACTGAATTATTCCAGCAATTATATTCTTTCAAATTAGAGCATCACAAGCATTTTTAATGGAAATAGACATGTTCAATCTGTATAAAAAAGATGGAAAATATTCCAAACAATGATAAGAATAGGTGCCAGTCAATGTTTTTGAAGTTAAAAAGTTCTTTATATTGATGTTATTTTGCTAAACTTTGTGGACTCTAAACTTCCTGTTTTCAAGGGACTGAGATATAGAAATTTTTGGAGAGATTTTCTGTCTATCACAGGGTGGTATGAAAAGAAGACCCAAACATTGAAATGTGCCCATTTTTGCCTCCATATAGAATCCCTGGGAGTGCAGAGGTGCATATCCATGTCAGGCCCGGCTGCTATTCAGCAGGCAAGGCAGAAGCAGCATCAGAAAGCTCCAATGATATTAGCAAATTAGCACTTGATCCAAGGCCAGTCTTAAGAGATGGCCATTGTCCAGAGACATGCTATTGTCTTTTAACAAAATGGAATTTTAAATATAAGTTAATGATGTTTATAGAGATGAGATAACTAAATGCCATTCATTTTTTAACACAAAAAAATAAGGGTCATCTCATATACCTCAACAACAAACAACAACAAATTTAGAGTAATCTAGTAAAACAGCAATTAGTCAGTAGAGAAAGCATTTACACTCCAACTGCCCTTTCTTTTCACAGGGAGAAAAGATGCCGGTGTCTCATAGGATAGATGCGAAGATTCAGTTCTGAAATATTGTAACAACCAACAAGGAAATGATACTCCTTTGATCATAAAGCATTTTTGTCAATCCTCATTCCTAGCAGACACTACAGAGATTTATCAGAGGATTATGAGCACATGTGTGAATAAAATGTTTTGTATAATGGATATAAAATGTTGACATTGGCCATTGAATGTCCCAACAATGGGAACTGACACATTCTGGGGATGCAGGGGCTTTGGGTATTATCCTTTTATTAATACTCCAACCTTCCAATCTAACTTTGGAGATCTACTCAGAACTAACAAGAACGGGGCTATAAAATAACATGTTAGGAGAAAGTCAAGTGACCTGAACTGCATAGGAGCTGGGCTTTTGTACTCTGAACTCCATAAAGGGACACTTTGTCATTGTTACAGGGATAACAGACACAGCACTTGTGTTGTGATTTCTGAATGTCACAGATTATTACCTTTTTGATGGAAGGAGTTATAACATCCTTTGCTTGCTAAGGGTTAGTTTACATAATGGCTCTGCCACATTATGCAGCCGTTTCAGGGGCACAGATGGAAGTTTCAAGCTCCTCAGAAGGAATTACTCACTAGATAACGATTGTTGTCAAATAGGATAAGGGCTCACTTTCTGACAGATTCTCAGAGGTGAGTGTTCCACAGACAGGAAACAAAATCTTCCCTTCTCAAGCATTCTTTTTGTCTCTGAGCTGTCCTTCTACCCACTGAAAATTACTATAAGAAATAAAATCTGTCTTCCCAAGTTTTCCATTAAGAAACTGATTGGTTAGCTGCAGGAGAGTGGGATGTTTGTCATTTACATGTTTGATTCCAAGGGACATGCTGAAAATATTCACTTTTTATATAGCCACTACCAGGCCCAGATGCCAACAAAGGGGCTTATCTATGATTCACAGTAATCATCAACATAACTATTCAACCATTTTCCTGGAAACCAGAGCTTGAGTTCAGAAAGAAGAAACTCCCCTCTTTCCTGTAGGTCCTGTGGAGAAGAACAGAAGGGAATTCATGTCAAAGAGTTCTTATGAACATTATTCTCTTCTACTTCAGCTCACTCACACTCTCAGAAGGATCTCTTGCTTCTTCCTCAAGCACTGATACACTGCCAGGTGATTTTTGGTGATGGTGGCCCCTTCTGTACTGGGGGTGGTGAATACAAAGATGATATGCAAGTCGCTTAACAACCGGGCCAGTGAGTATGGAATAGGGGGCTCAGGTCCATCCTGAGCCTGGCAAAGTCTTTTGCTCTGAAGGAGAGCAAGCACCTAAAGTAGACAGATTCACCAGCATACTCAAGGAGTGTTAGAAGAGGTTAAGGAAGTGATGGTTTTGGGATGCCCCGCCTTGCAGGGTTTGCACAGCTCTTCCACTGTATATCGTGTCACCTTTTATATAAATTAAGGGAAATTCATCTCTAGGGCTTCCATTCCTATTCAACAAAAGAAAGATTTGTGTGGTGTTTAATCATGATGTGAAGATGTACAATTTTCCCTGTGTAATACTTGGCACTTTGAAAGACTGTCCTAGGGAATCGAAAGGTGCCAAAGGGGTGCAATAATGCTGCTTATGAGTTTTGCTGAATTATTCCATCATTATATTAATAACAGACACTTTAAGGAATATTGCAACATGTATTTGGGAATAATTGGGCGCATGTGATTATAGTCACACCACAGGGCTTATTCCAAATGAAATTTTTTACTAAATGCTGGCAAATAATTTTCTTTGCTTCAGAATGAATGCCTGGACTAGGGCCCTTGACTCCTACTCCATGGCTGCTCTCTCTCCTGCACCAGCATCTGCATGTATAAACATACATCCTTCCCAAAAATATTTCTTTACCTTATCTTAAATGCCAACCCCCACACACTGCATCACTTTATCATTACAATTGCTACCCAGTAAATAAGACAGTCTTTTTCTTATTACTTTCTTTTTTCTATTAACCACAATTACAATAGAAACATCATTAATTAGGATTTTATTATTTTTTTCTTTCATTAATCACATTTGTGTCCAGTTATTAGAATCATGATGGTATATAAAATCTATCTGCTAAGTACATAAGTTAACATTATACATGTTTTAAACCTTGTGTTTTAGGGTGTTGTAAGACAATATTAGAAAATACAGTAAATGTACTGAAAGATGAACAACACCCAGACTTATCACCTCTGGAAACTATAAGGTACCTTTCTTGCAACACCATACAAACTGCGGTTGAGTTTCTCACTATTTACTCACCCAACTCTTTATTTTTCTCTCATTGGCTTTGTTATGGCTTCCATAGACTGGGTAACTTAAATGACAATTCATTTCTCATCGTTCTGCATTTATGGAATACAACATCACATTGCTTATAATCTGGTGTCAGAAAAAGTTTTGGTTCATAGAATAAAGTCATCTTCCTATTTTCTTATTCAGTAGAGAGGTCTCCAAATCCCATGCAGAAAGGCCCCAACTTTGCTATGCTGTCACCTCCAAATACTATTACAGTGGAGATGAATAGGCTTCACTCTATGGATTTGCAGATGGGATACGCATACCTTTAGTGTATTACACTCTACACAGTGAATGCACTGACATGGTCAGAAACCCTGTGAGCCACAGTTGGAACTGTTTACTACAATATTTAAATCAGTGAGAATAAAATAAAACCATGTAAGTTCATGAGACAAGTCTTTCCTTGACAGGACTGATCAGGTCCAGTCACTAGCTCCTATGCCCATTACTTCTCAAACTTATAATATGTATCAACATTTCAAGAAAATATTACATACAGATTGCAGCATTATCATCCAATTTCAGTGCAGTAATTTGACATTAAAATCTGACCTTTCAAATGAGTCACCATTCTGAGACCACACAAGGAGACCCTTTTCCTGAACAATTATCAATCTTCAGAGAAGAGCTACAAACTGTCCAGCTAATACCAGACTTTTGAACCAAGATTTAATAGAAGGGATAGGGAAACTGTAGTTTGCTTGGATTTCAAGAATCCCCTTTACAGACGTGGGCAGAGCGTCTTTATAAATGTCTACCTCTGATTTACTAGGAGTTCAAAGTATGAGAAATAAGGAAGAGAAACACAATGAATTATTTGGGACCTGGCAGCCAATGTCCCATTTTAATAAACTGATTTTTCATAAATATAATCTGCATACATTTTTGGATCTCTGTTCTCATTTTTCTCCTTTTCTTAGTTGAGGTTCTTCCAACTAAAATCTTACTACCTGAGTTTAATAGATGTCTTTTCTTTCCAATGCCTTTCAATGTTGCAAATGCCCCAAATCTGATACCTTCTAGTACTTTTCCATGTTCTGCTATTTGGCCCATGGATTTATTACAAGTAGGAGAGCTTGCTTGTCTAATGCACCAAACACTGCTCCTGTATAACCAAAAGAAAACAAAACAGCGGAATATTAAACAACTCATTTAAACTCAACTGATAGTGCACTGCTTTAGAATGCATTTAAAACACAAAAGCCAGTTAAAATGATTTACAATCTAAAAGGAAGATCCAGTTAAAAACAATCCACCTGACTTCATTTGTTGCTGTCTCTCAAAGCAGTGTCGGAGAAATTTTACCTTGAGTTAGTTTTCATTTCTTACTTTGAGAAATCATATTTGCTGTAGAAAAGAGGAATAATTCAAGCACCTTTTCTAATATGACAGGATTTTTGCTGCTTCCACATTTTTGCCCTACATTTGAGACTGGCCACTCACCTCACAGTCAGGATACTATATACCATTATCCTAAATATATGTGCTGTGGGATGTTCTGTATGGCAAATGTGTTGCTGATTAGTCAATAAATAAAACACTGATTGGCCATTGGCTAGGCAAGAAGTGTAGGCGGGACAAGGAGGAGAATAGAGCTGGGAAGTGGAAGGCTGAGTCAGAGAGACACTGCCAGCCGCCATCAGGACAAGGAAGATGTAAAGTACCGGTAAGCCACAAGCCACGTGGCAAGGTATAGATTAATAGAAATGGATTAATTTAAGCTGTAAGAACAGTTAGCAAGAAGCCTGCCACGGCCATACAGTTTGTAACCAATATAAGTCTCTGTGTTTACTTGGTTGGGTCTGAGAGACTGTGGGACTGGCGGGTGACAGAGATTTGTCCTGACTGTGGGCCAGGCAGGAAAACTCTAGCTACATATATGAAGAAAACTGGCCTCAAGGTTTGGAGAAAAGGATAGAGAGAAAAGGTCTGGTGGTTAAGAGCACACGCTGCTTTGCAGCGGACCAGAGCTCAACCACATGTAACTCTAACTCCAGGGAATCAGAAACACTCTTGTGAGTCCACAGGGACCCACACACATGCACATATGTGTAATTATGCCCAGGCACTATATGTATAATTAAAAATAAAATTAAAGAGAAATGCAGGTTAAAAAAAATCCAAGATGTTCAAATCCCTAATACAAAAGGTCAGAGTTTGTATATAATCTGCTAATAGAGCCTACACTAAAGCTCCTCTAAATTTGTATGGTAGTCAATAAATTATATATATATATATATATATATATATATATATATATATATATATATATATATATATATCTTTTATACTACATTTGAGAGTAATGACAAAAACTACAACTGTTTACTATAACCACTATGTTTTGCCAAAAAGTTTTGATATTCAGTTGATTGACACTTGTGAATGTGGAATCCATGAATGCAAAGGGTGGCTATACATTTCTCTAACAATTCTGAATTGGTAGACCTGAAAGTCTCAGCAATTTAACTAAAGATAGCACATAACACTTGAAAGGAAGTTAAGTGATCAATTTACTCAATCACATTTTACTTACAAAGAAGAATCAACTCTCTGGCAATGTTAAGAAGGGTACGGTGAGAACTGATGCAGATCTCAATAGAGAGGCATCCAAAGTTCCCAAAGAACCCCTAAGATCACACAATGAAACATTAATTATTTTGTGGTTTTCAGTAGTAAATCAGGACCTTCTGTGAATACAAGGAACAAAGCCTAACAATTTTCATGATGCTTCCTGAAACTATGATTCTTTATGGTCCTGAAAGAAATTTTAAAACATGTTCTCACCACTGCAATATTGATGACATGTCAGCCATCTAACATATGGCAGATAAGGATACAAACACAATTCTGTTTGCACAGGATAAAGAGAAGCATTTAATTTTACAGTTCATGTGGCAGTCTTGTGCACACTTTATTTATAGATCTACTATAGATCAAAAGGTTGTTGGAAGAATTAACTGTTACTAAACAACTCACAGATTTAAGGTCAAGTTTATTACCAGCTGTTGTTAGATTTTCAATAGACATTAGCTCTAATTCCTTCTGGTCTACCACAGTCAGTAGGTGACAAAGTTTCCCATATCATTTTATGAAAGTTTGTACTTTTCAACTTTGTACTCACTGTCACAGACCAAAAATGATGCTCACACTTAACCTCCATTGTATAAATGACCTCTTCTAGTCTTTCAAGTAGGTAATGTTATGGTCCCACTTATAATATGGTTTCCAACATTTTCCCAGTTCTAAAGTTTTGATATTTAAAAAAAAAAACTTTTAATACATAAACAATTCATGTAGTTAAGTTTTTACTATGAGTGGATATGTGTTACATTGCTCCAAATGAGACATTCAGAAATGATTGAAAGAACTTTATATCACTTATCTTTTTATTTCTTGTTATCTAGATTAATTAGAAATTATGACATAATTGTGTGAAATATACACAGAATGGATTCATCAGAAAAGATATATTTGTAGTTTCTCTCTTTTATTAATGTTAAGATATCAGTAAAGATGTTTATATTATTCTGTGCCTCATTACATGATTTTTGTCAGAAATTTTGTTAGTTTCTATTGTGGCTTACTACTATAATCTGAGTTATTTTCCCATGGGTTGGTCATTATCACCTTAGTGAATATCCTGAAAGTGTATGGAGGATAGTACTTCCTATCATTGTAGACTCCATGCTTTCTATACGATAACAGTGATATCTATGCCAAAATGGCAAGTCTGTTAAGTTCTGTTGATGCTATTAATATGTCCTTTCTATCCTTTATCTGTTCTTTATTTCAATTATAGAAATAGTCATAGGAAAATCTCCCACTAGGTTTATAAATTCAGTTATTTTACTTTGTGTCAGTTCTGGTAAGTAAATACAGAAAGTGCATACTAATTTTTCCTAATTGATACTTTCTTTATTTTTATTTTATTTTATAAAATATCTACTCTTCTTTACTTAGGTAAAATAAAACTCTGTTATTAGTGGTCACAGCAGATGTCTTTGGCTTCTGTGTATCATCTTTTTTCATCTCTTCTATTTTAACCCTGTAGAGTGCTAATATTTAAAACACTTCCAGAGAATAGAGATGCTTGGATAATGGATGAAATTACATGATGAACAAGCAACATCCTGGTTGAAGTGCTTCCATTTTGGAGAATGTAATGATAAATCAATTCGGTGTGATAAATCACTTGTTGTTTAATCTTATATTTTTGCTGAATATGAGTAGAGACTAATGACCTGCCATAGTCAGGAAAGAGGACAGTATTGGAAACCAGTGAAAAGATGTTTATACATATGGAATGTTGGCACATATAAATCAATGTAGGGATTTAAGAAAGAAAAAACATTCCAATGTCATCAGCAGAACTCCCCTGCTGAGATCAGAAGACAATTGGCATCAGAAAGTCGGCTTTTTTCCTGTACTTTCCTAGGTGGCTACATGTGTCAACAAAATGAGTGGAAATCCAATACTTGTAACAATGCAAAGAATAGCTGAATCTAGGCATGTGCCCCTCATACTTTCTGAGTGATAAACAAGTCAATAACAGCTGTTCTTTCTGCCAAGAAGAGATAGTCAGAGATAGAGAGGTAGGTCAGGGCAACCAGGGAGAATATAGATGTCTATGAGTCAGATTCTCCACAGAGAGGGTTCTGTATGTATTAGGAAAGTTGGATTTATGCCTATAATTATATATTACAAGAAAGAGACAGTCGCATGAAATGCTTTTGCATATCTAGTCGTAGAAGCATATGTTCAGGATGCTATAGAAGACCTGATTGAAAGATGTTGCAACAATGTAGGCTGCTAATTCACATTTTCTCCCACCAGAGGAATGTACAGCACGGGATGCCTAACAATGAATAGGGCAATACCATTCACACCATAATAGCATAGTAGAAAATTAAATAGGCAACTAAAATAACTGTTGTCTAGGTTGAGAGAAGACAAAGACCAGAAAAGCTGGCTTACATACATAAACCATCATACAGAAAAGTGGCCAAGAGCTGGTTCCTGATAAATAGATTCCCTTACTTTGCTAGGGCATCAGAGAAGTAGAAGATGGGGATGTAGTTTGTCTATAGAACACATGGCTGGGGTTGGGGATTTAGCTCAGTGGTAGAGTGCTTGCCTAGCAAGTGCATAGGCCCTGGGTTCGGTCCTCAACTCTGAAAAAAAAAAAGAACACATGGTAATATGATTGTTATTTTTTATTTTCTCCTCTGTCTTTTCATTTTTCTTTTTTCCTGTCTGAGGTAGTGATCTCAGGACTATGGTTGTAACTATGGGTTCCGGAAGCATAGTTATTCCCTAAGCAAGGAACAGAATTCTTTTAGCTCCATCCACCAGGATTGAAACCAAAATTTCATGCACGTTATATAAACTATCTTGCCACTAAATTATACCATTAGCATTTTTTTTCAGCCAGAGACTTGCTAACTTATCCAACTTGCTCAATAGCCAGGCAGGCCTTTAACTTGAAACCCTGTTTCTTCATCCCTCCACATTATAGGTATGTGCCACTAGACTCAGCTCTCTGAGTTTTTACATCAAAATTCCTTTATGATTGAAAGCATTGATTATGCCCCCATCCCACATGGCAAAATGGAATTGAACATGAATACAGTTGTGTTTCCTAATGCTCAGGAGAGCCCATTAAGTTTCCATATCAACTGAAATGAATGAGTGGAAAGAACTTGAAGGACCAGACTTTTTTTTCACTATGCAAAACACTTAAGAGATACAATTTAAAGAAGGAAACTTACTCAGGTTTTTAGTTAGAGAGGTTTTGGCCACAGCTATCTAAAAATAGTGCTTTTAGATCACATGTCAAGGAAGAAATATTGTTGATAGAAGGCATTGTAGAGGAAACCTATTTATTTCAAAGCAACCTGGAAACAAAGAGAATAAGGTCCAGGGCTTTGAGATAACATTCAAAGCCATGTCGTATGATAATTCTGGTAACTAGGCCCAAACTTCTACAGTTATATATTCTTTTTCCCAATTATATTCTGAATTTGAGTTCATTAGTGAATAAAACTATTGATTGTGCAATCTTTCTCCTGATCTCTTCCCTGGAAACTTCTGACAAACATATCTCTAGGCCTTATTCACATACCTTCTAGGTATCTCTCAATATAAATGAACATGGTAATTGAGATGAACTATCATGACTAGTATTGTCAGTGGCAGTTTAGAGAACATATTGGCTCAATATAATATCCCTTTAATATATGGAGAAATTTGGATAAAATTGAATAAATAAGGAAACATTATACAATAGTTTATAAGTAGTCATGCAATGAAGGGATTTATACATAATATTTAAGTGTCAAGAGGTGCTCAGAGAATGTGTCTTCTCTTTTATTGTGTTTTGTTTTTTGGAGACAGGTTCTCTCTGTTATGTAGCTCTGGGTGTCCTGGAACTTTCTGTGTGGAACAGAATAGCTTTGAACTCACAGAGATCCACCTGTCTCTGTTGGAATTAAAAGAGTGTTCCACCACATCAGGCTTGAGACGGTATCTTCTCTTAATTCAGTTTTACTAGATGCTTGAATGAAGGGAAAGTGATTCCTGCTTTGGAAACCTAGCTGAATGGACACCTTCAAAGATGAGAGAGTGCTGCAGGTGGGAATGCAAACTCATGCAGACACTTTGGAAATCAATAGGGCGGTTTCTCAGAAAATCGGGAATTGATCTACCTCAAGACCCAGCTATATACTCCTGGGTATATACCAAAGGATTCTCCATGATACCAAAAGTACACTTGCTCAACTATGTTCAAAGTAACTTTATTCATAATAACAAGAAACTGGAAACAATCTAGATGTCCATCAACTGAAGAATAAATAAAGAAAATATGGTACATTTAGACAATGGAGTACTACTCAGCTGTTAAAAAACAATGACATCATGAAATTAGCAGGCAAATGGATTGAACTAGAAAAAAATTATCCTGAGTGAGGTAACCCAAACCCACAAAGACAAACATGGTATGTACTCACTTATTAGTGGATATTAGCTATAAAGTAAAAGACAACCATTGTAGTGGACAGCTGTTCTGTCCTTGAAGCACCACCCCTAGATTAGTCTTTGTGTTATTTAAGTAGATAAGATTTAGAGAATTATAGTCACTCGTGCTTGTCATTTCTATAGTTATGTTAGGTAGGTTTTCCAGATTTACAGAAACATATGTCAGATGGATAGGTAATCTTCAAACACTTCATAGACCTACAGAATATGACATTTAAATGTTTTGATAACTTAGAATTTTGTTGACATGAGACACGATTGCTCCTGGCAGCACTGATAGATATGATCCCAAGAGAATGTTGGGCTTCTAAGACACTACGTTTTCATGTTTAAGAGAGGCTTCAATCAGCAACTGATGGAAACAGATGCAGAGACCCACAGTCAAACATTAGGTGGAGCTCAGAAATCCTCTGGAAGAAGGGGAGGAAGGACTTCAGGAGCGAGAGGTGTAAAGGACACAAGAAATCCACAGAATCAATTAACCTGGCTTATAGGAGCTATTAGAGACTGAACCAACAACCAGGGAGCCTGCATGTAAGTGGTCTAGGCCCTCTGCATCTATGTTACAGTTGTGTAGCTTGGTCTTCTTGTGGGACTCCTAACAGAGGGAGCAGGGACTGTCTATTACTTTTTTGCTGGCTTTTGGGACTCTTATCCTTATACTGGATTGCCTTGTTCAGCCTTCAACTTGATATAACATGTTTTGTTGATATCCATGAGAAGCTTGCCTCCTCTGAATAGAAACAGAGGAGGAGTGTACAGGGGACAGAGGGGAGCTGGGGGAGCTGGCAGGAGAGGAAGCAACAGTCAGTTGCAAAATAAGTAAGTAAATAAATAAAATATATCTTTAAAATATATGGCATGCTGGTGGAGGGGAAGAATGGCTGGCAGCTGAGTGGAATTCTGATAATATATTAGCTTCTTTTGACTTTTGTTTTACATATTCTTTGGTATACCTATAATACAAAATAAAATTGATATCATTAATGAACTGATAGAATCAACAATGATATTAAAATGCATTGAGGCATTAAATGAAAAAACCTGCTTGGAACTTAATAACGATGAAAAATGGCTATGCTAACAGAAAACAAAATAAAAGAATACTAACAACAAAACCAAAGCAAACAAACAAATAAACGACAGCAAAACCCCTATATTTGACTGTAGCTGTAGGCTAATCCCTATAAATAACTATTATGTGCAAGTTTATCATTAAATACAATTAATGGAAAATCAAAAGATAAACAATATGAAAATAGATTCCATAGCATTACAGGATGGAGTAGTTGTTTTTGTTTGTTTGTTTTTTTACTTTTACAGTGGCTCATGCCAAGGTTATCTATATGTCCTCATTAGGTGTTTCAGGATTTTGTTTGTTTGCTTGATTTTTTTTTTTGCCTGCTTTTTGTCAACTTGGCATAAGCTAAAGTAATCTGGGAAGAAGAATTTGAAAAACTGACCCTATCAGAGTGCCTGTAAACAAGATTCCACGGCATTTTTTTGATCAACGGCTGACATGGGAGGTTACAGTCTATCTGGGATGCCATCCCTGGGAAGGTGATCCTGGGTAGTGTAAGAAAGCAGGCTGAGTGAGCCATAGAGTGCAAACCATAAGCAACACTCCTCCATGGCCTCTGCTTCACTTTCTGACTTCAGGTTCCTCTCTGCCTTAGTTCCTGTCTTGACATCCTCAAGGATGATCTGTATTTGATATTCTTGAACAGCAAAAAATGAAACCTTTCCTCCTCAAGTAGCTTTTGTGCATGGTCTTTATCACAGCAATAGAAACATAACTAAGACATCATGCTTATATCTAGAAGCCATTGCTCTATCACATCAGTGTTTCATAGAGTATAAATATCAGGAAGCTATGTTAACAAAGTCCATGTTGTGCCCTCTGCAGTAAAGAATACAACTCTGCTCAACAAGAAGTATATACTCAGTTTTTGTTTTCAGAAAGCTTCTTGAATCACAAAATGTCTTCACGTATGATGGATCATTTGGGCCATACTTGAAAATTTGTGTCATTTTGTGAGTTATTGACAGCACAGGACAAGTGCTAGCTGGCAGCTTGACTTCCAGGTAAGGGTGTGAGGATGGCTAGGCCCAAGTATTTGGACAATTAATTAATCTGTCATGCGTATGTAATGAAAAACTCAACAAAAGCTCTCATCTTCAGCACTGTGTGAGCTTCTTGGGTAGACTATACACTATGACACATACTGCCACACACTGATGCCAGAGCATTATGTCTTGATGACCCTGGAAGCTTCCTGTATGGAAATCTCTGCCACCCTGCCGTCATATCTATTCCTTTGCAGCAATATAGTCATTCTTCTTCATAATCAGGCTTAACTGAAATAGTAACTTCTAGTGAATACAATTAAGCCCTCCCACCTAAAGGCATGAAGTTGTTGCATGAGCCCCAGACTTGTAGTTGTTATCTAAACAAAGACGGCTACTACATGGAGTTCCCTACTTGAAGGTGAACCCTGAGGCCTTGTACTAGCTTCAGAAGGCTGAGACTGACTTGTCATTCTGAATGACTGTGCCCTGGATCTTTGTTATTTGACTACACCTGGGCAATTATTACTATGTATGTAGTATGTGTGTATAATGTCACCACTTTTCAAACACTGCAAAGACCTCATAACCATTTAACTATATTTAACCCCCTCTAGTTTATTTTAATTGTCTAATTTGTATATTATTGCTTATTATTCCTCATAAACCATTGCTATCATTACTTACAAAGTCAATATTCATTATGTTACCCATGTTGTTATCCTTCTAATTGCTATACATTTGTACCTGTACTTCTGTGTGTCTCTGTGTGGGACCATTCTCTCTCTTCTGAACAACTCCTTCTAGTATTTCTTTTACTATGGGATTGCTAGAAACAGATTCTCCAATACTTTCTGGTTGTTTATCAATACCCTCTTTTTGCTATCATACTTGAAGGAAAATTTAATATAGAATGAACTTCAAGGTTTGGTATTAGTTTCCTTTATACTTTTAAGATATCAAACCATTGCATGTGTCTCCATAGTTCTTCCTTGGAGAAGCTATCAGTTTTGCTAATTATTTTACACTTCAAAAGAAGGCTTTTTAAAAAAAATAACAGTATTTTTATTGTTTTCTTTCAGTTATCACATGCATTTACATCTCATACATTTTAATACCTTTTAATACCTTCCAAAAGAGAAAAAAAAAAATAGATTCTCCATTGGCTCTTTTTTTTTCTTTCCATTTTTTATCTTTTTTATCAACCACAGATTCCCCTGTCCTCCCTCCTCCCACTCCCCAGCCTTCCCCCACAGCCTACCCCTCATTCCCACCTCTTCCAAGGCAAGGTCTTCCATGGGGAGTCAGCAGAGCCTGGCACATTTGAGGCAGGTCCAAGCCCCTCCTCCCTGCACCAAGGCTGTGCAAAGTGTCCCCCATAGGCACTAGGATTCAAAAAGCCGGCTCATGCACTAGGGACAGGTCCCGGTCCCACTGCCTGGGAGCCCCCTAAACAGTTCAAGCTAAACAACTATCTCACTTATCCAGAGGGCCTAGTCCAGTTCCATGGGGGCTCCTCAGGTATTGGTCCACAGTTCATGTGTTTCCACTAGTGTGGCTAGTTGTCTCTGTACTTTTCCAGTCATGGTCTCAATATCTCTAGCTCATAGAATTCCTCCTCTCTCTTGTCGATTGGACTCCTGGAACTCTACCTGGGACCTGGCCTGAATCTGCTTCCATCAGTCACTGGATGAGGGTTCCATCATGACAGTTAGGGTATTTAGCCATCCCATCACCAGAGTAGGTCAGCTCAGGCACCCTCTCGACTATTGCCAACAGTCTGTGGTGGAGTCATCTTTGTGGATTCCTGGGGACCTCCCTAGTCACTCTGATTCTCCCTATTCCCATGGAGTGGGAGAACAAGGAAAGAGATACCATGATAAAAGAAGGCTGTTTTATTGCTGGCTGTTTTTACTATCTCTCTCTCTCTCTGTTTTTTTTTTTTTTTTTTTTTTTTTTTTTTTTAGGTTTTTCGAGACAGGGTTTCTCTGTGTAGCTTTGCGCCTTTCCTGGAACTCACTTTGTAGCCCAGGCTGGCCTCGAACACGCAGAGATCCACCTGCCTCTGCCTCCCGAGTGCTGGGATTAAAGGCGCGCCACCACCGCCCGGCCTCTCTCTGGTTTTGATTTCAGTGGTTCTGGCATGTGTCACTATCACTGTTGGCCAGGTCATCCTTGTTTCCACTTTGCTTGGGAGACACTGCAATTTTCCTTGTGTGGCTTGATACTATCTTTTTCTTTTTGTCTAATCAGTTCTTAGAAATTCTTGGATGTTTTTTTCCAAATATTTCCCCTGACTCTTTTCTCTCCTTCCAGATCTCCAATTGCACATAAATTGGACCACTCCTGTTCTTGCTACCCCCCAGGAGTGAGACACTTCAAACTCAGGTTCAGAACTTACTTTAAGGTTGTGCAATTTCCAGTTCTTTATTCACCTTTATTAAACACTACTCAGATGATAGTATTTCACAGAAATGTATATTCAGAGGATAAAAATGATATAGAAATTAGATAAACACAAAACATTGTCTTGGTGGTAGAACTATATTTCCAAAGAAACACATTTTAAGTGCTTGTGTATACAGTTTGTACCTTTGGATGACTGAAATAATTTTTCTAGAATCTAACATTGAGACACTAAAAGTGAGCATAAAAGAGCTAAAAAATAAAGGAAAGCCAAATTTATTGCAAGAGACAATTTTAGTTTTAAAGTAAATGAAAAGTGATAAAAATAAAATAAGATATAAATGAAAGTAGTAAAAGGTCTAGGATCCAAATTATGTTTGTTACCAATTATTTCCATGGAATTGAGTACTGTATTTAACATACTTCAATTTTTTTTAATTTGCAAAATTTTAATTGTATATGTCTTTAATCTGTCTTTGCACTTCGAATATTTTGTGAATATCATTCCCTGTAAATTAAAAAGGAAAAAGCATAGAAATGTTTTGAACAGCTGCCTTAGAATATTATCTTAAAATATTTCCTATAATGCTAACATAGGATACTATACTTTTCTATTGTTTATATTTATCTGCAATATTTCAATAAAATATTTTTAGATTATATGGGTTACATCATCTTTATGGACAAGTATCCTACCCATGACATGTTACTTTTAGGTTTCAACCTCTAAAAGGGTAGTGGAGCAAAATGTTGGTGCTTGAATTTTGCAAATGTGGCACACTATGTTTTCAACAAATGAGCTTAATCACTGCCTGTAGCATCTGTGAAAGAAGATTACCATTTTATTAGAAAACCTTCGGCTCTTAATAACCACATTCCCAAGTGTGTCAATGTGCAACCATTTGTCTGTTCTGGTTACAACATTTGGCCTAAAAGCACTGCATCAAAATGATAATGCTTCACATACTTCTGAATTAAAATTTTAGTCTATAGTAATTGACTATCGGATACCCACTCACTTGATTAGCTGTCCATTAGCATTTTCTCCCTCTTACTGCCTCACTAATCTGTCTAAAGCTATCAACACTAATCAACACAGCAAACACTTACAAGTTGAGGCAGAAAAGTGGCCTTTTTTTGCATGTTAGATATGTTTTATCTTGGAATATTGGATGAATGTGATTTGGACAGATCATTCCAGAACTAAATATTACAGTGGTTTCTAGAAATTATACAACTACAGAACCAGCATGACAACAGTCCTAACATCATGTTTGAGATGAAGAAATATGAATTCATTTTTACATTCTTCCCAGCATCTAGAATCACATGCTTTTGTTTTTGAGACTGACTTGATATAATCTAGTCTAAAACCTTTACAGTGTGACTGAAGACCCAAATATATAATTAACTTTTCCTGGAAGACATAATGAGGAGGAAACAGAACCAAGGATTAGAATATATTAGTGTCATAATCACCTGTGCAATAATCGATTTACACTATTTTTACCAAAATGCCTTCCGTGGGGTAAAAACATAACTTCCTTTGTTGCTGTATATAATTTATATGAAAAGTATTATCAAATTTAAGACAAACTATTATTTGATGTACCATAAAATTTCAGATAATTTGGTAATTCTGCATAAATTGGTCACTTGAAACTTGTCCCTGAATCAGTAGACAGAGCAAAGCTTCATACCCTAACGGGACACCCCTTCCACTGTTTCCTAAAGCACTTAGGTTTTGTTCAAGAGAAAAATGGAACCAAGTTCATTCTTCATACTCTAAAATTTATACCAAATTTATCACTGTTTGATGCATCAATTTTCTCATCCAGAGACCCAAGAATAAAAATTAAACATTTTATATTAATTCTGAATAATAGGTTCGTTGTGTTTCTTAAAAATATTTTTGTTGACAGTTTAATTCAAGATATGTAATAAAGGTCATGAACACTACTCAATTGCTGTGGATATCGCTCTGTATAAATAAAATGCTGATTGACCAGTAGCCAGGCAGGAAGTATAGGCAGGACAAGCAGAGAAGAGAATTCTGGAAACAGGAAGGCTGAGTCAGGAGAAGCTGCCAGCGCTGCCAACATGTAAGATACTGGTAAGCCACAAGCCATGTGGCAAGGTATAGATTTATAGAAATGGGTTAATTTAAGATAGAAGAACTAGATCACAGGAAGCCTGCCACAGCCATACATTTTGTAAGCAATACAAGTCTCTGTGTGTTTACTCAGTTGGGTCTGAGCGGCTGCGGGACTGGCAGATGAGAGAGAATTGTCCTGACCATGGGCCAGGCAGCACTGGAGAAAACTTCAGCTACAAAACTCAATTGTAATATTTTATTAGAAATGCCCACAAGCTGCCACTTGGCCAATATTTGTGTCAAACTACGTTAGTTATTCAATTTAACCAGGTGTCCAAATGTTACTTAAAGCTGTTAAAATTCATTCTGGAACACCTGAGTCATTACTTTATGTATTTAAGATATAGATATTTGTCCATAGCATTATTGGATTCTTCTCCTCTTAGAGGAAAAGCATAAATAATGACAATTTAAATTAATGAATTATAAAGTTCATGAATAATCTAAATCATACAAATTCTACAGCATTAGTACTCATTAGAATCTAGAGATGGCCATGACATGCCCGAGGAAATGAAAAACAAATGAACAGGAAAGTGGAGAGCTGGTCACCATGAGTTTTTGTTTGTTTGTTTGTTTGTTTGTTTTGTGTGTGTGTGCATGTGTGTGACTATGCTCATCTATATGTGTGATCTTTATCTGCTCTTTATTCTCCTGAGAATAAAGTGCTTGGGATACTTCTTATACTCTGAAAAAGTAAGAGTGAAGCCAGCATTATCTTATATGAACTCAGAGTGATGATTATAGATGTTGCCTTCTCTATGCCACCGGACCAAGGCTAGTTCAAGCATAACAATGGATTCCTCTTGCTATCATAATTAATGTAGTTATTAATATGTAGCCCACTCTCAAATATTAGAAAATTCTCCAAGAATCTTCCAAAATGAAGCTGATATTATTATTTTTTCTTTTCTTTTCTTCTCAAAAAGGTGTAAGAATACACGCACTGGAAAAAGTCAGAAATTATGATTTCAACATGACTCAGATGAGACAGCCTGGGGTAATTTTGTTTGCAGCACAGCAGGGAAAGAAAGGGAGAAAGTGAATCTCAACAGTTTAACTTTCTGGTTCCACGTTTAGAGAGACCTCTACTGTTTCTGTGGGCCAAGTCATCTGTTTTAATGTAAGTAAGTTTACAGGTCTGAATAGATTTTTCCTGTTTAAAATAGCTCCTGCTAATACAGTTATTTTAAAAATGTTCTATGCACAGGTTTGTGAGTGAGAATGCAAACCTCTCAGTCCTTGCAGGGAAGGAAGCATTTAGAGTCCATTCATGTGGACTCGCATTAGGACATGCTTTTCTTTCTTCGGTTTCATCCTGAGCTCAGGTTTTAAAAGCTGGGATGTGAGCAAAATTGTATTTGGCACTTGAGAAAAGGGAAATATGAGAAAAAGAGAATTCAAACAGACTCAAAGCCATTTAGTCAATCTGAATGGAAGTGCTGTTATGTTATCAAAATAAAACTTAGCCAAATATAGTTACAGTTACTGTAGTACATTTTGTCATTGAGACCACACAGGACAAAGACTCAGACAAGAATAGGTTCTTTTCATCTTGATATACTCATAGAATACAAGTAATTCTTTGGAGGTTCTGAAGTTACGTACGTGTGTCTCTTTTTGTGATTGTTTCTCTCTCTCTCTCTCTCTCTCTCTCTCTCTCTCTCTCTCTCTCTCTCTCTCTCTCTCTCTCTCTGTGTGTGTGTGTGTGTGTGTGTGTGTGTGTGTGTATACACTAGGCTTTGTCTTTTACCAATTCTTTCCAAAGAATTTGAGGCATAATGATACTATATAGTATTCTCCAGGATATTTCATTATTTAAAGCTCTACAGTAGCTTTAAACTATGAAACTGAAACATACAGTTTTACATTTGTGCCTGAATTTTAAAGTAAAACTTCAAAGTTCCTCAGATAAAATCTACCCAATCATTATAAAGAGGTGAATCTATTGGGAATATATAGATTCTCAGGGTAAAGTCAATACTAACATTGCTAATAGCATCAGACTTTTGAGCTGTTATCATTTATCTATAAAATAGTCAATCATGAAAATTATAAAAAATGATAAATATTCTCTTTGAAATTCTAGTTGTGTGATGGATACAGTCAAGCTTTATATTTTTTGCTAATAGAACATTTTTCATTATACATTTTTTATTTCTAATATTAAAAATTAACCATTTTCTGTTATTAAGGCATTTATTGCTTTGAAATAAATGAGGCCATTGATTAAATTAATTTGTCTTCCATCTTAAACAGTGTTGGAATTCAATCAATTCTCAATGTTATATATATATATATATATATATATATATATATATATATATATATATATATAGAGAGAGAGAGAGAGAGAGAGAGAGAGAGGGGGGGGGGGGCGGGGGAGGAAGCACAATACAAGTTAGATGTTACAGATATTAGAGACCAAAACAAAGATCTGTGCAGGGAAATGGTAAATGAACTTCTCTAGTGCCATTTCCTGCTCTGTGACCACTGACCATCTATTCATTTGTCACAGCAGCAGTGACACAGTGGCAGTAAGAATGCCTAGCCACAGGCTTCTCAGGGTGCTGTGCTCTAATGTGACAGCTGGAGTAAAGATGCTTTTCCATAGGAGAGAGTCAGACATTTGGTTGACAGTACCTTAGATGTTAAGCACTTTTAAAAAATGAAATACATAATATTTATTACCAACCAAACATTTTTGGCATCCACTAGATTTCCAAGTTATGTGGTACCTCAGCTTTGGGCTACTATTTATGGGATCAGACCTGGTTCACGTTCATTGTTTTCTTTGCATCATTAGTACATGAACACTTCTTCATTTCAGAGCTAGAGTTGTTACTATTTCTCCCTAAACCATCACAAACAACTTCCTTTGATCCTTTCACAACTATAATCTACTTGTTCAGCTTAGGCTAATGGCCACCTAGGATAAGAAATCAGACCTCTAGACTATCATACAATCTGAGCCTAGCTAGGCAGATGGTGACATCTTGTTGATCTGAATCTCTGAATCCTCCTATGATGCTGACTTTCCATACCAACAACTTGTCTACCTTTAACCCAATACCGGTCTTTGACTCTGAGAGACATAAAATACTGAGCTATGAAGAAATACTAAGACAAAACATTAATAATGAATGACGAGGAACATCTTAGTAATCTACTAGCAAACTTCAATCAGACTCCAAGATAGGTAAAAGGTTATGGGGCCTACCTTAGCTATAAATGCAGTTCAGGGTATTGGTTAATATAGTTGAACAGAGAACTGGTGACTTATGGCAACATAAGATTTTAGTGAGAGAAACAAATTTTATAAATACGTAATATTAAGGAAGTATAATATAAGATGTTTTTAGATTATGATAAGTTGTCTGATATAAAATATTATGGTACTAAGATAACAAGATGACTGACTTCATGTAAAATAAGGATGACTTTTTTGAGAAGATAGCATTGATCTTAGACAGGAAAGATAAGAAAGAGCTTTATATTCACAGATAAAGTACAAAGACTTGGAGGCAAAGATTAGCTTGGCATACTGAGAATCGAAAAGAATGCAGTACCCACATCATGTGCCAACTCAGAATTGGAGAGGTGGAAGTAGAGTTTCAGAAAGTCATGAAGTAGCAAAAGAAACAGATTGTATGTCAAGAGAGGTAAGGATGTCCTGAAGTGGTGTGGGTAAGCTGTACACTCTGTATGTACTTACGTTTCCATTTTCTATCTTATCATCATAGGTAGATAATAAGTGGGTAGATTATATATTTATCTATGTTATATTTCATTGTAGCATTTCATATAGGTATATGTATGTGATGATTGGTCAGAAGACAACTCAAGGGACTTGGTCCACTTCTTTCCTTCCTAAAGCGTGGCCTAAGATAAACTCTTCCTTCCTGAAGTTGTCTCTGTCAGGTGTTTTATCATAGCAATGAGAAAAAAAAAACACAGGCCTGCTATTCTGTGCCTACTTTGGGCTAAGAATAGATATAGACAGATGGTTCATAAATATATACTCCACAGGATTCCATCAGCCTACTTATCTAACTATTATTAATATTGGGCAGTAAAAGAGATGATGGAAATGTTTATATATAAATCTAAATAAATTTATACATATGTAAATGTATATGTAAATCTATCTAACATATATATATTTATAATAACTATAATCTATCAGTTAATATGAAATCTGTAGAAAAAGACTGGCCTTGGGTTTCTTCTGGGTATTCATATTTTATAGGCTCAGAATTTCAATATGCTGGTTAATGTTAATTGTCAACTTGCAAGAAACCAGAGTTACCTCGCAGAAAAAGGCTCTTGCATACAAGTGGGATTATTTAGATTTCATTCACTGATTTGGGAAGACCCACCACTGTGTGTAAGCATATCACTCAATCCTCGGCAAGATCCTGGACTAAACAGTTGAAGAAATTGAACGGAGCAGAAGCAGGAATTCGTCGCTCTCTTCTCTGGCCTCTAATGCAGTATGACCAGGTGCTGCGAGCTCCTGATAACCTTGATAGTCCAGCTATGAGAAACTGTACCTCGAACGGTGAGCCAAGTGAAGGCCTGCCTTCAGTTACATTTGTCAGGGTACTCTATGATGTTTGCAGAAAAGTAAGACAACAAAGAGTCGAATTCGCAAGTGATGGGAAGAGGGAGATACACACTGTGTGAGGGATCCTGGGCAGAGGGTATCCTGGGCTCCTTGTGTGACTAGAGGCCACGCCACAGCTATTCTGCCCATATCTACTGCTTCATTCATAGTCCCTGCTCTTTGGAGCATACTCACCTTTAGTTGCACAACTCATATTATTTACCCTGCACACTTTTCAGTATAACATTTCCCACACATCAGGACCTCGCACAGAAATATGATTTTAACTCAGGATCACAGTGTTCACAATAGAATATTTATGTTTTCTCCAGGCTGAAAGGAAACGATCTGTCCCTCTATCACCCACTGTTTTGTGCAAGCAGAGGCTGAGTCTGCCTCTGTGCCATGCTCATCAATGAGATGCACAGCTGTTGATGTAGGAAATCCTCACTGTTACCTGTGTCTGAGATGGAAAAGGAAGAGGAAGGCCAGAGCTGCCACTGTTGCTGTCGGCATATCAGAGCACAGAAAACAGAATAGCTTAGCAGCTAGAGAATGTTGCCTTGGATTGTGAACAGAAGGGCCAGAGAAAAAGCTTTCCAAACAAAAGTGAGGTTTCTCTAAGAGTTCCTGACTAAACCCTCCAATCTGTTCTGTTACGTTTTAAATGAAGTTTTTTTTTTTTAATATGGATAGTAATTATATTCCAAGATTGTAGTTACATTTGGGGACTGAATAAATACACAAAAATAAAAAAGCTCATCAAATACCTGCTTCCTTTGAACAGGCAGTGGACCGATGCCTTCTGATGTGCAGTAGAACAGCAGCTGAAACAGTTATTCTTGAAAGAGTAACTAAGCTGACCGAGTCTAAACTCTCAATGGTAGACTGGCATTTAATAAAAGAGTTGAAGCCACCCACAAACTGAGAAGAAAGGGATGTAGAGAAGAATGGGATGCCGAGATGAAGTCACACACACAAGCCAAGAAGAAAGAACAGCTGAATTAAAAACCATCAACAATTTCCAGAATTTAAAATCCTGAATCATGACATGACACTAGTGGAATTCAGGTGTTTCTAGTACATGGACTGCTCTCACCAAATGTGAGGTCGAACTGTTGACCTTGTGTACATCCTACTTCACAAATGAGTCTGTCAGATACGCTAAGCCTATAGGCTGAAGATGATGCCCCAACACTGCGGAGAAACCTCAGGTGATTGTCCAGGAAGCTGGCTGTGTCTGTCAACTCACATTTTTGGGGGGAAGCTGCTTGCATTCACTTCCTGTTTTTATTTTTGTTAGCTAATATTATTTCCTTCTTGGGTCTCTGAGGGAGTTGAAGATTAGATAGTTATAGTTTTCCCTAGAAACCTCATCCAACTACTGAGGGATCTGGATGCAGAGATCCATGACTAGGCCCCGGGTAGATCTCTGGGAGTCCAATTAGCAAGAATGAGGAGGCTTTATATGAGCGAGAATTGTTGAGACCAAGGTTGGATAAAGCACAGGGACAAATAGCCAAACGAACGAAAACACATGAACTATGAACTAATGGCTGAGGGGTCACCAACTGGATCAGGCCCTCTGAGTGGGTGAGACAGTTGATTGGCCTGATCTGTTTGGGAGGCATCCAGGCAGTGAGACTGGGTCCTGTGCTCATTGCATGAGTTGGCTGTTTGAAACCTGGGGCCTATGCAGGATCGCCTGAGAGGAGTGGACTGGACCTACCTGGACTGAGTCTACCAGGTTGATCTCAGTCTGTGGGGAAGGCTTTGCCCTGGAGGAGATGGGAATGGGGGGCGGGCTGGGGAAAAGGTGAGGGGGGCGGGAGGGGGGAGAACAAGGGAATCCGTGGCTGATATGTAGAACTGAATTGTATTGCAAAATAAAAAAAAAAAAAGAGAATTTCAGAAAAGAAACTCACTAAAGAGGTGTAAGTGTATAAATTTGAAAAACGTTATAAGATAGTTCTGTTAGTAATGTAAGTTAGGATATTAAGTGAATCAGGTACATTTTGGACTTACCAAAATAGGATAGATAATGGAATTATTTTCTCTGAATTTGTCAAATGCAAATGGACTAGACATTGTTTAGGTATTTATTGCTTGTATATATTGTATATAGTTATAGTACTTTTTGTATATAGTTTTTCTTATATTAGTTATAACTTTTTTCCTTTTTTCTTTTTATTAAAATAGAAAGGGGGAAATATGGTGATATTTTATTTGTGCTGAAATGTGATTTTATTTGTATGTTTATAAATAAAGTTGCCTGGGGATCAGAGCTAATAGCAAGCCATATCAGAAATCTGGCAGTGGTAGCATATGCCCTTAATCCCAATCACATGACAGGCAGATTTCTGTGTGTTCAAGGATACAGCCAGCATGGAGACATGCCTTTAATCTCAATGCCAACCATAGAGACCTAGAGGTCTGTATAGACAGGCAGTGACATGGAGGTCATGTAGTTGGGTTTACAACCAATGAGAAGGCAGAACAGAAAGTCAATAAAAAGACAGACACACAGGAAGTAGGTCTCTTTCTCAGGTGAAGGATGGCAGCGAGGGGTAAGAAGGCAGTTTTAGGTCTCAGCTCTTAGCTACTGTTCTGACCTCTTGGGCTTTTAACTTTGCATTTGGCTCTATGTTTCTTATTAGTAAGACTGTTAAATCTACATTCCTTCTTAAATATCATTCAGTTAAAATTTAGAATACATGGTAAGGATATATATATATATATATATATATTCATATGTTAAGTGCTTTTTATACAGAAATCTTCATGTGTCCTTGTTGTTTTGTGTAAGGAGCATCTATGCCTTTAAAATATGACCTCTCAAGTTAACTCTTAGGAAAGTATCAGTCTCTCAGTTACTTCTGTATCTGCACTGAGATATCCTGACTAAAGCAAGACAAAGGAGAAAGGGTTTATCTGAGCTCTCAGATCAAGGTTACAGACCATCATGATGGAGAGTTAGAGCAGCAGAAGCTGGATGTTGCTGGTCACATTGCATCCACAGTTATGACATGGAGAGTGATAAATGCATATAGTGCCCAGCAGCCTTTCTTGGATTTATATAGTCCAGAATCTCCTGCCCAGGGAATTGTTCCACCTACAATTGAGATGGATTTTCCCACATTAATTAATGTAACCATGCTAATCACTCCCAACCATGCCCAGAAGTCTATCTCCCAGGTGATTCTGTATTCTGTTCAGTTGAAACAATAACAACCAATATCAGCACATGTAGTTGTGAGATAGATATTTGCAATGAGAAAATTCTGAACAAACTTTTAGTAGATCCTCAGTACTTTATCAATAGTATGTCACTGCTTATTTTATGGGATACATCTGTTCCCCAATGCATGTTGAACATAGAGAAATAAATTTTAAAGTAATATTAATAGGAAACAAAATGATTTCATTTCTAATTAACCCCCCACTGTGCTGTTCCTGGCTCCTTTAGTGTATGCTCTATATGCTTCCCTCAGCCCAGGAAATAGAAACAAACACCATTCTTTAGGTTCTGTGCTCAGGTCCTTTTATCCTTGTCAAATGCTTTGCCTCCTTCCAGGACACCACAGCTCCTTGCTGACTTCTGGTGGCATATGGTGAGTACATGACAAATATAAGATATGCTAAATATAAAAGTCAGAGCCTGGGATAGAGTCGATGACAAACAAAGAATTAAAGGCCCAAATATCGATTTTGCTTGATGTATGGATAATTCATCCTAGAAATGTAGATTTGCAGTTACCTAGAGATGGTTCATTGAAACCTACTCTCACAGTTTTCTTTTTGGCATATGCTCTCTTGGCTCTCTTCAGGGTGTGATTCTGCATTTGTGCTTCTCCTTTCTTAGCTCTGACTCAGTGTGCAGATAGACAGTGGCACCACCTTAGCTTTGCCTCTCCATGCATATGTACAGTGGCAGCACATGCAGGACACAGTCCAGCTACCGGAAGTCCATTTGACCCCTCACCGTGGGAATCTGAATCATAGATTCCAATATGTAACCATTCTCTTGAACCAAAATAGAGCTGTACCTAAGAGATATTTTAAAGACAGTATTAAATAATGATTATAATCCTGATAAATGTAACATATTTTGTACAGCACATGACTTCTTAACTGTCCAGCACTTTTATTTTGTTTACTAACTTTGCTTTTATTGAGACAGTGTCTCTGTCTGTAGCCTATGTTTGCCTCTAAATTACAGCAATTCTCATGCCACTGCCTCCTGTGCTGGGACTACAGGCATATGACATCATGCTTGACTCACAACCTTTTAATGTTTGCTATTGATAGGGCTTTATATTATTTAGTTTTAGATGCTTCACAGTATTGTGTTATAAAACAAAAGTATTTTATGTCTAGCTCTAGATTATGGACCAAAATATTTATATAAAGCACCATATAGACATTGTTTAATATGAAATTAGATTGCAATGCTGATTATTTTGAAGGAACTATAGTCTTATAAACTGGTGTCATAGATTCTTCACCTCATGTTTAATTCTTAGGATAAATGTTCTGAAGTTATTTTTTTTTAATTATTTTATTTTTATTTTGCAATACAATTCAGTTCTACATATCAGCCACGGATTCCCTTGTTCTCCCCCCTCCCACCCCCCTCACCTTCCCCCCAACCCACTCCCCATTCCCACCTCCTCCAGGGCAAAGACTCCCCCGCTGACTGAGATCAACCTGGAAGACTCAGTCCATGTAGGTCCAGTCCCCTCCTCCCAGGCTGAGCCAAGCGTCCCTGCATAAGCCCCAGGTTTCAAACAGCCAACTCATGCAATGAGCACAGGACCCGGTCCCACTGCCTGGATGCCTCCCAAACAGATCAAGCCAATGAACTATCTCACCCATTCAGAGGGCCTGATCCAGTTGGGGACCCCTCAGCCATTGGTTCATAGTTCATGTGTTTCCATTCGTTTGGCTATTTGTCCCTGTGCTTTATCCAACCTTGGTCTCAACGATTCTTGCTCATATAAACCCTCCTCTTTCTTGCTAATTGGACTCCCAGAGATCTACCCGGGGCCTAGCCATGGATCTCTGAAGTTATTCTTAACCCTACGCAGTTTCCACATATCTACAGCATATGTCTTTGGCTGTTAATGCTTTTCTGATTTATGGTTTACACTTTGCAAATGTTAATTAGCATAAATTAAACATGTTTTCCTCAATAAACAAATCTTGGAGTCTTTGGTAATAACTGCTAAGGGAGCTTTTCTTCTCCCTTCTATCATATATTATGGGGCAATGATATCTCAGACCACACTGTGGGAAAAGGGACACTGGAAATGAGACCTGGAAGAAATCTAATACAAAAGGTTAGAGAAAGCCTATTGTGGGCCCTGACAGTCCTTTTACACTTGGATTTCATTTTTCCTCATCTGTTTTCTAACGCACTTGAGTGTACCTGCAGGCTACAGCAAATGCTAATAACTGTGATTATTACTCGTAGGATACTTACTCAGCTATCACCACTGTGCAATTTTTGAATGAGAATGCTTTTTTAGTGAAAACACATGCAAAGGCATTAAGTGTGCTTGCAGAAAGGCAACCACCGCACACATCCCTTTTCTGTTGACATACATGCAGACTCAATTAAGTCTCCATATGAAAAAGCCTTATGCAAACTTCCTGTTTTTTAAATAAAATTCAGCATATAATTTACACATGCCAGAGTAAAACTTACAAATACAGTTTTTAATTTGAAGAATTGATAGCTTAGTAAAATTATAGTCACATTAAAAACCATCACATGTATTTTTCATAGAATAGAAGTATTTATTTCTGTATTCTTTATACTATACCTCTACTATACAAAGCTATAAATGGATCTTGTCAAAGTCTATTTTTATTTATGTGTATGTGTATGTGTCTGGGTGAATGTATGCCATGTGCATGCATGTGTGAATGTATGTGTCATGTATGTGTACACATGCATATGGATGCCAGAGGAAGCCAGAGGAGGGCAACAGACCCTATAGACCTGGAGACAGAGCTAGGTGTGAGCCTCCTATACCTGACAGATGAAGGTGAATGGAACGCAGAGGAACCCCCAAGAAGGGATGCTGCAGAAAGGAATGTTTGGGGTGTTCTGCAGATCACAGCAGCACCAAGAAGCCAGCAACTTCTAAAGTATAAATCAAAGGTTCTCTACAAATTCCAGTTGGAATAGGGAGTAAAGTGTGACTATGCCCAAAGATGGAGATTTTTGCTATCAAAGGACTTAAGAAAACATTGTCATACTTCCTTTCCTTCTCCTTCTGGTCTATTCAGCTAATAAAAGCAGTTTCATTTTCTGTTCCATTTTTGGTGTAGGTTAGGAACCGAGTTCAGCATGGTGCCTGTAATTCTAGAGATGCATACAGTCAGACAAGAAGAGACACATAAATAAAACTGTAGTCATTCATAGTACCCATGGCTTAAGTTGAAAAGCAGTATTGAAATTGGACTGGGGACAGGATCTTGTAAGAGGTGATTAGATCAAGAGGGCTCCACCCTTATTAAAGGATAAATGGATGGAAAGAATTAATGTTTTTGCTTGGGTTGCTTGGGACAGGTTTCCTGGTAAGATGGGCGAGCTTTGCCCATCCCCTTCACCTCTGTCCCCTATGTGTTTGCTTTGCCCTTCACCATATTGAGACAAAGCAAGGTCCTTACCAGATACGGATCTTGATCATGGACTTCACGGCCTCTAGAACTGTAAAAAATATTATTCTTTACAAATTGTTCAGTCTATGGTTATGGTCCAAATCAGTCAATAGACTAAGACATATGTGCAATGAAGAGCTGTACATTCCATGATAGCAAAGAATGGAGGCTATCATGAGGGCAACAAGTTCATAAAAGTGAACACAGTGAGTACAGATATTTAGTCACACTAGTATCAGCAAGACCAAGGAGCTTGTGGAATATAGCACTAAATCCAGTCCCTTCCCCCTGTGTGACATGCATCAGAATACTAAGAACACACAGGGCTGGCTGTATTTGCTGGACTGAGACTTTTGTGATGTGAAAAACATCATTTTTTTAGTTATTCTCAAGGGGTAGTTTAATCATCCTAAGCCTATACTTGGAACACCCTCTCAACTGCGATCCTGTATGATGCTCTTTGTGGATCTTTCTTTACCTTCAGTTGCACACACATTATAAAATGAAACCCCATGATTGAGAGAGTGCAGAAATTGAGTCCAAAATGAGGATTGTGTGATGATTTAAGTACAAATATGTTACTTTGGTTCTGTCTTGAATTATGAACTAGTACATTTTGTTATTTTTAGCTGAAAAGGGAAATAATCTGTTTCAGTGTGGAAATTTAGATGTAGAAATTGAATTACTAGTGTTCTTTCAACTTCTAAAGTGAACATAACATTCAATATGTTTTTAATAAACTCTCAATAATTTTTTATGATTACAGTTGTCAGATAAACTTATCTCAAATTTTGGAAAAAGTAAGAATAGAAAATGTGTGTATTTGTCATGCAAATGTACTGGTTTCAGACTTATTATAAATTATGTATTCTATTAAATAATATGCAATCTTTTGCCTAGACATAGAAATAAATGTAATCTAAAATGAAAGCTTTTTCATTATTTCTTAGCCAAGTGAAATTAATAAATGCTGTAGTCTACTATAGATGTGCAATGCCACAATTACCAAATACTTCAATGAACAACCCTTTTCCCCTCCACATTCCAAATTAAAAATAAACTAAACTCATATTGCTGAATTTTTTTATTATTCTAAGATAATTAAGATAAATGTTAAAAGGAACAAACACTGTTATGGTGCAATTACAATTGCTAAATCTATTGCATGGATAATTGGATAATTCCTTTAAACAATGGGCTCTCCACCTATTATTATTTTAAATAATGAACTTAATTTTGCCATGCTTGTTATATGGTCACACCAAAATTCAGCAGAAATTACAGAGGAAGAAGGATGCCTTGTCTCTGCAGATTACTTCCCCCTATTACCCTTGGAGTCAAGACGGGTGTGTTTGTCACAGTCATGGAAACAATACTGACATCATCATCCAAACTGAATACGTTACATTAGAGCTCATTCTTAGTGTTAGGTCATCGGGCCATTGTGACAAATGTATACCAGCATGTGGCAGCAACTGTGACATCACACAGAACACGTTCCACACTCCTCAGAGTCTTCTGTACTCCCCTGCTCACCCTCCTTCCTCTCTAACCCTGGCAGCCAATGATGGTTTTCCCATCTCCATGATTTTGCCCATTCATGAGTGCTGTGTGGTTACCATCATATAATATAATTTTCAGATTGGCATTTTCCCCCTCTCCATTAAATGATTTTAACATTAGCCATTTCTTCTCAAGCTTTGATAGCTCATGCCTTTTCAGTGCTGAATAATATTTCTCTGAATAAACCAAAATGCACGTGTTCTTCTCTGCAAAGGAAACATGAATACTTTAGAGCTTGGGAAACAATGAATAGAGTTGACTTAAATATCCATTTTTATGTGTGTTCAACTAATATCTTCAATCAGTGTGGGTAGTATGATTCCTAGAACATACAGTAATACTGTAAGCTAAACTATATCTATAGTAGCTGCCTTATTTTACATTTCCTCCTTAATGATTAAAGTCCCTGTTGATTCATTCATCATCACCAGTGTTCTGGATTTGACCATTCTCAATGCTATCAATGGACTCTGTATTATTTAACTTGTAACTCCTTAACAACCTCTGCTGTTATCTGCACTTACTCATACTAATGGGTTCGCCTCACGTATCTGGATGTTTTGCTGCTGAGTGAACATATATCAAACATTACTATGGCCCTTAGGAGTATCAGTGCCTTTATTATTGTGTACTCCCCCTTTAAAGTCTGATAACTGTCCAAACTAGCTTGCCCCAAGGTTTGTTCTGGCTGTTTCTTTGCAGAACCTAGGACCACCTGCCTAAGGATGACTCTGTCCATAGTAAGATAGGCCCTCCCACATCCATCAACCATCTATCAACAGCAATCAATCTAGAAATGTCACCATGACAGACCAATCTGGTGGGGACATTTTCTCAGTTGAGGTCCCCTCTTCTCACGTAACTTTAATTTATGTCAAGTGCTGTGGGATGGTCTGTACATCAAATATGTTGCTCTGATTGGTCAATAAATAAAACACTGATTTGCCAGTAGCCAGGCAGTATAGGTGAGACTAACAGAGAGGAGAATTGAGATAACAGGAAGGTGGAGGGAGACACCGCCAGATGTCACCATGACAAGCAGCATGTGAAGATGCCGGTAAGCCACAAACCATGTGGCAAGGTATAGATTTATAGAAATGGATTAATTTAAGATGTAAGAACTAGATAGGTAGAAGCCTGAGCCATTAGGCCAAACAGTTTAAATAATATAAGCGTCTCTGTGTTTATTTTATAAGTGGGCTGCGGGACTGCTGGGGCTTGGCGGGATCCAGAGAGAAAACTCTCCAGCTACACAAGTCAGCATAAAACTGGGTGGAACAAGCTTTAAGGTCATGGTTACCATAGTGAGATTAGGATTTAATTTTATGTTTAGTTAGTATTTGTTTTTATTCTTCATTTTCCTATTTTGTCTTCTGCATGTTTCCAACATGTATGCTACTTCATGAACATGCCTTTGCTACTCCACCCTCTGTCCTGCCTTCACAATTTCACTTTTACCAGGAGTCCTGAAGTTTCTGCTATATGTTCAGAACTCTTCCAAATCCACTTTCAAATAATATTATTCACAGATATGTAAGAGATCCATAATATCAAATTAACAAGAGTGTCTTCTCCAGTCATTGTACCACACTGACATTCATTTCACTGATCCTTGGGCAGACACATGCACATATACAAATATATGTACATGATCTAATTCATTTTCCTATTATTATTAATATTATAAAGGAAAAAGTATTAGATAAATTAAAAATAATGAGTTTTATTTACTAAAATTTTTAATTCTATGAAATGGTTTTTTATTATGTAGATCTAGGTTTATAATTTTTAACATTTTCTTTCTCTTTAGTGCACACATTTTAGCATCTTCTTTTAAATACACACAAAAGCTCCCCAGGTCTGTCAAACTGTGCCTGTCTTCAGGTTCTGCCGTCACTCTTGATGCATAATCTCACAGAGTATATGATCTCTACTGGGAATAGTTCTTACCTGTCAACCAAAATAGACATTCTATGCTCTTTCGGATAGCATGGTTACTGAGGAGTCAAGTGTAATTTTTAGTTTTCATCCTTTGTGTGGTGTTTTGTTATTGTTTCTTCACATGTATTTTTCATCTTTGCTTGTTCGGAAGCCTCTGGGATGAGCTGAGGTTCAGACCTTTGTTGGTTTCTTGGTTTAGTTTGTTTTCACACTTCCTGCTTGGTATTTGGTGAGCTGCTTAGGTCTGTGCTTTGTTGCTGACACTAATTTGTGGTGATTTTCAGTTGTCATTGCTTCAAGTATGGGCTAAGCTTCTTCCTTCCTTCCTTCCTGCCATGTCCTCTGATGTCCTTTTGTGTATATTTTACTTTCTGCACTTTCCCACATTTTCCGGATATTCTTTCTTTTGTCACATCTTTTCTCCTTCATGTTGCAACTTTTGAGGTTTCTATTTTTATATCCTCAAGCTTGGTTCTCTTTCTTTACATATTTCAAGCTGCTGTGCCAATCTGAAGGGAGCCTTCATTCCAGTGACAGTGTTTGGATTTCCAGCTCTTTATTTTATTCCCCTTTTAGAACTTCTTTCTGTGTGTTTGTGCAATCCATCTGCTCTTGCATGTTGTCTACCTCCTTTTTTTCCATTAAAGATCTTAACATATTAAACTCAGATGTTTTTTCCTTACACTGGCCTTATATCCCACAATTCCTGATTTATCTTACTCTGGCAGGAGAGTATCTTCTAACCATGTATTCTTTTTAATACCTTTTGCCTCATTTGATGGCAAAGTAGACATGTCCTGGGTAGATGAGCCTTTAATAGAGTAGCAAAGTGCAGAGAGAGAGAGAGAGAGAGAGAGAGAGAGAGAGAGAGAGAGAGACAGAGACAGAGACAGAGACAGAGACAGAGACAGAGACAGAGAGACAGAGAGAGAACCCGCCTCACCTCCTGAGGCTGTGAACACCACTAGTACCCCAGTAGGGCTTTTTTTTCTCTCTCTTCTTCAGATAGAGTGAAGTGTTGGAGATCATTCATATTGGGTGTCTCCCTTCCACCAAATCTGCTATGCTTGATGAAACCCTACAAGTCAGACTCAGGACAGGTTCTCCTCAAGGCAGATTTCTTAAGAGGAGTGGATACTGGGCATGATTCCTCTTTGCTCCTTGGAAACAAGAGGCAACTTTTCTCTTTTTTCCCATGAGGAATATTTAAGAGGTCCTGGAGGTAATGCATGTGTGCCGGGAGGCTGGCATGGTTGTGTCTTTGAGTTAAGGGCTAGTTACCAGTGCAATATAGGCCACCCCATCCCACAGGTTAGGCTGTTGGGGAACTGTCTTACGCTATGCTGTGAATATGTATTGCTAACATTGGTTAATAAAGAAGCTGCTCTGGCATATAGCAAAACAGGTAATACTAAGAAGGACACAGGGAGAAGAAAAGTGGAGTCGGAGAGACACTGTGAGCTGTTAGGGAAGCAAAATGCAACAGAACACAGGTGAAGCCAGGAGACATGAGGCGATACATAAATTAATAGAAATGGGTTAATTTAAGATGTAATAGCTAGCTAGAAATAAACCTGAGCCATTGACCAAGCAGTTTGTAATTAATATTAAGGCTCAGAGTGATTATTTTATAAAATTGGCTGCTGCCCAGGTTGGACCGGGCAGGACTGAGAAACTTCAGCCTACATTAGGCTGCCCAATTCCACAGCTTTGTCTGCCTCATTCCACAGCTGGTTCTCGTGGTGCTGAATTCAGACACTGAGTTTCAGCTCTGTCTAAAAGTGATCCTCTGGATCCACCTTTCTACCCGCCTAGTTTTAGAGGGAGTGGCTGCCATGTGACCTCCCCTCTATAATAGTATAAGAAGAGCTACTAGAGGTTCATTTTGTTCAGTTTTTTGCATGGGAGGAGTCAGGACCCTCAAGGTCCACCCCTACTGACCCTGATCCCAAAAGTCCCTTGAAAGTATCAACTATGCTTTGAAGTAAGTGTGGACAATCATATCTTATTTATAAATACGGAGAGAGTGTATGCAAATGCTTACAGATAAATGCTTCTTACTCTACATATAAAAATGGAATTTTAAAGCTGGGCAGTGGTGGCGCACGCCTTTAATCCCAGCACTGGGAAGAAGAGCCAGGCGGATCTCTGTGAGTTCGAGGCCAGCCTGGGCTACCAAGTGAGTTCTAGGAAAGGCACAAAGCTACACAGAGAAACCCTGACTCGAAAAACCAAAAAAAAAAAAAAAAAAAAAAAAGGAATTTTAAGAAAGTGAGAAACATCTGATTAGGGACTAATGTCTTCTAATTAAAACCTTTTGGTGAAATGGGGAAAATCCTTTCAACTATGCACACAGGATCTTAGTGAACGTGAAGGGTACAAGGCACAATGGCTTTCTCGCTTTCTCCCTCTCTGTTTGCTTCCCTCACAGCTGCCATCTGTTCCTCTCATCCCTGACCATGAACAGAGGGCTTGTTCAGAGGTGTGCCTCCACTAAGGCATGTGGCCGCCATTGTGGTCCTTTAAATAATCAACTGAAGCCATCTGCGGCTGCCAAGAAGCCTTTACAGCCATGTTTCTTTCCTCTGGCCACTAGCATTTAGCTCTATATTACAAGATTATCTAAATTACTCCAAATAAAAACAAATATCAATTTGTTGATGCTATATATTTTATTAGTCATTGTAAAAACAAACAAACAAAAAGCAACCCTGTTCTCTCAAGGTTGAGATACTGGCAACAATGTCTGATGGATGAGATGAAGCGTGTGTGTATGTGTGTGTGTGTCAGGGTGTGTGTGTGTGTGTCAGGGTGTGTGTGTGGGGGGGATGGTGGCCAGGGGAGTGCTATGGTAGAGCATTTGTGAATGGATGGGTTTAGTTGTGTGGTTATGGAACTCTAGTACTTAAGAAGAAAAGGCAGGAAGATCAAGACCTCAAGATCTTCAGTGACTACACAATGTCTTCTAGGCTAGCATGGGGTGCATGGGACCATGTTTCAATACCCCAAACAAACAAACAAGATAGAGTGAAAGAATTAAACTAGTTTAATAGGATTTCCATTGTAAAGTAATTAAATACACAATGAGACACATGATTTGTGGTTAAGACAAGGGGGGAAATCTGGATAGTAAAGTAAATTTTATTTTATGTTTAGTCTTAATGTCCTGTACATGAGTAATTAAGTCTGAGGATGTTGTACGGAACAATGACGATAGAAATTAATAAGTTCTAAATGAGGCAACTTCCTTTTATTCTCAGCATCTGTTTATTTTTACTTATTATGCATATATTTACCCAAAATGACAAAAGTAAAACTATTCTTTAGGAAATTAACCACACGTGTCTCATTATTATAAATAAAATGTTCTAAAGATCCAGTTTCTACTTGGGGACTCATCTCTGTAAGGTTCTCCTTGAATAACATCAGTGAGGACTGTGGTGCCACCTGGTGGTAGAATGCAGGATTGCTTTTAATTGTCCAGAGATTTTTTACGTAGCTCACTGGAATTCCAGATGTGAAATTGTATGGAAATACAGGGTATTTTTAAACATTTATTCCATTTATCCTACCACATATAAACCTTATTCAATATTAGTATGCTTAGAAAATGACTTAATGTCAAATGAATACAAAGTATTAGTAAGTTTTCTTCCAATGGAGAGCAAACCTGTGTTAAATTCACTCTTACAATTCCTATGTTAAAAATTCAATTTGATTTTAAATGTTTACTGCTTTCAAAGGACAAAATGTATTACAATATACTCGAATATGAGGTGTGTGTGTATGTATGTGTGTGTGTGTGTGTGTGTGTGTGTGTGTGTGTGTGTGTGTAACTTGTGGATGCACATGTAGGTTGTACTGAGTGTGTTCGTACATGTTGAATAAAGGCTTTAAGAAGTACACTTTAGTAATGTAGATTCATACCTGCTTTACTTTAAAATATTCTTGCACATTCACTTTTATTTGCTTATTATTACAACTAATAATGCAGTTTATTATAGCAGAAAAATGATTTGTCAAGTTACTAGGTAAATATATTATCATTCTTAAATGATGTGGGCACTGAGTCAGAGCCAAGGATTCCAATTCAAATTTAGAGAAGTTCTTCTGAAAGAAATACACCTGCGCCATTATCTAACTACCTGAGAGGTGTTCTGTATAGGACTATTTTGCTCAAATTTTCCATACACATTTGTATACACTTCTCCACACTAGAAATATCAAATTCACTACTAACTGGTAGATTACATTTGGTAACAAGTAGAACCTTAACTCATTATATATAGTATATAAATATGTGTCCACAACTGCTATCATATTGAGTATTTAGAAAGACAGATGATGGGAAATAAGGAGCTACCTAGATAGCTTCAGTTTTTACCTTAACTCCTAATCCAATTTCCCCTGAAGGCAAAGCATAGTCACTACGTCCTAGGACAACAGCAATACTTCTTTGAATCAAGTCATGTTAAGACTATTTTACTGTTTTATTTCTGATACCATAAAATAAAGATATTCAAAGGCTGAATTCACATCTTCTTGATTTAAATTATTGAAATTATATAACATCTAAAAGCTCAGAAAAAATGTGTCAGGATGATTCCTGTAAAGATTAATTTTCTGGCCATATCATTTCCAGAAGCAGTAATATCAGGACATGCATTCATAAATATATTCTCTTTTGAAGCCAAATTTTTGCATTCAATCTTTAGTAGCTGATTATACTGCATATATTTAACCTTAAGTTAATATGTCACTAATGTTCAAAGCTCTTTTTTCTCTCTATTTCTCACTAATTGAATCATGGTTAGCATTCAACATTTGTATGTATTTTGAAGTGGATAATATCAAGCTGAATAAATAAATAATACATCGTGATATATGTTGGAGTTCCCTGAGGAGCAGATGACAGATGCACATTTTTATTAAAGTGTTGTATTTACTGTATGCAGCCGGGAAACAGGCTGGTGTTATACCACAATGAACACTTTCTCAACCTTAAAATGCAGAGTTAACAAGGAGCTGTGATGTTTGATGTTTTGTTTCATTTATTTTTAAATGGAGTCAAATTTACATCATTAAAACCAAATCCATAGATCTTTTGTCAGTTACATGAATTCAACACTATCTAAGGAGCATCAGCCCTCTACTAGGAAAGACAATAAATATGTCTCTTATTTTTTGAATTATTATTGAACTGTTACTTCTTTTTGACAAGGCTCCAAAATATGCCTTTATCAAAAGTGACACAACATTTTGCTTTCTTCTGTGGATAAGCAAGACACTGTCCAGAGGAGTCATGCCCCTTCCAAAGTCTATTAACCAGAGTGTCAGAAAAGTCAGCTTAGTGATTGATGTACTAAATCAAGCAATATTCTCAGAGAGCATTCAAAATCAAAATTGTTGAGGGGTCATTTTTACACATATTATCAACCCATGGAGAAAAATCTCCACATACTGATTATGTCGTCCAGCAGGCCAAGGCTTTTCAGGGTCCAAGAGTGATGCAGAACCCCACATATGAGACATGTAACAGGACTGCCCTGATAGTTGTCTCTTGACCAGTGAACCACAGGACATAATGCAAACATCTATGTACAGATTCATGGTGTCACTTTATACTCCCAAAATTGTTAGTTTCAAGTATTAATGTGTAAAATTGTCACAAATTTCTTCTTTGTAGCATTCTAAAATTATGATTTTCCTATGCTTTATCCAATTACTCAAATTCTTCATTAGTGTGAGTCTCTTTGCCTAGCACACTCAGAGAGCTTGCTTTGTAAATATCTTTGTTTAGCTCTGCTGATCTTGGTTTTATTGCATTAAAACTATTCTGTGTGAAGTTTCATCTTGTCAACAGTGAATAAACAGAGTTTTAGAGTTAAAAGACACATAAAATACCCCAGATATCCTTTTTACAGTAACATGACATACTAAGGAAATATAAAACTCTCCCTGGATATCTACATAGAATGAAAATAAAACAAACTTTGTTCTATGTGCACAGCTAGAATTGACCAGAAAGCCTCCTTTCTGAGGTGCCATGCAAGCTCCCAAAGGAGGGAGGCAACCCTAAATCCTATCTGACTGTGACATCTATGAACCACAGTAATGACCAGCATGGAACAGTACTGCGAACGTGCCATGGTGGCTCATATACCTTGGTGGTTACAGACAGCCTGCTAACTGGGCTTGGGACCTGCTCAACAAAGAAAAATCACGCATGGTACTAGAAATCTAGCCAACAACAATAACATAAAGATTCGTTAAGTATCCCAAAGAATAAGAGATTTAAAATAGAACAATGTTTAATATTTCACTGCAATTTCTCTAGGTAGTTGGGGGTTGCTTTTAATTAATTAAGGACTGAGTTTTAATGGAATGAGAGAAGCTAAAGCCTTGTGTAAGAGAGAAGGTCTATGCGGAAAACAAAAGCACTCTGCCAAGATAGGACCCACAAAACGCTTTCTTTAAAAAAATAAATAAAAAGGCCTGGAAAAAGATCCATTAAGGGGCACACATGTAGTTGGACTTTCTTTTGGGGACCATCAGCTCCCCAATAATGACACAGAGACTTATTATTAATTATGAAAGCTTGGCTTTTAGCTTAGGCTTGTTTCCAACTAGCTTTTATAACTTAAATTAACCCACTTTTATTAATTCATGTTCTGTCACATGGCTTTTTACCTCTTCCCATCCAACTTGTTTGGCATCGTGCTGGCTTCTCCCTGCCTCTCTTCTTCCCAGAGTTCCCCTCTTTCCCTGGAAATCCCTCCTATTCTTTCCTGCTTAGCTATTGGCAATTGAGCTCTTTACTAAAGCAATCAGAAGGCACCTTAGGCAGAGACACATCATCATGCAGTGTAAACAAATATCCCACAGCACACACGGAGAAATTTAAAATATTTTAAAGAGACTCTTTGTTCTGGACAAAATAATGTCTCCCCCTGAAATTCTAAAGGAGCTCATGTCTTCAACTAATGTATTTTGATATTCCACTTCATACTGTATTTATGTGCATAATTAATGGGAAATTTCTCATGGAATTCAGTTCCAATCTTGCACAGTTTCTGTGATGTTTCCTACTATAGATATTATTTTTTTTTCGAGACAGGGTTTCTCTGTGTAGTTTTGGTGCCTACCTGGATCTCACTCTATAGACTGGGCTAGCCTCGAACTCACAGAGATCCACCTGCCTCTGCCTCCTGAGTACTGAGATTAAAGGTGTGCGCCACCGCTGCCCGGCTTGTAGATATTCTTAAAGTAAAACTAAAGCTCATTCAAAATAAGTTTGTAATAAAAATTACACACCATGAAAAAAATGCATAACCCATAACCAAAGCCAGATTGGACCACAAGAATGTGAGGTAATATAATAACAATGTGTTAGGCAATATAAAATAGATTTATTATAGTCAAGATAGAGTACTCCTAAAGTATCATAAACTATAATCAATTTTAATAGTGATCATAATCAGATAAAAACAATATATGAAATACAATCAAAGAGAAAATTAGTAAGTGGAATGTTGCATACTAGGACATTAAATAGAATGCATAATGCTGTTAAATCCTTATGAACAGAAATGCATACTAGGACATTAAATAGAATGCATAATGCTGTTAAATCCTTATGAATCAGAAAATGTGGTGGAAGCTCTAATTAGTGAGGGATAGGAAATAAATATGGAAGGAGGAGGGTAAAATATCAGTAAGACTATCTAAAAAAAGTCATAAGAAATTACACTATTAATTATTTAAAAATTCATAAAAAAATTTAAGTTGCTATATAAATATACATATATGGTTTAAATGAAAATTTCCCAAATGACTGACAATTCTCCAAGTGTCAAAGACTACCTAACAAAAATCCCAACACATGTAAGAGATGCCCTCTTTTGAGTTGTTGGTCAGGGTTATCCAAGAGATTTTCAAAACATTACAGGTTATTGTTAGTGTCTTTGTTTGACCTCTTGAGGTAGAAAGCAAGTCTATATTACTGAAGACACTGTGAACTTTAGACACAGGGTGCAGATGGCCCTATGCCTTCTCTCTAATGAACCAGACAAGCTTCCAAAGAAGGGAAGCAGCTAACGGTCATACACAGCTATGGCAGCTATGAACCACAGCAAGGACCAGCATGGCACTGTGACCCTAAGGTTGCATCAGTGGCACATATACCTTGGTGGTAACTAATTGGACTTAAGATCTGCTCAACAACAGGGAAATCATGCCTGGTACTTGTAGAGAGCTGCGTGAAGCTGCATTCTTGAAATGGCTCTGGCTTTCGCCCCCCGCCCTCCCGATGGCGAGTGCTCTCTATGTTAAATAACTCCTTATTTGGCTTGGCTTTAAATTTCGGCTTGCTAAGGCATACGTGCACCTATCCAGGAATCCCATGTGGCGCATGATGGCTGGTGGTCTGAGACCTATATAAGGCTGGGCGGGCTCTCCCTAGGGGAGAAGAACAAAGGACACAGATTTTGAGAGGACCTGAATAAAACAGCTTGAAGAAGAGCTCGGTGTTGTGTCTTCCTTGCTGGTCGAGGCAGACGCGACAATTGGTGGCCCGTACGGGGAAAAAACTCTTTGAAGAAAGGGAGCTCAGAACTTCTTGCTGTCAGGGTAGGTATACCTGGTAAGTCCCCGGGTTAATTGGGGAACCGCGACAAAAGCGGGTTTTGCTCTCTTCTGTAGATAAAGAGAGAGCGGTATCGCAGAGCTGCGTCCAAAGCAGACGGTATATATTGAAACAAAACTAGTTTGGCTGTTATATCTCCGCGGACGCGTGGAGCAAAAGTGAACTTGTAAACTGGGGCTTTTTGGCAGAAGCTCCGAGAAATATCTTAGGTTAAAAACAAAGGGTTGTACAAGGATGGGCACTTCCTTCTCACACCCAATTTTTATAGCTCTCAATGAGCTGCTTCTAACTAAAGACTTAAAGATAAAGAAGGGAACTTTACAAAGATTCTTAGAGGAATGCGATGTCGTGGCCCCATGGTTCGCTGTTTCTGGGAGTCTCACAGTGTCCTCCTGGGAAAAATTGGGACGAGACTTAGACTTCGCAGCAGAACAGGGGACCCTGAAACCGGGGGTGAGACCAGTTTGGAGATTAGTACGTGGCTGCTTAGAGGATCAACGCTGTGGCGATGCTTTGGAAAGCGGACAAGCCACCCTAGAGCAGTTACAAGAGGAGCGATCAGAGAAGGCGGGGTCTGAAAAGGCGGAATCTGTAAAATCCAAGGACAGTAAACAACAAAAGAAAAAGGAGACACGACTCTATCCCTCCCTATCGGACTTTGAAGACCCCGAATCTACTGACTCTTCTCTCGGTTCGGAGGAGATAGAGTCTCTAGTTAGAGCATTACAAAAGGTAAAGATTAAAAACAAGGTGAGAGAGAGAGACAAAAGAAAAAAGGTTTGTGGGTCCTTAATCCCCTCTGCTCCTCCCCCTTACCCTGAGGCTGCGACGGCAGCTCCCGGAGCGTCTCCGGTCAGCAGCAGCCTCCACCCACAGCTGTGGAGGGAGGTTAGGAGAGAGATGCAGGTGACGCGGCTTTGGATTCCCCTAGACAGTTAACCACAGAAGCATGTGAAGCACTATGCAAAGTTGAGGATAGATTACAGGAAGCCTTTCTTCAGAGAGTTCGAGATCCCAACACAATTGTATTATGCATTCTGCCCACCTTTTTGCAGCCCACCGGTATTTTATGGCAGGATGGACCTTTATTGTGGGTTTACACTAGAATTTCCCCTGCAAAATCCATTGAATATTATCCCACAACTGTGGCACTACTTGCCCAGCAAGGTATTCAGCAGTGCTTGCAATATTTTGGAACTTCCCCGCAAATGCTGATTGTACCTTATAATGTCAATCAGGTGAAAGTTTTATGTGCTACTGTTGATGATTGGGCCATATTGCGCTGTAGCTATGCGGGACATATAGATTGCCATTATCCAAAACATCCATTATTGAATTTTTTTAAGGAACATCCTGTAGTCTTTCCTAAAATAACTGCTTCCCGGCCAATTCCCGGAGCTGCCATTGTTTTTACTGACGGATCTAAAACAGGTTGCGGGTCCTATATGGTGGGCTCAGGGGAGCCTGTGAAGCACCAATATTTACCAGGCGCACCTCAGCAGGTGGAACTTTTAATTGCTCTAGAAGTTTTTAAGGTTTGTCCATTTCCGTTTAATTTGGTATCAGATTCCTGCTATGTTGTTAATGCCTTAAGAATTCTTGAATGTGCAGGGCCTCTTAAATCCTCTAGTCCCGTACAGTCGGTTTTTTGCCAATTGCAACAATTGATTTGGCAGCGGAAAAACCCATTCTTTGCACAACATATTCGTGCTCATACTGGCCTACCAGGCCCATTAGCTGAGGGCAACAATGTTGTAGACCTCTGTACCAGGCAAGAGTGGATGTTTGTGGCCTCAGCAGTGCAACGAGCACAAGAATTCCACAAGGAATATCATGTTAATGCTAAAACATTACAACAAAGGTTTTCTCTCTCACGTGCTGATGCACGTAAGGTAGTTCTAGATTGTCCTCAATGTGTCATTTTTCAGCACCCTCCTGCATTAGGAGTCAACCCTCGGGGTTTGCTCCCTCTGAAAATATGGCAAATGGATGTTACACATATCTCTGAATTTGGACGGGTCAAATATGTCCATGTTTCTGTTGACACTTGTTCTGGAGTCATCCACGCCACCCCAATGGCAGGTGAGAAGGCATTTCACGTGATCACCCATTGCCTAGAGGCATGGGCAGCGTGGGGCAAACCACAACAAATAAAAACAGACAACGGTCCTGCTTACACGGGTCACAAGTTTGCCTCCTTCTGCCGTCAAATGGATGTTCAACTTGTACATGGCCTGCCCTATAATCCCCAGGGTCAAGGCATTGTGGAGCGTGCACATCGTTCCTTGAAGGAACTGCTTCAAAAACAAAAAGGGGGAATAGGCCATAGCCGTACCCCTAAGGATAGACTCTCTCTTACATTATTTACCTTGAATTTTTTAAATTTGGATGGATCAAACTGTTCAGCTGCAGATAGACATCAATGTCAGCACAGTCCCTCTAAAGGGATGGTAAAATGGAAAGATGCCTTGACAGGTATCTGGCATGGACCTGATCCCGTGCTTGCATGGGCACGAGGCTCTCTTTGTGTTTTCCCACAGGGTCAACAAGATCCAATCTGGATTCCAGAGCGACTCGTGAGGAAGATACAACCGGACCGGGAAAGGGAAGAAAATGACCATGAAAAGGTTACTGGCAATTATGATTATGGTGATGCTGATGTTCCCAGGAACAATACAGAGGGAAACTAAATTATGGGCCATCCTAAAAACATGGCCCTATCCTCTTCCTTTGACATCTGATTCAGGGATATTGCCTTTCATATTTACTACTAATGATACCTTAGAATGGCCCTCTTTGCCATTTGATGATGTAAAAGCCATAGATAATTTTACTTGGGTTTCTTTGTATAATACCTTATGTTTTTCTATGTCACAAAAAAAATTAGTGAAAATCCATGCTTGGTGTTGCATCATCATGTTTTAGGTGTTTTTCATCATTTAGTCAATAGGTCCACCACCTCTGTTGGTCGTGGTACTGCAATACTTCTGCAAGGAGTTACACCCAGAGCCATAAGTAAAGGAGGTGCTAGTCCTCCTTGACAACCATCCCTATTACCTAGATGTATGAGCTCTGTCACCTGGCCTCCGGCATGGACAGGATGCCAAAGCACCCTACAACCCAATTTTGTTAATCTTAATAGGACCTTTTCTTTATCATTGAAAGTAAGTCCGTATAATAATTCCTTTAATGGGTTTAATTTTTCTTATAATAATCCTTTGCAGGCAGCATTTTCTAATCCCTTTGATTCATGGGTATTGTGTAATTCCCGCAGTGCCTGTACCCAGCTTAATGCTTTGGGGTTTGTAAAAGGGGGTGCTTTTCAGAATTGTAGTTATTCAGTACATCTGGGGATGACATTTGAATCAGATGTCACCCTGAATTGTACCCATTCTAAGTCAGTTCGTTTTAGTCCTACCCCGGTTTGTGTGTGGCCCCCTTTCTTGTTCCTGCTGTTTAATTATTCGGGTGGAATGTTGAATTGTTCATCTCAGAAATGTTTTCTTGCACAATGCTGGAATGCCTCTGAGCATGATTCCGCTATTGTGATGCGTGTACCCACCTATATTCCTGTACCCATCCGTATCGATGATGCACAATTACCAGTGGTCTTAAGTAGGCAGAAAAGAGACTTTGGCATTACAGCAGCAATAGTAACAGCCATTGCATTATCAGCTACTGCTGCAGGGTTGGCTGCTGCATCCATGGCCACATCTGTCCCGACAGCACAAGCACTAAATGAACTGTCGAGTAATACTGCCAAAGCCCTGCAAAGTCAAAATGCTATTAATGTGCATCTACATCGTGGGATCACATTACTTAATCAGAGGGTAGATCTATTACAAGAACAAATTGATATTATGGAGGGAGTACTTACTTCTGCTTGCATAGCACCCATGACTGGGTTGTGCATTACCTCTATTACCTATGAGAATTGGACTCGAGCAGCTAATCTTTCTAAACAATTGAGTGCTATGATTACAGGAGCCTGGACTGCTGAGTTTGATAATTTAACAGCGACCTTGAGGAACGAGATTGTTGCGGTCAACAGCACACGGGTCCATGTGGCCACAGCGGAGGAACTTCTGACTTGGATTCATCAGTCCTTTAATTTTTTGAAGGAGTGGGCGGGACTAGGTGCCTTGTTGGTTCTTGTGATACTTGCCTTCCTTGTTTGCCTGTGGTGTTTCCATAAGATGAGGTTTGCACAGCGCCGTCAGGCAGCCATGATTATCCAAGCATTTACCGCCATTGAGGCTGGTCAGTCCCCTCAGGCTTGGCTAGTAAAGCTGCAGTCTTGAAGCACAGGTTGCGAGGCATGGCACTGCACTTGAGGTCGAAATAACACTGACCTCAAGAAGAGCATGTTTGATTGCATGCGGGTTGGCATCTATCTCCCGCCTCTGAAAAAAGGATGCTGAACTGGTCTGGTACTCTCTAGGTGGATGACACCTGGATAGCATTAGTACAGGTTCTTGTTTTCTCAGAGATCAAACCTCTACTCTTGCCTGTTGTCTAAAACAAAAAGGGGGAACTGTAGAGAGCTGCGTGAAGCTGCATTCTTGAAATGGCTCTGGCTTTCGCCCCCCGCCCTCCCGATGGCGAGTGCTCTCTATGTTAAATAACTCCTTATTTGGCTTGGCTTTAAATTTCGGCTTGCTAAGGCATACGTGCACCTATCCAGGAATCCCATGTGGCGCATGATGGCTGGTGGTCTGAGACCTATATAAGGCTGGGCGGGCTCTCCCTAGGGGAGAAGAACAAAGGACACAGATTTTGAGAGGACCTGAATAAAACAGCTTGAAGAAGAGCTCGGTGTTGTGTCTTCCTTGCTGGTCGAGGCAGACGCGACAGGTACTGGAACTCTAACCACCTATCTAGGGATAGTGATGTCATATATCTTAAAGGAGATCTCATAACCACCGATTTATTAAACCAAGATAACCCCTGCATTCTAAATATCTGTCACTATACCCACAAGGAAGTGTAGTCCTCATCTCTAATCAAGGAAATGACTATTCACAATAGAAATAGACTATGGCCCCAAACCACAATCAGTCAAAATTCAGTGTTGTGGAACCTAGTCCCAAAGGATAGATCTATGATACAACCTCTATACCTAAGGCTCAAGAATCATTGTGGAAGATGAGGTAAAACAATTTTAAGAGCCAAAAGATCATGGAGTTTGGTGTGAAATTGTGTCTCCTAGTAATGTCAGAAGCAACACTCATAATTTCTCACCAATATGACTACTTTAACATGAACTGAAAAAGAACTATGTTTGTTAGGGTTTCTATTGCTGTGAAGACACACTATGACCATGGCAGCTCTTATAAAGCAAAGCATTTAATTGGGGCTGGCTTACAGTTCAGAGGTTTAGTTCATTATCATAATGGTGTGACATGGTGGCATTCAAGCAGACATGTTGCAGCAAAAGTAGCCGAGTGTCCTATATCTTGACTTGTAATCGACAGGAGGTAGTCTGAGACACTGGGTGTGACTTGACCATATATGAGACTTCAAAGACAACCTCCACAGTGACACACTTACTCCAACAAGGGCACATCTCCTAATAATGCCACTCCCTGTAGGCTATGGCAGGCATTCTCATTCAAACCATCACAAGGACAAAAATAATAGACATATTAATGTGGGCAGCATAGTTGGAGAGGGGTAAGCCCATGAAGCTTTCACTCTACCCAAAGAATTCCAAGTCAATAAAGAATGCTGAGCATGGCATAAAGAGTTTTCTCCAAAGAAGAGCACATTACCTTCTAATATTTGCTTAGACTGTGAAGAGAGAGGACAACACTTATGCCAGAGAAATATCTGAGTCCAGACATTGTTGTTTATTAGGCTGGACCCATGCAAAAGTAAAATATGACATTTTATTACCTAAAATATCTGGAAAGGCTATGTGTAGCCGAATTTCTAAACAGTCTTATTAAATAAGAAACACAGAGCCAAACACAGGGGTAACAGCCAAAGAGATCAGAGAAATAGCAAAGAGCCACTGACTAGCCTTAACTTACCACCGCACCATAGCTTCTCAAGAGAGAGCTTCTTCCTGTCTAACCTGTGCTTTTATTGTCTTCCTGTTGTGGCTTCTCATTGGCTCTAAGCACAGCCACATCACTTTCTCATCACTGCCTGTCTATACAGCCCTCCAGGTCTCTATGGTTGGTACTGGGATTAAAGGCATGTGTCACCATGCTTGGCTGTGTCCTTGAACACACAGAGACTCTGCCTGCCATGTGACTGGATTAAGGGCATGTGCTACCACTGCCTGACTTCTATTTATGGCTTGCTATATGACCTCTGATCTCCAGGCAAACTTTATTTATTAACATACAAATAAAATATCACATTTCAGTGCAAATAAAATATCACCACAGTTATGTGAAAGAATTCATACACAGTAAAAATTTAGTGTGAGGTGGTGGAAAGGAACAAAGCCTCCATCCACTCATAGGCCACGAAGTCCACCCTGCATGGGAAACCAATTTCATCTATAAAAAACTCAATGGAAACAAAGTGCAGAGTGATGTATCCCCTAAAGTGAACACTGAAACTTTCTTCCACAGTAGACACTGTGGTTGAGACTTTCATTTATTTTTCCATCTTTGTTTCAACAAATAGAGATGCAAAAGTGTTTCAAAACTTTACCCACAGAACTCAATATTTTCCCAATACCATAAGATCCCCAAGTTACAGATTTCCCCCTAATTAAATAATACTCGGCATAATGCTTTCATTTCAAATCTTTGTTTTCTCTTTTATTTGTTTTACTATTCTCATCAACTAACTTTATAACAGGTAGGTAGTAAAATCTTAAATTTTATAATTTAGTTCATGTTATAACATTTTATACTATTGTTATAAAAGGAGTTACTTTTAAATTATTGTTTAAATAGTAGATGATGCTTTGAAAATTACTGCTTGAATACTTGAATACTGTATATTTTCAGTTAGTTTAAGTGAAGACAATCTGATCCAGGACTCATAATTTCACTCAGTGTTGTCACTAGAGAGGTCAATGTCCCCCAGTCAGTTACATGGTGTACTTGAGAACCATTGGCACTACATTCTTCTGTTTTTTTTTTTTTTTTTTAACTCAATCCCCCAGCTTTCTGAGGCAAGAAAACATCAGAAGAATTGAACTACTGGGCATTTTTCAGAAGAGAAAGTCTGTTTCCCACCCAGCTCACAACTGCCCCCCCCCAACACTCTTGACACCTTTATTTCTACTCTATATTCTCAATACTAGCCTTCCACTTATAGATCTGCTCTCCTTATTCACCACTCGCAAGTGTCTGGTGGCTCCCCTTCTTGGACTTGCACTTAATACAAATCAGGCTTTGGAATAAACAGGAAACCTAAGTTCTTGCTAATCTTTAGACAGTGTCTATTTGTTGTGTTTCTTTGCAAACTTCATTTGAAGGCTGTATTTAAAACTGCAATTTTATACTCTACTAATACATATTTTATTGCCACTTAAGTAATCCACATATATGCAATTAGCATGGCAATACTTTAAAAAGTTACTCAATGATGAATATGATTAAACTGTATAATATTCATATATGGAAATGTCAAAATGAAACTAATTGTCTTATACAATCAACATATACTAATAAAATTGTGTAGCTTGAATTTTCCTGCCTGGCCCACAGTCAGGACAAATCTCTCTCACCTGCCAGTCCCACAGCTGCTCAGACCCGACCAAGTAAACACAGAGACTTATATTGCTTACAAACTGTATGGCCATGGCAGGCTTCTTGCTAACTGTTCTTACAGCTTAAATTAATCCATTTCCATTAATCTATACCTTGCCATGTGGCTCGTGGCTTTCCGGCATCTTCACATGCTGTTTGTCATCATGGTGGCTGGCAGTGTCTCTCTGACTCAGCCTTCCACTTCGCAGCTTTATTCTCCTCCTTGTCCCGCCTATACTTCCTGCCTAGCCAATGGCCAATCAGTGTTTTATTGATTGACCAATCAGAGCAACACATTTGCCATACAGAACATCCCACAGCAAAAATGAATGAAATAAAACTTTCACTTAAGTCTCCTATAGAGGCATAAACAACAGCAGCAAGATAACACAAAACCTCCACAAACAAAGAGGTATTGTTCAATAGTTACATAGTTTCTTCTTGTGAATGTAATTAGTACCTGTGCATTGCATACAAATATTTAAGTAAAATTGCAATGAGGAAAAAAAATCCTCCTTTACAGTTACCATGATACGTAGCAATGATTCACATATTCAAAGCATTAATTTTCCAGCACACCAAGAGGGACCTTGTATTTATTTTTTTGTTTGCTTGATTGCATTCACTCATTAGCCAGATTTTCCCTAAACAGAAAATGCTTTCTCAGAATAAATTAAATATGTTTTTTGTCTTAATTTACTTTAATATAACAAGAGATGGTGTATTGCAGTTCTGATAGTGAATGCTTTTCAAGAGTTATAGAGGTGATTTCAGGCATCTGCTATTAGCCAAGATTTCTTATAATATCAGAGACAGAGGTATCCCGGACTATGGGAAATTTTCAGAGGCCCATATCTGGGTGGGCCACAGACATTGACAGCAAGCCTCCGCTTTGATTACGGACTGGTGGGCACATGGTCGTTTGTTGTAGCAGTTTGGTCCATTGCAAAGGAAAACAATGTAGAACCAGTAAATGTCAGACTTTGGATTCCCCTGGAGGTCCACAATGTTCACAGCAAAAAACTAATAAAATACAGTTACTCAATTTTGTTTAAATTCAAGCTATGTTTAAATTTAAAATGATAAAGTGTAGCTAATTCACCTATAAGCTGTCCTTGTCTTTCTGCACTTATCTGTTGGATAGGTACAGCTATTAGTCTATAATAAAACACTATGTCCTTATGGACAAGAACAAAACAAGAAGTCCAATGGTTACAGAAATCAGGCTCGAGTCTGTAAAAGCAAGGGTTAGTCTGAACAAAACAGAACTAAAACTCTAGACGCTGAATATTTTCCTCTTGTGTACCCAAGGAAACATATTATTATTGAATAAAGGATATACCATTGGTCTAGTAACAGACACTGCAAAAATGATGCATGCTCACCATGTCTACCCTAATGGTTCCTTCATTTAAGGGACCAACTGTGATTCAGTTCACTTCTGTTGGAGTAGGGGATATTGTTCTAGGAAACACTTGTAGGGAGACTGACCAGACCCAGTTCAGCTAGAATCCAGCTGTTAGAGTAAACATGAGTGCCCATACGCTGGTCAAGATTCCCTGACCTAAAAACCATGACAAAGCAAACATGAGAGACCTTTCCCTCCAGTTGTCTGCACCTAACTAACCCGTGAGCAAGAGGAAGCAGCCAGGTTGACCTGAGTCAGTTTTAGTTTAAGCTACAGCAGAAGTTCAAGGTACCACATCTCTTTTTCCCCCCACAATTCCCTGTTTGCTGAAAAGCAATTGAATAACGAAGAGTATAGAAAAAATTCTGTTTCCCATAAAGTTAACTTCAAATCAAATTCTTAAAGGGCCAAAGTCATTCTTCACTCACCTTCCAAAGGAACACTATTTACTTGTTGTTTGAGTAGCAAAAGATGTCAAAAGAACAATGTATTCATCTGACTAGAGTATATTCCAGTTAAAATGTAAAACCCGCCGGGCGGTGGTGGCGCACGCCTTTAATCCCAGCACTCGGGAGGCAGAGCCAGGCGGATCTCTGTGAGTTCGAGGCCAGCCTGGGCTACCAAGTGAGTTCCAGGAAAGGCGCAAAGCTACACAGAGAAACCCTGTCTCGAAAAACCAAAAAAAAAAAAAAAAAAAAAAAAATGTAAAACCCTATGGTCTGTTGTAGAATTCCCCAAAGACCAATTAAACTAATTCCTAAATAATGACTTAAACTCTTATGCTAGTCACAGTGTAGATTATGAACAAACTATTTAAAAACCCACAGGCACATTAATCCTAAGGATTAATGTGTGTGTGTGTGTGTGTGTGTGTGTGTGTGTGTGTGTGTGTGTGTATGTGTGTGTGTGTGTGTATGTGTATGTGTGTGTATGTTAATATATGGGATTTGTATTATACATAATAGCATATATATAAAATATTAAAGTATTTTTCCTTATGTCTCTCCTCTTTTCTGTCATTTTTCTTTCCTTCTTTCTTTTTTAGCTCCTCCCATCTTTCCTTTCTCCCTATTCTTTTGTTTCTTTCCTTTCTAACAGGAAATAGCTAGCATGCCCAGGATAACTGAAAACTCAAAATTCCTCTTTCTCAGTCACCTAGCACACTTGAACTGCAAGAGTGAACCACTGGGCTTGGCGTAAATAATAACACCCTCCTAGGAAGATGGCATTTAAGATATATTAATGTATATTATACACTCATAGGAAATATTACAGTAGTGGTATATTACCATGTATCAGACGCAAGTTACTAATTGAATATAGGATAATTTACTGATAGTGAATATACATTGCATGTATTTTAATATGCATATTAAATAAGTTGTCTATACAAATAGGCAAATTAACTAGGTGTCTCCAATTTTACCAACATTCTCAAAGGGATGTTATGAATGACTTCGTATATAAGAAAGCTCATTTCTACAACTGCTGACATGCTTTTCAGGATTTTTGTTTGACTACTGCCAATTTAAATCCCTAGACTGGAATAAATGCAGAGCCATCTGTTCTGACGCGGCTACTGTGACAGTCCTAGGCTCACTAAAGCAATTGTCTCTATTACCCTCGGTGCTCATGATAAGCTGCACTTTGCAGCCTCTTGTGTGTACAAAGCAAGTCTAACTCGTATCACAAATATAATTAGGTTAAGAGCTTGGTAAAATTTCTCTGTGCTAACTTAGTTTAACTGTTTCAACCCCATGTCTCTGAAAGTGTTTACTGGTGGCTCAAACATTCTGTGCTGCTTCCAGCAATTCCCACCCTCATTAGCAGATGTATTTGGCATGCAGAAGCCTGGCGTTATATATACCATCTAAACAGGAAGAAATATAAAGGTCATTTTATTAAGCATTGACTTAAATTAAGGGGCACTAGGCACACTATGCTGTGTCTGTCTTTTCAAGGGGAGATTTGTGGCAAGAAACCAGATTCAGGCATATAGTAGAGTGGGTGGTGACATGAAGGACGAGAAAAGAATGGCAGAAACTGCGAAGTACACTAGATTTTGCTGGCAAAATACAGAAACTTATTGGCTGGAACAGATAGTTTTGATCAATCTATTTAGAATGCATCTAAATAAATAGCGTAGGCAGTGGTAGAGAACACAAGAAATAGGCTACCAGCCACTCTGTTAGGCACAAATTTCATGTCTTCCAAGATGGCAGAGTATAAAGGTAAGTGGTTTAGGCACCTCGGGATTGAATAGTTTGTGAACATAGAGAACATAAAAATGAAGTTGAGGTGAAATGTTTGAAGGCACTGAGAAGATGAGGAGTTAACCACTTGAGATGGAAAGTCAAATGAGATGGGGTGCTACCACAGGACTGAGGCTACCTTTGAGGGCTGGGAGGAGTGGGGACAGGAGAGACTGCTGTTGGGGTGTAATGTATGGAAATAATAAGAAGAAGAAGAAGAGGAAGAGGAAGAAGAAAAAGTGAATAAGAAAACTAGGGTAAATTTTATAATTAACAAAAATATTTAAATTCATTTGTTTTTCTAAAATTAAAAATTATTTTGTAAAGAAAAAAAACAGTGCTTAAATTGGGAGTCCTTGGGAGGTAGAAGCAAAATGGCAGGAAATAAAAGAAAACTTTGCAGTTGGACGTGTCAAAAAAAGAGTTTGAAAAGTTGTAAGACAATCAGAATTCAACCTTGGATGCCCAGTGCAAAGTTCTTCAGTCCTCTTCTCCAGAGGGGCATTAGCTAGTGGTTACTAGTGGATAGGGTACTACAGCATTTCCTCACCTGAACTTGGTCATTAAACTAGGATTTAGTACTTGGTGCCTATGGCTGTAAGTGTAAGTAGAAAACACCCTTCATCTGGCCCTTGTCCTGATCCAGACTCCAGGAAAGAGACAGGAAGCTATGCTAAATCAGGGGGACCCAGACATGAATGGTGTTCACTTCACCTACAGAAAGTCCTTGCAGACTGCAGATTCTTAACATGTAGCTCCCTTAACCACACCGGCAGCACCATCTGGTCTTACCCTAGACTTACTGAACCAGAAATTCTGGCAGTTTGTCAGGAAATCTGAATTTTCTGAAGCCCTCCAGGTGACACTAGTGTTTAATAAAGCTGAAAACCATCGTCTCATAGACCTTAGCTGTAGATATGAAGTAATCAGGATTACAGATAACAGATTTCTAGCCCTGGAAAAGGGGAACAAGAGCATACAAGATTCTGTTCTAGAGACTCTATTATATAAGAACAATTTTGGAAAACCATAATGAGGTCACACATTTAGCCTCTAAGAGACAAATGTGCCCAATTGGAGAGAGATTTGCATTTCTGTTTTTAGAAACATCGTGTTGGTGAGTGCAATAGTTAAGCGGCTCATTTGTTAATATCAAGATTTCCAGCAAGAATTACTAACAATTTGAGTTACTGAGGAGGAGCACACATTAAAGAAAAGCATTTCTAAGTTGGAAAACAACAGATACACTAAAAGGAGGTGTGATTTGCCAACCCACAGAGAACTGAGCACACAGGCCCCATTGAGTTGCCCTAATATTCAGAGTTTGGTGAAGGCTTCCCAATGGGTAAGCTACAGACATAAAAATGGAAATATATCTCCATGGCTTTTGAATCCATTCCCAAATTCAACATAATCCAGAGAAAAACCTACAAAAATGTTTGAATTTCAATCATGTGTTCAACCCCACGTTAGAAACTGTTTTTTGTTTTGTTTTGTTTTTGTTTTTGTTTGTTTCTTTATTTGGTTTTTAGAGACAGGGTCTTTCTTGGTAGCTCTGGCTGTCCTGGAACTAGCTCTATGAACAGGATGGCTGTGAACTCACAGAGATCCACCTGCCTCTGCTTTTGGAGTGCTGGGATTAACATGCTTATAGCTACAGTCAGTATGCCGTTTGTACACACAGATGCAGATGTAGACACAGATGTAGTTACAGATAAAGATACCTGTAGATATAGACACAGTCACACAGAGTGGCCATTAAATCAGGAAACTGAAGAATAAAAGTTTCATTGCACAATAAAATAAATTTTATGTATTCAGAATACTTCATACAAAAGATTTATGAAAAGAATTTTTGTCAAAATCACACTGCGTCATTGTTGTGGTCCTCTGTATTTAATTCTGCTGTAGAACTCTTCATTCCGTGACATTGCTGAGTGTATTGCTTGTCACATAAATGTTAAGCTCTTTGGGTAAGGAAGTAGTCTTATGTTGATCTTTTTCTAGTTCCAGCTATGGTTCAAAAATCACATAGTTTTTAATTCCTTGATAAATGATTTCATGTGTATTTAATACCTGAAAGAAGTAATACATGATTATATTTAAATGTTTATATTTCTGTTAAGTTTTCATATGTGTATATATAGACATACACTAGACACAGATCATAAGATTGATTCCCTTTCACTATACAGATTTGTGTGAGTTCCCCAAAACACTTTAAGATAGCCTTGCTCCTTCTACAAATATTACTTGGTACATACACAATTAAAATTACCGTTTACCACATTAATGGCCTTAGGAAGGAGATGACACATAAATAATTGTGATATATTGTAGAAGAAAAGTGAAGAACAAGTGACAATGGCCTTAAGCTCTTTAAGTTTAAAGAGGAATTTAATTAAATTAATTAATTGAAATGATTCCATTTAAGAAGGAATGATTTCATTACAAGCAATGAGGATGACTTTAATAAGTTGACTCCTAAAAGTAGCCAATAAAATTTGATTTGAGAAATAATGATGGAAGGTACATCATTAAGAAGTTAATGGGGTAAATGGTCCAGACTTTAGGCTGGTACCAACAGTGCCTAGGGTGCTCAGGGCATATTGTACAGTGATAGAGCAACATAGTCCTAAAACTCAAAAGTTAAATTGATCAAAACAGTTCAGCTAGCTCACACCCCAACTCTCCAAGTCAACCAATCTAAGCAGGAAGCATATCATGCTAAAGAAAGTCACAATGACTAATTTAATGATGCTTCTGATGAAGGCAGAGCTTCACCTTTAATCCAAGCAGGTGGTCCAATTTTTCTGAATTTCCCTAATTATTATTACAATGGAAGGTTAACTACATTAATACACAACAAATAGGTGATAAAGTATTTTCCCTTGCATTATTTTTTCCATTGATTCCACCTCTAACTAAGAATTGATTTTTGACCAGATACACTGTGTTATAGTACAGATTATATGATGTTAGAAGTACTACTGTTCAAAATACCATTATGTTGTTAACGTCGTGAGTAGGCATGGTTAATTTTAAATAGTTGCTCTTCATTTCTTCTTAGAAAACCCTAGGTCTGTTAGCATTTTAAAATGATAAAACGTCAACACTGGGTTTCAGTGTTTGATAATCTAACATTAAGCTGATTGGAATTGTGATATTTGTCTCAGACATTGTGGGTAATTTGGGGTCTCAGCGAAAATAAAATAATGATGAATGAACCTTTTCAACCAACATATAGGATAGTCTCTCTTTTAAATAAGAAGAAGAGCCATCTTTTTATGAAAGGCTCTTTCTTCTTCCAAAAATATCTTCAAGGTGACATGTCAGGTAACTGAAAGCCTCTTTAGATGAACAGGGGAGATATAAAATTTACTGTGACTATAAAGCATATGACAAATTTTACATAGGCCAAGATGTCTTCCCCCACTTTTTTAACTACCTAATTTTACCTCCTAGAACTCATTCAAAATCAGTTCTACTAGGATTGCTCACACCAAATTTAAAGTTTCGTTTGAGAGTAATTCAAAGGGTTACGTTTTGTTCACTCTGTTCCATATTGTGTGTGACCTACAACATGATTTTTAAAAATTCCTTTTAGTTTTTTTTTGGTTTTCTTTCTTCATTTCTTTCTTTCTCTTTTAAAGAACTTTTATTAATGACTTTCAAATGATCCTAAGTTCTATGATCTGTTTTAAAATAATTTCTTATGTAACTTAGGATAATCATGCAACCCAACTTAATCCCACTACTCAAATTTGGAAACTCTGTTTCCCCAAACTCATCTTAAGACTATAAGTGTACAAACAGACCACTTATTTACCCTATTAATCAATACATCCATCATTCCAACTATTTATCAATCGACTCTTGCATTCATTTTTTCATTCCTTCAAGAATCATTTAAGTATTAGTGTGTGTCTTAGAGCTGGCAATGATACTTCATAATATACACTATTTAAGACTTATGAAATAAGGGAACTGACATTTAAATCTGGTAAATATAGTGTGGGAGCCCAGAAAGATTCCAACTTGTGGTTTGACTCAGGTCAGAGAGCCAGAGTTTATGTTGCCCTCCAAGGCTGCATAATAGGGTGCAAAGGCGTGGTTTCCAGGTGCCTTATACTTCAAGGCCTAATCACGAGATGCTTTGCTGTGGGGTGTGGTTACCAGGTGTTTTGAAGGGTCTACACTTGGTTGTACATTGTGCTTTGATCTTGAAATGGGGAAGTCTTTTGCCTCTCCCCTTGCTAGTGTATAAAAATCCCATTAAAAATAAAGTTGAGGCTGCTGGGTATTGACCCAGGGCCCTACTAAAGCTATCCTGTGTCTCTATCTTTCTGTCTACGTCTATATTTCTTCCTGTTATTTCCCAGTTCCTCACTCACCCCTTCAAGGGACCCTTTGGCAGGTTGAGGCTGAACCCAACTCTGGGCCCAGACAATATAAAAATCCTATTGTAACAAGAAGTTGTGGGAGAAATGGTGAGGCTGTTGGCACAGGATACTGTCTTGACCAATTAGTGAATCATGGTAATAACCAAGATAGAAAGTTTAAAATGGCTGTGTACATGGAGAATGGATGTATGGAGGCAAAATGAAATATATAGAGAAAAACTGAGGGGACTTAACAGAAGCACTCCCCCACTCCCATAGCTAAATTAAAGGGACAGGTCAAAGGAAATCATATTTCAAGAAAGGAAAAATTGACATAGTGAATTCTGGAGAATGAATGAATCAAAAAAATTAAGGAGTGACTAAAGATAGATGTTAACTTCGGCTGTGTCACTATCAGAAAGTGAAATGGATTGAATTTCAAAACTCAGCAGTGATCCTAGACTAAAGTCAACTACTTCAAGAACTTCACATAAGAGAAGTATTTGATCTTCTACACTACACTCTTTCAAATTATGAAATAAATATGCTCTTACATTATATATGTATCACTTGATGAATTTTTTACTGTTAAAAAATGATATCTTGGAAGAAATACAGGTAAACACCTGATTACAAAATTTACAACTCTCTTACCTCTCTACAAATTTTATAAAAGAAGAAATCCTAATAGTAAAGACAAGTAATTCAAAGTTTATTTCAAATATAAATTTTTACCATCTGAAACTTAATCTTCAAAGTACCAGTGTTTCCATTTTAATGTTTTCTTGTCTGCTTAATAATTTATTTTAAAACAGGTTTGTTCAGCCAGGCATCAGTGGCACATGCCTTTAATCCCAGCACTCATGAGGCAGAGCTAGGCGGATCTCTATGAGTTTGAGGCCAGCCTCGTCTACAGAGCAAGCTCCAGGACAGCACCAAAACTACACGGAGAAACCCTTTCTCAAAAAACAAAACCAAACAAAAAGCAAACAAATAAACAAACAAACAAAAAACAGGTTTGTCAAATAATAGGCAAGCATATACAGAACTGAAGATTTTCAGAGGAAAGGGAAGTCCCTCAAAGAAATGTTAATTTCCCAACATCAATGGTTTTTATAGACAGTTTCAGGGTTGTGTCATAGGCTGTTCACTAGTACATACTGTGGCTTAAGTGTGAACTCTTTTCCATAGGCTCATGTTCTTCAAATGTTGTTCCCTGTGTTTGGCCCTGGTTGGGGAGTTATGGAACCCGCAGGAGGTGGTGCCTTCTTGGAAGAGGTAGTTACAAGGCCTGGCTTTAAGAGTGTGTTTCCTGGATCCACTTCCTGTTTGGTTTTCCTCTTGACTGCCCATGCAATGTTACACACTGGCCTCTGCTTCTGCTGCAACACTTTACTGACCAATTTCCATGGATAGTAAATCAGAATAAATCCTTGCTTCCTTAAATTGTGTCATGTCAAACATTTGGTCACAGCAACAAGAAAATAAAATAGTACTGTTTTAAGGATATAAAGGGTGCATCATTTGGATGTTTTATACAGCAGTTCCTTTTATCTTCTTGACCAACTAGAAAGATTCTTTTCTTTAGGAACAGTCTTTTCTAGTACAATTAACAGCTCTCATCAAAATTGACCAGGAGTAGAGGGATGAGCAGTCGTAAGAGGCTAATCAACCTTGACATCACCAAGTGGCAGTTTGCAATCACATTCTAAATTCACTGGAGTTCACCACAGTTTGGACCTCTATGCTGCAGCTAAGAGAATGGCTCGTCAACTTACAGGATGTTCAATTTGAGACAAAAACCCTCCTAATACCCTCCTTCCTCCTTTCCCATCCTCATATTTCTTGATCCTAGGTTGACACAAAAACAGGAGTTGAACTAAAATAAATAGAATTCAATTGAGCTAAAAGGGCAATTTGAAAATAGTAGTTGACCTTTCTGTGAGGATCAGAGCTCTGGGTCCTCATGGCTCTTTTGACAGCAGAGCTGAGTCTGGAGGCTTGTGTGGCCAGGCAGTGCTATGTGCAACAACAGCCGGCTGGCGGCCAGTTCACCTCATATCTGACTGACCCATCTCTGCCGTTTAACGAACTCTGTCAGAACCTATAAAATCAGTAGACTTTTTAAAAGGAGTTTTGTCCAAATTTCTGCTTCTTTTCAAACTTTCCACAAAACTGAGGACAGAGTAAAATCATTCTAATGTCACTCTCATGCCTTGCCTTTCCTGTTCTGCTGTCCCCTCGTTCTCACACTTATTTACTAAAGTCTCATTTCCATTGCTTTTACACATTTCACTTTGGAAAACTCTGACATCTGATTTTTTTTCAAGACAGGGTTTCTCGGTGTAGTTTTGGTGCCTGTCCTGGATCTCGCTCTGTAGACCAGGCTGGCCTCGAACTCACAGAGATCCATCTGGCTTGTAACACGAATTTTTAAATGGTCTTATTAAATAAAAAATCTCAGGGGAGCCAGGTATTGGGGTTAATTCTGAAAGAACAGAGAAGCAGAACAAACCACAGCTAAGTTTACCTTGCCAACTTCTCAGCTGATCCCGTTTCCTCAAATTGGAAGCCTCTGCGTCCTCATCCGAATGGATCTCAGCTGAACTGCTGCTAAAAGCTTAAAAGTCTAACAGCCTACAGTTCCTGGTCCTCATGCTTTATATACCTTTCTGCTTCCTGCCATCACTTCCTAGGATTAAAAGTGTGTGTCACCATGCCTGACTGTTTCCAGTGTGGCCTTAAACTCACAAAGATCCAGATGAATCTCTACCTCCCAAGTGGTAGGATTAAAGGTGTGTGTGCCACCATTTTCTGGCCTCTATGTTTGTCTAGTGGCTGTTCTGTTTTCTGACCTCAGATAAGTTTATTCAGATGCACAATATATTGGGGAACACAATATCACCACACTGGCTCTGCCTCCTGAGTACTGGGATTAAAGACATGCACCACCAACGTGGCTGACATCTGAAATTTTATGTCACTTGTTCCTTGGATCTTTTAATTCCCAACACCAGGAACCAATTAGATGTTTCAAATAATAACTAAATTCATTTGCCTCTTCACTTTAATATCCAATAATGAACATTTAGGTCATCCAAATATTGGTTGTGAAATGTAACTTGTTATGGTCTTTGGGGTGTGAGAGTTGTCAGTACCTTTCAGGTTTGGGTCCACCATTAATGTGTCGTGGTTTCTTCATCAGGATAATAAACATCATGGCAACTTAGATATCAGATGTTTTCATAGAAAATAAATCACACTTCCAACAGTGAGAAAAACTTAAAGACCTTTTGGTGCCGAGTGTGCTGGTGCATCCCTGGAGTCCTAGCACTTGAGAAGCTGAGGCAGGAGAACTTTAAATTCAAGGCTGAGTTGGGTTTCATTGAAAGTCCTTGATTCTAAATACAAAACAAAGCAATAAACTGTATATTCATTACTTTCCCTGTCAAAATTCTTTTTATTCATTAAAAAAGAAAAATATACTCATTAGAAAGAAAAATTTCAGGGTTTATGAGTGTCTGTGTGTATGTATAAGTATGTATATGTGAATATATGTTTGTGTATATGTATATATGTGTTTTGTGTGTGTTATATGTGTACATGTGTTTATGTGTATATGTGCTTATGTTTAAATATGTATGTGTAAATATGTTTTTGTATGTACATGTGTATTTGCATATCTATCTATTATCAAATCATCTACCTATGCATATCATCTATCTATCTATCTATTATCTATAATCTACCTATCTATCATCTTCTCTGTGTGTGTATTATTGCCTGATTTTGGATGCAGAACACACTGATGTCCCTGTTACTTTTGTTTTGGTAAGGACAAGGGTGTCTTTCTAATGGGACACAGACTAGATAATATAGTAATTGTTGCTTTCTTGGTGATAGCTTCTCCAGATGGTTTCAGTCTTATCTGATCACAAATAAACATCATTGTGATACATATGCGTGAAACCACACTACCCTGGGGAGAGCACCCATCTTGGCTGACCTGTGCTCAGGAGTAAATCCTCATATTTCTTCAGTACAATTCCACACTAGGAATAGTTCATAGAAAAACTCTAAGCTACCTCACAAGTCTTTAGGTGTGTTATTTCCCTGTATGCCTCAAGTTAGTGAAGCTATTTTGGTATCAGAATTTCTCTTGTGGTTTTTACCTGATGCATTCTATAACCAAGAACTGCTTTCAGCAACATCAACCATTAGTTTCCACTATAGCCTTCTCTGACACAAACAAACAAACAAAATCAAAGTACTAAATAGGCTTTCTGAGCCTTCTACAGGGTTAGCAAATGAGACTGGAGACTTAATCAAGGTCCCAGGGTGACAGGAGTAGAGACTCAGTTAGAGGCCATTTAACTTTCCATATTGCCAACAAATTTCTCAACAAAGCCTATCACTCTACTGAGGATCCTCTCAACAGGTCATTCCAACAGATCCCTGCTCTTCATGAAGTCTACAAGTAAAAGCAATTTTTAAATTGCTTTCAGGGAGATTTAAGGCAATATTTTAAAATGTCACTCTAAGAGATACCTTTTTACTCCCCTCATTTCTTTTGTCATTTCTATCTATCCATATATGTGAAATCAATGTCAAAGAGTTTATGTGGTACAGAATTTCTTACACAGTGTGACAAAGATTATCATGATTCTACTCTTGGTTGAAGTTCTTTTTCTTGTATCTGATCATTTTTCTGCAGCATTATAACTAGACGGCCTATAACGGTCTTTCTGTGCTAAAGAGGGACAAGTGCATATTAAATCGTAGTTTTATTGAACTTAGGTGTTTCCTACAAAAGGCACTGTATCTGCATATCAGCCAGTATTATCTAGGACTTTAATAACATTAGTGTGCTTTTAAGAATACTTAAAACCACAAATTTCACATTCTGTATTTACTATTTTATAGCAAAAAAATCTTTGGAATAGGAAATTCTTACTTCCCTGATGACTCTGGGTGCTGTTCGCTGACCTTGGGCAATCTACACTGGCACACATATAGGAATATTGCAACCAAGGCAATTATTCTCTAAGACACCAAAATATCCAGAAGTGTAACCAACTCAATGAACCATGTGGTTTATTTTATTTTATTTTTTATGAACTGTATGCTGGAGAAATGAAGTACTTGGTGAAATTATTGTTAATTTTAATTGTGTATATTATAACTTTGCCAATTTTAAACATCACTTTTATACCTCATTTCCTCTTTATTTTAGTGCAATTTTATTTTCTTATATTCTTTATAATGATTTTCAAAATATCTTCTTTCACTTATCCAGAATATATCTATGCATTAGTAAGGATTTATTAACTTTTGTTCCATGAGTGTAAAGATGCACAAACATGGAGACTATCTTCAGAAATTCATGGTCTGGGAAGAAATAAAGAATACATAGATGCAGGTGTTAGAGAGATGGCTCAATGGTCTGAACCACTTTCTGCTCTTGCAAAGGACCAGAATTCAGTTTCTCATACAATGTGAGGTGGCTCACACATGCCTATAAGTTAAGCTCTAGGGGAACCCATGCCCATGACCTCTAGAGTCACATGTACCCACATGCCCATATCCACACAAAGACACACATAAAAATAAAAACAACATGAATAAGACATTATTTTAAGGAGTTCAAGATCAGCCTAGTCTACATGAGACCCTGTCTCAAAAACAAAACAAATCAACAACAAATACTTTAAAAAAATTAGACAGGCAAATAGCTCATCTTGACATTTATATACACAGTGTCAGGTTAGTAGTAGAGGTAGGGAGGCTTTCACATGAAGAGATGAGAACTCACTGTAAAGTTTTGAATGCTGTCATCCACATACTGTGCCTGGGTCGGTGGCAGCCCCTCACCTGCTCCGTGGATCCATTCTTAGCCCTGCAGTTTGGGAAGATTTGCTGGGCATTCTGATCTCACACTATTCAGAAGCATGGCAAGGCCCCTTACTATTGATTCGATAGTTAACATCATCGGTCCCCAGTGCATAGTGTGAGCAAAATCCTCTGATTCTCTGTCCTTTCTGCTGAATCTCCCCTGTCTCTAATGATCAGAGTTCTGTGACCTTGGCTATCCATATCCCAACCAATAACTGTTCTCTCCAGGACCAGATTGTCTTGATTGATTGATTGATTCCTGTCAGAGGCCTTCACATTATCTCTGACACTGAACTGCACATTCTTCTTATATGCTCCCTAAGAACTTCTTTCCTCAAATGTGTTTCCCCACACTCCATCCTCCTTTCCTGATTATTTGTCAACCCTTTAGGGACTGATGCTTGCTTGGCCATTAGCACAGATAAATACTGAGAAAGAAGAAAGTGTGCAGTGAATTAATTCATGATAGAATGATGATGGGAAGACAAGGGGTTAACTCCTATGAAGAAATAACTGGTGTTGAATTATATATAAAGAAGTCATTAGTGACTTTAATTAGAGTTCAAAATTATACATGAAATCCATGCCACATCATTCCCTAATGGGTACCATAATATATTTAGATTTTAGAAAAACACGATTCCACAGAATGTATTTTTTAACAAGAAAGAGGTATTAATTACTCTAAAAGTGTTATGATATAAAATCCATGTTATTTTACAAATTTATAACCAGAGAACTAAAATTAATGTTATGTTATTTAATATGTAAACATAATTGTTCATATTCTATAACAGAGAAATATTAGAGCTATAGGGAAATTAAAGGAAGTCAAACATAATCAAAATCACCCTCAAGCAGTTAACACTCGCTTAATGCATCTCTAAAATTGAGATATGACACATCAATCTAGAAAATTACACATGTTCTGAGCTTCACATCCCAACTTAACAGTTAGCATGTAGTAATTATATTTGACTTATTAATTTTCACTCAAAATAGCACACTAAGGTAGTGTAAAATATTCCAACTAGGTTTCCACTAGGTGAAAATACAAAGGTTATCTATGTAATTCACAAATACATATAATTATTGATAAAACTGTACTTGTCAAATTTGTATTTTAAGTCAGTTTTGGTTTTACATATAAACATATTTACATTCATTTGGCTTCTGGATAATAGTGTTGATTAAAATCAACATCAATGTTTCTAATTCATTAGAAGATCTTGTTTCCAGTGATAATTAAGATGTGTCTCAGAATCATGTACATTATGCTCTTATCCATCCGTGGAATTCAGAACATTTTCACTAAATGTTTCATGTATGGAAGCATTATAGTAAGGAAGGTGGAGCTGTTGTTCTAAAGCCGTATTGGAAATAATGATTGCCATTATGCTCATTAATATGAATTTCTGTCTTCTTCCTCTGGAGATGTTGAGCCAGTGTTTAGGGCTACAGTTTTGCAGTCTGCCTATCAGACCACACAAAGGAAACTCTGAAGCACATTACTCTAGTGGGCATTTTTCTTGGAGCTCTGACGACACGTACCTGACAAAAAGCAATTTGAGTAAGGAAGACTTTATTTCAACAGGGAAGCCATGGTGGCAGAGGCAGCCGGTCACATTGCAGTCACACTCAAGAAGGGAGAGCAATGGCTGCTGTTGGTCAGCTTACTTTCATTTATGTAGTTCTGCACCCCAATCCAGGGGTGGGATGGTGCTACCCACAGTTAAAGATGGGACTTCCCATTTTAATTAGCCTGATATAAATGAGCCCTCATGAACTGGCTTTACAACTGTTCTGCTAAGTTACTCCAAGTCCTGTCAAGATGCCAGTCAACATAACACATAGCAGTTATAAATGCCGTGACCAAAAGTTAGATGTAGAGTTTCCTGTAAAGACATTGATATCTATAATACCTATTACACTAATACATGAGGTTGTGCTCTTGAGTTAGTCATGGGAAGCAATGAGATTTTTGATTTTGGGAGTAGGAATGAAACATACTTCTTATGCCTGGCAAATATATAGGATGTTGGACAGTACTTGAATGTATTTTATAAAGTAAATTCATATACTCCAAACAGGGATGCCATGGAATTAGTAATAGAGGAGGAAAGAAAGAAGCTTGAAATATAGTTAAAGAACCAACTATATTTTATACTTTAAACCTTAGTTCTGTTTGCTTTTTATTCATTTATTTATTAATCAGTTGTCCTAACTAGATTTTTGTCAGCCTGGACAATGGGCTCTGTGGAAAACTCAATAGTCTCTCTCAGTGGTCAGCCTTCTCAGAGACACTTCACATACCAGTGTCATTGACAGATCTTGGTTCTCAGCCAGTTTAAACAAAAGACTAACTGATTCCAGGGCTAATTCCCTGGGTTCTGTTCCCTCAACAGACAGCCAGTTCCCCTTATACTCTGTTCAGTGTCTCCAACCATGAATGGGTTATTTCATCTGATACTTAGGTGATAATTTTCCTTTGGAATTTGGGAAGAAATTGTAAAACAAATTTTAATCTCACAATAGGATACACACTTACAGACAGAAAATTTAAGTTTGTTACCCCTGAAAACTAGCAGGAATCACATAGATTTTCAAATAATAAATATGTGTTGTTTCTAATTTTACTATTAATACATGCTGTACCAGACAAAGTCCATACTGGGAAACAGAAGTTACTTAAGATATAAATTAATACAGGATTTGTCATATAGATATTTAAGGTTAATTGAATAAAATTTGAATGCTTCACTGCTCTTTTTAATAGGGCCTGAAAAAAAAGGAAAAGAAGGATAAGCAGGCTCTAGGGAGTTATTAGAAGGTGTAGAACTGAGGGTGCAGCCATATTCAGATAGCCTTCAAAAGAGACACCATGGTATGTGTGCTCAGAATGGCAAGAAGCAAGCTCACTCTGGATAGGCATCTTTCAGGAATATCACGCAAATATACCTCGAACGCACATGTATCTTCTATTTTCTTGCCAGTGTCACAGCTAAAGACTGTCTTCTTCAAGGACCAGAGAAGCATCCATAAGATAGAGTCCAAAATTAAAAAATCCTACCTCGATGGCAGGAGAGCAAGAGTCTTGTACCCAGTAGCATTTCTATCAGGAAGAAGTGTGGAAGAAGAGACACTGTTACTAGGAGATAGACTCTGGTCTGGACTGAAGGCCAATCCAGCTAGAAACAGGGCATCTTTTCCCTTCTCTTTTCCTTTTTTTCTTTTCTCTTTTTTTTGTGTTGTTATTGTTGTTTCGAGACAGGGTTTCTCTGTGTAGTTTTGGTGCCTGTCCTGGATCTCGCTCTGTAGACCAGGCTGGCCTCGAACTCACAGAGTTCTGCCTGGCTCTGCCTCCCGAGCACTGGGATTGTGTGCACCACCACTGCCCAGCTTTCCCTTCTCATTTTCAATCTCCATTTAGGGCATAAGATAATATATGAGCTTGAAAAATAATTTAGGCAATATAATTTTCATATCTCACTAAGTTTGAGAACTTAGTTGAAGAGGTTGGAAGATGTAGTTTGCTTAGTTACAAACAATTCAGGGAGAATACATTGGTTGTGTAGGGCAGTAAAATAAGAAAATAAATACCAGAAGAGGCATAAGAAACTTCTAATGTTTTAAAAGATGTGTTTTATGAGAGACAGTAAGTATGCTCACACATTTCACTACTAACTAAGCCTGGCCCTGCTTACCTTCCCAAATTAGAAGAGGTAGGGTGTGTTCAAGAGGAATGTACCCAACATACATTATATACTTGTATGAGGATCTCCTTATGTATATGTTATATAACATATACACTTTCAATTCAAACTAAAGAATGTGAAAGGCATCCAAATATCTGGAAAAACTAAAACTATCTTCCTGACATGACTAGTAACTAACAGCTGTCCTTCAGCTGTGTACAGGCTGATATTAAATCAGCCTCTTTCTCATAGAGATGCTCTTATCTGCCCAATAATGCTACATGATTGCTTGAAGTCTCCTGTCTTAGTCAAAAAACAGACTCTCTATTTGAAATAATAGTTTCAATTGGAATGTAGGAACTCCCAATCCACAGCAAGGGAGCAAAAATGATATTCACTGTGTATTTAGGCCAGAGAAATCAAGGTTGTGAATTAATAAAGTAGAGGTGGGTATAGGAGTGAGTATTTTTCAAATAAAAAATTGGCAGTAAACACAATGGATCTTATTTGATATAGAGACTAAAGGATGGAAAGGATCACAGAAAAAGCTCTTTAGTTTCTGGCTTTGGACAAAGTGGACTAGTCATCTATCAACTTAAAAATAAGGGAAAATTTTAAAAAAATGCACCGAGGAGAAAGTGAGTAAGTTTCACGTTCAACTTATCAATTTGTTGTCTACACATCACTGATATGTCTATTATTTGTGCCTTTTGCCTTGAATATATGGATTTTCTTTACAGTTGAGTAAATCCATTATTTCCTCCAGAATAAAGCTGAAACTACTAAGCAGCGCTACTATATATATTCTTGTACATTATGGAACCTCTGGCTACTGCCCCACTGCCTCTCTCATTCTGTCTTCAAGAGGAGGCAGGTCCCAGGACTGGAGTGAAGACTGTGGTATATGAAATGCGTGCTGGTATTTTAAGCATTCTTCTTTTGTAAATGTCCTTGATAGAATGAGTTTAATCCCACTTCCCACCTTTCTTTGATCCTATATGAAAATCTACCTCAACTTTAATTTTTAAAATGTTAAGATTAAGCGGTAAAAACTCATAGAATTGATGATTTTCTTCCACTTATCTCAATACCTCACATTCTCCCTCTTTTTATCATTTCATAGTATAACATTTACTTAGTATATCTTTCTCTCCTAGACTTTGAGGACCTGAAAGCCACAAAGGCCACATGTATGTTTAAAAAATATGTTAGAAACAGCAGAAAAAAAGCTTATCCACATATTTAAACTGCTTTGTATATGCACATAGTAGTGTATATATAACGAGATATTTTGAATCAAAAATAAAATGTTTAAAAGAAGTTAAAAAAGGGCAATTTATAAAATAGGCCACACAAAAACATTCAGTAAACAAAGAAAGTGATGGTGAGATTCACCAGTTGTGAGCAGCTAAGTTATCATGACTAAGACAGCTTTAAAGTCCTTAGAAATTATACCAAACTCTAAATGCATTCTGTGTGTCCCCAAGACTATGAGCTCTTGAACTTCCTTTTCATAGTAGTATAGACTTTAGAAAGCTTATTAAGTAAATTCTTACTATCAGAGGCATGGAAATATTCTCCCACCTTTGTGCAAGCTTTAGAAGTGAGGGCTATCTTCTACAAGGAGCTGGGCATAGTCTGTAAGAAATCTAGTAAAAAAGAAAACTATTCTTTTATGTCCCATGCTTGGTAGATGGCTCAAAGCCTAGCATTCATTATCATTAACCAGGACAGATGACACACCTAGTCATGTTAGCCAGCTTCACCACAGTGACATCCCGACATCAACTTTTCTCCATAAGGCTCAGTATTTTCCTGTTTCTCATTGTAATAAAACTGATCTCAGTTTCTCTCTCCTACTGTAATAGAATTAAGAGTGCTCCAAAACAAATAATTTAACATTTCAAAGTAAGTGTAAGGTATTAGGAAAAAATACAATTTACCAAATAAAAATGAGAGTCAAAATTAGAAAATTTTAGAGCTTGTCAGAACTAAAGCATAAAAAATAAATTAGTTTTAAAATAAATAATATAATACATAAATATTGTAAACATAAAGATAGTTCAGTAACAGTGCCATAAGATAAAACAGGGGGCCAAAGAGCTGAATTTTAACAACCAGCAGAACTGGAGGGGCAGTGTAGCTGAGTTTGAAAGTAGATTAAAAGGATTTGGGAAGGTATTAAAACTAAGCAAGAGAAATTCAACAAATATATAGCAGCAGTTCCCAAAGAAAAAAAGTCAAGAGTAGAGAACAAATTATTTAAAGTCAAACTTTCAATAAGAAGCCTCTGAGAAAATATTTAACAGTAGAAATTGAACAAGTACACTCAGCACCTGAGAATGTGAGCCCAGAACTACCAATATAAAAGTGAAATTACTGCACATTAAAGAGAGAACGAATTGCTGGGCACTAGAAGTGAAAAGAATGGGAAGATACTAAAGTTATGCTCATCCATTTTACCATCAAAACGTTCTGTCAAAATAAAATGTAAAGCTGATGAAGAAATGCAAGAAGAGAAAATGGGAGCCAACATGCTTATAATTAAACAAAATTAGTTTTTTATTATAAAGGGCAGGAGGGCTTTGAATCATGGACGGATTTGTGAGGTGTTCTGTCAGAGATCTTCTTAAGGAGTGAAGTAGAGACTAATTGAGATCATGACTGGTGCTGAGAAATATATAATTAATAGAGAATAAACTAGAGTTAAGTGATAGATATGATGTGAACTGAAAATATCTACATCTGTCTCTATTAACCAATTATGTATATTATAACCATCAATTTGAGAGAGAATATAGGTAGTCAAGTACTCAACTTCTTAACTGATGTTAGTAATATTAATAGGCACATGTGCTTTTTATAGTGCTATAATTATTTTGGTAATTTAGTATACTTATTGTATAATAAAACAATTGGTAAATATATTTGTTTACAGTATCACTCTGTCCTTAATTTCCATCTCAAGTAGACAGTGGCCATGAAAAACCACTTACCAATAAATGGATGAAAACTTACATAAAAGTATCTGTTTGTAGGTCTGCAACAGTGATACCCAAGATGCACTTGATGTGGCTTGCTAAACAGTAAAACCACCTTGAGTGAAGACTTTGTGCGTAATATAAAAAAAATTAAAAATAGAAAACAAGCTCCAAATGGAAAAATATTTTGGAAAGTATGAGATGACCTGAACTCTGGAAGGAGAAGAATTACATGTTTCAAATTATTTCTTGACAAAATTACATTATATATATATATATATATATATATATATATATATATATATATATATGTCACTTTCTGAAGAAGGCAGGGAGCAAACCCCCCCCCAAAAAAAAACTCATCTTCTTAGATAAGACAAAGTCAAGAATGTATGCTGCCTGTCCAAGGAGCTATGTAGGTCGCTGTAGTAATCTGCTTTCTGGTACTCTAAAAAACACCAGGAGTTGAATTATGTTGAAAGTGAATGAACTTATGAATTGCATAGCTTAAAGTTAAAAGGCATGGTTCCAACATCAGGGTCTTCAAGGCAGTAAGAATCACAATAACATGAGTGTGTGTGTGTGTGTGTGTGTGTGTGTGTGTGTGTGTGTGTGTGTGTACGTGTGCATGTGTATGTGTGATGAAGCATCACATGATAGACAGGAAGTCAGAAAGTGTGGCTCAGGGGCAAGGCGGCAGCTTTTATCTTAAAGTACTCTTTGAGAAATAACTTGCAAATCTTACAAGCACTGCTTTAATATTATCCAAGGACTGTTGTTCGAATCTTAGATGGTCTTATAATAAAAAACCCAGAGTCAGATATTGGGATGAAAGCTGAAAGATCAGAGAAGCAGAGAAAGCCACAGCCAACCTCACCTCAACAACTCCTCAGCCAATCCTATTTCCACAAATCCTCAGACTGAAAGCCTCCGAGTCCTCACTGGAAAGGATGTCAGCTGAACTGCTTTAGTTCCTCTTTCCTCATGCCTTGTATACCTTTCTCCACCATGTGGTCACTTCCTGGGATTAAAGGCGTGTGTGCTTCCCAGTACTGGGATTAAATATGTGTGCCACCACTGCCTGGCTCTGTTTCCAGTGTGCCCTTGAACTCACAGAGATCCAGACAGAACTCTGCCTCCCAAGTAATAGGATTAAGGGTGTGTGCCACCACTATCTGACCTCTATATCTAATCTAGTGGCTGGCTCTGTCCTCTGATCCCCAGGCAAGTTTATTAGGGTACACAATATATCACTACAAAGGACAGTGCTTCCAATGACCTAAAGACCTCCATCTAGATCCCAAAATTTTGATAAAGATGTAATTATTTATTTCATATGTATATGTACCTTCATAGATTTAGGTGTAAATCATGTGAGTATAGGTACCTGTGGAGGCCAGTGTTTCAGATGCCCTGGAATTGCAATTATAAGCCATTGTGAGCTGCAATATGTGTGTTCTGGGAGCAATACTCAGAAGGGAGGCACATTAAGAGAAAGGCTCTTAATTGGTCTCTAAGGCTATTTCTGGGACCAGGAGGAACAGTAGATACAAAGCCATATATATCCTCATCTCTGTGTAATTGATGTAAATTCAGTTTGATTAAATTCTCCTTTCTTTACTGTCAACTGATTGAAGTACAAAAACATTTTCACATGCTTTCATATTTTTTTCTTTGAGTGGGTGGATGTGGGAAGAGTGGGCCCTATTGTTAAGCAGTCTATAGATCCAGTCACTTTATCTTTAAAATGATGTAGCTTGGACAGTTGCTGTGTTATGGCAATCCAGGCACAGTATAACTATATAAAAAGCAGGTGGTGAATGTCCTATTACAGACATACTTCATCATTTTGTACACATTTATTTGTGTTCCTAACCGGTGCATTGCAGTGCCGCCAAAGTCCTGCACATCCACACAAAACCATTCAGAAACTTGTGAGACTCCTTCTCTGTTTCCCATACTAAATCAAACAATCAGAGTTGTTATTACAACCCATTGTACAACTTCTGCACATTTTAGCCTTGCATGTTTCTTTGGTTGCTTCTTTGTGAATGTACCTGCTGCTCCTGCCAGGCAGCCTTCCTTCTCTGATGTCACATGTTGGAAGGAAATCATTCATTTACCCACTCAGAGCCACTCACTCATCAATATTGCCGTAAAATAATTATTTTTCTTCCTAGTGACCTTTTCCTGTTTCCTTCACAGACTCACTCTTTTCTCTGAGCACACACAAAACTTTGATTTATCTCGGCTGATATTTAAGGTGACACTCAGTGTCCATCGAAAACCACAGTTAATAAACAGACCATTTCTATTGGGATGCAAGAAGTCATAATTCAAGAGGGAAGTCTTCTTGGAGTAAGAGAGCCAAGAACTTCCTATCCTGAGAACGGATAGACATGACTGTTTTGATGTTTGACAGTAAACACAAGTCCTCAAAGCAAACTAAGACTGAAACTAACATTTGAATAAAATGATCTATCATTGCTAGCTCAAATGTGACATTTCCTAAAGGTCTTCTTCATACTGCTTTCTTGGAAGGAACATGCGTAAATACTAATAGAAATTTTAAATTACTTTTACTTTACCAGGTAATGATTCTGGATACCAGAAGGACTGTAATTCACAGACTGTATTTTCTCCTCAAGTGTGATCTTGGAATGCAAGCAACAACATCACCTGGGCTCTCCCCGGGACTGCTGACTGTGCTTTCCTCCTCAGCAGAATATTCAGGAAGTTTGTATAATAAATTTGAGATGCTCTGGGATCAAATTGTATTCTCTTTAATTTTATGATTAATTCTGCTTAATGAGCATTTAATTATTTGGTAAATGCTCTGAATCACCCTTTCCACATATTATATGAAAAGAAGTCCATAAGGAACCAATTACATATCTAACTTGACTTAACATTATGCACATTGGCAAGTTCTCTAAGAGAAGAAAATGTTGCAATTTTATACCTTGTTAATTTGAAATAAAATGATAATAGAATACAGTGTTGTTTGTTTCTATTTAGTTAGTTATTTATTTACTTATGGTAAATAGATGAGCTCAGTTAAGTTGAAATAAAATGTATCTAGTGATATTTTCTTGAATTTTAATTTGTATGTCCTTAACAAATATGTTCAGTACTATGCTATTCTGAAAAAGCATGAATTTTTTATTTTATATTTCTCTGATGTGATGTAGTAAGTTATGAGATATTGCTGAATTACTGGTTCCTATGGGATGCATGCTAACAGGCTTCCTTAAGTTTTAATTAATGTCTTTACTCTTCACCTCAGAAATTTAACATCATTCAAAGCCAATACAATGATAATCATCACAAAGACATTCAAGGACAGACCCTGCCTTTCAATTCTATTATTTAAATTCATGAATACAATATATAATGTTTCAAGAGGATAAAACATAGTTTTCTGTTACCCATTAAATATCCATACTCCATTGCATACAATCTTGTTAACACAATAGCTAGTATTCAAGATGAGTCTCAATTATTTATAAACCAAAGGGGAACATTATAATCAGAATAATATTCATAGTGATCACATATTAATTAAAACCTAGTTATATTAGATATATCTTATTTATCTTCATTATAATTTTTATAAGTAAAAGCTGAACTAGCTGGTAATATTAAATGAACTTTGAAAAAGAGAATTTCTTTATAAAAATTCAAAATTTTTATTGTGTAAAGCTTCTTCCAACCTCAAATTAGGCAATTGTAATAGGTGGATTCAAGTACATAGTCATTATTCAAGGTTACCATATCTCAAAAATTAATCCAATAACCTCAACAAGAGGCTTACTTCTGTTTAAATCAAATAAATACATGATAAGCAATTCAATTATTTACACTACACTTTTCTTACTTTTTTCAAGATTTACTACTGTGCTGCTTTTAACCCTCTACAAGGCAGAATCCATACATTTTAGCTGAACAAAGTCAGTAATCCTTTAATTTTATAAACAATATAAGTGTTCTAACATATTTGGAACTAACTTAATGGTGTTCAAATATTATATGCATCTACTACCTAAAATGACCTAGATTGGAGAGGAGAAAAATCATTAGCTCTGTAATGGAAAAATGACACCTGATCTTTGTTCAAAGCCTGAGAAATGACAGTCAATGGAAATGAACATGACATTATTTTTATAGTAGCATTAATTCATAGTTCTCATAGCTCTGAAAAGAAAACTCAGGTCATATTCTTTGAGCTCTCCCTAATGTCTACTGCTGGCTGAGATCTTGAAGCAACGGTGATTTATGTGAAAAAAGATAGGAGGAAGCCAAGAATTTTCACTCACTCCACAATCCTTCATCACTAAGGAAATTAGTATCTTTTCTTAACTAAGTAACAAAGGACCATCTTTATTTCAATATGTATCTGGATTGTGACAGTCTCTTCCAAGGTCATCTTAGCTTCATGACATAGAATCATTTGTTTGAAGTGGATATAAGGATTCTAAGTGAGGTATCAAAGACACAGTATAAACAATAGCTCTATCCATCTAGAAAGTGGATTCTTTTTATAGAAAAGCCTTGGATGGCTGAACAGAATACTCAGTAAGGCCCAGGAACCCAAAGAGTACCGTGGTACTGTGAGTGTTCGAGTCAGTGTGAACTGCTGTTATTACAGGTAACCAAGGATTCCAATACAGCCACTCAGAAACACGACTGGCACAGACACTGACCAGGCACTGATGTCTTTTACACGCTTTCCAGTGAAAATGAAAACTAAAAAGAAAACTCTGCTAAACATGCTAAATAATATTGTTTAAGAAGAATTAACAAGCATTACAGTTTATAGATAGAGAAACTTGAAGATGTAAAAATCACACTATATTTCTTAATGTCTATCATCTAAATGAACTTGAGACCCAATTCATTTTGTCTGATATTGTTACTGTGAACCACCTTATCAAAATGAACTTGCTCATTGTTAACAAATGGATATCATATAAGAACTACAACAGACTTTCAAAGTCACTCAGCTCATAGTTTTCCTATAACCTGTTGTCAAATGGCACACTGATTTACAATATCAGCATTGGAGATTAAGAAGAACAGTCCAGTTAATGAAGAGACGTTGGTTTTAGTAATAAGTTTGTCAAACATGCAAAGAAAGGAAAAACTCGATTGTGTCCATCAGCATGTATGTCCTGCTTGAGTTCTCCATGTAAAAGGACCTCAGTGTCGGTGTTTAGAGTGAGGCAAAATTAAGATTCAAGGTGCTATTCCTACAATTTGAGATTCTCAGTGAATATCCAAATATTTGTAAAACATTCAAATGTAGAAAGCGTTCCTGTGATATGAGATTATTTCAAAACCATTCTGATGAAATGAGAAAATATTTTAAATCCCTAGTTCTGAAAACTACGCAGCATAGATGGCTTCTTATTATAAGTAACACTTAAGTTTTTTTATTTAATAGGAATCCACAGGCAGGACTACAAAAAGAAATACTTTGTAAAATATGACACAGCTGGAGAGAAAGCTAGTTAGGAAAGAACACAGACATAACTTCCTCTTGCCCAGAGGAACCATTTGGCTTTCACCTCCATGTCAGATGGCTCACAACTGCCTGTAACTCCAACTCCAGCGGATCTTATCTGGTCTCCATGGATACATGCTCTTACATGTCACTCACATACACTCTCTAACACACACACTCATGGAAACAAACTCACAAACACATACACTAACACACACATACACACACTCACACACATTCACACACAATTACATATACACACAAACTCACAATACACACACATACTCACATACACATACACACACCCATACACACATCCATTCACACATAAACATGCACACAAATAATACATTTAAAAAATAAGCTATTAAATATATTAAATTATGTAGTATTGTTGGTGATTAAATAAAAATGATGCCTAAATGATAAATATTTTGGTGCTAAAACTTTACATTTTGAGTCACATAGTTCTTTGCATTGCCTGAAGTAGACATGTGTAGAAATAGAAAACAGTGCAATTAGAAAAATGTTTTTAAGCTTTGTAAATTTTCATATATGGAACAGGCATTGAATTTACATACCACAGAGTAGTAATATGTTTCATTCTCTGTATCTCCCTCCCTCTCTCTCTCTCTCTCTCTCTCTCTCTCTCTCTCTCTCCATATATACATACATACATATATATATATACATATATATATATATATATGTGTGTGTGTGTGTGTGTGTGTGTGTATAATTATTTTAATTGGACCTTTCAAGATTACAAATAACCATAACATTTCCAGCTAATAAGGAGTACACATAGAACACACAGAGTAGAAAGAGCAAATAATGATGCATGCAAAGCTCTAAACATAAGTAACAGCCACTGACCATTCTAGAAGATGGTGTTTTCCAGCTCTTGAGACCACAACAACTGCTCTTACCTTCTGACCAATGAACTAGCCCAAAGTTACAAAAAACAAAATTGCAGTACTTTGAAAACCTAGAGGTATAGCCCACACTTCACCAGTGTCCTCAATCTTCTTCATTTCAGAAGTCTATCTACGGTGATTTCCTACCTACTTATTAAAAATTGAAAGACAACAGCTATAAACACTTAGAAACAGCAGGCGGCCCACTTGGAGCAAACAGACGGGATGTTTTCCATGTTTGCCTGGAGTTTCTGACAATCATCTGTATCTAATCTTCCCAGGTTCGACTGGGACTTGCTTAAGACAACCTGACCATTTGAGCAGTAATTGAAAAGCAGGTTTTGAAGTAACAGATTCTCTCCTGCCACCTTGATACCCAAGTTGATGAGAAAACAGTAGTTGAACATCTTTCACTGGATCTATTTCTCTCATGAAACAAACCAAATTTTATCTATACCGTGTTTTTGAGATTCTAAATAACTCTAGAATGTGAAAAATGTCTTAAAATTTAATTTTGCCAGCATATGCACAAATATAAAGATGGACATATATATGGAGGCAATTTCAATCTAATTCATGTCAGTTGATTATTTTATTTCTGTTTCTATTTCATTATTTCTTTCTGGTACATATTTTGATGTCTTAGAATCCTGCTAACATTAAGATAACTAATTAGATAACATATATCATATGTTAATATACATACATAAGTATGTATATGACATATGCCTATATAGGCAATATATACATATATGTGTATGATATATGTGCTCTCTCTCTCTCTCTCTCTATATATATATATATATATATATATATATATATATATATATGTAAAGAGTATATTAGGAAATAAGTGATTTTGAATTGAATGTCATTCTGTCATAATTGCCAAATAAAGAAGAGAATCTTTTAAGTCTTAGTCAAGGTCATTTTACTATTGAAAACCCCTTTCATTTTATTTTTTGTGTATAGATCTAAAAAAAAAAAAAAACAAATAAAAAAATCAAAGCAGGAAGGACTATTCATACCAACTAGGACACCAGATGTCTCTAATTCTGCCAGCAGAAGCAGGAAGTACTCCACTTATATCCTTTGCTCCATTGCTGCTCACTCATAGTAACCCTCATTTATTTACCTTCCCTGTTAAATACACCAATTACCATGTGTAACAAGCAGACCCATTTCATTATACAAATTCTTTTATATTTTGCATCACTATTGGTTTCTAGCTTTTTAAATCAATACACTTTGCTAATAAAACATGTTTTTTTAAAGGCATGAGAAGCTGACATTTTAATCTTTGGAGCATTATTACTGAGTACTTTCTCCCAGCAGAGGATATATGTGACGAGTACAAAAGACTCTTGTGTGCAGAATAGGACATCAGGCCAATCTGCATCTGGGGACTCAATAGCCAGAAAGATTACTTCAGTTTAAGCTTTGGTAAAATCATAGCTGAGGTAATTGAAATCCAACTGCTTGGGCTATATTAACCTTGACTTTGTTTTTTCTCATTTGATCACTTTTATTGCCCTGGCCCATGAACAAATAAACATGCACGACATTGGAGGGTATAGATCCTATTTTCTTTATCTTGTATATAAAGACCAAATTGGAACACCATTTGGTAGGGTTTTTTTTTTTTCATTTTTTTGCTTTTCAAAACTTTTAAATTGTAGGTTGTATATTTTCTGTTTATAGGTGCACATGCATGCACATGAATAGTATTAGGTATGTGTGTGGGGCATGTGTGTGTGTGTGTGTGTGTGTGTGTGTGTGTGTGTGTGTGTGTGTGTACATGGCAGTCGAAGGAAGATGCCAGCCACCAATTGCCCTCCACTTTATTTATTTTTTTATTTGGCCAGGGTCTCTGCCCAGTGAGTTCCAGGAATCCCTGAACTCAATCTTTCCTGAGCTGGGATTATAGACACACACCACTGTACCTGGGTTTTTAGGTGTCTACTAAGGGTTCCAAATTCAGTCAATTTTCATGTTTGTACGGTAGGCACTTTACAGATTGAGCTATCTCCTCAGCCCTGGAAGTTACATCTTTCATGTAAATGAATATTTAAACATTCAGAAACATTTATAATTTGTAGTCCATATAAACAAAAAGAAAGTCAACATTAGGGAGATTTTTCAAAAATGAACATTCACAGGATTGAGGAAGAGTTTGGGGAGAAGGTTGAACATGATCAAAACACATTGTATAAAACTCTCAAGTAACTAATAAGACTGCATATTCAGAAGAGATGAATCTAATTAGATGACATCAAAAACTAACAGAGTGAAAACCACGTAGGTGGGAACATGGTAATATTGTGAAATTGCACATTTGGCTGTTTCGTGGTACTTATTCACCTGGTTCACATTACTTATCAATAATATAAATTGAACAATATGTCCTAAAGATTGTTTCTTTTAAAACTGTATAATTCTCAAAACTGCCCATCACTCATCAGTTCTTTATAAAAAAGTGTCATTTCCACATAAAGCCACCAGCGCAACATAAAACCCCAAGAATGCACACACTACATAGTTAAAAACAGGTGCATTTCCTTTGCCAGTTACTCCTGTCTACCTCTGAGTTCATGGCCGTTCCTAACTGACATTTCAAAACCAACCGCTTGAAAGCAGAGCCAGAGTCTTGCACTCACAGTTTGTGATCTTTAGGGTCCTCTTGACTTCCCCACTTCCTGATCCCCCACAGCCGTCTTCGTCATCACAGTCTCCACTGGCCTGCTCCAGCATGCCTCCACCACTGCCTGGCTGAAGCAGCTCCCTCGTGTTGGGTTTGGGTGATCGACCCTGTAACAACTGAACATAGACCACAACAATATATGTATGTATTAACAACAAATGCGTATTTTCTTACACATTTTAGGCAGAAATTAGGATGATTCTCTTATATGAATTCACTAGTTCAGTGCAGATGCCTTACCAAATCAAATCTTCATCATTTAAAATAATAACTGGAACACTGAAAAATGATGGGCAAAATCTGATATCAGCGAAGAGCAACAGTCCACCTATTAACTCTAATGGGATGCCTTAGATAATGCTTTGGAAAACAAATTTAGGCTTTGTGCTTCTAAGTGGTTTGACTCAATGACTCTATATTTCTGAATAAGCAAAATCTAACCCCAGTCAAATGCACTGTTACACAGTAGAACCCTTGCTGTGAAACCTTGGCTGAGTGTCATGTACTAGTTTATAAACTGACAATCTACATATCTCCAGACATAGAATGCTGTCACTACAGAACAGAATTCATCAACAAGTCTAGCATTTTGGACAGACATATGTGTAGAATTATTTAACATTCCTCACGTCAGGCACATAGTCCAATGTACACGACATATGGTAGATGTAAAGCCCAACTTACATTTCTGCAATCATTTTTTTCAACTCCAAAGGTCTTTATTCTCATGAATTTCACTTACTCTTTTTTTTTTTCAAGACAGGGTTTCTCTGTGTAGTTTTGGTACCTGTCCTGGATCTCACTCTGTAGACCAGGTTGGCCTCGAACACACTGAGATCTACCTGGCTCTGCCTCCTGAGTGCTGGGATTAAAGGCGTGCACCACCACCACTGCCCGGTGAATTTCATTTTCTCTTAAGAGCTAAATAAATGCAATAGTCATTTTCCTTACAGACTAGAAATGCTAGTAATATTTTGAATAATATCAAATATGTTGGGACTTCTTTCCAACAAGGTAATGATATGAATAGCAGAATATTTCACTCAAAGGTAAGACTTATAAAAATAATCCTAGATATGGCATTTACTTCTTTAAGGCAATCTTGAGGCACACAGGACTAAACATAAGCGAATAGGACACTGATGTTATAAACCTCTGCTGTCCACTTAATGGGCATTTAAATTATGTTTCTTTCCAAAGGACTGAGGAGAGGAACTTCAGTGGCATTAATGCACAGATAATTGCACAGATAACAAATGGCGCCCAACGTGGTGGCAAGAGTTTCCACCTAAAACCTGAGGAAAAAGATTCTAAAACGGAGCTAAAAACAGTTCCTAATTGTCTCTTTCAAGTTAGCGGCAGCCTGCCGGTTTGAGCTACTGGCAGGTTCCTAGCGTGCGTGCATGCTCGACCTGCAGTATGGTGGGAATGAGGCCTCTGCAAGTGGCACATTAAGCTGTGTGGTGGATTTAGCCTTTGCTAGTACAAAAAAAAAAAAGAGGTTTCTGGGCTACACACTGCTTTGATAGAAGCATAGACCCACTATTTCTGAGAGTTGATGGCTCCCAGAGCTGGTGGAAAATGTATCACCGCCATGTTGGGAAGCTGAAGTGGGCGGAGCCAGCAGCGCCAGCGCCGTTTCAGGCTTAGAAGGCTGCAGTTCAAAGCAATAGGCTCAAGCTAATATAAAAAAATAAGCCACGTAAAGATGGCTACCACACAGAGAATCTGGATTATGTTCTCTTTGATATTCGTAACTAAAGAAAAACATTTGATTACAAAAGCTGTTGAGTTATGCTAAAATGTATATTTTAAAGGTACCTTGACTTCAAAATTTGGATGTAAGGATATGTTGCTTTGGAAAGGAGGCTCTGCTTTTGTTTCCACAGAAAGCCAGAGGCTATGGATTTGTTCCAGATTAAGACACATCAGGTTTGACCAGCCAAGACCCCCTGAAAGGTCTCCGATGACACCATGGCCCAGATGATCCAACATCCAGAACCGTTTCAAGGCAACTGGCTCAGATGATACACCCTCATGGACTACTCCATAATCCTAAAATATTCTTTGTGTCCCATAAGATACAGCGCCCCCCTCCAGCAGGAAGTAGTAAGAGAAGCTACGCCCAAATTCCCAAATATACCAAGCTGACTTTGGAGATGTGTAAAGGTTAAAACCTTCCTTTTTAAGAAAAGAAAAGGGGAAGTGCTGTGGGATGGTCTGTATGTCAAATGTGTTGCTGATTGGTCAATGAATAAATCACTGATTGGTCAGTGGCCAGGCAGGAAGTATAGGCGGGACTAACAGGGAGGAGAATTGAGAGAACAGGAAGCTGGGTGAGGGAGACACTGCCAGCCGCCATCAGGACAAGGAAGATGTAAAGTACCGGTAAGCCACAAGCCACGTGGCAAGGTATAGATTAATAGAAATGGATTAATTTAAGCTGTAAGAACAGTTAGCAAGAAGCCTGCCACGGCCATACAGTTTGTAACCAATATAAGTCTCTGTGTTTACTTGGTCGGGTCTGAGTGGCTGTGGGACTAGCGGGTGACAGAGATTTGTCCTGACTGTGGGCCAGGCAGGAAAACATTAGCAACAGATAATAGTGAGACATTCATCTGAATGATAGCATCTCATACTCAAGAGCCCAGAGGAAGATAACTTCAGAACATTGATGACAAATATGCTTACCATTTAAGAATACTTAGATCAAGCAACTGGACTGTGAAGTTCAGAAACTTCACAATTAAAAAAAAAAAAAAAAAAAAAGGTCACAAATTTTGAAACATAGTTTCTTTAAATTTCTACTTTTCTAACCAAAAAACATGTAAACAATGATAATAATTTAAAAAATTCTTGTTCTTTGTCAGCAGTTCTCAAAAAACTTGTCAATAGAGCTAATTTTGAAAGAATAATTTCAAAGTCAAATGCCATCTTACAATACAACTTCTTTAATGTGGTTAACAGGTTGGTATGTATGCTAATTCCTGGAGATGGGGGGGCGTTGCAATGGAGAAATGAAGATACAGCACTTTAAACACTCAAATCTGAAGAGGCAGAGTACGGAGAAGTGGTTTTATCTTACAGCCTTTATCATTTACTATTAAAGTATTCCACTTATCATGTAGCCAGTGCAATCATAAAAGGCTTGGACTATGAAGCTCAACATGCTGACAAATGAATTTTGACTCTAATATACATCCACTATGAAACATTTGTATGGGTGAATTCCTTGAATAACTAATTCAGCTTCCTCACATCTAAAATAATCACAAGAATATCTGTGTGCCATTGTCATATTGAGAGAAAAAGAAAAACACAGTAATTTGGAAAAGATGTGTCAACACATTAAAAACTAGTACATTTAATTGGTTATCTACTGTATATATTATATTACAGTGTTATTTAAATATCCAGTATTAGCTTAAAGAATTGTCTGATGAGTAATTTAATTATGAGTAAGCCTTGTGTAACAACTGTAGCAAAAGCCACACTCTGGTGCAATCTTGCTTCCTTCTTTGACAATTACATCCTTTACCAACTTCTTCCCATATCAACTTTATTTTCCTAAGGATTCTTCTAGTATTTTACTGGGATCCAGGCCAGAACACAAACAGAATCTCATGAACAACAATACATAAATCACCATGATTCAACCTCAAGAATTTGATCTCAGAATTCAACAGGATAGTCACTGTAAAACAATACTCACTATTTTAAGAAACTTTTTAGTTGAAAGTGACTAAACACATTGTCAGAGAACTGTATAGTTGATTTATAGTTATCACCAGTTTAGATGAAGTGGGAACTGGGAGAATAGAGCCAATAAATAAAGTCTCATGCAATAGCCAACTTTATCCAGACCAATACTCTGAGGGTTAAGAGTAATCACATGAGTAAAGTTCTCATGAGTTCAGGCTGTATACGATCACAAGGACAAGTCTTATGTGGCAATTTTTTTTCCATAGAGGCATATAAACATTTAATTGAAATACAGCAGCAAGCAATAATGAGTAATATGAAGTAAAATCACTCCTATTCACTACATCTGTGAGGAACATGAAAACACATTCCAAGAATAAATCCATGTTTTAAAGAAATTGCAGTCACAAAACTTGTTATCTTGGAGTGTTCTCACAAGCACTCAGAGTTCTCCTCACATGACTCCATTCCTGGTCTGTGATTGAGAATAGTCAGTGATAAAATAATATGGGACATTTATAAAATTGGCTGTGATGTTTTCTATATTTCTTCTTCACTTTAGCATCAGTCTAGGAAAGATCTCGGACAATGAACTCCAAATTTTTAAGAAACAGTACTATACAGAGCTATAATTTCTTTAAAATTATCTGTGCTGAGCAGAATTGGAAATGGACCCCAGGACTTTCCTCTTTAGTGCCTAGAACAGGGAAGCTGATACCATTTTCAGACCTGGCACACTATATTTTCAGGACTTATGTGAATGTACTAACTCATTGATAACTTATTTTTCGGTTTATGGAAAGCAGAATTGTCTGCATGAGAGTAACAGAATCAAATTGGTGTTTTAAAAGACAGATTTTTTTTCTAGCCATTAGCAGAGACAGAAGCTGGAATCATTGTTTGGGAAGCTGGATACAGAAAATCACATTGTATAAAAGTATGAGATCTGGTTTTGATCAAGGCCATTAAGGGTCTCATGGGAAAGAACTATGTGAGGCATCTAGGAACTAAAAACGGAGTGACCTTCTGGGGGGGGGGTTCTACTGGTCTTATAATTCTCCCCATGTGGTCTAGATTCCCTAGAAATGGCTTGTAGTCAGAAGTTTTCCTTTGTCCTGCCCAGTCCCACAGTTGCTTAGACCCAAATAAACACACACAGACTAATATTATTTTTAAACTATGGCCATGGCAGGCTTCTTGATATCTAGTTCTTACATCTTAAATTAACCCATTTCTATAAATCTATATTTTGCCACGTGGCTTGTTGCTTACCAGTATCTTTACATCTTGCTTCTCAGGGTGGCAACTAGCAGCATCTCCTCTGCTCTGTCTTTCTCTCCCCCCGCCTCACATTAGAATGTCCTGCCTAACCCTACTCTGCCTCACCATTGGCCAACAGCTTTATTTATCAACCAATCAGAGCAACACATATTCACAGCATACAGAAAGACTTTCCCATTATTAGCAAAAACAAAAGGAATATATATATATATATATATATATATATATATATATATATATATATATATATGATAACAAGAAGACTGCCATGGCCATAGTTTAAAAATAATATTAGTCTCTGTATATTTATTTGGGTCTGAGCAGCTGTGGGACCAGGCAGGACATAGGAAAACTTCTGATCATAATGGTTCATTCTTCAGAATTTCTAAACTGAGTCAAATGTGGCCAGTCATTTGATTTCAGCTATGTGAAAATCTGAGCTCAGTGTTAATGCTGGAGTACATGCTAATAAATTGATGCTACCTTGAACTGTTAAATGTATGGTCATTAGCTATGTCCCAAGAAAAATTTAATACATTCACATACCCACACTTGGATAACATTTTTTGGAAACTTAAATTTTTTTTTTTATTTCTCTAACACATTCTTTATAAACAGGTCCACCTACTGGAAAAATGGTGCCCTTAGAAGTTATCATATTTCAACAATGTATAGGTTTTCATTTCCTCTGTTTCTTTGTAATTCTCTTATTTCCCATGTCTTTGTGTAGGAGATAAAATTTCTGTTTCTATGATGGTGATCCAAATAAGTCCAGGATCTCCTGGATGGACAATCCCAGATCTGCAATCTCCTCTCCTGATAGGATTGGTATCTCTTTCCTATGTGTGGAGGATCTATCTTATCTATAACATTTCCTATAATAATAATAATAATAATAATAATAATAAATAATAATAATAATAATAATTCATTTTCTTATTTCTACTCTTATACACCAACACATATCCATTCCTATCCATGAGATGGAATGTGATTATCAACCTGACTGGATTGAGAAAAGCATGACATACTAGTAAAGCACACGGCACTCTGACCTGATGAGTGTTTTAACCCACTGATATGTTCAGAATCCGAATAGATGATTACAAGAACTAGAACTGTTAGATGGTGGGACCTAGTTGGAAGAAGTAGGTCACTGGGGATGTGCCTTTGGTAGCTGTACTTTGTCCTCAATCCTCTCTATTAAGTCTCTACTCAACTTGCTCTCCTCCATGATACGATGTTCTCTTCTGTATTTTCTTTTCATGCTGGGAACCTCTAAAAATTATGAGCAAAATAATTCTTTCTCTCTTTAAATTGTTTATATCAGCTACTTAATTAGAGAGAGAAAAACAATCCACCACATAGAAGCATATTTTCATTAAAAGCACATATCCTTAGTTTCTTCCAGGGAACTTCTAATAGGCTGTGCCCTAACTTGTCAAGAGATCACACTCTTGTTATCTACAGCCCTTGTGGCATTCACTAGTTTGTCTCTAGCCAGGGACAGGATGTGAAGATGACCTTACTCCTTTCTATCTTACAATGAAACTGTGTGCCTATATTCATATTTCATTACACTTTGTCTTATCTCATCACCCACTGCAAGGGACATTGTCTCTAACCCACTAGGACAGCATTATTTTCCCCAAATCAGGATGTTCACCACATCATTTCTTAACCTTAAAGCTCTTTCATGTGCTTTAGCAAAAAATAAAATCAGTGGTTCTCAGCATGTGTCTATATAGGGAGAAACAGTCATTCCAGATAAATGAGTCATGGGGAGAAAGACAAAGGGTGAGGTGCTTGGCAGTTTCACAGTATGGCCCTTCTTGATTTGTTCGAATTAAGGTTTATAAGAAATTTCTCAAGAAGCAGTCTTGTCTCCTTGAGATTCACCTCACAGTTTTCAAATTTGCATAAACAAATTGCCTGTCTGTAATCACCTGGTACAAACCAATATACATCTAGAAATGAGAGCAAAGTAAAAGGTAAATAGTGGCCTGCCAGTCAAGGTCCCCTAGAATGTACTAATATACTTTAGAAGGATTCTAAACACAGTTTTTCAGACCCAAATTCTATCTAGGAGCAGTGCATTACTATTCTCTTGAAGACATGCCTTTATTGTTCTTCTCAATGCTATTCACTTCCTTTCCTCATAAAACATGCCCTTCCCTTTTCTGCAGCTCATAATAGTGTATCTACTTTTCAAGTTCAAGTATCTCCTGCTAATCCTACATATATGTCTGTGTTTTTCTTTAAAAAAAAATAACAACAAAAAGCACTGAGCCATTAATTGGCATTGAACCAACATTCTTTTACATATGTCATAAAATCTGATGAATGATACATTTCTCAGAGATGAGGCCAGGATATACCTTTCCATATTATCCTCATCATAACTGAAGGACTTGTAATAGGGAATAATTATAGGTAATTAATAATAATATTAACAAATAATTTTATTACTTCTTTGGGAATACTTCATTATGTATATCCTGTCATTAATGGCCTCTGTATCAAATTAGCTTTAGTAATTTTTTTTTCTGAAATCATCAGTGGTCATGAAGTTCGAGAATAACTGGTTCTATTCTCACTGGTGGTAAAATCGATTCACTTATCCAGCTTGTGGCAATAACTGAACATATATTATGTAACAAGAATTTTTAAAGATTAATCATCTACACTGCAAAAGCAGGCATTGTTCTTAGAAAGTGCATACACACACACACACACACACACACACCACACACACACACACACACACACACACACACACACACGCCTTAATTCCAAGAAAGCATTAATAAATGTGTTATAAGATGAAATTAAAATTAGAAAAGAAACCAAAGGCTTAATATTGTCACTTTGCTAAAATACTGTCTCTGTATTTTAAAGAAGGAGTGATTTTAAATAATCTTATTCCTATGTCCCTGGAGATTTCTAAGAATATGTTTAAAATAAACATTTAAAATGAAGATATATTTCTTCAATGTTTATGTTCTCCATATTTGTTACTATAAGAGGAGAGAGATGCTCCCATTGCAGTCTTTAAGTAATTCTATACATTTTTTCATTAAAATCTGAACTGTTGAAATGGTTTCAAATGATTCAGTTTATTTTGTTTGTTTGTTGTTCTTAGAGGAGAAAGGAAACTTTGGTTTTGTATTTGGGGTCATCAGGGCAAGAATGCCTTTCTTGTTCTTCCACGGAGGGTCTGTCCTCCCTGCTTGTCTTTCTCCAACTCCTGAACGATGTGGGTTTTACTCTCCTTGACTCCTTGAACCACCTTCATGGACAAGCATCATTTCACATCCTACTCTTCAACCAATGTTTGGAAATCAGCCCACCTTCTCTCAAGGACAGACTTTCCCCCTTGTGTTAATAAACCACATGTGTATTTGAAGAAATACAAGTGAATCTGTAGAATGAAAATGGTGCTTATTTCTATGTGACATATAAAAATCAGCCATATATGAGGATACGTGTTTGCCAAAAGAAATCTCTCCATTTCATTCACACACAATCATACATTCCATGCATTAAGGAAGGCATGATGTATGGATGTTTTTAAACTTAAAATCACAAATAAATTCACCATTACTATTCTGGCCCTATGCTCTCTGCCTCTGTAAAACAGAATAAATATTTTACTTGCTTTTGTGAGCACTATTTGAGTTGTATGCTGTAAACTCTTAGCGCAGTGTAAGTCCCAGTGGTGAGTGTTTAACTTTATCATTATTATCACTGTAAGTGTCCGACTTGATCCTGCTGCACCAATCTTCTTCAGAAGATGGGAATTATGCGAGGGTAAAACCAGCATCTACATCACTGGCTGCTTTAGCTTTGCCATCGCAGCCTGCCCAAAGCTAAATGATTATGTTTTAAGATTTTAACTTATTCCCCATTAGGGAGGGGAGAAAATCAATCAATACATACATATTTATAGAACAATTAGAACAGAAGAAAGGACATGGTTTTGAGTGCCAGCCACACATTAATTGTGTGCCTTAGGCAAATCACTTAAGCCTATTAAAACTCATTTTATTCTGATAAATAAAAATGCTTGAGAAAGCATTTATCCACTCTAAAGCCCTGTACTTCTTCACAGGGCCCTGAGCATGACCACACATCCATAAAATTGGGAAGACAACAGAGTAAGGACAAAGTCGGGGAAAAAAAAGAAGTGTTCTTCGTTTCCCAGTGGCATGCAGCTGTGCAGGCCACCGATTAGCTGGAAAGCATCCTTTTGATGACTGATGCTTCTCGCTTGTGTTTAATTGGTTTAGGAAGCTCTTTAAGGAGGCTCTTACAGGATGTGTTGGTAGGTAGAATATCTGATGACTCTAAGGCAAACACACTGCTGTCAGCTGCTGAACTAACCTCTCAATAGACTCAGTTTTCATTTTACTGTCTGGCAATATTCCACCTTTGCAAGAGCCTGTCAAATAGCTGCAATGAAATCTAGCTTTGGCTGGCTCATATGTATAGTACATGTGCCATGAAAGAGAAACATCAATCACACTAAAAATAAACTACAGACCTAAGAGCACAACAATATGCTTAAAACATTTTACATAATAGAAAATCTCTAACTAGTTACCTTTTCTTTCATCATCATTTACATAGCAGTATAAGGAGCAAATATGTGTTAAGGTGGTATTAGTCCCTATACATGATCTCATTCATCCATTCCAACATAAACACAGGAAAATATGTAATTTTATATAAATGATAAAAATGTTCAGACAAACATCGAAATGTTAATAAAAAAATTGCAATGAGGAAACTGAGAATATAGAAAAGTGTTTTTCAAGTTTAATAATATGTCTTAAATAATATATTATGTGCACATAGGTTTAAAAAATATACGTATGTGCATATATATACATATATATGTATGCAAGTATATGTATATAGAGATGATATACCAAAAATGAATATAATTTTGTTTCAAAGATATTGACATTTTCATTTTTTATGTAGAAAAACAATGGAAGCTCACAACATTTAAAAACTAGAACTCTGATCCAAATTCCCCATGACTGATTTTTTTTACCTCTATAGACTGTTTCAAATGAGCCATAAAACTCTCTTTGTTGAACCTGCTCACTTATTTTGTTTGAAACATAATTTCCCTTCCCCTAATCCTCCAACCTTACTTCCACCTCTCCAAACCCAATGCTGCTTCACTGTCTATGTCCTCATTAACATTATTAAAATCATTTTTACAAATCCTTTAACAAAGCATCCTCTTGCTGCTCTTTCAAGTATAGAAAACATTTTACCCATAAACCCAAACACTGCAACTCTCCGGCTCTGTATTTTTAACAGCAGTTAAACCTTTATAGACGACTCCACCTAAAAAGCCAAACACATTTTGCAGTATGTCATGTTATGTTAGGTTGACCAGACACAGAAGTCATTTCTGTAGGGTTTCTTGTCAGTGTTTGCTTTAAGTTAGAGCTCTCTGATCTCTGAGTCTGCTGTGCCAGTAATCGGAAAGGTCACCGCTCTGTTGGCATTTGGCTTATGCAATCCAGGCTGGCAATTTATAAAAGTCTTGTGATTTCTGTAAAAAGAACACTGAAGTTAAAAAGGTTTACTAAATGTACTCTCTGAGCTGGAATGCTGCACTGAAGTCATTTAATCTTATTCCCATACGAAAGCTCTGTTTTCCACTACCACATCTGATCTTCATCTCCAACTCAAAATGCAGCTCTCCCCTCTTCTAAACCACTGTGCCACAATGGATTGGACAAGTGAATTATGAATTTGTGTCCTAATCCAAACCCAAGTTATGTCAGGAATGAAGTAGAAACGGAAGAGAAAACTACTTTATACAGAACTTAGAAGAAGAAAAAAAAGTAGCCCCAAAAGATCAACGTTCAGGGCAAATTTTAATCAATTATCAAATGGTTCTTGCAAAAACTACTTCAGGCTTCTGAAAAGTATGCATTAAAAAGAATACACGATTTTTCACAAGACACCTCCAGGGTTAACTGTTAGAGCCTCTGTTTAAGCATCTAGGCTTGGTTGGCCAGGAAGCCTCAGGTGTCAGTGACGGACAGGGACAAAGGAACAGTTTGTGAGGAAGCAGTGATGTGTCATGACAGCAATAGAAGGAAAAAGTGGGGAAGGAGAAACTGGAAATTTTAAGCAAGGCAAAGATCTATAAAATAATTGGTGAAGGAAGTAGATGGTTAAGGCAAATTCTTTAAAAGCCAAACATCTTACTGCTCAGATCATAATGCAAAGGTAGGAATTCCCCTATTCTTTGTCCAGAGGGAAGACTTCTTTTTTGCACTCTCACTTTCAGGCTAATTTACTAATTTTCAAAATCATTACTGCATAACCATTGACAACTAACAACACCGTGCACGCATGCAAGACCTCAGCAATATACTTGGGCAGAAGTGGTTACATGTAAGAACTTATAGCTGATACGTGCTAGGTTATAATTAAAACTAAATAGCTTTCCAAGAAAGAATAATGAGATATTGAGCAGTTTCATTATTTTGCCTCTCTCAGGTGCTGATTAAATGCGTATTGTTCATGGTTTGGGTTATCATTCAGGAGTCATTTCTATTTAAGATGCTGAAAGCTTTAATCTCTCCAACTATGTCTTTATAAGCATGCAGAGTGTTCAAATACCCCATGGGGTGAGGTAAGATTTTGTTGTTTTGAATGGATTTGCATTACTGCGCTTTCCTCCCATTTTCAGTTTTGACTCGAGCCTGGGATTGCCTTCAGGAACTCATTCTGCTTGTCATAAGTATAATGGTAAGTGCTTATTAATAATTTACTATTGAGAAAAGGCTAAACTATTTGCCTAGTCATTGCACTTCATGGTCCTAATATTATAGGAATCTAACTTAATTTCCAAAACCATGGAGAAAACACAACTGAGCAAATATGTTCTAAAACACAGTCATTTGGTAAATTGAGTTTCTATTAACCATAATCTTTGTAGTAAAGCAGAGACCATATCAACAGCAATGTTCTCATTTTCCAGTTAATGATTATAGGCAGCACTAATTTTAAAAAAATATATATTTATTTATTGTAGATTAGTGTTTTGTCTGTATGTATGTCTATGCAGAAAATGAATGCCTGATGCCTACAGAGGGTGTTGGATCCCTTGGGCCTAGACTTCCAGGTGATTGTGAGCCATGATATTGGTGTTGGAAAGTGAACTGTGGTCCTTTGGAAGCCAATGATCTTAAAAGCTAAGCTATTTCTCCAGACCGAGTAGTAGTAATTTATATGTACATGGATATGATAGTTGATGGTTTTGGACCCTTTACCATGGGAGAACTCAATGTAATAGTAAAACACATTTGCACCAACAAAAACATAATGCTCTTACACCGAATGCAGGGTATCATGATCCTCCTTTATTAACTCGGGGTTTTCCCCTTACCATTTCTTTTTATTAACACAAAGTGCTACTATATTTTTAGCAGGACTATGAGATTTTTATGTCACCCAGCTCTATGTGTTGCAATTGCTGTCTTTTCATCTCCGTCATATGACCTTTATCATATGACAATAAATAAATAAATAAATAAATAAATAAATAAATAAATAAATAAATAAATAAGAAAGAAAGAAATGACTGAATAAAGGGAGGAAGAAGGAAGACTTTAATCATGATATATTGTCATACAAGTGATCCCTGTTTAGAAATTTTAGTTCATCAAATTTCCATCATTCTTTTGAAAGAACTGTTTTCAATGAAGTATTGAAAACTCATTTAAAGTCTGATTTGGGCAACTATTCCAGATTTGCTTCACTGGCCATCTGAAGAGAACATATCCTCGAGTGCTCCACTGTAATGAGAGAGTCCTCTAAATTTCAATGGAGGAGCTCAGCACGACCTATTTAGAAAGACGCCTCAAATACTCCAGACGGTAGCAGCCCTATGACTTCCCAAATGTTCTCATGTCCACCTTTACCACAAGAGACCTTAATCTACCTTCTTCAGCCAACCCATAAAATTGTGAACCATCACACATGAAATGAAGAGAAATGTTCTAGAAAGAACTTGAGAAATATGTACAATATATGACTCTTCAGTTGTCTTGTGGAGAGGCTAGGAAGGTTTACGATTTTAAGACAAATCCTGTCACTTACTACTTAAATTAATACACTTAAACAAATAATTTAAGCTTGCAGTAGCTACATACTCCCTTCAAAAGATAAAATTGAAATTTCTCAGGTGTCACTTATAGCTTTCAATTAAAAAAATGTTATTTTAATTTTTTCTTTACTACCCTCTGCCTCCCTGAAGTAATACACACACACACACACACACACACACACACACACACACACACACACACACACACACAAATATACATACATAAAAACATAATATTAGTATGGCTTGAGACACACACATATATCTTTATGTATATTATTTATAACAATATATAAAGACATTGTTTGCTGGGCAGTGGTGGCGCACGCCTTTAATCCCAGCACTCGGGAGGCAGAGCCAGGTAGATCTCTGTGAGTTCAAGGCCAGCCTGGTCTTCTGAGCAAGATCCAGGACAGGCACCAAAACTACACAAGAAATCCTGTCTCAAAAACAAACAAACAAACAAAGACATTGTTTTATATATATGTGTGTGTGTGTGTGTGTGTGTGTGTGTGTGTGTGTGTGTGTGTGTGTGAATTTGGTTATTTATGTCTCAGGCTACTAACATTTTCGTAGGAAAACAATTTCTACCCTTAAGACTTACTTCAGGCCTCTGAAAGACACACAAGAATTCTCTTTTTTTCTTGCTAGATACAGTATTTGCCCCCCACAACTTCCCCTGCACACCCTGCCCAGTAGAAGTATGTTTGTTAGATTGAATTGTGTTTTCCTGAAACACATATTGAAACCCTAGCTTATAATATCTCAGAATGCGATGTCATTTGGAATAGGAACCTTTTAGAAGCAGCAAAGTTAAAATGGAAGTATTACGTTGAGTCCTCCTCAGTAGCACTAAGTTCTTATAAAAGAGGTGCTTAAAATGCTAGTTACTGTGCAAGGGCCTAGTTTTGATCCTCAGCACCAGAAATAAACAGTCACGTCCTGAAGACCTCAGTACATACTTGGTTTTTGATAAGCCTTTTTCTGGTCTATTAATGAAACAAATTATGTTTCTGGCTTCCTGTTGGTTTAAAATTGTACTATGTGAGAATCTGCATATAAACGCAATTGCTGTGAGAATCTTGCAAAATAGATGTCTGTGGGTGTATCTATTTCCTGAAAACACTGTATATGAATAGTAGTAGTCATTGCTTACATTTTGGGAGAACTAACCAGATAATTCACCATGCTTGAAAATCTTTCTCTCCCTCTCCCTTCCCGCCCCATGTGTGCTTGCATATATAATGTGTTAATCATAGAAACAGCTTCTATAATAGATACAGGATTAATTCAGTGTTTTCAAGTTTCTTGGAGTAATATTTAACAACTGTTTTTCCAGTGAAATCAATTGCTTCCTGTAATTTTGAGCCTCGGTCTGGAATATGTTAGCTTGTCAGAGGCTTTCTTTTCTGTTCTTCGTGTTTTCATTCTTCTTCTCGGATGTTTACTGGATCATTATCTCTCTAAATATATTTTATTGTGCTTCTCGTTCTGGATAATTTCACTGGCTAGAAAGTTTTATGTTGGCATAATTTTCTCCTCAGCATGTTGAAAATATTGTTTCATTGTTTAGTTTCCATAGTTTTTGTTAAAACATTTTTTTTCTTGCTTCTTCGCTTGCTTTACTTTCATTTTGTTTTGGATCAGCAGTTCAATACCATTATCTATTTTTTTTTTTTCTAAATTAGGTTGCTTAAGTTTTCAGTTTCTTGAAAGTGAATTGTTATCTACTCTTGTTTTTCCTGTTTCCTGTTGGAGATAGGGTATTCCTAATACATGGCAGCCTGGCTTGGCACTTAGGACTCTCTGCCCTTTGCCTGAAGAGTACCGGGAGTAAAGTATATGCCAACAGCTGGCTGAAGGTAACTAAAACGTGTCATATATGACCTTTAGCGGTTTCCTCAAAGAGAAATGTGTAACGACACTGGTGGGTCTGGTCACACCATCAGGTGCACTCCTCTGAACCTGTCTCTAATGTGCGCTGAGGGAATAATTGACTTAAGCCTCTAGCTCTGAGGTTAATGGAGGGGAGTCAACAAACAAACCTGAGAACCATATGGGAAGGACTGACAGCCGGCAGTATCAGCATCTATTGTCAAAATCCCCAGAGGAATCAGGGACAAACAGAGAAGCTCAAAGTTAGTATTCAATTGGCTTTAAAAGACAGCAAATATCAGAGGAAAACTAGCTTTGGCGGGTGTACCTGGGAAGTCATGAGGGGATTCCAGGCTTCCTGTTATCACAGTGCAAACAAGAGAGAGAATATGTCACTCCAGGTCTCCTGGCCTGGTGCATGCTGATTAACAGGAAGTTTTGGCATGTTCAGTTCCTTTAAAATACAAAAGTAGGGCAGGATATACAGTTTAGTGTGTGTAATTACCTGGGTTCAGTCTCTAGCACTAGCAAATAATCATTGTGTATATTATATTACATATAAATGATTCACTTTTATTACAAATTAGGCAATGGAGAAAATCCATGATTTAATAAAATCTTCTTGCATTTCTGTAGCTAGAGTTTTCCTGCCTGGCCTACAGTCAGGACAAATCTCTATCACCCGCCAGTCCCACAGCCGCTCAGACCCAACCAAGTAAACACAGAGACTTATATTGCTTACAAACTGTGGCTATAGCAGGCTTCTTGCTAACTGTTCTTAAACTTTAATTAATCCATTTTTATAAATCTATACCTTGCCACGTGGCTCGTGGCTTACTGGCATCTTCACATGCTGCTTGTCATGGCAGAGACTAGCAATGTCTGCTCCCACCTTCCTGTTCTCTCAACTCTCCTCTCTGTTAGTCCCGCCTATACTTCCTGCCTGGCCACTGGCCAATCAGTGTTTTATTTATTGACCAATCAGAGCAATTTGACATACAGACCATCCCACAGCACATTTCCATTTTAAATGTCTATCAAAGTGCTTTTATGGACATTTATCTCACATTTTTTCCACTTCCCTGTACTGGACATGTGATCTTTTAGATGGTTGTCCCATTCTGAAATATGTTGTTCTAAGTCAAAGTCTCAAATGTAGCTGTCTAACTGTGTCCTGTCCATTGAAGAATATTAGTCTTTAATCTACTGAACACTCAAGACACATACACACACACATACACACACACATAACACACATACACACACACACACACACACACACACACACACACACACACACACATGCATGCACACATGCATACCACATGATTCTGGTTCCTGAATACTATTCAGTAAAATCTATTAAGTTGTATTTGTAGAGTAATTTAGCAGTAACAATAACAACAACCCTGACCTGACGACCTATTTGGTAGACAAAAGTCACTGATTTTTTTCAACCCATATATTTCACACCATATTTTGTGTATGGGGGGGCATTTTGTTTGTTTGTTTATTTGACTGGGACTCTTGGACCCTCGGTTAGCCTTGGACTCACTATGTAACCAAAGCTGCTCTTGAACTCCTGATCCTCCTGCCTTTACCTTCTAAGTGCTGGGTACACACAAGATTGACTATGTCTGGCTAATATTTTAGTTTTAGAACAGTGCTACAATCTTTTTGTGTACACCCTGAGGCAGCTGGAGAACTATGTACTTCTGTCACAGACCATGCCTATGTTGAGCTCCTCACTCAGGCTTTCCTAGAAGTGGGGAACCACTCCTTCCTTTACAATAAGTCCTTCTCAGTCAACAATTCTTTCATCTCTGTGTAGTTGATCCATCTAAGCTAAAAGGGAGAAAAATAAGGCCAACTGATTAATTGTTTTGACTTTAAGGTATACGGAAAGGCATCCTTCTAAACTGCTTTAAATATAACAGATTGATTTTAAGTCACATGAAACCATCTCTTTCTCTCTCTCCTCTTCCATTTCATACACTGAAGACAGAGGACTGCCAGCACTACATATAGCCATGCAGAGGGCTTCTCCTGGCTCAGGTCCTAGAATACAGGATTTGGGGAGGTTTAGGAGCTGTGGCCTTGTTTGAGGAAACACTTCACTAAGGGACAGCTATGGTAATATATAATCTTGCCCTACTTTCTGTCTGCCATCTCTGCCTCATGTTTGAAGTTAAAGATGTTATCTCTTCTGTCCTTGATGGCATATCTGCTGCCTGCTATCATGCCTCTACTCTTCCATGAGGGACTCTTATCCCTCTGAATCAGAAGCCAATATAACTCTCTCTTCTTTAAGTTGCCTATGGTCATGGTGTTTTATCACAGCAACAGACATTAACTAAGACATACTGGCTGTCTTAGTGATGTTTTCTGTTGCTGTGAAGAGACACCATGACCATGGTAAATCTTACAAAGGAAAACATTTAATTGGGACTGGCTTACAGTTTCAGAGGTTTAGTCCATTATCATCATGGTAGGACATGGTGGTGTGCAGGCAGACATGGTGCTGCAGAAAGAGCTGAGAGTTCCACAATTTGATCCACAGGCAGCAGAAGCAGACTGAATACCACACTGGGCATGGCTTGAGCATAGGAGACCTCAAAGCCTGCCCCCAGTGACATACTTCCAACAGGAACACACCTACTCCAACAAGGCCATACCTCCTAATAGTGTCACTCCTTAGGGGAGCATTCAAACACATGAGTCTATGGGGACATACTTATTCAAACCACCACACTGGCACAGTCTGGAACAGCAAGAACAAGGAGTATTCTCATGATTTTCTGGTGTTTCTCTCATTATAATGCCACCAAGATTCAGTCATAGAAACTCTACCCAGATCATTTTAATCCAGAGCGCATTCCAAAATACTCACCTATGATACCATAATCAGATTAATTATTACCCCCTTAACAACATGCCACATTAGAGATTTACTCTCACCACATGATGCCTGAAGGGACTCCTATAAACAATACCCAAATCACAGCAGCAGTTTTCATTGTTACAGCAAGTGTAAGGGCAAGAGAGAGAGGCAGGGTAATCATGAATGTAACATTGTGATACTCTAGTGAATTGTGCACTACCCACACTCTAGGGGAGGAGATCAAATAACATTGGGCATAGTTAGGTGGATCCAAAGCCCTCAGAGTCCTGTCTCCACTACATCAGCCATGATCTTCGCCACTTCCCTCTTTTGCGTTGATGTCGTTTTCCTTTATTGAAAACAGATTCTTCTCTTATACAATACATTCCAACCACAGTATCACCTCCCTCTGCTCCTAGCCACCCTACCCCCCTCTCTCCAAGACCCACTCCTCCTTTGTTTTCTCTTCAGAAAAGAGCAGGCCTCCAAGAGACAACAGCCAAACAGGGCAAAACAAGATACAATAAGACAAGTTGAAAGCCCTCATGTTGAGGCTGGACAATCCAATAGGAGGAAAAGAGTCTCCAAAGCCAGTGAAAGATTCAGATCTATAACCACTCCCACTGTTAGGGGTATCACAAGAGCACCAAGCTGACAGTCATAACACATGTGCAGACTCATGCAGACCCTGTGCTTGCTGCTTCCAAGCCTGCTCAGTTGATTCAGTGGGCCATGTTCTCCTTGTGTTCTCCGTTTCCTCTGACTCCTGCAGTCTTTCCTCCCCTTCTTCCACAGGATTCCCTGATCTCCATGGGGAGGCCCACTCCACGAGAAGGAGCCCATGCCCTATGCTTCTTCAGTGGCCAAAAATCTGAGACTGGATAGCTCAGAGACCTAGGGTAGAACCAAACGTGTCAGGCAAAAAAAAAATGAATTAAATTATTTCTAATGATATTCTGGTATACTAATATATTAGTCCCTTGTCCAGTCATCATCAGAGAGACTTCCTTAAGCAATGGGAACAAATGCAGAGACCCACAGCCAGACATTATTCAGAGAGTGAGAGAGAGAGAGTCTAAATTATTTTCCTTATTAATGTACAGAATCGTGGTCTCTATTTTTTAAATCCTTCTCTTCCCTTGCAGACCTGAGTAGGTAAATACAGCAGTTTGGTTTTTCCTTGCCACTAACCTCTCTTGTGCCTAGTACAATGAAGAAATTGTGTACACCTAGGTCAGCCCCTTCAGAGTCTACATATTACAGCCTGGAGTGATATCGAGGTCAGCCCCTTCAGAGTCTATAGATTATGACATGCCAAGCCATTCAGTTTTTCCCTCCCTGTTTACACTTGTTAAGCATGGTGGCTGCTTTGTGGTCTCTACTTCTTAATCCTCAGGCTTCCATTAACAATGAAATTCTAGCTTATAATTTCTTTTATCTCCTTTTTACAATATTGTTTTCTGTAAGGCAAGTGAGGCACTGTAATTTTAGATTGATGGGGCCTTTCTGAAAGAGTTTGTACTGTGGGATGCTACTGGGTATTGTGATTAATTGTTCGTAGTAGTTGTAATATCCAATTTCTTCAGTTATCTGATTTTTTTCCCCAATTGGATCTCAAAACTATAATTCTAAAGCAAGAACTACCCATGCTTTCCACAGTGTTGTGTAGGAGCTGTTAATTCTTGCAAACTATTTTAAATAGCATGCAACTACTTTTCCTGGAAGCTTATTTTTACTGTTTATTTGAGTGTGCCATTAAGATGTCAATGTAATTAAATGAATATTTACTGTTTACTATTTATTAGCCCATGCCTGTACTAGGAATAATAATAAAAAAAAAACACCAGACATGTCTCTAAATATCACAGGTTTTCTAGTAACATATCACAGCTCTATATAAAGCCAATGCTATTAACCTTTAAAATAATAACTTGAAAGACACTCAGTGAAGAAATGCATCTTTTTATGAAATATCACATACATTTTATTTTCAACAAATTAAAATATTTGATGATTATGTTTTGGATTAATTCTAAAAATTTCCAACTCCACAGACATATTTAAAAAACAAGAGTGTCATTTTGTTATTCACAGTATAGGTATGGTGTTTCATAAATTTTGTCTCTAAAGTTTCCTGACCTTTATGTATTCACTTTCCTCCTCTTGTTTACAATTTGACTGGGCTGTAAAGGTACTGTCATTAACCAATGAAAATAAACATGAAAAGGTCAGTGTATTCCTTATAATGGCTGCCTTCCAAAAACTGTGCAAGACATTCAAATTCTGCCTCATATTTGCAAGTCCAAACTTGTAAAATAAATCCATGGTGACATAAATGAGCCTCTGACTCCAGATAAAATGTGTGACAAACAAGGTCAGAAAGTCCAGATACCTATCTTTTCTTTTCTGTTTTCATATATTAACACCAGTCTCCAAAATTCAAGAAAACTAGATATAGGATGCATTTCTGCCTCATATATCATAAAACATAATCTTCTTGAAAATATTTCCCAAGCAGAAAGTTTCAAATATATAATTCATACACATTTACAAATTAGCCTATGGATATATTTTGAAAGCACTAGCAAGCATTTATAATTTATTTTCTGGTAGCTAAATGATTTATTTATCAATTACTTGTAGATGGCTGACAAGTATACAAAGAGGCATTTTGACTTCATCTATTTATTATTTCAATGTGTGATCAAAACCATTATACGATGACACATCTTTCTTTCCATATGATCAGTTTGATGAGAACATACATATCCCTTTTGTTTATTGGTGCTTTTTAATTATTACTTGTGAATAACATGTAGTAATTGCTCTTGTTTATGGGGAGCACTATGATATTTACCACATGGATACAACTTTCATGTTCTCCACTGGAATTCTTCAGTGTTGATCCCTTCCTCCTGTCCTCAGCATTTCTTTTCCTTACCATTTCTTCCTATTTGGAACCTCAGAGCCCTTGCCTTCCAGCACTCCCCACAACACGAAGTAAGTCATAGGACACTGAAGTCACGGCACATGGCTGCAGAAGACTACAACTGATCATTTGTGCTGTATTGGGCACCAGTTAATCCCTCTCTTGACTCCTCTAGGGTTTACTGTTCCACTCTCTGGTGATTACTATTATACAAGACCTTAGGTTCTCATATAGAAGAGAATGTGTTTGTTTGTTTGCATTTCTCTGTCTGGCTTAGTTTACACAATATATCATTTGACAGTTCCATCCAGTTTGCAACAGATGGCAGAATTTCATCCTGTGCATGACTGAGTAACATTCCATTGTGTATAGATAACATATGTTATCATATAGTCACTAACTGATGGGCACACAGTCTGATTCTGTATCACTGCTGCAGTGAATATTGTTACAATACTTATGAAAGTATGTCTTTGCTATGTTAATTTCATTTCCCTCAGAAACAGTATATCTGGATAAAATGGCAGATCTGTACTTAGAGTTTTAAGCAACCTCTACATTCTCCATCATGGTTATATTAACTTAAAATGCCATCATTATTAGGTAAGGTGTCTCTTTGTCAATAGGTTCACAGCATTTATTATTATAATTTGAATAACTTGGTCTGACTGGTAATATCTCACTGAGGTTTTGATGTGAATGTAGTTCATAGATGATAACAGTAAGCCATTTTCCACATTTTCTTGGCTACTTATATTTCTTCTTATAAGAAAAATTTTTTTCTCATTTACCTTTTGTTTTGTTTTACTCTAGTTTGCTGTTTATGAGACAGGGTCTTGCTATGCAGTTCAGACCGGCTTCAAACTTGAGATCCTTATGTATATATGTCTGCTGAATTTTGCTGTTGAAAATGTACACCAGCATTCCTGGCTCTTGTTTTTCAAAATTTAATTGAAACTTTTTCACTGAATTTTTATTTCCTTAGATAATATCAATAACATTTCTTCCATTATTTACACTCACAGCCATTTTTGCCCTCCCCATTTTTGACAACCCAGCTGTATAGTTATATAAAATAGGCCTCCGAACCCAACATTTACTAATAAGTCATAAATTTATTTCATAATACTTCTCTGATGTACATACAAGTTACAATGCATTAAATATGAGAGCAAATTTGAAAGCTAATGACATGAATGTGCTTGTTTATTTTCACATGAAGAATTAAATCTTGGCTGAATATTTGGCCTTGTAGTTGTAGATCAACATAAACATTTTTCAGAGGTAATGGAAATTCTGATTTTATAATTATAGCTGAAAATACAATTTTACATACATATGTTGTGCAATGTGACAGATACGTTTAGAATCTTAGAAATTCTAATTTACTTATTTATTGTATGAAGCTCAGGTAAGCCATTCAGATAGCAGTTTCCAGAACACTGGTACATCCGAAAGATATTCTAATGTAATCTAACACAGGAGATCTCCATTCTGTCCCAGCTGTCTCTGGGTTCTCATGCAAGCATCGCCCTCTTTTGGTTGTTGTAGCTTTATAGAATGTTTTGAGAGCATTAATTCTAAGATCTTCAGGTTGGCTCACTTTGTTCAGGATTATTTGGGCTACTTCAGGGAGTGTGTGTGTGTGTGTGTGTGTGTGTGTGTGTGTGTGTGTGTGTGTTCATGAAATTTTGTATTGATATTTTTCTAGTTCTGTATAGAATGCCACTGGTAACTTCATGGAGAATGTATTGAATCATAATTATTTTGGGTGGTGTGCATACTTTAACTGTAAAAATTCTTTCAATTTAAAATATTAAAGTTTGTCGTGTGCATATGTTCCTCAGTTCTGTTCTTTAGTACATTTTGATTTTCATTGTAGTGACTCTTTACCTCTCTGGTTAAATTTACTCCTCTGTTTTTAGAATTGTTTTTGTTATTTCTGGAGTTACTACACATAGGATTACTTTCATGATTTCACTTTTTACATGGTAGTTATTGGTATATAAAAACACTAATTTTTGCATGTTGATTTCATCTCATAAATTTACCAGATTTATGATTTTTTTTCCTTTTTCTTTTCTTTTTGTCCTGGAACTCACTTTGTGGCCTTGAACTCACAGAGATATGACTGTCTCTGCCTACCAAGTGCTGGGATTAAAGGTGTGTGCCACCACTACCTGGCAAGACTTATGAATTCTACTAGCTGTTTTATGGAGCCTTTAGTTCACATAAGCCACAAAAAAGGGATGATTTGCTTCTTCACTGTTCTGGTTTCAATCTGGAATGTTCCCTATAGGTTTACATGCTGAAGGCTTATTTCTGAACTGGTGATATGTCTGGGCAACAGCAGAAACCTTAGAGGATGGGCTAGTCCAGACAGAGGAAGGTTAGGTACATATGGGAAGGACCTATGAAGTACTTGATCCCTTTCACCTCTTCTCTTATCTCTCCTAGCCTTCCCTCTCTTACTCTGTCTCTGCTTGCCACTGTAGGGAGGCAGAAGATTTTCCCCCACCAAAGATTCCCATAATGCTCTACCTTAACAAAGCCCCAAACTGTGTAGCCAAATGACCATCAGTGAAACCTTCGGAACCTGTGAGCCAAAGCAAATCTTTCCTTCTGTAGGTTGTGTCAAGCATTTTTCAGAGTAGAGGAGATGTGACGAGCAACTCCTACTATTTTATTATACAAACAGTGCTCTTAATAAAACCTTCAGCATTCTATCTCAGCGTCAAAATGGACATCTCTGTTCTGTTACATATCTTAGAGGAGATTCATTTAGCTCTTCTGTATTTGGTATGCTAGACTGTCATGTAGAGTTCTATTAAAGAAATATAGTGTCAATACATTTCCATTTTCAATATGTATAATATTGGAACACAGATAATTTCTGAGCTTTATTTTTTTGTTTTTAAAAATTCACTGTTTTTAATAGAGGGGGTAATACAAAGTTGGCCTCTGTGTTACTTCTCTCATTGTTAGAACAGAATGCCTGACAGACACAGTTCAAGGGAGGAGAGACTGGCTTGCATTCGAAGTTCAGGAGATAAAGTTCACTATGGTCTGGAGGGAGCCATGGTGGCTAAAGCAGCTGTGCCTGTAGTGGTCATGGAAGCCTGCAGTGAAGTTGGTTCAAATCTTGATGGGCAAAGAAGCAACGGGATTGCAGAACAGGAGAGATGCCAAGCTATGATCCTTAAGACCGAGCAATTGGTAACTCATTTCCTGAGGCTAGCTAACCACTTTTAAATGTTTTTAAATGGTCCAAACCATTGCACCAGCTGGGAACTAATTGATCAAATGCATGAGCCTATGTGGGACACTTCACATTCAAGCCATAACGTTGGGACCTGGCCATCACATAAGGTCACATGCTTTCAGCTTAGTTGCAAAAATCCCCATTTAACAATCACAATACTGTAGAAAAGCATAAAGTCCACTATTTTTTTTTTCTGGAGACTTGAGGCAAACAATCCTTGTACAATAAAACCAAGTTGTATGTTTCCAATGTATAATAGCAAAGAGTGAACATTTCCATTATAGGGAAAGTAATTGGGCAGAACAAAGAAAGATCAGGCCAAAGCAAGATCCAAACCAAAGTAGATTGAACATCAAATCCTGCATCTTTATTTTTCAATATCTGAGCATCACAGTAGCATCATTTGTACTGCTCCATCCTTGGTTTGCTCCATTCCTAGAGAATCTGTGGCTTGCTCTGTTCCTACAGAATCTATGGCTTGCTCTGTTCCTACAGAATCTGTGGCTTGCTCTGTTCCTACAGAATCCTTGGCTTGCTCTGTTCCTACAGAATCTGTGGCTTGTTCTGTTCCTGCAGAATCTATGACTTGCTCTGTTCCTACAGAATCTGTGGCTTGCTCTGTTCCTACAGAATCCTTGGCTTGCTCTGTTCCTACAGAATCTATGACTTGCTCTGTTCCTACAGAATCTGTGGCTTGTTCTGTTCCTATTTTGTAGCATATATGGCCTTTCCTTTTGGTCAGCTCTATTCAGTGCAGGCAAGTGTCCCATGCTCCTGGAGTTTCCTCCATTTTAGGATCTCCACTGAAGCTAAGACCAACTTTCACTGCTTTAGAAGCCAGTACCTCGTGATCTCTTTTCAGGAAATCCCACCATGTACGAGTTTTCTCTACTGTCTGTTTTAGTTTTAACTTCTGATCAAGCCTCTCCAACCCTGTAACTTGCTTCCTTCATGCCTGGAAAACCAGTATCATGCAGGCAATACAAATTCTTTTGCCATAGGAAAGGAAGCCTTGCATTCTTGGACTATGCTGTGAAACATTCTGAGTCCCTTCACGGCTCAGTAGGGAGTAAAAGTCATTCATTGTGGTTGTATTTGAGTAGCATGCCCTGGAGGATATGTCTTTTCAAGGATTACTCTTTCAAATTTTCAGTTTTATGCCATGGAGATTTGACTGTGTGAGGTTTGCTCTCAAGGTACTTTAATATTGTCCTTGGATAAATGTTTTTCTTTAATGATATTAACACCATGATATTACAGCTCCTTTGTCCTCACTGGTCTTGTTTGCAACTTTAATTGTGCAAAAAGCACCCACTATATTTAAACTGTAGATTTCCACATCTTACTACCGCAAATCTGGCTAAAGGCAGTTATCAGTAATCATTCCACATGTTTGGTATTATGCTGTATTGAAATGCCCTCTACTAACCAAATAATGAATTAATTTTGAATCCAGCCTCACTAAAATTTCAGGACCTGAGCCAAATGTAGCCAGATTCATGGACAGACTGTAACATGAATGGCCTCTAGGCCAGTTCTTAGTAGAGTTCTTGTTTCCTTCTCAATTGTCCTGAGTTTAGCCTTCATTGTCTACATTTATATCAGCACTCTGATTTTTGAACTCTAAACAGAACTTCCCACTGAGCTCTGCTGATGGCCTTCTATGGCTTCTTCATACTTGCCCACTCTTCCACATTGTTCCCAGTAACCAGTTCTGAAGGATTATAAAACAGGCAGATTTACCAAAACAATAACCCCACCCTGGCACAGTGTTCTGTATTCGGGGTTTTTTTTTTTTTTTTTTTTTTTTTGTCACTGTGAAAGACTGGCTGACAGAAGCAACCAAAGAAGGGAAGGTTCATATGGTCATGGCTCTGAAGATGTAGTCCAGCACTCTAAGACAGGAATGGATGCTCAGGAGGTAAGACTGTGCTTGGGACAGGAGGTTGCACCACACTTTATTCATAGCTCAGTGATCTGAGAGCACAGAGAGACCGTAAATGTGGTCAGGAAATCAACCTTCCCCTATCCTGCCAGTAATCCACTTCCTCCTGCTAATTCCTATCTTCTAAAGGCTTCACAACCCACTAAACAGTCCCCTTAGCTGGGGTTCAAGATGAAGTGTTTAGTTACCAGAGCCTGTGGGGGAAACTTCATACCACAATAACCTTTTTTTAGAATGTATGCAAATAATACAATTAGAATGATTAAAAATGGAAGGCAAAAATCTGACTAATGATTAGGCAAATGCCATGAGCAAAGTCTGTCAATGTCATGGAAAATACCAAACCATACAAGAAATAATATAGGCTATTTTCTTTTCTGAGTGGAGGGAAAGCTCAGGTATGTTCATACTGAGAAGGCTGATTGCACAGCCTTATTAATGGAGAACTTTTGAGAAGTTGGAGAAACTATGATTAAAAGAAAATATGAGTTTGGGAATTATGCCATATACAGAGAGCATATTCTAAGGTGTTAGGATAAGCACCTAATTAAGCACCAGAAGGCAGAGGAAGCGGGGGTGGGACTGAATCTGTGTTTTCACACCTCTCTGCCACCCAGAAGGAGCTAGAGGCAGCATTTCTTCAGAATTTTGGGGCTTCTGGGCAGTAAGAAGAAAAGACATTTTGTAGCTATTAAAATTTTTTAAAAAGGTTAGCAGATCAAGAAATAATATTGCTGCTAAAACTAGAAATACTTAATGGGACCTCAAAGTCTGTTGTCACCCTAAGGACAAAGAGTGCCAGTGAATGCCAGGACTTCCCATTCACAAGTATACTTTTCTTTGAAAAGTGTTCTGCCATGAGAAACAACTGCCGCCTGGTCTGCTTCTGAATCTGCTGTCATAACTCCATTTCTGTAGATGCCGGGGTCTGGGAACATTGCTGATGTCACTGCACCAATATAGTTGACTGTCTAGGGAGGGACTTACTGCACACTGGTAACACAGGCGGAAATGGAGTTTATGTTCCTCTGACCTTAACTTGATAACTGAAAAAGGCAATTTGATGAAAACATTCTTTTTTAATCCAGTTTTTAAATTTTATTGTATGTTATAAATTTGTAAGCAAACTAATTTGGCATGTTCATATTTCAGCAATCTATTCATTAAACAAATGCTTTCTCATTGGTTACCATTCCACTGAAAAAAATTCCTAAATATCTCATTAATAAAAATAAATGAGGCCCCACGTTGTGGTGTGATAAATTATTGGAAATCTGAGTTAGGATAGATTTTAGACTTCTTTGGGATAGCTAAGATGAAGTGAGGAGACTCACAGTTCAGGAGCACTCTGTGCAAGAACTGAGGTCATTTTCTCCTTCTGATCACTGCAAATGATAAGAACCACGAAGAGGAACAGGAGTGAGGAAACTGTCTCCTAGAGAAGCAGGTGAATGGTCAACTTTCCACATGCTTTTCTTGTCTTTTCTCTTACAGCTTTTGCACACAGGGAAGAGCTGCAGACATAGTCTTGTGAATTTCCAGTTTGTCCTTGGTGAGACACACTTCGCTGAGGCTTAGACTTCAGGTTAAGTCAATGATTACTTCTGGCTTTTCACTAAAAACTAGAAGAAACTAGGGCGGCAGCATCAATGTAAATCTGAATCAGTTTTCCTGTCCGTCCTTCCCAGTCTCTAGAAACATGTCAGTCCACCCAACAGCTAAACCACTGGCTCAGGAACAACCTTCAGAAAGTGGCCATGGGGTCTCTAAAGTCACAGGAATAAAACAGAGCAAAGCATTTTCCTTATAGAATATGTTTGGAATCACTAGAAATTCTTCCAATGATATGGAAAACAATCATGCCTATATTTTTCAAAAGAATTAGTTCAACATGCAATAACTTCGAATGGTGAAGACAGGACATTTCCACCTACTTTCCTAGTGAGGTATTGGCATGTTTTTGATAGAAGAGATAGGCAGTTTTTTTTTTTTTTTAAATCTCAGTATTTGTTCATGACACTGGTTATGTAGCTTTATGATAGACGGTTTACCTAGTAGGCAAAAGGCCATGTTTCTGTTCTTAGGACTAAAAAATATAGATTTATGTTGTAGAATATTATTTTAAGATGTGCTATATTTGTTTATGCTGTGGAATATTTGGGATGCAAAGATGTGTTGCATTCTTTTATGTTGCGTTTGTTTAACTCTGTGAAGCTGTGTTAATTTCTCTTTCTAAATTGATCAATTTAATAAAGAACTGAACAGCCAATAGTGAGGTAGTAGAAAGAATGGGTGGGGCTGGCAGGTGGAGAGAATCAATAGAAGGAGGAATCTGGGAGAAGTGAAGGAGTGACAGAAGGAATAAGAAAAGAAGGGGCCAGCCACCCAGCCACAGAGCCACCCAGCCACAGAGCCACCCAGCCACCCAGCCACCCAGCCACCCAGCCAGCCACAAGTAAGATTGAAAGTAAGATTACAGAAGTAAAAAAAGGAAAAATCTCAAAGGCAAAAGGTATATGGGATAATTTAAGTTAAAAAAAAAGCTGGCTAGAAACAAGCCAAACTAAGGCCAGGAATTTATAAGAAAGAATAAGCCTCCATGTATATATTTGGGAGCTGAGTGGGGGGCCCCCCCAAAAGAGCCAAAAGAGGCAAAGAGAAAAAAAGTAAAGAACAGCCAACAAGAGATCTAATTTTAGGTAGGAAATCACTTGTTTTAACAACATGTTAAAATACAACTTAAAATCCATTCACATGTAATTTGAGGTGAGAAAAACTTACTGCTGACATGAAACCACAGCTAGACACCACAAGGATCAGAACAGATTTACAGATCAACTACATGAAATGCCAAATCTCTGTTCTTCAGTTAAAATGTTTTCTTAATTAGTAAAATCATTTAAACTGCAATTTTAACATGATAACTATGTGTGTATGGTATGAAGATGTAATGTTTAATTATGTGGGAAGAATGAATGAAGAGTTGAAAATGGAATTAGATCAACATTAGAAATAGTGGCTTGCACAGAAAAGTGACAGAAAACAGCAAACTAAGCTTTTTGGCTCAAAAATACTCAATAAAAAGTAAAGTAGTGTATCCAAGGACAGCAGTGGATTTGTCATAGAGTGCAGCACTTATGAAGAGCATAATTGCTGTTTTTAAAGAGTTATGTCAGTATATGGAAAAATGTGCTTGTGTGCCTTCCTTTCATTGGGCAAAGAGTTCATTTTTGTTTAGTGTTTCAGCATCTACATTTAATGTCTGATTGACAAAATTTCTACAGTCTGGGTTACCTGAAAACCATTATCTGATATGCAACTTTACAGCTTATGAATAGAACACTCTTGTTATATCATGAACTCTCCAAGTCGAATCTGCTGACCATCCTACTTGTCCCAACAGAGACCCAGTGTGCCGCTTCCTCTACTTCTTTGTGTTGAGAGATATTAGGCCAAGATAGATGTATGTGCAAAGATGAGTCAGTGATTCTTAGGATCCATTTATTGAACAAAATTAAATTATAAAATATTTATTTGGCATAATAGTTCAAAGAATATACATTTTTCCTTGCAAAACTGTAAGTCAATTAATCCAGATAATAACATGAGACCAAGCATGCATCTAAAATTCTATTGTGAATTTATATAGGCCAGAGGAAGAATGTTATTTTATACTTGTTCTACGTTACCCAGTGCAACAAGCATTTAAAACGTTGTCACTCAATTTAGGAAAATATAATGAGAAAACTGAACACTGTACCAACTTGTTGCTAAACTAATATTCTTCTAAAATGTTTGAGACTAGATTCTGTTACTATCTCAGGAAGCATGCACATAATAGCCCATGTCTCCTGGTGACTAAATTAATATCTGGATATAAAAATAAACAATAACACAGGATTAACATTTAAATTTAAATCTAAACGGTGACTTTTATCTAGGATGATCTTAATGGCTTTAACTTTTATCCTCTCAGCTTTGAAATCAGGTTTGCAAAATTTGTGATACTCTTGTTATCTAGAAACCTGGTCTCTGTGTAATGGAGCAAAGGGAGAGTTGTAGCCATAAATTTCTCCATTCCTACCCGGCCCCATGGTTGGGACAAATCTCTTCCTTCCATCTGCATCTCGTAGCTGCTTGGTCCCCAGTAAACACATAGAGGCTTACATTATTTACAAACTGTATGACCTATGGTTTCAGCTTCTTGCTAGCTAGCTCTTTCATCTTAAATTAACCAATTTTTATTAATCTATGCTTTGCCACATTGTCATGATGTTACCGTTCTGCTGGCATCTTGCTGCTCCTTGGGCAGTGGCTGGCGTCTCTCTCTTCTCCTTTCTTCTCTCTGTATATCTGCTTGGATTTCCCACCTGCCTCTAAGCTGCCTTGCCATAGGATAATGCAGCTTTATTTACCAACCAATCAGAGCAACATATATTCACAGTGTACAGAAAGACCTCCCACAGCAGGTACTGATAATAATCTTGTTCTGTCTTCCTCCTAGTCTTGCACGATATCCTTCTAGCAACAGTGTAGCACAGTGGCAATGATGCACATCTAAAAGTCTTGCAAGATACCAAAACAGAGAAAAAAAGGACAAATACAGATATCCATCAAGAACTTACTTACAAATTAATAAAAGGTAACAAAGGTAAAGTCCTCTGACTTTAAAATATAAAACGATTTTTCATAATCAGCCAATATTAAAAACTAGAACAATAATATTCCAAAATTACCTGGTTCATACTAGGAATGCAAGCCTGGTGAACTATCAAAACTGGCGCCATGAAGGCAAGTATGGGAAATGCTATTTGGGGAGGACAAGGGGCCGATAAAGAGGGAGTGAAAGTGCTCCAGAAGGTTGGATAAAGCACAGGGACAAATAGCCAAACGAATGGAAACACATGAACTATGAACCAATGGTTGAGGGGTCACCAACTGGATCAGGCCTTCTGAGTGGGTGAGACAGTTGATTGGCTTGATCTGTTTGGGAGGCATCCAGGCAGTGGGACCCGGTCCTGTGCTCATTGCATGAGTTGGCTGTTTGAAACCTGGGGCCTATGCAGGATTGTTTGGCTCGGCCTGGGAGGAGGGGACTAGACCTACCTGGACTGAGTCTACCAGGTTGATCTCAGTCTGTGGGGAAGGCTTTGCCCTGGAGGAGATGGGAATGGGGGGTGGGCTGGGGGGAAGGTGAGGGGGGCGTGAGGGGGGAGAACAAGGGAATCTGTGGCTGATATGTAGAACTGAATTGTATTACAAAATAAAAAAAAAAAGAGGGAGTGAAAGACAGTAGTACAAAATATTAAATATGATTAAAACACTGCGGTGGTTTGATTAGAACGCCCCCCATAGGCACGTATATTTGCATGTTTAGTCCCCAATTGATGAACTCTTTGGGGAGGATTAGCAAGTGTGTCCTTATTGAAGCTGACGCATCCTTGTAGTGTAGTTATTGGGGGTGGGAGAAGGCGACTTTGAGGTTTCAAAACCCATGCCAGGCCCAATGCTTTTCTAATCTCTCTCTCAGTATACTGCCTGTGGATGTGGATGCAAATTTCTCAGCTACTGCTCAAGCACCATGCCTATCTGCTTCCCATCATTATAATACTGGACTAACCCTTTGAAATGGTAAGCAAGCTCCCAATTAAATACTTCTTTTTTAAAAAGTCATCTTGGTCATGATGTCCATTCATAGCCATCAAACCGTAACTAAGACAAACAACCATAATGAAACATAGTAGTTTATGTTTAATTAAAAATGCATATTACATATGTGTATGTATGTGTATACACAGATAAATCAATAATTTAAGTGAGGTTATGTAATCTGGGTGACAATGTATTCCTTGAGAGCTAGACTACCTAGCAACCCTCCGTGGTACCAGACTTGAGAAACTGCCTTTTTTGTTGTTGTTGTTGTTGTTGTTGTTGTTGTTGTTTTGTTTTTTTCAAGACAGGATTTCTCTGTATTGTTTTGGTGCCTGACCTAGATCTTACTCTGTAGACCAGGCTGGCCTCGAACTACCAGAGATCCGCCTGGATCTGCCTCCCAAGTGCTGGGATTAAAAGCGTGTGCTAATACCACCCAGCCTTTTGAGTTGATGGTTAGGGGATTGATTCCAAGAGGCTCCAAAACAGTACAGGCTACTGCCATTGCCCTTGGTTGCCTTCTAGGACTTGAAGGTATAACCTTACTGTTGAAGACACCATACACTTTAGGACAAGACTTGGAGGAATCAAACTGAAACTAACTGGATGTTTCCTCTCCAGCGATCAGCTCTCATAGTGTCTGAAGGTGCCCTACCCAGCAGCAAAGCCTGTGACCTAAAACAATGACCAGCATAGCAAGATACACCAATGGTGCAATAGTGGTGTTTGTATAATGACGGTAGCCAGGACTTATCTAGTGGACTTAAGAATAGTCGGGAATTCATGCCTAGTGCTGTAAGGCCAATCAACTACCAGTGATTGGTGAGGGCAAAGACCCTAGAGGATAACCTACTATTTCCACTTGCTTAAAACAGTACAATTCCCAGCTGCATTCTAAATACTTATCCTTACACACAGATAAGTGTAGCGCTCACATACCATCAAAGAAGCTTCTTTAGTAAGCAGAGACCATTACAGAAATATATAACTTGGCAAAGTTCATAGAACTGACTGCGGGATGCCCATTTCCAAATGATAAATATGTAATACAAATAAGGTTCAGGGAATAGTGTGTGTGTGTGTGTGTGTGTGTGTGTGTGTGTGTGTGTGTTGATCTGAGAGCAAGAAGACAAGGATGTCTGATGTATGTTAGTGTCTTCTATATTTGATAGGGAAGCTGCATCCAAGAAATCTCAACTCAATGATACAGGTTGCCTAAACAAGTTTTGCACAATGACAACCCCAGGTGACATGCTAACATAGATGGGGAGATCTCACAAGTCCCTGACCTAAATGAACATAGGCAATCAAAAGCTACTGAGAAAAGAAGAATCAGTCTTCCCCCAGGATGTGGCTCTCATGGTTCATATAATCCCAAGTAATTAGGAGTAAACACATTTACATATAAGAAGCACTAAATGAACTGAGAACATTGTATTTATGTGTAGATATATGTAATCTGTGTTTTATATGTGACAATAATAAAGGTCATGAATTTAAGAGAGCGGAGGGAGACATGGCAAGCACTGGAGTGGAAGAGTAAAGGTGGAAATGATGTCAGTACAGTCTGCATAGTGAGACATTTGTGTAGCTTGATCTGCTTAAGGGGCCTCCAGTGTAGGATCAGAATCTATCCCTGGTGCATGAGCTGGCTTTTTGGAGCCCACTTCTATGGTGGGACACCTCACACAGCCTTGAGGCAGGGGCAGGGGCTTAGACCTGCCTCTACTAAATGTACCTCCCCATGGGAGGCCTTGCCTTCTTGTAGGAGAAAATGGGGGGGGTTTGGGAGGGGGAGGCTAGAGGGGCAGGAGGAGGGAAGAGGGGGATCTTCGGTATGTAAAATGAATAAAAATTTTTTCTTAATAAAAACAGAAAGAAAGGAAAAGACATGTGAAGAATTCTCTTGCCAATATATTCATCAAATAAACTTGATGTATTTCAACATCCATTCTACTCAAAACTTCTCAGCAAGCTAGTAACACTAAGAGTTTTGTTAACCTGGCTGAGTGGTAGTGGCACACGCCATTAATCCCAGCACTCAGGAGGCAGAGGCAGGCAGATCTCTCTGAGTTCGAGTCCAGCCTGAGCAGCAGAGTGAGTTCCAGGAAAGGCGCAAAGCTACACAGAGTAAACCCTGTCTCAAAAATAAATTAAAAAAAAAAAGAATTTTGTTTGATTCTCCTTAATACTGAATGGTTACAGGAAGGCTGGGTCTTTCCTGTTATGCTTAAGTTCATTCAGAAAGTAAAAGCCACATTAACAATTCAGGAAAAATAAGTAATATCTATATTCAAGAGAAAATTATTTCTATTTTCTGACAACAGCAATAAACATAAATATGTTCTGATTATTCTCTCAAACAGCATTTCCATCTAATATGAGTTTAGTAAGACTACAGTACAGTCAATATATAAAATCAACCATAAGTTGACCTAAATATGCAGAAGTAGTATTTTAACAGCTAAAAATATGCTGTAAGAAGTAAATACTTTAATAAATAGAGAGATTCCTGGTGTTCAAGTGTTGGAAAGCTTAATATTCACACTTGTCAATCCTAAGAAAATCCACAGTCATTTGAGTATCCAAGAAAATTGTAAACACCAACAAATTGCTTAAAATATGTAAAGGAAGGTAGAAAAATAAAAGTAACCAAGACTATTTTTTAATGGCCATGTTTAAGAAATCTTTCCTCATGGTTTTAAGAGTTATTCTATACCTTTGCTACACAGGACTACAGCAGTAGCTAAATGAAGGTATGAAATCAATAGGTAGGATAAAAGTCCAGAAATATCAGATACGGATACCTGATGTTGAGAAAGGTACAATGATGGCAACTTACTGGTTAAAGACGATGTTTGAGAGACGGTCCTAGAGCTATTAGCTGTTTGCCTCCAAAGCAATGATGCTAAGACATCAGTGCACATATCACATGAAAGTTACTTCAGTGAGAATTACCAACTTGTGTAGGAACAAAAGAAAATTACCTTTGCAAACCTGATGCTAATCTAAGCATTCTTAGCTAAAAATCAATCCATAAAGGAAAATGATACATTTAATGGCATTAGACATGTTTACCCTATTATAGACACAGATAGAAAATAAACAGAAAAGCCATAGTGAGGAGTGTCTGCCAGTCACTCATATGACAAAATTATTTTATGAATATATAACACTTTCAATACCTAACTACTAGGAAAGCAATCCAATAATAAACAAGTATAAGATTGATGAGATTGTGGAATATTAATTAAGTCAGGATTAATTAATTGTAAGTATATGCCAAGAAGCTCACCCTGAGGAATGAAGAAATATGAATTGAATTACAATCAGATAATATAAAAACATAGTCTATTATAATAGTGAACACTTTATTAATGACACAAAAATCACATCCTAAAAGTAGTTTCCTAAAAGATGTAAACTTCTGTTTTCACTATGCTCACATAAATATTAATAGTGTCTTCTATTTATCATCAACAAGTCTGGAAGATGTGACTGCCATGATTATAGTATGAAAGTACTCCAGCCTACATGTTTTCAACAGCCGAGCATTCTTTTCTGGTAACTCATGATGTTAGAGTTGAAAGCTCCAGGTGTCCATAGAGTCGTCTGATTCCCAAGATATTCTCATGCATGCTTCCTCTCTGTGCCTGTATGTGTATTCTAATCTCCTCTAACTATAATGTCACATGTAATACTGGGCTAAGGTCTTCCAGAAGGAACTCCTTTAACACTAATTACTGTTTCTGTAAGACCATACTGCTCCACATTCACATTATGATGACCGTCTATGTATCATATGATGACCAACAGTATATGTCAGTGGCACAATACAAAAGGATTTGATGAGACAATATGTGGGAGATGTAAAATTCTCTGTTGTTTAGGTCTTGGCACTGGTCATGTGATTATGCACTCAACTACCATGCAGAACTATATAACAAAATTGTGGGTTCCATTACATACAAATTATATATTCAGATGGAGCTCTATGTGAACTTTAAAACATTTAACAATAAATGACACTAATAATAAAGTTAATGAAAATATTATATAAAAAAGAAGAAAAGGACTAAGGATATAACTCAATGCTAGAGTTCTTCCTTAGCACATGGAAGACTTGCACTTAATCTGATGTTCTGGCAAAAAAAAATATATATATATATATCAGGGCCTAGAGTGATGGGTCAGCAGTTAAGAGCCTCTCTTCTAGGGAACAGGGTTTGAATAGAGTTATGGATGGATATGGGTGCTGGATAAGAAGATCAAATGAGGAAGGGCAGAGAAGATGGGGATAAGGGAGGGAATATGGGAGAGACAGCTAAAATTAAGGGCTATTTAAGGGATAGTATGGAAACCTAATATATTTGTAGCTTCCTAAAATATATACATATATGAAGGTAATCTAAATAAATCCTGCAAATGATGGGAAAGACAGAGTCTCAATTGGCCATCCCTTGTCACCCATTGAAGCTTCAGGTCCCAGAATTGGTTTATATCTAATTCAGTTGTTGGAAAAAGGGGGTACCAGGGAAACCCCCAAACAACCCAAGGTGTTACCTAGATGGCATATTGTTTTACATACTGATGGCAAGGCCTGATTGATGAAGACAACACCCATACAACTCTGAACATGGACAAGTCAAGCTGGTGTCTACATAGATCTTTTACCCTACCTGCTAATGTCTTTGGTACAGAATGGTACTCTGCAAACTACCAAAGGAGAAATGTAAATACCAACCTAGACACACACCCTTTGATATACAATGATGTCCTTCCTGCAAGATATGTTAGTGCAGTGATGGCACCAATCCTGTGGCATAACTAACCAACATATACTTTGACGTAAGGCACACTGCATGTCTAGTCTCTGACACTATTTGGATGACCAAGAACCTGAGACAAGATAGCCCAGGGAATTAGGTAAAACCAAATACTACTGAACTAAAGACAAAGACAAAAACAAAAACAAAAATAATAAATGACTCCTAATGACATTCTGCTGTACTTATAGATCAGTCTTTTGTTCATCCATCATCAGAGAAGCTTCCTCCTGCAGCAAATGGGAACAAATACAGAGACCCATAGGCAGACAATATGCAGAGAGTGAGAGACCTTGTAATAATAAGTCCTAAATGGGATGTCTCCATTAATTCCTTCCCCCTCAGGGCTCAGGAAACCCGGTGGAAGAGAAGGCATAAAGCGTGTAAGAGCCAGATAGGATAGAGGACGCCAAGAAATAAGGCTGTCTAAATCAACAGAATGAAAACACATACGAACTCAGAGAGACTGATGAGCATGTACAGGGTCTGCGTGGGCCTGAACCAGAGAGGGTCCTAGAGGTGAAAGTAGACACATGCTCCCATGCCTAATCCAGAAGCCAGCTCCAATTGATAAATACTTACAAATGAAAATTTAGTTTTCTCCAGGGGAGTCTCACTGGGGAAACAGACTACTCTTAAGTGCAGGCTGCGTGCCAAGCAGGAGATGGCCAACAGAATATGAACTTCACTACATCTTTGGCAGCTTCTTGTCTCATAATGCCATGTCAGGGCTTCTCTATTTTTTAAAAATTATCTGTTTATTTTATCTTATTCACACCTTTTTCCTCTCTCTTTTTACCTTATAATTTCTTTGAATACACATTCTAGCTTCCAGTTTAGTGGTTTTATAGGATTTCTGATTGTGTGAATTCATTGGTCTCTGCATCTGTATCTGTTTCGTGTGCTTGTTTTTTTTTTTCTATTTGTTTATTTTGTCCTATTCTGATGCATTGGCTATTGTTTTAACTTACTTTATTTTACTTAATTTTATTATTTTTCCTAAGAAGCTTATTTGAATTCTAATAAAAAAGGGGTGGATCTGGACAGGAGGGGAGGTGGTTAGGAACTGGAAGGCATAGAGAAAGAGGAAATCATAATCAGGATCTATTATGGGAGAAAAAGTATATTTTCAATGAAAGGAAAAATTCCCAATGCTGAGCTATCTGTTCAGCCATTTCTACTTTCTGATTCATCAAGACAGAAAGATAAACCCATTTCTGAAAACCAGGTGCGTGCATGTGTGGCAAGATATGTGAGGACTCAGGAATGAGACAGAGATGGGAAGTAACTCTTCAGTAACAGCCTGTTTGTTCTCTCTCATTTATCACAACAAGCTATTCACAGCATGCTAGATTTTTAGTCTTTAGTCCTATAATAGTACACAATTTATTTGCTGTCATGAATCTTTCTGTTGTAACTCTTCCTGTGTCCTGGGAAAATACTGGTCAGTCAGAGATGAATAAAGGAAGACAGTCTGAAAAAGTAATGCTTCCAGTCTTGGTGTAGAGACAAAAGCTGTAACACAAATCTTAAAACAAACCAAGAGGCAGATATTGGGGTAAATTCTGAAAGATCAGGGAAGCAGAACAGCCACAGCTAATCTCGTCTCAATAACTTCTCAGCTGATCCTGTTTCCTCAAATTGGAAGCCTTGAGTCCTCATCCAAATGGATCTCAGCTGAACTGCTGCTCAAAAGCCTAAAAGCTTAAAAAGCCTCTAGTTCCTGGTTTTCACACCTTATATACCTTTCTGCTTCCTGCCATCACTTCCTGGGATTAAAGGCGTGTGACTTTCCCAAGCAAGACATGAGATCTTAAGTGCTGGGATTAAAGGTGTGTGTCACCATGCCTGGCTGCTTCCAGTGTGGCCTTGAAGTCACAGAGATCCAGATGTATCTCTGCCTCCAGAAGGCTAGGATTAAAGGCATGTGTGCTACCACTGCCTGACTTCTATGTTTAATATAGTGGCTGCTCTGTTCTATGACCCTTAGATAAGTTTATTGGGGTGCACAATATTTCAACCACAAAAGACATCCAATGAAGATCTAAAGAAAGGCTTTGGGTGTGTGCATGTGTATATACACTCATGCAAGTGCTGACATCCTTAGTCTTTGGGTCACTCATGCAGGAGCGGGAATGAGACTCTGCAGTGGAGATTGTTTTCGTTATTACTGTGTATTTAGTTAATCAGGAAGAACAGCTTGAAGGGAGACGCCTTCATTTCCACAGTCATCCATCTTCTACCAGTAAGCAACTGTCAAATCTTAATGTTATTTTCAACCATTCATATTCCAGATAAAAGAATTTTTGAGAAAATTAGTTATGAACTTTGTCTAAGTCCTCAAATATCAAAAACACCCATAGCAACAGCTACTGAATTCTCCATGTGCCCTGATAATGGAAACAACCATCCCGGAGTCCAACGGTACACACTACAAAGGAAGAACTGTCTATCCCTAGTTTTTGTTCACTTCTCAGAAATGTAAAACTATTTTGTGCCAAATACCGTCCCAAAGATTATACTTGTCTCGATATCTTGCTGGACTACATCCTTCCTTTGCCAAGCATTTCCCTCAAGTTTCCTTACCAGAGCATGTATTCAAAGAACCTCACCAAATTGATCTTCTCAAAGATAACCACTATTTCTCCTGCCAAAAACAAACTATGACTACATATCCAAGAGTTATGTTTTACAGGCAAAACACAGTTGCAAAGATTCCATTTTTGATTACTTACATGAGACATTTTCAGAGAGTATCTTAATATGTCTCTCACATTTGACACTGAGATAATTGGGTTCAAAAGTCTGCTCAGGTCACAAGAATAAAATAAGTTTTTAACTCTATTCTTGACTTTATTGCTATATATTAAACTGCTTAGGCTTGTAGAGACAAAAGTTTAGTCTTAACATCAAAGATAAGCCACCCTAATTAACTGATAGAAAATTTATATCTGAAACAAAAATATTAACAAGGAAACATTAACTTTAGTATTCCTTACAAAATATTTAGTAATAAAACAGAGTGTATTCTTTAGGTAACACTGTTATAAGGGTTATGTGGAATATACATACACTTAATTTTTATTTGATAATTCAAAGTAGTGATGAGAATTGAAGTTTCAGCAAACACTGGTCATAGATAATTAAATAAATCTTTATGACTGTAAGATTATGGTCATGTCCAAAATCATTGATATATATGAAGACCATGTTATAAAACTGATTCATAATGAAGATTTTTTTATCCTTCATGTATCCATCCTTATGTCTTGGGAAAAGTGAAGATGTCCATGAAGAAAACAAATGGAAATTTCAAAAGGTTCCCATGTTACTGCATCACGATGATAAAGTGTTGCTCACTGTGTACTTTATGAGTGGATCCAGTTCTGTCCAGAGACTTGACATGAATGTCTCGGACCTCTGCGCTGTGGGTGGGGGAGGCAACTGATATGAGTAAATCCTTACTTACTACAAAAGCCATTGTGTGATACCTGTCATGCAAATAGGCAGAAGTGCCTTTCTGTGGACAGCACCCCCAACTCACCAGCTATTTTAACTAAGTTATGTAAATATGTCTTGTTCTTGTCTGCAACACCCATCTCTGCTGCCTTTCTTCTCCCCAAACACTGTGCTGAAGTCTTCACACAACAGACATGCACACACATGTTCAAAAGTGCACACATGGGCATAACCCCACAACAATTAGCTTCTCTCTAGCCTGTGTTCTGATCCACACAACTCTTCCTAATGTCTCTACAATGCCTCCTTTACTTCCTCTCCCAGAATATGGAAGGTAGAATTAGAGAGATTGGGAAATCAAGGCCCTGCCCATCTGCACATCAAATTTAAGGACAACCTGGCTACATGAAACTCTGCCTCAAGAAAGTAAAACCTAAGAGGCTCATTGGGTAAAAGTCCTCGCTGCACACTCAGAAGAACCGGAGCCTGACTTTCCAGTGCCCACCGAAGTGCTGGGCCTGGCTGTGCAGCCCTGTAACTCAGTGTTCTGGGTTGAGGGACAGGAGGATCATTGTAGCTTGCTGACCACAGCAGAGCTCCAGGCTCAGTGAGTGGCTCCTTCTTAAGGGACTGAAGTGAACATATGTTCACATATACATGTGTGCATATGCCACACACACTTACTTATGCAGTGAAGGTAAAATAAAAGTAGTTGAAGGAAAACAAACAAAATTTAAACAAAGAAAAATGTTTTTTTTTCCATATATATTCGGGAGACTTATTTTATTTAGAATTTCTCTTTATTTGAGCATCACTTCTTATTGTATTTTTCATGGTATTTTATTTCCCAGTAATCTTCAATTTTCTTTCTGGCCTGCATGTACCTCTTGTTTTGATAGTCCTTATCTGTAGCACAACTTACAAAATGACTGTAACTCTTGACTGTAGCACAACTTCTAAGATAATGTCCCCACTCTCAGCGTTCTTAGCTCAAGTTCTTGCCATTATTTCTGTGACCACTATTCGACTCAGAGAATTCTGTAGGATGCTCTTTAGTAAATTCCTGTTTCTGTAAGCAGATCATCTACCAGTTCTCTTTCAACTCTGCTCTATTAACCCACATTGTTTCTCTTCCCCATAGAAAGGTTATTTGAAGCCATGGCTGTGGGTCTCATCCTTTGTCTTCTAGGTTACTGATAAGACCTTGAACCTCATTTTTTTTAATCAAGTTTCATGAATATTTGAGGGATATAACCCTTCAACATCCACCATGTTTCAAGTAAACTTCTAACTCCTTAGCATCGTGTAAATAGGAACCGAATCTTGTCTTGCCCCACAATTATTATCCCTTTATCACACTAGTATTTGTGGGGTTTCTCCTCCTTTTTTTTTGTTATTTTCAGTTTGTTTGTTTGGTTTGTCAGTTTCAATGGGGACTTGTGTTTTTTTTTTTTTTTTTTTTTTTTTTTGAGACAGAATCTCCCTATGCAGCCCATGCTCACCCTTAACTCCCCATACAGCCCAGGCTTGCCTTGAACTCATACCCTCATACTTTAACCTCCCAAGTTCGGAGATTATAGACATGTGCCACCATGCTTAGCTCTTGTTTTTATTTTTGAGTGGACAAGATGTTTTTTAACAACTTGACACTGAATTGTGGATTAGTGTTACCCATTATTGCCTAACTAAATATTTGTTTGCTATTAAAACTCACCACAAACATTTCTCTTTAAACAGTTATGTAAAGTTCATGTCAACAGCACTTCCAAAAGTTATAGCCCACCTCCATCTTTGGCTTATTTCATAGCATGGCTGCCTCTTTTCTTTTCTTTTTTTTCTTTTTTTTTGTAGAAAGCTAAAGTCTGTCATGGTAGAAACATAAAAGTACCAAATTACATCTGTTTTCTTTTCATTTCCTACTTGGCAGGATCTTGTTTTATTTTGGATAATGAAATGTATGCCTGGCTGAAATCTTGATTTTCCTGGATTCCCAGTCTCTAGAGAGGCTCATGAAATTAGACAGACATATGCTGGTAAGATATTACTCGAAGTCTCCTGGGCACAGTTATGAATAAGATAATATCTAGCTGTCCTGCGACATTCACATCTGGAATTATCCATACTCCTCCTCCTTTGTATCACAAACACTATATATGCATGACTTCACCATTTGGTAACTACCAGAAAGGCAGACACAATGTGAAGAGAGAAAAGGGAGGCACTGAAACTGTCAATTCTGATCACTGTCTTAAGGAAGCTAGTACAGTTGGAAGTGTATTATAGGTCATAACTGAGTACAACTGTCCATGAAATGGCTTGCCAGTCAGAAAGAGAACTCACTGAAGGCAAGAACTGAATCTGATTTAGTTCTATATCTTGACAGTGATTCAATGAATGAATGAATAAATATCAACAAGGCAATCTATAAGGAAGTTTCATCTCCTAAAATCAAGATGTTGAAGAAAATGTTAAAATTTGTACATTAATAGACACGTGACAGCAAAAAGTTATCCATACCCTCAAAAACACCAATCTCCTTATCTGGATAAAATTAATTTTACAACTAAGAAGGGAGAGTGATAAATTATCAGTTAGAATATGGAGGTCAAGTCTACAATATTTAAACCTTTCAATTATCCCCCTAGTCGGAGAAAAACCCATGAAGACTGCTAATGCTTAGTTCCAATTAACACAGTTAAATTACTGCCTTGTCATTTATATTACAAACTACTAAAAAAGCAAGCACTAATTTTCCTTTTTAGATTTTGACTGTTTGAAGGATGTATGTGGCCTTTTTCTTTCCTTCAAAGGAACAATCACTTATTCATTTAGTGAGAAAGAAACAGCTTGTCATCGGTGATTGAATCCCCTTAAATGCTCTATGGTAGACAGAACTCAAGATGATAAGGAATAAATACTTCAGATTTTTTAGCCAAAATCATAGGAAGAAATACTTCAGAATTTTAGCCAACATGGCCCGCTTGACTTTTAGCAGATCTTTTGTGCCTAATACTAATAAGAACTTTCATTCAAGCTCATGAAGAGTTGGAATTGGTAAACAGACACAAAAGATTAAGTGGATAGAACTATCCTTTCAACACTTGTTATTTTGGTCTGTTTCTATTTTCCAGTGCTTGGATTTAGTGATGATTTGAATGCTTACAGTACAGAATCAAATCAATCTTGTGGATTTTTTTTCTTCCTATCTCCGTATCTAAAATTATCAAAAGCCTTCAGTCTTTTGAATGGCTTTCACAAGCTACATAACTGAAATAGTAGGTTTTGTCTAAAGGCTTTATTACATGAATTATACCAGTTAAATAAATTTCTAGGATACTGATGTATTGTTTCATTTCTAGTAGATATTTTACATTACATTTATTGTCATTTTAAATTTTTCATATTGCCAATACTTTTGTAAATTTTCTAGCCATGTAGATTAAGTATAACTAATTTCATATGTGTTCAAAATGTATGAAGTAGTCTATTACACACTATTCTATAAATGACAGAATTTATATAGCTAAAATGAAATTTTTATCATTAACCATCAAATTAATGTTTATTTATCAGGTTACTAAATTATAATTTTCAAAATGTTCGTAAATTTGTAGTCCTAAAACACTACAGTATTAGAGAAAACAGACACTGATTTTGACCTGATCAAAGTCAGAAAAGGGCATTAAAGTAATGCTTTCTACTATTTCAGTGTCCCACTATTCTATAACAGTGGCATTCACTATACAGTATCTTACTGAGTCTAATTTAAGGAGAATCTACTTTTCAAAAATAAAATATGTTTTAAATAGTCAATAAAAAGGTCCCAAGAGAATAAATCATACATGAAAGTGTTTTGATTAAAGTGGCAAGTGAAGAAAATAATTTGTATAGAATCATGCCAAGTATCAGGTAGACGAACCCTATTGAGAAACAATGATAAACATCTAAATTTATAAAGAAAGCAAAACCGATAAAAAAAAATCTAGAGGATTTGATGATCATGAATATGAGAGTTTGGAAGGGGTAGTATGTAGAAATGATGAGCAGAGGAGGAGAGATTTTCTATTTCAAAGTAGAGTTGTTGGTATCTTAGGAGTAATGTGCAGAGAGGAAGCTATTAAACTTTTGAGCATTAAAGTTGATGAGTGTCTGTGTGTCTAAAAAATTCTAGGCATGAAAATTAAAATTTAAAAGAGCAGAGCAATGATCTTATAAAACAATAAAAACATATGATAACAACTGAGTGAGAGAAGAACGTTCAAGAGGTCCCGAGGATGCTGAAGTTCACAAATGAAAATGATATTTCTGCACGTAGATTTTGTTTAAGACCATCTGTATGAAAAAATACTAGGATAGGTCTGAGGAGGGTTGTGTCATTATTTAACGGAAATTGGACTGAGTAAATACTGGAAGAAAAATCTGCACTAGAGCAAAGATAGTGAATATAGAATCTTCTAAACATTCCATGGCTTGGAAAAACAGGTAGGACAATGAAGCAGGATCAAATAATGGCCTGAGAGAAATTGCAGTACTGGAACATTCTATTTTGTATTTGATTTATTTGAGCATTGCCTTAACAGTTGTTTCCTCAATCCTCTATAGAGATTTTAATAAGTCTTTTGCTGAAATATAGTTGTAAAGATTACATTATTGTTGATTCATGTAACACTGGGAAATACATCTGTAAATCAAAAGAACTAAATAAGAATGCTTCTGTTATCATTATGATTTATTATTATTCATATCATTCAGCCCAAAGCAAACTTAAATGTTTATTCTATTTGTTCTTGCATGTAATTACTGCTAATGTTGATGGAGTTTTGGAATGGAGAGATTTACATAAAAATATGTAAGGACAAGCCAAGAGAGTATTTCAGAATAGGTGTAACAAAGGAAAAGGATAAATAATGGAGTGGACTGGTTGGCACCATGCTTATATCAGACACAGAATACTCTCTTGCCCAAAACTGAATGAAGCACTACAGGATTGGTTAATAAGCTAAAACTTTGTCAGGGTGAAATTAAGCAATTTGTACAAATTTGTTTTGGGTGGAGTTGATCATTTCAGCAACAACTCTGCTCATGCATAATTTGAACAAAGATAAGCAGGGGTTGAGAAGGGGAAGGTGACTTGGCACAGCATGCAGAGGAGTGAGGTAAAGACTAAGCAATGAAACAAATTCCACTATTTTAATTAGTTAATGTGCTACTTTATACATTGCCTTAATTTGTTACAGTTCATATTTGCATACAGCTATACTGTTCTCTACACACACTTTTAATTATTTTAATCTATAAGGGAATCCAAACAGAGAAAAACAAAATATTGCAAAGAAGCATAAAAATTTGTTTCAGAATACTCTGTGTCCAATTCTTGGCAGTCATAACTACAGACTACAAAAATGAACAAATCTGAGACAAAAAATGTTCATTTTTCAGGGTAATCCAGTAAAAAAAAAAACAAAAAAAAAAAACAAAAAAAACAAAAAAAAAAAAACGTGCTCTTGCACTGATCCAGAAATAAGGATTCAGGATTGCCCAAAATACATTCAACTGATAAGATGCTGAGGAATAAAAACCTATTGAAAAATATTACAGATCTAAAAAAAAAGTCACATAAAATTTCACAAAAAAATGTACATTAGCCCAGGAATAATTTGTCTTTGGTGTCCAGGTATGTGGTACATCTGAGTGACAAAACAACAATAACAATAACAACAACAACACATCAGCTTTGGTATAAAGAGCTAAATAAATTGCAGTCTTTTATACTCAGTCATGCCAAGATCACATTTCATGAATGGCATCAATGCTCGTGTATGAGAGTATTATTCCACAACAGATGACAAATGTTTAGAAAAATTAAATGCTTAGCAGATGGAGAGAATACTTTAAAAGTTTATATTCACATTTTAACAATTTTTGAATTAAAATACTTTTGTATTATTTTTTAAATATTCAATAAATCTAAAAATAAATTGTGAAATGAGGAAAGGGTTATTTTCACAGTTAATTTGCAGTGATATAGTAGTATGCTAAATGCATTCATACAGGAAACCTGCAGCTCTCTTTCCTCATGTTCGCACTAAGCAAGTGCATTTAAATAAACATAATTGATTACTTGCAAATTACAGATTATGTATTCAGATCTCAAACCTAAAGCTCTGAGATATAATTCAATTAAAATGATCAATAATTGTGAATTCCCCTCACAAGTGCCCTTAAGAGGAAAAGTTGTTTTTCACATCAAAGTGAATTATTTTAATGACCATCACTGGCACAGGAAAAAAATCTATTAAGAACTAAGGAATATACTAATCTATTTAAAATTAAACACAAAAACAAAAACCGGCAAAACTCCATTCTGTTAATTCTTTATGTCTGAATCCTAATGAGTTCTTTAAAAAACATGAAGAAAATGTGTAGGTCAGCTCAATGGTTGAGCTAGTTCAGTATTTCTGAAAGATTTAAATTTTATAAAATGGTGGTTTTTGTCATCTGCAATGCCACTGTAAAGAACTTCATAGAATCCAAAATGTTCTGAATTTAATGCAACGTTATACATGTCACCTCAAATTTACCGAACTGTTTGAGTTAACCACTTGGGTAGTGACTTCTGTAAAACACCCTGGTCTATTTCATGGGACCCTATCAGATGCCCTTCAAAAACATCCTAACCTTTGACTTTCTCTCTTAGTACTTCACTGCAAAGGAGCATTTGGCACTGGACTCCATGCCCTTGGCTGATTTCTACCATAAAAGTAATGTTTCCTCCAGGATCTCTCCGGATTCTCTTTTGATGAATGGGGACTGCACATGACCAATTTCCATAGTACTCCAGTGAGAATGTGTTAAAACATGAAAGGTTTCCTGTCTTCTGGAATGGTAGAGCCCTTTCCATATCTACTCTATAAATCAATAACAACTCTATATTAAAACCATTGAAACTCACTTTTGCAGATCTATGAAAATTAAGAAGCATTTCATTACGGGGAAAATGCTGGAAACCTCTAAGCTTTGTAATATTTTCATGTGCTTTATATTCTTCTCCTTTCCCCTAGCTCTGCAGTAACTTTAAAAATGAGCAGCTTTCAAGTCTTGGTAAAAATGAGCTTGCTGGTTACTGGTGGATGAAAGGAGAGCCAGAGCAGGTGTGGTAATACCCAAAGCCCCATCTTGAGTTCATATTGCTACTTGGCCCACTAGTTCTTTGGTAGACTCTATCTTTATTTGATTTAATTAATAATTCCCTAAGGGCCTTTCCCCCAAGGTATTTGCCAAAATAATCAAGGATAAGCTCTAATATTTCTTATGTTTTAAACTGATGACAATGTTTAGAGTAAGCAAGAAGTCGCAAAAAAAATTCTTCAAAGACATTCTTGAGAGTGAGAAGTGAGGCATCAACAGGTAAATATAAAATTGCCAACACATCCAAATGAATCCAGGGGTCATGAGCGCTGGGCTATGTGCCTTTGCAAAATAACCTAGAAGGCCCAACTTGCTCCATGCTGGCTGACCTTGAGGCTTTGTTACAGCAGGAAATCCAAGACTTGTTCTAAAGGCCCAATGTGCTAAGCATGCCTCTGAAAACACACAGAGCTGTCTTCTGAACAGTGGGAGAGTTAATACTTGCAACGCATTTAAGGATCTGTCTGTCACACACATATCTTTTAATAAAAAATATCATAACAATTTTGGAGCCCTTTCTGATATTCCATGAGTAATATCCTGCCTCTTGTGTTGTCTAAAAGTAGTTGCTGAAACTTAAGGATGAAAACAATGAAGATTTCAGCAGCACTTTGGTAAAGGTAGTAGCTTTTAGATAAGCCATATTGCAAATATTTATTTTTGTTTAGGAAACTAAGGAAATTACTTAGATTATATTTATGGATATGTATATATATTAATTGCATAATTAAAGAAAATAAACAATATGCTGCCCCATATAGTTGCAATTCATTATGCGGTAAAGTCCTATTCCAGGGTTGATTTTGACAACCTTTTGATTCCCTTAGAACTCTATCCCTTTGTTGGTAACATATTTCTTTTGTTTATTTTGATCCCTTTTACTTCTAGTGCTTTCCCTGCCTGCTCATCAAAGCTGGTGTTTTCCTGAGTTTTGCCCATGTCCTTCTTCTATACTATTTGTTTTCTCAAGGAAAGTGTAACTTTTTAGGTGATATTAGTCCCCAATTGCAAGTTTATGAAAGTCAAGTCTGTAAGCTATTTGGACCTTTTTCCATATCCCTCATATTCAACTTGTAAATTTGTTGTCACAATGTCCCATGGGTGTAAAAAAAAAAAATCACTAGCAATTGACAGTATCCAGAGGGCTCATGTGCATTTCAGGTTAGCACTGAAAGATGTCCCTCAATATTTAAGTTGTTGATTTAGGCTTATTTTCCTGTTAGAATCATGTACTCTTATATACCAGAGACACAACTAAAGATAGCCAGAACTTAATTCAAGGTGGGGAATTACTATTAAGTCTTGAATGGAAAACTATTAAACGACAGTCTTTAGGAACATATTTTATTTCCTAGGTTACAAGGGAATAATTAGAGGTTATAATTATCAATTTGGAATATTCCTGATACAAATGATTTGGGGCAGTAAGCATAAATTAATTAGATGTTATAAATTTTAAGTTACCCATATTTAAACATGTTCATGCTAATTGTAGAAAATTTCTAATTTGAATTCATTTCCTCAAATTTGTTTGCAACATAATTAAGTGATAGCTCTGGAACCACTGAATATATGCATAAGAACACATTGAAAATTCACTGTGGACATGGCCAGACCAGGGTAACAGACACAATCTGTGTACAGACACTTACAAGCTCAGCAGGGTTCATGTAAACAACCCAGCTAATTGTATCCCCAAGGAGTGAGGTTACTAAATTCTGCATTAGTCACCTTTTATTGAAAACTAACAGAAAATATTTAAAAGTGGAGTAACTTATCAGTAACTTTACATATGAAGTAGTAAATTTTTATTTCCTGCTAGCCCCCTAACTAATCCTAATTAAGAAAAAGAAACCTATAGGTTCATAGGTTAAAATAATATTTGAATAGTTTCATTTACAGAGTTAACTAACAACTCACAGGCTTATTTTAACAACTTTATGTTTTAATAAGATATTTTGCTTTTCCTCCCCTGAATAGGTTGTATATTGAAAGCAGTATTACTTTAAGTATGATTTTATTACTATTGCTGTTGTTAACATTGAAGCTACAATAACATTTCAACAGATCTCATCAAAGTTTTTCTTGAATGGCTTTAAGGTGTTGGATTTCTTTGACTCTTCTGGAAGAGTTACTCAGACTTTACCTACCTTTTATTAAAGGAACAGATACAGTGCACAGTGTTTCTCAATTTAGGCTGTTTGGGCATTTGCTTATGATTAGAGATTACACATTATTTATTGTCATAACTGTAGTGATATTTAATTTTCATCACATAATAACAAGAATATTTGATGTCATCAAGTCTTTTTACTGGTAATGTTAATGCTTTGTGGTATCTTCACTGATGGGATTGAGAGTAAACTGGGGGATTAGTAAAGTTTGTCTCTGTGCGAGACTGCCATGGAGTTTCTAGAGACAATTAGGTACAGAAGTCTTCAATATAGTGACTGATGAATCTATTGATGGAATTACAACATTGTCACATTAATGAGTGGCTGTAAAATGCAGGAAGTATTCCCTATTTAGAGGGAATAGGTCACTGGGGGAATGTCTAACGCATCCATGCCGTTCTTTGACATGCATACATTCACGTTTTGTTTGTCCTTTCCTGCCATGAAGTAAAGAATATCCTATTGCCATCTTGTTCTGTTGAAGTATGTGAGACCAAGGCCATTCACAATCAATCCATGCGGAACTATGAGCACAAATATATCTTCGGTCTCTTACATTGTTCTATCAGGTATTTGGTCACAGTAATGTTAAAGGATATACTTTGCTGCTGGATGAAAGGTGACTGCTTGTTTTCTAATAACAGTAAATGTAAAGTATTAGATATCTTCCAGACAGTTTGACTTTCCATAGATGTATTAGTTTTCTATAGCTGTGAAGCAAATTATCACCAACTAAGAAAGCTGAACCAATACTTGTTTTTTATTTCACCATTTCCATGGGTTAGGAGCCCTGACATTCATGATTTTCCACAGGCTGGAATCAAGACGGTAAATTATATGAGAACTCACCTGGAGCTTTTACTGGGGAGGATCTGCTTTCAAGCATACTGTTGGGAAGAACTGTTTCTTTGTAGCTAGACCATTGTGAGACCTGGTTTTTATTCTCTGCCTCAGGGATTTCATCTTAATCCAGACTTCTAGAGATTAATTTTACTTTTGATTCACTTTCAATAAAATAAATTGGGATCATAATTTTATTTCAAAATCCCTTTACCTTGGCATTCTGATACTAGAAGCAAGGCATATGGTCTACCTGACCTAATGGAAAGGGAATTTGGTAGAAGTGTATGACTTGCCCCGTGGGCATCTGGGAATAATTTTAGGCGCTGAGACTAACACAATAGGGGAAAAGTTTAACTCAATTAAGTACCCAGGCATTCATCAGTTACTATGAAGCAGGCACTTTGAAGTTTACTAGGCTATAAATAAATAACCATACTTTATTTTATTAAGTATCAATGTACATTATTTTTAGAAAAAAACTAAAACACACAGTAGGAATACAGAGCAGACTGCAACTGATGAGATTATCAAAGTATGCAAGTGTTTCACAAGTATGCATAAGTTAGAACATTGCAAAGACTAGAAGAGTGTTTAGACACTAATATGCCCAAGGCAACAACATGAATTTAGTGTTACAATTCAATACAAAGTGGTTATGGTAGATAAATTGCCAAGAGACAAACATGGTAAGCTTAAGGTTGTGTATGTTAGGATAGATTATGAAATGTTCTTGGAAATTATCAAAAAAAGGTTTGTATCTTGACATGAAGACATTTTAAGAATATTAATAAATTCTTGTTAAAAATATGCAGCATATCAAAGGATGTGATAGTTGATGTGAAGAGAAAACTTTATTTAGAAACATTTTGGAGCTTGCTAAATCACACTAAGTAACTGATTAGATCAATATCTAGCAGAGATGGAGAAAGCAGGATGGTCTCTAGAACAGGAGGGAAGGGCATCAGTGGACGGGAATCTGGTACCAGAAATAACACAGGAGAGTTATTACATTATCAATTTCCTATAGTCCCTACAAAACTATGTTGGAAATTCAGCACAAATGTATTATTATTTTTTTTGTTTTGTTTTTTGTTTTTTGTTTTTCGAGACAGGGTTTCTCTGTGTAGCTTTGCGCCTTTCCTGGGACTCACTTGGTAGTCCAGGCTGGCCTCGAACTCACAGAGATCACAAATGTATTATTTTACTGTTTTCAAGAATCCACATCAAACGTATGTCTGACTGGACTGGCATCAAATTTCACTTCTAGAAGCTCAAGAGAAGCACGGCATATCTTTTCTTCTACTTGTAATACTCTTGTGGTTGTATTGAACCCATCTGGATAATCATCCTACACTGGAGACAACAGGTTCAACAACATACACTTAACTGCATATTAATCTCCTTTGCTACCTGGCATATCCACAGATTCCAGCACATAGGGCATGCGGATGAGGGCAAATTTTTCTGTTCTCTATTGTCTTCCTCAGTCTTCAGAGAAAAACTGATCTCACATATAAAATATCTTAATTCTCACTCCACTCCCTGAAAGGTATCATCACATTACAGTACCAATTTTAGGTGCATTCCATCCAATGCAAAAGCTCCAAAGTCCCATAGCACTCAGAGAATACAAATTAAGAGAAGTATGAGATAGTAGTTACAGATAATCTTGTTCAAAGAGGGGACAAATGGAAGGATAATGAGATCTTCAGGTGCTGAGCAGTTTTACAATTTAAATCGGCAAACTCCATTCAGGTTCAATGCCTCCAGATAATCCCCTGAGATAGCCAGGTGGCTCAGTGTGGAAAGTGCTTCCCATCCAGATCAGACAACATGAATTGAATCCTGACAATCCCTATAAAGGTGAAAGGAAAGAACTGACTCCACAAATTTGTTCTTTGACCTCTACACACGTGATGTAGCATGAGCACACCACACACATACACACAAAACACTAAACATATTAAATTAAAATAATAACTTGAAATCAAGCACCAATCCTCTGTTTGTGGATCATCTTTCCATTTCCTGAGAAAGAGCATGTGCTCACAGCCTGGTAGCTTCATTAGTCTCTCTCATTGGATATCTTGGGATTAGATGCTCTTATTTACTTTTGTGTTCTTTTTTAACACAATAAAGCAGTGTTTTGGTTGGTATATGATTTGCAGAAGTTTGTATGTCTCTATTTCATATTACAGGGTTTTCTGTTGTATATTTAAAGATTGCTCACATAGACTTCCGCATCTCATTTCTATTTTTATCTTCTGCTGAGATGGTAAGTTGCTCAATCACTTCTTATAGAGTTTGTTAAACTTTAGTTTTTATTTATTTTTACTCATCCAGTGTATGTGTGTTTGGTGGAGGTAGGCACACATAAGTTTGCAAAGGTCAGAGGATAACATTGTGAAGTAAGCATCCTCTTTCCACTTTCCTGTGGGTTCCAAGGATGTGAAACTCAGAATGTAGGGCTTCCACAACACAAATACTTGCCCACTGGGCCAACTCAGTGCCTGTTCCTAGCCTTTCGTGAGACAGACTTCATTGACTTTTTTTTTTATCTTCCTCAGTTTTATGAATGTTTTCTGTTTTTCATCCATGGTTTCAATTTTTAAAGAAGGTTTCAAAAGCAAACCTTTGAATTTAATAATGTCTTTTAAATGTAGGTAATACGGACATTTCCCAAATAATCCAGATTTAGTCCCATTTTTTAAAGCAATTTTCTCATTAATCTCCTTTTCCCCATTAATTTTTCAGGGGCTCCAAGAAATGATAAGTGTGAAGTCTCAGCGAATTTCCAAGAAATTACTTCAGTTTTTAGTACAATTCCTGAGTTTTTCTTTCCTCATTGTTGAATTTAACAATTCAACTAAACACTTTGTCAGTACACAAAAATCCTTTTTCCTCTGACTTGTAATAAAATGTACTTATTTTCCATTTCAGCCCTCAGCAAGTCACCACTTCCCATCAAGCCTTCTGGTAGCCTATTTGTGGTCACCCTGCATTCTCACTGTCACTGTCACTGAGTGTAGACATTGTCCACCTTTTGAGAGACATTAGCATCCACAGACAATCTGGATTATAATGCCCTGCTCTTTCAATGTCTTCTAGACTTATTTTTTGACCCAGTTCCAAATCATCTGGCTCATTTTTATGTATGCAATACAACAGAACCCTATTTCCAAACAGCCAATTATGTACTACTTTTTTATGCCCTATGTAACACATTCTTGGTGGTTTAGAACAACACAATTATGACATTTTGCTGGTCAGAGTTCCAACAAAGGTAACTCCGTGCTAAAACCAAGGTATTGGTTAAAGATATGATACACTGCTCAGCTGTAGACAGGAACCAGTTTCCTTGCCTTTTTAGCATGGATAGCCTCCTGCACACTCTTTGGCTCCATCCCTATTTTGAACATCTGTGTAATCCATCACTGAAAGTTTCTCGGACCATTCTTATACAATCACATATAAAGGTTACAGAGGTTACTCTCCTGTCTCTTATTTCATGTCTAAGTATAGTTGGAGTTACAAGGGGCCAAATTAGCACATCTAAGTCAATCTTCCTATTTAAAGATTAACCAATGAAATACTTTAATTTATTAACTGATTAACCATTCTAATTCAGGTAGCAAACTTAATTCCTTTGACCATGCATGTTAATCCATTACCATTACTGTAATAGGGCATGAGACTCAGTATTTTATAAAACCAAGAAATATCATTCCTAATACTGAGAGTTGGAAAGTACAAGATACAGGTATCTATTGAGAGCCTACTTGGTGCATCACTATATAGCAGAAACGGAAATACAGTCTCGCACAGCACAAAATAGACGCTATAACGGGATAAAGTAGTTTACTCCAATACTTTATAAGATGCTAATCTTGTCATTTGAATGAAGCCTTTTATTTTTTTATTTATTTATTTATTTTTTTTTTTTGGTTTTTCAAGACAGGGTTTCTCTGCGTAGCTTTGCGCCTTTCCTGGGACTCACTTGATAGCCCAGGCTGGCCTCGAACTCACAGAGATCCGCCTGTCTCTGCCTCCCGAGTGCTGGGATTAAAGGCGTGCGCCACCACCGCCCGGCTGAATGAAGCCTTTTAATCTTCAATCATTTCCATCAAGGCCCCACCTGTAAATGGCTTTAGAGTAGGGATTTCATTTGGAATATACATTTGGACTCATTCAGATCAAGGCAATCACAGCCAGTATGGTCACAGTTTGGAGTGATTAAACCATAGTTGTAGTGAGGCAAGTGTCATTATTTTGTGTACAAGTAGCTTGAGAGAAAATCGATTAGCTCAATTTAGGACATGCTGAACATGAGTTAGATGGTAACTTCCAAATAGATCCATGCAGTTGGCATCACAAGTACAAGTCTGGACAGCAGGCAAAACTCAAGCAGGGATGGCTGCTGTCATTAAATGGTGGAGACAATTAAAGGATAACACTAGAAAGGGGAGTTGGTGGAGTCAGGGTCTTGAGCCAATGATGGAACAAAATAGCCAAAAGAGTATGTGCCATGTACTCCAAAGCTGTATGGTATTGATGGTGGGGATGCAGCATAGTGGTAGAGTTTATGCTTGGTGTATGTGATGTCTAGGGTTTCATTGCCATCAACACAAAAATGGCTCCCTAAAGATCGATGCCACTGACATATATTTTAATAAATCACAAATGCTGTGGATATTGTTCTGTATTAATAAAACACTGATTGGCCAGTGGCCAGGCAGGAAGTATAGGCAGGACAAGGAGAGAGGAGAATTCTGGGAAGCAGAAGGCTGAGTGGGGGGGACACTGACAGCCGCCGCCATGACAAGCAGCATGGGAAGATGCCGGTAAGCCAGGAGCCACGTGACAAGGTATAGATTTATAGAAATGGGTTAATTTAAGAGTAAGAGCTAGACAATGGTAGGCCTTAGCTAATGGCTGAGAAGTTTAAATAATATAAGTGTCTGTGTGTTTATTTTATAAGTGGGCTCCAGGACTGGTAGGACTTGGGGGGAGCTGAAGAGAAATTCTCCAGCTACAGTGAAGCTTTTCTATGGTGGGTTGCTGCCCATCCAATATTCAGTAGCTGAGCTCAGGGCTCAGAAGTTGTCTTCTATAGTGAAATGGGAAATAATAAAGAGAGTCTAGGCAGCCAGGCTGTGAGGACTGACTCTATTAGTTATCAGCATTGTTACCATGAAGAGGTCATTGCAATTATTAGCAATACAATTTCCCTATCAATAATATATATGTATGTTTAGTATCTAGAGTTGAGAGACTAGAATAATATAACAAATGGGAGATCTTTGCAAATACAAAATATAAAAGTGAATTTTAAAAATAATACATTTGGGGAAACTATTATAGAGAGAAAAAGGATTTAGAAGCAATGAGAAGTCTTCTGTGAACTCAGTGAAAGAGAATATGTTCTGTCCCTTGGTAAATTTATTTTAATGAAGTGAATTTCTGTTAGTCCCTCAGTGTTTTCTCTTGCTGTGTGAATGTGTGCTCTTTGCTTCTCCTTTATCCCATTTCTTCTCCATGTTGTTAATGCATAGAGAGTTGTAACAAGCCCTGCTCTCAAACTGCATCAACAATAGATGCCTCTGATTCCCAACTCAGAAAAATCTCATTTTCAAGGAATGTTTGAGCTTTGACTTCCATCACATTCAGAATATTTTGGAACTAAAGTCTCAACTCCGTATAAATAAGAAAGATATCTTTGAAAATTGTATCTACAAACAAGAACATGAAATGGAAAGTAAACTAAAGCTTATGGGACAAATAAAAATGGGAAAAAGCAAAATATAATCTAACTTAATATTTTAACTTTTATCACAAAAATTCTAAAATAAGTCATATTTGTATAAATGAGTGTAGCTAGAGTTTTCCTGCCTGGCGCACAGTAATAATTTCACCAATAAATGAGTCAGAATAAAAAATAGGCCTTGAAAGAGTATAATCTGCTTAAAACAAAACCATAATTTAGAATATTTCATATACCATTGCTTATAATATGAGAAAATGCATTTAACATCAAAGTTGATTTTTAAAGCATGTATGTGGGCAATAATTATGTATATAACATTAACAAACTGATTCTTTGGTCAATGTATCATTTAAATTTTCTCCTGTAAAATGATAATAAATGTTTCAGAAAAATTTTTGACTGAATTTCTTAAATATTTAAAAAGATTAGACAATTGGTTTAATGTTATTCTAATGAAATTATAATGTTTCCTGGATGCCTAGAATAATAAAACAGACCCAAATAATCTAAGAAAATACATGAAAGTTTGAATAAAGCATATCATAAAAAGTATTTATAGAAGCCAATAATTTATTGACCTTAATACTGATTCATAATCAAGTAGTAACACTATAAGCTTAATATTGATTTCAGTGACATATTCCTCAAAAGTCAGCTAATAATGACCTTAAAAGACTATTTAGTATTATCGATAATACATAAAAAGGAAGGATGGAGAGAATAAAGTTTCATTCATTGTTTGTGTCTTAATGTCATTCTAATTTGTTGATACCAAACAGACTAAATTAATTTGAAAATTGTAATTGTTATTTTCTATTTAATAATTTTGAACTTCAGCAAGTCACTTTCTATAATTCATAGCTGTATCCCACCCAGGCTATATTAATTTTTACAATGCGTAGTGCCTTTTGTAACTCTCACATTGTGTATCTTAACAGTTTGTGTTCAATCAAAAAACAGTAATAATCAAAAAACAGCAATAATCAAGTAGAATTGTGGTGATGCGATTTCACTGTCACTACCTCCATGTTTATCCACCATGAGTCCGAAAAGGAAATGGTCATGATTATAAACAGCTATAATATGAGTTCTAGAGTTGTTTATCACATATAAAGCTAATCCTGTGATAACCAGGCTTCATGACAGAAGAGCAGCATAATTTATACAGTAGATCTTTAAGATAGATCACTTTGTAAGCTGCAGGTGCCCAAGTGCATTCATATACTTCCATATATATGTAATAAAGATATAGAAAATTTGTGTATTTAATAATTTCTATTTGAGAGGAATATTTACTTACAGAAGTATTCCTTAGACATTTGCTTACTTAACTCATAAACTTTGTGATTGTTTTAATGTTTTTTTCCTTTCCTGGACATTTACCCATAATAATTTTTAATATATTTTTATTCATTCTTTGAAAATGTCATATATCTATAAATGTATTTTATTATATTCATCCCTCACTACCTTACTCAGAATCTCTCTGGTGCTCCACTCCCCATCTCTCCCAACTTCATGCCTCCTACATTTATTGTTATTAATAATCACCTGAGGCAAATCACTACTGTCCAGATGTGCATAGTTGTGGGGACAACCCCTGGAGCATGGACTATCTACAAGGTGAATATCTCCAAAGCATAGTAACTCCCCTTGCTTAAACAGCCATCAACTGTCAATAATTCCTCCAGCATGAGTGGACTTTAGAAATCCTCTCCTATTGATGCTGGACTTTTGATTGACTTGATCCTGTGCAGGTAATCACAGTTGCCATGAGTTAATATGTACAACAGTCATATCATATCCATAGGATAGCCTTTCAATGTATCCTCCCAAGCTGGCAGCCCTTACATTTCTTATTCTAGAGAATTCCTTGAATCTTGGCTGTGGGGAGGTTGATATAGTTGGCTAATGTACAGATGAGTACCACAGTTATCTATGCTTGGAGCAGGTGTGAGTCTCTTCATTAAATAATATCCATTGCAAAAATAAATTTCTCTGACATATTAAAGAATGGACTGAACAAAAACTTCTCAAAACAGCAAATACAAGTAGGTAGGAAACAATTTATAAATGTTCAACTGTCTTAGCTAACAGGCAAATGTAGATTAAGACTACTTTAAGGTTCCATTTCACTAGAGATGAGGCCGACCAGAAAGACAAATGACAACAAATGCTGATATGGATATAGCAAAAGACAAAACCTTATACACTATTGGCAGAAGTGTAAACCAAGGCGGTCACTTTGGAAATTAGAAGACTCTTTTGTAAAAAACCTACAACTAAAACTACCATATGATCCAGCTATATCCCTCTGAGATATATACCAAAAGGAATCTGTGTCATACTACAGAAGTATTTGCACATTCATGATTACTATGACTCTATTCATAATAGCTAAAAAGTAGAATAAGCAGGAATCAACTGTTGAATAGATGAGGAAAATCTGGTGTATATATACACAGTGGAATGTCGCTAGAGTTTTCCTGCCTGACCCACAGTCAGGACAAATCTCTCTCACCTGCCAGTCCCATAGCCGCTCAGACCTGACCAAGTAAACACAGAGACTTATATTGGTTACAAACTGTATGGCCTTGGCTGGCATCTTGCTAACTGTTCTTACAACTTAAATTAATCCATTTCTATAAATCTATACCTTGCCACGTGGCTTGTGGCTTACCAGCATCTTCACATGCTGCTCGTCATGGCACAGCTGGCAGTGTCTCCCTCTGCCTTCCTGTTCTCTCCTTTCTCCTCTCTGTTAGTCCCGCCTATACTTCCTGCCTGACCACTGGCCAATCAGTATTTTATTTATGGACCAATCAGAGCACATACAGACCATCCCACAGCAGTCAGTTATCCAAAACTAGGATGTAGAAGAAATCTTATGGAAATGCACTAGTGTGTAAGGTAATGAGAAAATATAATGTATTTTTAAAGGAGCTTAAACTGAAATATGCTGCATTGGTGAGAAATGTTCCTTGAAAACATGAGCCATTAAAGGAAAATATCCAAAGCATGCACAAGATGAGTTACTAACAGAGAGGCCCTGAGCGATCTAAAATAACATAGCCATTGCTATGGCTTTTGGTTGGGCGCCATAACTAGTAAGACCCTATTACTGTAGACAGCACTCACTTTGATTGCAGAAAATAGAGAAATTCACAAGAAAACCCTCTCTGTGTGGATCATACCCAGCATGCTACAATACTAATTCTATCCACTGGTGTAATAATGGCATGGAATTTATAGGGTAACCAACTGCTTTCTGATTGAATATAAGACCTACCCCACAAGAAAGATTTCATACCTGGTGCTTTAAACCTGGTCAAGAACCTATGACTAAGGACAAAAAATAATTATATTAATTCTTAAATCCCCAAGTCTCTTTAATATTCACTACAAATAATTTCTAAACATTTTCTTAGAAAAATATAAGAAATATGTTAAAAATTATACCAAAGAATAATTTAATATATGTTGGTTGTTATAACATGAAACAATTCCCATTCTCATTATTTGACAGTTGACAGACAACACACACATTAACCTAGGAGATGATGATGACATAACTATTATTCTATCTGTGACTTCAATTACTTGCTTATTTTCATTTGTTTCATAGTTTCCCAGTAACCCCATAGCTTTGAGGCGTTAGATAATTTTACAAGTTGGCATTCCAATTTCTCAACTTTCTCTTCATCCATGTAGCATATAAGTCTTTTAAGTCAAAGTACAGGCTTCTAACAGCATGACTTTAATTTGTTACCAAATAAAATGCTTCATCAATTTTACTAGGAAACAATCCATGTTCTGTTTGATTTTAGAAGGGTAGCACTGTCTCAGGCACAAATATAAGTAAGCATAGGTACCTCAGAGACATGAAGAGAGCACATTACATCCTTTTCTCACTCTATAATTGACATTTGAGAAAACGATGTGGTTTGTTGACCGCCATTTAAAAGATAAATAGCAGCAATGTTGGCAAATTCTCATGAAAGTCAGGAGTTAATATATAGACGACAACACTCACCTATAGTTGTGTTTGGGTATTTAGATATGCAGATATCTACTTCAAATGCATTTGCTTGGGTTCACTTAATCGTGTGGCCTATCGACTGCTAATGAAAGCAAAAAGCAAATCAACTGGTATCTTAAAAGGACAGGTGCTCATTAGCTCATGTCTTCATGCACATATTTGGAATGGAAGCAATCTAAATAGCTTTCTTTGAGCAGGATGGAATTGGAGCCCTGATTTATGGTGACTAGGAGCTAGCTGTTTTCATAATCTCTGTTTCCACTGTGGGAGTAGAATACTTGACTGATTCATGAGTTGGGAACTTTTATATTTACTCAAGAAATTGACAAAATGCAGCATGACTCTGTATGTGACATCGCAGGAAATATTTTGTGCTATTCATGATACATTTATCATATTTGCCTTACTGTTAACACTGTGTTATCCTGCTGATGCTCAACTTCTTAAAACTCCAAGTAGTTCAGAGCCAACAGGGACTGATATAGCATAATACATCTAAACTAAGCAGCTATAAAGCCAATGAAACCAGGAACCTACAAACTCCAGCTATGGCTACCATCAGTATGAATAATGTAGCAGGCAAGATGCTTTCCATGCCCCATATGTAACACTGAAATGTGTGCAAAAATTTACCACTTTAATTTAAATGTATACTTCTAGATATTTTATCTACACCTTACTAACATAATAAGAACTTAGCTCTTAAAGCAAAAGCAACCAGTTGAGTGTTTTAAAATTTTCTACTCTTTTTTTTAAGTAGGAAATTAGATAATCTTTTTGGCTTTCAGAAAGTGATTATAGTTTCCATATAAGTAAAAGGGCCCATTCAGTCTTTTTTTTAAATGACAAAGTATCATCATTTTGAAAAGTATCTGGATCATGATATAGACCCAATAGCTAATTCCATATTGCAAAGCATCTGAGATATTTATGATTATTGGAGAAATAGCTGAGACTATAAAGAAACTGTGAAGTATAAGAAAAATAAATAAAGCTATATTACTATGTATAAATTTCAGAATTATGAGAACAGAATTTTTTTAAAAATCAAAGAGCTGGAAGAATAAGGAATCAATGTGAAAGGTCTTCTCAGACCCCTGGAATTTTAAAATGCAGTGTGAATAGCTACTGAAGGTACAGAGATTCCTAATAAGATAATGGATATGAGTGATAAAGTTACAGCTTAGAATTGTGCCCAGTCAACAGCTGTAAAGCCAGGATGCCCTGTCTTTTAGAAGAGACATGAAACTCAGTAAGACTGAGTGCCAGGGAGACAATCTGAGAGCCTGTTGATATAGTTTTCCTTTAAAATTATGACGAGCACCTCAAAGAGCTGTTCTGAAACCAGAGCAACTTAAGGGCTCCTGGCATGATGCACAGGTGGTAAAGGACTGAAGTGGGAGCAGCTGTGCTTTTGGAAGAAGGCCAGCCATGTGTGGCACCTGTCCGTGAAGCTGCAGCTAATACAGATGATTAGTTAAATGCCCTTTTCTTGAGGAAGGTGACACAGTGTGAATTCCAAAGGGAACAATTACCTTTTATACTCCAGATGCTGGCATGGGATGATCCACTCCTTTCAAGCTATGTTAGACATTATCAGCTTGTCTTCATTACTTTAGGCTTTGTTCTTTCACCCAATAATTCACAAGGGATGGAAGGTTTTAAAGACTTCAAGTTATCAGAATATGATTTTGTTAAAAGTACATTTTCAGAATTATCCATAAAATCCATACTATATTTAATTAGTTAAAATGTCCAATATTTGTTTTTTTCTACAATATGCCTAAATTTATATTTCACAAAAGCAGAATGATTTTATGACTGTATCTTCCTATAGATATGTATCTATAAATATGAGTTATTTTGTAGCTTACCTAATACTTTATTTGTGTCAGAGTATGAATGCATGTATCCACCAGGATTCATATATTGAAACAATACCAATATTATTAGGTGTAGCTGAAAGTTCTCCTGTGTTCCGCTTGGCCCATGGTCAGGACAAATCTCTCCCACAGTCCCACAGCCTTTTATAAAATAATCACACAGAGACTTAATATTAATTATAACTGCTTGGCCATTTGCTCAGGCTTATTACTGACTAGCTCTTACACTTAAGTTAACCCATAATTCTTATTTATGCTTAGCCACATGGCTTGGTACCTTTTCTCAGTTCTGCCTTCATATCTTGCTTGCTCTGTGGCTGACTGGCGACTCCTGACTTAACCTTCCTCTTCCCAGAATTGCCCTTGTCTGCTTATCTTGCCTATACTTCCTGCCTGGCTACTGGCCAATCAGTGTTTTACTAAACCAGTGTATAAAAGCATTATTCCACAGCAATTAGGAGATAAGGTAATTAGAAGGTATTTAGATCACCTCCAACAGAAGAGAAATTTCTTTATGAAAGAGAAGCTAGAAAGTTCCTTTCACTACTCACATGTGAGCACCCATACAGGCATTGGCTCTGAAGTGGTAAGGGGACTCTCAGCAGACAATGGTTCTATATAAAGTTCCATGATTTTGGACTCCCACACTACAGAGCTCTGAGCAATAAGTGTCTCCTGTTTATAAATGATCACCTCATGGCATTTTGGCTGACATACTAAGTTAAGCTGGAACTATAGGGTATCAAAATAATGAATCAAAAACCTTCCCCTATAATCAGTTTAGTGACTACCCTAAGTGTCATCATAGAACCTACAACCAGTAGCTGATGGAAGCAGATGCAGCGATCCACAACCAAGCACTGGGCTGAGCTCCTAGACTTCAGTTAAAGAGAGGGAGGAAGGATGGCAGAAGCAAGAGGTCAGATCATGATAAGGAAAACCACAGAGACAGCTGACACAAGCTGACTGGAGCTCATGGACTCTGGCCTGTCAGCTAGGGAACATGAATAAGACTGAAGTAGGCCATCTGAATGTGGGTGACAGTTATGTGGCTAGATCTGTTTGGGGAGCCCCTGGCAGTGGGTTCAGGAATTATCCTGGGTGCATGAAATAGCTTTTTGGAACACATTCCCAAGGGTGGGACACCTTGCTCAGCCTTGACACAGGGGGGAGGGGCTTGGTCCTGCCTCAACTTAGTATGCCAGACTTTGTTGATCTTCCAAGGGAGGCCTTGCCCTCTCTGAGGAGTGGATGTGGAGGGGGCAGAATAAGAGGAGGAAGGCGAACCGGATTGGTATGTAAAATGAAAAATAAATATTTTTTTTAAATAAATAAAAAAATTAAATAAGTTTAAAAACTTGCTTTTATAATAGTACTTACTTGGGACAAAGATAGGCCAGTTACTTGTGGGTCACTTTATATCAGCTACATCCACTGATCCTGACAGCAACCTAGTGCTGGTTACTTCTTACTGCATTTACAGATGTGAGGACAGGAGTCTTAGATGGCAAAACCTTCCTAGGTCATCTCATACTAATAACTGGCAAAACTGGATTTATGCCCTTGGCAGTCTAAACCCCATAACTGTTCTTCTCCATTGCTCATATTGTGAACGCACTTATCGTGCTGCTTTGAATAAGAATGTACCCAATAGTCTCTGACATTTAAATGCTTGGTCCCCAGTTGGTGGAACTGTATGGGACTAAGAGTTGTGGCCTTGTTGAAGAAGGTGTGTCACCAGTGAGTGGCACTGAAGTTTCAAAAGCTTTGTGCCATTGTTTAGTTCTCTGTCTCCTGCTTGCATTTCCATTTGTGAGCTCCCAGATGTTTCTCTAGCTGCCAGCTGCCGGCTACCTGTTACCTCTACTCTACCACCATGGACTCTAACCCTCTGGAGCTATAAGCCCAAAATAAACTCATTCACCTATAAATTGCATTGTTCATAGTGTTTTATCACAGCAATAGAAAGGTAATTAAGACATTTATCAGCAAATGAAGAGCAAGGTAAAGCCTGGCTCTAAATTGACTGACAGCAAGACCAACTCCCTTGGAGACTTTTCCTTATCATTACTAGCCTAGTCAACTTAAATGCCCACATCTTTTTATACCACGAAAATCAAAACAATGATAAAGATGTAGCCCATATGAAAATGGAAATGCGACTTTAAAAGGTCTGAAGCTTATTTCTATCTCAGTACCACTGAGGGGAAACAGTCAAATGAAACCAGATGTTCTATATCCTCTATCTTTCACCTATTTTCTGCCTGGGTTAAGGCCCTGTTGGCAGCTTTATAACCGGTCACTAAGTATTCATATTCTTCTCTAGAGGAAAACTGCACAGCTGATTCGGGTGCGTCTTTTGACGCCTGTCACATCTCCTCAGACCTTTCTATTCATGGTTTTCCTTATCTTTCTACTGTTAAGGAAACGCCAAGAGCAGTCACCTGTCAGCCAAGAGCAGTGCCTTTTCAGAGGACAGCAAATGGGAGACTGAGCTGGCAGAGCCAGAAGCCAGGTTAGCAAACAGAGAGGGAGCTTCTGAGAGCTACATTAATAATTTTCATCCCCCAAAGGGGAAAGTAACTCTCTAAAAAATGAGTTGTATTTTGCTTATATATAGCAGTACTTTAAATGTAACTCTGTAGAGCTTAAGTATTCTAAGCATATCCATAATATCTACCTAAGGGAATAAAGGTAACAAATCAATTTTTAAGTTTAGTTCACTTATTTCTTTTGGTTTTAGCCACTGACTTCCGAACACTGTGGAAAATATATTTCTCCTGAATATTTGATTTCATGATCTTATGTAGACACATCTCTATATTGGATTTCAATAAGTCCACAAAAATGAAATGTCTACCTTTAGCCAGCTTTGATTTATATCCACACAAATTTAATTCCAACATGAAATGACATAAATTCTGTTAAATGTCCTAGCACCAGAATATACCTATAATGAGTATATGGAAGAGATTTTACTCTTTTTCTTCAAAATGAAATCATGTATCTATTATAAAATTATTTAGAAAAATATTACTCATTGTCAATAATTAATAGCAGAAAATGGCTCCTTATTAATTTTAATATTGAAACATTTAAATTATTATGGATTTGTTTAATTTGGAAAACAAGTTTTGCTTCAGAATTTACTAATTAAATTGGTTATTTGACAAGTTCACACATGTACATAATGCACACTGACTCCTCTCATCCTGCTCTATTTCTCTGTTTTACACTCCTGGTCTAGCTGAGGTCTTCCCTACAAATGTTCATGGCTAATTCATTTTCTCTTGAAGCCCACTGAATTCATCCAGGGCTATCTGTGCAACCATGTGCTTGAAGTTATTCACTGGATCTTGGTGGGCTCAGCTACGGGTGGACTACTGAAGGCAATTGTTCCCTTTCTCATGGTACTGAAAGGTACATTCTCATAAGACCCTTTGCTTTCATGACTGACTGTTCACTGACTGGGCCAATCCTATGTGAGCGCAGTGTGAGTAATGGCTATTTTAATGTCACAAAAAAGGAGGCATTTGATTAAAGCAAGCATGCAGTCATAGTAGATGTGGAAAATTTAATGCTGTCTTTTCTATGAGTATTGTCAAACAGTCTTTGTCAAATCAGATCATGAGATATTTATAAACTCCAACTATATTGACTTATCACCTAACAGAACTTCATCTCAACTAATTGTGAAGTTCATTCATAATTTTTAGTAAAAAGCAGCCACAGCATATAGTGATATGAAAACCAATTTCCTTTTACAAAATGATATTGTTGAAGTAATTGTCATTTAATTAGTCATTACTGTCCAACTAAGAGATCTAAAGAAAATGAAATATTGACAGAGCCCCCATGTATGAATGTGTGAGTGTGAATGTGACTGACTGACAGTGTGTGTATCTGTTATTTGTCTCCTCAACTACATGTACATATATCTCTGTCAATTTAAATGTTTTCAGTGACCTCAATTGACTTTGTTGCTGTTCTGATGAACATATGGAATATCACTTTCATCTATGTTTTATGTCCATTGTCTTTGTAGCTTGAAATCCAAGGGAATCAGACAAAAAAAATCTCCTTCCAGATTGTAAGGGAAGACAAAAACTATCTCTGTATGAAAAAAAAGATAAAGTATGAATATGTAATCAAGAAATAGATTCAGGTATATAAAAAAAAAAATTCAAGGACATGCACACACAGAGAGGAGTGGGGGGAGATGGAGACAGAGACAGAGAAAGAAACAGAAAACCAATGAGGAAATTAATCAAAGTTAAGAACAAAGAATAAATTATACTTTGGTTTAGCAAAGACTTGACATAAAACTATAAACACAATGATTTCATCTAAAGTGAAAATGGAAGGAAAACAGGGGAGTTAACAACAGAACGGAGGCTGAATAATGAAATTAGAGTCTGACCTTACAACACATTCCAAACTTAACCAAAAGTGGGGGAAGAAACCTAAATGTAAGATTTAGAAGTGCAAACTCTGTAGAAGAAAACAAGTAAAAGCTTAATGATTTGGTCCTGATTTGTACACGGGCTCTTTAGAAATAATATCTAATTATAAGAGAGATGAGAAAAAGAGATAAATTGTACTTAATTTTTTTATGCTTCTGAAGATGTCACCAGAACAGTGAAACTATAGAGTATGAGAACAGTTTTGAAGATCATTTGTCTTGTAAGTGACTTGTATTTGGATATGATGAGCTCTTCTTGCTCAACTATAATAAAACAAAGTAGCTCAGATTTAAGGGAGTTGATAATATAAACAGACATTTCACCAGAAAAACAATTGAGTGAAAAATATTTCCAAAGATATTAGTAATTAGCAAAACGCAGATCAAAGCCACAAAGACAAACTCACTAGGATCGCTATGGTCAAAAAGATAGAAACTAATATTAAATGACAGTGTGCAAACTATCTTACATGAATTGCATGTGGAAGTATTAAATGATGCAGCCACTTTGTAAATCAGTTTGTAGTTCTTAAAAGTATAAAAGTTTATCAAATAACTAAACAATTCTGCTCTTAGGAACATAGCCAATAAAATTAAAAACAAATACTTGCAAAGCACTGTATGCAAGTGTTTATAGAGATACTTAAACATAACAGCCAAAAAGCAAAACTAAGTAAATATCCATCAAAGGTCAAGCAAATAAATAAGATGGTATATGGAAGCACTGGAATATTGTTTACTCATAAGAAGCAATGGGTTTCTAATACACACTACATGTGTAGATCATGAAAACACTGTGTGAAGTGAAGATGGCTAGGCAGAAGTAATATGTTACATAATTCTACCTATAGAAAATGCCAGGTCTACATAGAAAGTAAAAGGGTCAGCGGGGCAGTGGTGGCGCACGCCTTTAATCCTAGCACTCGGGAGGCAGAGCCAGGTGGATCTCTGTGAGTTCGAGGCTGACCTGGGCTACCAAGTGAGTTCCAGGAAAGGTGCAAAGTTACACAGAGAAACCCTGTCTCGAAAAACCAAAAAGAATAAAAATAAAAAAATAGAGTAAGAAAGTAAAAGGGTCATGGTGTAAATGAAGGTGAGATGAACCAAACATGAACTGGATAATCAAAAATGTAGGATTTTTGTTTGCTTGTTTGTTTGCCTGTGTTCAAAATGACAAAAATTTTGTGGAATTTTTGTTGCTTACAACGTAAGTTTGTTCACATACAGATCACTGGATTATACCTCTTCAGAGAATAAAATTTATGAGCATTTAAATTACACCCCAGTAAAAAAGAAAAACAAGGGGTTGGGGATTTAGCTCAGTGGTAGAGCGCTTGCCTAGCAAGCGCAAGGCCCTGGGTTCGGTGCTCAGCTCTGGAAAAAAAAAAAAAAAAGACAAAAAGAAAAACAATAAAGGGCTTTTCTCAGTAATCTAAGAATTTTAGTATAATAAAATCAATTCCTACACTTACTACATTACCAGTATACATAAGAGAGAATATCTTAGAGCTATGAATGAATAAAATTATATTTTGAATACATACAAGGTAAAAATAGGAATGAGTGCTTAAAGTGTGAGCAAAGCTAGTCAAAATACCTACAAATGTGTGAGGACTAAAATAAAAACAGCCAAACACAGCTCTCTAACTGGTTCAAATTTTAAAGAAAGCCTGAAAGTTGATGAAGAAACAACACTAGACATTATCTGCATTATTTGGTATATTCACAAAATTATTTCATTAATGTACACGTAGAAAACTAAAAATTGAAAATATTTAAAGTAGCAAATGTAGTTAGATAAATCACTGATATATAACATAGACAGTCTATTTTATTGCCTTACATAAGTAAGACTAAGAATAAAATAATTTACTTATACAACCCTAAGGACCAATATTTTGTTAACTTTAAAGTGAACTTTAAATTTTTCCTAGTCAAATATTTTCTATAAACAAGAGAGAAATTGTAAAGTAAAGTGGAATAATGACAATTATTTCTTGCCATAGAAAGCAAAAAAAAATTGAACATAATGCATGTAACTTTGGGTACCATACATATATCAAGACTGTCACATTATTGATGACCACTTTACACAGAAGTAATAAGCTCCTTGGGGGAGTTTCTTTTCCTAATTTTAAATTTCTGCTGATAATATTTTTTATAAGTACACTGGTTGTTACTAAATCCATTTACAGTATATATGTGTATTGCTTATAATTACATATTAAACTTGCACTTGACTAGATTGTGTCTCCTGGTACTATCAGAAACTCCATCCATAAATTCTCAGTGAGCTGAACAAGGACACAGGCATGTGAAGGTAGATAAGGAAAACCCAGAGGCCTCAACCCTACCTGGAGAACTAAGGAAAACCAGTAGTGGGAGAGGCAGTCTTCCCAGGGAAGAGAACACCAACTGGTTGTCCACCGCCAAATGGTCAACCCTGAAAACCTACACACAGGTAACATTATACAGACTGAACATGTTATATTTAGGAATACAAATGAATATACATATGTGTATGCAATAGTAATTAGTGAGAAAAAAGAGGCCATACATTTGAAGGAGAGCAGGGAAGTGTATATAAGAGGGTTTGTAATGAGGAAAAGAAATGAAGAAATGTTGGAATTATAATCTCAAAAATAACCAAACAACTAAAAAAGCATAAACCAGAGAAAGAGATACTAAGTAAGCTTGATTTAATGACATGGTTATAATATGTTCACGCTATTAAATTGCTTTTAGTTCTGAATATAGGTTTTGAAAGTTAATAAATGAAATAATTAAATCAGGAGAATGGTTGGCAGGGTCTGCTAGAAAATTGAAAAAGAAGTTTTTAATTTATGTAGTTTCAATTTTGAAATTGGAAAAGTAATCTGGAGAGGAAATGGTTTGTATAATAATGTGAATGAATTTCACACTTGTGATATTTTAATTGTGCTGAAATGTGATTTTATTTGTATGTTAATAAATAAAGTTTGCCTGGAGATCAGAGGTCATTAGAGAGCCAGAAATACAAGTCAGGTGGTGGTAGCCCACGCCCTTAATCTGATCACATGGCAGGCAGAGTCTCTGTGTGGTCAAGGACACAGTCAAGCATGGTGACAGGAATCTTTAATCCCAGTACCAACCACAGAGACCTGGAGGTCTGTATAGATAGGCAGTGACGAGGAAGTCATGTGGCTGGGTTTAGAGCCAATGAGAAGGCAGAACAGAAAGACAATAAAAAGACAAGTCAGACAGGAAGAAGGTCTCTCTCAAGGGATGTGACGGCAGTGAGTGGTAAACTAAAGGTAGTCTTGGCTCTTCGCTAGGGCTCTGATCTCTTGAGCTTTTAACTCTGTATTTGGCTCTGAGTTTCTTATTTAATAAGACTGTTTAGAAATTCATCTACACACACTGTACTGTATAATTAAAAGTGATTAAGAAAGTATCTTTTATACTATCTACATTTTTATCACAATAAAAATTTGAAAATAAAAATTTAAAGCTTGAAAAAACCCTAGACTTATTTTCATATTTGCATACATCTGAAGCAATATTTTTCTGTGAACCAATAGCATCAATTATTGTCACCTACACATGCTACTTGGACCTGTTTCCTCCAGCTGCTGTGTGAGGATGAAATGATTGACAATTGTTTACATATTATTTAGAGATTAAGTATTTTCTCTTTAAAAATTTTTCTATTTCTAACACTACAGTTTGTACATACACACCATGTTTTTATGTAAGCAAGAGGAGACACACACACACACACACACACACACACACACACACACACACACTTTAAAGTAGAATTAGTTGGTCCTCAGTTTACATCCTTAAGTAATTCTTGTTAGCACTTCCTGTCAACACTGCCTGTTTTCCTAAATTTTATAGGATATCCTTGGGAAATTCAGTGTTCTCAAGCTGAAGGAGATAATTGCTACTCAAATAATGAGAATGAATAAATAAATAAATAAATAAATAAATAATATTAAAAGTGGACCTTAGCATAGGAAGGTGAAAAAGGAGCAATCATTTCCAGCATTTTAAAAAGCAGACAACATGATTACACTCTATAATGCTTTGATAGGATGTTTCCTAGAGCACAAAGTGCTGTTCCGTGATCCCTACCCACAGTGGCTACAGCCCTGTCTTTTCTTCACTATTCTTGAATGGCATATTTCATTCCACACATCCTCTACACGCTCTAAAGCCTTAATATTGCTAAGGGAGAAAGCTTAGCCGGCTCAGTGTTTGCAAATGTCAACTAGCCAAAAGATATTTGGAAGCCTATGAGAGCTCACCTTTCCAATATTTGCTTAAAGCCATCTGGAATTAATGTTCTCTTCCTTATCCTCTCACCTCAAAATAAATCTGTACACAGAAGTTACACAAAATACATTTAAGAAGGCTGACATTTAACTCTCTTACATTCAGGCAGGAATTACACATGCATGTAAAAAAGATGAAACAATCTAGACAGCATTCTGCATACTAGCTGCCAGATTCCTCTTTGATAAACAGATATTTTTCCGTAGGAAACACATCTTGCTTGTTTGGGGATAAAGGAAGCCCCTGACGGTCTACTAGAATTCACATACCTATTGTTTACAAAGTATTCCTTTTGTGTTGGTTTGAATAAAATGGCACCCATAGAGAGAGGCACTATTAGGAAATGTGGCCTTGTAAGAGTAGGTGGGGCCTTGTTGGAGTGGGTGTGGCCTTGCTGGAGTAGGTATGGCCTTGCTGGAGTGGGTGTGGCCTTGTTGGAGTGAGTGTGGCTTTGCTGGGGTAGGTATGGCCTAGTTGGAGTGAGTGTGACCTTGTTGGGAGAGTGTGGCCTTGTTAGAGTGGGTGTGGCCTTGTTGGAGTAGGTGTGGCCTTGTGGGAGTAGGTGTGGCTTTGCTGGGGGAAGTGTGTCACTAGGGGATAGCCTTCTTATGAAGAATATTGTTTGTAGAGTTAGCCTGCCTCCTTCCTTAGGATCAGTGACAGATCTCCCTTACCTCTCTAGACTGAGTCAAGTAAAATGGAGACTAGTCATGGATCTCTGCATCCAGATCCCTCAGTAGTTGGATGAGGTTTCTAGCACAACAATCAGGGTGTTTGGCCATCCCATCACCAGAGTAGGTCAGTTCGGGCTGTCTCTCGACCATTGCCGGCAGTCTGTTGTGTGGGTATCTTTGTGGATTTCTGTGGGCCTCTCTAGCACTTTGCTTCTTCCTGTTCTCATGTGGTCTTCATTTACCATGGTCTCCTATTCCTTGTTCTCCCTCTCTGTTGTTGATCCAGCTGGGATCTCCCGCTCCCCCAAGCTCTCTTTCCCTCGACCCTCGCCTTTCATTACCCCCACTCATGTCCAGGCTGTTCATGTAGATCTCATTCCATTTCTCTGTCATTGGGCGATCCCTGTGTCTTTCTTGGGGCCCTGGGTGGATCTCTGGGAGTCCAATTAACGAGAATGAGGAGGGTTTATATGAGCGAGAATTGTTGAGACCAAGGTTGGATAAAGCACAGGGACAAATAGCCAAATGAATGGAAACACATGAACTATGAACCAATGGCTGAGGGGTCCCCACTGGATCAGGCCCTCCGAATGGGTGAGACAGTTGATTGGCTTGATCTGTTTGGGAGGCATCCAGGCAGTGGGACCAGATCTTGTGCTCATTGCATGAGTTGGCTGTTTGAAACCTGGGGCCTATGCAGGATTGTTTGGCTCGGCCTGGGAGGAGGGGACTAGACCTACCTGGACTGAGTCTACCAGGTTGACCTCAGTCTGTGGGGAAGGCTTTGCCCTGGAGGAGATGGGAATGGGGGGGGGCGTTGGGGGGAAGGTGAGGGGGACGGGAGGGGGGAGAACAAGGGAATCCGTGACCGATATGTAGAACTGAATTGTATTGCAAAATAAATTAAAATAAATTAAAAAAAAAGAGATATTTGTATCATAAAAAAAAAAAAAAAATGGAGACTAGATCACTGAGCTCCACACCTTTGGAAAAGGGCTGCTCACATGTGGTAGGAAGGAACCTCTGGATGTCCATGGCTGACACACTTGTTTTGAGAGCCCTTGACACCATCCATTTATTCTTTTCTCTGTCTTTTCAGATTTGACCTTTTAAACTTAGTGTATGGAGATCTGATTAAATGATCAGCTTCTTCCACTAAGTTCCTTATTTCATCTTGGCCCCTGCCACAATGCCTTCACTTCAGCCACTCAACACTGACTTTAAGGTAATTCCTGATCCTTTGTCTGATTCATTTCATAGGATCTGACATGAGATCTGATTAGAGAGAGAATTCACCTGGGAAGCCTCAGCCCTTCGATACTTCCTTAGGTTACGTTAGGGCCCATTTCAGATGAGGGCTTGAGGACTGTCTACAGAGTCAGAACTACAGTGTCTACCTAATACCTCCACATAAGCTTCTGCTGCTCTTTTAGAATTCTATACAAATTCCAAGAAAAAGAAAATTAAGACTTTTGACTTTGTTCTCTGATAACTTCAGTTTCAAACTCCTGGGCTCATAAGACAATCTTTCTCTTTGCGGTACCTGTGTGCTAACTTACTACTATGTCAAGTGATCATAGTTAAATACTTCAGATGATTCACATTGTCATGATAATTTGAACACCCTAGTATGTCAAAGAATGTAATATACTGCTAAGCTACCTTATTCCCTTCAAAAGACAGTTGATGAGATCTATGGCTTTAATATTTATTGATTATCTAGACAGTACTAACTGAGCTACATTACTAAAACATAGAACATACAAGATCCAGTCAACTATTTCAAGATCAAATTTTGAAATGTAAATTTTTTTCTAACAATGATCCCTGGAAAAAAATGTAAACCACAAGTGAAGCAAAATATATTTTGAGTCTTTTAGGGGAAAAAAAAATCTGTCTGAAGTAAAGCAAGGGGATGCAGAATGAACAGGATAAAAAAGACATTTTTAGCTAAACACTCTTGGATGCTAAGGTTATTCTCTGTTGGTTTGCAGTTCTCATTTACACACTGATATGAACCTTTAGGACCATAAGGACTCTCATTAACTTTGCTAAATGTGGAGTTCAGTGTTTTTTTTTCTCAAACTAATTATTTCTTTACTATTTTTATATCGACATCCACTCTGCTCAAACTCACAAAGGACAAATATCCAATCCCCAGCCCTGGAGTTAGGGAAACAATTCCATTTAACTATCCCATGAAAAAAATATTTATAGTCTCCACAAAAACTTGGATGAAGCATTTGTCAAACTATTTGTATTTATGAAGATTAAATATTATGTGTAAAATAATATGAACACTTGATTGGTTGACATAATGGTTTGAATAATGCATTTTCCTAAAAAAAATACAGCAAACTCAATGAAACTAATTGCGTATCAGAAATAATTTGGCCTAATTTAACTCAGCATCTGGGCTCTCCCAATGTTATTTTGTCTCTTAGAAGCACTAATCTGAGAAACTCCTTTTGCTTTATTATAGTTTCATAAACAAATTTACCATTGACACCATCGATTTTGCAGAGAATTGTTCTTATAATACTTGTTTTCATAGAAATTAATTAGACTATTGTTTTTATGTTCTCTGAACTTAAAAAATGATTTTAAATCCATGGCAAACACTGTCTTATGGTTGGAAAAATGCTTCCCTAGTTGTCTTCCCTCTCTTACACATGATATCTTTGACCAACATTCATTAATAACTCTGCCATAATATTTGTAATTTACCTATGTCTGAAGTCTCCTTTAAAACTTCATATCTCAAATTTTTCTGGGGCAGTGATTTCCAACCTAGCTACAGCGTCCTAATGTCCAGCCTGGACCTCAGATCAATTACAGAAGGAACTCTGGGGGAGGAAGCTAGACATCAGTAATTTCCAAATCTCCCAGGAGGTTCCAAAGTTCAGTCATGGTTGAAAAACAGCATTCAAAGTGAGAAATGACCTTAGGCCTTCACACAAGTTTCCATCTACTAGCCTAACATATTACAGCTGGCAAAATGGTATCTATGAGCAATGTATAGCGATGTTCTTCCCTTAATGCTATTGAAATTTGTTGCAAACCTCTGTGTCTCTGTCCTGGTAACTTGAAATTTGAACCATCAACCTGTGATAAAGTATTTTTAATATATTTATCTCAGTGCTTGAACATGTTTTTTGTGATTTAATTATGGCAGTTTTCAGTCAAATTTGTACCTAAATATAAAACACTGAACAAAACCATCACTTCGAAACAAGGAAGAGTTAGTAACCTTTGAATAAATAATGTCATATATTCAGAGCAATTTGTTAAGAAAATCTCCCCTCACTCACCATCCACTTCCATGAATCTAGTGTTACACTTTTTGTTCCCTTTATGCTACTGGAAAGGCCTTTGTGCCATTCCATTAAGCAAATAGATGACTAGTTGAGGGAAGCCTTCGTCACAGAACATTCTGTATCTCAGAAAAGAATCATGGGTTTGATGTTGATCTTTAAATTTACCTCCACTTTATTCTTTAATTCATTTAACCTTGGCTGCAGAGTTAATTCGCAAATCTAAGTCCATTTTTCTAAAAATTTGCTTCTTTTTTCTTTTTATTCATTCTTTTGTTTCATACAATACATCCTAACCTCAGCCTCCCCTCCCTTCATTCCTCCCACCCTCCTCATCTCTCCTCTCCCCCAGATCCACTGCTCCTCAGATTCCCTTCAGAAAAGAGCAGGAGAGGACCTCCCAGTGACATCAAATGAACACATATAACATAACATAACATAACATAACATAACATAACATAACATAACATAACATGATACAATAAGTCTAGGCACAAACCCTCATATCAAGGCTGGAAAAGCCTCATAGCAGAAGCAAATAAAATATTATTTTTATAAAAACTGTGCATAACATGCTGGAAATGAAATTATTTTTACTTAATGTTTCTAGATTCTATTAAAGACACAATCCCATAAAGGGATGATTATTAACATAATAATAATAAGTCTTAACTTCATGAAATGATTCAATTCCTTTAAAGTAGAAATAGAATTACTTTGCATTATACTTTGAATTCCTTTTCTATCACTGAATGAGATGGTTGTATATGTAAATGTAACTTACACATTCCTTATGTGTTCTGCAAATGAAGGTGTCTGAAATAAACTCTATAACTCAATTTCTGGTTTTATTGTAAACCACATAGTATTTAATAGCTTAGTACACCTGATTTGACTTGACATTTTCAAAATTGATTTATTGCATTCCCTGCAAAAACGATTAGCTCTAATCTCGCAAATGCAATGGGCTTCTCTTGCCCTGATTATTATTGTGAAGCCTATAGATATGTTATGCCTTCTCCTTCTCCCAGTTTATATAATTGTGATTTATCATCTCTCTTCTGAAGAAGTCATATCCCCAAAGTAAAAGGTTCTTCCGTTTTCTATTGACTACAATTCTGCACATTATCTGAATAGAAACCCCATTACAAAGAGGGGCCTATACAAGTCACCGTATGCTGTGGAGAATTAATTCTGGGAGAAATAAATGCATCTTTTTTATGATTTATAGACAGTATGGTCAATGTCTCAGAATTTTAAACATAATTAACCCAGAGTCTGTGGTAAGCCTTCAATGACTATTAATAATTGGAAAGAGCGAATGAAATATGATGGGCATTCTGAAGCATTTTAGAACACAATGAACAGTTAAGGAGAGTTGGTGATGATGTAATGTGTTTTAGGGAAATAATTTAGCTTTTGAGCTTCTTTAATAATTTCCATTCGTAAAGTACAATCTACCTTTTCATACAGAGCGCGGCAGTCTGGCCAGTACTGTATACATTTACGTTTCACAGTTGTAGTCAATGTCAAGGACTACCAAGTCATAGGAAAGCTGCCCAGCCCCACAATCCTGTTTGACTGCTCCAACCATAGGAGAATGTTGTTTGGTACATCTGTTTTCTATTCACTGTTATTGCCCAGTGAAAGAGAAATTTGATAATTACTTGTTTCTCTATTATTCATGATAATCTGAATTAAGTGCTGATTAAGGAACTCTTAAAATATTTCTAAAATGATATTTTCCTTTTGTATTATAAAATAACAAAAATAAAGTAATTGGTAGTTAGGTTAAAGAAAATTATCATTTTTAAATTGCCTATGAAGACAGAAAAATAAAGCAGTTTCAGAAAAATAAAATCTACTTCCATATTTCATTCAAATTCCAAAAGGTACCTAGTGTAACAAGAGTAGCTGTACTTTAATTATTTATTTACTTTTATGTACTTTTTGATGATGCTGATGATTAAACTCATATATACCAAGAAAATACTCTACCACTGAGATATATCATCAGTCTCAACATGCACTTAAATTTACATAAATTACTGCAAATGTCTTTATATAGAACGTCACTCAATCTACAAAGCAATAAATGACAAAATTAAGGAATCTAGATTTTATGTGAAAAAAACACAGGATAATTTTATTTGATTATTTTTATTAAAAGTATTGATAATATTAGTAAATTAATACAATGTTATATAAATATGAAATCCCTTTTGTGGGAAATGAACCATTCATATGAACTTTAAACATCTTTGTGGCTGTGTGCACAACAGTCTTATGGTTAAAGAAATGTATTTCATACATATATATGTCAGTAGTAGAGAAATTCACAGCTAGAAGATTTTCACCTAAATATTAGTTACAATAATAAAAATTAGAAACATCTTATAGTCAAGCCTTTTTAAAAAGTGGAAATATTGTTATTAAAATGAAAAACCAGTTTTTAAGCAGAAATTTGATTTTAAAATGTAAGTCAATATAATATAAATGGCAGCATATACATATTTTTTTAAAGCCAATTGTAGCTAAATAAGAGAAGGTGCATCATTGCAATGGAGCACTCCACTGTCACTTGTGTGTGACAGCTGCAGACCGAGCGGTCAGCGGGGGCCCTTTCTACCCAGAGGGACAGGGGATGCCTTTGTGCACTGGAAACTTATATCCCTCAGTGTTTGAGAGGTGAGCAATAGCCACAGCAGGGTGAGGGCAGCAGCAGCCAGCAGCCTTCAGAGTTACAGTCCTGTGCAGGCCTCTTGTGAGACCCCTTTGCTCTCAAAGTGTTACAGCCCCCACGTAGCATGTGTTCTTGGGGCTCCATGGCCCTTAGCACCACACAGGATCTCTTTCTATAACCAGGGCCCGCATCTTCTGTTTTCTGGTTTCTCATTGCCTCTGTCCCTCTTCAGTCTCTGCTCTGTCTTCTCTCTCTTCTTCTTCTTCTTCTTCTTCTTCTTCTTCTTCTTCTTCTTCTTCTTCTTCTTCTTCTTCTTCTTCTTCTTCTTCTTCTTCTTCTTCTTCTTCCTCCTAGGTGCTTGAACCCTGTTCAGTTCCTTCTTTTTATTATTATTTGTTGCTTGATCTTTTTTTTCCCCCTTGTTAGGGTTACACAAATCCTTCTGTTGTCTACATCTGGCTATTTGTCTATGTTCATAGCTCATCCAGCAAACTGCTTTACTGTGCTATCCCTGCTGTTACACCCGGCTGCCACTGCTGCTGGGATGTTTCCACAGTTTCCTTCTTCCTGTTCACTAGCTCAGTCCATTCTACTAAACACAGGTAAGAAAAGATCACATGAGAAAAGTGTTTATTTGGCTTTAATGAGATAACCTCAGTGAGGGCAGTATTGGAGTGTCTCCTGACTGATTTACTAAGTGAGCTCACAATCTCCACATGTCTCACATGCAAATAAAGCATTGTGTTAACACAAACCACAACTTTAGTCTTCAGTGACTGTTGCAGAGAACCTCTCCTAGCTCTTCAGTGTACATACTTCTGGCATAGGAAGAAATAGTATGTAATGTTAGAATGCAGCCTCTTCTCAGGCCTCCTCTCGCAGACTTGCCTATATGAGGATACCTACCTGGAATCCTGCCTCCTGCTTGGGAATCAGAGGTCTTGATATGACAACCCCTTCATCCTCAAATGCTGTAAAAAATCCCCTCTTTTTCTACCTATGCTCTGATTCTGTACAGACTGTGCCTTGGCTATGCTCTCTCTCTCTGGTGCTGGGACCCAAATGCTCTTCTAAGTCCTCAACACACTGCTGCTCCTCTGTCTGTCTGTACACATCAGTAATAGCTCTATTAATAAACTCTTCAGTACCCAGTAACCCATCTCAGTGTACACTTGAATCAGCTGCCCCATTGAAACCTAACAGGAAAGTCATCTCCAAACAAGAATTCCTAGAAAGATGCTATGTCTATAATGGCTGATTGACTGATTGATAAATGACAAATTGATAGGGGTCAAGGACACAACGCCAGGAGAACACAGCCCACAGAATCAACTAAGCAGGGCTCATAGTGGCTCACCGAGACTGGAGCAGAAATCTCTGAGACTCATGGACTGATGCTAGGTACTCTGCATCTATGTTGTGGTTGTTAGTTTGGTGTTCTTGTGGGACTCATAACATTGGGAGTGGGGTTGTATCTCTGACTCTGTTGCCTGCTCTTGAGACCCTTGTCTTCCTACTGGGTTGCCTTGCTTGGCTTTGATTAGAGGGTTTGTGCCTAGTTTTATTGTATCTTGTTAGGTAGTGTTTGGTTGATATCCCTGGGAGGCCTGCTCTTTTTTGAAAAGAAATGGAGGAATGGATCTGGGGGAGAGGGGCAGTAGGAGAGGCTGGGAGGAGGGAAAGAGGGGGAAACTGTGGTCAGGGTGTATTGTGTAATAGAAGAATGAATAATACTCATCATAATCATCATAATCAAACCATTTGGGATGTACCAACTAAACAGAACCCTAGTTTTCTACTAAACAAAGGTCTAAGAACAGTATCAAATGACATCCAAGGCCTACAGCTGAATTCCCCCAGGTCTTGTTGATATACTTCCAATGTATTTGAAAGGTAACTTGATAAAGATTTCTTTGTTCAGTTACTATAAAAGCTTCAAGAAATTGATAACTCATTGGAGCATGGTATCTGGGAAGATCAAAATCTATGTTTCCAGGTCATGGTGAATCATATTTTGCTCCAGAATAAACCATGTCCTTCATTTCTTTGTGGTGAGAGTTGCTTCCTTTATTAACAGCTACAATTCATTGAGGTATATTTTAAAAAACTCTGGACCTAACATTTTTAGCACCCTTAGCTGTGGTAGTGTCTTCAAGAGCAGCTGTCATCCTGATGTAGTTGCTGCAAAGCATCCACAGAATCCTAAAGATGAGGGCAGCCTAGCTGACTATTTGACTAGAAGCCATTTTGCTCAAGGTAGCCATGGCAGTGAGAGAGTTGAATTTCCCCCCATTATTTTTGCTTATTTTCAGTAAAATGAATATTGGAAGGAGTGATTTTAATAACAATCTTTAAAAACTTATCATCTTCACCAATTTATATAGATTTTAACAGTGCTTGTCACCATCCCAGGGAATACAGAGGGGTATATCCTCTTTCATCTGTCTCAGAAAAAAAATCTCACAGTATTCAATATCAAAGAAGATTACATGCAAAATCATACAGTACATTCTTTTTGTATAGCATCACGTTAGATCATATAGGCACAACAGTGTGTGTGTGTGTGTGTGTGTGTGTGTGTGTGTGTGTGTGTGTGTGTGTGTAACTGTGATGGAAAAGTTTTATGTCAATTTGACACAAGCTAGGGTCATCTGGGAAGAAGGATTCTTAGATGAATAACTGCTTTCATGAGATTGGCCTGTAGTCTTGTCCATAGGGCATTTTCTTAACTGCTGATTGACTTGGGAGGCCCAGTGCACTGTAGCACTACCACCCCCAGGCTGGTGGTTCTAGTACTGTAAGAAGGTAGGGTGAGCAAGCCATGGTGAGCAGCCGCATAAGCAGGACCTCACCCTGGACTCTGTCGGTTCCCGCCTCCAGGTTCCAACCTTGCGTTCCTTCTCTGACTTCCCAGAATGATGGGCCTGAAGCTCTTAAGAGAAAATAAAGCCTTCCCTCCCCAAGCTGCTTTTTATCACAGTGATAAAAAGTTAATGAAGACATTAGCTAAATTATTAATGACACTAGTGGTCTTTCTTCAATGACTCTGAATATTTTTGCTAAAACTCATTGTGGCTCACATATTGAGTCATTTTAGTACAACAAATAAGACTATATCTAGGAAGTTATATCCATATAATAAGTGAAACTCTTGTGATTGTTCCTTAAAGCTACATTAAGGAAACAGTAGAATGTAATTTGATAGTAAACATATTTTAAAGGTCAGGGGTTCTTATATAAACCATATTGTTTTAAGAGAAAAAAACATCAAATTTTCTAAAGCAACACAAATGGAATTTAAAATAATTTTTAAAAGTACATGATAATATAAAAAATTTCAAAGTCCTGGATTCATTGGATTTCTACTGTGCAGACAGAAGCCTGAACATCTGTACCCATTGACACATCCCATAGTGATGTGTCATGATGTGTCAATGCAGGCTCACCTATGGTAACAAATGTACCCTTATAAAATGGGGTATTAGTAGAGGGGAAGACTGGTGGTTTTTTTTGGGGGGGTGGGGTCTCTCTGTTCTGTGACTGAATTCATTTCTGAAAATGAAATTCCTTTAAACAATAAAGTTTATCAATTTAAAATAGCCAAATACCTTCAGCAAAGTTGCTGGAAACATGGTAGTGGAAGTCTTTTGGACATCAGAAAAGACCCAAGTGAGAGTCAGTTCTCCCTTCTTGCCTCTTTGCAATTTACAGTCAGCAAAAACCCCCATTTGATTGCATTGCCACGGTTCCTATCTAAAGGACTTATGGACAGCAGTCCTCTCTGGTCATGGATAACTTAATACTGCAGAGGTAGAGAACTGAATAAAAAATATATTATCTCCTTGCACTTTTTTCTTTACCCCAATGAAATATACTTCTGATATAAAACAAATGCTAAGAGGTATAACTTTCTCTGTTTATTCCAAATCTATTGTTATTATTATTGTATGAATAAAAAGTAAGACTTGGCTATAAAAAAAACAAATCAATCATTACGATCCATTTTCAGTATGAGGTGTGCTTAGAGGACATGAAAGTAATCACAGATAAGCAGGGATGCTGGGGCCCTTGCTGCCCTAGCTGGAGGCAGACCTCTGATAACAGAATTGCAAACAGGTGCCTTTGTGATCAGGAAAGGAGTGATGCTGAGTACCAGAATAGTCATTAGATAAGGTTTTGCATCCTGAACCAAAGGATGGGGAATTTAGGAAGGGGATGATGCTGGAAGATTACAAAGATTGTAAGTCTCTGAAGAACCATGCTGTGGGGAAAAGTGGGTAAGAATTATTGGTGATAGGAACTTTAAAAACACACTATTTTGGGCTAAACAAGCACTGCAGTCATTTTTGCCTTTTCTTTATGCTGGTGTCCTGTAGCACAGATTTCTAAAAGGTCTTATTAGTAAAAACAAACCCAGAGCCAGGTATTGGGGTGAACGCTGAAAGATTAGAGAAACAGAACCAGTCACAGCTTACCTCACCTTGCCAATTCCTCAGCTGATCTCATTTTCTCAAACTGGAAGCCTCTGAGTCGTCAGCCAAATGGATCTCAGCTGTACTGCTGCTAAAAGCCTAAAAGCTTAATCAGGTCCTCACGCCTTATATACCTTTCTGCTTCCTGCCATCACTTCCTGGGATTAAAGGCTTGTGTCACCATGCCTGGCTATTTTCAGTGTGACGTTGAACTCACAGAGATCCCTATGGATCTCTGCCTCCAGAATGCTAGGATTAAAGTTGTGTGTGTGCCACCATTTTCTGGCCTCTATATCTAGTGGCTGCTCTGTTCTCTGACCCCAGATAATTTTGTTAGGGTGCACAATATTTTGGGGAACACAATATCACCACAGTGTCCCTCTAGGTAGAATGGTACTGTACGGCTTTAGCAACACTGTGATTTGCACATGATGCTGCAAGTTAGGAATGTGGATCAGGTTCAGCTGCTTGTCTTTCTGATCCCACACAGCATCAGATGGGGGTCTCCAGGCAGTTCCAGGCAAGTGTATGCTTACAACAGCTGTTGGTTTTGCAGAGTCTCTTGTTAGCATTCTTTTACTTCCCATCATTTCTTTCAGTTTGGGCATCTTGAACTTCCTCTATGTGGAGTTGTCAAGAAACTTGGACTTTTTGCATGGTGGACAGTCTCAAAAGTAAAGTGATCCAAGAAGGGAGGAAAAAACAAAAACAAAAGAAAGTCACAAATTTCTTGATATTCAGAATTCCAGACCTTGGTTCATTTGGAATCTTTTAAATATAGCCTACTATTAGACTTCACAAAGTCGAATCAAATTCACAAGGGACAATGTGAGCCACCTTTGTCTGGACACAAATTAAAGAATGCAAGCAGCCAACAGCAGCTTGAGAAGGCAGAGGAGGAGTCTCTCCTGGAACCTCCAGGAAACACATTATTTGATCTCAGAGCCTAATGACCCACTTCAGACTTCTGACCTGCAGATCTGTGTGGTGGTATTGTGTTCCCCAAAATATTGTGTACCCTAATAAATTTATCTGGGGTCAGAGAACAGAAAAGCCACTAGAAACTTAGGATAGGCAGTGGTAGCACATGCCTTTAATCCTAGCATTCCAGAGGCAGAAATCCATGTGTTCAAGGATACAGCCAAACACGGTGACTCACGCCTTTAATCACAGGGAGTGAGGCAGAAAGCAGAAAGATATATAAGGCGTGAGGACCAGAAACTAGAAGCATTTGGCCTGGTTAAGCATTTGGCTGGTTAAGCTTTTAATTTAGGTTTTGAGCAGCACAGTTCAGCTGAGAGCCATTCGGATATGAGGACACAGAGGCTTCCAGTCTGAGGAAACAAGATCAGCTGAGAAGTTGGCCAGGTGAGGTTAGCTGTGGCTTGTTCTGTCTCTCTGATCTTCCAGTGTTCACTCCAATACTTGGCTCAGGTTTGATTTTATTAATAAAAACTTTTAAGATTCATGCTACAGATCTGTATGAGAATCTATTATAACACTACATTTGTAGCAATTTTCTATAGAAGCCAAAGAAAAACAAAAATCTATCAAACCTGTTGAAAACAAATGTGTAATTGTTTACCTATAATGGCTGCTAGTATAAAATCAATAGACAATTCAGGAAAATTAAATATACTATATTATAATAAGAGACTAGACTATGACTACTTACACTGAGGTATCTGGGGTTAATAAACACTGATTTTTAAGTAATAAAGTTGGTTGAAGGCAGGTAATATTCATAAAGAAAGTTTTTAAAATAGGGGCTTTTTGTGAATACACATTCTTTGTTCTAAATAACTTAACAAAGAGGCTGACGGAGAAAGAAGGGAAAGTAGGTATATCACTAAGCAAAAGTTTTGTCAATTTACCAACCACAGAATTTGAAATATGCAAATGTTTGACATCTCAAGGACTTTTATCTGGCCCCATAAAAATGTATTAGTCCAAAGTATTTTCTTATGCTTTTGGTTGTGAGCCTAGACTGTAACTCCTGAACCATCTTTCTGGCCCTTCTTGTATTTTCTCATCCATCTAAAAGGGTAAAATGTGTTTCCTTGGAGCCCTATCTACTTACAAAATTCAGAAAATGGATTTCACATATTTGAATTTTATTAGCAATGTTTAAATTATAAATTTAAGAACTTTAAAACTTTAAGCATACAAGACTTTTAATAATCAATTAGCACATCCAATTAGCCCATAATCACTGAAAATATACAATTGGGACTGGGGCTCATTTCAAACCTCAGATTACACAGTCACTTAATTCAGAGCTCCATCTGTGCCACTGTCTCTCGGGGCTCAAAAGCTGCCTTCAAATTGTCTTCTGAGTTTTCATCAAAACAAGGCACCAGTTTGGACTCTATCTTAACATTTCTTGCACTATAGCAGGCCCCACACTGCGTCTAGTTTGACTTTTCTTTATTGAAATTTGCTAGCTGTTCTGTGTCAGAAAGGATGAAAGTGTTCCCTGGAAATCATGCTGTTATTTAGAACGCAGCAATAGAGAAATCGAAACCCCAGATCTTATATTTCCTATTCATAAAATTGTAATTGGCCTTTTTATGTCTGTGTTACTCTCGGGACAGAGAATTAACTTTATGTACATATATGGGAGACACATAAAACTCAAGGTAGTTCAAATTCTCATTCCCCAAAAAGAATTAGAAGTAAAATTATAGCATATTTTCTTTTAATCTTGTGGAGTCTGTATAGTTTAATGATACCTCTTGAGATATTAAATTTCATTTATTGTAAATAACTGGCAAAAGATAAAAATAATAGTATAATCTTTGTAATAGCATTGTAAATAGAGAAAAACCATCACAGAATTTATATTTCACTGTGGGACACAGTGGACTCCATGCAGATATCAAATGTTTATATTCTACTTTGTCATAGGCCTGAATGTACAGGCCTAGTAATGAAGTTTGCTGTGCTCAGAGTCTGTTTGCCCTTAATTTTGTATGAGCTGGGCTCTTCCACGGGCTCACTGACATCCTGAGAACTTCATTCTACATATATGAATAGCAATTAAAAGTACAAACTAATATGCGTATGCAAAAAATAGCCATATAATTGCTGATTCACAATAAAATACTAGTAAGTGATTGATGATATTTCAAGCAATAAAACAGAATGAACATTATTTCAGTTCATGAATGAGCAAAGTGGCAGAGACAGAAATGGCTACACAGCACTAAATAAACAGGATATAATACTAGAAGAGCCAACAGTATGTATTCAGTATACCTTTGAAACCATTTTTTTTGTGTGTGGTTAATAAATAGGATTTATTTAAAGCTTAGTAACAAGATTACTCATGTTCAAATAAACTCCCAGACCACGTGATTGCTACCTTACTCTCTTTGCTCCTCTTTCCTTAAGTCAACCCTGGTATTTAACAGTTCCAGAAAGCAGTAAGAATTACGACGGTGACACGGAGACTTCATTGATATACTTTTGCATATATTTTGTATGGATGTCCATGTATGTGTAGTCTTTCTTACAAATAATGTTACTAGAATATGATTGGCATCTCAAAATTGAAAGGAGGAATAATAAAAAACAAAACCCAAGTTTTAAAGGGGAACAAAGAAAAAAGAAACAAGTCATTTGTGTGCTTAGAAACCTTTCCTTTTGAAAAACTAATTAATTGTGGAAAGAAAGCCCTTCTAATACTGAGCTTCCATGATAGACAGAATCATTTGTGCTGATTATACTAAGCAAAATGGAGGTCAGGACCAGAGGGTGACCCCAGAGGGAAGTCACTGCAGACATTGGTAGGGGAGAGTAGATTTGTGCTTATCCTTTGTGAAGACATAGCTGTCCCTACCTCCCAGCATCAACAAAGACAGTCCAATGTTGTTTCCACAGTCACTGGCTTAAGCTTTACTCAGCAGGAAGTTTCCAGTGCTCCTGAATGGCCTCTGACAGGAATACAGCGTTTCTGTCTATACTTAGAAGAGAGAGTAACTATAGTCATTATAGTGGTGGTTTAAAATTTGAATACAGATTTGTTAGATTGAGAAGCCGGTGGTTCAGCTCAAGTTTAAAAAGAAGAAGAAACATGAAGTACTGTGTAAACTCGATTTCCAATTCTCTAAACTCCAACTTCAAAGAAACATGTCTCAGGGAGGGCAGGATCTGGACCATCCCAGACTCCCAAAGCATTCTTCTTGGCTTCTCTTCTGCAGTATCTTGCCTCAGATACTGTCATGTGTGCTCACCAGAGGCAGTCCTGTGCTGACTGCTGGCTTAGCTTTGGATCTTCATTATCTATTACCCTTACTCTTTTGCTGAGGCCTTTTGTCATGTGATTATGCCATTCCTAATGGACATGAACCATGATGGTCTGAGGAAAGTATATACCACTAATGCCCATAGACTCTGGAAGCATGGGTCATTTTCGTAGGATGTCATTTAGACATAATTTCTAGTAAGGGTCAGACCTAGTTTTCATTCTCCTTTAGGATTCCCAAAAATGAATCAGGTATTGGGCCCTCGTTGCTCTCTGACCTCAGGTAATTCATTTCAAAATTAATTATTTCTATTTTGGATACAGTCACTAAAGTTGCGGCTATGCAGACATCTCCCTGCTCATTCCTCCAAAGGCCTACAGACAAATGGGTCAGCTCTCTCCAAAGAGGCCTGGCTCCAATCTCATTCCATGTATGACCACATGTCAAAGATCTGCCTTAGACAGGGGTCCAGGAGTTGTGGAATATTCTCTTGTACTCAGTATTTTTGTTAACTGTAAATGAGAAGGGATTTTTTTCTTTCATCTTAATTTTCATTTTATTATTCTGATGTTGATCAAGGCCGACAGAAAGACTTCCACTCTAAAGATGTGTTTCACTTCATCAGCCTAAGCAGCTGCAGTTGCTGATGCAAACACGTTCACCAGCATCTCTTTGTAAGTTCTGCCATACTGCAGAGTGCTGGTGTCGCAGAACTGTGATCTCATGCTGTGGGTTCCAATCCAGCCACCTGGGAACCACCAGAGACCAGTACTCAGACAGACATTGAAGCAGCTTCTGCTTCAGTAAGTTCCCGGGAGTTTCACATGACACTGATGGCTGAGGAACATTGCAATAGGGATGTATAAATGATTATTCCTAAAAATCATTCCCCAAAGCATGCTCCTTATAAAACATAGCATGGAAACTATATTATATAATAAATAGGATTTATAGTCAAATGCATTTTATAGAAGGCTGTGTCACACCAACTTCCTTTCTTAGGATTATTGAGTCCAATAAGTATTATGCTCCAAGAGAACAAAAGGCCAGTCAACATTTCTCCAAGCTATTTGACTTTGAAGCTATGTTTTTTCTGGGCAATATACTAACATCTTTGGGTATCCAGTACAATAAACAGCATATTGGAAAATGGTGCCTAAACTTAATGATTGAATCCTTTTTCAGCAACTCTTCTGGAGAAAATATATATTTGCAGTAAAATATATGTGCGTGAAGTAAAATGTTATTCTATCAAAATTAAAGTGAAAAACAAGGAAACAAAAAATAACGAAACAGCAAAATGGGAGATGTTCTCATGTTGTCTCCACTCTGTCTCTGAGTCATGAATCTAATCCTGCCTGGTGGCGTCAAGCCCTGGAAATTCAGTGGAAACTCAGCATCTCCTGCTTTCTTCAGACTTGATTTCTTTTCTCCTCATCAAAGAAGTGTCATCCCTATCATCCTCCTGCAGTAGATGCCCCCATTAAAGACACTGTTAGAACAACCCTCAGAAAACAAGTACCTAAAAATGGGGGAACTGCAGAGGCATGCCACTTCTTGTTACTGTTTTTCAAGATACTTCATCTCAGACTGAATAGACCATACGTGGTTCACCTTTGTAAGCATGCTGTGACAATACCTTCAGGCATCTCTGACAATACCTTCAGAAGGAATTCTGGCAGGCTTCTGCCATTAAAAGTCATAGATGAAGAAATCACAAAATTTGAGAATGAAAACATTTTAATGTTCTCGTCAAATTCCCTTCCATGCTCATATCTCAACCAGGTCCCCTGTCTTGTCTTCTGAGTTTTTATTACTAAAATACCTTTGATGTTTTCCACAGCCTGGGAAGGCAAGTTTTACACCCACACAGATTGCACTGCAGCTTCTCTCCTGTCTTCTCCCCATAGCAACATCACTGAGCATTATCATGAATAATTCTCCATGAGAACAACTAAGTAGGGCAGAGCATGCAGATGGGCTCAGTGGTGCATGAACACTCGCCATTCTTGTTTCCCTTGCGCCTTTTATTTAGAGCTCAGAGTCTCAGGCAATTCCTGTTTTACTCTCCTTCCATACCTATTCATTACAGCAGATTCATCTAATGCATTTGAAATATCACCTGTTTTCAAAGTTGGAGACTTAAAGAGCTAGAAATAATTATGTGTGATGTCAGATAAAGGGAGGATAAAATCGTCCTAACATATACAAAATGTGAATAATTTTGTTACATATTTTGTCCATATTATGATCAAAATATTGGACAATGTGATGATGAAATTGAGAACAAAATCATAATGAGCTACTTGATAGCATACAGGAAAATACAATCAACAGTATTTAAACGTGTTTATTCATCTGCTCATAGAACAAGTTAATATGTGTAATTAATTTCTTTAAAAATCTATATGGCTGAGTTCATAAAATATTATTGTTTAAAATGGAAAATTCAGAACATCAGAAAGAAATTCTTCCAACTTAAGACTACCAGTATTGTCTTCATAACTTACATGAGAGTATGAACCACTCATTAGTTGTATACAAAGTTGCTCTCCCAGAGCAGAATCCAGCAAGCTGGAGTTAAGCCTCTCCACCCCCATCTGCCTTTGTATTTCCTTCTGCTGGCACTCTATCTGCCAATATGTTTTGTTCTAAATCTTCCAGAGTGTTTAGTAGGATGTATTAAAAGGTGTTCATCATTACGGGCTCCTCTCTCATCCATTCAGGAGCCTAATCCTATGCAGCAAACTGCAGCTACAGTGAGTTCATGAGTGAAGTAACTGTTATTGTGGGGCCCATCTCCCCATCCCCCGGCTCTGACGTTCTCTCTGCTGTCTTTTCTGTGATGTTTCCTGGCCTCTGAAGAAGGTTATATAATTGTCCCAATTAGGGGTAAGCACTTGACCATTAATTATCCTTGACATTTGGTCAGTAATGGTTTATTACATTCCTTACCAGGATTATTATTTTTAAAAAACAATTCATAAACATATCATATACCATATTTTATATAAAAATGAAATAATGATAAAATAGCAACCATACATAGATAATAGGCTAAATTATAGTATATGTGCATATATAGAATTGCTTGCCTTTGCTCTCACACTGCTTAACATGTTCTGTGCCCCTATATTTTTATTTATATTCAGTTTCTAGATAAGAACCACATATTAGACTCTTATCCCCAGCCATATTTCAAATACTGTCTCAAGATCCTTTGTAATGAGTCATCTTACATCCAATAAAAATATGACTAGATGGGTTAGAACATTTGTCATAAGTTTGGACCTCTATTCTCCTCCCTGTCATCAATTTCTTTCATAGTCTTTGGCATATCACTTAATAGCCCTGGGTTTATTTATTGTTGCTATTGTTGGTGTTATTTTGTATCTTTTCTCCTGAGCTTTAAAACTAATTCATATTAGTAAACTCACAGTATATTTAGAATTCTTTTATTCTAAGATGCTTTGTATACTATATTATTTATATCGTTATAGATATTTGTAGAGAGCTTATGTTTGATAACACTTTTTTATAAATGTTCATTGATTAAAATTTCAGTAGAATATAAATAAATGTGGGTTAAAGACTTAAAATAAAATTACATTAAACAGTATTGGTACATGCTACCTAAAGCTTTTATAGATTGCTTGGTTTTATGAAGGTTAAAAGGAAGAAAAAGAGGAGGAAAAAAAGGAAGAGGAAGATGAATGAGAAAGGCTTTGCAGAAATGGGAAACAGCAGAGAACAGCACTAGCCCTGAGACCTACAGGGTGGGAGGAAAGTAAAGGGATGGAAGAATGATCGGTAGATGAAGGAATGCATCTTTGTTCTGGTGCACTTCAGGTGCTGGTGCACTGGTGTTGGTCTGTTTCCTGTGGAGACATCCCTAAATTCCTATCTCAGATTATGAACTGAATGCCCTTTATATTAGGGAGTAAGATGAAATAAATTTTGTGCAATCATTTACTTCATTGAATTCAATCTAGAAAAAAAATTCACACATGCTTTTGAATATTACTCATTGTTTTATAGAAGTGATTTAAAAACATTAAGTGCAATTCAAAAATACAAAATGGCATATGAGAGCATTCATGGAACAAACATACATATTTATTAAAAAGACAGCACATTTCTTCCTGGTATATCTTGTTTTGACATAGATAAAAATATGTCTTCCACCACCCTTTCCAACAATTAGAAATTCCATCTCTGCTAACTGCATGGTTGTCTATAAATCTGTAGAATTTTCTAATAAGATGCAGAAATATATGATTAATTAACATAATGAATCAGAGCTGCTCTTCATAAAGATTAAAATACAAAGTTCTTGTGGGATGAACATGAAAGAAAATAAGGACTGATCTTTGCGGATTTATGCAGCTTGGTAACCTGACTCCATGTGAGAGCAATTGTTTTTCATCAGATAAAGAAACTCCAGTTTATCTTTGTGACTGCCTCGAGCAAGGAATATTATTTAGTATCTAACTAAAACTCAAATATCAAAAGAAAATAAGCATCCAACCTAAGGCCAAGATGGTAGAGCTTGCTTAGAGAAAATCAAATCATAATGGCTTATTCATCTAAAATATCTGTCTTCAAACTTTAATAGATTGATGAAATGTCTTTGAAGAATACAATGGAGAAAAGACTCTATATGAAGAAGATATTTTAAGATCAGCTACCCACAGTTGTATATGGTAATTAGGAATTACTCCTCTTAACAGACATGTCTGAGGTAAATTTGATTTTCCTACCTCTCACAGCTGTATTAGAATTACACTCTCAGCCTGCACATTAATTCTGCCAACACTCACATTTGATCTACCTCCATAAAGCCTCCTTTGATTGTCTCTGTAGGATCACTTACCTCTGCATACATGTTCTGAAGCTATTCTTACCAATAATATATCTTTTGTCAACATTAGTTCTACACCTTCCTCAGACTTCACTGTTAGAATCATCTGGAACTTAAGTACCACAGAAGTGATCTAAGCACTTTAGATATCTGCAAGTCAGCAGTGACTTGCAAGGGTAGTGATGATGATCGTCAGGATGAAGGTAGTTCTGGGTGTCACTGTGAAAGAATGTTCTCTTTCCCAAAGCTTAGAAGAATCCTATCAAATACCCTAGAAAACTTTTTAGAAAGACAGTCCCACCCTTCTTAAACTTTTGCTTCTTCCTTAGATGGGAGTGAGTCAATGAGAGAGACAAAGAGACTGATATCTATTTGTTTAGGTTTCTCAGTTGGGAGGCTGGCGTCCTACACACACCCACAATCATATTTTGCTTCACATTTTTTGTCCATTTGCCACTTGATTCCTTGTTATATAAAATCCCTGACTGGGAACCCCCCAAAGTCTCCTTGAATTAGCCATTTCCTTATAACAAACAACATGAGGAGCTATAACTTGTGTAGGAAAGAAATCATTTATCCAGCCACTCTATTAGGAGTATTTCTTCGACAAGCTGTATTAAAGGAAAAGAAAAGGTTGTGTTTGAAATCACGGATGAATTTTCTGGCCTTGCACCTGTAAAGAAGTAGATGATTTCTCACTTTATTTTGATATATTTTTCTGTGTAAGTTCAGAATGGTGAGGTAATAAGTTAGAGTGATAATAAGTTTAGAAGTCAAATAAATAAAGCAATGATACTGATCCTAGTAAAACATACTCACTTTTTAATTGGAAAGTCAAAAGTTTCACTTCTCTGGCAGAAGCAGAAATCTTCAGAGAAGATTTTTCTCTTTGAAACTTCCTTAGGATGATACTATGAATGAATGCATCTAATCCATGGTGGAGTCCGTAGATAAAGTCCAGAGCCACTACCACATTTTGTTAGTGTTAGTGCATTTAATCATCCTACTGTATTCCAAACTGCATTCAAGGTCCAAATAACAATCCAGGTAGATAATAGCTCAGCATACAACACCTATGTTACAGCTTTCTAGCATGTAAAAAACAGACAAATAACAATACAATTCTAGAACTCCTGATGCTAATGTATAATATTCACTCTCAATTTTCTCAATATAATTTCTTGTGAAAGTCCCCATTTCATAATTGTGTCATCAGCAAGGTGAAAGACATCTTATGCCATGGAGAACTGTCCAGATTTCTGATTTAACTAATTTCCAGGATATTCTATATAATAGCAGCTTTGGATTCTACTGATCAAGATCCTGTGTAGACATCTTCTCCTATGGCTCCAGAGTCCACTTCTGATCACTATGTGGCTACATCCATAGGCTTAGCTTTTGTCTTGTCTTATAGCCTTACTAATTAATCTATGAGATAATTTTAATATTTCACCTTAAAAATACATTTAATGCAAGGTAGAATGATGTTTTTATTTATTTGTTTGTTTGTTTGTTTGATTGATTGATTGGTTAGCTGGTTAGTTGGTTTTGTTTGTTTGTTTTTTGGAACAGGGAATCTACATGTAGTCTTTGCTGTCCTAGAACTCACTCTGTATATCAGGCTAGCCTTGAGCTCAAAGATCCACCTGCCTCTGCCTCCTAAGTACTAGGATTAAAGGAGTGAGTGTACCATCATACAGGGCAGAATGAAGTTCTTTATGTCTGTAATAGCTATCAAAAATAAATCAGGAAGAAAATAAAAATAAAAGAACAAATTATAGGCTTAACAGCCACAGCAAATGACAAACAGAACAGAATTAAAACAAATGTTCATCGAGTTGTGGAAAATTCGGAGCCTAAAGTAAATAAACTAAATGCAGCTACATCATAACATAAAGTGAGAATTATAATAACAGGAAATTAAGTTAAACATTAAACACGTTAATCTCAGGAAATGGAGCATTCAATAATCTGATTTACATGACAAATCTACCTATAGCTCTCAATTTTTGTCCGATAGCAAGAAAAAGTACCAATGTCCATGGCTACTTATTCCCAAGATTTCTCAACAATCCCCTTTCCTTGTTCATTTTTCCTTTGTCCATTATTATTCACTAGTATACAAACTTGTGGAAAGTTTGTACATATACAATATGTATTGTATACATATACATGAATTTTTACAAATTAGAATGTGTGTGTGTGTGTGTGTGTGTGTGTGTGTGTGTGTGTGCGCGCGCGCGCGCGTGTGCACGAATGCAGGTATATAAAGAAAGCAGAGAACGACTTATAACTGTAGTCACAGACAGCTGTAAGCCATCCAGTTTGGGTCCTGAAACCCAAACCCCTGTCTTCTACAAGAACAGGGTGCACTCTTAACTGCTGAGCCAGCTCTTGAGCCCAGTGCACACATCCTATTGAATAATCTGTATATTTAGTGACTTAAATGCGTTCGTCCTGAGGGACAGCTACCTTAGTCATTCCCTTCAGAGTTTCTGCCCTCGTTGTCCACATGTTTACTTGGTTAATTACTTAACTAAACCTATCCTGTGAAGCCCACTTTCCCCCACAATATGCAACCTCTCAGATATGTTTTTGCTCAGATTATTTTCCACCTTTTAAATCATTTTGTCTTGCTGAATGGGGGTTTCTGTTGAGTTATCAAAGACCATTTGCAGATGGAAGGTTATATGTGACACATGAGCTTTTGATCTTTCATCATTAGATGCATATCTTAGAGGATGTTCCACAGCTCATGTTCATATCTTTCACAACAATCATGGACAATGAGATGATGCGTCTGGTTTTCTATAAGTTGTCTATATTGAAGAATTAAGAGGACCATGTTAATTACTCCTCACCAACATCTTTGATTTTATGAACACTTCCTACATGAACATCTTGTTGTTCTAGTTTGAATGAATTCAGGATCCTCAAAAAAAAAAAATCTATGAAGTAAGTCATAGGTGATATACTCTCGCTGCTGATTGAATTTATTTTTCTATACCAACTTGTATGTTGAAATCAAATCCCTGACTTAAGAATATTATTGTATTGGGACACAGTTAAGTCATATGGGATGACACTGATCCAATAGGACTGATGCTCTTACAAGGAGAATTTATAGACATGTGACTGTCCAGAGGGAGAGGGAAGACCTTTTGAAAGACATAGTGAAGAACAGCTCCTGTATACCAAGTAGAGAGGCCTTACAAAAAAACCAAGGCAGCCTACCTTTTTATCTCAGACTTCTAGCTAATTAAGATGCAAGAAAAAGACATTCCTGTGAAGCTACATGGTCTGTCATATTTTGTTATTGAAAATGAAGGCTTATGGAAGTGAGCCACATCTTCCACTGAACTTTCTGCTACAGTGAATAACAGATGACAACCTCAGTGGTTGTAGAAGGATTGGATTGTTGCAAGTCCACAGCCCAATGACGGTTTGTCTTGGACTGTCTTGAGCCTCTTTATTGACCATTTCCTGTCCACCTTATGTCTTAACTAATACATGAGTATTACATGAAGCCTTTGAAATGTATTAACTTAGCAGACTCCTCACTTTCCCTAATCCAAAAGCTAAGAATGTAATCAGATAGCATTTGGGATCTAAAGCAGGTATTTCCCCCGCTTTGCTGGAACCCACATACCTACCATTTCTGTCATATAAAAGTGCCTTATTTTATGACTTTTTTCTATTACTATTTATAAAATTCATGAAAGTGATTCTGTTAGAATAAAGAATTTGGGGTGACCCAAATGTGTGTTTCTGGGCCATGCTCACTCATATTTGGTTCCATAAAGAATCATTGTTTATCACCTTTGAGATGAGTGCTGCTTAATATTTACATGATCTTCATGAAAAGGTTGTACAGTGGTGCCTTTTCCTATTACTTCTATTTTTCAATAGTTACACTATATCCTGAATGGGCTTACTGAATTCCACTATTGCAGAAGTCATGTCTTCTTCTCTACTGTCTGGTTCATTATTTTCCATTCCTTAAAGATAATTCTTATTAATATAAAAGCATACTTCCTAAAAATATCTTTTCTTTATCCCATTTCCCCCGATTCTTGCTCTCTCTCTCTTTTTTTTTTTTTTGGAAAAACATCCTTACAGATTGATTGAACTCCCAATCTCTAATCCCCCTCTTTTCTGCTCATCATTCTCACCTGAGCTCATCCCAACCTGGCTTTGCTCACAACACACTTCCCACGCTACACTCATCAAGTCATCAAAGGTTGCTTCTTGCTAAATTAAACAGAAAATTTCAGAACTCTGCTCAAATGACTTACTTGTAAAATTTCACATATCTGATCACTCCTTCCTCTGACGCTCTTTATTTAGCTTCAAAGGAAACACGTTCACTTGGTTTTCCTCTCACCTCCCTTCGTTATTTCTTCTCACCTTCACATATTCACTTCTCTCCTTTTCACTGACCTGTTAATGTCAGACTCTCCCAGTGTTGCCTCTCACTTTTTGTCACTAGTCTCCCACTTATGGAATTGAACAACATATGTCAAAAATATGTCACACACACACACACACACACACACACACACACACACATACACACACACTGTAGATCACGCTTTGGAGTGACAGTCTTGAATGCTATCTGCCTATTTAGTATTTGTCTTTAAACATTCTAGTTTTAGAATGTTCCAATCTTGCAAATTCAACACCGATCTCACCAGAGTATTCATCTTATTTGGTGTAAACTCCATCATTCCTGTTGAGATGCACTGCTGCCTTGCATGCTCCTCCACTCTGATCTTTCCAGTGGGTCTCTATGCTTCTCCATTAGCTGCTTTCAACCCTGAGCAGTGGGACTATTGTTTTTTTTTGTTGTTGTTCAGTACTAAAAAGTAATCCCCCAGCCTCACGCAAGTTGAACTGACATTCGACCAATTAGGCTGCTCTTATCAGAGAAGCTGAGTTATCCATTTAAAACAAAAATAAAACTATTTAATTTTCCAAAATCTGATAGTAGGGGGTTGTTTCATACATAGTAAAATCTAAAGCTATTTCAAACCCTCCATCGCCATGCAGTACCTTCTCCTTTACTGCCAACTCTAGCTTTGATTTCTGATCTTGCTCTTCATCACTCAGTCTGTCAACTATCCCATATCTTTAACATTTTTTCAATGTTTATTGCAGATTCAGCCTTTACAACTTTGCTCTAGGTCCCTTGGCCTACTATTCCTTCTTAGACATCCATATAGCTCTGTCCCTGCTTCACCCTTGGCCAACTGTTCCTTCTTAGACATCCACATCGCTCCCAGTGCTTCATGCACTGTTCAGTTCTTAGCCCTAATGATTCTTTGACTTGAAATTTAACATCACATTGACTGCAGCTCTGTTCTTGCTATGCGTTTTAGAAATTAATCATCCTTCTTGAGTAAAATAGAATTTGCATAATTAATTACATTCACCAAAGTGGAATGTAGTCTCCATGTCCCAGGAAAATCTAAAGGAGTCACTAAATCAACAAATGGTGCATAAATATAAATGTGTGTGTTTGTGTGTGTGTGTGTGTATGTATAATTTTAAAGTACCAAAATAGGAAATTAGAAAAAGTAAGAGTTAAAATGAAAGCCAGATACAGTGGTCCATGCCTGTGGTCCTAGGTATTTGATAGCAAAGAAGGGGAGTCCCTTGAATCTAGGAATTTGAGGTTAACATGGCTTAACACATTAAATAAATAAATAATTGAGAAGCTGATAGCTGATGATGTACCATGAATTCAAATTATATTTGGGAAATATTAATGATGCCCTACCAGAAATGAAGACACCATTCAGTGTTACATTTTTTACTTACATTCTCTGCTTTGTTATTTCACCAAGCATAAGACTGAAGTGATTCACTAGAAATACTGAATGGAATTTTAGGGACAAAACTGAATTAGGCAGTATTTAATCTCATTTTATCAACCAAGCATAGAATATCATGCACAGACTATCAAGACCACTTGGTTACCACTTAGCACAATCACGCTGTTAATGAGAATTCTAAACACTCTTGGTAAGTCGCCCATGTACATTTGTCCCCTCGTACATCCTCTATAGCAATTAGGAGAGAGGGCCTTTCACCTTGCCTGTACAAAACTGTAGAGCTTACCCTGTGGATGTGAGTGTGAGTGTCCCGGATCTGAGGACCTGAGAGTAAGAGAACTGGCCCTACTCCTTGCTGCAGGCTGCATTGGGTGATCTATCCTTGATGCAGTGCTGGAGAGCTTGCCTTGGTAGTGAAGATGAAGGAAAGCTGGTAGTCTGTCCAACCCAGCTACCACCCAGGCCCGGAATCAGGGCTATGTGTTGACCCACCTCAACATCCACAAATCTATGAACTGTTGGAGCATGTGAAGGGGAACCTACAAATCCAAAGCTGTAGGATCTCCATGACACAGGACATCAGGATATCCAAGAGGAGCCTCATTGAGAGCCCAGTATTGGTGGCATAGCAGAAACCAGAGTCCTCAAGCCAGACCAATTACTCATGGCAATGAACACTTGCAAGTAAAGATGAAAGGACTAAAGGGTGAGTTGTGTGACTCAAGGGGCCACACTACAGCTTCCATGACAAGATTCTTCTCCATTTTTTGTTATACTTTGTTTTGTTTCTTGTTTGGTTTGTTGTTTTTCATTTAAACTTGGTTTTGATATTGCAAGGGCAGAGGTAACTGCAAGGAGGCCAGCAGATAAGTGGGACTGGAATGCACAGTGTGAAATAAAAAAGAATCAATAGAAGTTGAGAAAGAGACAGAGAGAGAGACAGACAGACAGACAGACAGAGACAGAGACAGAGACAGAGAGCAAACCTCCAAGAAAAACAGAATTCTTCAGTGAGCTAACAATGTAATTCTTTTGCAAACCTTTCAATGTTGGGAAAAATGAAATACTAATGCATAGATGTTTTATATGCTAATGTATTATCTCTGATTTATATCATTGTGATAATGCATGTCACAAATAACTTGTCACATTATGAATTTTGTGCTATTTTAAATATGAGCATACTTAAATGCCACCTGACTTAATCATTGAAAAACTAAGTCTCAAAAGTCTGTTCTTTTCACAAATGACAGTAGGTATAGAGTGTGTTATATAGTATAAAAACTAGATTAAAAAACATGAAATTTTTCACCTCCCCAAAAATTGTTAAACGTTTGAAGTGGAAGACACTTTTATCCTAAGATTTCAAATTTTTGCTTTTTACATGAATTAAAATATCACTGGTGCCCCATTTAGTATGTGCAATTTTAATGTTTTTATGAATTAGTTGAAGTGTAGTGAGTGATGCATATACTTACAGTTTGAAAGCAGTGAGTGATAGCATGGATACTGTATGAATGAATAAAGTTCATATGCACATGATTCCATGTGAAGCAATGCTATGCACTTTCATAAAAATGTTTTATTAAAGGTAAGTATAAACTGTCACTCAAGGAGCACAATCAAACTTTATACAATTTAAAGTCCTAGATTGACAGTGTAAATTTTTATAACCATTTTCAATTTAGAGTTAATCTAACCTATGGAGAGATGATGAAATAACTATAGTTTATTCAGAAAACATTTGTCAAAACTATGATTATTTCATATGGTCTTAAGTGGTGAGGACAGTCATATAAGTAATGCATTTGTGGCCTTAAGCATCTCATGAAAATGTAGAAGGAATGATAGACAGATAGGAAACTTATAGTAGAATACAATATTTCCTCAGTTTTGGACCCCTTCCACACAAACACAAACAAAATGTATGGTGCCATTTTATAGAATTTTATATAACAGAAGTTATAAATTGATGTAGAGACTAGACTGCAGGGTCTTTGCTGGGGTAGGCTCTGGGGCTGGAAGCTGGAATGGCCAGGAAGAAACAGGGGGAAATATCTGATGCAATGAACTCTCAACAGAGACCACAGCTAACAAATTGGGGGATTCTGAAGCTTCTAGAATGTCCATTGATAATAGATTTGAATTAGGGCAGAGATCCCTCAGCAATTTATCAGTTGTTAGACTGAGGTTGCTCTGATGAACTCTCTTCAGCCAAGCCAGACTTTGTAGAGAGTTGCCTGGCTCGTTACACATGGTATCATGTCTCGATGTGGCCAGGGAAAGACCCCAAGAGAAAGTGGAGATGGACATTAAATGGCTAAGGAGTCTTCTCAAATAATAAGCATGAAACAGTTTGTACACAGCACACAGCATTAGTCTCCTTATACTACCATAACAGAATACCACAGAATGGGTAGCTTTAACATCAGAAATGTATTCTCTCTCACTTGCACATCTTTATGTGCCCTCATCTGGAAGAAAAATAGAAAGTTTTTCAACTCTTGTACTCCTCAAAAATCTGTTAGGGTAAAAGTTGCATTTTTCTCACTCTTAACTTTTATCAGCGTCCAACAGTGCATAACTTTGCATAGATCACACTGAGATATAGGACTGTAGTACATGAGTTTGGGAAAAACATGGTTCCATAATTGTAATGGCTGACTGAGTAGCACATCATCACTGCCTTCTTGATTGACTTCATTTAAGATGACTGGTCAATAGCAGAGGAGGAAGAAGCAGACAGACAAAAAGCTAGATAATTTTAGCTGCCAATTCCTGTGTTTCTCTTGGTGACTACAGTTGAGTGTTCTGCAATGCAAAGCCAGGAGCAAAAACAGACCTCACTCTACACACTTGACTGTATTCAAGACCATAAGTTTCCAGGTCCTCAATTTCTGTACATGCATGCTCCAAAAACTGACTCCAAAATGAATTTCTGTTTTCAGACTTATTCTTTTTCTACCATCTTAAAAAAAAAAAATCTCTTTTCTTTCTGCACAAATAAAAAGCAAACCTTCACTCTTCTGTAATCTGTTACCTCAGACTATGAAACTCTTAAGAGTGAGAGCCAGGGAGGCAAGATATCACGGAAACATCTAGACTATATCTAGAAATGTTACAGACTGCACCTCATATTTAGAAATGAGAGCATCTCAGGGTTAATATATAAAGGTGTATGAGACTTTTTGTCACTGTTGCTGATAGACTGAGAGAAATAATTCAAAGGTGGGAAGACGTGTGTTGGCTCAGGGTTACAGAGGATTCAGACTACAGTTAGCTTTCTCCTTTTTAAGTCAGTGGCAAAGTGGAAACATGGAGGAAAAGGATGGCAGAGCAAAGCTGTCTACCACATGTCATACAGGAACATACCAATAGTATTTTCCCTGTTACTCGCTTCTTTCAACTAGACCATTCCATGTTTCCACAAACTTTAAATCATCTGTTGAGATGGTTCATCTCTCAGTGTAGTAAACTTCAATAGTTACCCTATGTAAGGGTCTCATAGTCACTAATATATAGTTCTAATACTAATGTGTAGTCCTAATACATTCCAGTTGGCATTCAAGGCGAACCATCAAAGGGGTACTTTACCTATTTGTTTGAATAATAATAATATTGAGATTCCTTAATAGCATATCATCTAATTTTCTGATGAATTTGGAAACCAAGGGCTGACTTTCCCATCATGTTACTTACAGACTGGAAGAAATAAGCCATAGTTGTAGTGTTTAAATTTAAACTAGAAATATTAAATAGTATCTATAAAATTAAATTTATAATAAATTTTGAGGTGTTACTCTGCCACTTAAATATTGGTATTTCTAGGAAATCTATGAAAATCCACTTTCTAAAAATTTACTTACTAGGATACATTGTGTTTAGATCATACTCACCCTCTTTAAAACTTCAATACCTAGATGGTGTATGTTTTTTGTAGGTATTTTGTGTGTGTGTGTGTGATCTTACAATGATAAAATGTCTCATATTTCTCAAAATGTATCTTATTGTTAAGCAATAAATGTCTGTATATAACAAAATAACTATCAGAAACAGCTTAAATGGTAATAGTAGAACCTGGACAGGTGGCTCTTGTTGGTTAAATGCATTTGTCATTTTTTACAGAGGGCCTGGCTTCTGTTTGCACTTGTATAGTGGTTCAAAATCATCTCTAACTCCAGCCCCAGAGAATCCAATGACAAATCCTGACCTGCTGGGGTTCCAGGAATTCATGATGTTCATATACATACATGAAGGCCAAACACTCATACACTAAATATATTTTTAAAAAATTTAAATACGATGCTATTAAAACAAAGACCAATACTAATTGTAGTCCCGTTTTCCAATCCTTCAACAGATCAGCAGACACTTTGGGAACTTTCCTTTAATATTTTTATTTCATAATTAATTTAATTTTACATATCAGCTATGGATTCCACTGTCCTCCCTTCTCCCACCCCCCAGCCTTCTCCCCCAATACACCCCTCATTCCCACCTCCTCCAAGGCAAGTTCTCCCCTGGGGAGTCAGCACAGCCTGGTGGATTCAGCTGAGGCAGGTCCAGTCCCCTCCTCCCTACACCAAGGCTGAGCAAAGTGTCTCCACATAGGCCCTAGGTTCCAAAAAGTCAGCTCATGCACCAAGGACAGGTTCCTGTTCCACTGCCTGGGAGCCTCCGAAACAATTCAAGCTAATCAACTGTCTCACTTATCTAGAGGACCTGGTCCAGGTCCATGGGGGCTCCTCAGCTATTGGTTCACAGTTCATGTGTTTCCACTAGTTTGGCTATTTGTCCCTGTGCTTTTTCCAATCATGGTCTCGATATGTCTTGCTCATATAATCCCTCCTCTCTCTTGCCAGTTGGACTTCTGGAGCTCCACTTGGAGTTTGGCCATGAATCTCTGCATCTGCTTCTATCAGTTAGGATGAGAGTTCTAACATGACAGTTAGGGTGTTCAGCCATCTGATCACTGGAGTAGGTCAGCTCAGGCACTGTCTTGACAATTACCAGTAGTCTATAGTGAAGGTATCTTTGTGGATTTCTGGGGACCTCTCTAGCAATCTGCTTCTTCCTATTCCCATGAGATCTTCATTTATCATGGTATCTCTTTCCTTGTTCTCCCACTCTGTTCCTGAGAAATCAACAAGATAGACAAGCCCTTTTCCAAACTAAACAAAAGGCAGAGAGAGAGAGAGCATCCAAATTAGCAAAATCAGAAATGAAAAGGGAGACATAACAACTAACATTGAGGAATCCAGAGAATCATCAGGTCATACTTCAAAAACCTGTATTCCACAAAACTGGACAATCTAAAAGAAATGAATAATTTTCTGGATAGGTACCACATACCTATCCAGATAAGTTATATCAAGACCAGATAAACTATTTAAATAGACCAATAACACCTAAGGAAATAGAAACAGTCATTAAAAGTCTCCCAAACAAACAAACAAAAAAAAAAAACGCCCAGCACCAGATGGTTTCAATGCAGAATTCTACTAGATCTTCAAAAAAGAGATAATACCAATACTCTTTAAATTGTTCCATACATTAGAAACAGAAGGAACATTACCAACCTCCTTTTATGAGGCTACAATACCCTGATTCTCAAGCCAAACAAAGATGCAACAAAGAGAACTACAGACCAATCTCCCTCATGAACATTGATGCAAAAATACTCAAAAAAATATTGGCAAATAGACTCCAAGAGCACATCAAAATAATTATCCACCATGATCAAGTAGGCTTCATCCCAGGGATGCAAGGGTGGTTCAATATATGAAAGTCTGTCAATGTAATACACCATATAAACAAACTGAAAGAAAAAAACCACATGATCATCTCACTAGATGCTGAAAAGTTCTTTGACAAAATCCAACACCCCTTCATGATAAAGGTCTTGGAGAAATGAGGAATATAGGGAACATACCTAAAAATAATAAAGGCAATTTATAGCAAGCCAACAGCCAACATTAAAGTAAAAAGAGAGAAACTCAAAGCAATTCCACTAAAATCAGGAACAAGACAAGGCTGTCTGCTCTCCCCATACTTATTCAATATAGTACTTGAAGTTCTAGCCAGAGCAATAAGACAACATAAGGAGATCAAGGGGATACAAATTGGAAAGGAAGAAGTCAAGCTTTCACTATTTGCAGATGATGTGATAGTATACAAAAGTGACCACAAAAATTCGACCAAGGAACTCATACAACTTATAAAGAACTTCAGCAATGTAGCAGGATAGAAGATTAACTCAAAAAAATCAGTAGCCCTCCCATATATTCAATTGACAAATGGGCTAAGAAAGAAATCAGAGATACATCACCCTTTACAATAGACACAAATGATATAAAATACCTTGGGGTAACTCTAACTAAACAAGCAAAGGACCAGTATGACAAGAACTTTAAGTTCCTGAAGAAAGAAATTGAAGAAGATGTCAGAAAATAGAAAGATCTCCCATGCTCATGGATAGGTAGGATTAACATAGCAAAAATGGCAATCTTACCAAAAACAATCTACAGATTCAATGCAATCCCCATCAATATCCCAACACAATTCTTCACAGACCTGGAAAGAACAATATTCAACTTCGTATGGGAAAAAAAAAAAAAATCCCAGGATAGCCAAAAGAATCGTGTACAATAAAACATCCTCTGGAGGCATCACAATCCCTGACTTCAAGCTCTAGTATAGAGCTACAGTAATAAAAACAACTTGGTACTTGCATAAAAACCAACATGTGGACCAATGGAACCAAACTGAAGACCCTGACATTAACCCGCACACCTATGAACATATGATTTTTGACAAAGAAGCCAAAACTATACAATGGAAAAAGAAAGCATCTTCAACAAATGGTGCTGGCATAACTGGATGTCAACATGTAGAAGACTGCAAATAGATCCATATCTGTCACCATGCACAAAACTTAAGTTCAAATGGATCAAAGACCTCAACATAAATCCAGTTACTCTGAACATGATAGAAGAGAAAGTAAAAAGTAGTCTTTAAGGCATTGGCATGGGAGATCACTTCGTAAATATAACACCAGTAGCACAGACACTGAGAGAAACAATTAATAAATGGGACCTCTTGAAATTGAGAAGCTTTTGTAGGGCAAAGGACACAGTCAATAAGACAAAATGACAGCCTACAGATTGGGAAAAGATCTTCATCAACCCCATATCTGACAGAGGGCTAATATCCAGAACATATAAAGAACTCAAGAAATTAGACATCAAAATGCTCAACAGTCCAATTAAAAAATGGGCTATAGAGCTACACAGAATTCTCAACAGAAGAAGCTCAAATGGCTGAAAGACATTTAAGGAATTGTTCAACATCCTTAGTCATCAGGGAAATGCAAATCAAAATGACTCCGAGATACCATCTTACACCTGTCAGAATGGCTAAGATCAAAAACACTGAAGACAGCTTATGCTGGAGAGGATGTGGAGCAAGGGGAACATTCCTCCACTGTTGGTGGGAATGCAAACTTGTACAGCTGCTTTGGAAATCAATATGGCGTTTTCTTAGAAAATTGGGAATCAACCTCCCTCAAGACCCAATTCTACCATTCTTGGGCACATACTCAAGGAATGCTCAACCATACCACAAGGACATTTGCTCAACCGTGTTCATAGCAGCATTATTTGTAATAGCCAGAACCTGGAAACAACCTAGATGTCCTTCAACCAAAGAATGGATAAATAAATGTGGTACATACACACAATGGAGTACTACTCAACAGAGAAAAACAATGACATCATGAGGTTTGCAGGCAAATGGATGGAACTAGAAAATATCATCCCGAGTGAGGTAACCCAGACTCAGAAAGACAAACATGGTAGGTACTCATTTGTAAGTGGATACTAGATATAAAGCAAAGGATAACCAGACTTCAACCCTCAATTCCAGGGAGGGTATCTACTAAAGAGGACCCTAAGTAAGACACATGGATCATCCAAGGACAGAGAAATGGATGAGATCTACATGAGCAAACTGGGGATGAGGGGGGAGGTAATAGAGGACAAGGGTTGGGGAAAAGAGCCTTTAGGGGAGTGGGAACTCTTTATAGGCCTGTACTTTAGACACTCCTGACTTCTAGAATAGAATCCAAACTTTGCTGTCAACATGGTTTGCAGGCTTCTTTGTGACATAGTCTCCAGTATATTTCTAATTATACTAAACTTACAGGAATTGGTGTGATTGCTACTTTCACTAGGCACTGAATTCATTAAGAATCCATACCTAGCCGGGCAGTGGTGGCACATGCCTTTAATCCCAGCACTAAGGAGGCAGAGCCAGGCAGATCTCTGTGAGTTTGAGCCCAGCCTGGGCTACCAAGTGACTTCCAGGAAAGGTCAAAGCTACACAGAGAAACCCTGTCTCGAAAAACCAAAAAAACAAAACAAAACAAAAAAAAAGAATCCATACCTAATTTGCCACTGTAACTCCAGAGACTAACACATAGTAGGTTAACGGGATGTTTATTGGATAAAAGTCAAATTTTTTTTCTGGATGTCTTTTCATTTTAATTGTATCATCAAACAATTGGAGGTTTAGCAAGGAAAATATTAGTAGACACACTGTTTTCAACTTCAGTAACTAAGATAAGTAAATTTATGATGTAGGAATATACTTACTTGATGTTGCTTAAGGATTGAAGAATCATGTTTATGACATCAATTATAGATGTGATTAAAGGTCATTATATACATGTATGAAACTTTCAAACAACAAACAATTATTTTAAAGAAGATAGGGGAAGATAACGTGCCAGTGGGTCTTTAGTTGTGCCTCTTCAATGTGTTGGCTGATTAATTACATGACTATTTCGGATACAGAGGAATTGGAAATTGGTTGACTTGATAAGTTCTACAGTGATAGGGGACATTCTTGTTCTGTGTTTATCAATTTGCTGTGTGATCATTGAACATATCTATGACCATTTCATCACATGAAAATAATGTACTATAGTATATACTCATAGAGTTTTTATGAGAATTGATGAATATTATAAAAGTCAAGTGTGCATAAATCTAATGTAATATGTTAATATATGTGTCTGTATAGGTGTGTGTATATATATATATACTTGTACATATATATATGTGTATATATACACATGTATATTTACATATATATATGTATGTATGCACATCTGCTGGAAATAGTGTCATCTCTATATGAAAAGAAAGTTGTACCCATGTACTCTCAACAATATGGTCACCTAAATAAGACCTGAATAATGACAACAACACTTGACATGTATCATTGATGGGGAAATGTCTCAATGTCCCAACCCTAAATTAAGATCTATAGTCAGTTAATGGCTGCTGTGAGAAGGAGAATCAATCTGTTGTTCCAAGAATTAGTTCCCCAATAGCTTATCCAATCCCAAGCAGGTACTCAGCCTAAACTAACTGTGCAGGTTATATATATATATTAAAGAAGAGATCTACAATTTGAGGGGTAGCTCAGACAGAGTTGGAAAAGAAAGATGGAGGAGTGGAAATGATGTAAATACAGTATAAAAATTAGATGAAAAAAATCAATTTCTATCTTGAAAAAATTATTTCCCAAGTTTACACATTTGGGATAAATTACTAAGGTGATAAAAAAAGTAGTGAATGAACAAATGAGAACATTTTAATTGACTAGGACCAAAGAAAAATCTATTTCTCATCCAAATTTCACATAGAGTTATAGACCATACTATTCATTCTTCTACTAACTGGTTACTAGGTTGTAGATTTAAGTAATAATTTATTAACTGAATATTACAGTATCTCTTTGTGTCAGACAGGAACTGTTGTAAGCCTTAGAAATACTTCTTAAAAATCTAATGCTCATACATTGGGAGTTTACATTCTATTGGGAGAAGTTTTGTATTTTAAAAGGTGCCATTTTCAATGATCCTTGAATATTTCACTACATAAGAAGTGAAGAAGGAAAAGATGTAAGAGATAATGACAATGCTCTAGCTGAGAGTCAAAGCAGAGCTGCACTAATTATGAGGAGAACTGGAAAGAACTGTTAAGCAGTAGTGAAGGTACTTGTGTTGTTCATTTATGTGTGTGTCTGTGCTTTGTCTGCATATATGTCCAAGAACCATGTGTGTGCTTTGTGTCCATGGAAGCCAGAAGAAGGCATGAGATGCATCAGGTCCCCTAGAACTCAAGTTACAGATGGTTGTGAGCTTCTATGTAGGTGCAGAGAATCGAACCCAGGTCCTCTGGAAGACTAGACAGTGCTCTTTGTCACTGAGTCAGCTCTTCTGTCCTGGTACTTTTTTTAGTAATGGAAAGAGGAATAACAAGTCTTTGTTTAAAATAATGTTTGTGTGAGCAAATGTGTAAATAGGCACCCATACATAGAGGAGATTATGGTGGAGTGGTGGCAGATACAATAGACTATTAGGAATTATGTTTGAGATGATTGAGAGCTACTATGTTGACATTCTTGTTAAGAAGAACCATAGCAGAAATACTGCTGAATTATTACATGTGGAGAATGGAATGAAGTTGGGAACAAAATCTTTTCCCCAGCATGACTAAACTTGCCTTAATTTTTTCTCATGATTTGATTTAAACAGCATAAACTCAATTCCTGTTTTTATGACAGATTACAGTTACAGTGGAGAGAGAAAAGGATGGGATGAACTCTCTAAACTTCACTGTGCAACATTTGCTGCAACAAGACTGGAGCACACCATATAGTTTGGCCAACCTGTGAGCCTCAAAGCAGTCTCTGTACATGCAGAAAAAAACTGCAATGGTGTCTAGATTTTTGCTCAACTCTGTTTCATTTATTTTGCACCAAATGATATGAGAAAAAAATGAAATAAATAAGTAGCAATGCTATAAAACCTTTAATATGTCAAATCCATAGCAGATTATTTGATGTATGAGTTCAGAGATGAAAAGGACTTCCTTGATCAAATACTTCCTGTTAATCATGACTAATAAAGGCTAGAGTAATAAATAATCTCTGATATAGCAAAAGCAGCCACATTTAACTGGAAGATAGATTTTTACATATGGTTGACGTGATAGAACTCTCACGCACTAACAACAACCCTTGAGGCCACTTTGAATATTCATTAATTTGCCCCACTTTGGATTTAACTTAGAATGCAACTGTCAGTGAACAAATGGGCTTTTGTGGAAAGGTGATAAACAAATCCAATGAGTTGGCGAATTGGAAAGTCTTGAAAGAGAATAAAAGCTTTAAGATTAAAAACTGAATGAAGGATTTCAGCTCAGATCTCTGTGGGGTAGACAAAAGCTCCCTGCTAAATCAGGTAGCTGTGGAGAACACGGCATTCAACATTTCCTTTTAAAGCAACATCTGCCATGATAAAGATAAATTTAGAAATGTTTTTGAATGTGGCTTAATTCTTTGACTTTTGCTTTTTACTATATGTTGAAAAGGCAAATCCAAATAAATTGATTGATTTTTAAGCTTTAAAATTACTAGTCATATTTCCCAGATGACATAATTTATATAAAATTTATAAATAGATGATCTTCTCAAAAACTAGAACATAATATTATCAATTAATAGAAAAGATATATTTTCCCAAATGAAAACGTAGCCTAGTAAAATGTCTACCGGTCCAAATCTACAATTCGAACAAAAGCTAAGTGTAACTGACGATGACAAATAACAAGAGGACTGGGCCCGAGAGGGCTGGAAGGCCTCCATTATCGGTGAAATATGCATCTGGGGGAGGACAAAAGATAAAAATATTTAATATAACAAGTAACAGGAGCATTTAGGAACCACTCCTCAGTAGAGCAATTCTTTTCCTAGACCCACAAGACACCTGTTTATACATTCATTTTCAAAATCCCTTATTTAATATTGTCTTAATTACATCATAATTTCACTAAAAATTTCTTGGCTTTCATGTTCTTTTGGATATATATATATATATATATATATATATATATATATATTCTTATTAATATAGTTTAGCATTCCCATATAGGGTTTATTACACATGATATTCCTCTTTTTAATCTTTTTATTTATTTTTATTTTTGTCTATGTGTGTATGTGCTTGCGCTTATGTATGCACACATGTGTATAGGTGTCTCTGGCAATCTGAAGAGGGCCTTTTATGGCCTGTGTATTAATTAGGGTTTCTATTGATGATATGAAATACCATGACCAAAAAGCAAGTTGGAGAGGAAAGGGCTTATTTTGGCTTATACTTCTACATCACTGTTCACCACTGAAGGAAGTCAGGATAGGAACTTAAATAGGATAGGAACCTGGAGGCAGGAACTGATGCAGAGGCCAAGGAGGGGTGCAGTTTACTGGCTTGTTCTTCATGGCCTGCTCAGCTTGTTTTCTTATAGAACCTAGAACCACCAGCCAAGGGATGGCACTGTTGATAATAGACTAATCCCTTTCCCATAAATAACTAATCAAGAAAATGACCCATAGGCTTGCCTACAGCTGGATCTTAAGGGAGCATTTTCTCAGTTGAGGCTTTCTGAGTTTTACTTTATCTTGTGTCAAGTTGACATTAAACTATTGGTACAGCCCAGAAATTGAACTATAGGCATTGTAAACTGCTCAAGATAGGTGCTGGCAATTGAATTCAGATTTTCTACAATAATAGTAAGTTTCTGAATGAGTAAGCCATCTCTCCAGATCCCTTTTTTGGTCTTTTTTTTATCACATTTATCAAACATATATGTATATTTATGTATACATATGCATATTTATCATCACAAAATGATGTAGAATGAAATATATAGATACAATATTAACCGCCAAGCAAGAATTGCTCAAGTGTTCTGTGGGAATGACCATGGCACATCTATCTATTTTACTGGACAAAAAAGTCTGTGGTCATTTTACTAGTCTAAGGTACAATAGAATGAATTTTTGCTGGAAGTCTTGCTCCAGACAGGCTTGAGGATCTGGGTCATATATGTGGAGGTGGTGCCAAGAAGGGATTATGGCTGCCTGTTGTTGTTCAAGCAAATGGCCCCAAATAGCTTGAGCCATCTTTATTTATATAGTTTCAGTGGTTTGCATGAGCAGTTTTACAATCAACTTTTACTTCCTGAGTTTCTAAAAATGGTTACAATAACTATCACTTTGTTCTTTGCCTCTTTCCCCTTCCATTTCCCAAATCTCACAGTGGTAGCCATTACCACTTTGATCTATATCTCTATGCATCAGAAGCATAAGCAAATTTGCAAGCTATAAAGGAACTTTTCTAACTAGGCACACCTACAGGTAGAACAATGTGTCTGATTGGCAGCGCATACGGTTATAGCATCATGAAAAATGAGGAACAGTTTTGTCTCTTGTGGTTAATATTTACATCTGGTAGGGTCTGGGTTCTCATAATCAACTCACCAACCAGAGATGGATAAACCCATTCTACATTTTGTACTGCTCTATCTCCTCTGGGGACACACCAGGTTTTTACTTCCATCCTGTAGGCAACATAACCTGGAGACTTACTATTAGTTGTTGGTGTTTCTTGTCCCTTGTCCTTATGTCTATCTCCCTTGACTTCTTGGGATACTGGCTCAGTTATTAGAAATGAGGGAACAGTGGGTCTCAATAATTCTGCTTTATTCCCTGTTCCTTGAATGTTCCCATTAACACTTGAAACTATCTCTTTAATAGCATTTCTTTAAAGCTTTTATGTTTAAAATAATTCTTTGCAGAACAGTTATTCAAACATGTAATATTAAACTTCATGACCCATGATGACTCATCAGGTCAGCAGTTTGGCTAGCACAGTAAAAGCAAAGAGAGTAGGTAGTACATATGCTTCCAGGCTCATTCCCAGAATTATGCAGTCAGCTGTCCACAGGTTCTTTCCAATTGGGTCTTGGTTTCCTGTGTCTTTGACACAAGGAGAACTGTTTATGTTATTCTCAGGAATTGTTCCCCAAAGAAGTCATTGGCTCCCACCACATTTTGCCCAGATTTGGTCAGATTTTCTGTGTTTACTGATCTTCCAAATGCTGACCTTAAGATTAGAGCACTAAGGTTTTTTTTTACATCTCTAAAGTTCATTCTCTTGTTTTGCAAATAGTTATCAGATTATACTTTATACCAGAAACTCTGGAATGTAACAGATTATGATGTTGAACAAGACCAGATTTTTAAAAAAAAAATGCTTTTATGGAATTGACAGGTTTTAGGTTAGAGGTGCATTAAATATTCAGGAGTCTATAGCTACTGAAGAGTAAATAAAGGAAACTTATGAGGCTCAAATCACTATAAATGGCTCCCAAGAAGTTTTTGTTGGGCTATAGAGTGAGTTCCAGGAAAGGCACAAAGCTACACAGAGAAACCCTGTCTCGAAAAACCAAAAAAAAAAACAAAAAACATAATTTGAGTTAAGCATAGACAAGGTACAAAGGCTAGTGGAGTGGGAAAGAGTCAGGTGGACATAACAGTTGAGCAACTTTTCATGATCAAAAAATTGACAATTGAATTTATAGATGGCAGATAATGAGGAGGAGAGTACAGCTCTTGAACATTATGAGATACAGATGTGACCATGTTCATGTCTTTCTACAGCTGTATGGAATAAGCAAAGGTGGCAGCTCAAAGTAGGTAGATGACTTGTTTATTTGGGTTATAGTAGACTTCACATGCTAACAATTCTTCAATACATAGCAAGGGTGTGATTTGGGAGATTATCAGATTTAGATGCTGTACTGTGTGTCTTATTAGACACAGACATAACATAAGTGTTTCTTTGCTTGTAACTATGTGAGGAAGAACTATTCCACACATTTCAGAACAGGCAAGAAACTTAAAAAATGAAAGGAAGCTTAAGGTTCAGTTCCCATATATTTGTGATCTTGAATCTTGAGCTCAAAACCAGAGATGGAGTCAGACTTACGGAAATTAAGAGAAGGAGGAGGAAGAGGAGGAGGAGATCCTACAAATTGCTACTAAGCCCAAATTTCCTCAAGAAAAAAGCATCTAGCTAAAGGAAGAGGAAGCTTCAACATCTGCCTGGGGGAAGTGTGGCTGAGTTAGCTGCATGAGTGGCAACCTAGAAAGTAGAAAGAAAGTCTGCCGAACATGAGAAAACTATGAGAACAGAATGTGCACAAAGTCAAATTAAGACATCAAAACGAACCTTAAGGGTACAGTAGTGGCATAAATACCTTGGCAGTAACCCACAGCTCTCTAAATAGACCTAAAACCCCCTCAAGGAGAGAGAAGGCACTCCTGGTACTGAAAACCTAGGCAACTATCTAAGGCTTGTGAAGTCATGGACCCACAACTGGAACTTGACTAAATCAGCAAAATCTGTAACTAAATTCAAACTATTTGTCCTTATATCCACAGGTAAGTGTTAATCTCATCCCTAACTGAGGGAATTTCTCTTTCTAACAGACAAAGAGCATCACAGAAAACCACACTGTTCAAAATGTAGAGGTGTGGAGGCCAGTGATAACTGAAACATCTATAAAACAATCCTTAATTTAAGTCTTAGGGGTCATTGCGGCAGAGAGGGTAGACAGAAATATTGTGAGAGCCAGAAAATCAGAAAGTTTTGCTGTGAGATTATGTCTTCTAAAAAGGACCCAAAGTTGGGCCATGAAGTCTCAATAACATATCTAAAACCTAAACATGACGTGAACAAGGATGACAACAGCCATGCTAACATGGAAGAAGGAGGGCATATGAGGACTCAAATTTAGACAAATTACTATAGGCAGCTAAAGAAATCTGAGCACAAGAGAAATAGTCTTACACAGGCAAGAAAGAAGATAACAATTGGTTATCCAGTACCAAACGATCAACCCTGAAAATATGTACATACAAATACTATCATATGTACTGAGCAAGTGGTATTTACAAATTTAGGTAGGTGTGTGTGTGTGTATATATGTGTGTGTGTGTGTGTGTGTGTGTGTGTGTGTGTGTGTGTGTGTGTGTGTGTGTGTATGTGTGTATAACAGCAATTAAATAAAAATGGGCCACGAATTTTAAATGAGAAAGTATGTGAGAAGAATTTAAGGGAGGAAAGAGATGTTTGGAAAATGATATAATTATGTTATGATCTCAAAAATTAAAAAAATTATTTAAAAATTTAAAAAGTAATCAAAAGCTGTTAAGAAGTCATGAACAATGAAAGCTGAATGTGTCCACTGGATTTGGTCACAAGCAAGTGATCTTATTGAGAGTGGATTTAGTGTAATGATAAAAAGGAAGTCTGGTTACTTTGGGATATGGAAATAGTCAGAGGGAAGAAGAAATAAATAATAGTCAACATTTCAGAAGCTTTGACTGGGAGGAATGACATAGTTATACCCAGATTCAGACACAGAAGAGGGAGAAAATGTGTTTGTAATTTGGAAAGATGGTAGGACTATTAAGATGTTCAAGTGATCTAAATGGGGTAATTAAGTAGGCTTGGGAAATATGGATGGATTGCATCAACCCGGGCAGCAGAGCTGAAGGAGAAAAGCACAATGGAGAACTTCACTACTCTAGCAGGAAGATGAGAAATCTTTAAGGCAAGACATTATTGTTCTCTGGTCCTAAGCTATGGACAGAAAGTTCTGAAACGTCTTTTTCTTCTGAATGGAAGCCTTAAAACAGTCTTTAATGCATCCTACTGCAGCAGGGTATGGTGGTTCTTAGGTCATCCTAGCACTTGGGAAGCTGAAAGAGAATTGACACAGATTTGAAGCCAGCCTGAAACACAGAGTGCGTCCCTTTCTCAGAGAAACAAAGCACAACACAAGAACAGACAAAAACCTAAAAAATGTTCTCTTCTTATCTTCTGTTTCCTTTTCCTAATATTGCTTGACACTGACAGCTAAGTTGCGCTGTATGCTTGTCACACAGTTTAGATATAGAGGATCCCCGTTTCTGAGACAATTCTCAGGAGCTCTGGTTCATTTCCTTTCTGTTATGTGCTCTCTAATCATTATGATTCCAACCAATTTTCCTGGTACTTTTTCTTTCAGTTTCCTTTGGTGAGCAATGGATTCATGGTTAATTTTCAATAGACTGCATTAGGATATCTATACTGTCACGTTTGATATATAATGTGAGGGAAATGAGCATGCCTCATCTGTTTTACTACCTCCCTCTGGAAACATCAAGTTGATGCTTGAGATTGTACAAGTCAGGATCCATCTACAAAGACAGAAACTATCCTAAGGGTTTAAAATAATGGAATTTAGCCATGGGAATTGGTTAAACAGGTGAAGGAAAAACTAAAAAAAAACAAAAACAAAAACAAAGAATAGACAGTGAGTTAACCTATAGATTAAAGGCAGAAGGAAAGACTCTCCCATGAACTGGAGAAACAAAAACAGGAGACAGAAGTCATTTGCAGGCTCATGCTAATTTCATATTCTATAGGTAGGCAGCTGATTCTGCAGCCACAAATCCATTGCTGTGTGGGCAAACAGTCTGTTCTCTTGTTGTCCTTCCCAAATGACCATGTATCCAAAGCTTTTGGATGACTCATACCACACCACCCAAACAAAAAGTATATATTAAGGCCTATATCTCTGGTTTAAGATAAAATTGAAATTAGAACAAGCAATTCATTTGATAAATGGTTGTGTTAGTGAATCCTCATTCAGAGAATGTGTCTGTTCATAGTGGGTAAATTCTACTGTACATGATACATAACCCCATGAGATAGGACCCTGCAGGTCTTTCTACTTAGTTGATGCATATCTCACATCCCAATGACAGGACACAAGTATTTTTAGCAACTAACTTTTCTTCTTTGTTATAAGCATATTAAAAATACATCATTTTGTATTGTTTTGCCCCTATCTTGTCCTAACTACAGATATTCACAGGGTGACAAGATTGTATTTTTAAGTGAACATTATTTTAAAGTAGAAATCCTGGTGTTTTTTAAAAATAACAAGCAAACAAAATATAAACAATAAAACCATGAAGAAAGTATTAGTCTGAAATCAAACAAATCACCAAATAAATTATACCCTGAAATGACCTGGAACAAACATGTTTTAGGTTCTACTTCAAAGGTATTCCATGGAAACCAACAATTAGTTAATTTGCAAGATATTCACCTATAGTTTAAAGCGTGTTACTCACCCTAAGTAGCAACTTAGGAATTATGTTGTCCTTTCCTATAGAAGTCTAATGCCAAACATTCTTGTAAATGATTTAACAGCTATCATTTGAGTTCAATTACTAAGCTCCATATGCTATATGATATTGAAACAGCTGGACCTAGTCTGTCTATATTAAACTATTTCCTTTTAACAGGCTTATGATTTATTGTAGTGCCACTGACTTAATGAGTCCTAAGAAGTTTGTTTTTTTTCTCCCCTGGGGAGATCATGCTTCTCACTATAGCAGGTATGCAGTATTATGAAAATGTTAATCATTTTGTGTAGTGTTCAGATTTGAGCCTGTTGATAATGCAAAGTCAGGTCATCCTCAGAAGTTATCATTATTAAGTTGCCAACAGTCCTTACTTGTTTTTCTCTCTATACCAACACATATAATGTTGACATTGTTTTTAATTCACTTATATATTTGAAAAGTAATTGTTAGAATTTATTCATACTACTTCTATTGTTTTCAATCATCTTGTTGAAAAATACTTTGTATACCAGTGTTTTCAGTGAGAGGAGATATAAATATTAGTGTTTTAGAACGGGAAAAAATGTTGCCTTTTCTCTGGCCTAGAAATCCTTGTGTATCTGGTTCTAATCCCCCTCCCACTACCTCTGTTTATCAAGGGGCATCCATTCACAGTCTCCATTTTTTTGTTAGATTGCTGAGCAATTGGAACAGTTTAGTTTAAGACCATAAGGTATTGTGGAAATTCCTTTCAGAAGAGTATGGGAAGTTGTGGAGTCATGATTAGGGAAGAAATAACTAAGAGATATTGAAAATCACGTGCTGCAACTTAGAGTTAAAATAATTCCCACCCAGCATTACTGAAACATTTTGAAAATAAAATTTGATAAAATGGTAAAATGTCTTGGGACATCATCTGCATGTTTCAACTATGATTCAGTATGTAGTGTCACTGTGCTCTGATCAAATTCTGAAGAAAATCACACAGCTTACCCTCTATTTGGAAAGTGGTATAAGTAGAACTGAAGCTAGGAGGAAGTTTTCTCCTTCATTTAAAACTCCATAAATCTTTTATTTTACTTTTCACCTAGAAAGAAATTGTGCGCACATTAGCATCAGACATGGTACAGCACATACGACACTCAATCATCTTCACATGGGTCCTCTGTGAATTGAACAAAGGCCTGTTCTCAAATTTAATTTACGTCCTTTCACATCACTGAGATACTCAGGGCCAGCTGTGAAGAGTAGCAGGCTATGCATTGAGAGTGAAAATAGCTACACAATAATGTATATTCTCATAGTGTTCGCAAATCCATGGGATGTACCTGGAACCCAAGCAAATGACCCCTGGCCAACTGAGTTTTTAGAGGATACAGTTTTAGATGCATTAGCAAAAGGAATCTTCATTTTAAACTCGAGATCTTTATGATTTCACATCCTAAGCCTGGTGATCCACAGAGGAGGCCACTAATGCTGGCTACCTCTATCAGATCCTTACCAAGATTAATTTTTAATTACTTAATTTTAATTAATTCAGTTTAAAAATTAAAAATTTAAATTAATATTTAATTTAATTACTCTTGTTCAAAGTAGAGTTTCACAACCAATGCATTCCAATTCTATTTTAATTTCAGCCACCATAAAAACAGGCAATACTATGGGATATCATTTATCAATGTATCCATGACATAGTAGTGAAAATGCTGTTTAAATTTCATAGAACTTTGCCCACAACTCTGGCTGCTTAACTGGAGGCCAGGCTGGTCATTGGGACCCCAGGTAAAATATAGTCCACCTCCTGCCAACACTTCCTTAAGCCCTGGGCTCTGTATTCTGGCCCACAACTTCCTCAGAAGACTTCTGCATTACCTGAAGCCAGGACAGATCTATAGACCCAAGGTAAAATACCACCCACTGACTACCAACACTCCTTAAAGCCCTATCAACAGCCCCAAACTAAATCCCCTCCGCTGGGCCCCATATTCAGGCCCACAACTCCAACAGCTTACCAGAGGCCAGGAGAATCCTAGGGACCCCAGATAAGATATTGCCCACCACCAGCTAACAATCCCTAAAGATGAACCAACAGCCCCAACCTGCACCAACTACAAGTGCATCCCCTCCCTGAGCTCCATATCCCAGCCCACAACCTGGGAAGAAAACCTCTGCTGTACTGGAGGTCATACTCTACTAGGATTCACAGAGACCAAGCAGGTACCCAGAACCCCAGAGGTCACACAGGTACTTGGAACCACAGAAGAATTATAGGCATCCAAAACCCCAGAGTTCTTGCGGGCTGCAAAAAAACCCACCATAACCTAAGCAACTTGGAATGAGAAGAGCTTATTTCAGCTTACAGCATATATTCCATCCTGAAATAATGCTGGGTTCAGAGCTGTAGGCAGAAACCTGGATGCAAAATCTGAAGCGGAGGCCATGGAAGAATGCTGCTTGCTGGCTTTCTCTCCATGGCTTGTGTAGACTGCTTTCTTACAACATCAGGGCCAGCTACCCAGGGGCGATACTGATCACAATGAGATAAGCATTCCCATGTTAATTATTAATCAAGGAAATGTCCCCTCCCCCCCCCATGATTTGCATACAGGCCAATGGAGGCATCTTCTCAATCAATGACCTCAGCTTGTGTCAAGTTGACGGAAAACTAGCCACTATATAAGAGGAATGCAGTACCACTTTCTATGTTCACATTGGGCATATATGATGTCATAATTGGTTCAATCTGTTGAGGTCTTGATGTCCATTCTTAGTTTGTAGTTAAGTCATTCGCAGTCCTCAAGAAGAAATCCACATGGCTGATAAATATTTTAAAATCTGTTCAACATCCTTAGCCATCAAGAAAACACAGATTGAAACTACATTAAGGGGACAGAAGATGGATCCATGGTTGAGCATGCATATCTTCTCTGGAACATAACTACGTTCCACATGTGACAGTAGTGTCAAGAGTCTTGTAAAAACTAAAGCCATGAAGAAAAAGAAAGTGGGAAAATCAAATGCTAACAAAAAATGGCTTATTCAAACAGCACAAAGTAGATTTAAAAGGTGAGAACACATAGTCTTCTTTTGACTAAATATTGATTCTTCGACTTATCAAGCCCCAAAACTTGATGCTTATGACTATAGACTTTAAATTCAAACCTATATAGACTTAAATTCTGGCTGTACACTTTAAAGCTATATTACTTTGAGTTAATAATTTTATTTTCCTAAATCTTTCTATTTCTTCTGTAATATAGGTATAATAGTGTTACTATATTGAATAATGCAAAGAATTTAATCAAATTCTAGAAGCTATTTGCAAAATGTCTTTCACAATGTCAATCAATGGTTTAACTAATTGAATGTGTATATGTCCTCAGGACAATTTTCAAAGTTTTCATGTAAAATGAAGGCTATTATCATGGCCGATTAAAACACTTTGAGAATGCTAGATAAACATAACCATTGTCCTAGCAGTAATAGGCCAAGTCTAGAGCCATTTTTAATACATTAATATTGATACATATACTTGACTAAAATGCTTTAATACACATTTGTAATTTTTTCTGTGTTTATCTGTATGTACATATACCCAAGAAGGGACTAAAAGTTAAAAAATATATCAATAATTAAACTAAAATTCTATAGATATGCAAAGTCTGGAAATTCATTAGTTGTTGGATAACCCCAAACATTATGAAAGTACATTAATTTCATTTGCTAAGAATAACACAACACAACTTTGTGCCATGTAGTCCTGAGGTGTCCATGGTGGACCCAAACCATTTGTTAAGTGTTTCATGTGCATTTGTATCCATATTTAACCACTCATATTTCTTGACAATTAGGTATGACCAGTGTCATTTTCCTTACCAGATGGAGAAAGTGATACAGAGGAGGAATAAAAGCTTTAACTGGAAAATATAAGTGGAACCTATTCTCTTTTCTTCTTGGTTTGTAATAGCATATCATCATTCATGATATATAAGATTTGACTGAATTTTTTATATGACTCTCAGATAACCCTTTTTTCCATTTTTCTTTATTAAGAAATTTTCTACTCACTCTACATACCACCCACAAATCCTACCTCCTCCCACCCCCCAGCCCTCCCTCCCAAGCCACCACACATCCCCACATCCCCCAAATAAAGGTCTCCCATGGGGAATCAGCAGAACTAGGCATACTGAGTCTAGGCAGGTCCAAGCCCCTTCCCACTGCACCAAGGCTGAGCAAGGCATCACACCACAGATACCAGCCTCCCAAAAGCCTGCCTATGCAACAGGGATGGATCCCGATCCCCCTGCCTTGGTGCCCCCCAAACAGTTCAAGCCAAACCACTGTCTTCTGTATCAAGAGGGCCTAGTCCAGTCCCATGGGGGCTCCACAGCCACTAGTCTACAGTTCATGGGTTTCCACCAGTGTGGCTGAGATTTGACCCAATTTTTAAGAAAAATGAGTCTACAAAAGAATCAAGAGGCAGGGGGCTGGGGTGAAGGAGGTCTGGCTTTTTAACTTGTTAAGTGGACAAGCACAGGAATTAGAGAAGGAGGTAAAAAAGGCTTTAAGAGCAGAGAAGGTAAGGAAATTACTCTTCTGGTGGAAACCTACACAGCATTAGAAATATCTTGTATTTAATCCAGAGATGGTAATGTCAGTTTTCTGACCTACAGACTATAAGATAATAAATATGTCATTCTAGGTCACCAAATATGTTGCACCTTGTTATAGCAGCAAACAAAACTAATGCATGCTTCAATCTGACAGGATTTGATAAACAAGATTGAGTTAATGTCAAAGGATAGAAAACAAAGAGTTCTATCCATTTGTTTTTGCTCATAGAATAGAAGGAATGTCCCTAAAGTGGCATCTCTTTTATCTATATGAACTATTTAAGAGCAAATATACCACAGTTTATCATCATTTTGCTGTAAACAGAGTAACAGAATTTAATACTATTTTCTTCTTTTATTCTTTTGGTAGGATGATATGTCATAGTTACTAAAGCCTTAAAGAAAATAAAAGGAATAAAAATCTCCCCTTTAAGTAATAAATAAAAGCACATGCATGAATGAACACAAATTTAAACAATATAAAAGAAGCAATTAGAATTATACACACAAATACTACACACACACACACACACAGAGAGAGAGAGACATAGTGGATAGATGATGATGATGAAGAAGATAGATAGAAAGACAGATATATATTAGATAGAGAATCATAAAATTTTTGAACTTGTTTATCCTGTTCATCTTGATACATGACTCATGCACAATTTCTTTTGTGTATACATGATTGTGTTAAGTATATAAAAGTGTGGTCTGTCCACATCCATATATGTTTGAATGCATGTAATTGTGATGATATATTGTGCACCCTAATAAGCTTTGGCTGAAGATCAGAGAACAAAACAAGCCACTAGATTAAACATAGAGTTCAGGCAGTGGAACACACACCTTTAATCCTAGCACTCGGGAGGCAGAGATCTGTCTGGGTCTCTGTGAGTTCAAAGTCACCGTGGAGTCCATGAGATTGACTCAGTCTAGGAGAGAAACAGAGCAATGCAGTGGTGGGACATACTTTTAATCCCAGCCCTTGAGATCTCATGCCTTTGCTTGAGAAGCACACACACCATTCATCCCAGCACTAGGAAGTGATGGAAGTGATGGCTGGGCAGAGAAAGGTATATAAAGTGTGAGGAGACAGGAACTAAAGGCTTTTTCAGGCTGAGAAGTCTTAGAAGTAAGATGTAGCAGAGGCTTGTTCCTTTGTCTCTCTGATCTTCAGGCCAATTTTATTAGGGTACACAATATATCATCACATGTAATGTAATGGTCAGAGGAAAACCATGGTTTCTCAGATGCCTTCCATCTTTTGTTTGAGACAGTGTTTCTTACCACCTGTCTCCAAATCCCATCCTGCCATAGCTGAGACTAGAGGTTCCTGTCAAAATTCCTGGCTTTTTTTCATGAGTTCTGGGAATCTAAAATCTGGATGTTGCTCTGTATAAATAAAACGCTGATTGGCCAGTAGCCAGGCAGGAAGTATGGTCAGGATAGGCAGAGAAGAGAATTCTGGGAAGTTGAAGGCTGAGGCAGAGAGATGCTGCCAGCTGCTGCCATGAATACCAACATGTAAGCCACGAGCCATGTGGCAAGGTATAGATTTATAGAAATAGGTTAATTTAAGATGTAAGAACTAGATAGCTAGAAGCCTGAACTATTAGGCCAAACAGTTTAAATAATATAAGAGTCTGTGTGTTTATTTTATAAGTGGGCTGTGGGACTGCCGGGGCTTGGCGGGAACTGGAGAGAAGCTCTCCTACTACACCTTACAAGGATGAGAGAAGTGCTTTACTGTTGGAGGATAATAGTTTGTACACTGTAAAGATGCGTCTCTAAGGCGCAATCTGATTGGTTTAATAAAAAGCTGAACATCCAATAGCTAGTCAGGAGATGAGAAGTGGGGCTTCTCCTCAGAAAGAAGAGCTGGGAGGAGGAATCTAGGTGCAGAAAACTTGGAGCCAGTCAGAAAGTGTGATACTGAGGAAATGTAGAGAGCCATGGGGCAGAACGTAGACTAAAAACTTTGGATTAATTTAAGTTAAAATCCTAAGCTAAAGGCTAAACTTTCCAAATTAATAAAAAGTCTCTGCGTCATTATTTGTGAGCTGGAGGTCCCCAAACAAAGTACAATTATTTTACCTACAACAATATCTCAATTCCTACTGACATATTTTTATACAGAGATATTAGCAAAAAATTTCAAAATATATATTCAATACATACCCTTTTAAATGCCAAAACAATAGATGTTCTTTTTAATAGTATATATGTACATTTTAGTAAAATTAATGAGTAGTTATTATAATTTGATTCATAATATATATATATATATATATATATATATATATATATACCAATATTTCACTTTAGCTGAGCACCAAAGAATCTAACAATATTTAGAAAATACTACTGATATAATTATTAGTCTGTGCTTACCAAATCAGTCCCTTTAAGTAGTCTGTAACAGAAAGCATTACCTCAGATAATAATAAAAATGATTTTGCTACAGAAAGATATTTGAGTGTACAATTAAAAATAAATTATGAATTCTTATCAATTATTTGTGTTTATGACTAATTAAAACATTTATGTCACAACATTAAATACACATCAAACATACAGAAGAACTTCAAAGTTTTGATATTCATTATGTGTTTTTCATGATAACTTTGATTTCTTTCAGCTTTTGGCCTTTATTCTTAAGCTCCATTTAAATGTATAACAGAAATTGTCCCACCTCTAAGCTTGGAGATAATCAGAAACATAAAATATTTAAACTTACTTTTCTCATCTTGTGTCTCCTTTTGATATGTGACTCAAGCACAATGACAGGGAATAGCCAGAGTGAAAGCAGAGATTTTAATGTTCCCAGCACAAGCATAAGATATGATTTCAGGAGCCAGCCCTTTGTCAAGTTTGGTTCTGGCATAGGGGTTGGAATGATATTACATTTCCTCACGCTCTTCTCTTCTTAATGTATTAAACTTTCCAAAATGCTGTGTGTTTTTATAGAAAGCTAACAAACTAAACTTCCCTTTAAAATATGTACATGAATTTTACATTTAGCATTTCTTCTTAATGATATAGGAATTTATAAGAATACAGAGAACATAATGAAATGTTGAAATACTTTTAAGTGACTTGTTTCTTTAAAAATGTCCATTACTCTAAGGTTTGCATTTCACAACTACTGATTTTTGCTGCTTCAATAATTGGGCCAGATACCAGTTCTGGAGGTAAAAACCCCACATCATTCCTAAGAGTCACAGGCATTTGGAGAGAGTCTGTTTGCATTCATGGGTGGATATATATCTTATGCTCTCTAGAAGTCATTGCTGACTGATTTGAGATCATCTGCTGAACTGGGTTTTTTACATTTATATTCTTAATAATCAAAATTCAATAACAGAAATCCAAATATGGTAAGCCCAAATAGAGAGAACTGGAAATGAAGAAATGATTCAGCCATTAAGAGCAATGCTGTTCTTGCAGAGGATCTGAGTTCAGTCCCAGATCTACATTGATTATGTTGTAGCCACCTTAATTCCAGCTACAGAGAGATTGGATGATTCTGGCCTCTGTGAGCACAGCACTCACACCCAAACACATATACATAATTTAAAATAAGATACTTTAAAAACTGAAATAAATAAAAAATAAAAATTATAAAAAAACAAACAAACCTAGACGAATATGTAGCTATAAAACAAACCTAGACAAATATGTAGCTATAGTCAGACTCTTCAATAGGCCCTTATCAACGTAACAGCACCATGACTGAACAATATCCAACAACTTCAGGGCAAATAGTTTTTCAGGTACTCTTGGTACATATTCCAAGATGCATGAGATCCTGAGAAATATAAAACAAGACACGCATCTAAAATAATTGAACTCATAAAATTGTTTTCTCCAGCCACAATAAAATCAAGTTAGAGTCCAATAGGTGACACAAATGTATCAGGAGATCTTCAGACATGGGAATGACACAGCGCACAACACACTTTTATGAACTCTACATTCAAAAAGAAGTCTCGAGTGAAAATACAAATTCACTAAGGATATCTTCAAGTCTATGTTAGAATAAGGAACACCCGTGGAATAATAGACATATTCACAGATAAATTTAAAGGTAAATTCAGATGCACTGGTACTGAAATATAATAGCAGGAAATATTTATATGAGAATAGAAAGTGTTAAGCCACTAAGATCCCTTGGGAACATTCCAGAAAAAAAAATGAATCCATGAATGGAAGGAAGGAAATTATAATTAGAAACCAAAACCAGAAGAGAAATAGAAGGCAATCAATGAAATAGATTTAAAAAACAAACATACAGCCGGGCGGTGGTGGCGCACGCCTTTAATCCCAGCACTTGGGAGGCAGAGTCAGGCGGATCTCTGTGAGTTCGAGGCCAGCCTGGGCTACCAAGTGAGTTCCAGGAAAGGCGCAAAGCTACACAGGGAAACCCTGTCTCGAAAAACCAAAAAAAAAAAAAAAAATAAAAAAAAAAATAAAAATAAAATAAAAAACAAACATACAAAAACAGAATTGGATTGACTTATAGCAATATTAAGAGGAAGAGAGAATGCTTAGCATCCATTATCAAGAATGAAACAGAGGCCGACACTAGATCACACAGACACCAAGAAACTCATGAATAAGTGCCGTGAAGTATGTGCATAAAACGGGCAACTGAAGGAAAATGAACAACAACAAAAAACCGAAACACAAGAGGTAATCTGCTTCGAAATAATTTCCTTAAGAGCTAAACAATTTATTTTCTTAGTATATTTTTTATCTATGTTTAATTGTCTTAATAATTAACTTGATTCAAAGCCAACCATCCCCTGCGGCACCAGTGACCACCAGAGCCATACAACCACCTTGCACCGATTGGGAACAGGTAAGGCCCCAATCTCTGGACTGATCAGCCCAGCTCTTTAGCCCTCAGGCCCTGGGGGCACATTCTGTGCCCCTCCCCCACAGCCAGTGCAGCCCCAGAGACTGGGCAGCAGCCTCTTCCCCCACTCCCTCTCCAAGCCAACCATCTCCTGCCGCATCCGTGCCCACCAGAGCCATGCGCCCACCCTGTATAGATTGGGAACAGTGACCACTGGAGCCATACACTCCTTCCTGAACCAGATGGTAAGAAGAGAAACCACAGGAACCAGAGGCCCCACCTGCTCCAATTGGAAGAAGAGAGACCTGGAACCCCACCTGTTAGAGGAAGAAATAGTTAGACTAGTTAGTATACGGCAGTGTAAGAACACATTAAGCAACATAAAGAACAATACAATACCACCAGAACCTAGTGATCCTACAACAGCAAGACCTGAACATCCCAAAGCAGATGATACAGAAGAAAATGACCTTAAAAACAACTTCATGAAGATGATAGAGGCCCTAAAAAAGGAAATAAAAATTTCCTTAAAGAAATGGAGGAAAAGACAAACAAAAATATTGGAAAAAATAAAAAAAATTGTAAAGAAAGTAAAAAAAAAAAAAAAACAAGAAAAAACAAACAGGTGAAGGGAAAAGTTCAAGACTTGAAAATTGAAATAGAGGCAATAAAGAAAACACAAACTGAGGGAATTCAGGAAAAGGAAAGTCTGAGTAAACGAACAGAAACTACAGAGGCAAGCATAACCATCAGAATACAAGAGATAGAAGATAGAATCTCAGGCTTTGAGGACATGATAGAGGAAATAGATTCATCGGTCAAAGAAAATTTTAAATCCAGCAAATTTTTAACACAAAACATCCAAGAAATCTGAGGCTCTGTGAAAAGACCAAACCTAAGAAGAATAGAGATAGAAAAAGGAAAAGAATTCCAGCTCAATGGCACAGAAAGCATATTCAACAAAATTATAGAAGAAAACTTTCCCAACCTAAAGAAAGACATGCCTATGTCTTTGTACATGCCTATGTACATGAAGGTACAAGAACCGTACAGAATACCAAATAGACTGGACCACAAAAAAAGTCCCCTCACCACCTAATGGTCAAAACACTAAACATACAGAATAAAGAAAGAATATTAAGAGCAGCAAAGGAAAAAGGTCAAGTAACCTATAAAGGCAGACCTATCAGAATTACATCCAACTTCTCAACGAAAACTCTGAAAGCCAGAAGGTCCTAGACAGATGTCCTGCAGATACTAAGGGACCATAGATGCCAGCCAGCAAAGTTTTCAATCACAATATATGGAGAAAACAAGATATTACAGACAAAACCAGATTTAAACATCACATATCCACAAATCTAACCCTATAGAAAGTATTAGAAGGAAAACTCCAACCCAAGGAAGTTAGCTGCAACCACCAAAACACAAACAATAGATAACTTCACACCAGCAAATTCCAAAGAAGTGAAACACACACACACACACACACACACACACACACACACACACACACTACCACCAAAAAAATAACAGGAATTAGCAATCACTGGCCATTAATATCTCTTATTATCAATGGACTCAATTTGCCTATAAAAAGACACAGGCTAATGGAATGGATACGAAATCAGGATCTGTCCTTCTACAGCATACAAGAAACACACCTCAACCTCAAAGATAGACACTACCTCAGAGTAAAAGGCTGGGAAAAAACTTTCCAATTGAATGGACCTAAGAAACAAGCTGGTACAGCTGTCCCAATATCTAACAAAATAGACTTCAAGACATTACATACTTATCACAGGAAAAAATCCACCAACATGAAGTCTCAATTCTGAACATTTATGCCCCAAATACAAGGGCAACTACATTTGTAAAAGAAATATTACTTAAGCTCAAATCACACATCAAACCCCATGCACTAGTAGTGGGAGAGTTTAACACCCCTCTCTTACCATTGGACACGTCTGCCAAACAGAAACTTAACAGAGAAATAAGGGATCTAACAGATGTTATGACTCAAATGGATCTAACAGACATCTATGAACATTTCACCAAAACACAAAAGAATATACATTCTTCTCAGCACCTCATGGAACCTTCTCCAAAAAAAAATTGGAATAACCCCCTGTATCTTATTGGACCACCATGGCTTAAAGTTAGAATTCAACAATGACACAAAATGCAGAAAGCCTACAAATTCATGGAAACTGAATCATGATCAACTGAATCATTACCTGGTCAAGGAAGAAATAAAGAAATTAGAGACTTCCTAGAATTCAACGAAAATGAATGAACAGCATATCCAAACTTACAGAACCCTATGAAGGCAGTGCTAAGAGGAAAGTTCATAGCACTAAGAGCCTACATAAGAAGTTGGAGAAATCTCACACTAGCAACTTAACAGCACACCTGAAATCTCTAGAACAGAAAGAAGCAAACTCACCCAGGAGGAGTAGATGACAGAAAATAATCAAACAGTAGGAAGGGCTAGAAATGTCGTTAGAAGTACAAAGCTGTGAAGCATCTGCGGGTGAATTAGTATCTTACCTAATGGTAGACTATAATATTCAAAAGCACTCATTAAACTAGAAAAGTCATATGAAGAAGTTCTATTCATATGGACAAATACCGAAAATGTAGGAGAAAACAAAGAATAGATAAAAAAGCAAAAACAATAACAAATGAGGTCATGACTTGAACACAGCTTCAACATTAATGTCATTGAAAAATTAACGGATTGAGAGCTCTAAAAAGCAGAGTGACAAATTTTATTTTAGAAATGATAGCATCATCACAAAGAAAGTCAAGTTATTCTGCTGAAGGAGCATCCATCAAAACTTGAGGTATAATGAGGAATAGAAATTCTTCAGAATGATAAGGGGTAGAGACATTAATAGTTCTAGATAAATATGCACCAAATATTCATACATGAAATGCATGGAACAAAAACTCATGGATTGAATCCAGAACCAACTAAACATGACTCTAAGTAGACACTTCAACATTTTTCTGTTGCTAGAGTTTTTCTGCCTGGCCCACAGTCAGGGCAAATCTCTCTCACCCGCCAGTCCCAAGCCGCTCAAACCTGATCAAGTAAACACAGAGACTTATTTTGGTTACAAACTGTATGGCCGTGGCAGGCTTCTTGCTAACTGTTCTTACAGCTTAAATTAATCCATTTCTATTAATCTATACCTTGCCACGTGGCTTGTGGCTTACCGGTACTTTACATCTTCCTTGTCCTGATGGCGGCTGGCAGTGTCTCCCTCACCCAGCTTCCTGTCCTCTCCATTTTTCTCTCTGTTAGTCCCGCCTATACTTCCTGCCTGGCCACTGCCAATCAGTGATTTATTCATTGACCAATCAGCAACACATTTGACATACAGACCATCCCACAGCACCTCCCCTTTTCTTTTCTTAAAAAGGAAGGTTTTAACCTTTACACATCTCCAAAGTCAGCTTGGTATATTTGGGAATTTGGGCGTAGCTTCTCTTACTACTTCCTGCTGGAGGGGGGCGCTGTATCTTCTGGGGAAACAAAGAAAATTTTAGGATCATGGAGTAGTCCATGAGGCTGTATCATCTGAGCCAGTTGTCTTGAAATGGTTCTGGATGTTGGATCATCTGGGCCATGGTGTCATCGGAGACCTTTCAGGTGGTCTTGGCTGGTCAAACCTGATGTGTCTTAATCTTGAGCAAATCCATAGCCTCTGGCTTTCTGTGGAAACAAAAGAGACTCTTTTCCAAAGCAACATATCCTTACATCCAAATTTTGAAGTCAAAGTATCTTTAAAATATACATACTGGTTTAACTCAGCTTCCTTTACAATCAAATATCTCTCTGTAGTTAAGAATCCCAAAGACAACACAATCCAGACTCTCTGTGTAATAGTCATCTCTACGTGGCTTATTTTTTATATTAATTTTACTGTCTCTTTAAAGACTTTATTTTTTAAAACCATGTATTTGTTTCTATACTGTATATATCACCTTTTTTTTGTCTCTTTTAAGCCTACGTATATTTTACACACATTTTAAACTATTACATCTGAATCTGTCTTATTGTGAATCTATTGCTTTAAGCTGCAGCAGCTGTGGCTGCTGGCTCCGCCCACCTCAGCTTCCCAACATGGCGGCAGTATGCTTACCGCCAGCTCTGGGAGCCATCGTGGGTCTATGCTTTTATCCAAGCAGCGTGTAGCCCAGAAACCTCTTTTTTTGTTTTGTACTAGCAAAGGCTAAATCCACAATGTAGCTTAATGTGCCACTTGCAGAGGCCTCATTCCCGCCATACTGCAGGTCGAGCGCGCACGCCAGCAACCCGCCAGTAGCTCAAACCGGCAGCTGCTGCTCATTTGAGAGAAACAATTAGGAACTGTTTTTAGCTCCGTTTTAGAATCTTTTTTTTCAGGTTTTAGGTGGAAACTCTTGCCACCACGTTGGACGCCATTTGTTGCTAGAGTTTTTCTGCCTGGCCCACAGTCAGGGCAAATCTCTCTCACCCGCCAGTCCCAAGCCGCTCAAACCCGATCAAGTAAACACAGAGACTTATTTTGGTTACAAACTGTATGGCCGTGGCAGGCTTCTTGCTAACTGTTCTTACAGCTTAAATTAATCCATTTCTATTAATCTATACCTTGCCACGTGGCTTGTGGCTTACCGGTACTTTACATCTTCCTTGTCCTGATGGCGGCTGGCAGTGTCTCCCTCACCCAGCTTCCTGTCCTCTCCATTTTTCTCTCTGTTATTCCCGCCTATACTTCCTGCCTGGCCACTGCCAATCAGTGATTTATTCATTGACCAATCAGCAACACATTTGACATACAGACCATCCCACAGCATTTTTCTCTTACTAATTGATAGAAAAGTATTTATTAGTATACAAAAAATTCAAATCTAACCAATATCCCTACTTGAACAGACATTCAGTAAACAGTCTCCTCAACACTAGCAAGAAAACAAAATATTCCTTGAGGTCCATCAAGTGATAATGTTGACATCATACATTGTATTAGCTAATTCTAAAAATATTACTAAGAATTGCTGAAATATTTGAAAATAAACTACATTTCTAACAAATATAGGTAAAGAAATATTGTAAAAAATAAAACACTTAAAATCAACAAAAACAAAAATGTAACATCAAATGTGGACTGGAGCCAAAACAGAGTTTAGAAGACAATTAACAGCAATTAGTAATTTTATTAAAATGGAGAAAAGGTACAAAATCATTTTTAAGAGAACTAACTTATTTTCCATTTTTCCCTACATAATTTTGGTTGATATTTTCCAGATATATTTAAAAAGCTTATGAGTTTACTAAAACTATTCTACTTAGCACCTTGGAAAACAGCTCAGCTGGGTAAATATGGAGACTGCTCTGTAACAGAAGGTTATTATCATTTGAGGTTTTTTTTTTCTTTTTTTTTTCTTTGTTGAAATCAGGTCTTCCCAAAGTCATCCAGGCTGGCTTTGAACTTGCAGCATCTCTTGCCTGCCTTCCAAGTGCTGGAATCATAGCAATGTCATCACACCTTCTTCATTTCAATTTTCAACCACAAACATAATTTTTGATTAGAACAATGGTTAAGATAACTGAAATTCTAGCAAATAAAAACCCCAGTCCTAAGAATAGGTTCCTGTTTTCAGGTGGACAATGAGGTTCCAAAGACCTGAAACATCACTGTCAATACTCTTGGTTACTTTTCAGTGTTTGAAGAGTAAGACTCCAGTCACAGAACACAAAGAAATCTAGGTGTCACTCAACTGGAAGCTTCATCTCTAACTAGCTTTAATAGTTCTGAAAGGTGCTATATATGCTATCAAATGATAAGAGAATGTACCCATCACATCCAGCTCTGAACTTTGAAGACTATATATAATAAGAGCTAGTCTGACAAGATATGCCCATTGCTACAAGAGTGTTACAGATGTTACCAACCACTTTTATGATAGGATTTGAGGCCTTATTTATGAAATGGAACCCATAAATGTAATCATCAATGATAATAAGAACCTATGGTCGTAGGCACAGGGAAGAACCTCTTACTATTATTCTGAAAATAGACAGCACAAAAGTGACTCCTAAAGACTTATTATTGTACATATATATATATATATATATATATATATATATATATATATATATATATGTAATCAGTGAATCCCTCAATGCTTATTAGATAAGATTCATCTTATAATACATAGTGATTAACCAGAGTCACACAACTGGTCAACCTTCAACAATAAGAGATTGTGGAGAGCTCAGCCCTAAATATGATGTACAAATCAAACCCCTACTCCAAAGGAGGAAGAAGGCTGGAAAGATTCTAAGCCAGAGGTGATAGATGACTTCAAGGAAACAGTGTTTTGTGCACACAAGAGGGCACTGCACATATAAACTTACAGTGATTATGAAACATGTATAACGTCCACACAAGCTCAAGCCAAACAGGATCCCAGCAGGGAGAGGGAAAGGTATAAATGAAATCCCACCACTAGCTAAGGAGCTAATGACATTTTTCTGCTGGGAGGGGGAGAGTAAATGCAAATCCTGGGATCTCACTGCACTCCAGGGCAAGTCCCTGCTCCTAAAAGAGGCTGAGCAACAGAAACAGGGCTGTCTGGGTTTAAAAAAACAAAGAGGGAGCAGGGTGGATAGGAAGGTGAGAGTGGACTTGGGAGGAGATGGAGTATGAATATGATATAAAATCACTGTATAAAGTTCTCAAAATATTCATAAAATATTTTTTAAGATAAATTCTATTTTTCAGAAAACTATAAAGGTTTTATTATTATGATCAGTTATGAGGCAAATGAAGACAAAGTTTTAAATATATGAGCAGTGTCTATTAGGATTTCACTTTAAAATATGCAACTTGTCCGAGTCATTATGTGATGTGTAAATAAATAGAAATCCTATTATACATTGATATTCAGACCATGACAACTGCTAAAATTATTTTTTCTGGAATAAAATGCATACATATTGCCTAACTGAATTTTTATGGTGCACCTTTATCATATTAAATGTCACAAGAAAATGATCTATAAGACACATTTAATTATGAATACTCATTAAGCAATATGAATAAATTTAATTTTTTCAAGGCACAATGTATAACCTTCAAAATTATGTCTGCTACAATATTATAAAAATGGACTATGTGATAAAACAAACTTAATTAACAAATGAGCAGACCATAAAAAGCTAGACAGCTTGATTGTTCTCTCAGTCTATAATCTATGAAGTTAACAAAATTAATTAAAGATTATGCCTCTACTAGATTTCTAAGCATGTGTGTTTGTGGAGGATGTTTCAATCTTCATTGTTATAATTTGAAAAACAGAATATCCAGTGACACGGTCATCCTTAGTAATAATACTTTGGCACCTCAAGAGTTATTCTTTCTGGAAATAACTTAAATAAAAATGGTTCCTGATGCATTTGACCCAAGATCATGAGTTTCCTGGGCTATGGATCTACATTCGGAGAGGAACTGGAGCCTAATGTAAGACAAAAGTAAGGGTGAATCACTTTTGTACAAGACAGAATTTCAAAAACTCTTCAAGCTAGACAGAAATCAATACTTATTTACTTTTTTGGAACACACAATTTCTCAGCCCCAGTGAGTACTAATTGCTTATTACAGAAGTACACAGTGTACAGATAAAACAACCTGAGTTTGTGCAGGAAAAGTAAAACCCCACATTTCACAGAAATGGTTTAGTTTAGTCATTGACCCTTTGTGATAACTTTTGATGTCGTTCTTATGATTGCTTCAGAAGACAGAGAATACTTATTTTATTGTCCATTTGTCTTTGGAAGCATTGAATATGTTGTTCTCACACTACACATGTGCTTAGGCAGGGTGTTCTTGAGCAGATTGAACTGGACTAAGTACTTCATCTCATGAAAACATTAGGAAGGAAAATGACTTATTGAAACCGTGAAGTGATACGCATGGAAGATCCTTCATTGTCCTTTGTACTTACATAATTGTTGATCAGACTACTTGTGACTTTCAAAACACTAAAAATACCAAAACAAAATAAAACAAAAATTCTACATTTGAGGAGATCTCTCTCTATTCAAAATTAATTTATTGCATTTGGATTTCTTTATTTTCTAAGAATGAAAAACACTTAGGTGCCATTACAGTACCATCATTCAATCATTTGTTGAACAATATTTGTAGATTACTAGCTATATCTTAGACAGTATTGCAAGGGCAGGAGACACAGCAGTAAACATGGTCTCAATTCTTCTCTCTTTGAGATTCAATTCTAGTGATATATAGTCAGATTAAATACATATATAAAGAGGCAGGTCCATATATAATGCATACATACAGACAGATAAAATGAGCTGTGGGAGGAGGGTATAGCACATAAAAAGGAGAAATGTCATTTGTCCTACAACATCTACCACAGAAATCACTGAAAACACAAAATTGGTGTAAAAACCTAGAAATTATGTATATAGTATACACATATGCACCTACACATTCATACACACAGTGAAATCAAGAAGCTTCTAGAAAGAAAGGAAGCATAAACCAAGGAAATTCTGTATATGGAAGATGGCTGGTCTGGGAAAAATTTTGAGGGAGAATTAGTTTTTAATTCCTAGCTTAAAACAAATGACAGTTCATGCTGGAGATTGTGTAGAATCAGGGGAACACCACTGAGAGTGCAAACCTATACAGCTACCATGGAAATCACTATGGCTGTTTCTCAGAAAAATGGGAAATGATTTACCTCAAAATCCAACTGTACCACTCTTGGGGATATACCTAAAGAACACTCCATCCTACCACAAGGGCACTTGCTCCATCATGTTTATTCATCATCTATTTATAATAGCCCAAAATTACAAACAATCTAGATGTGCATCAACAGAAGAATGGATAGAGAAATGTGGTACATTTACACAATGGAGTATTACTCAGTGTTAAAAAAATGACATATTGAAATTTGCAGGCAAGTGGATGGATGCATATAGAGAAGGAAGGACATTTAAGAGGTGGTATGGAAACCTAGTACAGTATAAACTTCCTAAAATATATGAAGGTGATCCTATTGAAGTCTCCAAATAATGTGGGAAACAGAGACCCCACTGGCCATCTCCTATCACCAAGTGAAACTTCTATGGGAACTGAGTTAAATCTAATTGAGTTGTTGGCCAAAGGGGTCCCATGGGGATCCCCAGACAATCCAGGTTATTGCTAAGACAATAATTTTCTCTCCACAAACTGACATTAAGGTCCCATTGCTGAACACAACACCCATACAACTAATTGAACGTGGAGAGGTCAAGCTGGTGCCTACATATAATCTTCACCCCTATGTTCTAGTGTCTTTCGTATGAGAAGGTACTCTGCATTTTACCAAAAGTGAAATGTGATCACCATTCCAGTCACAAAACCTTTGATCTACAATCTGTCCTGCCTACAGAATATGTTAAGGCAATGATGGCACAAATTCTGTTGGAGTAACCAACCAATGTCTGATTTGACTTAAGGCCCACTCCACCAGATGAAACCCAAGCCTAACACTGCTTGAGTGACCATGAACCAAGTACTAGATCACCCAGAGACTTAGGGTAAAACCAAATATTACTGCTCTTAAAAAAAGTAACAATACAATAACTCCTAATGGTATTCTTTTATAATAATAGACCAGTTCCTTATTCATCAATCATCAGAGAAGCTTCCTCCTGTAGTAGATAGGAATAAATAGAGGGAACTACAGCCAGACATTATGTAGAGAGACCTTGAAACACACAGCTCTAAATGGGATGTCTCTATCAAATTCTTCCACTTATGGTTCAGAGGTAGAAAGAATGTAAGAGCTAGAGGTGTTGGAGGACAACTGAAGTACAAGGACCTCTAGATCAACTGAGAAAAGCTCAAATGAACTCACAAAGACTAAAGCAGCAAGCACAGGGCCTACTCAGTTCTGTACCAGGTCCTCTGTGTATACTTACTATACCTTTCAGTTTAGTATTTTTATGGGAGAATGAAAGGATCTCTGATTCTGTGCCTTCTTTTGCGGCCCTTTTCCTTCTATTGGTTTTCTTTGTCCAAATTCAATGTGATATTTTTTTTGTTTTATCTTTTATTTTAGTTATTTTTAGCTATCTCTTAGAAGTCTGTTGTTTTCTAACAAGAGACAGGAAAGGATATATCGGGATGGGAAGGGAAGTGGAGAGGGACTGCGAGGAGAGGAGGGAAGGAAACTGTAATCAGGATTGAATCAGATTTTAACATTAAAAAATATCAAGTGAGAAACTGTAATTACCCCTTGCTGTGCACTGGTCACTTAGCTTAATTTTATACTTTCTAGGTACATCTATTTCCCTGCAAACTTAATTATTCCACCCACTTTACAGCTGAGCAATATTGTATTGTGTATATGTGTCATATTCTTGTTACCCATGCATTTTGTATGGGCCTCTAAGTATGTTCTCCCTGGCATGTGAATTCTAGCCTATAATTTATATATTACATGTGCAAACAGGTACAAATGTGGGTATAAAAACTTAGAAAGGAGACTAACACAGGGTAATGTTAAATGATGAGCAAGCAGGAAGTTTAGACAAAAAGACACAAGAGTAGAGAAATAGTATGTAAGGCTAATGGTTTTCTAGTTTCAAATCCTTCATAATTTGGTGTGTGTGTGTGTGTGTGTGTGTGTGTGTGTGTGTGTGTGTGTGTGCATGTGTGTGTGCGCGTGTGTGTGTGTGTGTGTGTGTGTGTGTGTGTGTGTGTGTGTGTTGGACATGTGAATTCAACTTTATATGTATTGAAATAATAAGAAGTATGTTGTACTCCAAAATGCTCCAACATGTGCTATTCTTTGAGGCTATGAGTTTGAAAGTCATGCTTGCTTTTCTAACTCCGTTGGCCATTACTACAGTAGGGATGATTGTGAAGGATGAGTTACTGAGCACATTCGTCAAACTGACACACTTAGGAAACGTGAGCACTTTTTAAAATTGTTCTAGGGGGAAAAGTTTTGTGAGCTGAAAAATTGTCCCTCTTCTGCTTAAAATTATATGACGTCATTCTATTGTAGCATTATTTAATATCAATATTGTACTGCTTTACAAAAAGGAAAGTATTTTTTTCTTAATGGCTAAGGTTGTGAGAACTTGACGCCATCATGTGAAGTCCAAACAATTGTCCTAGGCTCCCACTTCCCTCTACCAGACAGGGGCACAGTAGGTAGGGAGTGACAATCTCCCCAGTGTGGCCTTATGTCCGTGCTAGCCTGTGACACCATTCTTCTAATGTCTACTTGTTTACAATCATTAGTACACAATTGCACGAACAGAGACATAAGTTTCTAGGGGAGTACTCATATCTGCAGAAGTTATGCTGTCAGTACTAAGTACTTGACCAAGAATCAAGGTTTTGAGAAAATAAAGTTAAAACTGATTTTCTGTGAATGAACTTCTGAGACAACACACTCTGTGTGGAAAACAGATTTTTCCTGTCCGCATGCTGCATGGAATTCTAGTGACAGTCCTAGATGAACTTCTGGAAATTCCTGGGGAGGAGGAGGAGGAGGAGGAGGAGGAGGAGGAGGAGGAGGAGGAGCTGTTCAGTTTTTAATCTACTTCCTACAGGAGAGAGATAGCAAGAGAATTCTTCTAATCTTCTTACAGAGCAGGGGTGGGGATGTGATTCCCTCATTCTTCAGCTGCATTGTCTGAATGCTGAGGTGTAACATTTTGGTGCATTCTGTTGCTCTCTTGGATATAGTAGTTATGAGCAATCTGTTATTTCTACTTTCCTGTGTGTTTACCAAGGAAAGGAGACAATTGTGTGATGGCAAGAGGGGGTTTAAAGGGTCTGGTGTGTATTATCAAAATCAAAATCAAGGATTAAATATTTAACATGCTTTTCTGCACACTTAACTCATGTATGACTTTGGCTAAATGGGCTTAAAATACTGACTGGCTATGATTTGTCAAATGTTAGTATGCACACATATACTGCATATGGAATATAACTCCATTTTTTTAAACTTGAGAAACCAAACAACTTACACTGAAAAAGAACAAAACAAAAACTTCTCTTTATCAGACTGTGAATTTCTAACATCTTTCCCCAGGCTGGGGAACAAAGTACTTACCTTCCATATTCAACGCAGCAATTTTATTCCTGCAACTTTTAAATGGTGTTAAACACCCCAGGATTTCCCACACTGATGTCAGCATTCTCGGATGTTTTATTCTTTCTTGCTAAACATCAGCAGAGCAGGCCATTTGCAGTGGCTCAGAGGCAGCTTACATGCCTCTACTTAGATCCACTCCACTGGCCTCTCTGAGCTTATACTTACTGAGGAGAGAACAGTCTCTTTTTCCTTTTGCCAGTGGAAAGAACTGCCAGCTGGTGGTATTCTTTGTCTTCACTATTTGAAGAGTACTTTTGATATGTTTTTTTTTTTTTATGTGCCCCCTTCCTACCACATTTTTTTTACCATAAAGAGAAACCTGACTACTAGAAGAGATGCTTTCCTATTGTTTTCACATACTCTTACTCTCATATTTGTGTGTGCCTATTTCAATTTAACTTCATGTTTCTGCTTTTGTGACACAGAACTGTGAAGAACGATTCCTCCTTTAAAATATGTAGGAAAATATTCTTAATGTCTTCTTGGCTTAATAATCCATTAAAGAATTACTTTCTCTTTGTGAGACACTGTGGTTTACTGACTGCTACCCAATATAAATTCTGGGAATTTTGTGTTCTGTTCTGAGTTTGAGTATAAAAAGAAGACATTTATTTCCTTTTCAGGACAGATTAAAATTTCTTCCCAGGATTCAAGGTGAAAATGCATTAAGCAGCTGAGAGCAGCAAACTTGGTCATTTTTTCAGTTGCTCCAAGGAATGTAATGCTCTTGATATATGTGCAAAGAATGTTATGGGGAGGCAGGTGCAGTAGAGCAAGGTGTCTCATTCTATATTTTTACTATAATTTTGGGATGCTCTACTATTTCTTCTGCTTTGCAAAAATCTATGAACCACATTCCCAAGTTTCTCAAAACATATAAAATAAATGCCAAAACTAAAATCTAGGAAGACAAGGATAATTCTCATCTCATAACTGGATGTTGAATGTCTCATCTGCTAGGCAGGAACTTCTGGGGTCGGGATCCTATCTTTGAAAGAGAGAGCTGCCAACCTTTAAATCGCTGTTAACATTTCTTCGACTTACACTATTTTATTTGTGTATTTTACTTCTTAAAAGACCTGCCAGAGAAAACTCTAAGAACCCAAATCACCAAGTCAGTCTGTGGGCAAGCTAGAGTCTCTCTCTCTACCCAATCTATATACTGATTTGAATATGAAAAGCATGAGAAGGGAAATCTTGAACTGAGCATGCTCAAGAATGTGCTTGCTTCTACACGTGATGATGGACATGAATGTTCTCTGAATCTAATCTCTCTGTCTCCTGTGCTCAGGCAGACACTGCTTTGGGGGTTATGCTCATACTTTCCAATGCTTTCCTGACCCACTGAAAGTAATGCATGCATCATTTATCATTCAGTTATCTTCTTGTGCATATTGGGCTTCATATGCCTGAAGGTATGAGCACATTGTGTGTAGTTACAGAAAAGCTGTGACCAAATGCCACATAGTGATACTTCAGCTGTGTGTAGGATGACAGTTACTATAACACTACATCTAAAGTACTGATTTCCCATTCCTAACTTGTGAATATTCAATATGATATGCTCACAATGGTGAAATTACCTACTGACATATTCTCCAAATTGGTTCTGCCATTACCTGATACATACCCCTGGAAGCAGTTCAATTTCAGCATGTGTATTTCAAATTTTGATCATCATGCAGACCAGACCATGTGAGCACAGCTTTTCATGACCTAGCCTGAGTGTAAGCAACCCAGCTAAACACCTCGACTAAGAAAAAAGATATCAAAAGAATTCAGTTTCTAAATGTCCATGTAAATATTATTTCTACCTGCTTATTATTACAATAAAATAATTATTTTAAAATACAACAGATTCATAAATATGGTTTTATTATGAGATTAAATATAAATAGTAAAAGGGAATCCAAATTAATTTTCATAATACATTTGCATTAAAGTCATTTTTTTCAACATCAAATTTAAAGACTTTTATATTTATTTACCATATGACCTTTTTTTTCTCTAAACTTTAGTGTAAATTGGATCTCACAGTGTTATTTTAGTAATCTTCATATTCTCTTGGTTCATATCAGGTAATGTGTTATAGTATAGCTTTCTAGAATAGGTAAAAGATATATCTGAAGGGACAATATTTTAAAACTGTGGTGCAACTGGGTATCCTTTACCTTAAATGCTTGGACTTAAAGCTTTAAAAACTTCAGACATTTTTAGATTTGATATTTTCACATGTGTTATATTTCAATAAATTGCCTTGGGGGTATATCTAATGCTAACACAAAATTTATGAATGTCATCACATACACAAAGTCCGAAGATATTATACATTTTAAGATTCATTTTGTTCATAAAACAAAGTCTCACATCTAAGATAATATATGGAATTTTCTATTTGTCTTATGGGTATTCAAACATTTTCTGCTTTTGGAGTGTTCAGATTTTATATATGTGGGTTAAGGATGCTCAATGTATTATGAAGAAATATGTAATCTGCAATATAAGTCTGCCATAATATCTGCACTCTTACACTGAGGCACAAGATAATCCTTCAAATGAGTCTTGGCATTATGCATTCTTTCAAACCAAACCTAAACAAGTAAAAACATTTAGAAGATAAGACAAAATATTTTGACCGTAATATGAACTTTGGAACACGTAATTTTACCTGAACTGGCGGCTTCCATGGAGCTCACCTGAGTGCAGAGAAAGAATGACTTCACTGGGAGAGCACATCAAATATATAATAGGACTGACCATTTTACCTCCAAATTTTTTAAATAAACAAACTAAAGCACTTTTGGTTGGGAAGGCGTGAGGCTAAACATGATACAGTAGGAGTTCTGCTTTGGAATTTAAGGAGTACACGTTTGCTAAGCTTACAGTGTGTAATCGGCAGTATGCTGGGTGTGGGGAACACTCCAGGGCTGAAAGAGGTCATTTCTTCCTTTGCCTCCTACTGCGTGGCTGTCATCATGCTTTGTGAGTGGTGGGAACAGGACGCTGATAACCTTAGGACCTTTGGAACTGGCACAGAATCCAACATTGCCTAGCCTTAAACGATTCTTTATTGTCTCTTGTTCAAGTATAAAACTATAAACCTTATGCGTCCTCTGAATTTCAGCTCATGGTAGGTACCAGAAAGCCCTCCTGCCTGGCATCTGCTACCTGCCACTACCCGAAGGAGTGTCTTCCTTGGTTCAAAGCAATGTGATTCCCAGAGAATCTGGCTATCCAAAGGGCCCTCAGGCAACATGTATGTTAGTAATTCAATGACAATGAATTAATGTCTTAGGGAAATAATCCACATCTAAGGGCAGCTAAAGTGTAAGCAAGCAGAATACCAACAAAACACTGAGTTTCCTACAGTCTTTCAAATGATAACTACAGTTTTAGGTGAATAAAGCAATAATATGTCGTAATATGTTTTATGTTAATGACTCACTTTCAGCTGAGAGACTGCGTATCTATTAGTTGGACTAATAGTTGAATCTTATAAATTCACAGTATTACCAAGCTTTTCAAGTACCTGTTTTATCCAATCCAATGTGGTACTGGATTTTAAAAACTGATCTATGCACACAGAGTTTGTGTTCAGTGTCTCTAAAAGCTTTGCCTTTCACAGAAGCACATGCTGACAAGCGTCTACTGTGGGGAATAAGAGAATCAAAATGACGACATAGCAATGAGGCACTTCAGCAGGTTGAAACAGATGGCTGTTATTATTATCTTTAAAGCTTTTTACTCGAGGATTATATTCTTGAAAATGTTAGAGCTGATTTTATCACGAAGAATAGAAGCTCTTGAGAATTGAGCCTGCTTCACACAGATCACTAGCCAGATTTTAGTTCCATAAAAATAACATGAATTAGATACAGAACTTTGAAGTTGCTTGTATTAATCAGTGATTCTGGTCACTGAGGGATTAATACAATGCCTTGAATTTTCAGATTGATCTTAAAATATAGAAAATGACATTTAGAAAAGTTTAAGAATTTCAACGATGATTCCGTAGAATATAGGGCAGTGGTTAATCAACAGTTTGATTTTATGATAATGCCATTTCATTTATAAATATATATGAAATCCAATTAAGATGTTCTAAGTGAATTCTGATCCATGTGGTGAGATTTTTTTTAAGCCTAGATACAAAGGGACTCACTGGTTTGATTACATGACTGAGTTTTAACTTTGTTTTTGGGAAAAGTTTGAGTTTATATCTACTGTATTAAAGTGAAAACTACCATACATTTTCATGAAAATAGTATCATTGAGCCAAAATATAAATGAGAGATCTGAACAAATAGTAAAGAAAAATATAACCCAGTAACATTCCATTTTTTTATATTTATTTATGCATTTATTTAACATGTACGAGTGTCTTGCTTGCATGTATATCTGTGCATCACACCCATGCCTGGTGGAGGCATATATCAAGGGGAACACTGGATTCCCTGGGACTGGAGTTCTAGATGGCTGTGAGTCACCATGTGAGAGCTGAGAATTCAACTCCGGTACTGCGCAAAAGCAACAGACTCTCTCAACCACTGAGCTATCTCTGCAGCCCCCAGCATTTTGAGAAGAATAAAATACAACTTTAAAAAACTATGTCATAATTCTATCCCTCCCTTAGCAGCATTAAAAATGATAATGCAGCTGTGGTGGGGAAAAAACCAAAACAAACAAACAAAAAAACTTAAGTTAGGCCCTTTGTGAGTTCCTAAAAGCCTGAACAGCTAAGGCAGTCTTTTGTAGATAGTAGATAAACACTGAGGTTTGTGGCTGTAACGAGAAAGGAAACTATCCCAATGCTTAGTTTGCAATTCCTTGGTGCCACACAATCTACAGGAAGACTAAAGACCATTCTTAACCACCCCACTTCATGAGAGAAGGGTAAGAGATTCCTGAAGTTCCAAATTCCCAAGCTGAAGACATTATCATCCATAGCCTTCAAATCATTTCAAATGTTTTTCAGTTAACAGTGAATTTCAAAAACTTCAGCCACAAAAAAAGAGGAAGTGAGCTGCTCAGAGTGGCTTCAGATAAGACAGCTCTCGGCCACAGAGATGAACACAACTACATTGAGATTCAAGTAGATGAAAGATTACACATTTTGATCAAGAATACAACACTAAATAGAAATATAAAATATTGACTGTAAAGTAAGTTTAACATGAAGAAGCACATTAAGAAGAATAAACTGATAGATTCCCTTGATATTTGATGAGACATTGCAGAATAAAAAAAGTATTGACCTAGTAGATCAGTCTGCAGGAAAGATGTAAAGTACAGTATAGTTAGAGAAAATAATTGGAAGAAAACAGGAAAGTCATCCAGGGGAGTCTGAGAAAGTCTCTGAATGCACTTAACCTCTTGGAGGAAAAGTGAGAAAATCTGGCAGAAGGAAACTTTGGAAATAAAGCTTTAAGCCTTATCAAACTCTGTAATCACCAAGCTCAAGATTTATGAAATTCTACAAACTCCACATAGGTTAAAAACGTCTTCTAACTTCTTATAATAAAAAATGAAATCCAAAGACAAAGCGAACATAAAATATAGCTCTCCCTCAGAAGAGCAGGATAGTAGTGTGTAAGATATCTCACAAGAATGATGGATGCCAGAAGATAATAAAATACCATCAAAGGGCAGAAATAAGTAACCATCAACTTGGCATTTGCCACCTTATGAAAATAATCCTTAATGGGAAAGACTTCTCAGTTCTTCTTAGTATATCTTGCATGATAATAATTTTCATATAAATCTAAATCATATTGACTCTCCTCTAAACTCTGTGCAGTTGAATTGGATAGCAAATGAAGAAAAGTATACATGTCTTTGTTATCTATCCGCAGGTCCATTAGCATCATGGGCAACATGGGATTCAAAGGTCTTCAAATGAAATGACTCAGGGTTGCAAAAGTGTCTCCAAAGTGGCCTCAGCAGTAATGCATAGAACAGTTAATTCGTCCAAAACCATACCATGAGTACGTGATGAAGCTGGTCCATCTCACTCAGAGCCTCTGCACTTTTAAGCACAGAGCTCAATATTTTTCTTGCAGTCATAACCTAGAGTGACTTACTGTTCTTGGTACTGTGTAAGTAGCAGTTTTTTTTTTTGTTTCATAACAATAAAATCTATACCACTATCCCAGAATGAACCAATGTACAGCTTCAAATAAGTCTAGCCTATATCATCCAAAAATAAGCATATTTAAGTTGTTTTGGGGATAAAATAACCTTAATACTCTTGTTAACAAAGATACTTGCTAATTTGTTTTGTTTCATTTTATTTTAGTCTAGGCTCTCCTTGAAGTTAGAATCCTCTTTCCCCAGTCTCCTGACTCCTAAGATCTCAGGCATCCATTTCATTCTTCTTAAGAATCAACTTACTTAAACTTTACAAGAATACTATTGTTTTTTCCCCCATTTTATGGAGCAGAGAACAAAAGTACTTAGATCTTAGATTGTAAGTGCCATGGTGTTATAAGAACTAGAGACATGTTTCCATTTCAGTAGCAGAACCCAAAGCAAACTCTTATTTTTTTCCGAATTGCTTTCTGACTTACTGTAGCCATCTCCAGACTTCAAATATAGACAGATGAGTTTTTTAAAAAGGGAAGAAAAACTTAAACTGAATAAGGAATTTGTAAAACATTGTGTAAGTCATTCATAGGAAGATAGGCTTCCAAAAGAAAATACTGCCAAGTAACCAAGGAAGCAATTCATGAATGGATACGTTCATAAAACTGGACATCTAATGGACAGGAAGAAAATCCAGAGTACACAAAAGTAGACTCTTTTATACATGAAGGCAGTTGCTAAAACAGAAACCCAGGTTGATTCCAGACAAAATTCTGAAACAGATTTTTAAACAGATGACTTGTGTGTAATTAAAAATGGAACTAGTGAGCTTCAGTATGTTAAGTCCTCTGTTCCGTTGCTCTGGCAATCTCTGAGAATCTCAGGGAACACTAGAATATGCATCAGATCTTGGGCAAGACCAGGCCTTTCGGTGTATATTTGTGAAGATGGTGAGTCTGACAGCAGAATGCTGTGGATTTATATACTGGAAGACTTTATTTAGAATTTAATTAAGAATGAATAATTGAGAGTTCTCCAAGCTATCTCAGCGCATTGAAGCAGTTAAAGACTTGTGGGATTTTGGATGACTTTGCTCTGAATAGCATGTGTATGTACAACTTAAGTCATGCATTAGTAATATGTCAGACACTGGGGATACATGAAGTAGGGAAAGGAAGTAGGGAAGTTGGATGCTATAACATTTTTCCAGTAAGAATTCATGTGGAAAAGGTTTTTTTCTTAATTAAGGTATAAAACACACACTTAGTTTTACTTTTCCTTTCTGAAGACACTGGCTTTTCCCCCAACTATTGATTTTTGAACCTACCACTGATTCATGAGTAACATCTTCACAATACAAAGTGACACATACTGTTAAGGAATCCAGAAAAACATTAACCATTCACAGCCTGTAGGCTTTGTTCTGGTTTCTGTGTTAAACACACATGGACTATAAAGTTGCTTGTGGGATATATGACACTGCACTACCATGTCCCTTTACATTACGTTTACTCGTTTTGTCTTCTCATTTCTGACTGCTTCCACTTCATCCTGTATGAACTGCCTCTTGACATACAATTGTTACAGACAACCTGGTCATTTTCTTATATCCTAGCTAAGAACTAAGGTGACTAGACTGTGGAGGTCCTGCATGGAAACTGACACTTTCAAGTGCAATGAAGACTCCCTACCAAATACACAAGATGCTTTGAGATCCAGTCAAAAAGAAATAAACCAGGCTTTCACCTATGAAAAGGGCATTTCAGTTTCATGAAAGTAAGATTCTGTGTGTATATTAGATAAACCCCAAGGCAGCATTGCTATACATTCCCACATGTGAGTGAAGGTGTACATACACACACACACACACACACACACACACACACACACACACACACACACACGCGTGGGGGGGAGGGAGGAAGGAAGAGGGAGGAAGGGGAGAGGGAGAGAGAGAATCATATACAGTCACACACATTGTTCACCTTAGAATTTAACCAATTGAATGGCAAAGGACACTGGTTACATTTTGTCACCTTCACACAGACCTAGGCAGGGGGAGTCTCATTTGAGGAATTCTACAAACCTGGCCTGTGGGCACTTTTGTGGGGCCTTTATTTTTTTTTATTTATTTATTTTTACTGCTAATTGATGTCGAATGGCACAGCCTACTGTGGTCTTGTCTCCCTTTGGCAGGTGGACCTGGCCTGAGGAAATCAGGGGAAGCAAGCCAGTGAGCAGTATTCCTCTGTGGTTTCGGGTTCCCTTCATGCCCCCAGGTTTCTGCTTGAGCTCCGGTCCTGGCTGCCCTTGATAGTGATTATAACCAGTGAGTTAATAAAAACACTTTCTTCTGAAAGTTGCTTCTGGGCACATTTTTTAATCACAGCACTAGGAGAGCTAACTAAGATGCAGGAAAAAATAGGTTTCCAATGATACACTGACAAGTGTGGATGAAATTATCCTATATGCCATGCTTTCATTTGAGTCTTTAAATAATTGTAAATGAGCAACCTCAAATCAAAATAAACCCTATATCTGATTTTCTATCAAAAGCTATAATTTAAAGAGATTGATAATTTGGGAAAAATTCAAGCAGAAACCGTGTTTTCTTTTGGATGATGTCAGCCCACATGAACTTGAAGAGAGATCAGGACAGTGAGATGGCCTAAAGAATTGGAAGCCCTGGCATGCAAAGCAGTGGGTGAAGAAAACTGAGACTAGCTTTTCTGATTTAATTTTTATTCTTTGACATTTTCACACATGTTTGTAATAAAATTTAGTGGTTTTTCACTCACAGTTCCTTCTCTCGTCCTCGTCCCTTGTCGACACTTGTGAGCAAGTTGCTCTCCTACTTATGTGTATGTGACTCACTGAGCCTAGCAGAGTGCTTCTATTCCATGTCTGTGACTCTCTGAGCCTAGCAGGATGTTTCTAGTCCACTTTTAAAGAGAAGAGACCAGTGGATGATGTGTGTATATCTCCGAGATTAAAAAAAATTATTTAGTTAAAATTTTGAAATATTAAGAGGAAGGCACTGTGAAAGAAATATAAGGAACAAGCCAGGACGTTGAGCATGCAAGCCAATCCCACAGCAGTCTACATGAGGTGAGCATCTGTGCATGTTAGTAAGGTTGTTCAAGATTAGTCTACTTGAGGCAGCAAGGATTTTTCAACTGTGGATGGCACCATTCCATAGACTGTGGTCCTGGACGGAATAAAACCAAGTGAATGTGTTGAGACCATCCGCATCTGAATCATACTAATTATTAGGTTATGGCCATAATTAAGGAAATGAATTAAATATCACTTATTCATCATTTAACAAGTACAAACTCTGCAAAGATAAACAGGTTGTCCCTCTGATCACATGCAAATAGAAAAATTTCAGACAAGATTAGGTTTGGTTTTTGGGGTGGTCACCAAGCAATATAATTTCTCTAATGTAGTCTTTCTCTTCAGAGATAATGAAACTATAAGGAAAAAATATACAACTAGCAGAAGGGCTGAGATTTACAGACACAATGTTATGGGACACACAGCCCTGAAAACCATTTTGATCATTACAAACACCTGTTCATTATGTAGCACAGCTGTTGATAATATCGTATCAGATTGCTTCCATTTTTTGTAACATGAACGGTGCATACAACTTCGAAGTTAAGAAATTTTCTTCCATAAGAGCAAATATTCATTTAATATTTAAAAATGGATAAAATGAAAGGTATATAAATAATAAGATTAAATAAATAAATAATAAGGCAATTAATACTAATCATAATTCTCATAAACATAAATCATATTAAGTGTGCAAGAGTTAGGTAAGATCTTACAGATTCATGAGTACAGTTTGATAGTAAAAAAAATTGAAATTTAAGTCACATATTCTCTCACTTCATTCACAGAAGTCTTATGCAATTCTGTCTTGTTATTTGTTGAAATCTTTGTCCAAATGGAAACCATGGCATTACTGATCAGTCAAGCACAATTCCTTGGACAAAGAAAGCTGTCTTCCCTTTTATTTATATTTATTTATACTGGCACACACACCTCAATAAATGCTGACCAGGTGACTGCTTCCTAAATATTAGTATAAATCATCTTAAATATACTAAAATTACTTAAAGGTATGATATAGCCAGGTAATGTAACTCTTAAGGAAAAAAGAAAACTTCATATAGTATTTCAGAAATTTGTCATATTATTGCCACTCATTTGGGGCTTATTGCATGTCACACAGCACCTTTTATTCTTCACAGATATTCCTACCCTTTATCCTCAGAACCATCACTTTTATGAATGACAGAACTGAGGTTCAGATAATATAATCAAAGTGGTTATAGACCTGCAGAATCTTGAGGTTGTTTGGAATCTCATGTCATTTTTGATATACAATATTGCCTCTCTTGGTATTTTACTGATATTTGTCCAGTTTCAAGAATGGTGAATATTTTAGGAACAAATGAAAATTGAAATCATCGTCTTGTCTGGTACAATTGTTGATTGGTATCTAAGTATGAAGCTGTAGGTGCTTCATATGTGCTTTTTAAAAATCCAAATCATAAAAAAATTAGAACACCATTTGAGATTCTTCTTTTGAGAATTCTGTTTAGAATTAGATTATTTGGTATTTTGATGTCTAGTTTCTTGAGTTCTTTACATATTTTTGAGGTCAACTCTCTATCAGATGTGGGGTTGGTAAAGATCTTTTCCCATTCTGTACACTGACGTTTTGTCTTATTGACCGTGTCTTTTTGCCTTATAGAAGTTTCTCAGTTTCAGGAGGTCCCATTTGTTAATTGTTGCATTCAGTGTCTGTGCTAGTAGTGTTATAGTGAGGAAGTACTCCCCTGTGCCAGTGTGATCCACTTGGACTTGAGTTTTGTGCATGGCAATAGATATGGATCTATCTGCAATCTTCTCCATGTTGACATCCAGTTATGCCAGCACCATTTGTTGAAGATGCTTTCTTTTTTCCGTTGTACAATTTTGGCTTCTGTGTCAAACATCAGGTGTTCATAGTTGTGTGGATTAATGTCAGGGTCTTCCATTCAATTCCACTGGTCCACATATCAGGTTTTATGCCAGTACCAAGCTGTTTTTATTAATGTAGCTCCATAGTAGAGCTTGAAGTCAAGGATGGTGGTGCCTTCATAAGTTCCTTTATTGTACATGATTGTTTTGGATATCCTAGGTTTTTTGTTTTTCAAAAAGAAGTTGAGTATTGTTCTTTTGAGGTCTGTGAAAAATTGTGTTGGGATTTTGAGGGGAATTTCATTGAATCTGTAGATTGCTTTTGGTAAGATTGCAATTTTACTATGTTGATCCTACCTAACAAAGAGCATGGGGATCTTTCCACTTTCTGATATGATCTTGTGGTGACATATTGTGTCCCCCAATATATTGCACACCCTAATCAGCTTATCGGGGGTCAGAGAACAGAACAGCCCCTAGATACAGAGGCCAGAAAATGGTGGCACACACACCTTTAATCCTAGACTTCTGGAGGCATGGATCTCTGTGGGTTCAAGGCCACACTGGAAATAGCCAGGCATGGTGACTCAAGCCTTTAATCCCAGGAAGTGATGGCAGAAAGCAGAAAGTCTATAAGGCGTGAAGACCAGAAACTAGAGCTAGTTAAGCTTTCAGGCTTTTGAGCAGCAGTTCAACTGAGATTCATTCCAGATGAGGACACAGAGGCTTCTAGTCTGAGGAAACAGGATCAGTTGAGGAATTGTTGAGGTGAGGAAGCTGTGGCTTGTTCTGCTTCTCTGATCTTCTAGCATTCACCCCAATATCTGACTCTGGGTTTGTTTCCAATTTGTATTCCCTTGATCTCCTTTTGTTGTCTTATTGCTCTATCTAGGACTTTGAGTACTATATAGAATAGATATGGAGAGAGTGGACAGCCTTGCCTTCTTCCTGAATTTAGTGGATTTGCTTTGAGTTTCTCTCCATTTAGTTTGATGTTGGCTGTTGGCTTGCTGTATATTGCCTTTATTATGTTTAGGCGTGTACCTTGTATCCCTGATCTCATAAACAGAATTCTCAGCAGAAGAGTCTCAAATGGCCAAAAGACATTTAAGGAGTTGTTTAACATCCTTAGCCATTAGGAAAATGCAAATCAAAACGACTCTAAGATGTTGCATGAATTCTAAATGGTCTTATAATCAAAACCTGCAGCCAGATATTGGGGTAAATGCTGAAAGATCAGAGATACAAAGGAACAAGCCACTAGAGAAACTTCTCAGGACTACTGAATCCTCAGGCTGAATGGAAGGTAAGATCCCATCTCCATGATTCCTCTGACTGAATGCCTCTGAGTCTTCAGCTGAAAAGGGTTCAGTTCCTGTATCCTCATACCTTATATACCTTTCGTCACCGAGCCATTTCACTTCCTTCCTAGTGCTGGGATTAATGGTGTGTGTGTTTCCCAAATACTGGCAGCAAAGGCATGAGATATTAAATGCTGGGATTAAAGGTGTGTGCCACCACTGTATGGCTCTGTTTCTCTCCTAGACTGAATCAATCTCATGTAGTTCAGAGTGACTTTGAACTCACAGAGATCCAGATGGATCTCTGCCTCCCGAGTACTAGGATTAAAGGTGTGTACCACCACTGCCTGGCCTGTATGTTTAATCTAGTGACTGTCTCTGTCCTCTGATCCTAGGCAAGATTTATTTGATACACAATATATCACCACACTGAGATACCATCTTATACCTGTCAGAATGGCTAAGATCAAAAACACTGATGATAGCTAATGTTGGAGAGGATGTGGAGCAAGGGGAACAGACTTCCATTGCTGGTGGGAGTGCAACTTGTACAGTCACTCTGGAAATCAGTATGGTGATTTCTCAGAAAATTGGGAATGAACCTACCTCAAGACCCAGCAAAACCACTCTTGGGAATATACCCAAAAGATGCTTAACTATACCAAAAGGGCACTTGCTCAACTATGTTCATAGCAGCATTATTGTAATAGCCAGAACCTAGAAAAAATCTAGATGCCATCAACTAAAGAATGGATAAAGAAAATGTGGTACATTTACACAATGGAGTATTACTCAGTTGTAAAAAACAAGTGACATCATGAAATTTATAGGCAAATGGATGGAACTAGATAAAAATTATCCTGAGTGAGGTAACTCTGACCCAGAAAGACAGACATGGCATGTACTCACTCATAAGTGGATATTGGGCATAAAACAAAGGATAACCAGGCTACAATTCACAACTCCAGAGAAGCTAGGTGAAAAGGAAGACCCTAAGAGGGACAGGTATGAATTGCCCCAGGAAGGGGAAATGATTAAGACCTCCTGGGTAAACTGGGAGATGGGTGAAGTGGAGGGGATAGGTTGATGGGATGAGGATCCAGATGGCTGAGTTGCGGGAAGGACAGAGAGGGAGAACAATGAAAGAGATATCTAAATATAGGGAGCCATTATGGGTTTAGAGAGAAACTTGGTGCTAGGGAAATTCCCAGGAACCCACAAGGATGACCTCAGCTAAGACTCCTAGCAATAGTGGAGAGCATGCCTGAACTGGCCTTTCCCTGTAATTAGATTGGTAACTACCCCAATCATCACCATAGAACCTACATTCAGTAACTGATGGAAGCAGAGGCAGAGACCCACAGCCAAGCACTGTATCAAGATCCTGGAATTCAGTCGAAGAGAGGGAGGAGGGAGTATATGAGCAAAGGAGGGCCAAGATCATGATGGGGAAAACCACAGAGACAGCTGACCGGAGCTAGTAGGAGTGCACAGACTCTGGACTGACAGCTGGGGTACTTGCATGGGACCAAACTAGGCCCTTTGAATGCAGGTGACAGTTGTGTCTTGAACTGTTTCTGGGGCCCCTGGCAGTGGATCCAGGACTTACCCTGGGTACATAAACTGGCTCTTTGGAGCCCATTCCCAATGGTGGGATTCATTGAGTAGTCTTGATGCAGAGGGGAGGAGCTTAGTCCTGCCCCAACTTGGTATGCCAACCTGTGTTGACTCCACAAGGGAGTTCTTAATACCTCTAAGAAGTGGATGGGTATTGGGGGGAGGTGGGGAAAAGCAGGAGAAGGAGAGGGAGGGAGAATTGTGTTTGGTATGCAAAATGAAAAAAATGTTTAAATAAATAAAATAAAATAATTAAAACACCAAAATATTATCTATATAGTCAGAGAACAATGGAGACTTGACATTATTTTGAGATGCCTTTGAGAACAGAGATACTGTGTGTAACTCAAGATTTTTAAACTACTATAGATATGTATATGAATGACTTGGTTTAATCATTATACTTTCTATAAAGAAGATGAAAATGGGGACCTCCTTTCTTTCTTTTTTTTCACATTATCCTCACATTTTCTGGTGTTCATTGTCAAGTTCAATAAATAGGTAATGAAAACTATGACAATAGCTGCATATTTAACAACACTAATTTTATACTAATACAATATGGCATTAACAACTACGCAGTATTAATAATAATGGCTGTCTATTGAGGGATATATGATTTTCACAAGGTGATAATTGCATGGCATTATATGTTAATGATAATTGTTAACAGCCCTAGATTAATGAGGCAGGACATGATATTTAAAGCACTGAGAGAATGGATGACATAGCTTTTATCACATCTGTACATGACAGGTAATAGGCACTCAAAGGACACAATTATACGTAATCCTTGAATGCAAAAATTATTCCCAAAGCAGTAACCATATGCTCATTAAAAGATCATCAGAGTGTTTTATCTATGGCACTCAAAGTCACCATTTGCTAAGTATTGCATTATTTTTACATAAGACTGTTTACATAATACTGTCCTTATACAGGTGTCATCAATTTCCTTTGTTCTTCTGACTTCAACATCACATTGCGAGTCAAGTGTAAGCATGTTTATTTTACCTGTCTAGAATTCTGCAAATCACATGTAAGGCATCAAAGCAGAATGCTAGAATACAAAGACTATGTTGAATTTCCATAATATTTCTTTAACAGATTCCCTTTTCTTTGCATGTGAAAGGTTTTACAAACCCACTTAGGGACTTATTTTCTAAAAGCGCCTGGTATAACTGGGTATTATTTCACAGACATGAAGGCATATGGCCAGGGAGGCTCTCCAGCTACAGCTTCCAAGTGAAGGCAGTGAGACAGGGGAGGGTGGGTAGAAGGATGAGTAGAACACTGCAGCCTTGACCTCACTGTTGCTTCCCCTCTTACTCTTTATGGCACAAAGCAAGTACCTTTCTATTCTGGATGCTAATTATCCTACCTACACAGCAGATATAGACATATCTACCAGGTCAACAAGGATTACTGAGGTTATGCATGTGTGTCTACTTCAACAATGTGAAAACAGTACAGCTTTGATGTTTGGACCATGAAGTATTCAAGCAAGGGAAGAAAGCACCCTTTCAGCCTCATCAGAGTAGTCTACCTAACACCTAATACAATCTAGAACATAAAATCTGAACCTTGAATGGCATTCTCTGTAAAATTTGCTACTGTCACGGGTCCATGTTTTTGTTCTCTGGCTTACTAAAAGTATTTAAGTTTCCTGTGATAACTGTGATCTTAAAACAATCAGTAACTGTCCTGCTCTGTAACATGTGTTATGATTTTTCTTTCTTAATGTCTGGTGTGCTCTGACAGCCTGCCTCTCAGTCTGGTTCTAATTGGCTTTTGTCTGAGGAATGAGATCTCCTGGTGTTTATAATCCTGTGTAGTAAATAGGTTTCAGTACATGTGTGAAGACCTCGGGGTCTTTGAAAAGGACATTCATACTATGAGGCTTCTCTGCTTCCCTATGCAGAAATCTTTGGACAAACTCAACATTCCAAACCAGAGTAAATACAGTGGAGAGCTCCTGTCTCTTGGTGTAGCTCCATGAACTTCAAGCTTTCTCATAATACATGGTCATTGTTAATGTTCTAAACGAAGTTTTCATTATATATGTTTGAAAACGTGATGCTTTTGTTCCAGAAGAAAATTAATGTTTGCTCTTGGGCTGAAATGTGAAGGCTTCTGCATCTCTGTATACTTCTACCTGAACAATGAAATCAAAATATGTACCTAAAAGCTTCAAAGAGAAATATGTTGAATAAAAAACAACAAAATATTTAGTTACTAGTCACATAAGGAAAAAAAAAACTTAGCAGTAAAAGGACCTGGATTTTAGTCAACTCCTGGGGACTTACTATTTGTCATAAATATAAAACAACCAACAAAAACTTATTAAACCTAAAAAATACCCCCCCCCATTTAAAAAAAAGAGAGAAAGAAAAGAAGGAAGGAAATCAAGGGAACAAGGGACAGAACTTCCTTTCGGGATGGTTGAAACAAAGTTTGTGTGACACTAAATATGTCCTGAAGACATGAGAATGTTGTCTGCTCCGGCTGGTTTTCTACAACAGTGAGTCATAAAGGTCACCCTGAACACGGAAACCACCTTCTCCTCTCAGTGAGCACTGCTGCAGCGCAGCCAAGCAGACTATTCATTTTCATTTTAATTATGTTTGTAAATAGGAGAAGAGGCAGGTAAGAAGCATGTGCAGGCCTCCCACCGAGCCTCTGTTGGTGTCTGCAGAATTGCAACAATCACCTTTGCAGGTTTTATTACTTTTCAGTAGAATTTTATTGACTAGGAAGCAGGGTAATATCTTATTAAAATTGAGTTTGTTATAAAAGTTGTTTAAGGAAACATATTCATTTGCCACAATGTCTTCCCACCTGATTATCTGTTCATTTATGACTTCCTAGCTAACATTTATCCTTAAGACAGTGTAATTTTTGTGTAACCTTGATTGCTACCTAATTTGCTTACCAACTGACAATTAATCCCTGATATATTACTCATGGCACTCAACCCCCATTGCTTAATGAAGCATTCAGCAACAGTCACCTTGTGTCTATACAAGAATCCATTGACAAAACAGAGTCTTGCGAATTAGCATTGGCTTAAAAGTGCTGTGGCAAAACTAATGCTTAACTCATGTATATATACTATTCACAAACTGTCAATACATCAGTTGGTTGCTCTGTGATTTCACTTTGTGTAGGACATTGTGATTGATGATGCTGGGAATATCTAAAACACCTTTTGGAGTTTTACTACCAAAGTCTACTGAGTAAGATTATGTATCTGCGTACATAGCTGTTATGTAAAGTAATGACTGGAGAAACAATGTAATAGAGCCACTGCGACAGGTCCACTTTCAGAGTTTGACAAAGCATGCTAGAGAGATTAGAACAAGATCGGAGATCTGAAGTCACACTATGACATGAAAACACAAACCCAGGAACAGGCAGCAGTCAAAAACCAAGGGCAGAAAAGTAGACAAGGATGTTTCATCAAAACAGAGCCATAGTTACCCTCCATCACAACTTTTAAAGTTTTAAATACAGGGAAATTACATTAGAAGAACACATTTTTGAAGGTCTCGGTGACTAAGGCAGTGCATTTCTTCTACAGAATTGAGAGATATGCCAGGAATAGAGCTCCATATGCCTGCATGCACACACTGGAAAGTGGCAATATGTATTTTTGTTTTCATCTTTTTGGAAGTATCTCCCATGAATTTTCAGGATGCAACTTTCCTAAGTTATCTTAAAGGAGTTAGAATATGTGCTTTTTTTTAGTCATTGCAAGCTGTGCTTCCCCTGTAGGGATTATAACATATGCAGAAATAAAATATATGACAAAACAGCACAACAGGCTGGAGGGATAAAGAAGAAAAGTTACACAGTAGAAAGTTTCTTAGGTGGTTTGAAAAGCAAGAAACCTACCGTTTAATTTTTTAAAACTGAATATAATAAATCTCAGTTGTATTTTAACCAAAGCTAACCAGCAAATTAACAATGAAAATGTGTAGCAGAAAGTCATTAAAAAGAAGACAATTAATTATAATAATTAGGACAAATAAGTAAAAATGATGAAGTATAAAGAAACAGATAAATCAAATATAAAATGTATGTAGCAGAATAATAGAGTCAAACTTTAAGGATAAAGTGAAATCTTCAAATGTAGGTTATCTATTAAGACTCAAAGGCAACGATTGTTCCATGAAGAAGGCTAGGCAGGTGAAATCACTTGGTACAAAGCCTTATGACCTGAGTTAAATTTCCTGGATCCACATAATAGAAGGAGAGATCTTACTGTTGCAAGCTGTCTTCTGACTGGCATAAGTATGCTGTGACACTCCCAACTCCACTCACACAATAAATAAAAATGTGTAAATTAAAAAATTAAAGGTAAAGACTACCATACTGATTTTAAAAATAGATTATTTGTACTATACGGGGAAACCTCTTATTTACAAACATAAAAAGAAAGAAAGAATGACAACAGATACAACAAGCATTAGACAAGAAAAACTACCATATCAAATTTGGTCAAAGTACAGTTGAAAAAAATTAAATTACATAATTTTGATTCATATTAATAAACGGAATAGTTCAGCTAAAAACATAAAGCAATGCCAATTTTGCATGCAGCAAGTAATAAAATTTAAAAATATAGACTTTCATGTTATGGCACATACCTGTAATCCCTGTCTGCAAGGTGAGGCAGGAGGATTGCTAGTTTGAATCACTGTTTAGAGTACATTAAATACCTTATCTCACAAAGAAGTAAGAAAGCAGGAAAGAAGAAAGGAGGGGAGGGAAAAACAGAATGGGAAGAGAAAATCTAAACATGGAAGAAAAATAAATTAACAAAAGAAAAATCAAAAGGTAAATAAATAATCATAAACATATTTGTATACTCTGTATTTAGTAATGGGATACAGAATATTGATGGCATAAAGATTTATGAGAAGTACAATTCTCCAGTACGATCTAATTTAATTTGATTTAAAACTCAGCAAAAAAGTGTAGGGGTGAGGAACTAGGGTTGTAGTTCAGTTGGTAAAGTACCTGCATATGCCAAGGTGGACCACATTCTGCATCATACAGCAACTATCAAATATCTAATTCTAATGTCATAGGAAAATGTTCTTTGCCAGAAAACATTAAACTTGAAATCAACACTACAAAATTAAATAGAAATGGATAAATTTCAAATGACATACAGACATTTAAAATAAGACTAAAATGATTGAATCAGATTTTGATTTAAAAAATGGATATCTAAATAATGAAGGCTTTCATTAACTATCAGAAAATTTAAAGAACATAACTAGATAAAACAAAACACCACCAAACTGTTGTGGGATATTTATACACTATGTGAAGATGTATTGCTGTGATTGGTTCAATAAAAGGCTGAAAGGCCAATAGCTAGGCAGGAGGTAGAGGCCAGATTTCCAGGCAGAGAAAGTACTATGGAGGAAGAAAGGTGGAGTCTCCAGACAGACAAGGAGGAAGCAGAATGGACAGTATAGAGATGACATAGCAATTAAAAAATGCAGGTTAATTTAAGTTGTAAGAACTAGTCAGGAACAAGCCTAAGCTAAGGCCAAGCTTTCATAATTAATAGTCAGTCTCTGTGTCATTATTTGCAGGCTGGCAGTCACATCAAGTACTACATTTGGAGCCTAACGTGAGGCTCGGATATCTAAACATAGAGTCTGAGAAAGCCAAAAAAAGTTCTGAACAAGGAGCCAGATGTGGCTTCCTAGTCCTGCAGTCTCTCAGGTGGGATGATGCCCTGCAGCCTACAGAGGCATGCCGACCAGCTGCTGTCTGCAGGCTGGAAACCAGCTGCTGCCTGCAGGCTGGAAACCAGCTGCCAGCACCATGCACTGAGCTGAGCCAAGCAGCAGCTGGCACAGCAGTTTGAGATTTGTCTCACACCATCCCAGAACACTGTGGGCACTTAGTAAAGCCAGGTCCAGACACAGATTACCTCTAAAAAGTTACAGTATGTTTAGAAATTTGCCTTGATACTGAAGAAAGAAAAGAAAATGTGTATAAACAGTCATAAAAAGTAAATAGTTTAAAAATAATAAAGTCTTTAAAGAGAGAGTAAATTAATATTAAAAAATAAATAAACCATGTAAAGATGGGAAATGTACAGGGTGTCTTGATCCTGTTTGTATTTTATTACTTTGAATTTTGTAAATGCTAATGAATAAAAAACAATAGCTGCTGAGAGATATTGGATTATAGGAACTGCTAAATTAAACCAACATATATTTTAAAAATATCTTAACTTCAGAATGGAAGCTAGAAAATATGTTGCATTGGGGGAAAGGTTTTGATTTTGTTTCCTGTGGATTTCTTCAAAATTAACAATATCAGATTTGACCAGGGAAGACCTCTTGAGGATCTTGGCTACAGACATGAGGGAAAAAAGCCAAAGAAGACTATGGGATAGGTGATGTATATGCTGATACCTCTACATAGGAACAGCTTGGAGACAAAATGAAACATGATAAATCTTGTTGGCTACAGAGCCTTCATGACTTATTACTACAAGCCATCCTTTCATATAGCATGGACAGAGGTTTATATTATAGTTTGGCTATGTAGTCTAAATGGACTTAAACAGTTAACAGATGCCATTTACCTGCCCAAACATAAAACAACAACAACAATCATCTTTAGCTGACATGTGAACACCACATATTCCATATTTGTGTTGATACAGCTATGTGTTACCCTTAAAAGTTTATGTTTTCAGAAAAAAAAGAACCAAACGCCAATGAGGACAAGTAGCCCAGGTGATCTAGTCCCTCAGAATGTCTCTGTTACAGTGTCCTCAAAATTCTGCATCTAAAACAATTCTCCACATCATTATTTGCAGACTGGCAGTCCTGGAGATAAAGCACTACTATGCCAAATAGCTAAGATTAAAAGGCAGCCACCTCACAAGAACAAACACATGAGTTAATCACAGATGCTTTGTGTGTGGACCTCACATCTATGTGGGCATGCTGACAGACAAGCATAACTAATTGTAGGACATTCAAGAAATGGAAAAATGCTTTATTGTAAACTATATGTGAGCTGGACCAATGAAATATGACTTTTGTAATGAGTCATTATTTTAGTCCATATCATTTACCTACTACTTCTACTATTTTTTAGTACATGCAGGCATGTAATTTTAAAACTATTTGATAAAATAGTGGAAACTATTTTTAAAAATCACTGTTGTGCTTCTGTTTTCTTTATATCTATCTTCTGAGTTAACATAGCATGCAACTACCAGCTTATATCTCCCTGTGGACAGATCTTTAGCCATTCTATAAAGAAAACAAAGGTCAGTGTCTACCCTTACCAGAGCTTATCCCTCTCTCTTTTTCTCAGTAACTGGAATACCATCCATGCAGCAGAGTAAGCAAGAAGTAGCTACTTCTTTCAGACTTTGCATTCATTTTACCCATGGGCTCTGACAATATTTTCTTTCAAAGCAGATCATAGATCTCCCTAGAACTCTCCATATCCACTGTCATAAGCTGATCATTATACCTTCCTGAATCAATCATTTTCACCTGTATTATTTATTTTTTCTACAAAGCTGACACAGGAAACCATTTTTCCTAAATAATGTATTTCCTGTTTTTAAAACTCTTTGATAAGTATTTAATATATTCAAAATCAAACCAACCCCTCTTTCATGAACCACAAGGGTCTAGATGAACAGTCTTTACTTCGAGGAAATCAGCTGTCTCCCTGTAGTCTCATGACCACAAATAATCGAATGTCAGTTACAAAGTATTCTCTTGTCTTATCTACAGTAGTCTTACTTCCATGACTCTGAGTTAAACACACATACACACAGGCGTGCACACACATACACACACACACACACACACACACACACACACACACACACACACAAACATGCACAAACACACACAACTTCTGTCTTCTTTATTTCCAGCACAAAGCTTAGTAGGAATAGCAGTTATCTTAGTAATATATTTTATATCCTCCCATTCCTAATACTATCAGTATTCCGGGTTCATAAGAAATCATTGGATAAATACACATACAATGAACAAATGAATGAATGAGGACTCAATATTCAAAGTATATGTGAATATATGATAAAAGCAATTTGAAATCCTACCAAGCTACAGAGCACATTGATATAGAGAAGACAAAACTTTACCTGTACCTTCTTGGGGTTTTCAGATAATCCTGAGAAATACCTTGACATAAAACAGATTAATAAAAATGAAGAACACGAATTTGATAAAAAGAATTCAATGTTATAATTGGACTAGATAAGTTTATATGACATAAGAGAATTCTAAGACAGATCCTAAGAACTGGTAAAACACATCTTTATATTACAGTGCACAAAAAGATAACTGTGGATTAGAAAATAAATGATGTATGAAAGATAAAGGAAAATAGTTGTATTAAAAATATTTATTTGAACAGAATTCATTTGGTAATGCCCCATGACCAAGAATGCTTATTTTGTCATTTTATGAGGAAAGAATCTTTCAAAAAGCTTTTTCGTCATTGTTTGTTGTTGTTGTCTCCATTCATGGAAGAAAGGGGGACTGATATTTGTATCTGTGGCTTCTGAAGTTTCTAGCTCAAAATAATCTTGTGCTAACAGGCTATAGTTAAAGACATCTTCATGCTAGAAATAGGGCATTTAAAAATCTAACACATTAAGCATTTGCACAACAAAGAGTTGGTTGGAAATTGAAGAATCTATCTTTAAAGTGCAGTTTCTACAGAATGAAGCTTGATCCTTATCACTCACTCTTCACAAAACTCAGTTTCAAACAAATCAAGGCCCTCAATATAAGACCTGACACCCTTAAGCTAATGGAGGAGAAAATTCTTGCATTGGCTTTCAAAAAATTCTGGACAGGACCCCATCAGCACAGGCATTAAGACTAGCAAGCATTAAGTGGGATACCATGGAACTAAAAATCTTCTGTGCAATAAGAAAATCACCATTGGGGGGAAGAGGAAGCCCGCCTAATGAGAAATAAAAACCATGTACCATCCATTCATCTGTCAGTGGTTTAACATCTAAAATATACAAGGAACTAAAATAAATTAGCACTAAGAAATCAAAGAACATAACTAAAATGTGTGACATGAAACTAAATAATGAGTACTTAAAGGATGAAATACAAATGGCTGAGAAATACTTTTAAATGTGAAATATCCTTTTCAGTAATGAAAATTTTAATTATATGTATTTTGAGCTTTTATCTTACCCCAGTTAGAGTAGTTAAGATAAAATGATAAAAAATGCTGGCATGGATGTGGGGAAAGTGGCACATTCATTCACTACTGGTGAGAGTGCAACCTGGTGCAGTCACTATGGAAACCAGCTGGGAAGTTTTTCAAAAAGCTAACACAAGCTCTACCAGAGGATTCATCTATACCACTCCTACGTTCATTCCCAAATGAGTCTATATCTTACTATACAGTTACCTGCTCATAGATGATCATTGTTGTTCTATTCTCAATAGCCAGGAAATGTAGGCAGTCTAGATGTCTACCAATTGATGAAGGGATATTGAAACTGTGGTATATTTATGTAAGTGATATTATTTACCTATTTAAAATAGTAAAATTTAAAGTCAAATGGATGAAACTTAAAACACTCTTTCTGACTTATGCATCCCTAGCCCAGAAAATAAACATTTTATGTTTTTTTCTCATTTAGATTTGAGTCTTGCTTGAGAGAATGCGGCACTGGGCTTGGGCCTCAAGGCTTTCTAACTAAGAGCCACTTCCTATCTGAACCTCCCTTCCAGATTGTGGGTGCAGTAACCAGCCATCTTTTTTGTCCTGATGCCGTAGTTTCTCTGTCTGCTGGATCCAATCAGAAAGTGGCTGATACTTCTCATGGTGTTTATATCACTATTGCACCACTTTCCTAGTGCCGGCAGCTACTACAGAGGTTACCAGAAGAGAAAAGTAATCATTCATCTTGCTCAGCAGCGAACCCTGTGAGTTATGACTACTTTGGCAAGACATGACCAGTGGTGCAGTTGTGGTCTAAATACCATGAGAACAGTCAACCACTTTCTGATTAGATCCCATTTCACAAAATGAAGCCTATACCTGGCAAAAGATCAGGATATGAACCTGTCACTAGACAGATAGAAGGCCCTACTGAAGAGTCTATTGTTATCATTCTGCTAAATGGACAGAGTATTAAACTGTCGTATCAATATACCAGGAGATCAATGTATCTCTCAACCATCATCTAAGAAGATTCTATTGGCAGTAGATATTAATCAACACAGAGAGCCTCACCTGGCTATGATACAGTGAATAAAAGACTGCAGAATGCTCAGCTGTAAATGATATATATATCACCTTTCATTCCCCAAAGGCTCAGCAATCATCATAGAAGAGGGGCTGAAGAGAGTCAGTAGATGACTCTAAGGGAAAAAAAAAAACCTTCTTGACACAGCAGGGAAGCTTGACTTATGAACTCCAGCACAGACTAGACTTGTGTATGTTTAAGCTAGACCAAGTCCCTCAGTGGGAAGAGGAGGTGGGCACAAAGTCCTACCCCTTATCAAGGAACTATCAGCAACTGATATACATTCTAGAAAAGGAAGAGTGAGTTGTCTTTAAGAGAGTAGTGGCTAGTAAGTCACCACGCTCCAGTGGAAGGCCAAGAACGCATGGGAAGCACAAATTGGAGTTGATGGGTAGGCGAGGGATGGATCTGGAAGGAGTCAGGAGAGAAGGTAAAGATGATTAAAACATATTGTAGAAAATTCTACTAAACTATTAAAATATTACTCTAAAAATTAAAATGTCACTACCTTGCTGGTTTAATTATAATAAATCCTTTCTTCTTTTCCAGTTGAAGGAATGGTTAACACTAAAACTATGCTTACTGTTAAGCATTGATTTTCCCACAATTTAAATAATACATGGGAATAGAGTCATAGGTTATAGAAATAATGTAACATACAAAGATTATCCAAATAAACCTAACATGTCTGCTTGTCTTCTTAGAAATATGGTATGTCTACTTATACATACTACTATTTAAGTTTTTATTTTTGTCACAGTGGTTTTGCTATTTGGTTTCTGAAGTTTTACTCTTTATTTTCCAGCTTTAATGAAAAAAGCTGAGAACTATCTATCTATCTCATATATATGTGTGCAAATATAGGATATATATTACATTTATCTATAAATCATATATCTATCTCATACAATCTATAATATATATATCTCATCTTTTTTCATAAATAAAGATGGAAAAATATATATCAGATAGAATACGATGATGTGATCTATACAAAGATTATGAAAAGATGATCATATCTATTACCTCACACATTATCATTTGTTATAGTGTCTACTTAGCAAATTTCAAGTAGCTAATGCAGTAATAACTACGTAACAAGTTTTAAAATTATGGATCATTTTGATATTTTTCTGATTGTGTTTAAAGTTTCATTGTAGTCAGTGAGTATATTTTATTTTATAATACTAAATAAAACATGTTATAAAGTATAAAATCAAAGAATAAACAAACCCAACAGAATGGAGCAGCAAGTTAAACTGACTTTGTGTGTTTATGTGTTAGTATGTATCCATTCAACTAACTCCAGAGAGAGACAATGGGTGGATATCTTTCTTGGTTACTTTCCACTTTGTTTTTGACACAGAGTCTCTCACTGACCCACAGTACATAAATTCAGGCACACTGGCTGGATATCAAGCCTTTCTCCACCACCCAAATAATATACTTACATCTGTGCATGCCATGCCTAGCTGCTTTACATGAATGCTGGGGACTTAATCTGGATCCTTATATGTGTATCATAAGTATTTTATGCGCTGAGCCATCTCCCAACCCTAGAGTACATTTAATATAAAGGAAATGGGTTTTGTTTTCCAAATATTTCATTGCTAGGATTTGCAATTTATGGAATCTGTCTCTTCTGTTATAATCTGACTGTAAATGTGGTCTTCATTTAACGTCTCATATGCAGATGGAGCCCCTCTGTGTTTTTGTGTTTTCCTTCCCCCTTAATAAATCAGTATCAGTTTTCACATAAATCAAGCCTTTTAACACAACATCCTTTGTGAATTGTAGCTAATCCAATGACCACAAATATTTGCTTAAGGTAACTAAGCTGATGAGCACACACACTACCCAGATAATAGACTCAATGTCTTGACTGGTAAGTTTCAATAAACAAACAATAAACATTCCCAAATTTCAAGAAATCAGCAAGGAAAAATGCACTTAATACATAAACATGGTTAGTAAATATATTCACCTTTCTTCATGACTATCTGTATGTCTTTTGCTTAATACTGAGACTATAAGAATTCACTAAGAAGCTGAAGCTATTTTCTACTTAAGTAGTCTTTCACCTACTGAAATAAAATACTTCCCAATCCTGCCTTTAACTCTTTTCCTGGCTTTTGAGACACTTTCTCATACTAGGTTGCCTTGTTCAGCCTTAATATGATGGGAGGTAACAAGTCTTACTGCTATTTTATATGCCATGTTTGGTTGATTTCAAAAGGAAGACCTGCCCTTTTCTGAACAGAAATGAAGGAGGAGTGGATGGGGGGCAAAGGGAGAGACTGGGAAGAGTAGAGGGAGGGGAATTGTAATCAGAATACAGTAATAAACCACACAAGAAATGTAGAATAAAAACCACTTAAATCTGTTAAAGAAAACTACTTCCCAATAAACCTGTCTCATGAAATGCACTTTATTTTTTAACTGTCACATTTTTGGTTATAGAATAGACATTTGTAGATCTTGTCCTTACTTTCTCTACATTCTAACTCTAAAGAGAAACATTAAAGCAAGTGGTTTCTTGTTAAAAAATTTAGTGAACTTTTCAATTCACTGGTGTCAGGTTGCTGTTTGACATGAAAAATGAACCTTTCTGGAAACGTATTTCTCACCTTAAAAAGTAAGTACAGAAACATTGGCTTTCATGCATGTGTACAATATATGTATCTTTTAGATCTCTCACTGGTTCTATTTAGAAATTCAGGAAGTTATGAAGAAAACTGTGATTTTGTAGTAAGTACCTCCAATCCTATCCTGTGCAAATAAACAGCAAAAAATAGTGTTTCTCCCATCTGGAAGCCTACTTCACAAATTAAATTTACTTAATGCTTAACTCAAATATTCAAAAATCATAACTCCATATAGTTATTCAACTCAAATTTGCATTTCAGTGAAAACTTCATGATAATTACATTAGGAAAAACAAATCAATTTATCAGGAAGGTTAAAAAATCCTACACAATGGCAACAGCTCAAGCATGGATAGAGTGAATGGAACTCCATAACCACAGAGTGATTATTTTGACATGCTCAGCTGTTTAATATCATGCCTGACTACCCTTTTCTGGTTGATGATTTTCCTTTGTAGGATATGGCAGGCTTAAATGAATCTGAACCCTTGTGTATCAAAACCCATTCATTCATTTACTTTGGCTAAAATCCCTTGTGCACTTGGCAACTGTGTCATTTTCTTCTTAAAACGCGTTGGACCCTCTATATAATTATATGTAAGCTTCTGAAGCTTTTTGACTCCTAGGAAAGAGCTGGTTAAGGAAGAATGTTAGAAAGAGGGGTGTCATCCGTGTTTAATCATTCATTTATTGATACTACAGTAAAACATATGAACAAGCAATTTGAGGTTAAACTACTTTTCCAAATGAGCACACAAATCTACAAAATACCTCTGGAGCTAAGAGAGCTAGATAAGAAAATGAATATCTCAGCATTATTGTGTATTGAAATGTCAGGAAATGTTTATGCTTTTTAAGTATTCATTTGCTTAATTCTTACTGCCTTAGTTACACTTTTCAAATTCAGTGACAGAATACCATGACCAAGGCAACTTATAAAAGAAAGTATTTAATTTGTTTCCAGAGGCTTAGAGTCCATAACCATCATGGAGCAGATCATGGCAAGAGGAACAACAGGAGTCGTAGGTCTTCATGCTTTCTAGATGAGATGCATAATTTTTATTCTCCCAGCACCTAAGCTTTTAGGTATCTCTATTTTTGTATTTCTCCATTTTTAGGCACTGTTGAACTCTGTAGCAGTCACTGAGCCTTATGATTATTCTTAATACTTATAAAATGATGCAATCCCTCTTTTGAAGATAAGAAATTATAGGTACAGAATAGTGAACAATAGCAAGGATCACATAATAACTAGCAGAACTATGTAGAGTGCATGCATTTCAAAAATGTATTTGACATTCTATTTTTTCTTAGTCAATCAATCTCAGAGCTCATATAGCTCATGCCAATCACAAATATAATCATTTTGTTGGTTTTGTTCTTGTGAATGTCTTAAGATAGAAAAAAACCCTTCTCCTTCAAATGATTTAGGTACAAATTATTTGTTAGATTGAATTTGTATCTAGTAGCTTTGCCAGAATCAGCAATCATAGATATCTTTAGGTTTTTTTTTTAGAGATTTTCAAAGGATGTGATTATACTCAGGTAGAAAGGTCTTAACATTTAAAATATTACTTTGTTATTTTTGTGTGTGTGTATTTTATACACACATGGTTGTATGTAGATATATGTAGGTGCTCATGAACATACTATGTTTTCACGTGAAGGTCATATGTCAATGTCCTATGTCTTCCACTACTGCTCCTATCTTATGCTTTCTCATGTTTTCATTTACTAACTATAAACATATACAATACATACTAATTTTAGTTGCCTAGAAAGTATATATTTATAGTAAATGACATGTGCTCTTATTTAATATCAATGTGGTTTGCTTAACCCATTTCAAACCATTAAAACTAAAATGGTGCTTGTGGAAAATTAAGATCATCTATTTGAAATTACAACAAATTAACAAGAATTAAAATTTTAATTAATATGTCAAATCAAGGTATCTACAAAGGGCTTTTAGAGAAATTATTATATGAAATAGAGAAGTATTTCAGTTTATTTCGTCCTATGATGATGTATATATGCATACGACCAGAATTGTTACAACTACTTTTTAGAAGATATTTGTAAAAAAAAAATTGATTTCTTAAGGCGCAGTAACTGCTACACATAGCTAGCCAACTCCAACTCAACAGTTCTTGATATAGCTTTGAACAAGTACCAAGAGATTCTCATGATTTGGATAGAGTTTCATATCCCACTAATATTACACATGATTAAGAGATTTTACAAGCCAGAATGTAAAGAAAAGACAAGCACACCTTAATTAGTTATTGGTACCAAGTGATCCTTCCAGAATACTGATATTGGCACCAAGTGATCAGGTCTGAAATCATACACATACATATATGTGTGTGCATGTACAACCAACAGTAAACAGACACCACAAGTTGTATTTATGTATTTTCTGTTATATGTATATTTATATTTAATACATATATTTATTTGTGCTACTTACATATTTGTTTAAATATATGTATATTTGTGTTACCTATATATAATTGTGAGATGTGTGTGTGTGTGTGTGTGTGTGTGTGTGTGTGTGTGTGTGTGTATGGGAGTAACAAATTAAAAGAGACCTTAAACTTTAAAAGAAGTAAAGGAGGCATGGCAAGAGTTGCAGGTAAAAAAGGAAGGGGAAATGATATATATTTTTATTTATTTTATTAATTTATTTTACATCCCAGTCAGTTTTCCCTCTCTCTTCTCCTCCCAGTCTCTCCCTCTGCAACCTTTGTTCCCATCCCAATACACTTCTTCTCCATTTCATTTAAAATAAATGAAAAAATTGTAAAAGAAAATATAAACATTGAAATATAGTTACAATCAAGATATCTTACTAACATTGTAGATGCCATAATTTCAAGACAACTAGACTTAATGTGCTGAGGATTTACAGCATCAATGCAGGTTGAAATCTAAGAAATGGTTATGTGGAGTTATGTTGAATGTTAAAAATTTCTATTAAAAATTATTGATAACCCATTATGTGATTAGCACTGTGCTCACACTTCCAAAGTTGAGTATTGTTTTTATCAATCATTACTTCAAATTGAGGTTAAAAAAATATAAAATTTGCATCAACATTTTAGTTTGCCTATGGTAACGCATGAAATTCTGTGTCAGTTGACTTCCCTGGACCACATAACCAGCTCCTGCACTTTCTTAATTCACTTTGTCAAAGCTCTGAACTTTGAACGTGTGCTAAGCAATGAGCTAGTTGCTGCAATAGCATGATTTGGTATATCCTCAAAGAATGCAAATTCAGCCTGTGAGTCCCTGCAAGACAGCTAGGAAGGCACATCATTTTTCTAAGATGAGATGCAAAGCAAAGCGTTTAACTTACTCTATTGGTCACACCACACACTCACCAGTCATTGCCTTTGTGTACTTAGAACTAACCGAGAGTTTCATGTGATGGTCTGAAGGAAGGCTCTCAGACCATTTTTGCTCTTAAAGGTCTATTCTTTGGAGTACCTGACCCCATGTTAACCATTCTATAATGAAAAGTGATTTTAAACTAAATTTGGACAAAAGATAAGTCTGGATGAAGGCAGTTTATAATGGAATTTATTTCAAGCACTATTTTGACAATGCAAAATTAGTAATGCACCAGAAATTTTTGATTGACACACAGATCTTTCAAATCACTGACCCTACCCCTAATGTATATAAATTTAAATCTAACTTTAAGAAAATGTACATATGATGCAGAAGGAAGATTTTGGCACTTATGATCACCTATAAAATATGGTTAGTGATTGTCCCTTCCACTCCAAGTGGAACCTGAGAATTCCAAGTCTGCCACTGAGATACTAGCAATCAAGGGAAACTGGCCTTACTGGATCCATCTCATTTAGCTGTGTAAGCTGTGTGGACCTACTATGTAAGACAGAGCAAAGGAGTGTCCACAGAGTAAATCCAATCCTTGCTTACAGCTATGCACTGAAGAGAGTGCTCTGCACACCCTGCTTCTCATGGGCAATAAAATATGTGCAGCATCCCAAGAATTAGCCCACTCATAGACCTAGGGGGAAATAATTCATCCAAGAAAAAAATTAACATTGACTTGGAAGAAAGACAAACGCCTTGAGCATTGTTCTTGGAATCGTCACAATTTGAAATGTGAGATTAAGACACATAAAGTTCATGTTCAATAAGTGAAAACTCATTCATTGTGTTATATTCATCCAGTGCATGATGACTTCATGGGATTCAGGGGGAAATGTTTGCTGCCATTTGACAATGTGGTTTTAGAAAGAAAATATAAAGACAAGATAAATCAGGGTAAGCTGTGTGTAACTTTCCTTCTTCCTGCCCATCAGTCTTCCACAGGCTGATCTGCATTGTGCAAGAGAAAGGAGGAAGGTCATTTACTCTTTCTTGTCCAAAATCACCAGTTCAGGAGTTAACCACTCAAGTCCTCCATTTTCATACATCGAATATAGTGAATCAGAGCAAGAATGGAGAATTTCAGACATCACCAGCAATAGAGTACTTAATAAACTAGTTATAATATATCTGTGTGAAAATTTTATAGAGGGTAATTGGAGAATAAGATATTGTTCCCATCTGTTAGCAAAACTTTTCATCTGTGCTCAGCTAAAGTCTTCATCAGGAGTCTGTTGATCCAGCATAGACATGTGTGAATGGAAAGCAACCTCGTTTCCATCATACTGTCCTTCTGTTGACCATTCACATTACTCTTTGTAATTGTTACCAGCTAATAGACTTCCAATCAGAGTCCACCCTGATGGGAAGGCAGGCCTATACTTCTGAGACAATTGTCACCACTGAACCCAAACCTCTATGTTGTTTTCCTACGCATTTCAAGGATATATCTGTCTCTGCCACCTGACACTTTACCCATCTTTTTGTATGTGGGTGCTAAGAATTCCAACTCAGGTCCTCATGCTTGCATGGAAGGCACACTGGCACCCTACTCATTTTCTTAACCATTGAGGGGTACAATATTTAATATCACTATTCCTTAGAATTTCCTATCCTTGATGTTAATTGTTGTTGGTATTAATCAATAATGTTTGATTAGTATTTGTTATGACTAATAAAAAGAACTTGTGTAAAAGGCTCATCTCAACACTGAATATACATGCATGCACACATATACACAGAGATCACAAGGACAACTTTTATTAAAATAGCAATAAAATGCTAGCAAGAGCTAACTGTATTTGTACAACTTAGTAGAGGACATGACCTGGAGTGAAAATCAGAAGGACTTACTGTTTCCAATTGTGTAACTGCCTACAGTATGCAATAGTATTTCACACTAAACCATTTGGTCATATTTTTAATTAGAAATGTCTCTCTTCATTTAGAGAACAACTTTCACTCCCTTACCCTCAAGAGCTTATAACTTCTATTAAAGAAGCTTTATATAGAAACCATCCATTCAGCAGAAGTAAATATGTCACACCAATTTCTACTTAAATAAATAAAATTTTAATATGATGTGAAGATTTAGTGAGGAAATACATTTTCCAACACTGACTTGGTTTTCTACCATGCCGATGTTCATCTTTTCTTCTAACTTAGCAGCGAGTTTCTAGTTTTACCCATCAGTGTTGTTGCCATCAACTGTGTGGCCTCGGTATGGAAATCATATTAATTTTGTAAATGTGTGATTTGGCAGAAAATTAATACCTGAAAGTATTCTGCTTTCTGTCATTAATATTTTAAAAATGTTAACAAAAATCCCACCTCAGAACCAAAGTTTGTTACTTCTGATACAGCTTTTTAAACAAGGTGAAACTAAGTAAATTCAACAGAGAGGATTAAAGCCATTAATATAGTTTGAAAGTGAAGACTAGTCACCTGCATTTTCTAGTTTGAATTCCTGTTCACTCCATTTGTACATAAATAATACTTACCTATGTGCACATTTGAAAATACATAAACAGATATATGCATACACACACAGTTTCTAATTTTAATATTACTTTATTTTTACATGTTCATGGTATTCTAAACCAGTGGTTCTTAACCTTTCTAACGTTGCAACACTTTAATGCAGTTCCTCAGGTTTTGGTTAGCCCAACCATAAAATTATTGTCATTGTTACATCATAACTGTAATTTTGCTGCTGTTATGAATCATAATGTGCATATTTTTGGAAACAGAAGTTTGTCAGAGGGATCAGGTTGAGAGCCACTGTTGATAAAATTATTGAGACAGATATGGGGTTGTAAAGAAACTACCCTCTTGTGGCCATTTATAATTCCTTGAATTTTTGCATGCTTATTGAGTGTTGTTAATTAACTCATGAGTAAGTATTGAAGCAGGGTCTTAGATGAGTCCATGTGCCACTAAGGAAAAATGAGAGTAGAGATAGTAGTGAGAATGTTGGCTATAGCTGTACCATTTGAGGTCAGGTCCTATCCCTACTATTAACAAGTATGCCATTTTCTGATTTTTTTGTGCTTTTTTTTTTGGTCTACTTCTTTCAGTAAGGATAACTATTTCATAAGTGATTGCATATCAAGTATACCTAGAAGAATAATTATACTAGATATATAATAAGAACTAAAATGACCAAAGATAACAGAACATAGACTCAAAGGTTCCAGGTGGGCACCCGCTCAACTTCTCCATGTTCAATAAGTTGTATGGATGTTGTCCTCAGCAATGGGGCCCGGCAGTTAGTTTATGGAGAGCAACTTAGTATCAACCTGGGTTGTTCAGAGCTTTCCATGTGAGCCCCTTGGCCAACAACTCCAGTAAATTAAACCCAGTACTGTCTCTGGAAGACTTGTTTGACTACAAGGGATGTCCAGTTGAGATTTGGCATCACCCATTACTAGGAGTCCTCATTAGGACTTCATATATTCCAGGTGGTTCCCACACCACCCCGTAATGACACCCAATTCCAGCCATCTCTCCCTGCACTCTTCCTCTCCATCACCCAACCACTGATCCCTCCTGCTGCCATCCATACCTGACCCCAGCCCACACATAAAATCTATTCTATATCCCCTTTCCAGAGAGATCCATTTGTCTCTCCTAGACCCCTCCTCTTAAACTAATCTTTCAGTCTATGGATTGTAGCTTGGTTATCATTTACTTAAATATCTACTTATAAGTGAATACAGACCACATTTACCTTCATGAGTCTAGGATAACTCACTCAGAATGTTTTCTTTTAGTCCCATTCATTTGCTGGCAAATTTCTTAATGTCATTTTTTAACAGCTTAGTAATATTCCATTGTGTAAATGTACCACACTTTATTTCTCCACCCTCCTATTAAAGGACATTTAGGTTGTTTCCAGACTTTTATTCTCATAAATAAATCACAATAAACATGGTTGAACATATGTCATTGTGGTAGGATAGAGCCTCCTTGGGGTATATGCCCAATAGTGGCATTAAATTAAATATATTTCCAACTTTCTGAGGAACTACCATGCTGATTTCCATAGTGACTGTCAAACTTGTACTCCCACCAGCAAGTGGAAAAGTGTTCCCTTGCTCCACATCCTCACCAGCATGAGCTGTCACTTGTGCTATTGATCTTAGCTATTGTGACAGGTGTAAGATGAAATCTCAAAGTAGTTTTGATTCTCATGACTAGTCATGCCTGATGACTAAGGATGTTGAACGTGCCTGTAAGTGTTTATCGGCTATTTGAGTTTCCTATATTGAGAATTCTCTGTTTAGATCTGCATAGGTGATCGGAAAAGATGCAGAGACCCATAGTCAGACATTCTCTGGAAAGAGAAGCTAAATTGGAGGCTTCCATCAAATCCCTCTGCTCAGAACTCAGGGAATCCTACAGAAGAGGGGACAGAAAGATTCTAAGAGCCCGAAGGGATGGAGGATACTAGGAGCACAAGGCCCTCTGAATCAACAAAGTGAGGTGCATATGAGCTCAGAGACTGAAGCAGCCAGCACAGGGCCTACGTGAGTCATCTTATTTTATTTTATAATGTGTGTTTGGCATTGGAAGCCCTTTCTTTTCTCACAAAATACCGAAATTGAATGGATCTGGATGGGAGGAGATATGGGGAAGAATTGGGAGAGGTAGATGGAGGGAAAACTATAATCAGGATATATTGTATGAGAAAAGAATCTATTTTCAATAAAAAAGAACATTATTCATTAGCACCAATAAAACATAGCTCTGAATGCTATACCAAACATCATCTTACTATACTCTTCTACCCCAAGAGCTCACCATCATTATTCTACTTTCATTTAATTCATTCATTGATTTTATTTTGCAGTAATGGGGATTGAACCGGCTTGAACATGGTAGGCAACCATTCTACCACTAGGATAGACCTCCAGCCATCATTGTAATTTTGAAGATGAAAAATAGGGGTTCAAAGATATTAGTGATTTGTCCAAGTTCATACAATGATTAATATGTAGCCCTGGAATCTGATTAGTCCTGTTGAATGCTCGTATTCTAAACCAAGCACTTAGCACAGACAGCAAAACAAGAGTTTCCTAGGGTATTTAAACAAAAATGACATAAAAATTCACTTCATTAGAAATGAAACAAAAGCATGAATCATCCAGGAAGTGGAAGAACAAGCACATTCCATCCAGTGCTGGTGGGAGGCAATACTCCGGACAATGAAATATCTTATAGATTTAATTATGAGGAAAACATTCTGAGTATCTTTTTTTTTTGGTTTTTCGAGACAGGGTTTCTCTGTGTAGCTTTGAGCCTCTCCTGGAACTCACTTGGTAGCCCAGGCTGGCCTTGAACTCACAGAGATCCACCTGCCTCTGCCTCCCAAGTGCTGGGATTAAAGGCGTGCGCCACCACCGCCTGGCTCATTCTGAGTATCTTATATAAAAGACATAACAAAGGTTACAGAATCAATGATTCTAATACCTATGAGATTAATGGGATCTAGACTTTGAGTGTCTTTCTGTGTAGGCCACACAGCCTTTTGTTTGGAGATTTTATATATATATATATATATATATATATATATATATATATATATAAATATATATATATACACATATGTATGTGTGTGTGTTTGTGTGTGTGTGTGTGTAATTTTTTAAGTTGAGGTAGATATAAATCAACATAATCCTTACAATGGTTCATTTAGTTTATACCTCCTAAGTGGTATCAAAATTTTACAAGGCTAATGTCCTGCTATTTTCTTTGTTGTAATAAATACTCTTACAAAGCAGTTGATTTTGGCTTACATGACCAGACAGACACAGTTCATCAAGGCAGGGAAGACCTGCCAGCATGCAGAGAAACTACGGTGGCAGGAAGAAAAAGGTGGCTTGTTACTGCATCCACAGTCTGGAAGGGAGAGGTTCAGAGAGAAAATGGCATTTAGTTATAAAGCCTTGAGGCCCAAGTCCAGTGACCCATTCTCTCAAACAAGACTCCATTCCCTAACAGCTCCACACCCTTCCCAAACAATGCCATGTGCCAAGGGCAAATGTTTAAACGTGTGAACACATTCCACATTCAAACCAGAAGAGCAAAACAGAGATCCCTATTGCCTGGCGAGTGGGGTTGGTAATGACAATAGAGTATTACACTAAAAATGAGACGGTATTTCTTCCCACACTGAAATAAGTAATACACTTCTTAGCATAACTTCATTCAAAATAGCACTAGGCTCGCCTCTGACTTGCTGCTTTTGTTCCTTGGGTTGATTTAAGTTATTTGTCTTTCCCATTTTCTTAAGCTGAATTTCAATGGTTATACTAAGTTCCACACTGGCTTTCTGTTAGTCTTTGACTGTCCAAATTATAAAATGGGACAGTTATTGATTATATATTTCTGTTAACTCATATATAAACTAAGAGAAGCTACATCTTGTAGTGTCTCTTCATATTTTTTGGTGCTTATGAAGGAAATTCATGAACAAAATTTGCTTTCATAATTTTCTTTGTGATAATCTTCTTTTAAAACTTACTTATTGAATATCATTCTTTCATAACATTTTAGAGGCAGACTTTGTATTTCAGAATGTTTTCATCTTTGAAAACTTGACTGTTAATATTTACAGCTGAATTTAACTATATTTATAGTAATAGTAATATGTGATAGTCAGTTTCAGTTTATAGATGATATTTTGTCATTTCAATTCATAAAACACAAGATGAGTTTTCTTTATTTTTACAATTAAATTTGTAAGAAAAGCAATCAGTCAATATCAAGATAATGAGCAATAAGACACATTGAAATTAAAAGCTAAACTGTTAGTATCTAAAATGTTCTTGTAGGGGCTGAAGAGATGCCTCAGTGATTAACAGTGAGACAATTTTTCCAGAGGACGTAAGTTTGGTTCTCAGCACCCATACTGGAAGGTTCATAACCTCCTGAGCTCCAGGAGATCAGTCATCAGTCATCATCTGTTGAATCTGAGGGCACCTGTATTCACACATGCAGATAGCACATCCCACCCACTCACGAGCACACAAATTTTAAAACCAAATAAATAGGGGCTGTGCAGATGGCTAAGCTCTTCCATAAGACCTCAGTTTGCTTCTAAGCATTCACGTTAGGTGCCTCACGACTGCCTGTTCCTTCAGCTCCAGAGTATCAAACACCCTCTTCTGGTCTCTGTGTACACTCCCACATACATGGCCTATATTCACACAAATACACACACACACATACATAACTAAAAATAATGAAAGGTAAATAAAACATAAACTAGATCTTAAAATGCTCTTTGCTTATAAACTATATGTCAGGTTTATGAGTACTAGGGATAAAATGCAGTAACAAGTACCTGGCAATCATTTGTGTTCTTATGGAGCTAAATACCATCTGGTGCACCTTCTTAATATTTTTTCCTCAAACACCATAATAAGCAGTACCATTGACATACCATATGTCTCTCCTGGATGGTGATAACTTATTAAAAGGAAGAACCAAACCATACCTGACATACTAACAAGATACACTCAAATTGCTTCTTCTCCATGGCACAGATAATTTTCATTGATTCCAAAGCTTCATTTTTTCCTGATATTTAATATGTATTTGTAACTACAGTATTATCCTATTCTGTTCTAATATACATTCACCAATGTAGCCTGATAATATTGAACAAAGCTTAATCAAGAGAGACATGTTATCAAGTTAAATAAATGGTTCTCTATTATTAAAATACGATTTATTTTCTCTAACATATATCTTATGAATTTAGAGATATTTTATACTATTAAAATATCTTTTTTTAGAGAAATGATTTAGTCATTTGATTTTTATTTTGTAAAAACAAAGTTAAAAACAAATTCTTGCCGGGCGATGGTGGCGCACACCTTTAATCCCAGCACTTGGGAGGCAGAGCCAGGCGGATCTCTGTGAGTTCAAGGCCAGCCTGGACTACAGAGCGAGTTCCAGGAAAGGCGCAAAGCTACACAGAGAAACTCTGTCTCGAAAAACCAAAACAAACAAACAAACAAATTCTTGCCCCAAAAGGCTTGTAAACTTAGCATGAGTCATTGATGTAGCACCAAACTGAATGCAAAGAATAGAGATGTTCAATGGATATCCATTTAGTGAATGAGTGACCACCTACATGGTATCTCAATTAATGCCAAGTTTCTTTTTAAGTTCTACTTTGACATGTTACATGTCATCTTAAACTAATAATGTCAGGAATGAAATTGCAATGCTCTAGATAAATTCAATTGTCCTATCATGCAGTAAGGAATTGTTGACTCTGACTCGAAGGCAAGACCTGTGTTCAGCTCTGTAACGCTAAGGGAAACAAAACACCACCTCCTGGACTCCTGAAGAACAAAATGTAAACGTAGAATTGTGATCAAAACTGTGACAGGAATAAGTTGAATTTTATTTTAATAAAACAGAACTATAATATAATTTTAGCTGAAGTGTTCTTAGTATTTTTTGTCCCTTTTCTCATTCTCGTGATTGCAACAGTGGCAATTATACACCAAGAATTATGAGAATTTGTCTATGCAGAGATGATAGATGAAGTATGAAATGCCATAGTACTTCAATCAGTGCTTCTTTTAAAAGGGTTGTGAAGCAAAATTAAAAGTAGTTGAATACTAATAAATTATAGAGTAAAAAAACTGAAAATAAAAATGAAGCACAACTGATCAGTAATGACATACCAACTGGAAACAAGCTGTAACTTAGAAGATTTTCAGTGCCTGAAAGTTCAAAACTACTTGAAAACTCACCAGAGACAATTAGCAGGAGGCATCAATAAGAAAGATTCTAAGTGTCATAGTAACACTCAGGGAATGGTCTTACCATTTCTCTTTAGTAAATGGAGGCAAGGCAATCTGAAAATTCCAAGTTTCCAGATTTGAATCCTTAGTCTGAATAAAAATGGAACTATGAACACTAAAAACTGCAACAATATGTAGTAATAGTAAATTATACTAGCAGCTGAAAATTCAGATATAGTTATGCTAAAATAAATATTGTGAACTTGCTTACACTTACATTTTAGCATTAAGTGGATTCTACTAGAGCAGTGAGTGGCATTAGCGTGATACCAGCTGCAAGGGTATGAACAGATGAATGGTGCTAGAGTTAAACCACCGGGTACATGCTCAAAGATTTGAAACAATAACACAAATAGTGCAGAGAACCCAAGTTCTTATTCTCATCAAACTTCATACCCATGTGTGATGGCTAGCTCTGTGCCCACTTGACATAAGCGAGAGTCTTCTACAAAGGGAGAAATTCAATTGAAAAAAAAATGCTTCCATAAGTTCTGACTATAGAACATTTCCATAATTAGTGATTGAAGGGGAGGGCCCAGCCCATTGTTGGTCCCAAGATCTATAAAGAAGGAGTCTGAGAAAACCATGAGGAAGAAGTCATTAGACAGCACCCCCTGTGGCCTCTTCATTAATTCCTGCCTCCCGGTTCCTGCCCTGTTTGAGTTCCTGTCCTGACTTCCTTCAGGGATGGATTTCAGTGTGGAGTGTAAGTGTAAGGTACATAAACCTTTTCCTCCCAACTTGCTTTTGTTCATGGTGTGTTATCATAGCTAAAGTAATCTTAACTAGGACAAAACTTTGCAATCAAGGAGAAACTCTGGTATTTTAGGGAGTACCTTCCCTTCATTCAAGGGGCTCTGGGACTGCAAACTGGCTCAGGTCTAGAAAGTGGTTCACAGGCCAGGATTCTCTATTGCCATGATCTACTGCAGACTTTCTTTTGTTTGTTTGAGACTTTTTCTACTTATGTTGGTCAAACAAAAATGAGGTAGGCTTCTTATTCATTTCATAACTGGAGACTTCATGATTGATTAGCTAGTACCAAAGGTCCACATGAGTTAAGCCATCATAAAATTCACTTGCCTGTGCTTCCCATTACAGGTCAGGCCATTATGGGCATTGCTTTGCTGTGCTGACCATTAAAATAACTATGGTCACCTTGCCTGTGGTGATTCAGGGCTGCCACCTGGCCCCTTCTACTTCAAGGCCCAATTAAACCCATGGCATTTAATTCATCCAACTGGGCAACAGCATCTCCATTTGTAAGGTCTGGCACACCATCATACAGAGTAAACTGGAAAAATGCTTTCATTTCCAACGAAAAGTCCAGATAATTGCAAAGCTGGCTTATAACTGTGTCCTAAGGTACCATGCCAAGCTGTGAAACTGATTCAAAGACTCAAGATCTTGAGTTTAATTTAGTTCTCACCCCGCCTCCCACATCAACAAACTGCAGGATATGGATTCTGGAACTACACTTTCAGATTAGAGAGGATGGGATTAACAGAAAGGTTCATCTCATCCAACAGTGACATCTGCTGTTCATTTACTAGGCTCACAGAGGCTGCAATGCTCTGAAGAACAGTGATAGGGCGGCACTGTGTAAGTCACATTTACATTAGAGGGAAATACTCAGAAATAAGGGGCAAAAAGTAAAGCTCCAAAGTTGCTAAGCTTTGACATTATCCAGATAAAAATATCATATTTTGTCATTATTGAAGTTATGCTTTACATATTTGTCGTTTAAAGATTACACCAAACCAGAGGGCAAATGAAACTTTCAGAGCAGAGGTAGATGTAGAAACATATGGATTTTTTGGTTAATTTAAATACTGTACTCCCATTGTTCAAATATATGCAAGGATTTGTATATTTCCGTGGTAGCATCTTTGTTCTGAGTCATCTCAAAAAAAAAAAAGAAGGGTGAAAAAAAACTATTGAACTATAAACATTGTTTTCATGGAAACCACCAGAAAGGAATCATAGCTAGCATCAAGGTATATAACAGAAAGTGCTGGACTGAGCTGGAGTAACATGAAAGCTGGGTTTCTCAGCAACAAACAGGGCAAAAATTAGGTCCAGGTGGTTATGCAGTACTGGAAACTCACGAACAAATCTAAGGACAAAGCACACATCCCCATACAAAGTCAGAAACATGAAGTCAGAGTGTGGTACTGCAGTGGGTAGCCATTCCAGCTTTGATCTGGAAGTTCCAACCCCCATTGAGGCTTCGGTAACTGTCCTGCCTACAAGGCAGGGCCAAGAGAGGACCCTGAAGGCCCGAGATCTGGATGTGCTGCCTCTTTCTGTTCCTGGACCCTGGATGGTGAAGATAGACTGAATAGAGTTCTCCAGAGAACACCACTGGACTGCGACACACCTTCCCCAGACCCTGCAACCTACCTATCCCTTCATTTGTAAGTTACGCCACTAAATAAACCTCCCTTTTAACTATGTGGAGTGGCCTTAATAATTTCACCAATATGGTACAATGAGGACAGGAGCTGGGTAACAAGAGATACCCTCCCAAACTGGAAATCCTACAGAACATACTTGTCAAACAGGTATCCTAAAAGCAGGGGATGGCAAGGATTGTCTCATATAAGGCACAATGGTGTTAAGGAGAGTAAAAGGTACAGGATGGAATTCTCCTAAACCAGAGACGATTCTGGGAATCAGGACAAAAGCAGGATTACAGTGTTCAAAAAACAATACAACAATCTTATGGTAGCAAATATTAAGAGTGCCCTTGAGCTGTGAATACTTTCTCACCTCACAGAGAAAATCCCGGCTTTCTGGTTGGTAAAGATTGCAATAGGAATCTTAAAAGCTCTTATTATTAAAAAACATGGAGCCAAATATAGGGGTAAAAGCCTTAGAACAGGGAAATACGGAAAGCCACCAGCCAACCTTTCCTCACCAACTCTGCAGCTTCCAAATTCGAGTTACTTCCTGTCTACCCATGCCTTTATTGCTTTGCTGTTCTGCCCTCTCATTGGCTCTCTTAGCCCAGCTACCTCACTTCCTCTTCCTACACAGTTCTGTCACTTTCTGTCTGTCTGTATAGACCTCCAGGTCTCTATGGTTGGTACTGGGATTAAAGGCATATGTCACCACACTTGGCTCTGTTTCCTACTGTGGCCTTGAACACACAGAGATCCTGCCTGCTATGGGATTAAGGGCATGGGGTACCTGACTTCTTGTTTGCTTAAAATGGCTGGCCTTTTCCCTGATCTCCAGGCAAGCTTTATTTATTAACATACAAATAAAATATCACCACATTTCAGTACAAATAAAATATACTACAAAAGATAGCCACTGCTTACAACTGACAGGCACTAAAGAGTTGACTTAGAAGCCATGTAAACATAGTGTAAAACAATATAAATAGGAACATAACAACACTAAAACCCCAGAAATGTACTGCTATGAAACAGATGAGAAATTTTGTGCCTTCTATCATAAAATTTAAGAATATAATAAAATATAAATAGACCTTAAAGCAACAAGTAAGATTGTGGAGAGGAGAGAGAATTTGAAATAAAAAGGTGGAATTCATGAAGGAAATAAAATTTAAGGGAAAATTCATTTCACTAAATGATAAATAATAAAGAGAATAGCATTGAGGAGATGGCTCAGTACCTAAGCTCAAAAAGTAAAGCAAGCCTAAGGAGGCAAGTTTGAACCCTGAAACCCACACAAGAAGCCAGACACAGCGGTGTACATTCACATCCTCAGCATCCCTGCAGCAAGATGAGAGTGGAGACAGAAGGAGGAGGAGAAGGAGGAGGAGGAGGAGGAGGGGGAGGAGGAGGAGGAGGAGGAGGAGGAGGAGGAGGAGGAAGAGGAGGAGGAGAAGGAGAAGAAGAAGAAGAAGAAGAAGAAGAAGAAGAAGAAGAAGAAGAAGAAGAAGAAGAAGGAGAAGAAGAAGAAGAAGAAGAAGAAGAAGAAGAAGAAGAAGAAGAAGAAGAAGAAGAAGAAGAAGAAGAAGAAGAAGAGTAAAATCTGACATGCTTGTAACCCCAGCACTCAGGAGGCAGAAGCAGATTACAAATCTGAGGGCAGCCTTGTATTCCCAGTGAAAGCCTGTTTCAAAACACAAATGAAAACAAAACAAAAATGTAAAGTAAAAGATAAAATAGAAGTAGCTGAACTGTATTGTCTACAATAAGCCCAATTGACTATTTTATTATATTTTAAGGATATATGTATATGGTTAAATGTTTACCTACAAGGAATATCATTTTTTAATAATTGTACTTTATAGTAACTATACTTTTAAAAAGAAATAAAATTAAGATAGCATTACTTCAGAGCTTAGTCAAAGAGAACAGTTCACTTACAAAAATGAAAATCAATTTGATTTTCCACAGTGAAAATATGGTACACACCAGAAGAGGGAAATATCTATAAGCTAATGAAGAAAAGAGATGTGAAGGCCAAGGATTTATCTCTGTCACTACATAATATCCATCAACTCTAAGATCTATAAGCTATAACCAACTATAAATTCAGGAAACACTTTATAGTAAGGACTTGTTGAGGAGTCTAGCCAGGGCAATTGCTAGTTTCTTTTCCTGTTGCTGTGATAAAATACTGTGACAGAAGCAACCTAAAGAAGAAAGGATTTATCTTTGGGTCAAAGTTCAAGGGTAAAATCTATCAAGACAGAAAACTCAGAGCATCAGAATCTTAGCGAAGCCTTATATCACATCTACAATCAAAGTCAAACAGCCATGAGTGTGGGCTGCTGCTCAAATCTATTTCTCCTGGCTAGGGAATGATGTGACCCACATTGTCAAGTTCCCACAGGCATTTGCAGAGGTTAAATAAACCCTCACAGGGATGCCTGAGGCTAGTCCTTTAGGTGATTCCAGAACCTATCAAGTTGACAGCAAACTACCCATATCAACAGCCTCAGGCTCAAGAAGTGACAGATTTAGAGTAAACTAGGGACCATCAAACATATCTGTCTGTAGATCTAAGAAAATTATATCATAGGAAATTTAGAAAACATTTGTACTTACAGTCCTCATAATGTGCAAATAATCCAACCATGAACATTTGGAGGAAAGATAACTAAATTAAGAAGGAATTGGCTTCCTGATTGCCATGTCTATAATGGAGGAAAATAGCAGGTTATTTTTAGGACTCACAAATACATTAACTAGTGCTAAAACAAATACTGAGAAATGTCCTATTACAAAATCAAATAGCACAAAAGGAGTAAAGAAATTAGAAATGGCACAGAGTCTAATTTTATTGCAGTTCCCTGTGAGCCTGTGATATTGTCTAATGTCACAGCCTTAAATATTGTCTGAATGTGAGGGAGTTTAAAGGTGGATTGAACTGTAAAAAATGACAATTAGAAATATAGATTAGTGATATAAATTAAAATGCATAGTCATTTTAACAATATATATTCTAATATTATTAGGAAGTAATACAAATACAAAGATGTAATTGGTCTCAATTTTCCCCCCAATCCTAGCCAACAGCCCCAAATAAACAACACAGAGGCTTAATGTTACTTATAAATGCTCAGCCAATAGCTCAGACTTATTACTAACTAGCTCTTACATTTTAAGTTAACCCATATTCTTTATTGACTCTCTGCCACATGGTGGTACCTTTACTAGTATGGCAATTCACCTCCTGCTCCCTCTGCACCTGGCTGGCAACTCCTAACTCCACCCTTCCTCATCCCATCATTCTCAGTTTGCCTTTCCCATCTAACTTTATCGTGCTCAGCCATGGGCTGGTCAGTTTCTTTATTAAACCAATCACAATGACATACATTCACACAGTGTACAGAAAGATTATTCCATAGCACAAAGACATAGGAAATATATAAAAATAGAAGCATCCAGACCTTTAAAAGTGCAGGGCTGAAAGGTACAAACAAGTGGGTAATCGGGTTATTTTTATGTGCTTATTATTTGATTAGGTTTTCATATTTCATCTCAAAATTTTGTAACAATATTTTTAAAATGCTTATTTTATACCAGTTTTATTATAATCCTAAATGTCTGATTCTAATTTTGCCCTTGCACCAATTTTTCTTGAGTATGGGTTTTCTTTTGTTATTCTATTTTGGCTGGTAAAATACAACAGAAACTCACAGCAGAATGAATGCCTCTCTACTTGACTACCCTTCAATATCTTGATACTGGTGTTTGTTTTCAGTTTTCTTGGTTACTTGCTATTTTGTTTGATTGTTTTGTTTTTCAATTTTCAAGCTATTAATTACATCAGTGTGATGGGTAGGCAACAGAGAACTTTCTTAACCAGAGGACCAGAATCCATCTCATTTTCTTAACAAAGTTATTTGATACTTGTAACTTTCCAGAAGGAATGGAGAGTTAAAGTCATAAATTTTCCCTGACATGGAAAAATCACCTAGGAACTGAAGTCTCTATTTCAGCTAATACTGACAAGATATGGTTGACAGGACAAGAAAGCTGGCAGTTAAGTGCTCAGGTGGTAAGGTGTCTGAACAAATAATACAATTCATCCTACCCTCAAGAGGAGAAAATATGTAATAGTGAAACTTCAAACCCATGTCACTCTCACCTTTTTTAATACTCCCAAATTGAGTTGACAACACCCTATGATCAACCATATCAAAAGCACTTGATAGATGAAATGCCATTAACAGAATGAGCAGCTATCCATCATACAGTAAAAATTCATCTATCACTCATGTACCAAACCCAATTCTATCTTATGGTGAAGCATAAACACTCCACTGAAAACTGTGAACTTCTAATGACCTAAAACTTCTCTTCCATGACCATGTGACAACATTCAAAGAAATAATACAGAAAGTTCATGGATGATCAATAAAAATGACTTCAGTGACACGGTATATACTAGCCAAGATAGTGATATTCCTAGCACAACACTCATTTGACTGTCAGAATAAGGTGGCAAGGCTGCCTGCCAAGAGAATAGCTTACTTCATATAAATATCTCCTATAAGTAACATAGGCTTTCCTTTTTTCATGTGATAATGCATGTAGTATGCATTAGTGTGTGTATTACATGCATTCACATTTTTGGATGCAATGTATGTGAGAGAAGTGCATGCTCACCTGAGTGCAAGTGCATGTGATGTCCCATTTCCAGATCATTCTATACTTTGTTTTTATTGGGGTTGGGTCTTTCACTGAGCCTGGAACTTGCTTGTTCTGGCTAGTCTAGCTAGGGAGTTTGCTTCTGAATGCCCTGTCCATGATTCCTAAGTTTTGGGATTACAGGCAGTGTCCATGCTGGCATGACTGATAGGTGAGTTAAAGGGATCCTAATTCCAGTACTCCTCTGTCTGGCGGAAAACTTTTTCTACTGAACCATTTCCTTGGCTTTCTCATTACATGTTTTCAAATAAAAAGAAATGCATAAGCAAGTCTTTCACACAAGTTGATCTTAATCATTTTCTCAAGTTTTACATTTAGAAGCATGCATAATTGCAGTAGAAGTGCAGATGAACAGTGATTAAAGCATGACAGAAAACATATTTCTTTATGCAGATGTTCAACCCAATTAATTATCTACCAATAGAAGACATAGCCTCTACTTTAATAAATAATGTTTAAATATTATATAATGTGATATTTTTACTGTTCCTATGAAGAACTTAAACCTATTTTGTTCTAGAAATGCTTGATGGATAATGTGTTCTTTAATACAGAATTATCAATGTGGTTAGAACTTAAATATACCAATTTATCCTTGTATGATTGAGATGCATGACATGAGCAATAATTTCTATGCAGCAACAATTCACAATTTTCCTTAAATTAATTTTCTATGTATATAGTATACATACTTGTACAATAATCATGATTTTCATCATGAAATGAACCTTAAAGCCTGTGATGAATTTCATATATATATATATATATATATATATATATATATATATATATATAAATATATATATAGTTTTCCAAATACTGAACTCTCTGTCTACAATTTCCACCTCAAGTCAATGGGAATTTTCATTCTTCTAATATATTGCATATTAAAAATGAGCTGTGTTTTTATTGATTTTGAAAGCAACACTTCCAAGTACAAAAGTAATAGCTTTTTGATTGATTTGGTCAAGATGGGTTAGACATCAAGAACAGAAGGGGAATTAATCTGCAACGGTTGATATAAGACCTGTTCACGGTATAGATTTCCCTTTTGGTGTCATTGTTCTCTTGTTAGAGACCTGATGGACTGTTCTTACTGGGTTGAATGATAAAATGACCAGAACCTAAGAGATAGTAAGTAAAGACATGGGAGAATTAAATCCATTCTCAAATTAAAGGTGGGGACTGAATTTCACTTTAAAGAATTCTGAGTAGAAACTATACATTTTTAGCAGGGGAAATGCTTAATCCTTATAGAAAACAGTAAGACAAAATTCACATAAAAATATGAAGAACATGATTCCCTGATAATGTAATGTGCCATCTTGAAGAAGGTACCATATTGATATGGTCAGAAGATAGATCTTCAATGTTCATATCATCAAATAAGTATTTGGGTATTTAATACTAAGTATTATATGAGGAGATCTTAATTAACATGCATTTACTGATTGTTTCACAGTGTATCAATAAACAAAAAGCAGTTAGCTTTACATACCTACAATTCCTATTTTGCTATTTTATCTCAGTAAAGGAGAAAATAGAGAACGTAATTTAACTGTGTCTCTCTGTTTGAAACAGAACAGATGTTTCAGACAATGTGCCTACAAATTGCTTTAATTGTCAACCAAATTGCACACAATACTCTATAGTTTTGATACTGACAGTTATTCATTTCTTTTTTTCAAATGATTCAGAAAATGTTTTGAGGGCCCAGCTAGCACAAGATACTGGATACTCTGTGTTAAGCAAAATAAAACATAATTCATTCCTACATATTATAATCAAAGCCCATATGGTCACACCGTGACAGTCATGATCATCAGCATTGAGGGGCAATGAGGTTCTCAGGCCACCTGGGAGGCAACAGGAAATGGAATATTGTTGAGAAAAATTGAACTCTGATGTGATCAGGCCTGAGCCTGCTTCTGAGAGACACTAGCACAACCATGAAGATTCAACAGTCTTCCTGCCATCCAGGATATAGATAGTAGTGAGTACAGGGAAATAAGTAGCTGAGGAAAAAGTATATTGAAAGCTTTGATAGTTCACTACATAAACAAATCCTTTATAAAACATAGTGCAGAAGAAAGAGTGATAAAGAGTATGTGAGCTACACAGACAAGAGTACGGGATCACATCATGAGAAAGAAAAGAAGAGCTAGGGGTGGGTAGGGAATTCACATGGAACATACCTATAATACTGCATGCCATCATGAATTTTTTCCAAGATTTTCTAGCATGCCAGTTTCAGTTTTATAAATGTAAGAAGGTTTTTCTAGATAATGAAATGATAGAATAGCCAAGAAAGTTCTTGAAACTCCCAAGGAACATGCCATGGTATCTAAGGCAGAAGAAAACGTAAGGCCTTGGCAGCACTAAGGTAGGGTATGTCTAACTGGGACCAAATTGAGATGTGGTTAAAACAACATTGTGACTGAGCTAAGAAGAGGTTAGAAGGGTAGGACTGATGACTTCTGGGGTAGGGTACTACCGGCTTCCTTGTCTAGTGTGTCACTAATTCAGTACAGCAACCCTGTGTCCATTAGTCCTTCCTCCATCCTAGTGCCCATGCCAAGCCATGGCTTGTGCCCTCATCCCATCTCAAGGACTTACTCTGTTAGAATCATCTAGAGCCTTTCTCTCTCCAACTTTCCTTCCTCTTTAAAATTCCAGAGCAAATTTGCTAACATATAAAGTTAATAAGATAATTTGCCTGCTTAAATGGTCATTTAAAATAACAACAAGAGGCCTGCGGAGACGGTTTAGTACATAAAGTGCTTGCCATGCAATCATGGAGCCCTGAGTTTAATTTGAACTACCCACTCATAACAGCGAGGGCCTGGATCTCAGCATTGCAAAGACAAAGACAGAAAGATCCCAGCAGCACACTGGCCAGTGAGTCCACCCAAGTCAGGAGACTCCAGGTTCATGAGAGACCACATCTCAAAAAAACAAGACAGAGAATAACTGAGACTTGATATCAATCTCTGGCTTCTCTAAGTACATAAACACACATGAATACTCACCTCTGCTCATGCACACACAAACACATTCGAACATACATACAGCATATAAATTAAAAAAAAACATGAACTCCATTCTAAGCACAGCTATAAATGTAGCACGAATCTTAAAAGTTCTTATTAATAAAAACAATTTAGAGAGTATTGGTATTAACTCTTCTTTGAAGAACTGGTAGAATTCTGCGCTGAAACCATCTGGTCCTGGGCTTTTTTTGGTTGGGAGACTTTTAATGACTGTTTCTATTTCGTTAGGGGTTATTGGACTATACTGCCGGCAATGGTCGAGAGACAGCCCGAACTGACCTACTCTGGTGATGGGATGGCCAAACACCCTAATTGTTGTGCTAGAAACCTCATCCAACTACTGAGGGATCTGGATGCAGAGATCCATGACTAGGCCCTGGGTGGATCTCTGGGAGTCCAATTAACGAGAATGAGGAGGGTTTATATGAGTGAGAATTGTTGAGACCAAGGTTGGATAAAGCACAGGGACAAATAGCCAAACAAATGGAAACACATGAACTATGAACCAATGGCTGAGGGGTCCACACTGGATCAGGCCCTCCGAATGGGTGAGACAGTTGATTGGCTTGATCTGTTTGGGAGGCATCCAGGCAGTGGGACCAGATCTTGTGCTCATTGCATGAGTTGGCTGTTTGAAACCTGGGGCCTATGCAGGATTATTTGGCTCGGCCTGGGAGGAGGGGACTAGACCTACCTGGACTGAGTCTACCAGGTTGACCTCAGTCTGTGGGGAAGGCTTTGCCCTGGAGGAGATGGGAATGGGGGGGGGGCATTGGGGGGAAGGTGAGGGGGACGGGAGGGGGGGAGAACAAGGGAATCCGTGACCGATATGTAGAACTGAATTGTATTGCAAAATAAATTAAAATAAATTCAAAAAAAAAAAAAAACAAACCTGGATCTGGTGATGGGATGGTCAAACACCCTAATTGTCGTGCTAGAAACCTCATCCAACTACTGAGGGATCTGGATGCAGAGATCCACGGCTAGGGCCCGGTGGAGCTCCGGGAGTCCAATTAGCGAGAAAGAGGAGGATTTATATGAGCAAGAATTGTTGAGATCAAGGTTGGATAAAGCACAGGGACAAATAGCCAAACAAATGGAAACACATGAACTATGAACCAATGGCTGAGGGGCCCCCAACTGGATCAGGCCCTCTGAATGGGTGAGATAGTTGATTGGCTTGATCTGTTTGGGAGGTATCCAGGCAGTGGGACCAGGTTTGTAAAATAAAATTAAATTAAATTAAAAAAAAAAAAAACCTGGAGCCGGATATTGGGGTGAATGCTGGAAGATCAGAGAAGCAGAACAAGCCACAGCTTCCTCACCTCACCAGTTCCTCAGCTGATCCTGTTTCCTCAGACTGGAAGCCTCTGAATCCTCATCCAGAATGAATCTCAGCTGAACTGCTGCTCAAAAACCTAAAAGCTTAACCAGCTCTAGTTCTTGGTCCTCACGCCTTATATACCTTTCTGCTTTCTGCCATCACTTCCTGGAATTAAAGACTCACTTCTTGGGATTAAAGGCATGAGTCACCATGCCAGGCTGTTTCCAGTGTGGCTTTAAACTCACAGAGATCCGAATGGATCTCTGCCTCCCAAGAGATATGATTAAAGGCGTGTGTGCCACCATTTTCTAGCCTCTATATCTAGTGGCTGTTCTGTTCTCTGACCCCAGATAAGTTTATTAGGGTACACAATATTTTGGGGAACACAATACCACCACATACAAACATCTAAATCAAAGGACCATTTTAAGAATGATGAGAGTTAATCTAGAAACTGGCAAAAAGATTCACCCTCCTTGGTTCTCCGTGTGATAGAAGAATTGAATTTAAAGATATGCGCTAGCCTTCCTTGGTTTTAAAGTAACAAGTACTCAGGCCTGGAGATGGCTCAGTGGAAAAGGTGTCTGCTGCCATGCTTGGTCACCAGAGTTAGGTCCTGGGAATCTGTATAGGGGAGGGGAAAAACCAACTTTCCCTAGTTGCTCTCTGACTTCTACACTTCCATCATGGAAGCTATACACACACACACACACACACATGCATGCATGCACACATGCCAAATAACTTATAAATAACTAATAAATCAACTGATACTCTCAGAACAGGTAAGACAATGAAGTGTCTTGAACTCATCATATGTTAGAAAGATAAATAGATGATTTTTATGAAGTGGGCTTCAGTTCATCAATGCTATGATAATGTTAATTTGCTGTTAAACCCATAATAAAAGATAAAATATCAAATCTCAAATCAAGTTAATTTATACAAATAATGAATACACATAAATTTCCTTTGTGCATGATGACATTCCTTACCAATACTTCTGTTTACATTTTTTCAATCCTTCCCTTAATAATTTCATGATAAATATATAACTATCTATTGCTAAACACTATCACAGAAGCAAGAACTAGCTGGGCGGTGGTGGCACACACCTTTAATCCCAGCACTCAGGAGGAAGAGGCAGGTGGATCTCTATTAGTTCAAGGCCAGCCTGGGCTACAGAGTGAGTTCCAGGAAAGGCACAAAGCTACACAGAGAAACTCTGTCTTGGGGGAAAAAAAAAGAAGCAAGAACTAAACGCAAAGATTTTATAATAGTGACATTTTTGCTAAATCTAATATTTTATTATCTAACTTATGAAAATAATCAGAGTTAATAGTAGTCAAAGGGATCAACTTCACAGGAACTACATTATTATTTATTTATAAAAACTAGAATCAATAACATATTATCTTCCACAACCATTAGGGAAAGTTCAAGTTTCATTGCAATATTTTAGTAGTCTTTAAGGATCTTCCTTATTTCATTCTATGTAAGAAAAATATACAAATATTTTACTTTTGTGTGAACACCAAAGTATGACTATTTCTAGGACTTTCATTGTGACCAGTAACGTAAGTAGATACCATATGGATATCTGAAATAAGTCAGATATCATATGGATAGATAAACATACCATGAAAGAATTAAGAATCTACAGATGACAAAGTAAACCACTTACAGCTTTATTTTATATTCCTAACCTTTCTTGGTGAAAGAAGATCCTAAACACTGCCAGTAGCTTTGGCAACTGTTCCATAAAGCAGCAGTGTATCACCATATCCCTGAAGCTCTAAGCTGGAAGGAACCAATTTTAGCAGAATTCCCATAGCCTTAGGCTGTAGCAAATTCCACTTGCTTCAAAAGTCTCCAAAGACTCCCACCATATACCAAAGTGTCCCAAGAAAGCACAGCTCATAAAATACTCCTCAAATTCAGAGCAGATTTCTAACAAATATAGTAGGGGTAGATTTTATATACTTCTTACAAATTTGTAATTCTCTCATCCTGCAGAAAAATTAAGTGTGCTTAGATAGAGTGTTTCATAGGTAACATAACTCTGGAACGCCTTCAAACCATGGATTTTCCCAGCTGCAGGTTCATCTTTCTAATTTACATTTGTTTGTTTTTATCAGTTTCAATAAAACCATATACAATCTGAAATGAAGCAAAAACACAATGAACCCAGTATATCTGTATATTAAATCACAGAAAATACAACTGCTCTCATAATGTGCCTTTCAAACTAAGTCTAGCTATAGTTTTATAAAATCTTGTGTGCGGGAAATGCAATCTGGAGAAAGAATTTGTAACCTTCATCTCTAGGCACATAAGTCAATAGATCATTGTGACAGCTCTTCCAGCCATATGAAAGATCAATATTAAGGCATTTACCTGTGGAGATTTCAACATTGTGCCATAGATTTTTAGCTTACTGGCTCACTTTCCCATCTCCAACTTGCCGTTCCACAGAAACACGGCCAACTCTAAGCATAAGGTGTACACTAAGAATACACAATTATATTCTCTTATTTTTAGCATTTTGAAAAATTAGTTTTGGTCAAATTAAGTGCATTTGGATGAACATAAGTCAAGAGAATCTGCTAACATAAGAGGGCATATATTTGTGAAATGGTTCTTATGCTAATAGTTGACCTAACTTTCTGTATTTCCTAAAGATAACAGACATGGAAATATCATGATGAGTACAGAAATGCCATCATGATTTTTTTAATATATTTTATAATTTAATTTAATATTACATATCAGCCATGGATTCCCCTGTCCTCCCTCCTCCAACGCCCCCCCCCGCCATCCCCCCTGCTCACCCCCCATTCCCATCTCCTCCAGGGCAAGGACTCCCCTGGGGATTCAGCTCAGCCTGGTAGATTCAATTGAGGCAGGTCCAGTCCCCTCCTCCCTTTGCCCAGGCTGAGTAAAGTGTCCCTGCATAGGCCCTAGGTTCCAAAGAGTCAGTTCATGTACTAAGGACAGGTCCCGGTCCCATTGCCTGGGGGCCTCCCAAACTGTTCAAGTTAATCAACTGTCTCACTTATCCAGAGACCATGATTGGAAAAAGCACAGGGACAAATAGCCAAACTAGTAGAAACACATGAACAATGAACCAATAGCTAAGGAGCCCCCAACTGGATCAGGTCACCATGAGTTTTGAAAATGTTATTTCAGTTAGGGAAGATAAGAAAAAAAAAAAAACTTATTTGTTCTGCTGTGGCTGCATCTAAGTAAAACTCGAGCAATAAATAAGACAGAACGCTTCCTCGTTTGCTTAACTAAGCACTGTGAAACAGCTCTACATCCATCCACCATAAGAAATCTGTTGTAGAGTGATTAGATTAGCATGACTTGGAAAGCTCTGGGGGAAGGTAAAGAGGAAGGGACCATTGTCTTGGAAATTTTCAAAACCTCAGTGGCACTTATCTCCAGGTGGCATTTAAGAACTTTCCAGGGGAGCATGGACTCTCAAATAAATGTTCTCCTCAGCTTACATGTCTTCTCCTCTATCTCTTTTCTATGTACCTGAGCCAATTTCAACACAATTATCTGTAGTATTATTTAACGTACTGTCATAAAATTACTAGAATGATGAGATGAATCTTTGCTTTCTATTTTCTCTAGAAAAAAATGACCTTGCTGGATTGCAACACATTATATGTTACAGTGGATTCTATAATGATATGACTATAAGATATAACAAATAGTCATACATTGTTTCAGGGCTCTTTAACTTAGCCTAGATTCCTGGGCAAATAAATACTTAGTGACATCAAATTCTGGTTCTTTTTCCCTATCTTCATCTACTGAGAACATTTTTTTCCAATTTTTTTTTGCAAATAGATAGCTATGTTATTAATTTTTATGGAAAGTAGGCAGAAAGTGTGCAGTTACTCCAAGATGAGACAATTAAAGTGTTCTGATTCAGCCTGACAAGTCCTCATTCGAGATGAATAGAGAAGACTAAGTAAATGTCTACATAATAGAAGATGCTTTGATCCCTGAAAATCCCTTCAGACTGCTAGGATCTGCCCTTATTAGAAGATAGAGTTGGGCAGAATAATATGCTGAAGGAAGTGATTTTGATTATATTTATTAACAGTAATTTCCGTATGCAAGTAATAAAATCATTATGGCATAACAATTATGCCTTGATAATATTTTTTTGGAATATGGCAGGAGAGATATGAGTAGAAAATAGGCAAAATAGTATTTTAAAAGTAAGTAAAGGGTTTATAAAATGCATAAAATAGTAATTAGCTCATTGTATCCAAAATACAAGTATTTGCTTGTGTGGTACAAACATAAATAAAACAGACAAAGCTATTTAGCAACTTACAAAACAACCCAATTAGCACACTGATCCAAGAGATAATACCTATTCAAGTAGAATTGGCTAAGGAGCAACGATTGAGCATCCCTGCCCATTGTAGTAGCAATCCAGGGGCAAACCTGCATCTCTGGGAGAAAGGACACTACTCATGTTGTCATCTCAAACTTGCACAATCTGGAAATGGTGCTATCTATCACATCCCCTCTTAGTTTATCTATTTAGCCTGTGTAGGATTTAGGTGCATCTTAGAAAATAAACTCTTTTTAACTTTATCCATTGTCAGAACAATTCTGATGTTCAGAGATGTGTTATGTTTGTGATGTTTCAGAAGTTAACATGATTCTTGGTAGTTAAATACTTTTGACTTTGGCTAATGATTTTTAATCCATGCTAATTTTAAAGTTAACAACATATATGCAATTTGTTTAATGCTAACTAATTGATACCCACTGTAATACTTTTAAAATTGTTTTGTGGTGGCCTAATATGTATTAACTGAATTGAGTATAAATTTCACTATTTTTAAGTAATGCCTTAAAACAGGATATGCAAACAGTAATAAGAAATGAATGAATTTATTCTGTGAGAAATAAAGACAAAAGAGATCAAAATCAGATCAAAATATCTGATGCTTCTTAGTGAGTATACTATGGAGATTCATATGATGATATAGGAAGTCACCTTTATGACTTAGGTGGGGGAACTTTTCCATACATTCAGAAAGATTTGTTTTCTCTGTGGGTACATGTTACTGATATTTATATTTCTAATTGTGACTTATCCTTTGAATCAAACCCTGAAAAGTCCACTTTAAACTCAACATTGGTGCATTCCATCTTTATCATATCTAATATTCCTCTCCATGTATGGAATCTATTCAGCAATTTCCACTGTGGAACATTTTATTATTAGTTTACTTGTTATGTCTGTCTCATCTATTACAACTAAAGTCTACAATTGATGTGGTTTACAAACAAAACCCATTTCTACCTCACAGGGCTGGAAGGGGAGAAACCTAAGGTGAAGGAGCTAGTGCTATTGTATGTTGGGTGACGGCCACTTTCCTGGTTCATAGTTGCTGTCCCAAATGGCGGGAAGATTGAGTCTGGAGTTTCCTTTATAAAAACTCTCATTCCAGTCATGAGGACTCTGGGCTCATAGCTTAATGACCACTTTAAGGCTGTGGCTTTCAACACTACCATTTCCAATAGGTTTTCAATAGATGGGATTTTGGGGAGTTTACAAACATTCATACCATAGTGCCATGACCTCCTCATTAGAGCCCACTAGGTAGTATTCCATAGTGATCTTGTAAACAGCTCTCATATCCACCAACCATCTCCCTCCTAGCCAACAGTGCTGTCATAAACTTTTAGTATAATCGCAGATCATCACCTACATTGAATTAGTCTCCATTCAATAGATTCTACTCACAGGTATCAGACTACTGATTTGTTTTTACAAGTCATCTTGCATAAGCCATAGCTTAAAATTTTTCTATGACTTTATATTCTCCAATGAATTTCACACCATTTGTCCATTACAAAGCACTGTGTGGTTCCAATCTTTTCAGTTTCCAGTGTCAGCCCCTCCTCCTCCATTGTTCTCAACTTAGTCCCATAATCTTTCATGATTTTAATTTCTCTCACATATTGCAAACAACTATTCTCTCATTCTCTCTTTTTGACTATGGCTCTGTCTTACATATTTAAACCACACATCTATTGCCTGTCATATGCTTAATTATCTTTTAGATATCAGGACAACCTCCTTAGTAAGTTTTATTTTTGCTGCTCATTGTACCTTTCTTTCATATCATAAAGCCTAACTAATTACACATATTATCATCTAATTAATCCTCATCTTTTCTGGTAAACTAAGCTTCATGATAGAAAAGGACCACACCTGGGTTTCTCACCCTATGATTTACAAGAGCACTTATCAAAGTAGTACTCAATGAATTTGTTTTTCTGAAACAAACTGATGCACCTGGTAGGTAGATAAGTGTCTGTTCCTTTATTTGTAAAAAAGAAAAAAATACATCAATGAATGTTTTGAATACAAAGGGGTAAATTACTAATTAAGAAATAAAAAGGTTTGTGATGGGAAAATAAATATCTTCTAACAGATAATATAATTCTGCTATTCTGGTACTGAAATTTGCTTTACACAATTTTTATAGTCATTGATTAAAATGTTTTTAGATTGAAGTGAGAGAAAATACTTTTCATCTTTGGAATGGTAATTTGAGCATCTGAAGCATTCCGTGGGTGTAGCTGAACTCTAAGGAAAGTGATAACCATGCTATGGTCCAGCATTAAATCCATCTACTTTGAGGAATTACAGGAAAGTCTTTTGTTTTTGCTTGAAACAAAGCCAGAAAAACAGAACAGCATTATTCTAGAAGCTTGCTTTCAGGTTGTAAAATATGACCTACAGAATAAAGTATTCTTCAGTGGCAAGATCATTGTAATGGAGGAAAAGCAACAAAACAGATTTTTAATTCAGTAATTTATTTCTCTGGATTTCCACAACATTTCTGCAGACAAGAACAGATGAGTAGATGTCCTGTGGCTGGGCTTTGAGAACCGTTCTCTTAGTTTTAAGTCAGGTATGACCTCTGAGTAGTGGCAGAATGGGGAACATCTGGGTTCTATTTGCCTCTGGAAAGAATAAGATGATTCTTGCCCATCTTTCTTTTTTTGCCTAAAGTTTATCATTTAATAATCTAAATCATGAGGGCACCCTTAGTGTTTATGTACCAATTATCAGCCATGTTTGTCCAGCAGTCCAGATACCTTAGTTGACTGCTAGCTTTGAAATAAAACTTAAATCTCAAGGTTGACCTTGGAACCCAGCAAGTTTTTAAGATAAAAATGAAGCACAGAGCCTGCACGGTCTGCATCAGGCCCTCTGTATATAGGCTATGGTTATTTAGCTTGGGGTTTTTGTTGGACTCCTAACAATGCAAGTGGGGTGTTTCTCACTCTTTTGCCTGCTTGTCAGAACTTTGTCCTCCTACTAAGTTGTCTCAACCAATCTTGACATGAGAATATATGCCTAGTCTTATTGCATCTTGTTACCCCAAGTTCAGATGATATCCCTGGGAAGCCTGCTCTTTTTTGAAGGGAAATGAAGGAGCAGTGGATTTGGGGGAGAGGGAAGTTGGAGGGCTGGGAGAAGATGAGGGCGGGGAGGTGGTGGTTGGGATGTTTTGTGTGAGAGAAGAATGAATTTTAAAAAGAAAGAAAAGAAAGTGAAAGAAGGGATTTGGGAGGCAATGAGGTGCAGAAAGGAAAGGGGCCCAGAGACGGAGTGAGGAACAGGGAGGAATCCAGCAAAATGAATTACATATTAAAAACCATAAGGAAACTTGTTATTTTGTAAGCTAATTAAAATAAACAATAACTTTTTAAATGAAAATAAAAACAACACACAAAAGATGAAGCATTCTTAATTTCTGTGATATGTAGCAGCCAACTTCAGTCTCAGAATTGCATTATGTATTTAAGAGCAAATGTTGCTCTCAAGCAGTAACTTGGAGTACGCTCTGACAACCACACCTGCCAGGGCTTACCAGAGAGGAGGATGTTTGAGACTTGCTCCACACTTAACTCCATCATAAGAGTACTTAACTTCTGCTCCAGAAGCAATGCACTTGTGAAACATGCCTTCAATTCACCATTTAAAACACCCTGCCTCAGGGACCCTGTTGGCTTTCCTTTCAAATTTTGTGTTTCTCCATATTGGTAGTCACTGAAAACCTTACTCTTTGTGTACGCTGATAAAGATTGAGTGTTTATTGTCACCGCACAAAGTAAATTCTCTACTAACTTTTAAATCTTAAAGCTTTGGATCTAGGGGGAGGATCTCAAGCATTAAGGCAGGTACTCGAATATGCAATTTGTCACACATCATCATGTTCTCAGAGTTATTTATTCTATGGCGAATTTGAATGACGATGAACTATATGGTGCCACATAGAAGCCTATCAGGAGTGCCAAACTACCTGGTACATCAGGATTTAATCCAGTTCAAGTGAACATGTATTTAGCCACACGTGGTAATTACTACAGCAGCCATCCAGATGCTTTGATTCTTCATCTGACCACACACGGCTTGCATGCCAGTGGGAGTGGCTCCTGACTACACATGGCTCTAAGAATACCAGGCATGGTGATGCTTCCATCCCAGCCTTCGTGAGGAGAAAAGGAGGCTTCAAGCTGGAGGTCAACCTGAGTGCAGAGCAAGATCAGAGAACAAAACAGAGCACTGCAGAACAGAACGAAACAACATTACCACGGTACATGGTGGAATACCTTATGTACTAAAAAGGAAATAAAAATTAGGTGATGTGTGACAGAATGTGAACCACAGAAGGCAGTTTTAGTGGTTGTATACTCAGGTTTAAATCACAGACACCTTAGCTTAAGGCTACAACACTCACACACACACTACATCAGCTCTTTGTGTCTCACTACTTCTTAACCTGTAATAGTGAGTCTATTTAATTTTTCCTCTGTGGAGTAATGGCATGCTTAAATAAAATAACATGTGTAAATATCTAACCCATAGTTGGGTATTATTAGATTTTCTATAGAAATAAAAACCTTTCTTCTATGGAAAAAAAATCCTGTGGAAAGATTACTAAACATTTTATTCCACAAAACAGGGTGATGTCATTGTTTCTAAACAAGGAAGAAAGGAATTTTGCTGTAATAAACAGATTGATTCTCAAAAGAAGGAAAACTGAATAAAAGGAAAAAGATTAAACATGAAAATATAAAAGCAAGAAAAAATACAGGGACATTGTACAAATCAAATGGTGCAAAGTTACCTGAGCAGACAATACAGGGATAGATAGAAACCGAAGGAAAAGAGCCATGAATATCGACTAAGCCTATTGTGGGAATCCTGAGCAAGACACTAAAATATAATTGAATTTGATTACATTGATAAAGAATTCCTGGACATTTGATCTGTGTGAGTTCAGAGAAAATGACTTGGAGAAAACAGATGCTGTTCATATTATTTATATGATATTTTTCCTGAAATATGGGCCTTACAATTTTATGTACACAGTATCATTTTCATCTTTTTGGTATTTAACATAGTTAAGGAGATTTTCAAACTTGAAACTTAACACATGTTTATTGAAAATACTCCAGCCCAAAAGTATTTCAGGCACAAACCTGACTTCTACAATATGAAACAGCAATACACATTGCTGATCTATGCTTCTCAAATCCTACATGGGTTTCTATAAAATATAACGGATACAGAAAATATAATTTAAATAGCATGAACATCTCAAATACATAGTTGTTGTTTAGAAGTATGGTTAAGTGCTGTGGAAATGGTTCAGCTGGTAAAGCAGATGCATGGACAGCATAAGAACCTGAGTGTCACCCCAAAGTCACATAAACAATGCATGGTGGCCTCTACATGTCATCAGAATACCAGGAAAGCAGAGGCAGAAGGCTGGCTATCGCTGGCTAATGGATGACTGTGGTGGTATTGTGTTCCCCAAAATATTGTGCACCCTAATAAACTTATCTGGGGTCAGAGAATAGAACAGCCACAATATTAAACATAGAGTTTAGGCAGTGGTAGCACATGCCTTTAATCCTAGCATTCCAGAGACAGAGATCTACCTGGATCTCTGTGTGTTCAAGGATACAGCCAAGCATGGTGACTCATGCCTTTAATCCCAGAAAGTGATGGCAGAAAGCAGAAAGGTATATAAGGCGTGAGGACCAGAAACTAGAAGCATTTGGCTGGTTAAGCTTTTAGGCTTTGAGTAGCACAGTTCAGCTGAGATTCATTCTGGACGAGAACTGAGAGGCTTCCAGTATGAGGAAACTGTGGAATTGGCAAGGTGAAGTGGCTGTGGCTTGTTCTGCTTCTCTGATCTTCCAGCATTCACCCCAATAACTGGCCTCAGATTTGTTTTTATTAATAAGACCTTTTAAGATTCATGCTACATCTGGTGCCCAACGTTTATGGTACGGATTCATGAAAAAGCCTCTTGCCTGTGGCCTTGCGGGCCCCTGCTCAGACCCAAGCTACACTCAGCTGGTTACAGTGGCACACTGGTTGGATTTACTAAAGGAGGCAGAGGCAGGAGGATCCCGAGTTTAAGGCCAGCCCAGGAGGCTTGCTAAGGAGAAGCTTTGGTTGGGGCCTAGCCATAAACAGTGGCAGCTGTGGGACTATGGAAGCAGCGGCTGCTGCTTCGAGTTGCTGGCACTTCTCATCGTGTTGGTGACTGCAGTGATGCTGCTACCTGGGACAAAGGGTTTACTGCTGCTTCTTCAGAGAAGAATTGCCAGGACCATCATGTTACAAGACAACATTGGCAAAGGTCAGTTTGGAAAAGTTTGGCAAGACAAATGGTGGGGAGAAATTGCTGTGAAAATTTTCTCTTCTAGGGAAGAACTTTCATGGTTCTGAGAGACAGACATTTATCAGACTGCGATTGCTCCAAACCACAGAGGAAGCACACAAAAAATAAATAAATAAATAAATAACCATGACCACACCTAATATCAACTTTGAAATCTTCACAAGGATGACAGGACCCCACAAAGATATTCCACATGGACTATGATAAAGCCATTAAGCTGATTAACACCACAGAAAGATTGACTTTGGACTATAAACTGGTCAGGACAATTTCGGGATGGTTAGCTGAGATGATCCAGCCTGACAGACTACTCGAACAAGAACTTGTGACAAGCCCTGCACTTTCTCATTATGCAGTGACTGGACAAATGATATAGGACTTAACAATTAACCCAAAAATTTTCTTTTCAGGATCCCCTAAAGATGTCTTCACACCCCAGAAAACAGGAAGTAATTTTAAGAAAATGACACCCACATTCCCAAGAGGTGGGATGGGAGGTTTTTGGATGTTTAATGAGTTTTGGATAGTGTCATTGTTTACAATGGTTGGTTACAAGTTGTTAATTGTTAATGGTCAGGAAAAAAAGCTTAACATGGAGATTAGATTCAGAGGTTTTGTAAAAAAAGGAAAAAGAAAGAAGAGAATATAGATATGAGGTAGATCATTGACTCTGAGAAAAAAGATAAAGAAATAATAGGATAAATGGGTAGATCACTGAATCTACTCTAAATAGAAAAAGAGGAAGATATAAAAATGACAAAAGGTAGATTATTGAATCTATTATGAAAAGAAAAAAGAGAGAATATGGATATGATCAGACAAAAAAGTCAATTACTGAATCTACTTTTAAAAAGGAACTACTTGTTTTAAATAGGATAAGTAATGAAAAAATTTTGTCTGAATTTGTCAAATGTTAGTGGACTAGACATTGTTAATGTAATTCTTGACTGCATATATTGTATATACTTATTGGATAGTTTTTTTTGTATTAGTTATAAGCTTTTTTTTAATTTTAGACAAAAAAGGGAAATGTGGTGGTATTGTGTTCCCCCAAAATATTGTGCACCCTAATAAACTTACCTAGGGTCAGAGAATAGAACAGTCACAATATTAAACAAAGAGGTTAGGCAGTGGTAGCACACGCCTTTAATCCTAGCATTGCAGAGGCAGAGATCTACCTGGATCTCTGTGTGTTCAAGGTTACAGCCAAGCATAGTGACTCACGCCTTTAATCCCAGAAAGTGAGCCTTTAATTCCAGGGAGTGATGGCAGAAAGCAGAAAGGTATATAAAGCGTGAGGACCAGAACTAGAAGCATTTGGCTAGTTAAGCTTTTAGGCTTTGAGCAGCAGTTCAGCTGAGATTCATTCTGGATGAGAACTGAGAGGGTTCCAGTCTGAGGAAACAGGATCAGCTGTGGAATTGGCAAGGTGAGGTGGCTGTGGCTGGTTCCGCTTCTCTGATCTTCCAGCATTCACCCCAATAACTGGCCTCAGGTTTGTTTTTATTAATAAGACCTTTTAAGATTCGTGCTACAGATGACTGCCACCATGGTAAGAAAAGTTGTCTGAATAAAAGACAAGGTCAGCTACCGAGAAATGACACTCCAGACAGAACTCTCACCTCCACGTGAGCATATTCACAATGTCCACACACCTGTACATGCAGGTAAACAAATAAAATAGCACAAAATAAAAGAAAACGGATGCCGTTGTCCAACAGATTAGGAGGTTTTTCTGTATGAAATATCTGATGCTTATTAACACAGCAATACCAAGAAGCAAGGGATATTCAGCTTTGTTTAGCCTATGGTTTGTAAATGTATCTACAGAGCTAAGCCTCAAGGAGTCTGGGTGATATTAGCCTTTTGAGTATGTATTATCCAGTTCCTGCAATGATTTTTTTGTGTGATATGTGTGCTTCTAAGAACTTCTAACAGTGTATCTTATCTGAGATACCTCTCAAACATCCAAAGACAAATGACAGACAGAATAGCATTCCAGACCACCTGTGCCTCTTGAATTATGGTAAATATCCATAGGGAGACAGGGACACCACCTAGGCCAGGTGGATGTTAGGTGCATAGCTTTGTTTCTTGTGCAAATTTAGCTCAGACCCTCCTATCTCTCACAGCCTACGGTGATATATTGTGTACCCTAATAAACTTGCCTGAGGATCAGAGGACAGAGCTAGCCACTAGATTAGACATAGAGGTCATGCAGTGGTGGCACACACAATTAATCCTATCACTTGGGAGGCAGAGATCTGACTGGATCTCTGTGAGTTCAAGGCCACATTGAGGTACATGAGATTGATCCAGTACAGAAAAGAAACAGAGCCAGGCAGTGGCGGCACACACCTTTAATCCAGCACTTGAGATCTCATGCTTTTGCTTGGGAAGCATGTGCACCTTTATTCCCAGGAAGTGATGTCTGGGCAGAGAAAGATACATGAGGCATGAGGAAACAGGAACTCACTCTCTTTAGACTGAGGATTTCATGGAGGGAAGAACTAGTGGCTGGTTGTTCTGCTTCTCTGATCTTTCAGTTTTCACTCTGATATCTGGCTCTGGTTTTTATTATTATTATTATTATTATTATTATTATAAAAACCATTTAACCATTTGAACAACAGCCCAAGTGGCATCCTTGAGCAACTTACTTAGAACAAAAGGGCTTTTTCATACCAGATGCTTCAAGCTCTGATGCAAGTTGCCTAGCTATTGAGTACTCTTGCCCCACCCTGCCAGAAAATGGCAACGTAGAAAAAAAAGGCAGTTTTATTTTAGTGACTCATAGACTCTTTTACCTAACCACCTCTAAGATTGTAGTTTGAGCACACCTAACCACTTCTAAGAATATATTTTGAGCACATGAATTCCCTTTCTACTTTATTCCAGCCTTTATTTGACCCCACCTCCTTTATTCACTCCCTTTTTTTTGGGTTGCACATAAAGCTGACTGTCACTGCTCTTGGGGGAACCTTGAAATACCTGCATTGTATTGTAAAAGTCTGACTGCTTGTAAGGTTTTGGACCAGTTCCAGGGGAGGAATGAGGAGGAATGAAGATGGAGAGGGACAAAGACAAAGATGAGGACAAGACGGAAAGAACTTAGATAGAACTATGAGGGGACAGGAGGAGAAGTGACAGAGAGGAGCTAAGGATGAGGACAGAATTGAAGCTGTGGAGTTTCATATGAGAAGAATAAAGTGAATGGACTAAAGAGCTCGGTGTACTTAGATTCATTCCCTCAGGCTATTTCTCACTGTTGGTAGCGTCTCTTCCGGAAACCCTGGGAAAAGACTATTAGAGGCTGGACCCTAATAGTCTTTGATACTTTCCATTGGTGCAAGTTATTGTATTTTGAGTATTACAAAGACATACTAGATAAATGTCACCTAACTTCTGCTTTAAATGGCAATCTGATGTCAAAATGGAGTTCTTACATGCTGAAGGGCTGGTGTAATGATTCGCTTGAGAGCTAATGTGTACGTGACTTGGGTTGGAATAAATAAAAATGGGAGAAGGCCATGATCGGGAGGCAACATTCCTTGCAATACAACTATTAAAAGGTGAATATGGTAATCCTAGAACATGCCAACATGCTAAATCCAATGATTGTCTGGTGGTGGTATCTAGAACAGAAACAGTATATCTGAGCCGGGCGTGGTGGCGCACGCCTTTAATCCCAGCACTCGGGAGGCAGAGCCAGGCGGATCTCTGTGAGTTCGAGGCCAGCCTGGACTACCAAGTGAATCCCAGGAAAGGCGCAAAGCTACACAGAGAAACCCTGTCTCGAAAAACCAAAAAAAAAAAAAGAAAGAAAGAAACAGTATATCTGAGGAAGACTCAGCTTCTGAGGAAAGATCTAACTGTGGACATGTTGAGCTTAAGGGTGTGTTTGAAAACTGTTCCTCTAAAAGGACTACTGAAGTAGTAGTCAACCTTTCATGTCAACCAAACTTAATGTAGTTGACGTAGTTCAGTTGATAGAATGCCAGCCTGCACTAGACCTATGTGGTTATCTGAAATTAAACAAGGTACCACGTTTTCATTTTTTCCTTGGGCCTTGAAGATTATGTAGCTGGTGCTGATTACATGGTCTTCTTAAATTTGTATGAAAATTAAAATGATAAATGTACATCAATTCTGGGCCTCTCAAGGCTAGTTTATCATCTAAGTTGTGCATTTGGGAATTGTCCTCATATAGCCAAATTTATTGTTCTGAAGCCTGTCTTGTAGTAACCATTAAGTAATCTCTACCAACATGCTTCTGGGAAATACTAAAAGACATCTAAGGTAAGTCTTATATTTTATACATCAATTAATCAAAAAAAGTTTCCAAAGGTATGCATATAAATGAATGTAGATGAACAGCTTTGAAAGGCAAAGCAATATCTGTGACAGTAAACCAACTCAGTTTCTTAAAAATAGATACATCCAGAACAAAGGAGAGGGAACAGCAGGAAAATACACCCCGATCATGGTTTCAGCTTCTAGGCAAACCATTAAAATGACAACCAGATACAGACAGCAACAGATGTACCACCATTAAAAAGTTAAATTAAATCAAGTGAAAAAGTCTCAAATGAGGTGTTCAATGAAAAGGAAAAGAATAAAATCACATCTGTTTACAGGATGAGGAAATGAGAGATGTTGTTGAAAAGAGAAGTGTATGCAGAAAATTCAAAGGTAGGTAAGCAGTCTATGCTCCCTCATCCGATAAGAAGAAAATCTAACTGATAGATCCATGTGAACTGTGGTGTTTAACTCTCAAAAAGAAGAAAACGAGGCTCGTGCCGACTCTCTGTGGCGGTTCAGACAACACAGTCCAAACCCTGGACAGACCCAGTGCACTCTCAGCCCTGACACTCACGGGCACACACCTGCTTCCTAACTCACAACTGCAGTGCTTTTCTTTAAGGTCACTTGACTCTAAATTCTTAAAGTTTCACATAATTTTATAAGTAACCCCTGTATGGTGTAAGCTCCAAGTCGTTCAAAAGCAATTACATTTTCACTGCACTGGTGATATGATCGTGTTCGCTGACTGACAGTGGAAAATGCTGGGTTAGTTGAGTCTGGAGTATGGGGCTAGGTCTATGAGGTTACCAGGGAATGGGAAAGAAATGTTCTATTTACTCAACTCTGGGGTCTGGACTTTCAGGAACTGGACAGAGACTGTGTAGGATAGAAGTTGAAACTAGATGTCCCATTCTCACCTTTAATGCCATGAAAATAGAACTGAAAGAAAACTTTCCTAAAAAATGTTCTTGTATTTATGACACTGATGTTGAGAAGATAGTTTTTGAAATACTGCTACATGGTTTGAGAAAATGCGTTAAAGCCCCTTACCTTTATGGCCAGTCCTGTACATTAGTAACTGTTGGCCTCCATTACATCTTCCCTCCGTTCCTCTGCTCTGAATCAGGCTTTGATAACAGTGATTACAAAATCAGGTAAGTAAACAGTCCCTGAAATAATTTACATTAACGAGAATCTCTGAGTGGGCCAGATGTTTAGAGACCAGATGAGCAGGGCCAGTATGACAGACGGTGTAGACACATGTGAGTTAGAAGTGTAAACAGGTGAGACTTGTGACATTTATGTTAGTGTTGAGAGCTTAACCAATCAACCAGTCCAGTGGTGAAGTAGCAGATAGGAACTGCATGGATAAGCATGTATGCACAACCACATGAGAAAAAGAAGCATTTTCTCTTCCTCTGATCTGTTTACCCTCTGGATAAGTGAGACAGTTGATTAGCTTGAACTGTTTGGGAGGCCCCCAGGCAGTGGGACGCGGACCTGTCCTTAGTGCAGGAGCTGGCTGTTTGGAGCCTGGGGTCTATGCAGGGACACTTTGCACAGCCTGGGTGAAGGGAGGAGGGGACTGGACCTGCCTGGACTGAACCTACCAGACTGAGCTGAATCCCCAGGGGACTCCTTGCCCTGGAGGAGATGGGAATGGGGGGTGGGCTGGAGGGAGGACGGGGTGGAAGGAGGGAGGACAGGGGAATCCGTGGCTGATATGTAAAATTAAATTAAATTATAAAATAAATAAATAAATAAATACAATAATTTTATTAGGGTGTGCCTGCACATTAATACTTAAAGAATATTTCCCCAAACACTTCAATACTTTATCATCTATTGAGAAATTGTTTTAATGAGAAATAGTAATTGGCAAAGAATCTACCTTTCCAACAGCTCCACTATCATTTCCCTTTTCCAGTGATGAAATTTCCTGTGTTGAAAAGAGCGAATGGGGAGGTGAGGTGGGGTGGGGCAAGTGACGTCAGCACTAGTTCTTAGACTTTTTTATTACTCTGTTTAAATAAACAAACTGCAATATAGGACATAAGACCTAAGCAATCAATACTTGAAAATGTTGCTGTGCTGTAAAGAAAGGACTTGAAAATTTATTTCTAGATTGAAACTTAATCTACATCATTCATAAAATGAACAATATTTTACAAAAGATGAAAAGGAAATGTTGCCACATTAATGTTCTATTCACCTTGTTTCTATGTCTTGTATAATTGATAAACACAATACAACCATATCAGGCCAATGTATTATTATAATACACTAATGCAGAATTTTAAATTCTCTAACATTTTTCGAAGAGGAATACTGATAATGAATTATATTTACAGAGAATTCAGAATTCCTCTGGTTAACAGCCCTGGCTTTCTTAGAACTTCCCCTTACAGAGAGTTCTTATCTACCACTATGAAGTGTGAAATGCAGGATATTAAGACCTCAAGAAATGATTATTGAAATGATTTAATTACAGCACATGCTTTTCCACTGATAATGCTTTAATAAACCAATCCTAAACAAAAGGTACTGTTTAAATTTAACAACAAAATACAATTTCATTTGTATCTCAGACTAGTTTTACAGTGTAATTTTTGTAATAATTTAATCTTATTTTTAGTTTTTGCAAATAAATCAGTATCCAACTTAGAAATCATGCCTTTAAGTCCTACGTTTTTTCCTATCAACAGAGTAACATGATTGTGAACAAAGATACTAAAAAGTATTACTTCTATGATGATTTCAACAGATCAGAATTTTTCATTCTAATAAGTTCTAAGTGTACTGTTTGCATAGTTATAAAACTGTGCCTCATCACAGTTACAATTGGGGTTGCATAGCACCTTGAAAAATAGAAAGAGAGAGTTAAATGCTAGCTTTGGCCTGCACAGCTTCTCTGCAGAACCTGCCCAAACACTCAAAATCCTGATTTGAATTAAAATATTATTGGAGATTTGGGTAGAATAGAACATGCTTCAAAATTATTCATACACACACACACACACACACACACACACACACACACACACACACCGCTGACAAGAATAGAATCACCTACTTCTCAGCTTCGGTTATGTCCATGTAACATTTCTTTAGGAAGGATGCATCTTAAATTTGGCATACAGGCACATGAACAGAAATTGAGCAACTCCACCAAATTCTGCAGAGGAGTTTTCTAACAATAAACCATTACAGCAGAGTAGACTGTCAAAATATGTCATTGTCTACTATTTCTTCAGTCAGTTATCACTTACACTATAAGCAAGACATAATATTGTTTCAAACATACTGTTAATATGTTCTAATTAAATAACATCACTTTACTTCAATAACCTCTGATAATTAATTCTAACTTCATTTGGGAGGATATACTTTCTAAGTTTTGGGTACTGTATATGTATTTCCTGAGGCTGAAGGACAAATCTTACTTTAAAAAGTGGATCTTTCATTTCTCTAATTATTATGTAAATATTTGTTTGTATCTTTGCCCATTTTCTGCTTTATACTGTTTTTTGGAAGCTGTCATAACTGGCCTTGATTCATACAAAAATACCCTAGGAGGGTTCCTGTTTCATACCAGAACTTCAAATATATTTAGAAGAAAAAGGGAAGGTTTCAGTCTCTCTTCATCACTTACATCAGAGGCAAACCTGTTCATTATTAAATATGTATTATTTCTAGAATGTCATCATCTACCCTCACCAGTGTTTTCATTTTCTTGATTTTGTATTCTTTGTATTTATCATAATGTTGAGCACATCTACCAGGAATTTAGACAGATAGATGGATGGATGCATCAAAAACTACAACGATTTTAAAATTACAATTTAATGTTAAAATAGTTATTTATCATGAGAATGATTTCAAATACTTCCTATTATATAATATTTGGGGAGATTTGCTTTCCTGTTATTTTTACTTTATTTATAGTAATCAAATTAATTGTTAATTTTATCTACACCATTTTATTAATGCTTTTATGTTCTATGGTGAATGGAGATTACAGTTAAGGATTTCACTCTAGCCTTGAACATAAAGATTAGTCTTAAGTGGAAAATCTTGAAGGCTGTAATACTTTTGAAAATGTCAGATAAAGAAATCTTCTTAAGAAGTAACTAAAATTAGAACAATTTGCACAGTGGTCATCATATTTATTAACTGAGCACAGAAATTAACATTGGGTAAAGATACTGAACTCTTGGTTATATTAATTAATGCTAACACTGAAATATTCATATCAGTGAAAACATTCATATGTAGTGCTGAGAGATGGTTCAAGAGTTATGAGCACTTGCTGATCTTCCCGGGGATCCAGGTTCAGTTCCCAGCACCCGCAAGGTGTCTCACAATTCCTTGTAAGTCCAGGTTCAAGGGATCTGATGCCCTCTCCTAGCCTCCAAACATAGATGTGGTACACACACATACATGCTGGCACTAACACACATAAAATAAAAATAAATAAATCTTTTTTTTGAAAAAAGAATATATATGTATATATATATATATATATATATATATATATATATATATATATACATATGTATATAGTTACCTAAAAAAGAACTAAGTGCAAATAACTTTTTATAAATTCAAGTTATATTTTGTTTATGTTTTATAATGGGATATTATTATGAAATTAAAATTCTGCTTACATTGAAATGGATGCAAATACACATTTTTCAACTCTTAAGAATAAGTTCTTCATGATTAATAAAATGATTTAAGAATATATTTATTTTTCTAGAAATTTTAGCCATCTTCCCTGGAGGTGTGATTCTTGTAGAAAGGCATTAAAAGGCTTATTTATTAAATAAAATATGGAAGTTAACATAGAAATTTCCTAGAATTGATCAAAGGTAAGATATCTGCTTTTGCTATGTCCATCTTATAAATTAAATTTAGACTTTCACAGTTAAAAGCTGGCAAGCTCCCTTTGTAAGATGAAAAGAAAGGGGGTATTAAAGGAAGTTAAATAGGATTTCATCACCTGTTTAATGAACGGTAGGTCTGGTTTCATACTATAGTTCACATTATAAAATTTCAAAATTATAATTTTCAGAAACACTTGCTGACTCACCATGGTGACATACCTACTCCAACTCATTACTATAAAATCTATGATTTGTTCTATATCTAATGAAACTGATTAAGGTTCTACCACATCAGTGTGAAACACGTAATAAACAGAAAGCTTATATTCATAAGATTTGCTATGTTTATTGTTATTATAACTTGTACAGAACCCTCATGTTTTAGTTTCTAATGGATCTTTGCATAATAGCTATCTTTCTTCTTCAAAAGTCTATGCCTAAGAAATATCCTGGCTGGTCCCCAACAACCATCTTCCCTCCTAAGTCAGCCTTTCAAGGTGTCTTAACTGCTCCTAAGCTATAGAAGGCCATCTGGTTAAGTGCTACTGAATTGCAAGGAACACATCCTGGAACTGCTCGGCTCTGACAAATTATATCTTCAAAGCACATTCATAAAATGGCTGTCGAGTGGTTAGAGTAAATTTATTGAACCTGTAAAGCATTATGGACTCATCATTTACCTGCAGAAAGCTAAGATTAGGTATGAGTGAGCTATTAAAAAAAAAACTATGTATGGCAATGGAGTGCTGGAAATGATCATTAGAGAGACAATTTTTGCATGCTAGACCTTGAGGCAAGTGGAATAAAATTATGGTAGTTTTCCAGGGGAAACTGTAACTCCTCCCACCACCCAATTGGGAGTAGGTGGACACAAAAGGCTGTTTTGGGTTTGTTTGTTGCATGGATAGGTGGGTGGTTTGGTAAAGTAGGCTATCATGATCCTCAAAGCTACAATTCAAAGTAGGGGAATAGAACTATGAATTTCAGTAAATAGCCAGACTCAGGTAGTGGGGGTCTTCTCTAGAACACATAGGGGAAAAAACAGATTAACAAAGAGGAGACTGAAATTCCAGCTGTGAGACAGAATTCCACATATTGAAATTAGTCAGGGACAGCAATGCCATGATCAGAAGTAATAAAGGTAGAATAATCTAGGTATTTGTGGATACAGCACAAGTGCTATGGGGAGCAGAGAAGACCCTGAATAAATGCATAAGAAGCAGATCAATAATGAGTGGGTGTGTATTGTTTTATGTGAGCACAGCCATGTCAAGAACCCCAATATCTCAGACACAGAGCAATGGAAAGCATTCCCTGATCCCTGTGTGGATCTTAACCATGTATACAGAAAATGTTGACCATGACTTCTTCTTCCAGGATGTCCACAGCCTGAGACTACTCTCCCATAAAGACTTCCTATGGAGATCAGCTAAACACATTTCTGTTTTCTTTTTCAGCTGTATATACAACAAACCCTCTCAGTTCAGATGTGTGAAACAAGTGTGTTAAGTTCCTAGGTTTGCCATTAGAGTGTATGTACGTACATCAGAATGTACGGCCCACCAGATCCCAGATTTTCTATACATGTGTCTGTCATTTCTTCATTCCTGCCACCCCTAATAAGTCAATGCCTAAGCCAAGCAGTTGGTGGAATATAAAGAGAAGAATGTTTCAGTGTACAATTCTTGAACTGGGGAGTTGTGTAAAACATCTTGCAATTAGTATAATAAATTCCTGCAGAGAAAATGTTTATTTAGGCTCTGAGTGTTTATAGCTCCTGCCCATAATAAAGAGGACTCATTGTGTGGTGATATTTTATTTGTGCTCTAACAAATAAAGCTTTCCTAGGGATCAAAGGACAAAGCCAACCACTATATTAAACACAGAGGTCAGGCAGTGGTAACACAGGCCTTTAATCTTAGCATTCAGGAGGCAGAGATTCATCCGGATCTCTGTGAGTTCAAGGCCACACTGGGAACAGAGCCAGTATTGGTGGCACATGCCTTTAATCCTGACACCAGTTAACCATAGAGGTCTGTACAGACTGACAGGAAGTGATAGAGCTGGGCAGAAAGAGGAAGTAAGATGGCAGGGCACAGAAAGGTATGTAAGGCGTGAGAATACAGGAAGTAGCTCTTTGGGCTGAGGATTTCCTAGCAATAAGAACTTGTGGCTAGCTTGTTCTATTCCTCTGATCTTTCAGCTTTCACCCCAATATCTGGCTCTTGGTTTTTTTTATTCATAAGACCATTTAGCAATTCATGATACACCATTGTTTTCAGGACTTCAGTGGGAGTGCTAGATGGTAATATTTGCAATGGTGGAGGAAAAGGCTTATCCTGTGATTATGAACACAAGTGACAAGAGGTTTGAATCTCCCAGTTCTTTTGGGGGTTCAATCAATAGACTAAAGATCACTCAATTACATTCCAACTCTCAGCATTACAACAGCTATGCCCCATCCTCCACATCTCCACCATCTCTCAGTAGTATACTCAACTGCTGAGATAAATAGATAAATCAGAGCCTCCATGGTCTAATATCTATGGAAATATCCTCACTGACTCATGCAAACATATGGATTACTAATCTCTGAAGCACCCCTCAATCCAATCAAGTTGACAAGAATAACCCTAAGAATAATACAATGTATAATTATTTCTGTATTTCATTATTCCTGCAATAATTTAAACCCCATTGGATATTTTTCTTAAGAAATCTGAATTTAGTAGTAAGTGGTTATAATTTGTCACATTTTCTTAAGTCATATTTCATCTTATTTTAAACTAAATGCATAAAGTTTTTAGATTATTTTATCAATGTTTATAGATATTCCCAGTTGCATAAGTAAAAATGTAAGTTTACTTCCAAGATCATTGCTGCTCTCAGCCATGGGAAGAGAAGCTTCTGTTTGCGGCTGGTGAAGGCCAATTCAGAGACTCTTAATTGGTCAATGGGACAAGAACCAGTAAGTATTGAGTGCTCATGAGGCTGGTGAAGACCAATTTAGAGACTCCTAACTGGTCAATGGGATGAGAATCAATAATATTGAGCATTCAGCTACAAATGAAACATGTATACAAGCCCCCCAAAGCTCAGGGAAGACTACAGAAAGCAAAAAGAATATTAGAGTCAGAGAATGGTAAGGCTAATGTGGTAATACACTGTGCACCCCAATATATTGCGTACCCTAATAGTGTACCCTTATAAACTTACCTGAGGATCAAAGGACAGAGCCAGCCACTAGATTAGACATAGAAGCCAGACAGTGGTGGCACACACCCTTAATCCTATGGGAGGCCAGAGATCCGTTTGGATCTCTGTGAGTTCAAGGCCACACTGGGAAGAGAGCCAGGCTTGGTGGCACACACCTTTAATCCCAGCACTTAGGATCTCATGTCCTAGCTTGGGAAGGACACACAAATTTAATCCCAGGAAGTGATGGCAGGAAGCAGAAAGGTATATAAGGCTTGAGGACCAGGAACTAGAGGCTTTTATCAGCAGTTCAGCTGAGATCCATTCAGGTGAGGACTCAGAGGCTTTCAGTCTAAGGTAATAAGATCAGTTGAGGAGTTGGCGAGGTGAAGTTGGCTGAGTCTTGTTCTGTTGCTCTGATCTTTTGGATTTCACCCCAATATCTGGCTCTAGGTTTTTTACTAATAAGAACATTTAACAATTCACCTTACAGGCTAATTTAAAAGTTAATTCAAAGTTAAAAATTACTAGTTTCTACTGCTGGGACAAAGCACTGTGGCCAAGGAAACTTTTAAAACCAAGCATTTAATTTGGGAGCTTGCTTTCAGTTTCAGAGGGTGAGTCCATGGCATCAGGCAAGTAGGCATGGTACTGGAGCAATAGCTAAGAACTTACATGTTCAGACACCAATTGTGAGGCAGAGAGAGAGAGAGCTAACTGGGAATGGCATGAGCTTCTGAAACCTCAGAGCCTACCCCAGCAACACACCTCCTACAACAAGGCCACACCTCCTAATCCTTCCCAAACACTCCACCAACTGAGGACAAAGCATTTAAGCAAAAGAGCCCATGGAGGCCATTCTCATTCAAACCACCACAGAAGGAATGCTACAAAACCACACTGTGCTGTCTTCTGTTATGGCTGTTGTACTCATTAACTCACTGTGGCAATGGCAATCTACAGAAGACCTGCTCAAGACCAGCCCCATCAACATTCCATCCTAGATGGAGGTGTTCATAGGGTCTAACACCTTCCAGGGGGCTGCAGACAGTCAAAGGTTGACAGGGGAGAAGGAGACATATTCCTCAGGAGTATAGCACAGATACATTGCCCCCACTTAAGCAAATAACCCTCCGCCAGTGCTCCTGTAGGTCACTCTAAATACAGTAGATCACAAAACAAAGGATGCGGAAGTAGCATAGGGGTTTAAGAAGAAGAGATTTGGTGGAGGAAGGAGGGACAATAGAGAGGATAACAGGGGACTTTGATCACAGAGCATTATACATGCATATGAAATCTTACAAGAGTAAATAATTAAAAATGAAAGTTCTAATTATCAATGTTCTTTCAATTATGGTCAAAAAGAAAATCTAGCTGAGAAGTTGCTCAAGTCTTACAATGTCAGATCAGCAGCTGAAATGAACACAAGGCTTAGCCTTCTGTCCGCGTAAGACAATTGCATACTCTAAATAATAAGAAATAAATCAACGATGACCAACCCTAATCTCATTACTTCCAAAGAGAGTTCTTGGGACTTCCTTTCCAGTTGATTGTACACTAATTGAAATGGCTTTTTATGCTAGCAATTGATTTTATTTATTTATTTATTTATTTTTAGTGAAACAGCCAATAATGGAGTCAGAGTTCTTCTACCTCCTAATCCAGGAAGCAGGCTTCAATTGAATTTTCTCAAACAAGCTAATTGTTGAATTAGATGGCCATTCAAAGTTATTGAGTACATTTCAAGCACTTTCTTCTCAAAATAAGTTAACTAAATGTGTTTTGATGGCTACTGCATTGCTAATTCCAAGTGCAGAACTGTCTGATTATGGAATATTAGTACCACAAGCCTGGGGCCGTAACAACTGTATATTAGAATCAAGTTTGAAGGGGTCAGAGGATGGTGGCATTTTCTCAGAGCAGGACAGGATTGGTCAAAGGAAGGAAATTCCCAGAATCTGTTGACATGCCAGTTCTCAAAGCCTGACTGGTTCAATGCACAGCTAAAACAAGCAGAAATTTTCTAAAATGTGTTGCACAGTAAGCTTAATGAGAAAAGCTTGAGAAGTCCTCAGAATTTAGAAACTTTGAAATAACGGCATCTTTAGAAATTCTTGTCTTTTTTCTTTTTTGTATGTGCAATACTATCCTTTATAACTATTCATTGAGATTTAAATTAGAAGCGCTTTTAGTCATGGTTCTAAAGTGAGTATTCATAATATTGGCATTTCAAGAAAAAAGTAAAAAAGACAGATTCTATTTAACATCGCTGTTCCCTACATAAAATAAGAACATCATCTCTGCCTTAAGATAGCACACTATGATCATTAGAATATATGCTATCATAGGTATGGTTATTTTACAATTTAAGCAGCTATTATGATTTCTTTATTCTTCATTAAATGAATAAAATTTACTTAATTTATGAAGATATTTTCATAAAGAAGTTTTAGTACATATTAAGCAAATGTTTAACAGAAACTTAGCACTCTTAAATGTGTTGGAATGGTAAGGTTTGAGGAAATAAAATGTTACTTAAATTCACCAGTTTCAACAACATTATAGTGATTTTGGGGTTTGGCAGTAAAATGATTATGGAAAGCTGAATGCCATTTCATCTTACATCTCATAATGAAAGCCTGTAAATTACTTTCTAAGCAGAAAAGCATCAGTTGTACCCTAATAGCACCCAGCAGTGAGTATTTTAGCTTCTGTCATCATTTCTCTTAAAAATGATAGATGTTTAATGTTTAAAGACAATTTGTTACACAGCTGTAACATTTGTGCTGACAACTTCCTCTGAAACAAGCAGTCAATATGAACAAGGAGTTCTAGCAAAGTGAATCCGAATGGAAAATGTTTGCAGATTTTGTCCCTGTGAGAAACATTAGGAGAAATGAAGTACTCTTTCCAATCTCAGTGGGACACAAACATCTGTGGAAGTTAACATTACACTATGGTGAAATTCCCCAGTTGTATTTACCCTGAGAAATTACTCTTTATGAAGAAGCCCTGGAAAAAATAGTCCTGGGATCCCAGCATGGCAGGATCAGGAGAAAGTGATCAGAATCACAGGTGGAGAAGAGCAGGTAAAATGTTGTCTTTCCCCCAAGTTCCCTGTTCACAGTGCAGAAGGGTCTTCAGGAATTGCAGAAACAGTGGGAACCTGAGATGGCCTATGAGGAACACACTATCACACTGTACCCCATGGATCTCTTTTTTGCGTTGAGTCTTATCAATACTATTTAAGGGCAGAACATAGAAATATGGTTTGTCCTAAATGATGAAATATATTAAGATTATTTATGCTAAACCTTCTTTCTCTAGGAAGCCTTGAAGCTCTTTGCAAATCGTCTTCTGACTACAATATTTTTAATTTTAAAAAATTAATTGTAAAGAACTTGCAAATTAATTTAAAAAAAAACATGTGGCAAGATTAGCTAAACAAAAGTCTATATATCTCAATGAACTTCTATACTGTTAGAACAGCCATTCTGAAGCTGTGGGGCTTCACAATGGATTTCATATTTCCACTAGCAATTACAATTTTATATATTCTTTACCACAAAAAGAAAGAAAATTCATGGTAGAGTTAAAAATAAAAACAAAGAAATAAATAGCTTTATAGTCTCTTTCCTAACTCAGGCGGATTTTGTCTTGTATGCAGATCCTAGTCTATAATGTATACATATGTAGGTAAGCGAACACACATCTGGGTACATCTGGGTACGTACAACACACAGAAAGGAGAACTACAAAGAGTAGAGATCATGTGGTAAGGCAGGATGGAAGGCAGGTACTTCTTTTGGCTATTGTGGGGATGCCTTGTTAATCCTAACTTTGCTAAGGGACTTCTGATTTGGTCTCTCACACATCTAAATGGTCCATACTGCTAGCATTTCCTGGTCACTGGCAGAGTTCTACCTCACCCTTCAGCACCATGGCAACATTGTTATATGTTTCTGTTCCCCATACAACTCAGGTTTTCAGGGTTTACAGCAAATGGCCTTACCCACTGAACCATCTAATTGATCCCTTGTTCTTTTCCTAGCTCCTATTTCCAATCTACCCATAAACCAATTCCATTTTTTTTTTTTTTTTTTTTTTTTGGTTTTTCGAGACAGGGTTTCTCTGTGTAGCTTTGCGCCTTTCCTGGAACTCACTTGGTAGCCCAGGCTGGCCTTGAACTCACAGAGATCCTCCTGGCTCTGCCTCCGGAGTGCTGGGATTAAAGGCGTGTGCCACCACCGCCCGGCCCAATTCCATTTTTAATATTTGTCAGGCTCTATCTGCTTCTCATCACTATCTATGCTGATCATCTAAGTCCCAATTATTATCATCTTCCACCTGTATGATTTTCTTTGATTCTTTCTCCACAAGGTCCAATTTCCACAATAGAGACAAAATTGTTTTTATAAAACATAAATTAAGTCATCCTCTGACCACTTTAAATGTCTTCCTCTTCCATTTAGTATTAAGCATACTCTAGTGTAATAACATACACTTGTAACTGGAGCCTACAAACATTCTCCCATGCATGCTTCAAGGCTGTCTCTGCTGTTCATCCATTCTGCTGTAACTTGGTGCTTTTTATGCCACAAAGACAATGAAATTTCAGACCTTTTGCCCCAGAGTTCTCACCAACGTTCCTCATTCCTTTTCTTCATTCAGTAGCACAGGCTTCTTGAGTTCTTCTCCCAATCTATTGTGTTTCTTTGTAATTCATGCCAGCTATTGTGATGTTTGTTCTTTTACATTATCGGAAAGTGCAAATCCACTGAGAGTAGACATATCTACCTTGTCTCACTATTTCATAAACCTAGTCTCAAACTATGAATTTAAAAATTATATGTTAAATGTATTTAATAAAATAACTGTAAAAACATTGAAAATGTGGCCATTTCAACATAAATCTCTGCCCACTTGCTTAGTGATTAATTACAGAAGTTAGAGAAAATGAGGTCACAGCTACAGCAGGCCAAGAACACAGGTGTTTTGGAAATAACATATGGAGGTAATTATTACTAATATTTTTGCTGGCAAAAAATAGAGGTAGATTATTTCTGTATACTTGTATACAGACAAAAGGGCAAGGGGCACATTCATCTCTTAGAAAGTACAGCATTTTTTCACAGTGCACATTTGCAAATGTAGCTAATATCCACACAGTGAAAACAGCTTTACACAAATACTTACATGTTCATCTAAATCTACAGACTAGATTGTGAAAATCATTCCGATGCCCTTGCCCTCACTCAGCCCATACTACCCCCAAAGTAATGAATCCTCACACCAGAGGATTCTCACAAATAACGCTAGGGATTCTGTTAACTGTCCTTTACAGTTGCACATGACACTAGCCACATTGCCAGGGCACATATATTATCAGGAGTCAGAAGTCTGGCAAAATAAAAACTTTTTCTTCACCTGCAGGAGAATCAGCTTATGAAGCAGTATATTCTAAGGTACAAAAGGTTAATGTGTTAGTGACACCTGTTCAGGAAATGACTTTCTGTGATCCTTTACAAAAATCTAATTTTCAGCCATATGATCCCAGCAGACTTTAAATTCAGACCTCAAAGGCAGCATATATTTGATATTTTCTTGCAATTCTACAATGAAAGGAAAGCCCAAATAATTTGAGATCTGCATACCTACAAAGATGAAAGAGTGGGGTGCAATCTGAACAGGAGCCTAAAAAGTAGAATCATTTCCCTTGAAAAAGATGTGGCTTTGATATCTTTCTAACAAGGATGTAGCTATGCTGCAGGGCAACAGATCAGTAAGCCTTCTCCACAGGCCTTTTATGAATGTCTGAAGATTGGAGATCTACCCATTCCTTTGTGTTTATGTTCTTAGGTCTGTGCACTTACCTAGACAATAAACAGCAGCAATAGACATATTAGGTGCAACAGGTTTCTTCATATATGCACACAAATCATAGATGATTGACAGATGATCGATAGATATATATTAATATAGATATATAGGTATATAGATTATAGATATACAAATAGTTCGATCGCATGCCCACTTTATATATATATTAAAGAAACTGACTGGCCAATAGCTAAACAGGATAAGGTTAAGTGGGAAAGCCAAACTGAAATTGCTGGGAGGAAGAATGGCAGAGACAGGAGTCACTAGACAGATGGAGAATGAGTCAGACATACAAAATCCCATGAGCCTCAGGGCAGCACATAGATCGATAGAAATGGATTAAGTCATAAGAGCTAGTTAGTAACAAGCCTGAACTATTGGCCAAGGATTTATAATTTAATATCAAGTCTCTGAGTCAGTTATTTGGGAAGCAGCTGCCAGTTATTTGGGAGCAGGTGGTTGGGACAGGAAAACTCTGCCTACATTGTGCACTCACTAGGTCATTTGTAACCGACTGTGGAAGTCATGAAGATTGTGTTGTCTCGCAGTACAATGAACTGATTATTATTATTAACATTCTGGTTTATTATCAATTGTGCATTAGTTTCAAACAATGTATACCTACAAACCAGTCACATACTAGATATTACTAATTGAGTTGTTACTTTGAAAAAAGGTAATCACTCTGATAGCTACAGGTCTTAGTCTTGCCTTGGCCACTGTTGATTAGAGCTGAGTTAGCATAGCTCATCCTTATCCCAGTATTATCTAGCAATGTCTGGTGCACATTGGGGACTAAAGATATGCATATTAGAGTCTCTACAAGCAACCTGAAGGGGTCTACCGTCCTGAGTTGTTGTTGAGTCATGATAAAACTTGTCTAGTACCAGAACCACTACAGTATATTTCTGTTCATTTCTCTAAACAATCTTACTTTCCTGCATCCTAATTGATTGCCAAGACACTCAACCACAAATCCTCACTCTGTATCTTTTCCTTGTGGAACCTGCAACTCAGAAAAATGTACAGAAGCATACAGTGGACATTTACATGACCTGTGTATACAGTTGCTAATATATTGACTTCGAGCCAACAGAAACTCAGGAAGTAAAATAATATCCTAAGTTTTCTTGAAGCCTCATTAGGTTATCACTGTCTCGATCAATTTCAGCAGCAATGTTCTTCTTGTTGCTGTGGAGAAGAAAATTTGCAATCAAAAGGAAATTTGGCAGAACGAGTTTCTAGTGAATGTGTGAGGAATAGTCACTGATGGTCTGAGAACTACTGCTTCTGAGGACAACAGACCTCCAGGTGACCTCAGCTACTGGGCCAGGTGCCAACACATTCCTGCTTCTTCCTCCCTGTTGCTTCTGCTCCTGATACAATCTTAAGGTTTTCTGTCCCTAGACCCACCTCAGCATTTGACTCATTAGCAATAACAGCTATTTCACGTTGGAGTTTTGTCTTTGAGGAAATTGGTTTAGCTTTACCTGTTTGAGGGGTGTGGGTACTCTCAGCTATTCCTCATGTGTTTTTCTCTGACATGTTTTTCTGAGCAGAACTTACCTCTGGTTCTGCCACTCAAAGGGATTTCTGAGGTGCCACTGTGGGTGCAACAGGATAGCAATGAAGCTAAAGGAAATCTATTGCTTTGTACACTAGCTTCTGTGTCCCCTTACTTATGCTTTATTGGGATTTAGAGATTCATGAGCTGAGTCCAAATAACTAATTGTCTCTGAATAAGCTGAAATGGTGACAATCATACAAGTGATTCAGACACACCTTACATACAAATAAAATTCAGAGCTATTTAGATTTTCTCTAGTATCATACTTAAAATGATCAACTATCTACACCAAGTTTGGGATAAAATGAAAGTATATACATTCATAAATTGTTACAGAATGACTAATAACTTAAGGCATATTCCTTCCTGCATCAAATAGCACTAAATGTGGGATGCAGGTAGTATTTACAATACATAACATATTATTCCAATTAATAAACAGTTTTGTGAAATAATTTTTGGATAATTATCTGAATATAGTTCATATATTATGTATTAAAAACATCAACGCATATGACATAAAAGAACAAACAGAAGTATTTAATGAACACCCACTAGGAAGATTACACACTTAATATGTAAAATGTGAAATAAGTACCAGAAATGCAGATAATTTATGTGTTGTTTGGTTAAGGGTAGTGCTATTTTCACGACAAAGTTCATATAGTTATATGAAAGGCAGTTCTGGCTTTTGTGGTCTGATATGGTTTTCTTTAGTAGTAGTAGTTTCTAGGCTTATTCTTTACTGAGGATGTATATACCCTAAGAAGTTCATAGCTAAAATGTGAAAGGCAAAGCCTTGCTTTTCACAGACACAGATCACCCACCATACCATCTGCATTGACTTTAAATGATAATGGCTCAAAAAACTATTTCTGGAACTCTAGATAAAAATAAATTATTACAAAGATCAATTTAGGTAGGATATTAGATACAATTAGTAAAGTTATCAAATATGTGGAAAGTAGTCACACTTCATTTACAGTTGAGCATATCCATAAAAATCAAGCCAGCACTTACCTGGATAACATGCTTCAGCTTATCAATGATCTGATTTATCACAGGGTCACTTCCTCTGACTCTGACTTCAGGATTTCCAGACTGGGCTTTCATTCCGTTTCCAACCACACGTTGAGCATAGCTGACAGAGTGAAAGGAAAGAGTTATGACTTAGAGACCTGGTCAGCAGCAGCCTTCAGAGCTGCTTGAGACATTTGGGTCCAGAATTTCATTCTAGGAACAGACATCAGGACTGTGCTTCTCAAAACATAGATGGACAAACTGTTGCATCATCCCACTGAGGTGAAATGCTTATAGTGAAAACAAAAAAAAATGGATTTTAACTATGTTTAACAACATGATAAAAAGTGTGAGTGTGTGTGTGTGTGTGTGTGTGTGTGTGTGTGTGTGTGTGTGTGTGTATTGTGATGTTAATAATTCTGGCTAAATTATATATGTATGTCTATACCCACAGTGTATGTATACTGTATTTTATGCATTATTTAGATAAGCCCCAGTGCAAATGTATGTATGTACAAACACATATATTTTATATACATATATATGCATTTAGATATACAAGCCAAAACTATTAATTTTATAATGACATAAAATCCACAAAATCTTTTGTAGATAGAAGAAATAATATACTTTCACTAAGACGCAAATATTAGTAATGGGATAATTTCACAGGCAGTAGAACATACTAGAATGTCCTGTTACTTTCACCAAATGACTGTAATGTAGTATCAACTTATTGTACATGAAAATATTTAAATTCACAAGTTCCAAAATGTATCAATTCCTACTCTATTCAACATTCTGTACTAACAGACTAGGTAAAAAGGGAGGTGTAATTCTTGTTCTCACAATGCTCATTACCAACCTAGAAATATAAAATGCCAATGCCAATTAAACCATTCATTGATACATTTGTTCATTACATTTTAATAGATTTCAAAGTTACCTAGTAGAATTCAGCCACATAATTGCACTTGTTTTCAGACGGTATACTATGGCTTTATCAGTCAAGTGAGCAGTCGAATGCATCACTATGGAGTAAACATGAAAGCGTTGTACACAGCCACTGTAAAGCAAACAGATGATACACACTACAACTATGGGGAAGTCTGTCTGGATTCAGAAATTTGGGGAAAAACAGGAAAGAAAAAGACTACTAAGTGAGCTGCTAACCCAGGAAACACTAAGTCGTCATGGAATGGTTAATGAGATTTCTGGAGCAGAGGATACCATTCTTCAAAGGAAAATGAAGAAAACATGTGGACAACATAATAGGGGAGAACGCTAAGGCCTCTGTCTACAAGGTGGAAGGGCCAGCTACTGCCGGGGGATCACACCCTCTGTGAGTCACACCTCCGCTAGTGATCTGCTTTTTATGTTATGACAATAGGAAAGCTACAGGGACTTTCCAAGGTGATGTTCACATTAATTTAATGCACTTTCCCTTCCTTCCCTTTGAGGAGTTTGTCACAACTGTTAACATGCCTTCTCCTAAAAGTTCCTAATGAAGTAAAAAAAAATCTTTGAAAAAAATGAAATTATGTTCTACTCTTAAGAGCACAGCCATATGAGTAAGTTTAGGGAATAGTCATTTCAAAATGAGAGTTAAACAATTCTAAATATTAAATAATAGAAACTTAGACATTGATAATACTAACTAGATATGAAAAGTTACAAATCTGTAACAGGCAATTGTTTAAATCTTGCTGTTTTCAAAACAATCCAGAACTCACTTTTTGTGCAGCTACAACAGAACATAGAGGTGTTTGTCCAGTATCCACCGGGGATTGGGAAGTATATGCCAGGAGGAAGAAGCAGAAGGTAGAGTCTGCTTACATTTGTGACTGCATCCTATTCTTAACTACCAAGGACTCAATCAACCTTGATCTTCTAAGGACTGCCTAGTATACATCATTGTCTCAATGTTTTGAGCACATTATATATTTGACTCCTTAATTAATGTGTTGAGAATTCATAAAAAGGATGGATAATATGGGTAAATAAATATGGTCAGAACCTGGTCCAAAAATAGAGTCCTGCAAAGAGAATTCTGAGTGCTTGTAAGGAAATTCTAATAAAACAAGACTTGTGATCACAGTTTCTTCAAAACCTAGAATTGTTCTTGGAATGTGGTTTTGTGCCCCTCCCAGGTGTAAGGGATAAGATGTAGCTTGAGTTTTCCTGCCTGGCCCACAGTCAGGGCAAATCTCTCTCACCTGCCAGTCCCACAGCTGCTCAGACCCGACCAAGTAAACACAGAGACTTATATTGCTTACAAACTGTATGGCCGTGGCAGGCTTCTTGCTAACTGTTCTTATATCTTAAATTAATCCATTTCTATAAATCTATACCTTGCCACTTGGCTCGTGGCTTACCGGCATCTTCACGTGCTGTTTGTCATCGGCGGCTGGCAGTGTCTCTCTGACTCAGCCTTCCACTTCCCAGCTTTATTCTCCTCCTTGTCCCGCCTATACTTCCTGCCTAGCCAATGGCCAATCAGTGTTTTATTTATTGACAAATCAGCAACACATTTGACAAACAGACCATCCCACAACAATAAGATAGAAGTGAATATACTTCAGATTATTCATTACAACAGGCTACTGTTATTTGTTTATATTCCTCTATGGAAAAACATGTTTTTGTCACATGCAACTTGTCCTTGTGTTTGTACATTTTATTTATATAACTCCTCTTAACCTTCAGAGTATAAATTGTCTGATGTTCTGAATAATGTTGGTTAGTGTGTGAGAGTTTAGTCCACCTCATTTACTAGCTCCATTCTCCCTGGTCCCACCACCAACTAGAGCAGTAAACAAAATATATAACATAATAATTACGATTCATACATTTTTTTAGTTACTCGATGTGGGGACAGTCAATTTACCATTAGAATTCTGTTTGGTGATCACAAATTTTGGCTTAATTGAACTAAAAAAAAACAAGAACCCCAGGAGTATAAAATTATCTGGCGTCTCAGTAAAACATCTATTTCTACATCTGGCCCTTAGTTACTGAGAGAGGTGGGATGGGAAAGCAGGTCCAATGTTTGGAAACACAGACCTCCTCCAATGGCTCCATTTGGCCGAGGATCCTCTAAGCCCTTGGTAAATCTTCCTCAGACTGTCACTCATAGCTCCCTCTCCTCTCACTTTCACTCTGAATCAGACCAGGAAGTATTTTAACAGGCACCGATGGGGCTTGGTGTTAACCTGAGGAATTGTTTGCTTCTTGGTGTTTTTATTACCACAGTTTATGATAGTTAGCTAACTGTACAAGTCCAGTTACAGAACCATAAGTTCACCTACTCTATCATTAAATATTTGAGTTACCTACTCTTATTATTATTTGGGTAGTAAAAACATTACAAATCATATTAAAAATTAAAGTGGCATATGATTTATTGAAAGCAATTGGCCGGGCGGTGGTGGCGGCACACACCTTTAATCCCAGCACTTGGGAGGCAGAGACAGGAGGATCTCTGTGAGTTTGAGGCCAGCCTGGTCTACAGAGCGAGTTCCAGGAAAGGCACCAAAATTACACAGAGAAACCCTGTCTTGAAAAACAAAACAAAACAAAACAAAAAGAAAGCATTTACTTTTCCTTGTTTTATAAGAGTAATGACAGTCTGACATATTCTAATGTTCACATTAAAATGGTTCAAGTGTAAAAGATGGGGGACATCAAGTGTTGGCAAGGACACAGGTGACTGGAACTCTCTTGGATGTGGCACTTGCCAGGCTTTTCTAGTGTAGGTGTGATTCAGTCTCATCATTGTACTGTTTTATCTGTGTGTGATAATACTGATTGCACAAAAACAAACAGTCCAACAATGAGAAAGCATGAGTCACAACTACACTAGAAAAGACTGAAAAGTCCCACAGCCTGACAGAAATGATGATTCAGAATAGACTCTATGATTTATTAAATTTGAAAGGCAATCAACCATGTAATAAATCACTGTAAGTGCCACCTCCAAAGAAACCCTAGAGAAAGAACTTCATACAGCTTCTTGATTGGTTCTCAGTTAATCGTTGGTGCTTATTAAAATAAAAAACCACTGAGCTAAAGGTGAAATTTGGACACTTTACTATAAATTATATGTACGTATTTTGGATACAAAAAATACTAACATTCAAAATTCCTTGGCGATTTCTTACAGTATTTATGGAAGAAAATTTTTTCATTAAACTATGTGTTAAATAAACAATACACAGGCATTATATGTGTGTTGTGTGTTGTGTGTGTGTGTGTGTGTGTGTGTGTGTGTGTGTGTGTGTGTGTGTAAATGTTTTTTGTGGTTGTGTATATTCATTGTACATGGGACTGTGGGAATATTTGCCCCAAACTTCCTGTCCTCTCTACCCGCTCTCCTTCCAGTCTGGCCCTTTTGTTATCCAGACAGTTTCACTTCTAACATCTTGCCATCTATACTTAGGCAGGGAGAAACAGTGCCATCATCATTCAATGAATGATTGAAGATTCCAGTTGGCTTTAAAAACCTAGCCCTGTTGACTTAAATTTGTGTACACAAATATGATTTCTAAATTAAATACAATTATTTCTAATAAATGTGTTTTACTTCCTTTATGGAATTTCTATAGATCATTATCCCTTTTACTTCTGAATGTAAGAGTAATGATAAAACATTTCAAGAATTACCATAGAGATTTTTTTATTTGAAAAATTGTTACCATTTCACAGAGAAGAATAGAACAAAGCACAAAAACAGAGAGATTTTTTTTTTTAAACAAAAGTAAAGCCCCACCATATGTGCTTATGTTTTTCTCAGCAGGACTGGTAATGGATGCTCACTCTGCACAGGAATATTCACTCCAAGAACAACTTGTTCTCATCAACAAAGACAAAGGAAACACATTCACAACACAAAAACACTAACACACACACATACATATCTAGGTAGAGTTTTCCTGCCTGGCCCACAGTCAGGGCAAATCTCTCTCACCTGCCAGTCCCACAGCCGTCAGACCCGACCAAGTAAACACAGAGCCTTGTATTGGTTTCAAACTGTATGGCCATGGCAGGCTTCTTGCTAACTGTTCTTTCAGCTTAAATTAATCCATTTCCATTAATCTATACCTTGCCACATGTCTCGTGGCTTACCGGCATCTTCACATGCTGTTTCTCATCGTGGCGGCTGGCAGTGTCTCTCTGACTCAGCCTTCCACTTCCCAGCTTTATTCTCCTCCTTGTCCCGCCTACACTTCCTGCCTAGCCAATGGCCAATCAGTGTTTTAATTATTGACTAATCAGCAACACATTTGACATACAGAACATCCCACAGCACTTCCCCCCTTTTTTTTTTAAAAAAAAAAGGAAGGTTTTAACCTTAAAGTAAAATTACATATAATTTGGGAATTTGGGCGTAGCTTCTCTTACTACTTCCTGCTGGAGGGGGGCGCTGTATCTTATGGGGATACAAAGAAAATTTTAGGATCATGGAAAAGTCCATGAGGGTGTATCGTCTGAGCCAGATGCCTTCAAACCATTCTGGATGTTGGATCATCTGGGCCATGGTGTCATCGGAGACTTTTCAGGGGGTCTTGGCTGGTCAAACCTGATGTATCTTAATCTGGAACAAATCCATAGCCTCTGGCTTTCTGTGGGAACAAAAGCAGAGTCTCCTTTCCAAAGTAACATATCCTTATATCCAAATTTTGAAGTCAAGGTACCTTTAAAATATACATATTGGCATAACTCAACAGCTTTTACAATCAAATGTTTTTCTGCAGTTAAAAGTCCCAAAGACAACACAATGCAGATTCTCTGTGTAATATCCATTTTTACGTGGCTTATTTTTTATACTACCTTTACTGTCTCTTTAAAGACTTTATTTTTTAAAACTATGTATTTATTTCTATAACTCTATATATCATCTTTTTTGTCTCTTTCAAGCCTACGTATCTTTTACACACATTGTAAACTATTACATCTGAATCTGTCTTATTGTGAATCTATTGCCTTAAACTGCAGCAGCTGTGGCTGCTGGATCCACCCACCTCAGCTTCCCAACATGGCCATGGTTTACCGCCAGCTCTGGGAGCTATCGGGGGTCTATGCTTTTAGCCAAGCAGCGTGTAGCCCAGAAACCTCCCCTTTTGCTCTGCACCAGCAAAGGCTAAATCCACTATGCAGCTCAAAGTGCCACTTGCAAAGGCCTCATTCCCGCCATAGGCAGGTCGAGCACGCACGCTAGGAACCCACCAGTAGCTCAAACCAGCAGCTGCCGCTCATTTGAGAGAGACAATTAGGAACTGTTTTTAGCTCCGTTTTAGAATCTTTTCTCAGGTTTTTAGGTGGAAACTCTTGCCACCACGTTGGACGCCATTTCTAGGTAGAGTTTTCCTGCCTGGCCCACAGTCAGGGCAAATCTCTCTCACCTGCCAGTCCCACAGCCGTCAGACCCGACCAAGTAAACACAGAGCCTTGTATTGGTTTCAAACTGTATGGCCATGGCAGGCTTCTTGCTAACTGTTCTTTCAGCTTAAATTAATCCATTTCCATTAATCTATACCTTGCCACATGTCTCGTGGCTTACCGGCATCTTCACATGCTGTTTCTCATCGTGGCGGCTGGCAGTGTCTCTCTGACTCAGCCTTCCACTTCCCAGCTTTATTCTCCTCCTTGTCCCGCCTACACTTCCTGCCTAGCCAATGGCCAATCAGTGTTTTAATTATTGACTAATCAGCAACACATTTGACATACAGAACATCCCACAGCATACATACACAAGCACATATACATACACATGCACACACACATACACACACACAAACATGCACACACTACACACACTGCAAAAGAATAAATGTCTATTAACAAGATTTCAGTCTCTCTGTGTTGGGCACTTATGGCATAAATGAAATGCAAGCATGTCTATGTACAGCGGCTGTCTGTGTGACTGACTTAATGAGCCAGATTTATGGGACTAACTAGGGAGTATTGACTTGATTCCTGATTTGACCGGCAATCCCTACTTGAAACCAATGTCATGACCACTGACTGGCAGATACTAATTTTGTAGAATGCAATATAATTTGACTTAGATTTGTTCCAGAATTGTAAAATTTTGATGTATAGTTACAGTTTCAGGTGAAAATAACAGAATCTGACAATGAGATATAAACAACTTAAAATGATCTATCATAGATATCTGCTCCCAGTTTACTGGTACAGGAGGCAAGGCACAATGGTGAATCCAGATGAGCAACACACTTGATCAGGAGTTTATTTTTACGAAAACTGGAGTATTATGAGCATTTAAAAATCAAAAGTGGAAACCTAATTGCTGCTATTATTTTTGTTGTTTCCACTAAATTTTTGCATGACTGATTTTGTGGTTTTACATTCCTTTCATGTCTAGAATCCTGAGTCTCAACATTGCTATAAGATAAAATGTTGGTTTTACAGCTGGTCCAATAAATGTGTTGCTGTTTGCATACCTGGGTGGAAACAGAGGCCATAAAGTATACTGTAGGTATTCATCAGTGAGTTCCTTGTAAAAGAATAAATTACTTTCAAACTCTCTCTTGCTTCTCTTTCTGTTTCTGGTAGCAAATATGATGTAAATACTGGCGATTTGGCTTGAGAATCCCCACTTATAATCTTGGGTTACACTGAACACCATTGCTGAGTGCTGTTTTGTGGACAATTGGTCTATACAACATCTTTCTCTACATGGAAAGTCCTAATCTTTGAAACCCCAGTCTAGAAAGAACTCTTATGACTGACTTTATGAGCCCAATTTATGGGAGAAATCTCTCATGCAGATTGAGGCTCATAGGACTTCAGAGAATAAAGACAATGTAGAGTCAATTTGCAATGATTAAACTCTTTATGGTTTTACATCTTCACTTCAATAGTTAAGACACATAACCATTATCAAGCTACTAGCTACTATTTATTTAGCTTTATAATCATATGTGTTATATCTACATATGAACATTGTATCCCTGATTTTACTGAAGTCAAAATAAGTATAATTAATTGAGATTATGTTTGGTATTGTTATTATTTATAAATAACTAATTTCTTTTATAGATATGCTATTTTGTGATATGTTTTACATGGTTATTGTTATTATTTTTTAAAGTCAATATCTGCTTTACTTATAATGAACTTTCAGCACACCATTGTAATAAATCAGTTAAGAAAATGTACATTTAAAAAGACTCAGAGCTGTGGGTTGTAGTCTGGTTATCCTTTGCTTTACATCTAGTATCCACTTATGAGTGAGTGCATGTTTATCATTCTGAGTCTGGGTTACCTCATTCAGGATGATATTTTCTAGTTCCATCTATTTGCATGCAAATTTAAGATGTTGTTGTTTTTTACTGAACATGTGCCACATTTTCTTTATCCATTCTTTAGTTGAGGGGCATCTAGATTGTTTCCAGGTTCTGGTTATTACAATCTTCCCCCAACCTACCCTCCATTCCCTCCTCCAACCAAGAAAGGCCTCCCATGGGGAGTCAGCAGAGCCTGGTACATTTAGTAGAGGCAGGTCTAAGCCCCTCCCCCTGCATCAAGGCTATGCACGGTGTCCCATCATAGGTAGTGGGCTCCAAAAAGCCAGCTCATGCACCAGGAATGGATCCTGATCATACTGCCAGGGGTCCCTTAAGCAGATCAAGTTACACAAGTGTCTTGCTTATGCAGACGGCCTAGTCCAGTCCCATGGAGGCTCTACAGTTGTTGGTCTAATGTTCTTGAAAGATCTTCACCAGTCCCAAAGGCTGGAGGAGTGGGAGGAGGGAAGAGAGGGGAATCTGTGGTTGGTATGTAAAGTGTATAAAAAATTCCTTAAAAAATAAAAAGACTCAGATAGCATAAACTCATTAAAAAATGTGTATGAATCAGTCTTCAACCTCACTTGGTTTGGCAAAGCATGCATTGCTGCTTGCCAGATTAGCTAAGAGAACCACAGGTAAGCAATTTCATAACCGTTTGTAAAATAAGCAGCTGTGTGAACCAGAGAGAAGATATTTCAACACAGGAAGCATCTGCACATGGAGTCAGCAGGAATCTGACACTTGAGAAAATATTAAATAGGGCTGTATATATATTGACTTATAAAGGAACTATAATTCTCTACTTTTGATTCAAAGTAACTGCCCAGACTTAAAAATTGTCTGTTCTAGCTGCAATCTATTGAATATAGTTTGTGACTACTGAAATATTACAGTGACTTACATTTCCTGACCATGAATTTCAAAATTAAGCTGTACAATAAAAACTCTCTTCCATTGATCTACAATAGTTAATAATCACAATTACATTTCGAACTCTCACTACACTATTTCATTTGTTATATGAAAATATGCTACTATATGCATATTTTAACATGCATATGTCTAATAGATATTTTAAGACAAGTAAGTCAAAATGATTCACAGTGTAATTTCAATCTCTTTCTGTCTCACTGGTAATGAAGACATGATCAGCAAGTGTTCTACCATTGAGATATATTACCATTCTATAACCAATATTTTACCTCAGACATAAAATTCCAGATATTGTAGGAATTTTATAATATTCTGTGTATTTTTATTTGTATTTAATATCAGTAGTAATTAAATTTTGCATAAAAGAATGTTATCTTACACACAAAAATCACTTTAAAACTACTTACTGAACAACAGAAAGCTTACAAACTCATGGAAACTGAACAATTCACTAGTGAATGAAAATTGGGTCATGACAGGAATTATGAATGAAATTGAAGTATTTGAGAATTTAACAAAAATGAATACATAATATATTCAAATTTATGGGACACAATGAAGGCATTTCTAAGAGGCAAGTTCATAGCACTAAGTTCCTACATTAAAAAAAATGGAAGAATCTCACCCTGATAACATAACAACATAATTGAAAGCACTAGAACAAAAGAAATCATACCCCAAAGAGTAGAAGGGTGAGAATAATCAAACTCAAGGCTGAAACAATAAAGTAGAAATAAAAATAAATTAAAAAAATCAATGAAACAAAGAGGTGCTTCTTGGAGAAAATTAACAAGTTGACAAACCTATACTCAAATTAACTAAAGAGCAGTGAAAGAAAATCTAAATTGACGACTTAGAGATGAGGGGGAGCATAACAACAGACACTAAGAAAGTCCAGAGAATCATAAGGACATAATTTAAGAATCTGTACTCCACCAAAGAATCTGTACTCTTTTAGATTGGAAAATCTAAAAGAAATGGAAACTTTTCTCAATACGCATCACTTTCCAAAGTTAAGTCAAGATCAGATATGCAATTTAAACTAGCCTATAATCCCTAGTGAAATAGAAACAGTCATTAGGTCTTCCAACAAAAAAAATCCCAGGGCCAGATGGTTTTAGTTCAGAATGCTACCAGACTTTCAAAGAAGAGTAATTCAAAGACTAGAATAACTAGATGTCAAGAAAACAAATAACTCAATTTTAAAAAATGGGGTACAGATCAAAACAGAGAATTCTCAAATGAGGAAACTCAAAAGGCTGAGAAACAATAAGAAATGTCCAACATTCTTAGTTATCAAGGAAATGCACAGCAAAACTACTCTGAGATTCCATCCTACAATGATCAGAGTATCAAAGTTCAATAACACAAGTGACAGCTCATGCTGTCAAGAATGTAAAATAAAGCGAACATTCATCTATTGCCCATGGGAGTCCAAAATTGTTTACCCATTTTGGAAATCACTGTGGCAATTGATAAACTGAGAATCAAGCCATCTCCATCTAGCTATACCATTCTTAGGCATATACTTAAAGGATGCTTCGTCCCATCAAAAAGACACTTGCTCATCAATGTTCATTGCTGCTCTTCTCAAAATAGTCAGAAATTGGAAACCACCTAGATGTCCCTCAACAGATGAATGTATAATAACAAGGTGGTACATTCACATGGTGGAATATTTCTCAGCCATTAAAAATGAAATCATGAAAAAAAATAGTCATTTTAGGCATGGTAACCCAGGCCTAGAAAGACAAATATAGCATATATTTTCTTATATTTTAATAATAGCTGTTTAATCAATGATAACCAAGCTACAATCCCTAGAACCACAGAGGTTGGATATACAGTAAGGAACTATGTGGGAACAGATAGATTTCCCTAGGAAAAGGAAATAGAAAACGTAGTTATAGATTGCTGGAGCAAGAGGCTGAAGTAGAGAGAGGGAGGGAATAGGGGGGTGACAGAGTGAATACTGGGAGAGACAGCTAAAATTAAGGGACATTTATGCAGCAGTATGGGAACCTAATATACAGTAGAACCTTCCTGAAATATACACATGAAAGAAGACAATCTAAATAAAATAGCCAGACTGTAGAGGAGAAAGAGTGCCAGCTGGCCATCTCTTCTCACCCAATGAAGCCTCCAATACCTGGATTGAGTTACATCTAATTGTGGTGTTAACCAAAGTGGTCCCATGGCAATCCTTAAACAACCCAGGCTGTTGCAAAGACTATAGGTTTTTCTCCACAAAACGACAGCAAGGCCCCATGGCTGAATACAACACCTACTTGATTCATGGAACCTCAAGAAGTCAAGCTGATACCTACCTGGAGACTTCACACTTATGGACTAGTGTTTTTGGCAGAGGGAAGTACTTTGCATGCTACTAAAGAAGAAATATAAATACTAAGCCAGCTTTAAACCCTTTGATCTGCAATGGTGAATGGTGTCCTGCCTACAAGATATGCTAGTGCAATCAAAGGTGACACAAAGCTTGTGGGAATAACCAACCCATGTCTAGTTTGACTCAAAGCCCACTGTGTGAGGTGAAACCCATATCTGACACTGCTTGGTTGACCAAGATCCTATGTCTAGATAGCCAAAGGATATAGGCTAAAATCAAATATTCTGTTCTACAAAAGATTGTAGCAATAAAATGACTCCTAATGACATTCTCCTCATGGATCAGTGCCTTGCTCAGCCAGCATCAGAGAAGTTTCCTCCTGCAGCAGATGGGAACAAACACAGAAACCCACAGCTAGACATTATGCAGAGAATGAGAAACTCTGGAACAGTAAGAAGGATGTTTCCATCAAATCCCTCCCCCAGGGCTCAGGGAACCCCATAGAAGAGGTTGTGGAAGGGGTGTAAGAGCCAGAGGGGATGGAGGACACCAAGAAAACAAGGCCCTTTAAATCAACATGGTAAAAGCTCATATGAACCCATAGAGACTGAGGTAGCATGCACAGGGCCTGCCCTGGTCTGCCGCAGATGGGGTCCTAGAGCTGAAAGGAGATGTAGACACATGCCCTCACCCCTAACCCAGAATCAATCATCAACTGATAACCACTTGCAAATGAAAATTTAGTTTTCTCCAAGGGTGAAAACAAACTACTCTTAAGAGTATGTGGCATGCCAAGCAGTAGATGGCCAACAGGAAAGGAACTGAAGGGCATCTTCGGGGTTCCTGGTCTCATAATGTCATGCAGGGCTTTTTCTTTGCTTTCTTTTTCCCATTTTATATTATTAGTCTTTATATTTTTATTTATTTTTTTCCTCTCTCTTTATTCTATATGTCTTGTGTGTGTGTGTGTGTGTGTGTGTGTGTGTGTGTGTGTGTGTGTGTATAATGGCTTCCAGTTTAGTGTTTCTGTGGGATTCCTGAGTGTGCAAACAAGTGGGTCTCTGTTTCTTGTGCCTTCTCTTAGGCTATCTTCCTCCCGTTTGTTTGGTTGTATTCTGATGTGCTAGTTTTTTGTTTTATCTTATTTTATTATGTTATTATCCCCTAAAAGCATGCTTGTTTTTTAAAGAGAGAGGCATGCCGATGGGAGGGGAAGCGGAGAGGAACTGAGAGGAGGAGGAGGAGGGAAAACCATAATCAGGACATAATATGTGATTTCAAACAGAGTATTGTCAATAAAAGTTCAAAAATTAGTAAATAGTAAAAATAGTAAAATTCATTTAGAAAGTGCAATAATGGTAAAACTACCAAAAACTATGGAAATGAATATTTTAATATTTCCTATCAATATACAATAAAAATCACAGGACAGGACTTCTGAATTGTGTTGTATATAGTCAATCAGTTTCATAAAATCAGCTACATCCATTAGGTTCGTCTTAGTTCCCCTTTTTATACAAATGACTCAAAATATATATTTAAAATCTTTTATTTTCTTCTTAAAATTGGTCTTAAGAATAGTGTTTTAAGTGACACTTTATATTTTTAACAATTACTTCTGTTTTATCACTGTGTAGCCTTGAGGACCCATAGCAGCTACAGTATCTAACACTCTGCCTTCAAGAAGAAACACACCTGTAGCAAGAATACAGTACTTGGTGTTTGTCTCTTAGCCCACAGTCTAATAGATTTCTTTTGTCTGTTTTTGTTGACAACAACATAAATTTAGAGCTGGAAGGGACCTTACAGGTCATTTAGTTCAACTCAGCCATCTCTTAAAACAAATTGAGGAGGTATGTTTATTTCATCATTTTGTATGTATGTGCTGTGTATTTCTGAAAGCTTCTGAAACAGCATTTCATAAAAGGCATAGACTATAAAACAGGGGCAAATGAAAGCATAGTGAAGGGAGAGTGGAGAAAAAATATGTGCAGTGATGGAGGGAAGGGGACACCAGCCTTTAGTCTAAAGCTTTGCTCTACCTGTCTTGCTCTGAAGGCCAGAAAGAAAACCAGAAAGCAAATAGATCATATTACCTGCCAATCACCTACCAGGAAGGTTGCCAGAATATGTTAGCAGCCATGTTTTGCTCAATTGCTGGTCTCCTAAATGTGTTTGTGAGTCTTTAAGAAATAGAAAAATGTGAAGTCCAAAGGATCTAGTGACTTCGCACTCCGGGTGAATTTGGCGGATATCTCACTAAGTGTACATTCCTCCCACTCTACCTGCAGTTTTGTAAAGCAGTCTCCTGGGTCCTTAGAGTGTACAGGCTCGACACTCCTCACATTCCCAATCATCTCAGATGGCAGTCCCCTTGGCCCTTCTGTTCCTTCCTCTCTGTGTGTTTCTCTTCATACCTGTCTTCTTTTCTAGCTTGTTTTTTATTACATTCATTCATTTTCTTTAAAACAAGGGGGAAGAGAGGAAGGGAGAGAGGGAGGAATGGAAGGAAGTAGAGATGAAGGGAGGGAGGGAAGGAAGGAAGGAGGAAGGAAAGGAAGCTGAGAAAATCAGGCAACAGTTAAAAAAAATAAAAGAATGAGACATTGGAGGGCCAGCGCTCAAGGAAAGTCTTGTGTGCAGCAGAAGAGCAGTCTGGGGTCTGTAAGCTGTAACCTGACATCCCAGGTCCTGGGCTTCCTGGCATTCCATCCCTCCGCTATTTCTACTAGTTTGAGCTTAGCTTTTTATTTTTCTCTTTCCCTTCTTTTCCCTGTATAATGCATTATTATTTAGCATGATAAATTCATCTTAATGAAGCTGGGGAATTACGTAGATTAATTATGAGCAAAATGGAAAATGCTTATAAACAAGCTACCTATACCATACCAATCAGCCATTTTAAATTAGCTTTTTTAAAAAAATATAGCCTTCTTTCAGAATTCCCATCCAGAAACCAGATGAGTGTATAATTTATAAACCACTTGCTCATACCTTCTCCCCTTGCTGTCCCTACATGAGCATGCTGATTATTGAAATATGTATTGTACCCAGAGGCAGGCAGGATACAACAGATGTATACCTCAACTCAGCTGCACTTTTCTCGCCAGGGCTTGCTGGCTACCCAGAGCAACTACAGACATCAATCTTACTTACAGCATAGAGCAGAGAAAGGCAGCAAGTCATATTCTTTAAGGTAAAAAAAACAAACTAAATAAAAAATGGTCATTTCTTTACATAAAACAATATAGAGAAAATGATACTTTTTAAAAGAGAGAGAGTAGGGCAGAGACAAGAGACAGAAAAGCAAGCAAAGTGCAGGCACCTCCCTTCAGAAAGAGAAGGGGATCACGCCAAGCCTCCAGTAGAAAACATCCTTAAGAAGTACACAGCTGGCCAGAAGACATATTTAACTTTGCGCGGTGTGGAGAAGGTCATACTGTTTAGGAAACATGGATGAAAGGTACAATGATAAATGTACCCAGATATCAATATGAGATGCCTCAGATTGGTTTTATAGGAAACCAAACATGCAGGTCCTCTACCCAGAGGAATCCACAGAGGAAAGTTCAGGCAGTGATTCAGTCGGAGCCTGGGGGTGGGGGAAGAGCCAGGTAGAGGGATGGCAGAGGAGAATGCAGATGGGCTGGGCTGCAGAGAGGAGAGTTTTGAGTCAAGAATAATTTTTGTAATGTAACAAGGAACAAGAAGGACAAGATCTGAAACAGAAACCCAAACTATGAATATTAAAAAGACTACTGAGTTCTACCAGGGGCAGCAGAAGAAACAATAAACGTGACTCGTGTGAAGACAGAAAGCAGACAAAGCCTGAGACCTAATAAAGAAAATGTCAAACACATCCACAAGGTAGGAAAAGAGAGAGGGAGGACTTGGTTCTTTATAAATAAATTATGTGACGCATATATCAAATTTTCTTCTATTCTGTTTAAATTATTAGAAGTCAGGAGAAGTAGAACCGGGCTGTAATCCTCACACTGTGGCCTCAGTGTAGGAAGATTCTGAGTTCAAAGCTGCCCTGGGCTACATAGTGTGTTCTCGTCTAAAAACAGCACAACCAATCAATTAACCAACCACCCAACCGATCACTCAATCTATAAATATCAAAACCAAATACAAAATAGAAGGTTTGGAAGTTTTAAGAGAGACTATAATCAAAAATATTATGTTGGGCAACTCATTTTTAAAACCCCTCCCTGGCACAGGGGATACTAACATTCCTCTCAATAAACTGTGTAATCTTGCCATTCTTAAAAAATAGAAATGGTGTATCATGAGTTTGTCTCATTCTGCATTATAAAAATGTATACCAAATATGGCTCTAGTTTATTCATGTCATAAAACTTTGTTCAATGACATCCTGGTGTAAGTTTATAAATAGCAAGACAAATATTTTACAAATCAGGAAGTTCTGACTTCAAGTTACTAGAAGGAGACCATTGATTAGCTACAAGAGAACTTAATTTTTACATGTTCTGTGCTTATTATTACAGTGACGTTTGGGCAAGTAGTAGCAAGGGAAAATCAAATAAATACCCAGCCATGTCATATTAACAATTATAATTATACTTAAGCCCTAAAATAAGTTATGAAAATTGACATATAAAAGTAACATGTTCTTCCAATTTTAGAGCACCGAGCAAAATCAGAGATTCCTTTAAAAGTTCCTGTATAGCTGGGCGGTGGTGGCGCACGCCTTTAATCCCAGCACTCGGGAGGCAGAGGCAGGCAGATCTTTGTGAGTTCGAGACCAGCCTGGTCTACAGAGTGAGATCCAGGAAAGGCGCAAAGCTACACAGAGAAACCCTGTCTCGAAAAACCAAAAAAAAAAAAAAGTTCCTGTATGCTTTACTCAATCTACTCATCCAGAGTTGACTGCCGAAATGACCACCCTAGCGTTCCATTTCTTCTTCTGATTATTACAAAGGATTCCTGATTTCCCAGCTTCTGCTACTGATCTCTCTCAAATCTTCTCAGGATGGTATGGTAGTAAAAAGCTGTCATAATGTAATTTACATCAAATCATTTCTCTGTTTACAGCCTTACAGTGGCTCCTATCTCATTGTGAGAAACTCCCCTAAAAGCATGTGATGGACTACAAGGTACGTATTCGGTAAAGTGCTCCTCTTTTTTCATTTCTCCAATGTTACCTACTAATGTCTTTTTTCTCCTCACTATGCCAAAGACGTTCTATCTTTCATGATGCTATTCTAAGAATCAGGCCACAGGATTCTTGTTCAGCACGTCTATAAGAAGCTGTGCTCTCTCTTTGCTTTTTGTACTGTTCTTTTACTAGATCCAACCTGGCTTCTCACCTTTCTCATGTCTCCCCTCAAATGTGTTTTCCACCTGATGCCCAACTTCCACGTGTAACAGTCTTAAATGTGGTCCTAAGTAAGTTAGTTTGGCAATCTTCTGATTAAAAGATTCTCCAGCGATAGATTTAGGGAATGGAGGAATCACTGCCTTGAGATTTGTACCCACTGGGGATCTCGTCAGACTCCAATGGACAGTTTCAGTCCAATAGTCACACAGATGGCCCTGGTTTACCTAGTTGGGCTACAGAAACAAATGAGAATGTGTGGATACTAGGAAAGTACACACAGGGATAGAAGGGTAACAAGGTTGATAGTAATGGAAGTGAGATAGGAAAGGTTAAGGAAGGGGAAGAGATCAGAGTATGTTACACACATTTATCAAATTAACAGACAAAATTAATCAACACAAAAAAATCATGAAGGAAGGAAGGAAGGAAGAAAGGAAGGAAGGAAAGAAGAAAGGACAGATGGTAGGCAGGCAGGCAGGCAGAGAAAAAGGAAAGGACCAGGTCAGGGTAACTATTTTTGTTTAGTCATGTGTTATTTTTCTCAATAAAAAAAATAAAGCTGATTTTTATGAAATTATTATAGATACAAAATACTCTCCCTCCAACTGGGCCATGCATATGACTGAAAAAAATGAATCACATTACTTACAAAGAAAACTATTGGGGATGTTAGGGTAGGAAGATCTGAATGAATGGACCCTGGGAAGCCAGTCCCCTGCAAGCACAATTTGGGACATGCAATGGTAAAATCAGGAGTTTGTAAAACTGTGGTAGGTTGAGAATTTAAATGTTTTTAAAGCAGCAGATTTCATGTGCTATAACTGAAATTGTCCAAGTTGCCTCTGACTTACTCTCAAGCTGTAGTCTTCCATCTCTGGATTAAAATGAAACAGCACTGACCAATCAGTAAATGAAAATGCTCCTCAGGCTGCCTCTAAGCCAAGCTTATTAGATGAACCAGAGGCAAGGGCTTTCAACTGCCAACAAGCTAACATGTGACCTGATGATGGCAAATGCAGTACAGCTTCTTTACACAAAGATCAAAAGTGTGATAATGTGATTATAAAAACTGAGAACACGTGAAGCTTAAGTAGAAAAATACATAAAAAAAAAGTTGTCCTAATGCAGAGGGTTCTAGGCAAGGAAACTGATTGTTCTACACTAAAATCAACAAAGCCTTCGGTGAGTGCACCTCGAATTAGTTTTAATACTGTTCCATGGTCCAGCTCACCAGTTCTTTTTTTAAAGCTTATCAATTCTTGCTAAAAATTGTAAGAACTGTTTTAGCTGTCTGTTAAATGCTTCATACTCAGACAATTTTATTAATGAAAAATATGGTAAAAAACATAATAACATAAAAGCATTAAAATGTGACTTTATTTTTTTTTCATTTTATATACCAACCACAGTTTCCCCTCCCTCCCTTCCTCCCACTCACCCCCACCTTCTCCCACCCCACTGCTCCTCCACTCCTCAAAGAGGGTAAGGCCTCCCTTGGGGAGCCCACAAAGCCTGGCATATCAAGTTGAGGCAGAATCAAGACACCCCCCCCCCCCACTGTATCAAGGCTGAGCAAGGTATCCCTCCACAGGGAATGGGCTCCAAAAAGCCAGTTCATGTACCAGGGATAAATCATATTTCCACTGCCAAGGGCCCAACAAACAGATCAAGTCACACAACTGTCACACATGCCTAGTTCAGTCCCATGCAGGTTCCCCAGCTGTCAGTCCAGAGTCTGTGAGCTTCAACTAGCTCCTCGGGTCAGCTGTCTCTGTGGGTTTCCTTATCATGATCTTGACTCCCCTTGCTCATACAATCCCTCCTTCTCTTCGACTGGCCTCCAGACACTTGGCCCAGTGCTTGGTGGATCTCTGCATCGGCTTCTATCAGTTACTAGATAAAGGCTCTATGATAACAGTTAGGGTAGTCACCAATCTGATTACAGAAGAAGGCCAGTTCAAGGCACCCGCTCCATCACTCCTAGGAGTCTTAGCTGAGGTCATCTTTGTAGATTCCTGGGAATTTCCCTAGCATGAGGAAAAGAATTTCTTTCTAGCTAATTTTATATTCAAAATACAAGTCTTACACTAACTCTTTATAAACTTACTATTGGAAGAGACACAAGTTTAAATCCAAATTTATCAGAAACAATCCAACCCTGAAATTTGAGATTTGAGTTTAGGCATAAAATGGTGATATACAACTAAGAAATAGATGATAATAGAAGATGATACAACAAATGGACCAAGAAGATTATTTACCACCCCTCCCCATTTCTGTAGATAGAATGCTTTTACCTCTCCAAGTTCATCTCTTAAAATTATTAATGCAACAGAATGGGATCAGAAGGCAGAGCATTGAGACCTCACTGTCCTGTGAATAAACCCTCCTGGGACTTGATGCCTTTACAGTTCCAGAGAACCAGGTAAGTTGAGAAGCGGATATTTGTGAATCAAGACTGGGGCACTCAAAACAATGATCCTGCAGGCACATTTATCTTAGACTTCCCCAGATCAAAAATTGAGAAATAAATCTCTATTTATATTCTCGTCAATGATGTTTGGTATGGCAGACCAAATACATTAAGAAATTTTAATTTTAATAAAAATATAATAAATAAAAATAAAATTTTAATAACATACAATAGCATAAATAATAAATCTAACAAAGTAATTGTAGGGTATATCCTTACCATGAATTAATAACTACCTGAAGACATCAATTATTTTTATTATTACCATAATAAGGCAGAAATGAGCATCAGCATCAGGACTATCTATATTAGAAAAGACTATATGGTCAGAAACAGTTTTAAAAACTAATCTCAATTATAGTAAATTCTATGTGACCACATATGCCACATGAAAATGGCCAAAAAGTTTTGGGCAACTCTGTCCCAAAAGGTAGACAATATGATTAAACAGGAAAATCTGAGTGTGTTCAGCCCCAATCACAAATGATCATCCCAAAGTGTGGATCTGCACCTTTAATTCTTGTCTTTAACTAGCTGTTGATTTAATTCACCAAGTATTCTTGGGCCTCCATTGGCTCATGCCTAAAAGAACTGTGTTATAATTTACAAGATGTCTCTGAATACTGTAGCAGGAATCTTAGAAGGTCTTATTAATAAAATCAATCCTGAGGCCAGTTAGTGGGGTGAATGCTGGAAGACCAGAGAAGCAGAACAAGCCACAGCTACCTCACCTCAACAGTTCCTCAGCTGATCCTGTTTCCTCAGACTGGAAGCTTCTGTGTCCTCATCCGAATGGGTCTCAGCTGAACTGCTGCTTGAAAGCCTGAGGTTTAACCAGCTAAAAGCTTCTAGTTTCTGGTCCTCATGCTTTATATACCTCTCTGCTTTCTACCACCACTCCCTGGGATTAAAGGCATGTGTCACCATGCCTGGCTGTTTCCAATGTGGCCTTGAACTCACAGAGATCCAGAGGGATTTCTGCCTCTGGAGTGCTAGGATTAGAGGTGTGAGTGCCACCATTTTCTAGCCTTTGTATCTAGTGGCTGTTCTGTCTCTGACCCCAGATAAGTTTATTAGGGTGCACAATATTTTAGGGAACACAATACCACTACAGAATACTAAGTGAAATCAAACACATACATTGCCTGTGTGTGTGTATGTGTGTGTGTGTGTTTGAAAAGATATCCTAGCAAATATTAGTGTTTATTATTTGTATCATTTTATGATAGCTCTTAAATACAGGTGATATGCATAAACCAATGAAAACTACCAGGCCACAGGGGAGTTAGGGTTGAGAACAAAGATGTAGTTGGCTGAAGAGACAATATGGCAGAACTTGGTCTGAGTAGAAACAAAAGGTTTGAGTCCAGAAGAATGAATAGGTAAACAGGCAGACTCTACTCAATATCGTAGTACTTGGTAGTGGGGGTCGTGCTGAGCTGAAGCAATGGTAACAGACTGGAGTTCACCACCTGCTGGTCCCTGATGTGCACACCAAATATGACATGGTACTACTGGGAGTGTGGCCATGCAGTACAGTACTAGACTTCCCATTATCTCATGGGGTCCAGGAGAGGAAGTTACACGTTCTTAATTTTGGCATGTCTGATAAGTCTTGGGCCTGGTTTCCTTGACATGTTTTCTATATGTCTATGTGCCCCTACAGTCTTTATTCCCTCAATAACTAAATAGATTGCACCATTTCTATTCCTAAGAATAAGTCATTTATCAGTCCGTGTTACATAAGTAGCAGCAGATGGATTGTTGTTCACCTGCCTATGAAGGCAATCAACCCACATCTCAAAATGGAGTCAAAAGCTGACTGCAAAATGGAATCTTTCCGGGCAAGACACTGCCTGAAATATCACAAAAGAGGGAGCAAAGGTACACAGTTTAATGTCAACACTCTACTCCTTGGGTGCCCTGGGGAGGGGCCCAGTGCCTCTATAGAAGAGCAAATGTTTTGTCTATTTTGTTTTGTTGGTGTTGCTGAGTAACTTTTAAAATTTAATATCAGACTGTTTAATTTAATATTAAACTGTTTAATTTAAAATTTAATAATTCAGACTCTTCTTTATGTAACTTAGTTTAGTTAAGTGCTTTGCCCAAACGTCTTATTTCCTGCTTTGTCTTAAATAATGGATTGCTATTATGTCAATTATTACCCCTGGCATAATCTGGGTCATTGACACATGAAGGTTCCCTTCATTTTATTTGCAGTTTTTGTGTGTCTACTATTATTTCAAGATAGTAATTCTAAAAATTAATCCAAACTGTAAGGAACATGTTGAAAGAAGAGAGAAGAAAAGCTGTCAGATACATTACAAAGAGAGATGTTGTAGAAATAGCTAATTTAATCTTATAAAATGGAGGGATGAGAAGGAAACACTGAAATTTTACTTTAAACTATTTTTAAATATAGTTAAATAAAACAAAACTTTGCCTCTGTGTAGCTAGAGTTTTCCTGCCTGGCCCACAGTCAGGACAAATCTCTCTCACCTGCCAGTTCCCCAGCAGCTCAGATCCAACTAAGTAAACACAGAGACTTATATTGGTTACAAACTGTATGGCCGTGGCAGGCTTCTTGCTAACTGTTCTTATAGCTTAAATTAATCCATTTCTATAAATCTATACCTTGCCACATGGCTCGTGGCTTACCGGCATCTTCATATGCTGTTTCTCATCATGGCAGCTGGCAGTGTGTCTCTCTGACTCAGCCTTCCACTTCCCAGCTTTATTCTCCTCCTTGTCCCGCCTATACTTCCTGCCTAGCCAATGGCCAATCAGTGTTTTATTTATTGACCGATCAGCAACACATTTGCCATACAGAACATCCCACAGCACCTCTGAAAAAAGTCCTAGTAAATTAAGAAGTGGGAATCCTCTTTTAATCATCCATCTAGACCACAACTTTATATTTTCTAAAAATTCAATTTTTAAGATTTTCTTGGTTAAAAATAAACTGTATTATATTTAACATACCTCTATCTGTAATCCCATAAACTTAATTACTATTAAAAATTACTTTAATGTATGTGATTTGCTATAGAAACAACTGTGGTGTTCCTGTGGAAAATGCAAACAAAGAGAAGACATGAAATTGTCAAGCTCAATTACAGCAAAACAGAAGAGCACAGATTCCAACCCAGCTGAACTCTTCTGCTTTATGTAGAGAAACAGGCATCTAATATAGGGCTTGTATGAGCCATTACTCAGGAGACCAAGCCTCAGAGACACAAGTCTGACATTTCCTATTTCCTCTAAAACAATGCTACAAATCTCCCAGATCCCGCAGCAGCAGCCTGGATGAGCCTTGAGATTACCTGATAATTTCAGAGCTGATGTTTGACACAACACTGACATGTTGAATATTTTGCTTCAGCCACAGGAGATCTCCAACTCCTGCCTACTCAAGTCAAAGGGGCATATACTCAATTCATTCTTTGTTATTGAGTGGTTTGTTTTTGCTAGATAATTGATGGAAAATTAGCACAAATGACAGCTATGATATGGTGTAGGAATGGCAAGCAGATGAGAAACCTGAACAGCATTACCAGTACCAGACAGAGAAGCATGCCACAACAAAGGTCAAAAGGTAGAATCAACCCAGGCTTTAACGCACTGTGAGTCTGAAATGCAGTATCAGCAAAACTCCAAGCTAGGTTATTTCATTGCCTTTTTTTGTTCATTAAACTATATTTTCAAATTCACCACAGATGAAGAGACATTTCATTATCAAAATTCTAACAAATATCTGACTTGATCATTTGAACTTTACCATGGTGAGTGATTCAAAAGAAAGCAATTAAATCTATGCAAACAAAATGTCACGAGTGTATTACTTTATTGTGCAAAAGTTAAAAACAATTCAAGAATGCACAGGTGAATTGTGGGATATTTATTCTAAGGAAGTATATACATATTGAATGTATTTATTTGAAATGAATGTGAAAAAAGTCTAACTACAACATCGATTAACACTGCCTAGTGATGCTATCTCAAAAAATAGAATTGTTAATATGCAGAAAGCAGGAACAATTTAAAAGTACATGGGGAAAATATAACATTTATTGTCACATAAAGGTCGCATGAGAGTGAAGGAGTTTTTGCCTATAAGCAGTCTCCAGGACAAAGGCCAGCATTGGAACTGCATGGGAAAAGGGGCATTTGGATCACTGTGGTACATGCCTTTAATGCCAGCTCTCAGGAGACAGAGGCAAGGGGATTTCTGAGCTCAAGTCCAGCCTGGTCTATAGATTGAGTTTCAGAACAGCCAAGCTTAGGCTGTGAAATAAACCATCAAAACCAGAAACTGGTAAAGATGTAACTGGGTGAGGGGACCATGTTCCAGTCCCAGCAAGCAGCAGAACTTGGCAGCTTCAGCCAAGTGGTTCTGGCTTTAGAGTTAAGGATAGAAGAAAGGGGTTATAGAATCTCCCTCCAAGACTAAGCTGCTGAGGCCAGGCATGTGTCAGGGTTGTCCCTGCATGGAGGCCTAGAAAGGCCATTGCATGCAGCTGTGAAGGTGAAGCCTGGATTGCCCTGGAGACGCAACAATGTTAGAGATGCCAGAGCAGTGGGATACCTGCTGAGGAGAGCTGCCAACAGGGAGTGCAACCAGCTCAACAGAGCAAACAAAGCTGAAAGGAGCTGGAGATCCGAGGCATGCTTTGATAAGGAGCTGCAGAGTTTGGAGTTTGACCAGCTGGTTTTCAGTCTCGCTTTGGTTCAGTATTTCCTCACTTTCCTTCCTTTCCTCTTTTTTAGAATGGGAATGTATATCCAGTGCCATTATAATTGGAAATATGTGATCTGTTTTTTTTCATTTTGATTTTACAGGGGATTACAGTTAAGAGATCGCATGAATCTCAGAAGAGACTTTGAACTTTGGACTTCTATAAACGATGGGAACTTTTAAAATTAGATTTAATTCTGCATTATGATATGGCTACAAGCCTGTGGGGGCCAGGTTTGAGAGCCAAAGTTACATTTTAAGTCTTAATTACTATGCCTAAGAGATCCATGAAACAAAAATGCCTCTGATCTGCAAGCTCTTTGCCCAAGGACAGATTGTTCCTGAAATGCTGGAGGCTATTGTTTATGGGAGAGAACAAGCCAGACATTTTCACTGCCCTAAACAAACATTTGACTCAACTACACCATATGTGCTTGATCACATATAGGTGGGAGGTTTACAGGCAGGAAATAGGTCAGGATGTATGATTTCCCCTGATTGGATATAGGCCTGAGGTAAGTAGGCATGAAGCACATCACTGTATGCTTGCCTCTGACTGAACCTTCTGGGAAATGCTGTCAATTATGGGTTTTCCCTTTTTAAGCCCCTGCAAAACATGACTCAGGGCCATTTTTTGGGGAACCCAGTATGGACCTGGCCAGATTCATCCACCTGGCTGGTATTTAATTAAAACTTGCTTCAAGTTTGGCTTTAAACTGTGATAGTGGTCTTATTCTCAAATGGTAGGATTAACACAGGGAGAGGAATGCTGTGGGATATCTTTCTGTATGCTGTAAATATGTGTGGCTCCCACTGAATAATAAATAAAGCTGTTTTGGTCTATGGCAAGAAAGGTTACAGCCAGGTAGGAAATCCAAACAGAGATACAGAGAGAAGGGCAGAGTCGGGAGAGATGCCAGGCCACCACTGAAGGAACAAGATGCCAGCAGACCGGTAATGCCATGGCCATGTGGCAACATATAGAACAACAGAAATGGGTTAAGTTATAAAAGATAGCTAATATAAGCAGGAGCCATAGGCCTACAATTGTAATATAAGTCTCTATGTAATTATTTTATAAGTGGCTGCTGCAGGACTTTGGGTGGGAGAGATTTGTCCAGACCATGAGGCAGGACAGGACAGAGAAACTTCCCACTACATTTGGCACCCAGACATGGTAGAAAGAATTTCCACCCAAAATATGAGAAAGTATAAAAAAAAAAAAAAAGATTCTGAAACAGAGCTAAAAACAGCTTCCTAGTTATGTCTTTCAAGCAAGCCATGATACAGAGATGCCACGGTGGCGTCTGGGCTTGAGCTAAAGTATGTCGAGTTCACAGTGTGTGGGCTTGACCTATAGCATGGCAGATTCCCTCCACAGTACACAGAGGTGTCTCCAAGCCACACAGCATGCTTCATGGCTGATTTAGATTTTGCTAATATAGACAAAAAAAAGTTTCTGGGTGTGGTGATATTGTGTTCCTCAAAATCTTGTGTACCCTAATAAACTTATCTGGGGTCAGAGAACAAAACAGTCACTAGGTATAGAGACCAGAAAATGGTGGCACACATGCCTTTAATCCTAGCATTCCAGAGGCAGAGATCCACCTGGATCTCTGTGAGTTCAAAGCCACATTGGAAACAGCCAGGCATGGTAACAAGAGCCTTTAATCTCAGGAAGTGTTGGCAGGAAGCAGAAAGATATTTAAGGTGTGAGGAGGAGGAACTAGGCCTGGTTAAGCTTTTAGGCTTTTGAGCAGCAGTTCAGCTGAGATCCATTCTGGATGAGGACTCAGAGGCTTCCACTTTGAGGACAGGATCAGCTAAGGAATTGGCAAGGAGAGGTGGCTGTGGCTTATTCTGTTTCTCTAATCTTTCAGCATTCACCCCAATACCTGGCTCCTGGTTTGATTTTATTAATAAGACCTTTTAAGATTCGTGCTACATCTGGGCTATATGCTGCTTGTTGGAGGCATAGACCCACTGCTTCCTGGAGTTGGTGGTAAGTGTACCTCTGCCATGTTGGGAAGCTGAGGTGAGTGGAGTCAACAGTCAAGGTTGTCCCATTGGTCCTAGCCATGCAGCTTAGCAGTTTAAAATCTCTCCTGATCAGAGAAGGATTATAAATTCACAATAAGACAGATTCAGATGGAATAAAACTCTAAAAAATTTACAGTGTGTGTAAAAATGTACATAGGCTTGGAAGACAGAGGAAAAGGAGTATATGTAGGTTTATAAAAAAAAAACAGATAGTTTAAAAAAAGTCTTTAAAGAGATAGTAAAGGTAATATAAAAGTTAAGCCATATAAAGATGGAAATTACAGAGAGTCTGGACTGTGTTGTCTTTGGGATTTTTAACTGGAGAGGGACATTTGATTGTAAAGGCTACTGAGCTAAACCAATATATATATCATATATATATATATATATATATATATATATAATTATAATTATAATTATATATATATATAATTTTAAAAGGTATCTTGACTTCAAAATTTTGGTCTAAGGATATGTTGCTTTGGAAAGGAGGCTCTGCTTTTGTTTCCACAGGATGCAAGAGGGCTGTGAATTTATTCCAGGTTAACATGGATCAGATTGGATCAGATTTGATCAGTCGAGACCCTCCTGATACAGATGGTATCTATCAGCAAAACTTGTAGACATTCTTCCCAGGACTTGACCATTATCTTGAATTTTCTCAGAATTCCCATAAGATTGAACAACAACTCCAATCAGCAGGAAGTAGCCTAGAGGACTATGCCCACATTCCCCCCCCCCCCCCACAAAAAAAAGGATTATGGATGTTTGTCTTTGTTTAAGGGTTTGGTTACAAATTGCAAATTGTTATTGGTCATAGTCAATCTCTTTCTAAAAGAAGAAAAGAGGTTGATTATAAATGCAATCTCTTTCTAAAGAAGAAAGGGGGTATAGATATGATAGGACAAAAGGTGTAGATTATTGAATCTACTTTTAAAGAGCAACAACTTATTTGAAAATGTTTTACATTGCTATGAATTTTTGGTTTATTGATACAAATTTAAAGTTAATTTTGTTATTTTATATATATAATATATATTATGTTTATGCAACTCATTTAAAATTGTAATGTGTAATAAAGAAATACAGATTAATAATTACTCATCTATGATAATCAAACTTAGTCATGTTAGTTAAGTTTTCTAGGTATACATTTCAATATATATTTCAATTAGATAGGTAATCTTCAAACACTTCAAAGACCTACAGAATATGGCATTGAAAATATTTTAAGAACTTTGACTTTTTGGACGTTGAGACATGTCTGCTCCTGGCAACACCAATCTACTTCAGAGAAGATGATGGGCATTGAAGAAACTCCATATGGAGTTTGCTTTCTTTATGGCAAATGTTAGCTATTTGGGCAAGACACTGTTCTTGCCTGGACTGCTTGACAGTATGTTGTATGAACTGGACATGCAGGACCCATGGGAAGGTGACCACTGAACTTTGCAAGGTGAGATGGTCCTTCAGGTTCCTGCTTCGCAGAGGAAACTGCCAGATATTCTACAGGACACAGGGAGAAGTGTCTGGTGAACTTTGCCAGAATAGGCGGAACAGTCCTTAAAATTTTCTGTTTCACTGAAAGCTATGCCAGGAACTCTAGGTCTGTAGGCTGAAGATAGATCCCCAATGTTATAGAGAAACTTTGGATGTATGTCCAGGCAGTCAGATGTCTCTGTCATTTCTAGAATCATGGAAGTTGCTTGCAATGCACTTCTTGTTTACTCAGGTAATATTACATCCTTCTGGGGTCTTTGATGGAGTTGAAGACTAGATAGTTATAATTATACCTTTCCTTAGTCATGATAAAAGATAAATTAGATATGAAACTTTAGGCTCACAAAAATAAGATTGATGAAAGACTATTTTAATTTTGCCAAATACAAATAGACTAGATATTGTAACTATAATTCTTGCTTGATAACTGTTTTGTTATATACAATTTTACTATGTTAAAGTTAAAAAACCTTCATTTTTTGATTAGACAGAAAAGGGAAAGTGCTATGGGATGTCTTTCTGTATGTTGTTAATATGTGTGGCTCCCACTGGATAATACAGCTGTTTTGGCCTATGGCAAGAAAGCTTACAGCCAGATAGGAAATCCAAGTAGAGATACAGAGAGAAATCCAAGTAGAGATACTGAAGGAACAATATGATGCCAACAGACCAGTAATGCCACAGCACGTGGCAACATATAGATTAATAGAAATGGGTTGAGTTAAGTTAGTTATAAGAGCAAGCTAACAAGAAACCTGACCCATAGGCCATACAGTTTGTGAATTATATAAGCCTCTCTGTGTTTCCTAAGGCTACGGAACATGAGTGAGAGAGACTTGTCATGACCTGTGGCTGGGCAAGACCAGAGAAATTTCCATCTACAATGGAATGTGGAAGTTTGAAACAAAATGGCCTCCATAGGCTCACAGGGAGTGGCACCATTAGGAGATATGGCGTTGCTGGAGTAGGTGTGATTTTGCTGAGAAAATGTGTCACTGGAGGTGGGCTTCTAGGTCTCAGATACTCAAGGCCAGGATGACTCACTATCTCTTCCTGTGTCAATCTGGATGTAGAACTCTCATCTACTTCTTCAGCACCATGCTTCCTGCCATGATCATAATGGACTAAACCTCTGAAACTGTAATCCATCCCCAATTAAATATTTTCCTTTGTAATAGCTGCCATGGTTGGCAAAAGAGTCAAGAGATAGCCCCTACTCTCATTTAGGAGTCCCACAAAAGGACCAAGCTACACAACTGTCACATATATGCAGAGGGCCTATGTCAGTCCCATCCAGGCACCCTGGTTGTTAGTTCAGTCTCTGTGAGCCCCTATGAGCCCAGGTTAGTTGATTTTGTGTTTTTTCTTGTGATGTTCTTGACCCCTCTGGCTACTACAATCCTTCCTCTCCCTTGCTTACAGGATTCCCTGAGCTCTACCTGCTGTTTAGCTGTGGGTATCCCTATTCCTCTTACTCAGTTGCCTTGTCCAGTCTTAGTAAGAAGGGAGGCACTTAGTCTTACTGCAACTTGGTATGCCATGTTTTGTTGATATCCATGGGTGGCCTGCACTTTTCTGAATAGAAACAAAGGAGGAGTGGATGGAGGAGGCAGAAGAGAGGTTGAAGGGGGCCCCTGGGAGGAGAGGAGTGACGGGAACCTGCCATCACAATGCAAAATAAATAAAACAATGAATAAAAGTAAAATAAAAATAAAAAGTTACCATAGTCATGTTGTCTCTTCACAACAATAGAAACCCTAAGACAGTCACCCACCTGTACTGTGCTTATTGTATTCAATTTAAACACTTCCTATGTGTCACACACATATCTAACAAGGGAACACAGCATCAAATATCATAATTCATATTTGACAGATGAGGAAGCTAATCAAAAAAACACTTAATAAACTATCCCAATCAGGTAAGATGAATTTGAGACCCATCTGGATGGATTTAAGATGTATCCAGTTGATCAGTACATAAAGAAATCTTCCCAGCAATGGAAAGAAATATACCCAGACATTAAAAAAGACTGGATTTGAAGAATAGTTCCTGCTTTTTTGGAGTTTTGTAGATGTTCCCGGATAACTGTAACTTGTTTTTATATAAAAAATAAACAAATAACACTGAGGTTCAACTGAGAAAGCCAACAGCTAGTTACAAACTTGAGGTACAGCTCAAAACATAAATAATTGATGGTGATCCATGAATGAATTTTATGAAACTGTGTCATTTTTAAAAATTATTTACTGATGTTATAAGCAAAAACACCATTTCTCTTTTGTCCTTTCACCTATGTGCCCTTTCAAAATACCTTTTGAATTTTTAATTTTATTAAATTGTGTGTGTGTGTGTGTGTGTGTGTGTGTGTGTGTGTGTGTGTGTGAAGATTTGCATGTAGAGGTGAAAAGACAACTTGTGAAACTCTGTTCGCTCCTTCCACCCTGTGCATGTGGGCTATGGCATTTAAGTATATCTGTATTTTCTCTCTCTCAATTTCGGTGGTGTGGATACAAGGTAAGCACATTGCTGCTTCCTCAGCTCAGAAAACAGGATGCTCACTGAACTACTGACAATAATCCGGAAGCTCATGACAGTTACAACACTCAAGAAGTCACTCCTGATGGTCCATGATTTTCCATATAGCTGACTGTACATCCTGCAGGGAACACCAACGATGGTGCTTTTGTGAGTTTTTACCTATGCTCTTACAATATTTTGGTGACACTACTGCTTTTGGGTTCCTGTAAGGAACACCAATAGCTCATTGGTTCTTGAAGCTAGTCTTGAATGAAAACATATCATTGAACTGTCATCAGTGGTCTCTCTGGGGTAGAAAGCATTTGTTCATGTGTCTTCAGGAAATGTCCCACAACAGCAGGTTATAATTAATATGTTATGCAGCTACCATGAGAAATAAACTTGAATGAATGTGTGTGATATATATCACTTTATCACATATGTGCACTGTGTGTATGTGCATCCATTTGTGCATGAACATGTAGCATATGTAGCAATGATTTCTTGGTTCCAATACAAAGAACAGCATTCTTTTCAGGTTGAATATGCAGCTTTTTTCTATTAGGTTATTTATTTATTATTATTATTATTATTATTATTATTATTGGAAAGGCAAGAGATGACTCAGTGGAGAAAGGCACTTGCTACCAAACTTAAGGATACATGCCCCCCTAAACACAGAACAAATTTTTAATCATTCTTTAATGTTGGCACTTTGACACTTGCATACAGTGTATTGTTACCACATTTCTCTCCCCCCAGTCCTTTTTCACACCCTCCACTCTAACTCTCTTCTTCCCAACTCACCTTCTCCACTTAATCCTCTTGACAAAACAATAAAGAGCACTTGCGTGGATTCTCTCTTTACACTAAGTAAGGAAGAATTGGGAAAAGAAAGGGATGCTCATATATTTTTTAGTCTAATATGGACATCTTCTCAAATATCATCAGGGCTCCTACAGGTTATATTTTATTTGTGAACTTTAGAGATAACTGGATTGCAGAAGTCCTCACTACATCTTTGACTTCAATGAAGTATTTCTCCTTGCCTACCTTCTTCCCTCGGGTTTATTTAAAAATATTTCCTGTATGATACATAAAACAGCAAGTTAGTGCTAGAAGAGTTGAATGACAGGCACAGAATTGAACTCTCCACCTCTTGAGAGGGGGATGGTTTCAAGAGAGCTGAAGTGATTCCCAGGTTTCCAGGTTCCCTCCTGCAGGATTTTCAGAGGGCTCCACATCCAGTTACTCCCTCAGCAGTGGATGCTCACAGTCACAGTTCCCATTCGCTTTTGTTTCTCCAGCATTATCTTGACTCCTCTCCTATATTTCTTTTCTTATCTGTCATATTGGAACTTCACATTCTTTTAAACATTCTGTCACACAGTTTAGGAAGGCTCCCTTTTATTGACAAGTAAATGCTTTATCTGTAGCAACAGGTGAAAGTATTTTCTCTCACTCATTCCATTACTATGTAAATGAAAAAGTGGAGGTAGTTCTAAAACAAATATTCCAAAGATGTAAATTTCTAATGGAAAAATGATTGGGCAGTATAATCTGAATATAAAAGCTTGAGAATATACTAAAACTAATACAATTAACATTAAAGCTATTAATACATAGCCAAAACTAAAGAAGTTAGACTTTATGTATCCATGTTCTAAATTTAGAAGTACTGAACTCCATTGCTAGGCATCTTAATTTAGGCAAGCTTATGTTTTTGTTTTCTAAACAGAACACTGAGTAACGTGAATAATTTTTCAATGTATGTTCTTTTAAAATATTATTCAAGAATAAAACAAAATGTTCCCTCAAATGTGCAAGTAACTGCCTCTTAATTCACCCTGTATTTTATGCATAATAAACTCCTAAACTCTTAAGTCAATTCAAGCACACAGAGAACACCTTGATTGCGTTTTCCAGAGAACTCATTGTTCTGAATGTATTCATTCTTGGTCAATGCACCATCAGCGCAAGCAAAGTGAACCGTATTGTAAGTCTCACGCCAAGTACTTCTGAGTAGGACATATATTTATTAGTATTTCTATTTATCAGGATAAAAGCTATCTATTCATATCCACTGATTATTTCAGAAGACTTTAAGATGAAAGAGTTTCTTCACTTTTTTAATGCTTTAAATACTATCATATGATTCATCCTTCTTTTAAAAAGCCTATGGATTGATAAACTAAGGTTCAGGATATAAATTTCATCATTTGTATAAGTAGTTTTATCTACTCCATTTCTAATGAACAATACTTGTGTTCTCAAAGTACTTTCTACTCTTTGGTATATAAGGGGTTATTCTACTTTAGAAATGTAAGACTTATAATAGAATGAAAAAGAGGAAACAGTTTCATTTTTCTTTAGTGAATGAGAAAATACAAGGTAGTGTTTTAGTGCCATGCAATTTATTTTGTGTATGAATGTTTTACCTAGATGTATGTATAGGTATCAGATGTGTGCAGTTCCAAAAGAGGGAAAAAGGTATTTGATTCTCTAGAACTGAAGTTACATATGGTTCTGAGCTATCATGTAGGTGCTAAGAAGCACTCAGCCATCTCTCCAGCTCCATGGGCCATATGATTGTTTTGTTTTGTTTTTGTTTTCCATTGTGAAAATATGTCCCATTTTTTAATCATTTATTTCTTTATTTTTATCATTTATAGTTTCTTAATTGATTTATTTACTTTACATCACAATCACAGTTTCCCCTCCTTCCTCTCCTCCCAATATGCCCTCCAAATCCACTCCCTCTCTGTTTCTATTCAGAAAAGGGCAGGCCTCTCATGAATATCGACAAAATATGGCATATTAAGTTGTAGTAACACTAAGCATTGCCACTGGGGCCATGCAAACCAGAGCCATGGTGTCATACAGTCCCAGAACAAGTGGCTGTAGGCCATGTCTGGGTCCAAGGCCCTACTGCACCCAGAGATTTTGTTGATGTCCATGGCTTCTGTTATCATCAAAAGCTGAGTGGATATCCAAGATCTGGGCTGCCACCTAGGGACATGTTGGCATTTGGGGACCATGCTGCCATTTGGGCTATGCAGATCTGGGCAATCTGCAATGCCAAGTAGGGCCACTGTAACATCCAGGCCCAGGATGTTGCTAAGGACCATGTCTGCATCCACAGTTCTACTGCAGCCTGAGACCATGCTGATGTCTCTGGCAGTGTTACCACCAAAGGCCACACCGATGCCCGGGAGCTGGGGCTGCACCTGTGGCCTTCTTGGTGCCTGAGGACTGTGCTGCTGCTGGGCCTATACAGACCTGAGTAACATGAGTTGTCACCTGGGGCCAAGGCATTGTACAGGCCTAAGTTGCAACTGGGGACCATGTCCGGGTCTGTGGCCCTGCTGCAAACAAGACCTGCACTAGTCCAAGGCTCCTGCCACTATTGAAGACAGTGAGGAAGTCTGGGACATGGGCCCACACCTGGGGCCATGTTGAGGTTTGAGAGCCATGCTGCCATTGGGTCCATGCTGATGTCAGTGACCTATACTGTCAACCGGGACCATGGTGACATCCCAGCCTGGGCTGCTGCCAAGGACCATGTCTAGGTCCATGGTCACATCACAGCTGGGGTCTGTATTGATGTTCATAGCCCATAATGACATTAAGGGCCACACGTTGTCAGGGGCCTGGGCAGTACCTAGGACCAGGTTATGTCTGAGAGTTGAGTGTCTGCCAGGGCCATGCAAATCTGAGTAAGCTGTGCTGCCACACAAGGCCATGTGTCATCTGAGGCTAGGCTTCTGCCAGAGGCCATGTCTGGGTCGTGGCTCTGCTGCAGCCTGGGTCTGTGCTGATGTCTGCGGCTCCTGTTACCACTGAAAGCAGTAAGGATAGGGCTGCACAGAGTTGGCCTTGCCCCTCCCTGGCTGCAGTACTAGGGAGAAGCGGCCCTGCCCCTCACCAACTGCACTGCTCTGGAGAGCAGGCTCTTCACCTCCCCAGAGCAGTACAGAAGAGCTGTCGCTGCTGGTGGGGACACGGGTGAAAGCTTGCTTCGCGGTCTGTCACATGTGGTATGGGTGAGGGAGAGAGAAATGCACCCCTTGCTCCACACCCCTCGGCCCTTGCCACCTACTGCAGGGTGGAGAAACTGGTCCCGGGGTCATGAGAGTAGGAGAGCCAATCCTGCCTCTCCCAAGCTGCAGCACCCAGGAGAGTGGACCCTGCACCTCCCCCTGGGCAGCATAGTAGAGCTGACCCCACTAAGGGAGGTACAGGTGATCCAGCAGTGCAAATGGACAGTGGAGATCTGGCCTTCCCCTTCATCCTCCAGAAAGTGGAACAGGCAAGGGAGAGATCACCTCCCCTGTCCCCTGCCCCTCACCACCTGTGGCAGGTGGGAGAGCTGGCCCTGAGGGCACAAGAGTGGGAGAATTGGTATTGCCCCCCACCTGCAGCAGCACCAGGGAGAGCTGGCCCTGCCCCTCACCTGGGCAGCACAAGAGAGCTGCCCCTGCCAGTGAGGGCACAGGTGAGCAGCCCAGGGAGCATGAGAGGAGGAGGACTGACCCTGACCCCCCTCGCCTGCCATGTGGTACGGGTGAGGGAAAAAAAAAATGCCCTACCTCCCCTCATACCTTGCCACCTGCAACGGGTGAGAGCTGGCCCCGGACCATGAGTGTGGCAGAACTGGCCCTGTCCCTCACCAGCTGCAGCCCATGGGAAAGCAGGCAGGGCACTTCACCTGCGCAGCACGCAAAAGTTGACCCTGTTGGCAGGGGCGCAGGTGAGCCGGGCCTGTGGGTGTGAGAGCAGGAGAGCTGCCCCTGCCCCCTCCCTGCTATGCCATCGAGGGCAAGGGTAAGGGAAACATGCTCCCCTACCCTTTGCAAGAGAGAGATGACCTTGGGGACATGAGAATGGAAGAGCTGGCCCTGCCCATGTACAGGAATCTGGAGAACAGGCTCTGCACTTCGCCTGGGTAAAACAGTAGAGCTGGCCCTGATCACGAGTGTGAGTGCAGGCGAGCTTGATCAGAGAGTGTGAAAGCAGGAGAACTGGCCCCACTCCTTGCTGCCTGCTACACTGTTGGGTGAGATAGCCAGAACAGTGCTGGAGAGCTCACTTGAGTGGTGATGATGAGGGAGAGCTGGCAGGCTGAGCAACCCAGCTACCACCCAGGCCCAGAACCAGGACTACGAGGTATCCCATCCCAACTCCCACCTCATCTATGAACTGCTGGAGCATGTGAAGGGGAGCCAGACCTTTCAGATCTAAAGCTACAGGATCTCCATGATACATGGCAACATGATATCCAGGAGGAGTCGCAGTGAGGGCCCAGTATCAAGGGTGTAGCAGAAGCCAGGGGCCTGGAACCAACCCAATGACTCATTGCAATGAACACCTAGAAGATGTATGGACTAAAGGGTATTCTTATGTGACTCACTGGGCCACACTACAGTTTCCATGCCAAGATTTCTTTTTGGCTTAAATTATGTTTTGGTTTTACTTTCTTTTGAATTATGTTTTGGGGGAGAGGGACATTACAAGGACAGAGAGCAGAAGTGAGGGGATTGGGAGATGAGTGGGATTAGGATGCATGATGTGAAATCCACAAAGAATCAACAAAAAGTTTAAAAGAGAAAAGACTAATCATCTCACCTTGTGTTAAGGGTGGGTAAGGGAGCACAATATCTCAACAGAAGAATCTCAAATGACTGAGAAACACTTAAAGAAACATTCAACATCCTTAGCTATCAAGGAAATGCAAATCTTCCAGTCTTTTTTTTTGAAGTCATGACAATTTTTATTTAATTTTTAATTATCATAAAATTGCATAGTTTGTGCATATGTACATTATAAAATTATTAAATCAGGATGATGAGCTTATCTATCACCTCCAATACTTGTTATTTTCTTTGTGATGAGAATATTCAAAATCCTATCTCCTAGTTATTTGAAAATACATAATGCATTGTTATTATTACATCAAGTCTATTCTGCAGTAGAAGTCCAGAGCTTCTACTGCAGAATGGACTTCCTCCATTCTTCCTATTGCTTGTATCCATTGGCAATGGGAGACCTTGATTTGGGGGATGTGGAGATGTGGAGTGGCTTGGGAGGGAGGGCTGGAGGGTGGGAGGAGAGAGGAGGGGGAATCTGTGGGTGGTATGTAGAGTGAGTAGAAAATTTCTTAATAAAGAAAAATAAAAATTAAAAAAAAGCAAAAAAGAAAAAAGAAAAAGAAAACATGGGGGAAGGGTATGTTTATATTGCTGGCAGGAATGTCATTGAAAAAAAGATTTAGTGAGAACAAACCCAGTATTCTTACAGAGTGCATGATTAGAAACAGCAATGTTAATTGTTAGGATCTTATCTTTGGAAGATGAATGTAATAGCCAGGCACAGAAGAGCAAATACCATGTGAGTCCCCTCTCATGAACTCTGGTCATGTTGATCTCACAGAAGGCAGCAGTAGAATAACTGCCATTAGAAGTTGGGAGATTGCAGAGAAAGGGATCTCCCAGTCGTCTTTTTTAACTCTCGTTTTGCCACAGCTCACTTCTGTCTTACTCCATTCTTAGCAACAATTCTGGCTTCTCTTGAAGACAACTCTTCTGCATGACCTTTAAAAGTGTGACTACTTGAATAATAAAACTCTAGATTCAACATGGTATGTAAAGTATACCATTTCCCTTATATCTATAAAATAATAGTGTTTCACATAAAACTTCAAGGAATCAGTTCATTAGCAAGCATATTACACCCCAATATTCACTTAGATACTTAATTCTCCTTTTGAGGCTATAAAATTTAGTGGAACCACAAATAATATTTACTTAATAGCATTATGGGAAAACATAATTTTATAAATGTTATATAATTTTTGTTGATATAGAATGAAATTACAGGACCTTGGTCATCAAGATCCAAATCTTGAAGTTGCATCTAAAATCTTGAATGAACTTTCGTGTTCAAATAACTACAAAATAACCCAATTCTCGTGCAATTTCAATAGTGGAATCAATAGCAAAGTGTTCCAACTGCTCAGAAGGAAAAATGCAGTAGATTTAGAACTTGATTAAGTCACAATGACCCTGAATCCTTTATTTTGTTCTCAGAATAAAAGCATTTAAAATAGGGCTAAACCTGAGATTTATATCAGTAAATCAATCCCATTTTCTGTTTTTCATATCCAAGCCATAACTGCCTCAGTTGTATCAATCAAGCATGAGTCTACATGGTAGTTTTAAAATGCTAAGAAATATTGTTCGTTTCACTCTTATCCACACACTCAGTTTTGAATGATTTTATCATTTTGCATTAGTAAATTGCAGTGATTCATATAAAGTAAGCAGTCTTTATTCCATTATGACTAATTGTCCATAGTTTTGTTATATTGGGAAAGAGCAACTAACTTCATATGCATGTTATATAATTCAATATAATAACATTTAATATAGACTGCATTGGCTGTAATGCTAGTGGGAAGGCACACAATTCACAGACATCTGTAAGGAAGATTAAACAGGATTTCATTGCTTAGATATGAACATAAAGTTAAAAACTCAAAAGTCAGTGAGTTTTGAAGCTGTTCTCTTCTTTTTCATTTTTCCTCATGGCAAATACATAAGAGTTAGAAAAAAATGTCAAAATGTACAGAGAATGAGTGGTTTTGGAGCACTCAATCATAAGTAGGAAGTCTTCCTCAAACCTTTTCCTCAGGTCTCAGGGAGCTATTAGGGAGAGGAGGCAGAAAGACTTTTAGGCAGAATGCATAGGGTATACACAGAGTCAAGCCAGAAAGGGTCCCAATTCTGGGAGGGGCAAGCAGACACAGGCTCCATCCCTAGCCAAGACGCTCTCTCCAGCACAACCTCACTTATTGACAGGCCCCATGCCCAGGACGACACGGACAAACTTAAATGAACTCATTGGGGTTTTTCAAGGTTTTTGTCTGATGTTTTGTTTGAGAAACTGTTAGACTTATCGTCTTAAACAATTTCTGATTTTGTGTTTTCATAGATATTGGGTTTAGTGTGTGTTTCTTGTGTGTGTTTTTCTTTGTGGTTTGTTTACATGTTTGTTTTCCTAAAGAGAGACAAAAACAGGTGTGGAATTGGGTAGATGGAAGTTGTGGAGATTCTGGGAGGAACTGGATAAAGAGAAACCATGATCAGAATATACTGTATGAAAAAATTTTCAGTAAAAAAGCCCATGTGAGGATGATTAATTATCTTCTAGTATCTGCTCTTCTTATCAAATTTAGTCATATTTTTGAAATTTTTAAGTATAATAATGGAAAAAAGAATTAAAACAAATTAATTCCATGTTTTTAGAAGCAACAGAAAGGTTTCAGAGTAGCTGCTTTTCCAATTTGAACATACAGTGAGATCACATTTTTTATATAAAATAGTTAACATCTTAGAGAGTCAAGAAAACTAAGGATGCTTTAAAAAGTACTGACTGTCCTTTGGACCATTATTTCAGGAAGTCTAGAAAGTAATCTTGTATGCTCACACTAAGTTTTTAAATGCATGCATTAATACTCCAGATTTGATAGTTGGATTTTACATGCATTTCTCAAAAGTGAAAAGAAGCTGTAGAACCCTTCCTGGTGTGATTTGAGGCGAGAACATTTCCATTTGTGCTTTTTCTGTTTGAAATTGAAAGCATTTACTTGCTTTTTCAAAACTTCTGATTACAGCACTATCCACAGTATAATTTGTTTGCTCACAGAATAATAATTTGTCATAACTAACATACACACACATGCACACGCACACACACACACTTACTCATAGAAAAATATTCTTGGCTCACATTATGTCTGGTTTGGAATGTAAGAGAATAACTATATAGATATCCTTTTAGCAGGCAAGAATTCAGAGAAAAGAAAAATAGTAAAATTGGAAGATTTAAGGAAAGCTATTTATGTTACTCTGAGGAATACGAATCAATAAAAGTTCATGGCTGAGAGGTTCTCATTGATTGGAACATACTGGTAACACAGTAATTTCAAACTCAATGGAGGGTTTGTCAACCACACCACATTTTCTGATTGTATCCAATAAAATGTTATGACCTAAAAACAGCTATCTCTAGTATAAGTTTCTTGAATGTCTTTATCTTTTATTCTATCATGACTGAAATCAGACCATTGGAAATACAGTTACAATGAATTCTAGAATACTTTAATATTTCAATGACAATTTCATGAGAATGCTCCTGGTGAAGCTCATGAACACTAAACCTTTAAAGGTATTTGAAAAATAACACAGATAATTATTTGATCATCCTTCTAGAACTTTCTAACAAATCTTATAATGAATGTAGCTTTTATAATATTGCTATGCTAAGCTTTCTGCTGCACTTGACCTAATGCGACCCCTTCACACCTCAGTGGCAAGGTCAAGTCTTGTGTCTGATTTCAAGGGCTAGTGATAACTTTTCTAAGAGCTGCTCTAATTTTCTATGAAGCTTTCAAATATGACCCTTTAGTCCTACAGCTAGTCAATGTAACTTCTAAAATAACTATGATATTTTAAATAGGAATAGAATCATGTCAAAGAAAATTCACAGCCACACTAACTATTGTGTTCTCATAAAAAAAAAAAAACAGATCCTCAAAAGGATAGCTTCAAATATTAAGAATTTACTATGAAGTTTCTTGAATAAATTTCTAATGTACATCAATCAACAGTAAAATAATTTTGTGGTTTGGAAACTATTTCATTAGTTTACTGCTCACTGCAGCCATCTAACTGTTCAGAAAGTTAAAACTGTTTGTGGGATGTACTTATAAAAATGAGTAATCACAATTAACTGCTTCCTTAGATAAGATGTAAATTATATGGATGCAGAGGGCTTCTATTAACATCCTTGTTGTTATTCTTCTGTTGCCTAAAAGAGCATCACCTCCATATGTACCAAATATGTAGATGATAAATAATATACAGAAATTTGTATATTTGTTATACAATATACAATAGAGGGTTTCATTTTGTTATTGAGACAAATGTCTTGAAGGAGCACTTCCATAATTACACAATACAAAATATCCTTCTACTGTTGAATACCAGAAAGAGTATGTTTATTCACTAGTCAACAAAGGTGATTGTTTCTAATTGACTGAAATACACATCAGAAAGTGTCATATGATTGTGGATTGTTAAAGTCATGTGGAACGATGAAGGAATTCACACTCTCAAATTACAGAAATTTGTATATTTCTGTATATTATGTATTATAAGGTCTATATTATTTCACTAATGCATTTTAAATCCTTTAAGTTACCAACTCCATCATATCTCAGTATTTAAATTCATTTTCCCTGCCAGGAAGTAAGAATTCTATTTATCATATCATTCATTGGGCCTATTCTCCTAGCCTGAGTAATATGTTTGTACCATGTAGTAAAAGGAATCAAATTTAGGAGCTTTTGCAGTCTAGGTAAGACGTCTGCCACTCAGCTATATAATCTTCTAACCTTGAAAACACTTTCACATATTTTCATTTGGTTATTGAGACAAATGTCTTGAAGGAGCACTTCCATAATTACACAATACAAAATATCCTTCTACATTGAATATCAGAAAGAGTATGTTTATTCACTAGTCAACAAAGGTGATTGTTTCTAATTGACTGAAATACACATCAGAAAGTGTCATATGATTATGGATTGTTAGAGTCATGTGGAACGATGAAGGAATTCACATTCTAAACATAAAGATGAGGTAAGTGAGTGTCAGAAATGGAAAGCACATTGCTTATTCCTAAGTTTCAGTAAGGATGACTAACACCAAGATTTCTTCATTCACTCTTCAGTATACAAAACTTGTACTTGATTGTAACATTCTGAATGCTAACTGTTTAATTCTCCTTCAGAACAGAGGTTTTCAGATGAGTATTTTCTTGGAAGTTGCAGCACTTATGTCTACAATACCACCATGACTCTCACCTTGAAATGCTGCCAATACTTAAACTATTATAACCAATGCTAATGCCTTTAGTTAATATCATTTCATTAATAAAATCATGACTCCAACACCATTATTTTTTGCTAAATATAATTTAAATCTCTAGAACAAAAAAGGATAATTTTCCCTCATATGTGACATTTGCTTATTTTGAGTTGACATTGCAAAGAATTTTTCAGTGCCCAATATCAGGCCTGCTAGTTACAGCAGAGTAGTTTAACAGCTCTCTGTAATACCGATGTTTAATGATTGGTATTTTTTCCTATACTAGTTGAAAAGTTTTTCTTCCCCTTCATGTTGGATTTCAAAATCTCAGAGTTGCATTGTTGTAGTAGCTCATATTTTGTCGAAGCATTCACAGTGCTTCCCTCTCCAATTTATAATCCTCTTGCCTCAGTCTCCCATGTGCTGGGATATAGATATTTGCCATCTGTCTCTGTTCAAGCACACTTAATGCATCAATGTTTTAAGCAACTCTGTAGCAGAGTCAAGACTGTGCTATTCAGCACCAACTGAAAATCTTTACTGCTCCAGCTTAAAGGATTAAATCAAATACCTCTCTCTAATTGAGTTGCCATAGATGTACATCGTTGAAGAAAGACACTGAGTCACTCTACAGCACCCTATGTACTATCCATCCTTTCCCCCTGTTCTGTTCTGCTTTCTTTCCATTTCTATTCCTTGTCCTGTCTCAGCTACAGCCTCCTATGGAGCATTTCCCCGGCAGCCTGGCCCCTCCCAGATAAGCCCCAATGTGCTGCTCTCCCATTGCATGAACTTGGACTTGTCCATTAAGAAGGCTTCTGAAAACATGGGAGTGCTATCTTCTAAAGACCTTATTCCACTGTGCCAGCTGATTTGTGAGAATGTCCAATGGATATATTAACAAAAATATTAATATGTAGTGTTGGGCCAGGTTTATATAACAAGTAAGCTGAGAGTGCATACACAGACAGTTGTGATTTCTTTTTAATAAAATAGAACATATTATTTTCAGGGAAGGAGTAAATAAGAGACAAAATCAGAATTTAAATAAAAGTTTACATTTAATTATTTGGTATTAATTGTATTCCCATCAATATTCATAATTATTTTAAAATACCTTTTGTTTGACAGTTTAATAAATTTATATGATGAATTTCAGTTATTTTAACCCCCAGTCCCTCTCTTATCCCCTCCCTTTCCTGCTGGAATACTTATCAATAAATTCCCTCCTATTTTGTGTCTTTTATATGTGCTTTAATGGAAAAACATAAGTATGCAAGAGGTTATTTTTCTCTGGGACATTATAAATCAAAATTGCCCCAAAGTATCTCAGTTACTTCAAAGTTACATTTGAAAATCACATTTAGTTTGCATGTTTGCATTGATTGCAAGAAAATATTTACTAAAGACGCTAAAATGCAAGAGTTAAAACTATCAATAAATTTTCAGCAGTCAAAAGCATTGCCCTGAGATAATCTGGCAAAAGTATTTGAAACAATATAGAATTGACAAAAGAATTGATGGTTTTCATCCAACATAAACATGTATTTTACAATTCTATGACAATTTGAGAGGTTATGAAATTAATCTTAAAGTATAATAGAAGCTGGGTTTTTGTATAGTTTAATAAGTCATATGTGCATGCAATGGAAGAATTAATTGGTATGTGAAGTCACATAAAACTATATATGGAGATTTGGTATGTTTGGAGGCTCATAATCCTTTGTGAATAGGAAGTTTCTCATGTGGTCTCTGATTTGTGCATTGATCTCACTCTCCATTATATGCCTTTCAGATAATAGGGAAAGATAATGGGATAACACTACAAAAATGACTGTCAATTAAAGTTCAAATTTAAAAGTGTTATTAGCTATGTTCTTATTTTAACTGCAATCTAATAATCTATTAGCATATCTTACCAGCTTAACATTACCAATGAAAAAACAGAGGCCAGATGAGCTGAAGTAATTCCTTTCAACCAGCATTATTACTAAATAAGACATTTTGAATCTTCATTGAATTCTCTCTTTGGGGGGCTAATAAAAATATCCTCTTAAATGGTTATTACAAATTGAGTAAAACAATTTTTCTCTATTTTTTCCACATTTCCACAGAGTACCAATAGTCTTTTGATTCTAGTCTACTGGTTATTCTATGAATATATCAAGCATTTGCATATTTCAATATCTAGGCTAAAATATTAGCCCTCCCATATTGCCCCTGACCTTTTCACCGACTCACCAGCTTTAATCTCCAAGTTCTAACAGCGCATCATCTTGTGACTTTTTTAAAATATATTTTCTCACACTGGCAAGTCCCTGATAGTCATTCAAATTTATACTAAAAGTTTTTTCTTTTTAATTTGGCCACATTTATAATTTTATATGAGTCCTGGCCTTCTTAGAACGTTTACTAAATACCTACATCAAGAGTTCATTAGTAAAACACATTTCATTTCTTTATGGTGTGGAAAAAAGAGCTTCAGAAAAATACTAACTAATGCTTCAAAATCTTAACTCTATTGTTCAAAATGCTCACACAGTGAGCAACCATGACAATGATACTTGTGTTTCCAAATAAAATAATCAGTAAATATACAAAGAAAAGCAATTGAGTATGAAAAATAAGTCACTGAAATATTGATAAATCAAAAATTTACAGCTACAATACACAATGTAAGATTACAAAGTTGCATTATGTTAATCTATTTTCAATTTATGGCATTAGAAGTAAGCCCATTTATCTGGAGGAAAATAATTCCTGAAAGGTAATTGAACTTTGAAAGAGTGCATCACATCATTTTTAATAGAACACTTGGTCCAGATGTTTGGAAAAATCACATACCATTTATACATACAAAATAAATATTCTTGTAAGTCAGGTTGCCCCCAAATTTCCTTGGAAAATATTGTTCTGTATTGAGAACAGAGCATTTCAGATTGCAGAGTTTTGAACATGACAGTACTATTTTCGTATGGTAACCTTTTGAAATAAAAATGCTTTGAAATAATTCATTCTTCTAGAAATTACCTTCTCTTAATTGACTTGAAGCCAGCAACCAGATAAATTCTATGTGTGTTGACTTTTTCTTACTTCACCCTCAGTGTTTTACTCTCAGTCAAAGTGATAATAAACAAGAGACTTTTTGAAGTGTATAATATGGTCCCATACTTCACAAGCTAAGGATGGATACACTGGACAAAAGAATATCAAAATTCTTACAACACAATAAGGTTGTGTAGCCCAGATATCATAGAAAAAAGAGACTATGATAATCTCTTAAAATTAAGCCCACAAACTGAAACTTGTATTATGATACACAGAGAATGATTCAGTAAGTCTAGGTAATGGTGATATTATGTCCCCCAGTATGTTGTGTACCCTAATAAACTTATCTGGGGTCAGAGAATAGAACAGCCACTAGATAGACATAGAGGCCAGAAAATAATGTCACACACACCTTTAATCCTAGCATTCCAGAGGCAGAAATCCATCTGGATCTCTGTGAGTTCAAGGCCACACTAGAAACAGCACCAGGCATGGTGGCACAAGCCTTTAATCCTAGGACTTGAGATCTCGTGCCTTGCTTGGGAAAGACACATGCCTTTAATCCTAGGAAGTGATGGCAGGAAGCAGAAAGGTATATAAGGCATGAGAACCAGGAACTATAGACTTTTAGGTTTTTAAGCTTTGAGGCTTTTAGCAGCAGTTCAGCTGAGATCCACTTAGGTGAGGACTCAGAAGCTTTTGGTCTGAAGATTCGTGGAAACAGGGTCCGATGAGGAGTTGTGGAGGTGAGGTTAGCTGTGGCTTGTTGTGCTTCTCTGATCTTTCAGAATTCACCCCAATACCTACCTGGCTCTGGGTTTTTTTTTATTAATAAGACCTTTTAAGATTCATCTTACACTAGGTGATAGTGCAGTATGCCCAGAACAAATTAAACATGACCTCAGTTTGTGAACATCTTCAATAACTTGAAACACTCAATTTAGTATTTGTCCTACCTGTAGTAACCCACCAAACTTCCTGCTTTCCTTCTTTCCTTCCTTCCACCTCTTCCCCTTAATTTTAGTTTATTTAAAACATATTTGTAATCTATTTTAATCACTGACAAATTTAGCACTTTTTAAAATATCTTAGTACTATTCATTGGCCACATTGTAAGAACACATGACTTCTACAGCAACTGAATGTCTACCCATAATCACTAGGTGAGACAAAATGACTTAGAAGATATAAACAGAATTTAGTGAAGTATATTTCTTTGAAAAGTGGATGGCTTTTTCACTTAAAAGGTTATTCAAGCATTCACGTGAAGGTAGCCATTCAATTTTCTACTTCATGCCAAGGAACGCTCTGATGGCAGGGGCGTCCTTCTTTATCTAGCATGCCTGATGTAGCACAACCATTTTTCTCTCCATATTCAGATTCTCTTCTTACTCAAAAAACTATGACACAATTCATGGAAAGTACAATCTTCCTTGAATGTAGAGTCCTCGATGAATGTACAGACTGATCCTCACTGAATGTACAGCCCTTGCTGGATGTACAGTCCTTAATGAAGATACAGTCTCCAATGAGTGTGCAGTCTTTGCTGGATGTAAGTCTTCACTGGATTTACAGTAATTGCTAGATGTAGTGTCTTCATTAGATGTTTATTCGTCACTGAATTTACAGTCTTCCAGAATGTAGAGTCTTCTCTGGATGTAGTCTTGGCAGGATGTACAGTTTTTGCTCAGTGTAAAGTCTTTGCTGGATGTACAGTCCTCACTGATATACAATCCCCATTTAATGTACAGTCTTCACTAAATATACTGTCCTGGATGAATGTAGTCTATGCTGAATGTATAGTCCATTGATAGATATACAGTCTAAACTGAATGCACATTGCTCACAGAATGTACAGTCTTCCCTGATTACACAGTCTCTGCTGAGTGTAGAGTCTCCACTGAATATACTCTTCACTAGATGTACAGGTCTTTGCTGAATGTACAGTCTTAGCTGAATGTACACTCCACTGTGGATGCACAATCTACTGTGAATGCACAATGCTCTCTAAATGTACAGTCTTTTCTGAAAATACAGGTTTGCTTAATATACAGGTATCGCTGAATGTAGAGTCCTCACTGAATGTACAATTTTACCTTGGTGTGTAGTACCTGTGAATGTCTTTCCTGGATGTAAAGTCTTTGCTGGGTGCATAGAATTCTCTGCATATACTCTTCACTGACTGTAGAGTCCTCACTGAATGCAAAGTACTCCCTAAATGCAGAGTCCTCGCTGAATGTACAGTTTATGAATGTACAGATCTCACTGATCTTACTGTAGGGCATACATTCCATGCATGATGTACTTTCCTTGCAGGATGTATATTCCTCACAGGATGGTACATTCCTCGAAGGATGTATTTTCCTCCTCATACAGTATTGTCTGCATGTACAGTCTACACTGGATGTACAGACTTTGCTGGAATTAGTTTTCCCTGATTTAAAACCCCTCACTGAATATACAGTTCTTGCTGGATTGTACTCTTTGCTGGATATACAGTCTTCACTGGATGAACAGTTCTCACTGAATATATATTCTTTCTGAATATTCAGTGGTCCCTGAATGTCCAGTGGTCCCTGGATGTCCAGTCTTCCTCATATTTTTCTTGCTGAATGTACACTCTTTGTAGGGTGTAAATTCCTTGCAGGACTTTCCTCACAGGATGTACTTTCCTCCTAGGATGTACTTTCCTTGCAGGATGCACATTCCTGGTAGAACACACATTCCTCATAGGATGTACAGTCTTCTCTTCATGAAGAGTCTTCACTGGCTGTACAGACTTTGATGGACATACTTTTCTCTGATGATTGACAACCTTCAATGAATGTGCAGTCTTCACTGAATATATACTCCTTGCTGGATGTCCAATGGTCCCTGGATGTCAAGTCTTCCCTTGATTTTACTTGCTGAAGGTACATTCCTCATAGGACATAAATTCCTCCCAGAACATACTTTCCTCCTAGGATGTACTTTCCTTGCAGGACACGCAATCTTTGTAGAATGCACATTCCTCACAGGATGTCCAGTCTTGTCTGCATGGAGAGTCTACACTGGATGTACAGACTTTGCTGAACATAGTTTTTCCTGACTGAAAAATCTGTACTGAATTCACAGTTTTTGCAGGATTTCATTCTTTGCTGGATGTATAGTCTTCATTGGATATACAGTCTTCATGGGATATGCACACCTTGCTGAATATATAGACTTACCTGAATGTACAGTCTTTGCTGGACATATAATCTTCTCTGGATATAGAGTCTTCACTGGATATAGTCTTCACTGGGTGGGCAGGTTTCAATGAATGTAGTCTTCAATAAACGTGCAGACTTCAATGAATATACACTCAAGTAATGACTGACTTTCCCTGAATGTCCAGTGTTTGGTGAATGCAAATTTCTCATTCAATGTATAGTGCTCTCTTGACATATAGTCTTATCAGAATGTACACTTTTTGCTCATCTAGGTCTTACCTGAATGAACAATCATCACTGAGTTTACAATTCTCACTAAATATACAGGCTTCATGGCATATACAGTCCTTGTTGAATATACAGTACTACCTGAATGTACATTTTTCACTGAATGGTCTGTCTTTCTTAGATATACACTCTTAACTTAATGTCCAGTCCTCATTAAATATATAGATTAATGAATTACAATCCTCACTAAATACACACTCCCTGCTGAATATATACTTACCTGAATGTACAGTCTTCACTGAGTGTACAATCTCTACAAATATATGACCTTCCCTAAATATACAGTCCTCAATGAATATACAGTCCACATAGAATGTAGTAGTTATATAATGTCTAGTCCTCAGTTAATGTGCTGTCTTCACTGAATATCCAGAGTTAATTGACTGTAGTCTTAGCTGAAGGTGCAGTTTTGCTGAATGTACAATTGTTACTGGATGTGCAGCCCTCAATGCATGAACAATCTTCATGGAGTGAATAATACATAACTCACTGAATGAACTGTCCTCACTGAAGTAAAATTCCCACTGGATGATAATTCTCTGAATGGACACTCTTCACTGAATGTGCAGTGTTCAGTGAATTTATGATTCTCACAGAATATCCATTCTTCTCTGGAATTCCACTCTTTGCTGAATATGCAGTCTTCAATGAATATACATTCTACATGGAATATACACTACTTTCTGAATCTAAAGACTTCCATGAATGGACAGTCTTTGCTGCATATGCAGTCTTCAATGACTACAAACCACTGAATTTCCACAGTGGTCCCAGGATGTCCAGTGGTCCCTGGATGCCCAGTCTTCCCTGGATGTAGTCTTTGCTGAATGTATATTCCTCACAGGACATACAGTCTTGTCTGGATAGAGAGTCATCACTGGACAGAGAGTCTTATCTGGAGAGAGCGTCTTGTCCGGATAGAGATACTTGTCTGGATAGAGAGTCTTGTCTGGATAGAGAGTCTTCTCTGGATAGAGATACTTGTCTGGATAGAGAGTCTTCACTGGACAGAGAGTCTTCACTGGACAGAGAGTCTTGTCTGAATCTACAAATTTGTTGGACTTAGTTTTCCGTGATTGAAAAATCATCATTTAAACTACAGTTTTTGCTGTATTACAGTCATTTTTTCAGGATTACAGTCATCTTTCTTGGCTCACAGTCAACTTTGCTGAATGTACAGTCTTTGCTGAATACACAGTCCTTGCTGAATTCACAGTACTAGCTGGATGTACCATCTTCACTGAAGATATTCTCTTCCCTGAAAATGGTCTTGGCTGGATGAACAGTCTTCCCTGAATATGCTGTCTCTTCCTAGATTGTACAATCTACTTTAGGATATTTTTTTGCATTTTCTAGCCCTGAAGTAAAAATCCATTTTCCTGATAAGAATTGTAGTGATGACCCATGTTAGCTAAGTGTCCTAACTCATCTGTCAATGTGACAAATCTCTTCACTCTGTGCTCCTGCAAAATTCAGTTATGGATTGTTCTGTGTTTATTATTATCTATAGGGAAACTGATATTTACACAGCTTTATAAAAATAAAAATGCACTTATTTCACAACTCCAGAGGTTGTAGATAATAATCACCTTGAAATATTATGGCCATACTCTTTTCTGGCTCCCATGGATGTAGATACAGTTATGAAATGAAAACATTTTCAAAATAGAAATGTACTTCCAGATTCTTGGAACTGACAATCTTATTCTGTAATTATAAAGTGATATTACCAGTAGAATTTTTTATTTAAGAAATATTTTTAGTCATTTTACAAATCAATCACAGATCCCCCTCTCATCCCTACTCCCATTCACCCCCCAGGCTTCTCCCCCTGACCCACCCTGCTTCCCCTCATCTGAAAGGATAAGGCCTCCCATGAGGAGTCAGCAAAGCCTGGTACATGGTGGGACTCCTTGCTTAGCCTTGATGCAGTGGGGAGGGGCTTGGTCCTACCAGTAGAATTTTTTAATCAATATAATATTCACAATTAATTTAGCAATAAATCACAAGTCTTTAAAACCAATATTTGAATATTATACAATTCTTAAAAGTTATTTAAATGTATTTTAAATATACTAAAAGTGGAATTTAGAAATCATTGTATTTTAGCATTGGAAACTCCAAAAACTAAGTAGAATTCCTAAGCTATAATTGGTGATGTCATGAATAGCAAATGTAAATATGAAATCACATAGTCAAATGTAGTAACTTTTAGGAGAGGGATACAAACAAAGACAGTTTTCCCTGTACTTTTGGTGTTTTGCTTGTACAATCGATTGGAGGATTTTTTCCCTAAGTGTGGTGGTTTGAATAGGAATGGTCTCCATAGTCTCATTTGTTTGAATGTTTGGCCCATAGTAAGTGGCTCTATTAGGAGATCTGGCCTTGTTGGAGGAAGTGTGTCACTGTGGGGGCAGACTTTGAGGTCTCATATTCTCAAGCTATGCCCAGTGTTGCACCCAGTCTCCTTCTTCTGACTACAAATCAAGTTGTGGAACTCTCAGCTTCTTCTTCAATGCCATGTCTGCCTGCATGCCATCATGCCTCACCATGATAATGGACTAAACCTCTAAAACTGCAAGCCAGCCTTAATTAAATGTTTCTTTTTTAAGAGTTGTTGATCATGGTGTCTCTTCACAGCAATAGAAACCCTAAATAAGACAACTAGGTTGTTTTTAAGAGCATACTGACCTTCATTATATCCTGAAGCTTACAACATAATATCCTCAGGATTTATAGCCAGTAAAGGCTATTGACAGCTGTACCTTCTCTAGCTTGACTTAGATAGCTTACTCCATCATCTACACACTTTCTTTCTTCCAACAGTTACTTCTGTGTGAACCATTATGGAGAGTGCCAAATAATACAAAGGGATGATAAATATAAAGATGAGGAGGACAGAGTTCCTTATCTGGAGAAATAATGCACTGTATACAGTTGGTATTAAAATGACTGAAAAGTCAGCATGGTGTGTATTATTTATGAAAAGAGCAGAAGCCAAGGTCTGGCTTTGAGCTAAGTTTTGTATAAAGGACCAAATCCTCGTGATGTTATCTAGTCCTCATGGTATCCCCATGCATCTGAAGTGGGAGGAAGCATTAAGGAAGAGCTATCAAGCACACTTCCTACTGCTGTTAACTTACACATTTTGAATGTTAAAACTTTTGACATTAAGATACTAATCATCTGCATATCACCTCAACCTAATTTCATTTACTAACTATTCCATATCCTAATTTTCTTTTACAGAAAATCTTTTAAAATAAAATTAGAACCACAACTACATCAGAATTCTCCTGCTTTACAGAGGCCACATCAGTTCCTAGAACCCCATCTAACCACCCCACACACACCTACAGATGACCAATACTTCCTCAGAGCCTACCCAGCCTTCCTCCAATAGTCCCACTTCCCTCATCACCATCATCCACTCACTAGCAGAATTCCCCTGCTCTATCAGAAGCACAGTTAAACCCCTCCCTTCAGACTGCTAACATGTCCACAGAGCCTACTCAGTCTTCCCCCAACAGCCCTACCATATGCTGGCCCACAATAAGAGCAGAAGCCCCATGCTTTGACAGAGGCCATGTAGGCATCCCAGCAGTCACACAGGCTGCCAGAGGATTTAGAGGCCATCAGAACCACAGACCACTCAAAAGGACTCTGAGATTCCATCTTACACCTGTCAGAATGGCTAAAATAAAAAACACAAGTGACAGATCATTCTGGAGCGGATGTGGAGCAAGAGGAATACTCCTCCATTACTGGTGGAAATGCAAACTAGTACAGACACTTTGGAAATCAATATGGCGATTCCTCAGAAAATTGGGAATCAATCTACATCAAGACCCAGTTATACCATCCTTGGACATATACCAAAAGGATACTGCATCCTACCCCAAAGACACTTGCTCAACCATGTTTATGGCATCTTTATTCATAATAGCTAGAAACTGGAAACCACTTAGATGTCCTGAAGAATGGGTAAAGAAAATGTGTTACATTTCCATAATGGAGTACTACTCAGCTCTTAAAAACAATGACGTCATGAAATTTGTAGGCAAATGGATGGAACTAGAAGAGATCCATCTCGAGTGACATAACCCAGACCCAGAAAGACAAACATGGTATGTACTCACTCACACGTAGACATTAGCTGTAAGTAAAGGAAATCATGGTACAATCCTCAGACTGAGGGAGGCTAAGTAACAAGGGGGAATCAAGAGGGATGCATGGATCTCCCTGGGAAGTGGAAATAGATTTTGTGGATGGACTGGGGGTGGGATGGGGATGGTAACAGGAGGAATTAGATCGTGGGTAGAAGAGAGAGAGGGCAAGAATACTGAGAGAGATGACTGGAAATGGAGGGCACTTGAGGGCAACGGGGCTGGGTGGGGGGTAATGTAGAAACTTAGTGCCGTGGAAACTCCCTGGAATCTACAAGAGTGATCCTTGTGAAGTCTCCTAGTAATGGGTGGTATGGAGACTAAACTGGCCATCCTCTGTAACCAGGCCAGACTCCTAGCAGTAGGACTTGGACATCAACCAAGCCACCTTCCTACAATCTGCCTGCAAGATGTGCTGCGGCCGCAATCATGGTGCAGAACTTGTGAGAGTGATGAAGCCATGACTGATTCAACTCGAGAGGCAGCCTATGCCTGGCACTTCCTGGATGGCCAGGAACCAGAGACAGGGCAGCCCAGAGACTCGGGAATGAACCAAATGTGACTGGCAAGAGCGAAAAAGTCAGTGAAATGATTCCTAATGAATATTCTGAAATACTCATAGATTAATGACTAGTTCAAATGTCATCAGAGGGGCCTCATCCAAAAAGAGATGGAAACAGATTCAGAGACCCATAGCCAAACATGAGGCAGAAACAGGGGAACCCACAGAAGAAGGAAAGGAAGGAATGTAGGAGCCAGAGGGGACGAGGACACCACATAAGTACAGCCCACAGAATCCACTAAGCAGGGCTCATAGGGGCTCACAGAAACTGAAGAGACAAATACAGACCTGTATGGATCTGAGCTTAGTCCTCTGCATATACCGTATGGCTATGTAGCTTGTTCTTATTGGATTCTCAACAATGTGAGTGGGTGTGTCTCTGATCCTTTTGCCTGCACTTGGGACTCTTTTCCTCCTACTGGGTTGCCCCGTCCAGCTGTGATATGAGGGTTTGTGCCCAGTCTTCTTACTGTATGTTCTTAGGCCATGTTTGGTGGATCTCCCTGGGAGGTATGCTCCTGTGTTTTATTTTTTAAAGGTAAACAGAGGAAGAGTTGATCTGGGGAGAGTGAAGGTAGGGTAAGGGACTTGGAGAAGTGGAAGAAGGGGAAACTGTGGTTTGGAAGTAATATATGAGAAGAATAAAAAATTAAAGAAAAATTAAAATTCTAATGGGCTATAATAATAACTTGTGAAATTGTTTTCTTACCCAGTCCACCTATCCAGTTTAATCCATGGTTTAACATTGAAACGTTTCTTTTTTGTGATATTGACCATCTTCTCATCATGCAGATTAACCTACATACTTAAATATGTCTAAAATTGACCTACCCACTTGTCACTTTGATTAAGAAGTGTGGAGTTCTATGGTAAAAGTCCTTGGCCATAGATCACCCTATCTATTACCCTTCTTACCAGCTTTTTAGCTCCTCTTTTTTCTTCCATATCCACAGTATCCTCCATTTACCTTCATATCCTTTTTTGTTTTTCCTAAATTACACATATGTGGAAAAAATACAGAATACTTGCTTATGAGATTGGTTTGTTTTATGTAGTATAATGATCTCTAATTCCACATAATTTGCTGTAAACTGATAATTTTATTTTTCTTCATGACTGAATATAGTCCTACTGTATATACATAGCATTTATCAATTCAGCTGTGTGTAGGCACCTACACCGATGCCTTAATATAGCTGTTGTGAATGCTGCATCAACAAACATAGGAGTATGTATATCCCTGTCTTTAGTTGGCACTCATTCTTGGGGGTGTTAACACAGAAGTTTTGTAGCTCTGTCTTACATTAGTTCTGCTTTAAATGTTTTGAGGAATCTCCATGCTGTTTCCCACTGTTCCTGACCAAGTTTACTGTCCTGCTGGGAGGTACAAGAATACTTTTATCCCTGGAATCCCCTCAACATTTGCTGTTCTCTTGTTGTATTTTTTCAATTATGTATGTGTTGGTATGTATGTTCACATCACACTTCTTTGTGGGTACTCATGGGGGCTAGAATAGGACATCATATTCCCAGGAGCTGGAGTTTCAGGTGGTTGTGAAGCACAGGTGGTTGTGAAGCACAGGTTGTGCGTGCTGGAAACTGAACTCCAGTCCTTAGAAAAGCAAATACCTTTAACTCCTGAGCTGTGTCTCCAAACCCTTCAATGAATCTTCAGTTTACATTTCCTTATGGCCAAAGATATTAAATTTTTTCTTATATACTTATTGTCCTTTGTACTTTTTCATCTGAAAATTAATTTGCTCCTTTTAATATCTGAGCTCTTCATACATTCTGTTTCCTAATCCCTGCTGGATGGGTGGCTGCAAACATTTTCTCCCATTTCATAGGTAATTTCTTCATTCTGTGTTTTCTGTGCTATACATATAAACTTTTTAAATTTAATGTAATCTCATCTTTCAGTTTTTACCACAATTTCCAGCATTTGTGACTCTCAAGCTGAGTGTGTCCTCTCTTTCTATAAATTATTCTTCTCAGGTTTTTATAACATGATTTTGATGATAAGCTTTGGGGGTTGAAATTCCTCAACTTCATGGATTTGTGACTCTAAACACTTTTCTGGGCAACCTCATTCACACCATTCTTTACCAATCACCATGATATACAAATCCATGGCTTCATTACTCATTTCTATGTTAGAATTAAGACAATTCTCCATCGGCTCAGATTCCTACCATCTTTCCTCCCCAGGAGGATAATGGAGACACCAGGAGAACACAACCCACTGAATCAACTAAGCAGGGCAATATGGGCTCACAGAGACTGAAGGAGCAAGTGGAGCCTACAGGGGTCTGCACCACATGTATATGTTACGACTGTTAGCTTGGTGTGTTTGTGGGAGCAGGTGTGTCTCTGACTCTTTTTCCTGCTCTTGGGACTCTTTTCCTCCTATTGGGTTGCCTTGTCCAGCCTTGATATGAGGACTTTTGCCTTGTCTTATTGTATCTTGTTTTGTCATGTTTGGTTGTATCTCTGGGAGATCTGCTTTTTCCTGAATGGAAACAGAAGAGGAATGCATTTAGGGAAGAGGGGAAGAGGGGAAGAAGGGAGCTGGGAGAAGTTGAGGGAGGGGAAACTGTGGTTAGGATGTATTACATGAGAGAAGAATCTATTTTCATTTAAAACAAAAAATGTTAATTCTCTGCTACCTTTATAGTCATATTAGAGCCAACTTCAACTTCACAGTGAAGGTGTTTTGAGTTCATGGTGATGTGTATGATATAATAGTTGTTTAACTGAAAATAATTACAATGGAATAAAGTTTAACAAATTTAGAAAGTTGTAAAAGTTACATGATAGTGGAAGTCATGCAAAACTTTTCAAAAGACAACTCAATTGGCTAAAAAATACTAAAAATCCAACATTATTAGGATTAAAAAATTGCCAACTTCAAATTTTGTTTCTTGCCTTTTTGTTAATTTAATGATCCCCCTGTGCCTAAAAGGGCTAATGAAGCTTCAAAAGTTCCTTCCGTGGTCCCAGACTGTAACTTATGTGGAAGATGATGGGTCATTAAACTAAAGGTCTCGGATCGGCATCTTCTCTAACAAGCATAAAGGTGACCTCGACCCACATTGTCACTAGGGGAATAGATCCTTGACTCCCAGTAACAGAGCTGTAATCGAGTCCACACAAGAAAGGCACCAGGCCAAAAGCTGTGCATGGCTTTCACTTTTCAATGAAAAAGATCATTAAAAATCCTTTGAAAATTAGGGTTTCTTTAAAAAAAAAAACTTAATTAAAGAAACCAAGTTTTTTTTTTGATAAATACTAAATTAGGTATTCATTTAATTTCTTAGAAAGGTACATACAAACATAAAAAGTAAGAAAATTCTTTTCTCAGAAGAAAAATATAAACCAAGATATATTTGTGTCAAATTATGTATCAAGTTTTAACTTCTGATGTGCATATTTCAAATTCCTTGGGTTATTTAGATGAAAATCAATGCAAATGGTTCAAATTGGCCAGATGATTTTATTAAAAAGCATCACTGCAAATGTGGTAACAAGTATAAACAGAAACTTATTTTTAAACATAAAATCAACCTCAAAATACATTTCAAGTGATATTCAAACACATACTGAAGTTTATCTTACTGGTAGCATTTATGTGGTTAAAAAAATCATGATTGAAGAATATGTGTGCATTTGTAAATGTGTGTTTTTACCAAAAAGAGCTGATCTAACAAATTGCTTCATATTGAAACATCATTGATAACATGATGGGCTAGATTCTGGACAGAACAGATGTGCATGTAGTCATGGCAAGGAGCAAACTGCCCTGTTTCAGGGCTCTCATGCAGGCCCTGGCTTCAGAGTTTTAACAAGGAGACTTTCTGGGCTGCAGATGATGATATTGCTCACATGCAGGCCCTGGCTTCAGAGGTATAACAAGGAGACTTTCTGGGCTGCAGATGATGATATTGCTCACATGCAGACCCTGGCTTCAGAGGTATAACAAGGAGACTTTCTGGGCTGCAGATGATGATATTGCTCTCGTGCAGGCCCTGGCTTCAGAGGTATAACAAGGAGACTTTCTGGGCTGCAGATGATGATATTGCTCACATGCAGGCCCTGGCTTCAGAGGTATAACAAGGAGACTTTCTGGGCTGCAGATGATGATATTGCTCATAATTAAATATAAAATATTAGTACTTAAAGATGAAAGTTTTAAACAACAATGAGCAGAGGTTATTAGTATAAAAATTAAGTGATTTCCTGGAAAAAATATTTACTCAGGTACTGGGCTAATGATAATTACATTCTCCTATGCCATCACTGTGTAATCACTTCTAATTATGAAACTTGAACTATTTACTGTCAATATTTTTCTGATGAGCACATAGTAGCATTCAGTCTTTAAATTCTTTTTAAGATTTGTGCTTTTTTTCTAGATTGGCTTCCTCAGTCAGTGCTCCTCCCCCTCCACCCCCCTCCACTACTTCAAATACACAGATTTAAATCTTTAAGGTTAACTCTAAAATATTAATAATACAGCAGGTGATGACATGAGTAAAATTTATGCAGACGACATCATAACATTTTAGTTGTAGACTATTTACAATTAGCATTTGTTTTCATTTCTCATAATGGTTATGGGCAACAACATATATTTAATTAATTTGATACAGTCTGTTCTCCAATGTGATACACAATTTAATTTGGAGATTAGTCATGGGGTTCCAGAGAAAGAGAGCCTACCATAGGTAAATATTTATTCAAGGGAAAAGCTGTGCATTTTTAGCTTTTAGGTTTCACTATTACGAATAGAAACATTTGCAAGGATTCTTGTATACTTTCATCAAGATGCCATCAATTGCCTATGCTTTGCCCAATTAGTTCTATATCCTCATTGTTCTGACTCCTCAACATACACATACATTACCATGTTATTACATATCTCTTATTAGTCAACTAGCAATAATCAAAACTAGTGCCTTTTCCCTGCTCCCCTATCCTGCTTCCCTTCCCCCTCTACCCTTCCTTTTCTTTTAGCATTTCTAAGAGTTGAACCCAGGACCTCAAGCATGCTAGGCAAGTGCTATGACACTTAGCTACATACACAGCCTTGTTTTGAGACAAGATCTTGCTATGCATCTCCAGCTGGTCTTAAGATTGTCCTAGCATCTAGGAACAGATGTGTACCATCATCCTAGCTCCACTGATTCTCTTATATCCTTTCCTTCAACCTAGGACACAATCTGGGTCTTAAGTTTGAATAACTATCATATGCTCCATTACAGGCTCACATATCTGTCTTTATGAGCTCAGTGTCTATTTGTGTCTTTTGTTCTTCTGTTAGGTTGTCCTTTGAAGTTTATTTGTCATAAACTCAAGAGAAAACTTCCCAGTTCAGATTTTTCCATGTTTACTCTGTTTTTGGCCTTTGTTCTCTTGTAGCATATCTTTTGATGAGACTAATTTTCAAGATGTACTTCTTGAAAGTACTTCAAGCTGTGACAAGTTTATATTTATGTTTACTTTATGATCCATCATCTGTTGATTTTTGTGTGATCTGACAGACACATAAAGATACACACAAATATATATTCATTTGAATAACCATTTACAACTTTACCAATTCAGTTGATTTGTCAATGGTAGTAACAAATATAATTTAAATTATTTTTCTGTCTTGTTGAATTATTAGTGTCTTCTAAAGTGAACTCTGTACTATAGTGGCTGCTGAGTTTACCTTAATTTAATGGACAGTAACATAAATCTCCCTATTGTATACACAAATTTCAAGCTTCTTTTAGCTATTTTGTGTCTTTTTACATTTCCATATAAATTTCTTTTTTCTTTTTTCTTTTTTTTTAGGTTTTTCGAGACAGGGTTTCTCTGTGTAGTTTTGCGCCTTTCCTGGAACTCACTCTGTAGCCCAGGCTGGCCTCAAACTCGCAGAGATCCGCCTGCCTTTGCCTCCCGAGTGCTGGGATTAAAGGCGTGCGCCACCACCGCCTGGCATAAATTTCATAAACATTTCATTATTGTCTGTAAGATGACATCATTGAGATTTTCAATATGCATATACTTTATATCGCTTATCTTTTAGCTATCTAACTTGCTATATAATCCTCAAGAGAAAAAGCTAAGCTTCTTTTTGTAGAGAGCTTCAGAAATGTCTTACCATTAACTTTTGTCTAAAAAGCAGCTATTTTCCCCCAGTATGTGGTGGAATCTTCTCAGATGTGCGACTTCCATCGTTTTCCTTGTCTTCGTCTTCCGCATGTTCATTTCCTTTATTCTCTCTGGGTGTCCTGCGTTGAGTTTCTTCTTTAGCTTAGTGTTTAGCTTCTTTGCTTTCACTGAATTAGGGAATCTTTGTCTAGTCTCCAAATGTTTTCTGCCCCTCTTTCAATGTTTCTAAGTATACCTATGGTTAAGTGTGTCCCTCTTTCTCATGAGTTGGTTTTTTTAAGACCATTTCTTTTTTTTCCTTGGTTAGGATAATGCTAACTCATTTGCACTTAAACAAACCTACTCTTTGGGTACCTCTCCCCAAAATCTTAGTAGTTTTGATTTCTGGAATTTCCGTGCTCTCTCCATAGATAGGTTGACACTGGCACCGATTCTCCAATTATTCTCTCCATATAAACATCATTTCTTTCAAATACTTGAGCATATCTAACCCAGCTGACCTGCTAACTGCAGTCTGTATCCCGCAGACGTGTGGTGCTTGAATATGAAGTTGTTTAACCTTGACTCTGGATCTTAGTTCCCATAACTGTTCCCATAAGAAATTATTATTTTAAGTTTACATTGAATTCTGTGGATTGCATAATAAATTAAGGATAATTCCCTCTTCTCAGTTAACTTGGACCTAGTGACTTCGTGAACCTGTGCTGAGCTCACCATGAACCTCCCTCTTCCTCTCAGCTGCCATACTATTTTATGATATTTGGAAACTCTCTAATTTAAGTGCCAAAGAGTAATCCAAAGGACTGAGAAGTCATGTGCAGAGCTGGGATCTCTTCATCCGTCTTTTCCCCATTAATTTCCCTCACACTGCCAAAGGCATTTTGAAAGTTCAAACTTCGTCATTTAGATCTTGAAGCCACAGTCTCTGGCCTTCGTCTTAAGTTTTAGTTACCTGGAGCCATGTGATCTGAAAAATGCTTTATGCCAAAATCTAACAAATAGAGATCTCACCAGCTACCCTTCTCTGCATAAGGTGAAATTCTTCCTGCTGTTTTTGGTCATTCTCTTGTGCTTTAAATACCTGCTTTTCTATTTTTCTCAGAGTTTGTAATTCTTAGTTCCAACTCTGCTGCTATTATTGGAACTGGAAAAAAGTGCTTCCATTTAGTTTATTCTGGTTGTCATAAGCATTATGATTCAAATATTTTCAGTCTATAAAACCTGACAGCTTATTTTCTGACTCCACCAAGAATAGTTCAATGCTCTACCCTATACACATAGATGCATTTAGACACCACGCACAAAGGCTGTATTTAGCTAAGAGCAACATTACGGACAGGCATATTTATCTGATTCTACACTACAGGAGGAAGACTGAAAGTCTGCTGCTTGGAAAAGTTCAAAAGTTAGAAAAGGAATTAAAAATCCACAATAGCCATACCATGTTCTATTGTTATATATTTCTGCCTTCAAATCTGCAAATGTTAGCACCACTGCTGAGTATCAAAAATATCATAATTTAATGATTAAAATCATAGACTTCTTTGTTGTCCTGAGTTATCACAAAGCTCCCATATGTAACTGATCAATTCTACAAAAGTAAATGACATAGAAAATTGCTGTCAGAATTAAATGTGTTATCTCTGATCCACACAGAAAATGCTCAACATTAGATTTTGCAATAACCATTAAATAAGTTTTATTACAATATTATATGAAAATTTAATCTCCTTGAAAAAAATTAAGAAAATTGTTTTGTTGATAGGTTTATATCATCTATCTCAGCTGGGTAAACCATTCCAATATTATAGCATAGGAAGGGAAATAGGTATTTATTAGAGATGTACTATATACTAAATACTGTATCAGACAGTCTGACTGCGATTATATTTTATTTTCACAATACTGTAGAGTAAATACAAATTATATCTTTTCTGATGAAAAGAGTCAGTCATAAAATACTGAACACAAGTTATCCAACATCAGTAAGCAATAACCTTCTCATCAGCATCAGAGCCTTAATTGGTCTAGCACATTTTACTTTTCCATGTAGTAAAAATGGATTTCTATTGCTCTACAGTGAATACAGAGCCACTAAAATTTTAAATTTTAAAACACTACCTGAGGTTCAAACACATCTTGGACTTTCTTCCTCAGTCTCTCATGCTCCACCCTCTTCAGATTGGTGTCCTAATTTCTTCCTTCAAATCTAATGTTGACATAATCTGATTAAAATCCAATTTTTCTGTCATTGTCTTTAATCTGTTTATTTCACTTTTATTGGATTGGCTCCCAAATTTAGTTTCATAATGTTCAAGATTTTTATGTAGCACATAATCACACATTATACTGCTTAAGGCGATGGGAAGAGTCAGTGAAACTAATATAGTCTTGTCTCTGCCTAGAAGGCTTTACTTTTGTTTTATTAAATCACACATGGCTACTTACTACTCCACCCAGTAAATGCATTCTGTACAAGCCTGTGACTCTAAGCATGGCTATAAAATGGTCTCCATTAGAACATTTTGCAGAACAAACAACCCTAATAATACTGATATTTCAAAGTGGTTTAGCCATTACGGAAATGGTTTCAGCACTACAAATGTCAGGTATTATATGTAAGATTCTAAGTGCTAGTTCTAGACACACTGAAGGACTAATGAAGGAGAAATGGAATGGCAGTTACATAAAGTGGGTGGAGACATCCCTGCATGGAATGATAATGGATAAAGAGTGTTGTTATCATAACAACAATTTTGTTACATAAAAGTACTCAAAAGTACTTGTTTATACTAGAAGTTGCATTGTGGAATTTATATCACTTTGTACAGTTAGAGGCATAATTTTAAGGGATTGATAAAACACTGAAGACAACAATGAACCACATATTTCAAATAAAGAAACTACAGATACAAAAATGGTAAGTCACTGGCCAAGAAAAGAAGAAACTAGTTCAGACATCCACTTTGCCTCAAACAGCTAAGTTCCCTTGGGGGTATTAGTTAAGGATACTGAGTTGTAACTGTGCACCCATTTGATCTTGTGTGTTCTGTGGCAATGGTGCTGTAGGGTAAGATTGGCTATGAAGGACCTATTGTGCCAAATCCACATCTGAAAAGCATCAAGCAAACAAAAGGCACACACTTTAAGAATATGATTTGTTTTTAAGAATATGATTTGTTTTCATGTTCAGAAATAGACCATGGGAAAGAGCTGCAGATATGTGGAGTCTCTACATGATTGGCAGGTTATTTTTCATGTATCCATACAAAATATAAGACTTTCAGCTATGCACACTGAGAGGACAGAGTGAAAGATGTTTTCATAGCTCTTCTTTTTTTCACAGTTCTGAAATTTAAAACTTCAGATAAGTGCTATGTCTTCTACCATCAACACAGAGCTGAGTTGAGGGGAGGGGAAAAGGATAAAGAGGGAGAGCAACAAAAGAGATATCTTAATAGAGGGGAGTGTTATAGGGTTAGGGAGAAACCTGGTGCCAGGGAAACTCCCAGGAATCCACAAGAATGACCCCAGCTAAGACTCCTAGCAATAGTGGAGAGGGTGCCTGAATTGGCCTTCTCCTGTCATCAGATTGGTGAATACCCTAACTGTCATCAGAGTCTTCATCCAGTAACTGATGGAAGCAGATACCATAGATCCATAGCTAAGAAGTGGGCTGAGCTCTGGGAATCCAGCTGAAGAGAGGGAAGAGGGATTATATAAGCAAGGTGGGTCAAGATCATGATGGGGAAACCCACAGAGACAGCTGACCCAAGCTCGTGGGGGCTCATGAACTCTAGACTGACAGCTAGGGAGTCTGTGTAGGACTGACATAAACTCTCTGCATGTGGGTGATAGTTATGTAGTGTGGTCTGGTTTTGTTCCCTAGAAGTGGGACCAAGATCTGTCCCTGGTGCATGAGCTGACTTTTTAGAACCTATTCCCTATGGTGGGATGCCTTGCTCAGCATTGATGCAGAGGGGAGGAACTTGGTCCTGCCTCAACTTGGTATGCCATGTTTTGTTGACTCCCATGGGAGGCCTTACCCTTTCTGAGGAGTGGATTGGAGGGAAGAAAGGAGGTAGGGTGAGGAAATGGGAGGAGATCAGGGAGGAGAAACTGTGGTTGGTATGTATAATACAGTAAACAATATTGATTCAAATATCTCCATTGTTTAGTAGATGTCTGAACATAAATATTTAAGACATTTAATTTCAATTTAAATAGATAATTCTGAAATACTTAGTTACTCTAGACACTAATGACACTCTGCAAGTTCAAGTCACTGGTGTAAATTAACTTGAAAGGATCTTTGGCACAGTAAATGGACCCTAATATAAAACTTCATTACAGGAAAAGAGACAGCTACCTAGCCTTCAATTCATAATTCAGATGATTTTGGGTGAATGTAGAACCATTCCAGTTTTGAGATAATCTTGATCATAATGCTTTTTTTTCCATTCAACAATAAAATTTCCCTTTTCTCATTTGATTACTATTTGAAAGGTACACACATAATATTTTGAAATATTAAGATTGTAACAGTATTTTCTACAATAATATCTGTTTTTTAAACCCTGAGAAAAGACTAATAAAGTAAATTACAAATTATTCTTGATACTGAGAAAAGCTGTGTAACAAAAGACAACACGAAATTAATGAGACACCAAACCTGAGCATGAGAAAAGACACGTCAAAATTTGAGTAAGTGGAGATCAGCACAACACAAACACTACCACTACCAACAACAAGACATCCAGGCACTGAAAAACATTGTATAGATGATAAACAGGAAAACAATGAGGAGATGGTAAATGAACAGTCACATTAGGAGAAAGGAGACTGTAACTTAGAAGATGTAACTGCATACTTACTGAGTGTGGTGGTTAGTAAACTGATTTCAATTTGATAGGCTCTAGAATTACTTAAGAGGTAAATCTCTAAGCGTGTCTGTGAGGGGTCTCTATAGTCATTTAATTGAGGTGGAAATACTCACCCTAAAGGTTTGCAGTCCCCTCAGGGACTGAGGTTCTGGACTAAATAAAAAGGAGAAAGCAAGATATTCAGCAGCTTCCATCATTCTGTTGAGCAGCTTCCATCATTCTGTTCCTGACTGTCGATGTCACGTCTGCCTCATGCCTCTCCTGCCATGACTTCCCCACCATAATGGACCTGACTCTGTAATACAACATATGACCTGTGTTTCTACACATAAATGTTTCAATATCTTAACTGCTAACCCCTTATGATTATTGGATGTTCATATTGTATGCATTCACTAAATTAAAGATGTATAACACTTTTAGTAACTGCAAAATGTAAATGTACAAAAGATCTTTCAATGGCTGTCATTAAGAGTTTTAAAAAAGCCAGGCAGTCGTGGCACATGCCTTTAATCCCAGCACTTGGGAGGCAGAGCCAGGTGGATCTCTGTGAGTTCGTGGCCAGCCTTATCTACAGAGTGAGATCCAGGACAGGCACTAAAGCTACACAGAGAAATCCTGTCTCTAAAACACACACACACACATACACACACACACACGAAAGAAACAAACTTGGTTTTGATTTGTTTGTGAACCCTCATTAGTGATATCATTGATAGGTATATAGGTATAGATATAGATACGGATAACTTTGATGCTTGCTGCTTTATCGTATTATGCGTTTTTCACATTCCTATTCCCTATTTACAAACATTGCCTATCAAGGGCCGAGTTTACATCTTTCCCATATGCTATCTACAGGGTCTAACATAAACTTTGCACTTGCCAGTACTAAAACGCTAAAATGATTTTAGTACATACTTTTCCTTCAGCTATCTTAACTCAGATGGACACTGTATTTTAGTTCCGGTTGCACCGTACGAAGTCCCAAGTTCAGATATTGAATATCCCCTAAGAGGTCACATATTGAAAAGTTGACCCCCAGAATGGTAATGCAGGAAGGTGGTAGGCCCTTCATCTAACAAGGCCTACTGGAAGGTCCTTAGCTCTTTGTGGCTGTGCCTTTGAAGGAGACTGCTGGCTTCCTGTCTCTTTCACTTATTTTGCCTCATGGCCCTGAAGTAGGAGGTTTAACTCCACCACACCTTCCACATGATGCTTCATCATGACCCAGAGCTAGTCAGGGAAGCTATCATGGACTGGAATCATCTTTAAAACTCTGAGCCAAATAATTTCTCTAAGTTAATGATCTCAGTTACCTTGTTATAATAAAGAAAAGGTAACTAAATACAATACCAAAGCCAAAAAAAGGACAATACATGGTATCTTTACACAAAAGCTAATTTTAAATAATTTTCGAAGCAAAATCTTACCTAACAGTATCTTTGATCAAATTTATGAACTAATTTCTTTATAAAGATACCTTAATAATGTCAGATATATAGTGTTACTGCTCATGGTAAGTAGAAAGGTATCAGACTCAGCAGCATTCGCTATTAGCAGGGAAGGTGAATAAAGTGCTGGATGAAAGAGCAGCGTGTGCACTGTGTGGGCCATCATTTGCATTTGCAGGCCTTTACACAGCACTGAACAAATAATTCACAGTTCTGACAAGGAAAGAATTCATGTTTGCCTCCAAGAATCCCCCCAGGAACTGTAATTTAGAAACCAAAACCAACAGCTCCCATGTGTAATATAGATTGTTTAGTTAGATAAGGCTAACTTGTAAGACATGACTAGCTAAATTACTAAGATGCTTATTTTACCTTTTCCTCTTCTCCTCTAAAGTACTGTGTCATAAGCAGACACAATTACTATAGAACCCATCAGGTAATACTTAATATTCCACATTTCTCTCTAAAAATAGGTTATCAGTTCCCAGTTCCAAAAAATCAATATCACAGATTCTTAAGCATGCACTTGACAGTAAGTAGCTTGACTCTCTGGGAAAGATTTTGCATAGTTAATTATTGACTCATTCCATCTGGTGCAAGGATGCCATCTACAGGCATAACAGGACATTTCTGCCAACGTCTGAGATACTACAGAGAGTTCCGAAAGAAGCCGTTCCTATCTAATTCTTTGAATTTTGTGACATTGGTGGAGGGGGTGGCATTCCTGTGAGATTACATGAAAATATCTTTTGCAGTTTACTTATTTAACATTTTAAAAGTTTATATATTTGCCAAAAGACAGAATGATATATTCATAACTGGTATTATACACTGTGTTTGGAGGAAAATACAAAATAAAATAAAATAGCACACAAATATGAGGTGGAGTCTCCTATAAAAGTATCAAATTAAAATTCAAAATTAATACCCATAAAATAATTCAATCTGAGTTACTACCCACATTGTATGAAAGAGTTAAGACAAAAATTGTTGGTAGTGCAGAGTTGGGGAAGGATATTTTCAGCATATAGAAACTCACCACTGCCTCTCTTTAATTCTTATACCATCTCACTTATGGAGGTACCTCTCTTTATTATACCACCTCACTTAGGGAGGCAAGTTTTTACAGAAACCCACCTAGAATACTTTATTTACCACGGCTACAGTGCTACCAAGTGGAAAAACAGAGCTATGTTCTCTAATCTCAAGACCAATCCCTTTCCATTTTACCAAAATAGGGAATTTTGGGGACATATGTTCTTCAGATTTAAGAGATGGGGGCTCTGAAACTCATTTCTAGGTATCTACTTCCAGAAGACATCTTCCATGCAGCTCTGAACTATTGTTGCTTCACACCAACTACTCAGTTCTGATATTTTTCCTTGCAAAGATACACTATAAACAAAAATGGTAATAAAGTATGATCCAGAAAACAGCTGGTTGCTGAGATGAATCAAGATATAGGACTCAACAGCTAATTCTCCTCCCCTTGATGTCTGTGCTGCAGAATCCATCCTTTATTAAAGCAGAGAGAATGAGAAAAGCAATGAATGATTCCAGTAGAGTGGAAGTTTTCCAACTGTGAAACCAAGGTCGTCACTTTCAGTGTGAAGTCTTCCATTAGAGTTTTGTTCTGTTGAAAGAAAGAAGCATGCCCTACAGTTCTCTGACAGTCATTCATTGATGTATTCATTCACTAAACATATCCAATACCCACCTTGTATGTCCAAAGTGAAGCATATTAATATATTTGATGCATACATACATATTTGAACAAGACGAATAGCCCTTGCCCATGAAGAGCTTACTATAGCAGAAGGGTGCATGCTGGGAGGCAAAACTATCCACAGGCAAAAACTACACACAGCAAATCATCATTAAGTATTTATTGAATGAAGCCTTTGTGGCTGATTTAGGCTTCATTGATCACTTCTCTGAACTCTGAGGATGAAAAGACTCATTTTATGGCATTATTTAGCTAGGTAAGCCTCCCCAGAAATGTGTAAGATATTATATTCCTTTTTATCTTGACATAATTATGTAAGCATTCAACAAGTATATTATTATATGTTAAAGAAAGTAGAGGAAGTGGAAAGGAGGAGTGAGATAATGAAAAAGGAAGCTGAGGCAGGGAAAGCTGAAGGGGAATCTCCTTTGCATTCTTCTTGAAATCTTGAACAAAATTAACACAAAAATCAGGATCCTTCTTATATACAAATTACAAATGGACTGAGAAAGAAAATCAGGAATATAATATCATTCACAATAGCCTCAAGAAACATAAAACACCTTGGAGTAACTCTAACCAAACAGGTTAAAAACTTGTGTGATAAAAACCTTAAGATATTGAAGAAATAAATTGAAGAAGACATCAGAAGATGGAAATATCTCCTATGCACATGCATCTGTAAGATTAACATAATAAAAATGGCCATCCTACCAAAAGCAATCTACAGATTCAATGCAATCTCCATCAAAATTCCATCACAATTCTTCACAAAACTTGAAAGGACAATTTTTAGGTTCATATGGACCCAGAGTAGCTAAAACAACTTAAATAATAAAAACCAACTGCTGAAAGTATCACCATCCCAATCTAAAATTGTACTATAGAGCTATAATAATAAAAATAGCAGGGTATTGGCACAAAAACCCCACCATAAATGTTGTTAATGGAATTAAGTTGAAGATTCCTACATAAATCTACACACCTATAGACATCTGATTTTTTTAAATAAATAAGTCAGAAATACACACTGGGAAAAAGACAGCATCTTCAACCAATGGAGCTGGTCAAACTGGATGGCCATTATGTTTTAAGCATGAAAACAGATCCACACATAACATCCTGTAAAAATTCAACTCCAATGGATCAAAAACCTGAGCGTAAGGCCAGGTACACTGAATCTTATAGAAGAATAAAATGGGAAACAGTCTTCAACTCATTAGCAAAGGAGACAACTTTCTGATCAGAACACCATTAGCACAGGCACTAAGAGAAATGATTAATGGGACTTCATAAACTGAAAAGTTTCTGTGTTCATTTGGACGAAATGGCAGGGTACACAATAGGAAAAAATTTTTCTCAACTACACATCTGATGGAGTGCTAATATCTAAAATTTATAAAGAACTCAAAATCTGGACATTATGAAAAACAACCTATTTAAACAATGGGAAATGATTGAAACAGTATCCTCAAAAGAGGAAACTCAAATGGCTGAGAAATAACTAAAGAAAGGGTCCATATTCTTAGTCAAGGAAATGTAAATAAAATGACTTTGGGATTTTATCTTACAGCAGTCAGAATGCCCAAGATCAATAAAACAAATAAAAATGGCAGCGTGTGCCTGTGAGGATGTGGACTAAGTGCATCACTCATCCGTTGCCACCCACTATGAAAACCAGTGTGATAGTTCATTGTGGAACTAGGAGTAGACCTCCCTCAAGATGCAGCTCTATCACACTTTGGCGTATACCCGAAAGTCTGTACATCTTATTGCAGAGACACTTGCTCAACCACATTCATTGCTGCTCTATTCAGAATCACCAGAAACTGGAAACAGACTAGGTGGCTGTCAATGGATGAATGGAAGAAGAAAATGTGGTACATTTCACACAATGGAATATTACTCAGCTGTTAAAAAAAATGGAATCATGAAATTCACAGGTAAATGGATGGACCTAAAAAAAGTCATTCTGAGTGAGGTAACACAGATCCAAAAAGACAAATATTGTATGTACTTACTTATATATGGGTGTTAACTGTAATGTCTTTGATAAGCAAGCTAAAATCCATAAAAAGGTGTTAGATACAAAGGAAGGAACTGGGGAGATGACTGGATCATCCTATGGAGGAGGAATAGATTGTCATGGCTGGGTGGTATAAGACTGGAACAAGATGATCAAACAGGGAAGGGGAGAAAGAGGATAAGGGAGGGAGCATGGGGAGAAACATAAAATTAAAGGCCATTTGATGAGTTGTATGAAACCTAACACAGTAGAAGCTTCCTAAAACATATGTGTATATTAATGTGATCTATATGGAATTGCCTAATAACAGGGGAAATGGAGCCACAGCTGGACATCTCTCATCACCAAACAAAGACTCCAGTTCTAGGAATGAGTTAAATCTTACTGAGTTGTTGGTCAAAAGGGCCACACCAAACAACTCATGCTATTGCCAAGGCTATCGGTTGTTCTCCATAAAATGATGGCAAGGCTCTATTGGGGAAGACGACACCTACAGAATTCACTGACATGGAGAAGTCAAGCTGGTGCCTACCTAGAGACTTCATCCCTATCAACTAGTTAGTATTCATAGTACTGGAAGGTGCTCTACACACTACCAAAGGAGAAAGGTAAGCACCAATCTGGCCACACACCCTTACATTTACAATGGTGACCTACGTGTGAAATGCACTAGCTTAATAGTGGCACAAAGCTTGGGGTATAACCAACAAATGTCTGACTAGATTAATACTCACTCCATGATGCAGAACCCATCTCCAACACTGCTCAGGTGGCCAAGAACCTAAGAGTAGATAGGCTAGGAACCTAGGGTAAAACTAAATATTACTGTTCTTCTAAAAGAACCTAGCAACAAAATGAATCCTTATGGACATTCTGCTATTCTCAGATCAGTGTCTAGCTCAGCAGGTATCAGAGAAGCTTCCTCCAGTAGTCGATGGGAAGAAATACAGAGACCCACAGCTGGACAATATGCAGAGAGTAAGAGACCTTTGAACACTTGGTCCTAAATGGGATGTCTCCATCAACTCCCTCCCCTCATGGCCCAGGGAACCCTGCAAAACAGGCAAAAGATTGTAAGGTAGAGAGAGGATGGAGGACACCATGTAAATAAGGCCTTCCAAACACAGCAGACCAATGCACATGTGTACTCACAGAGACCGTGGCAGCATGCACAGGACCTGCATAAGTTTGGAACTGATGGGATCCCAGTGCTGAGAGTGGAAGTGGACACAAGCTTACAGCTCTAAAACAGAAGCTGTCCCCAAGTGATAACCACTCAAATGAAAATTTAGTTTTCTCCAATGGACTCTCACGGGGTATAAAAACCACTCTTAAGGCCATGGACAGCATTGGTTGTCAGCACAGAAGGAACTCAATGGCATTTTTGGTTTTTTGTCTTGCAATCCTTTGTATGGGCAGTTTTCCTATATGTCTTTTGCTTTTATATTACTGTTTCTGGTTTTGTGTTTTTATGGAATTTCTGTGTTTGCCAATGTGTGTGTCTCTGCATCAATATATGTTCCTTGTGCTTTTTCCTTGACCCTTTGTTTTCCTGTGTGTTTCTTTTTTTTCCTATTAAGGTTTGTTTTATCTTCTATTAACTTTCTCTTATTATTTTTTCTTTTAGATGCCTGTTTTCTAATGAGAAAGAGTTAAAATGTGGATTTGGGTGGGCGGTGAGGTGGGGAAGGTCTGAGAGGAACTGAGGGATGGGGAACCATGATCAGAATGTATTATATGAGAAAAATCTACTTTCAATAAAAAAATTTTCAAATGAATGGAGAAACTGGGCACTGAGTATCTGACACTCTGACACATGTCACAGTAACAACTAGTTGGGAGGACACTATCAAAAAACATTGACCCTTGTGAGATTCACAGTGAACTGCAATGCTGTCTGCAAAAGTCCTTCATTTCATGGAGTCAGGATCCTTTGTCCCACACACACCATTGAATGTATAAACTAGGTGAATATGAGCTGCATATCTTCATATCAATATGGAGCAACATATGAAGAATGACATAATGAGATATTTATGATATAAACATAGATGTATTATAGATTTTAAGCTTCCAAGTTACAAATACATCTTGGAGAAATCCATAAACACAGAGGTAAATATTATTGTCTCATTAAAGTTTTCACACTCGTGAATTAGAACTCAAATATGGAGGAGAAGGTATTATAAATGCTGACTTATTTGGGTCTTCTACAGAGTTCTACTTTTATACTTATTGATTTTCTAAATAAAGTACATAATTTATAATCCAAACTTTCTTACTTTCACCAAAAGTGTAGATACTTGGAGAAACTTGAATAATATCAGTACTTGACGTCTTTTCAAAAAAATCTTCCATTCTAGCCAACACTCGGCAAACCTAGTTGGTTCTCATCCATCTCTGACCTGCAAACCACATTAAGGACCAGTCTGATTTAGACCCTCATGGCTTTTGCTTTGTGGAGAACTAACCAAAAACTGGTGCTAGCCCCATGCTGAAATAATCTGGCTCTGTTTGGAGAATGTGCTTTGCTTTTGTGAGATCTCGAGGTTCCTGTTCACCACAGCCCAAATTCTGGCAGCCAGTCAAGAGCTAATGAAAATTCCAATGGTACAATGCTCCTCTCAGAGCTCCTGAGAAGTAAGGATGCTCATATGGACACTAACAGGTTCATGTAGCTTGAGTTTTCCTTCCTGGCCCACAGTCAGGACAAATCTCTCTCACCTGCCAGTCCCACAGCCACTCAGACCCAACCAAGTAAACACAGAGACTTATATTGATTACAAACTGTATGACCGTGGCAGGCTTCTTGCTAACTGTTCTTACAGCTTAAATTAATCCATTTCTATAAATTTATACCTTGCCACATGGCTTGTGGCTTACCGGTATCTTCACATGCTGTTTCTCATCATGGCGGCTGGCAGTGTCTCTCCCACTCAGCCTTCCACTTCCCAGCTCTATTCTCCTCCTTGTCCCGCCTATACTTCCTGCCTGGCCACGGGCCAATCAGTGATTTATTTATTGACCAATCAGCAACACATTTGACATACAGACCATCCCACAGCAGGTTCATCAGCATAATCAAAAGGAAGGAGGGTGAGTTTTTTGGACCTAGCAAAGCACAGTAATAAAAACAAGCATGCATACATAAACTCTCTTTTATGAATATAAATATATTTTAATATTCAACAAGTAACTAAAAGAAGAAAAAACTGACCTCCACAAACTTAAAGAGATCTTAAGTTTTTTTTGTTTTTGTTTTCAGGTCTACAGAATAAAGGTTGGGATATTTGCTTCAGTTCTGAGAAGACAGCAGCTATGGTACATTTTGCTTTAAACCACACACATGCAATTTTAACAGAGCATACGTGAGTACTGTGAAGTTTACACTTCACTTCGGCTTTGTGTTTCTAATACCAACTCAAATGTCAATATTTCCTTAGTTGTTAGTGATTGACTCCTGGAAGCTGGGGGAGAGGAATAAAAACGAGACCTCTTGCTTTTCAACCATTCCTTATTTTTTGTTGCTGAGATTAATGCTAACTTTGACAAATGATGCAATCCGTGATAAAGCACTGAAGGCAGATGAGAAAGCCCCATCTCTACCTGTTGCTGAACAGCACATTAGTGCTGGTAGAAAATGGGGATGCAGACAGAACAAAAAGTTGTGGAATAGTGGATAACATTTTATTTAATTTTTTAATGCACCAACTTGGATGAAGTTTATTTTCAGTGGTAACTTTATTCTTTAATATTTTTAGTTGATATAGAATTACAGCACTTTCCCACTTCCCTGTCCTCCCTCCCTTCCTCCCTCCTAACTACCCATCCTCAAACCTCAAGGATAATATTCATAAAAGACCTAATGCACAAAGCAAATAACAGCAAACACATGAACACACGCTGGGATTAGCCTAGCCGAGGAGATGTTGGGTGTGAATAGCAAGTCTAATGTGAAGTTACATCCCAGCAGAGATTTAGGCTCTCTGAGTCTTTGTTTCCACATTTAGAAAGCAAAGAGGCTCTTGGGCTGTAATCAGATCACAGGTTTGCAAGAGTGCTGAAATGCTTTACAAATATCTTGGGTTTTTCTATTCACTCTACCTTATAGCAGTGTTCCTTCATTCTATAGTTTTAAAACCATACCTTTCTGTGCATGTTTTAAAATAAAGAGAACATGTGACTATACAGAGGCTCAAAGTCCAGTTCCAAGAAGTACACCAAGAAGAGTTCAGAGACTTAAAAGCAAAACGACATCTGGACATCTGCACCTGCTAGTCTGAAACTGTGCTAGCTCAATTCATGGCAGGAAACACATTTGTAAAAGCCTTCCTTCATTGAAAATGCAGATCTCCCCTCTTAAGCCTAAGAGAGCTTTCGTGTGCTGCCTCTCTGCTAATTCAAATTTTTAAAAATGTTCAACCCTCAGCAAACTGCCTCAGCATTCTGGAGCTGACTCTTCTACAGCGCAGCGCCACGCTGTGGCTGGATCTGGAACATTCTGAGGATGAAATGGTTCCTGCAAATCCAAACCTCTGGGTGGCGGTGTAACCTGGACTTTATCTTCAAATCGTGTACTCAAGTATGACAAAAATGAGCTGAAATAAATACTTCTTTGAGTTATTAAATGACAAATACAGTTGGCAATAAATGCATTATAAAAATTCTAGAAAGTATTAAGCCCTAATTACTATATACTACCCTAGCAAAATAATGAAAAAAATTTACATTGGAGGGCATCATCACCATATTTACCAAAGTAACACTAGGTGTAAGTCTTTTCCATCACAACACCAAGTCCCAAAAATTTAGTGTGTGTATATATATATATATATTCTGAGATCTGTCTATATACTTATTTTTGGTGTGAAGGGAGGTGTTTTTCCTCTCTAGAATGAAACAACTTAGGCCAATTATATGCCTCTATCCATTTAGTGAAACTGCAAATTTTTAATTGCAAAAACTGTTTTTAAATGTGCATTTATAAATCTGAGGTTTCACACCCTTACTTTCCCTAAAGGCTTACTGGCATATGTGTTCCACAAACCAGCTTTAACTGTTTTCTAGCTGTTGGCACTCAATAGAGATAAGACTGATCATGGAAATTTTCTTTGCCATTTTTGTGTTGTATACTTGCAGAATTTTTTCATGAGCAATTTTATTGAATTATTTGATAATTCAGTAGATGCTTCACCATATCTCTGGACCATGTGTATGCTAACTGTTGTTTAAAAAAAAAGCAAAGTCAACAAATGGAAGATTTCATGTGTCACAAATGAACATTGTTGTAACACAATCTAACTCAAATAACAGGATAGTCAGCAACTAGGTGATTCTGTAATATGCAACTCGGTTTGAAAAGTGTTCATGTGTGTGCCTGTGTGTGTGTCTGTGCATTCCTGTATGTGTGTGTGTGTGTGTGTGTGTGTGTGTGTGTGCGCACACGTGTGTGTAACACAGTCATAACTAGGCAGACAATTACTATTTCATCAAGTCAAATGTCAGCCAGCATGGAGGCTACTTAGAGTTTTGACATGTGGCAAGGGAAAGCAAAGAAAATGTGAAAGGTGTTAGCCGCACTTAGTGTCAGAAGAAACTTTCACCGTCGCCGGCTGTCAGTCATAGCACAGTTCTCTACAGACAGAACCGCTGCTGTGGTTAAACAGCAGTGGATCTGCACTATTTCATAAATGGCTAAGGACACAGTTGAAGATGATGGTCATGCGCCAGATGAGATGTATAAAACTACCAAATAATCATTCAGGGAAAAATCTTGTCAATCTGCATTGACAAGGTATGTTAGACAGGTATAGAAACTGATGAGGGTTTGACCATGAACTTCATTTCCAACTAAAACTAAATATTTTATCATGTCCTTTAACTTATACAGTTTGCACTTTTTATAACTAGTCTCATTTATATAATTTATGGACATCACTTTTTTATGTTTTTCTTTTTGTTGTTGTTTTGGTTTTGGGGTTTTTTTGGGGGGTTGGCTTTTGTTTTTTTGGTTTTTTGGTTTCTTTTGTTTTTTTGGTTTTTTGTTTTTTTGTTTTTCGAGACAGGGTTTCCTTGTGTAGCTTTGCGCCTTTCCTGGAACTCACTTGGTAGCCCAGGCTGGCCTCGAACTCACAGAGATCCACCTAGCTCTGCCTCCCAAGTGCTGGGATTAAAGGCGTGCGCCACCACCGCCCGGCTGGTTTTTTGATTTTTTTGAGACAAAGTTTCTCTGTGTAGCCCTGGATGTCCTGAAACTCGCTTTGTAGACTAGGCTGGCCTCAAACTCAGAGGTCTGCCTGCTTCTGCTTTCTAAGTGCTAGGATTAAAGGATTGTGCTATCACCCCCACCACTGGCTTCAATGGTAAAATTTATGATGAACATCGTTTTCACATAATTTACCTACATTCCTTTCTAATACAGTCTACATTTTTCTTTCATTTTATTTCCTCTTTTATAGTGCTCACTAGCTGACCTAAACTTTCTCTTGTGACTCTGACTTTGAGTCATGCATATAAAACTAGGAGAAGAGCTTGCATGACATTTTACATGGATAAGTAGGGTGTATTGCATAGAAAACTGAGACTAACTGAACAAGGTGATCAGGGTTCAGCTCTGTAATCAGAGCATTGGATCCTCGATGGATGGGATGCCTGAGAACCCACAACAATAGCCAGAGGCACCAGGCATGATGTCTCTGGGGCGTGGAAACGCCCAGTGGAGTACTGTCCCTTTCTTCCCGTCCTGTGACATTTCAGGTCTCATTGACGTAAATCATATTCGCAGTCATGAGAAAGACCCACTCATCCTCATTGTAAGAGATCAAGTATTGCCGGGCGGTGGTGGCGCACGCCTTTAATCCCAGCACTCGGGAGGCAGAGCCAGGCGGATCTCTGTGAGTTCGAGGCCAGCCTGGGCTACCAAGTGAGTCCCAGGAAAGGCGCAAAGCTACACAGAGAAACCCTGTCTCGAAAAAAAACAAAAAAAAAAAAAAGAGATCAAGTATTAGTTACTTGGCTATTGTAACAAAATACCAGACCAAGACAATTTAAGGAAGAAAGAGTCTATGTGGCTTAGCTTAGGAACAGTCATCTTGACAAAGAAGACACCTCAGCCGAGTCTGGGGTGAGTGTCAACATTACAGCTGCAGTCAGGAAGCAGACAGACTCCTGCTGATGCTCCCTGGCTTTTCCTCTTCCTTTTTTACTCAGTCTGTGATTCCAACACATGTGGCACCCACGTTCAGGATGGGATTTCCCTCCTCGGTTAAACGACCCTGAAAACCCCCTCACTGACATGCTCACATATGTCTCTTAGCTGATTACAAGTTTCAGAGAGAACACATAGGCTTTGTGCTAAAGAGGACGAGGGAGATGTAATCTCTTACAAGGAACAACATATGCAAACCAATGGTAATTCGTTTGTTCTTCAAAAAGGCCAATGATAATGAAGCTAGAAATAACAAACTGTTTAATTCATATATGCTGTCTACTCTAAAATTCAGACTTTCTTAACACTATCCTGCTGTACCCGTTTCACAGTTTTCTTACGCAGAAATGTTTTGTTATATAGCATGTTCAGGAAACAAAGAAATATGAAACTATGTCTGAAGATTCACTGAGTGCAGGCCTGTTAAATGTTCTGAGAAATATTTCCGTAAAAAGAAAACAAGATTATACTTGTTACAGCACAGAATGGCCTAGACCCCAGAGCCTCACAACCTTATTCTCTCTAATGCTAGAATTATAGGAAGGAGCCAACAAGCGTACCTATAAATTCGAGTTTTGAAAAACATTTGCATTTCCCAAATATTTTATAGGTTTCTTCCTTGAAATCAAAAACCAAAGACATAGCACTTTAAATCGGGAAGTGGTGGCGCACACCGTTAATCCCAGCACCTGGGAGGCAGAGACGGGTCTCTGAGTTTGAGGTCAATCTGTTCTACAGACCAAGTTCCAGGGCAGCCAGGACTGTTACACAGAGGATCCCTGCTTCAAAAAGATAACACAAAGTAGCACTTCGCTGCTGATCTTAGAGGCCATGTTCACCTTATCAGAAACTGATCACTTTTATACCATAGTGCAACACATCACATGACTGTCTTAATCTTCAAATAAAAACGGAGCTTCCTTCCCTGTCCTACCCATATGAATCACACTATTTAAGTATCCTTTCATCCATTGTGTTACAAAGTAAAACATAAGGCTGAAATAAAATTGAATACATCAAAGGAAATAATGCAATTAAAAATTAATAATAGTAAAATCTTATTTTTTGCTATTGTATTAGCAAATAAATTCCTGGTGAATTCATACAAAATGAAATATGGAGTTTATATGTTAGTAAAAGGTCCTCCCATGTGAGTAAAAAGGATGATCTTAGCTTTAACAACCAACTCTCTGATGTGTGTTTGTTTGCAGTTTCCAAGAATAAGAGCACAGTGCTTGATGTAACAGCACTGTTCTTGGAAACCTCTGCCACCTAGTGCCCAGAAGCAATCCTGCAGGATCTCTGAGATGCTGCCTAATTGCCTTAGGGGCTACATTTGGGCTTCAGAGAATCATACTTAAAGATGTCCAGGTTAGTTTGAAAGTAATAATTTGAAAAGGGAATAATACACACACTGCCTTTCCTAAAAGCATCTGGCCTGCGAATCAATACAACATTTCATTTTCATTTTAGCAGCACTTTAAATTAAAATCCCATTTATAAATGTTTTAATATGGCAATAAGAGACTCCTGGGTGTGTTTTAGCCTTTCATTAATATACGCCTCTAGTGTGTTGCAAGACACATGCTTAGCAAATAAGTCCCTTTGACCATTCAAGTGCTAATTAACGACGCAATAAAGTAAAGCCTAGGGTGCCTTAATGAAAGCAAAATGCAATTCTTTAATTTGGAAAATAAAATGTTTTGCTTCCTCTTCAAATATCAATTAAGGATATGAATAAAATAAGCACCCATGGATTATAAGAAACAGCAAACCTTCTTTAGTCATATAAGAACCCCCTGCAACATCTCAGCTTTAGGTTTAGATTTAATTATTATCCAATCAATTTTACAGAGGTAGAGGATGGTAGAACAGGGGATGAGAAACAGTGAAATTTATAAAGCAATACTATTAAAATGTTTATAAAAGTTCAAAGTCAAATACACTACTTTATCCTGCTTGATTCTGTGGTTGTTTTGTTTTCAAACACCCATCCTGATGTCCACTTTTCTAAAAGCAGAAAATAGTGGTGATTCTGCCGTGTTTTCCACAGGGGTATAATCTCCCTCCATAAAAAGTCCATGATGAACAGAGATAAGCCATGTGCTTTCACTCTCTCCATCATTCTATCTGACATGTGTGAGAGGAACAAATGGCCTCATGTCCACCTTTCCTGGCAGACCTGGATTGAGACTCCATCTCCTTTCCTTCAGGGGCTTGTGTCTGGATGAAGGTTTGTCTGCACACATCTCTATGAACAGCTCACTGTAACCAGGAGGTTCTCCTTGCACTGCTGCCCTGCTAAACCTTCCAGTCTTCACAACTCAAAATGACATAATGGCTTGTTAACCTGTTGTACTAGTCGATAACCAAACTGTTCTCACAAGATCATTTTAACATATGGAGAATCATTAAAATTAGCAAGAAATACCAGCACCAGAGTATCAGAGAAACGGAATGCCTCATCTCTCTTTTAGTTTTTCTCTGCTTCAACACACTTCTTTGATGCCTAGCAGTGACTAGTAACAAAAAGCATACATTGTTAAGTAAAACATTAGCCTTAAGCAAGAGATGTCAAGAAATTTCTCTAAATCCCTTATCATGATAGCAGGTTGGTGAGTACCAAAACAGTCAATGTCCTAATTGCAAAGGATGTGTTGACACTTTGGAGTGGTAATAGGAGAGTAAGGACCGTGATGGGATGCAAATAATACCTGTTACAATCCCTTGCATCTTTATGAGGAAATAAACTGCAGGCTTCTCAGAGATTAGTAGGCTCTTAAAGGGATGACATAAAATAGTAATAAGGCCAAGAAACTGTGAATGTGTGTGTGTTTATGTAAAACTGAATAGAAAATTTCACACGATTACTTTATTTGATTACTGTATTCCCTGTTCTTTTTTAATTAAAAAATAAATATGGAGCTAAATATGGACATGTACACATAGACACATAGACACATCACATATAATAACAAATAAAAAATGAAATAAAGATGGTTTTCTAAATTGATTTTGCAATATTCTAAGAGGTCACTGTTGCACAATTTGAAAGTCATTTTCAGAATTGTCTTTAAAGTTTTTAATGCCCATAATGACTAGATTAAACTAATCTGGCCACACAATGTTTGTGTGCAATACTTTAAAATTTAATAATAAGGGTACTCAAGAGATGCCTCAGTGGTTAAGAGTACTTGCTGCTATTCAAAGGGACCTGGTTTCTGTTACCAGTTGCTACATGGCAGCTCATGACAGTCGCTAAACTCACAGGTTAAAGGTCACACATTATGTGGGGAGGAAAGGCATCCTGGGCAGCGATAGCTAGAGAACAGTAACATGAAATGTCTGGACATGTGTAGTGCACAAGCAGGAAGCAGAGGTGAATACCATTGATCAGCTAGCCCCCTCCTATTCTTTAGTGATATATTCACTGTAGGGCTCCACTTCCATGCTGCCCACACTGAAGGCCAGACTCCTCCTCACACCTCAATTAAATCTCCCTGGAAATGTCCTGCCATACAAGCCCAGAGATGTGTCTTCTAGGTGATGAAGATTAACCATTGTATACTTATATATGCTAATGTAAACATTACTCAATGGGATCAGGCCTGGAAATTTTTTTTGAATTTTGTTTTGTTTGAATGCCCATACTTTTATGTTCATTTTATTTTTTACATTTATTCATCTAGTATATGTTTGTGTATTTGTGGGCATTTGTGTGCCAAGATAAGCATGTAGAGACCTAAGACAAATTTTCACGAGTTGGTTTTCAACTGTACTGTGTAGGTTCCAGGGGCTGCACTCATATCATCAAGCTTGGCTGTAAGAACATTTACTCACAGACTGACTGTTGCTAGAGAATTTCTTTCCAGCTCCCGCCGCCAGTCCCGCCAGTCCCAGAGCCCACTTATAAAATAAACACACAGACTCTTGCATTATTTAAACTGCTTGGCCATTAGCTCAGGCCTATCATTGTCTAGCTCTTACTCTTATATTTAGCTCATTTCTATTAATCTATACTTTGCCACGTGGCTCGTGGCTTACCAGTACATTACATCTTCCTTGTCCTGGAGGCGGCTCCAGGCAGTCTCCCCTATCCTTCCTCTTTCCTCAATTCTCCTCTCTGTTAGTCCCACCTATACTTCCTGTCTAGCCACTGGCCAATCAGTGTTTTATTTATATAGAGCGATATCCACAGCAGCTGACCTCATTGGACCCATAGATTTTTAATGCATACTGACCTTACTCTTGACTCACACCTGTAGGGCCAAGGCAAAACTGCAATCTAGAGGTTGGGAGATGACTTCATGGGTAAGTACTAGTCATTTAAATCTGAGTGCTGGAGCTCAGCTTCCCAGAATACTTGGAAAAGCCAGGTGGGTGTGGTAACCCACCCATAGCCTCAGTGCTTGAAAGGCAGAGATGCGCAAGTCCCCAGAGCAAGATGGCTATGACAGATATAAAGTCAAGCTCACAGTTCAGTGGGACACCACGACTTAGTATAAAGTAGAGAGCAATGGAGTAAGACACCTGACTGCAGGCTTCCTCCAATGGAGAAAGACACGTGCAGCAATAACTTCAAATCCACAAATCCCCAAACACATATGAACTGTATAGACATGCATGTGCAAAACAAATGCACCTAAGGATAGTTTTGCTGTTTAAGTATGTGGTATGAAGAAGTAACCAGGTAGAGAGAGTCCTTACCTCTCTGGGTCACTGTGGCATTCAGGGATTTGGGCCCTAGGGTGGGAAGGACTGTATATACTTAAGTCTTGGTATATCATATTACTAGGTATGTAATTTTGTACACATGTCTCCACATTGCAAATAATGATAATAACGTTAGTTCCTGCTACCACAAATGCCTCTTCCACAGAAACACACATTAGATATATGTTTCAATGGGGATGCAGCCATGTTCACATTGGCAATTGCTGCATGAGAATATATCCTAGTTGATCCCTTTACATCTGTTCCCATTGTTGGTGACACACTCACTGGGTTCTGTCATCAAGTCCATGGAATAAAAATAACTTCAAAAACATTCCTTTTGGGATGGTGAGAGAATTTGGTCAGAGGAAAACAACACACGTAAAAAAAAAAACCACAAAGGACTGTGCCAAAGATACTGATGAATGCTGTCCTAGTTCAGGTCATAAACAACTGACAACTCAGATGTGTTCTCAATATCAGATGACTAGCATTTCAGAAACAAAATCAACAAACAAGGCACCCAGGATTCTGAAGGATGGACACACACACACACACACACACACACACACACACACACAGAGAGAGAGAGAGAGAGAGAGAGAGAGAGCTCATAGGAGTTGGTCTGCTTGGCATCTGGACTACATTTAGACAAAATCACGTGAGCAGCAATGAAATTAAACAACTGCTTGCTATGAACACTCTTCCATTTTGATTCAATTACAAGGCTATCACACTCTCCTACATTCTTTCAATTTTAGACTCATTTCTCAGATAAGAAAAACTGGCAGAAAAATCAGCCTGCAGACTAAAAAGTAACAAGTATGTACATTTTCTTTGCCTTGAATAATATAGTCATGTAAAAAGTTAACATAATCTTTAATAAAATGACCAAATTTAGAATTATGGTTAAAAACGTGCAAAATATCAGTGCATCTTTTCCTATAAAGACACTGTGAAAAGACTGAGGTAAATATTTTGAAACATGCAAGACATGTATATGCCACATAAAGATGGCAAGAATGAAAGCGTAACTTGAGACTGACATGGTAAGAAACTGGCAAGTTTCAAATCCAAACCATTAGAGACAATAAAATTAGTAATATATTCTTTCAAATGCATAGGAAAAAGAACTGTTATAATCTATATTAAAACCCAATCCTATATCAAAAAGTTCTCTTGCCAGAATGCTTTTTATTTAACTCACTAATACCCTTATTCTTTAGTGCAGATAGAGTGGCCTTTCAGAGCAATTACTAACAAAAAGAGATTTAGCATATTCTGAACTCTACAGGGAAAAATAGTCGGAATTTGGATTACAAGATAAGAAATACAATCCATGAAATTGTTGCTTTGCATTGCTTTGCACTAATGAGAAAGCCTAAGCCTGATCAGGATGATCTGCAGGGTCTCCATAAATTCTTTTCTTCATTCTCTTCAGTGTGGCATGAATCTAAGTGTGGTGTTTGCTATTTTAAACTTTGGCTGTTTGCTGGCTTACATAAAGAGAGTAGACAATGGGAATTGCTAGGTGACTGAGACAAATTAAATAGCTTTTTCTCACATGGGCTAATTGGTTCTACCGTAGAGCCAAATCAAGTATCATTCAATTTCAGGATTATAAATTTACAGATGTTACATGTTTATATTCTCACCCATAATATCACTCACAAGGTATGAAACACTTTCACATAGAGCATTTTTTATCAACATAAAATTATCATCTCACTAACAGAGTCTTTAGGAAGAAAAAACTTGGAATTGCACAGGTCAATCATGATTTTCTAAGACTTTATTATACGGTGAATTAGGTTTGAAAAATATGAAATGGTCTTTATTATATACTTGAAGGAGAAATAAAAAATCCCCAGGATTGATGATTTATGTTATTGCTAATGGAAGTGTGGACAAGATACTTACATTCCTTGCTTTCCTTTGGTTCAATAGTAATCATTTACATATTTTGCATTTAATAAAACACTATTCAAAATACAAAAGAACTGAATTTTTCTAAAACTGAAATCATGTTACAATTCTTGTTAGATAAATCTGATATCTTTAATATATTCATACAATAAATTCTTGTTGAGAAACTAGTTCAAAGCACACAACAGCCAGTGCTGTGTGTGAACTTTGGATATAGTAGGTAGCACGGTTAGTACAGAGTCTGTGGTATCACCAGATAATATTCTTACAGATCTTGCTATGAAATAGTTTAGAGTGAGGTAATAAGCACTAAAAAAAAACCCTGTATGTGTATAAAGGGAAAGCATCTGGCAAAATTGTCAATAACACATATGTACACACATAAATACATACATATATACATATATACACTACACATACATGTGAATATATATGCAATGCCAAGATACTAAATCAACATTTCATTCTGGGGTAAATTTGCCAATCATATCCTTCAGTGGAAGATTATCCTACACTTTTGAAATCACATCTTTAAAAATCATTGCTTGATTACTAAGAAAATCAAAATAATCTCCACAGTATACACTTTTGTATGTGCTCTGTGTCCCATAATTTGTATTTATTTTTCCCTGACGCTAATGCTTAAACACTGAAAGAAGCTGTAGCTATCTGAAAGCCAGCTGATGTATCTCATAGGTCCTTTATTCTTCTGAGGTCAACCTCGCCAAATAACAAGAGGGTAGGCCACTGAGGCAGCACAAGTCACCAGCTGTCACTGGGTACCTGCTCTGCCTCAAAGTCATGATTCCCCTCTGTTTTGAAATGTTTCTTAGCAGGAGAGCAATGTATCTGCATCACACAAGAAGAGGCAGGAACACTCTGACGGGTACATGGGGAAGTCAAAAGCCTAAGAATCTCTTTTCCTATATGTACATAGGATGTAAAATTAAAAATTTTCTAAACACCTTGGGCAAATAAATGCAGCTCACCTTTGTGGAGAAATTTCCCAAGTTCAGAGACTGGGCAAAATTATCTTAATTGAGTAATTTAAACAAAAAAGTTAAAAAAATAGGAATTTTGCTTTGATTTGTTTATTAATAAATAATACAGGGATAGAGTATGTTCCTAATATTAGTGTTACTAGTTTCCTTTTACTGTGACTTTTAAAAATCAAAATTTCAGCATAAGTGACAATGCCATTGCTTTTGTGATGATAGTGGTTGACTTTCACACAGCATTTGGCCTGGAACCAAACAGGAAAAACCAGTGCTCATCATAAATCATGAGTTCCTAAACTGAATGCGGGGTATCACGAAAAATTTAGCAATAGTTAATGCATTTCTAAACATGCAATGACCAAAATTAATAAAAATTGAAACCTGTAATGAATCCCAGGTGCTTCTAGTAGAGCTTGCATGTGTTGCGCATCATGACTTCACTGCAATCTAGGTTTAGAAGAGACCACATGAGCACTCCTGTGCTGGACCCGCCATTGGGACTCACAGTGACAAGGCATGCTGCCTGCAGCAATGCGGCTCTGAGTCAGGCACTGCGTGGTCTTGGTTGTAGTGTTTTTACTGCACATGTAAAGTCTGTTCAGAGAAGCATAATGGTTTAATTATGGAAAAGAAAGACTTTAAATATTTTTCTACTGACATTTCTCAGTAGGAAAATACCAAATTACTCTATCATTAGATTCGATTGACCTTAAAAATTTGTATGTTTTTAAGTTGCTGACTTCAGTATCATAAAAAAGAAAGAAAAAATAGTAACATTAAATGAACTCTGGCTCTGGATTAGGACTGATTCTCTAACATTTTCTAAAATGACTCTAAATGTGCTTCTACTATTTTGCCCTAGATTTATGTGAAGCAGCATTCTCAGTACTGATGATAATCAAATAAAAATAATGACCAGTTGTGAAAACCATGTCCTATAGAATCAAAGATTCAGTCAAGAGTTCATTCTTTATGTAAGACTAGGCATGCTTATCCATCTAATTAATATGCAAATTTGCTTTCATCATTAGTAAATGGCAAAATGGTGCATTTATCAAATAACCTGAAAAGAATTTCTTTATGATTTATTGGTAGTACCAGTTTGATTTGCATTACCTACTTTATATGCCCATTTTATTAGAAAGCTTTCTGCTGCTGGGCTAAAACACCATGACAAAAGTGACTAGGGAAGGAAGGGTTGACTCGGGCTTAGGACTCCAGATAGTCTGCATCCACAATGGTAGGGAAGAGATTTTGGAATGGCAGCAGGGGCAAGGGCTGGATGATCATATTTTCATTCTTATACAGAGGATGGAGCAGAACAGGAAGCAGGGCAAGGTTATAAACCCTCCAGGTTACCCAAGTGACTTAATTCCTCCAGCAATATTGCACCAACTCATGTAAATGGAGGCAGAGTTTTCTGTTCTGTGTGCCCGATTATATCCATCAGTCACTTCCCACTCAGATGCTTATATTAATTATAAATGTTTGGCTGATGGCTCAGTCTTATTATTGGCTAGCTCTTACCTTTAAATTAACCCATGTTTCTAATCTATGCTTTGCCATGTGTTTTGTCACTTGTTGACTCATTTCTATATGTCTTGCTTCCTCTGTGGCTGGCTGGCTGGCATCTCCCCCGACTCTGCCCTTCTTTTCCCTGTATCTCCATTTGGGTTTTCTGCCCAGCCTTATTCTGCCTGGTTATAAGCCAAATCAACCTTTATTATCAACCAATGAGAGCAACACACATTCACAGTGTACACGATCCCACGGTATTTCCCCCTTTCTGTCTAATCAAAAAGAAAGGTTTTAACTTTAACATAGTAAAATTATATACAACAAAAATAGTTATCAAGTATGAATCAGTTAAAATATCCAGTCTGTTTATATTTGACAAAATTAAATACTCTATTATCTTCCTATCTTTGTGAGTCTAAAGTTTCATATCCAATTTATCTTTTATTATAACTAAGGAAAACTATAATTATAACTATCTAGTCTTCAATTCCATCAAAGACCCCAGAAGGATAATGCTGTGGGATCCTGTGTGCTGTGAATCAATAGTATGGCTCAATATATTTCATAAAATAAGTTAATACAATGAAGCATGAGATGAAACCAAAGTTTATCAAGCCCAGAGAGGAAATTAAAAAGACAAATAATTTTCCAACTTGATATGTCACTAGAAAAAAAAAAAAAAACCTCTGATGCTTTGAATGATAGATAAAAATCAAGTCAAATGTGGGCCAAGAATTTGATTCAATAATGATGTGCTTATACAGCATTCTCAAAACCCAGGCAGCAACTCACAGCAACACACAAACACAAAGACAGACAGACAAATTCACAGTCAAAGGCTGTTATTAAAAGAATACATACAAAAAAAAAAGACACAAGAACAAACTCTAAAAAGAAACTAATGAATATTAAATACAAGGCCAAGGAAAGAAAAGAAGCTGTTTAATCTAGAAAATGAAGACATTTCCTTTCTAGTATAACAACAGTAAAGAGTGATCGAGGGGCTGAACCCCCAGAGGTTTACCGTTCATCTAAAAATAGTGCCATCGAGACACATGCACTGAAGGACATGAGGAACTACCTGATTGTGCCTTGCTATCTAGATGGTGCAGACAGCATGCTTGCTGCCAGCCACCCATCACAACAATAACCTCATGTGAATGCTCTTCTGTCCTGATGGACACATGATAACGGTATACATCTATGGAGTAGAGTGCAATGTTTTCATGCAGGCACACATTTGCCATAATCAAATTAGAGAGGTTAGTATGTGCATTTATCATTTCTTTGTCACAGTATCTCCAGTCATGGAGAAGGATTTGTTTGGGATGACCTGATAGGTTTGACATTAACATCGTTCAGATTCGATGGGCTTTCATCAAAGATTTCTACTTAACACTACTGTGAAGAGTCATTTTGCTAACAGAAGATTCTATGACATTGCCATCAACCTTATGCACCCCATGGAAAGTGATGTTTAACAAATCTTTGAATCAAAAGAAATGAATATAAACCCACCTTTCCGAAATTAACGGGTCTTATAAACTACATTGTTTTAAAGGGGGATGGCTGAAAGATGTCAGTTGGTGCTTGCCAGGTAACCGAAAGGGTCTAAGTTCAATCCCCGAACTCATATAAAAGTCTAGGCATAGGCCCCAGGTGGAGCTCTGGGAGTCCAATTAGTGAGAAAGAGGAGGGTTTATATGTGAGAGAATTGTTGAGACCAAGGTTGGATAAAGTACAGGGACAAATAGCCAAACGAATGAATGGAAACACATGAACTATGAACCAATGGCTGAGGGGCCCCCAATGGGATCAGGCCCTCTGAATGGATGAGACAGTTGATTGGCTTGATCTGTTTGGGAGGCATCCAGGCAGTGGGATCGGGTCCTGTGCTCACTGCATGAGTTGGCTGTTTGAAACCTGGGGCCTATGCAGGGTCACTTGGCTCGGCCTGGGAGGAGGGAACTGGACCTGCCTGGACTGAGTCTACCAGGTTGATCTCAGTCTGCAGGGGAGGCTTTGCCCTGGAGGAAGTGGGAATGAGGGGTGGGCTGGGAGGAAGGTGAGGGGGTGGGAGGGGGGAGAACAAGGGAATCCGTGGTTGATATGTAGAACTGAACTGTATTACAAAGTAAAAAAAAAAAAGTCTAGGCATGATGCTGTGTGATTATAAACCCAGCACTGCGTAGGAAGAGACAGATGGATCTCCAGGTGATCACTGGCCAGGCAGACTAACAATCAGTGAACCCCGGGTCCTGTGAGAGACTGTCTCAAGGAAACTGGATGAACAGACCCTGAGGAATGATAGCAATTTACATCTGGTCTTTACACACATATGCACATACATTTATGCACATATATGAGCATCCACACTCCCATAAATGTATACACACACACACACACACACACACACACACACACACACACACACACACACACACACCAGCTGACTTAAAAGTGCAATTAAGTGGCTAAAGAAGACAGAGTGGCTCTATATGGGCAACAAACAATATCCTACATTGGGATGTGATAATAGAGAAGGCAAATGTACTTTTAATATCCTAAAAATATGTGATACTGCTGTCTCATAGTCAAAGCCAAAGGGTGGAAACAGCAGTGGCCTGTCTCATTAATATAACTGATATCCATCCAAACTTAGAACTTTTGCTTTCAACATCACAATCATGGGATTTGCTAATTAAGGGTTCTCTACCACCAAAGGGAAAAGTGATCCTTCTAGAACAGAGATTTAAACAAATTGTAAGTTGAGACATTCATTTTGCTGTTTTGAAACCTTAGTCCATGCTACTGATTCATAAGCACAGGCAACATGTATCTAGTAGCTGGAGGGGCTGACTGATGTTGTCTACATGGGATCATTGTGTGTCATCAGATATATTTGGGTATTGCCATCTTTAATAATCAATGCAAATAAAATGGCAAAGCAAGGCAGTGCAAGTGGGAATACTAAGAACCTTCAAGAATCAAGTTGCATTCAAGCAGATCCTTGGCTCTGGGCTGTAGTCCGTCATGCCGGGAACAATGGGCAGATGACAGAAGGGATATTATAGTGATGAGCAAGACCGTGTCATCAGCCATAGAAACAAGAACCAGGTGTGTGTGTGTGTGTGTGTGTGTGTGTGTGTGTGTGTGTGTGTGTGTGTGTGTGTGATGTTTTTAGGCAATGGTTTCTTTTCCCCATTGATAGTCTATTTCATATTACTCAATCCCACACATAGTTTGTTAGTTCTCAAATCTGAAAATCACTTCCAACCTAAATAAATGTTCTGAATAGAGATACTGATCATTGGCATGTATCTGATGGAAGACAGGGCACCAGTTGGACTTCTATTACACACAGAGAGAATGAAAGAACCTTCCAAGATATAAGAGCTGCAGTTTATATGCAGGAATTAAATGTGAACAGAAAGGAAGGATGGAGCTGTGCCATACCAACCTTTTACCAGGCTTCTCATCTGATATTTCTTCCTCCATACTACAAGGTTCATCTTCCAACCTTCCTTGAAAAGTGGTTTTCGGACACTTGTGGTCATTGAGAGTCAGAGAGGACACTGGTGTGATATTTTGTTTGTGCTCTCAAAAATAAAGCTTGCCTGAAGATCAGAGTGTGGAGCTAGCCACTAGAGGCCAGGCAGTAGTGGCACACACCTTTAATCTCTCAGCACTTGGGAGGAGGAAACAGGAAGTGATATGGCTGGGTGGAGAGAGGAAGTGATAAGGCGGGGTGGAGACAGCAGCTTGGGCCCTTTCAGTCTGAGGATTCCTAGAGGTAAGAAATCTTTCTAATGGCTGGCTGCTCTGCTTCTCTGATTTTTCAGCTTTCACCCTGATATCTGACTCCAGGTTTTTATTATTAAGACCAATTAGAATTCGTCCTACATCTGGTGTCCAACATTTTGGGCATGAATTCATGAAAAAGCTGCTTGCTTGCCTCCCTTGGAGGGGGGGGGGCTTTCTAATGGCTGATGTGGCTTTTAAAGAAGGCAGCACAGATACCTGCCTGCAAGCTCACTTCATCTATGAGCACCCCTTTGCTCCCCTCAAAAAGGGGCAGAGGATTTGAGGCCCTTCACTACACCACCAGCGATGTTTTTTTACAACCTCTCTGCAACAAACTCCACAGGCCGTGGTCTCAATCTGCTGCCAGAGTTAGCCCCTCAGTACCAGCCAGTTCTGCCTTTAGGCAGCTCCCTCTGCATGTGTTTCTTTCCCACGATCTCGATCTCCTGTGTGCATTTTTCAGACAGCAGGTTCCCTCTCCTGGTGGGTTGTGGGCTTTCCCTGGACCACCTCTCCTGCTGTTGCCACACTAGGTAGCAATTAGAATTCACACTACACACTGGAATAGGGAAGTATGTAAGAAGTCAAGATAGGTCAATTTTTCTCTTACAAGGAGGACTCTGAAATGGCTGTGACTTCGTCATGGTTTCAGTTCCCAAAGAGCGGTCCTTCCTCTGCTTTCCTTCCTAGCTTCTACCTAGAACCATGAGCTGATTGTAAATTCAGCTTCCCTGGAAGGGCTCGTGGTCTCTGCAAATTTTACCCCTTCTCCTTGTCCCTCTGCTTAGAACTAAACACAAATAACAGTGTTGGGATAAGTTGGCTAATCTTGATTGTAATCTCAATCAGATACAGAATCCCCACAACCTAACCTCTGCTCACATCTTGGAGGGAGTCTCTAGACTGAGTTAAGTAAGGTGGAAAAGTCCACATGGATATGGAAACAGCCATTCCATAGCATAGGATTCTAACTGTGGATGCAGCATGACAAGCTGGCTCACACTCCAGATACCATCTTGTCCTTGCCATGGTGGACTGTATCAAAATGTCAGCCAAAATAAATCATTCCTTAAGATACCTTGGTCAGGTATCTGATCACTGTGATGACAAAAGTGACTGATACAGGACAGTAGGGACAGCCTGGTCACTATGAGCCACATTCTGGATGTTGAGAAAGAAAGAAACAAAATAATAACACAACACAGTCTTCCTTTCAGCTTTGGCTAAGGTATCATCATTCCTTATAAATTCTGACAAAGCTATATACGTTCACACACAGTCTCTTTAGAGCCATATAAGCATCAAAAATGGGGAGAAATGTGGGTAAGAGAAGCAACAGTATTGCAGATAATATCTCAAAATCATTTCATCTTTGCCGCTGCCATTCATTATTGGTAATGCACAGAGAAAAAAAAATAGAATGCATTAACGCTTATTTTTGTATTTCAAGAATCTAAAAATGGAGTTGCTATCCAAAAGAGACTATCCTACTGCATATAAAATATATACTAAATATTTAAAATGAGGAAAGCTAATTATAAAATTTTAATTTTTCTTGCTTTACAAGGAACTTTTTTATTTGTTCTAGAAAATGCTGTATGTTCTGAATGTGTCACAGAAAAATTTGGCTCTCATTTTTAAAATAACTATAAAATGAGTAAAATTCCAACTAAAATAATATTTCAATTGGTACACTACTCTTTTCTTTTCAAATTTCTGATTTTACAGTGTAGAAATTATCACTGATATTCCTTCTATATAGTATATATATTATTACTAAAATAACCTGCTATGGGGTGTTCTGTATGGCAAATGTGTTGCTGATTAGTCAATAAATAAAACACTGATTGGCCATTGGCTAGGCAGGAAGTGTAGGCGGGACAAGGAGGAGAATAAAGCTGGGAAGTGGAAGGCTGAGTGGGAGAGACACTGCCAGCCGCCACCATGACAAACAGCATGTGAAGATGCCGGTAAGCCACGAGCCACGTGGCAAGGTATAGATTAATGGAAATGGATTAATTTAAGCTGTAAGAACAGTTAGCAAGAAGCCTGCCACGGCCATACAGTTTGTAACCAATATAAGTCTCTGTGTTTATTTGGTCGGGTCTGAGTGGCTGTGGGACTGGCAGGTGAGAGAGATTTGTCCTGACTGTGGGCCAGGCAGGAAAACTTAAGCTACAAATGGCGTCCAACATGGTGGCAAGAGTTTCCATCTAAAAACTGAGAAAAAAGATTCTAAAACAGAGCTAAAAACAGCTTCCCAATTATCTATCTCAAATGAGCGGCAGCTGCCGGTTTGAGATACTGGCGGGTTCCTAGCTGCGTGCTCGACCTGCAGTATGGCAGGAATGAGGCCTCTGCAAGTGGCACATTAAGCTGCATGGTGGATTTAACCTTTGCTAGTACAAAACAAAAAAAGAGGTTTCTGGGCTACATTCCATGTTCAAGTTTACTGGATTCAGAAACATCTAGTTTATAGGTAAGGTGCACCTCTGCGTGTAGCTGTGAAGGTGTTTCCTCGGTGTCTGTGTGTGTGGGGGGTGCCTGAGAAAGACTCCTGATTAGGAACCTCGTCCTATGGATAGTATGAACAGGAGGAAATGGGAAGAAGAGGGGAAGTGGAAAGCCATCTGAGCACTAGCATTTCTTCTCCTCTTGCTTCCTAGCTGGCCAGCTACCTCCTGGCTAACTTTCCCATTGCCACGAGGTTCTGTACATGTATATGGAGGCAGCCAAGTATGGACCAAACACTCTATAACTGTGAGTTAAAATAAATGCTGGCTTATTAAGTTGTTTTGTGAGGTTATTTTTTTTTTTGCAGTGGCAATAAAAGTAGCTAATATAAACATGAATTTAATTAGGTCATAAGGACTCTGTAGGGAATCAGTATAGAAATCATTTGTGGTATATACTGGCGAATACATTGCCTCCATTTTGTCCTTGTCCAGAATCTTTCAGTGATCCTGAGTTTAAATACAAAAGAGGAAATAATTTGGCAGACAACATAGCCAGGCAGCATAGTATTATGACATGGGTTTGGTTAGGTATAGCTACTTTTAGTCAGATTTCATAAGGGTTAGGAGCAAAGAACTTAGAAGAAGTACAGTCTGGTTACCAGTGGAAGGAGTGCAGCCTGGAGATCAGGAAGGTGTAATTTTTTTTTTTTTTTTTGGTTTTTCAAGACAGGGTTTCTCTGTGTTGCTTTGTGCCTTTCCTGGAACTCACTTGGTAGCCCAGGCTGGCCTCAAACTCACAGAGATCCGCCTGGCTCTGCCTCCCGAGTGCTGGGATTAAAGGCGTGCGCCACCACCGCCTGGCCGGAAGGTGTAATTTTTAAAGAGACCGTGACCATTAAGGAGAACCCAAGCACACTGCATTCGGACAATAAGAGCAATGTCTTGAGAACATCTCAGAAGTTGGGAAGACCCCATGCAGCTCAGGCTCTCTCCTTAACTGATAAGAGATCCAAGCCACTGGATGGCCTGCATGCCCAGGACCATCTACACAGTGTTTTATATAGCTCAGTCAGTCAGGCAAATAGTAGCTGCTACAGCTGTTGTTTAAAGAGACCCAGCTACTGCTTGAGCCAGCTGTAGCCTTTGGCATTGTCCATGGGATGTTAGTTTTTTCAAACATGAAGAATGTAGGTGTAGATGTAACCATCTTGTTAAATAAGAAACACAGAGCCAATTGCAAAGTTAAAAAGCCCAAGAGGTCAGAGCAAAAGCTAAGAGCTAAAAACCTTACCCTTCACTGCCGCTGCTGTCCTCCTTTGCAAGAGACCTACATCCTGTGTGTTTATCCTTTGTATTGACTTTCTATTCTGCCTTCTCATTGGTTATAAACCCAACCACATGACCTCCTCATCACTGCCCATCTATACAGACCTCCAGGTCTTCTATGGTTGGTATTGAGATTAAAGGTGTGTGTCTCCATGCTGGCTGTATCCTTGAACACACAGAGATCTTCCTAGCTCTGCCTCCCAAGTGCTGGGATTAAAGGCGTGCACCACCACTGCCCAGCTTCTGCTATGGCTTGCTATTAGCTCTGACCCCCAGGCAACTTTATTTATTAACATACAAATAAAATCACATTTCAGTACAAATAAAATATCACCATAATGTAGGAGTTTGAAAGCTGTGAACACTTTCATCACGACTTTGGAGGAAAACTTGTTATGCGGCAAGGATCTGAGTCCCTGAAAGGGGTACCAAAGAAAGTAACGCATGAAACTATGAGTGCAGAGTCTAAGTTGCCAAAAAACATGGAACATCTGCCCAGGAAATCTGCATATAATGAGTTAAATCAGCCTAAAAGAGTCCACAGGGAGGTCCTGATATATCTGTTTAGAGTTCACATCTCAACGCCATGTGCCCCAAGTGCCAGACATAGAGTTAGATCCCTTAACAGTTGCCCTGCAGGGTTGCATTCTTGCCTTGCTCCTATCTCTCCTTTCATGGCCCACCTTTCCTCCTTTTTGTAATGAAGATGTAACTCTATGCCATTGTAGACTGACACAATAGAACTTACAATTTTATTTTATATGGGCTCACAACTAAACTTGTATTGAGTCTTAAGGAAACAACTGTAGCATGAGTCTTAAAAGTTCTTATTAATAAAATCAAACCCTAGACCAGTTATTGGGGTAAATGCTGGAAGGTCAGAGTACCAGAACAAGCCACAGCTAACCTCACCTGGCCAACTTCTCAGCTGGTCTTGTTTCCTCAGACTGGAAGTTTCTGTGTCCTCATCCCAATGGCTCTCAGCTGAAACGTTGCTCAAAATCCTGAACACTTAACCAGCCAAATGCTTCTAGTTTCTGGTCCTCGCGCCTTATAAACCTTTCTGCTTTCTACCACCACTCCCTGGGATTAAAGGCTGCTTTCTGGGATTAAAGGCGTGAATCACCATGCCTGGCCTTTCCAATGTGGCCTTGAACTCACAGAGATCCAGAGGGATTTCTGTCTCTGGAATGCTAGGATTAAAGGCATGTGCTAACATTTTCTAGCCTAAGTATCTTGTGGCTTTTCTGTTCTCTGACCCCAGATAAGTTTATTAAGGTATACAATATTTGGAGGAACACAATACCACCACAAACAACAAAATTGGAACCCTTAAAATTATGGGAACTACTGAAACTGAACTGGATATATTTTGCATCGTAAGTTAAAAACAAGACTTTTGCAAGGTCCACAATGAGCATCACAATTTAGTGAAGTGTTTTGAATATCAAGTTAACAAAGAGTAGATTGGTGATAAATTAGTCTTCATTATCAACTTGATTAGATTTAGAATCACTAAAGAGATTGATGAGAAACACCTGTGAGTCTGTGAAGGCAATCCCAGACACAATTGTATGAGGAAGGACACCATCTCTTTGACTGGAGGCTTGGACAAAATAAAAAACAAAGAGGAGAAAGCCAGCTGAGTGGAAGCGTTGTCTCTCTCTGTCTTCTGGTCACACGTGAAGTAGATGACTATATTCTAGCACATGCTCTCGTTATCAGGAGTTCTTCCCGAGTACATGGGGCCAAGTGACTGCAGAACAAGCTCTCCAAAACTGTCATCTAAAACACCTCCCCACAAGGGTTCGTCAAACATTTTGTCAGAACAATGATAAAAACAGCTAATATATGTTACACTAACAAGTTCCAACCTACAACTCCTTAAGTCAATCTGAGGAAAAGTAATGTCTAGCCAAAGACACAAATTGTAATCTAGATGATTTTAATCTAGTTATTTTGCCTCCAAACTTTTCACCTTCAAACTTCGAAAGACAACGTCAAAGCAAATTCTGCTCTATTTTATTCATAGAAACACTAATTTCAACTATTGTGTGTTTAGTATATTTTCCATACGTGGCTTCAGTAAGTCCCTGTTTGTGGTATGATCGTGCACACTCTTCACCACTATTCACAAACCAGAGTTTCTAAGATGATTATAGAAGTTATTCAAAATACCTCCTCTAAATGACACATATGCTACAGACAACTTGTCCATTTTAGAATAAATGATGTAAGTAGATTCAGTTGCTTTAAGTTCTCTGCTCAAATCTATATGTAGTGCTTTTGCTCATGAATAACATCACATCTGCAAAAAGCATCAAGCACTGGTACACTTGATTTGAGTGCATTTATCACTGATATATACATTTAAAAATTATTGACACTGTAGAAACTTACACAAACACTTTACTTCTCATTTATCTGAAGTAAAAAAAAATGTGGTTAATAACCTTCCTAAGAAAATCAAAGAACTATTTTTTTTTTTCTGTAGCTAGGATCTGCTGGTTTCCCTGCCAATATCTAGACATATGTTTATCTTTATTGGGCTCAGTGGGAAGCTTGGCTACAACTGTTATAGGTTAGTTGTATAAAATTATCATTAACTATTGGGTTCTGAATCAGAAGAGTAAGCAGAGGGCTTTGTTATACAAGTGAAGTATGTGGATGTTACCACTGGATGGCAACCCAAGACACAGAAAGAGGAAAGCTCTGGAAATGGTCGAAGGAACACAGGCACTTCAAAAGGAATTCAAAAGGGTCTTACTTTAAAGAAATTATGGTGTTGTAAAAATGTACATAGTTAGTACCACTCCTGAAGTGAGTGTCAGTTGTTTAAAATGAGTTATTATAGTTTATCAAAAATATCAGTATATTTTGATTAAAAAAAACCCTAAATTGATAATCTGATTATTTTTCACCAGGACTAGAATAGAGTACAATCAATTTTTTAAAGTCCAGCTTCAAAGATCCTCCTTTGATGCAACCTCATTTACAGAAAAGGGAAGTGTGGGTCTGGGGATGGTTGCTGTGTACTGTAGACTGCAGAATGTGAGGCTGCTGAGAAGCATGGGCTTTAACAAGCAGAATTAATTCCCACACAATAAAATAACTCTGTGAGTGGAGTAGAGTCTTACTTACATGTGTAGTGTTTTCCTTAAATAAAATGAGAAAATGTACTAAACAAGTTTAGACTTGTTTGGTGAGTGTAAAAAGCAGTTAATTCCTCTTTTAATGAAAGATGACACATATATGGTCATTAAATGGCACAGACGTTGTTACATTAGCTTCTTGGATACCCTTTTAAACTGGAAAGCAAGGTTGGATGAGCAAACCCAACTTGAAAGTAAGAATAACTGAGCAGTGTATATAAGGATGCTTCTTGATATAGATTGGTGCAGAATAGGCTGAAAATCAAAAATCAGGCCACGTAAAGGTGAGTCCAGAAATGAGGAAGGGTATTCTGCCTTGAGTTCAGTTTAAGATTCTCAGGAGGAAGATAAAGAGGTGAGAAAGAAGGGGTCAAGGGGAAAGAGATAGGGAGAGTCTAAATAATCAGCTCCACATTCAGGAAATATGTCTCAAAAAAAAAATGGAAAGCAATAGAGAAAGGAACACACCCAGTGCTGACCTCTGGCCTCTCCTGACAGATATGCACACACATGAACGAGTAATACATTCCTTGACGTAGACAAACAAACATTTAAAATGTAAGAAACAACAAAAATGTTGATTTATGGCTAAATGGGAGCGGGCTATCCTAATTCTCTACGGAAACTCCAGTCTGCTATAGAAAGACTGTAGATGGGTGGAGCAGGAGAGGCCATGGAAATTACCTAAGTGAAAAAGTTTGGGATCAATTCCCGTTCTTTGATTTGCATATCCAGCTTTGCAAAGTTCATTAAGCTGACTACTCAACTGAACCTAATAACATAAGCAACAAGCGAATTCAATTCCTGTGGATTTTGCTTGTAGGATGTTGTAAAAGGTACAGAAGTTCCAGTCTGACTATCTAATGGGGTATTTCATAGCCAGAAAGCATTTTTCTTTTCATTAAGCCTCTTGAAAATGCTGTATGAAAGCTTTGCATGTGAAACCTTGTGACCCTGATGGAGTGGGGCAAATTTGGAGAAGACCCTTCCATCTTCAGAATCTTCAGAATCTGACCGTCACTGCATAATCTTCAGGTAGCTTGGCTGAAATGCTATTTTCACCCAGCTTTAGTTTAGTCTTCTGTACTCAGAAAAGATCCTACCATGCTTTAAGAGAAGTATATACTCTGAACTATTATTATTTATTAGCAGCTAAACAAATATTGCAGCAAATGTCCTTCAAACAGGTCACCTGACCATATTCTTAAATTGCCCTGAAGAAGATGGTATTTTAGCATGTGGTTGTATGCAAGGGAAGCTGAGTGGGGGGCATAGAGGCAAAGGACCAAGAAGTGTATGTTCAGGAACAGAAGGAAGCAGTCTTTCAGTTTGTCTAAGACCTAAATATGTTCAAAATCCAGATTAATCTTATATAAAGTTATTTTTTTTATATTTTAACTTACAAGCTATTTCGTTCAGATTCTGGAAAAGTAAAATATACATAAAAATTTTCAAGCTCTTTATAGTACTTAGCAGTTTGTGCAAATTTAAACAATAGGGTGATGGTATTTAGTCATTGTCTCTCATCTCCAAACATCACAGATCAGTGCCCTTGTAACTTCACATTCAACATCAATCCTGAACCCAAATGCCTTCAGAGCACTGAACTCACAAAAGCTCCACAGCATAACTGAAACAGAAGGGATGATTTCCTCCCACAATGACTGCTAGTTCAAACAGAATGAAGACTCCACACAAACAAAAAGAATAAAGACAAGCAACAATAGGACAACACACTATTTTTTAAAGGCTAATTAGGAACAGAAAACATAGCTCCTAAATAAAAATGACAAGTAATAAAAATATGTTGATTCCATAAGATCTACTTGCTTCAGAACAAACAAAATAAACAAAAAAGCAATGTTGGTAGAGGAAAGGAAATCTCCCAAAAATGAGAAAGGAAAAGATTTGACTGTTTAGAGGATAAATTATACATAGTCCTCAAAGTCAAAGATTAGCAGAAGGATTTTCTTTTTTAGCAAGTTTATTGGGTAGTTACACATCACAGTGTTAAAGTAGGTGTGTGTTAGCAGGGGCCAACAAGAGCTTTTGAAGGCTTATATAGAAAGATCATTTCCTAATGGTTCCATCATGGTCAGCACTGGCTGTGATTTGTATAATAAACTCGATTTCAACCCTGTTTTACAATTTATATGAGGCATATCATTGACACTGAGAAAGAAATTGATATCTATGTTCATGCATGTGCTGATTTTAAATGGGAAAATACACTAGATATTTTGATATTGCTCATCATTGATATGTCATTTATTAGCAACTGACACAAGAATAAAGCCACAGGCATAATGTCAGCTCTGCCATCAGATTTCCAGTCTAAACTTTGTTTAGTACTGCTAATGGTTTCACCAAGAAGGGACAGCACAGCTTCATGTTCCTCTAGTCTAGGAAAGACCTACCTCAGGGAAAACCAGTATGTTTAGCTTCTATGCTAGAATTTTGGGGATAACAAGTGTAGTGAAATAAAGCTAGAAATGTTATTAAAGATGTTTTTGTATAGGACCAACATTAAGAGAAAGACACACTTAGAAAAAGATGAACTGAGGATATGAGTGAAGAGTTGCATAAAATATGTATCTAAGTGTGGGGCCAGAATCCTTAAGAGTCAAGAGATTAGCCTATATACCCTTTTTGTGGTACTCAGATTACATCTCAAAAGTTTCTGTGAAAACTGTTTTCCCATTCATCTAGTAAGTGAGATATATGATGTGGCTCCACATATGCCTTGGATATAACTAGAGTCTGACAAGGTAAGACCAGAAGATCTTAGGGTGGCACAAGGGGTTTTTAGTGTATGTTCTTTCTTTGTAATGGGGTTTCTGATGAGAGTCCTAGGAAGCTGCCAGTATGTGATTGAGAAGAGAGGAGGGCCCAGAGTAGTGGTTAACTGTGCAGGAATTCCTGCTTCTATGCTGGCAAAAGGAATCACCTTAATTCCAAAATAAAATCTCCTCTCTCTCATCCTCTCCTCAAATTTCCTTGCCTTTCTCATTGCCTCAAAAGGATCTTGAGTATCTCCATTTATTGATATCTCCATTTATTTTTCTGAAAATGCAGTCCTAATAACACCTTAATAAGTCACTGTAAGGCTGTGACAGAATGCACTTAGCTCAGACTAGGCTTCAGCTAACAGGAATGCACTCTGTTTAATTAGATAAAATCCAGCATTAATGTGTAGACACTCTCTTTGGCCCTTCCATGGTCGTTTGACTTGATGCACCAGAACCACAGGAACTTTATATGGAGTTCACTGTTCCTGCTCCATCTTAGACATAATGTTTCTTACATGGAGTACTCTTGGAGCTCACTGCTCCTGCTCCATCTTAGACATAATGTTTCTTACATGGAGTACTCTTGGAACTCACTGTTCCTGCTCCATCTTAGACATAATGTTTCTTACATGGAGTATTCTCGCCACTTGTGGTCTCAGCATCACTTTTCCTCTCATACCCGAATCTCATTGAGAATCTCAATGACAAGGTAAACTCATGAAAGAGATAGGCAAGTGCTTGAGTAGATAAAAGTCATCCTAAGAGTCTATACCTTGTGTAAGAGGACCAAGAGAAAGAAACAGTTACTCAAACCTTGTTTTAAAAAAAAATGCAGAGAAGATAAAAATCTCAACACTGAAATGATTGCTCCAAACTACAGAGCTCTGGAAAGGATATTTGATGGGTTTAGACTGAAGATGTGTGGGGAAGAGTAGAAAGAGCAAGTCTAGGGGTGCAAAATCCTTCCTACTGTGAAGCAATTTATAAGCACTGAATTGCATTGTTGATTTCTTAAATAATAATCACTTGGGTGGTAGAAGGAGGGGCAAACCTACTATAAATTCTGAGGGAATAGGAAATAAGAACATAAGAGCCAGAGCAGAGCAGAAAGGTGGTAAACAGAGATACCTGTCCAAGATAAAAAGCAGTGCATGCTACTTTTAACCTCTGCATATATTTATAGATCAATGTACTTCTGAGAAATCACAAATTATGGCAATTTGCATTCTCAACAACTAGAAATGTAACATTAGTTACAACCCAAATGGTACAGAAGTATTGAGTTTACAAAAATAACCCTTAATTTAGTTCTGTGTTTGGCAGTCAGATGTAATGCATAATTTTCTCTATTTTATATAGATTTTGAGATGTAGTTTCTCTAACGCTGTGATACATATATGTGTTTAATATACATGGCAACCAAGTCCACAGTCTTTAAAGACTCACCCTCCTAAGTTACTGCCAGATCATGGCAAATACCACATGAAAAGTGTTTAAAACATGTTTTGTAATAAAATGTTTAAAATGATTTGCTATATGCATGCTGTCTATTTATTAATTATATTCTTCATATTGCATTTGTGAGATTGTGTTTGGAAAAAAGAATGAGAAGCTCTTTGGGCTGATGGCAGTGTTGTAGGTTTTTTACATCCCTGATGTTGAGGACTATAGTCACAATCATGGTGGACATGCAGATAACGTGAGAGAACCCATATAAGCAACAGTTTTCAGCAGAACATCCTAAAGGCTCTGTGGTAATATATTGTGTACCCTAATAAAGCTTGCCTGAGGATCAGAGGACAGAGCCGACCACTAGATTAGACATAGAAGCCAGACAGTAGTGGCACACACTTAATCCTGTCACTCATCTAGATCTCTGTGAGTTCAAGGCCACACTGGAAACAGAGCCAAGCAGTAGTGGCACACATCTTTAATCCCAGTACTGGGAAGCACACATGCCTTTAATCACAGTAAGTGACAGCATGGTGGAGAAAGGTATATAAGGCGTGAGGAAACAGGAACTAAAGCAGTTCAGCTGGGACCCTTTGGGGTGAGGTCTCAGAGGCTTTCAGTCTGAGGGTTTGTGGAAACAGGATAGGCTGAGGAGTTGGATAGGTGAGGTTGGTTGCAGCTTACTCTGTTTCTCTGATCTTTCAGCTTTCACACTGATAGCTGGTTCTGTTTTTTTTTATTAAAAGACAATTTAAGATTTGAACAACATTGTTCAATTTTAGAATATGATTTCAAAGTGTCTCAAACACATACATTATTTTAGCTATCACCTGGTTTTTATAGTCTAAAATATAGGTGATGGTCTGAATCTTCAATCCTTTGTCATTAGGTAACTGTAGAATAGGCAAGTTAGAAAGTTTTTAGCCTTTCCGCCTTCATTTTCTATACTACTCCTTTGCTTAGAGCCAGTCCTCAAATCTAAGTGTGCCCATGTGCACAGTCACTTTACTCTTTAAGGAGAGCTCTTGCCCTTGGTGTGGCTTTCTGCTTCGGTGTAGCTGGCATCTTCTCCTTATGGAATGCTTTTGCTCCCTTAACACCATTCATTCCAGACAGCTCCTCCTTGTCCTCCAGATCTCAGAAAGGCGCTATGGGACATGAGAGCGTCTGTCATAGCTACATGCTCACTCAAGAGATTGTTGAGGAAGAACTTTCAGATGAAGGGAATGAAGGATACAAGGCAATGTGGATGGCTGAGAGGCAGGTAGACTGCAAGAGGAAACTCATCAAAGTCCAGCTTTTTCTCACGCACCAGGTAGCAATGAGATATGTACTGAAGCCTGGAGCTGAACACAGCTGGAGACAAGGAAGGCAATGTTTGTGAAACTTAATCATTACACAATGCCAATCCTGGAGTCTAGGGAGGGACTCTGAGAGGCGTTTTATGGTTTTTTGAGCCAGGTGGCAATTCCACGGAGCAGGTGTCTGGAGTAAGATGTGGTTAATTAATGCTTCCATAAGCAGGGGGATAACTATACTGCAGATCAATGGAAAAGTGTGGATTACATGCACTCCAATCCTTGCTCACTTTGACTTCCAGAAGCAATGTGTTACTATTGTAATGTATTGTGTTATAGCATGTGCTGAGGAGCCATCCCATCATTCCTAGCCAGGGCTCACTGCTACGCATTATACCCTTGGAACCCAGAAAACACATCCAAAACTGGTTGGTTAATGATCAATTGAGAGCAACCTAACATTTCATCACAGAAATTCCTCCCAAGTAATCTGTCCTGAAGTGCCTTACCCTTTAAAATGTTAAACTTCTCTGTTTCATTAAGGACAAAAGACAAGGACTCTTTACAGCAGGTTTTTAGTAGGACTCTGCTGATTTCCCCATTATACTGTCCACCCATGAGTTCTTCCTTGGTTTCTTTTGAATTAAAATCTAAACATTTGTTTAGTTGTTAAAGTCTTCATGAAACTGAATGCTTTGTCATCTGGGCTGTTAGAAAACTTCTAGAGAGAAAAGCAGCACATTTGCAAGTAAAATGAACAGGAAACAACTAATTAGGAATCCCCAAACAACAGTGCCTTTCCCCAGGAATAGCATCATTTTTTCTACCATAAGTAAATACAAATAATAATAATAAAGCTTGCAGGCACATAGTCCCCAAAAGACACACGTGAGAAATCATGACGAATTATGTCAATCTACACACTAACGAATCTGTCTGTGTATGCATTTTGAGGTTTTCTGTGTTTACTTGGATAGAGTCCCAAAGAGAAGCTGACTTGCATGTCTGAATGAATAAATTCCTAATTAGCTGCCTGGTCCTGATGCTTTTACATTCTACAAATGGCTTTATCTGCCTGTCTGGACCAGGCAAGAATCTTTTGTCCAAAGAATATTTTTAAATTGCAGAAACAAGTGATATAGAAAACATGTTCAAAACACAAACATCTCAATTATGACACTGAAAATGACCTATAGAAAGTCTGCCTTCTTTAGAGACTGTATTTCAGTTCAAATCATTAATAAACAGTGGATTTTTCTCTAGATTTTTTTCTTTTTCTTTTATCTCTTGTATTTTTGGAACTTCTGTACTAGGAATAGGGAGGATCAATCTTAGACTTATCTGTAGCTACTCTATATCTTATTGCAATTTGTAGATAGAAATCCCTAAGCAAGTGCTGTTATGGAAAAGTCTATGCATTTTATTTTGTATAAGAGTATGAAAGAGTCGAGATTTTAAACATATTCAAAGGTAGGCTAAAGAATTAATTTCCATCAGTACTAAATACCTAAGGAGAAGGTGATCAATGCCTTTTTTCCAGAAATGTACAATACTTAAAATTCTATCTGGTTAAAGTTTTCCTACATTTGAGATACAAAATTCATTATGTAGAAGACGCTCTGTTCATCAAAATGGCATCTTATCAAATAGCAACATTGCTCTAAAGAATTCATCCAAACAAGAATTTTACCTCATCTCTCCCGTAAGACATGTCCTGTCATGACACTTGAACATCTTGAATAGAAACATACATTACCCTACGTCTTTACAGTTTTATAATCCTAGAAAATTAATTATATATTTACAAAACAAGTGATTTGTGAGGCAGGTAAGATGGTACAATGGGGGAAAAAGATACGTGCTACCAAGGTTTATGATTTGAGTTCAGAATCCACATGTTGGAAGAAGAGAGGCAGCTTCTGACAGCTGCCTCTGACCTCCAGAAGTGCCATTTCACCAGTGCACCCTCCCCTGAGCAAACAAATGAGTAAATGTATTCGTTTAAAGGTAAGGGCCAACATTTCTATAATACTATAAATTACGTGAATTTTATTATATTGTTTATTGTTTTTAAAATGGGCTGAAAGTACGTGGATAATAAATAGTTTAAAAGCACATAGAAATATAGTTAATTAATGAATACTCCAATAACCCCCAGCTTTTCTTCTCACTTAGGTATTTTTGATAACTACCTATAGTGCTACAACTTTCTTCTTAAAAAAATAAAAAGTGTATTCTATTTTTTTAAATATGCCATAATCCCTATTATTAAATAGCAAAATCTCTATTAAGGAGCATTTCTACTGTTACTGCTATATGCTAAGATAAACTACATGTAAAGCTTATTTTTTATTTATATTTGAAGAAAAAATCCTACAGGTTAAGTAGTTAATTCAGAGATCAAGTGTCTTTGAAATATTGATACAGTTTACCTAGTTGCCCTTCTCAGAGATATATGAATAATTCTGTCTCCTATCTAAAAGCAAAATATCTTTTTGTACATATTTTGACGATGTCAAGAATTACAAAATTTATCTACACCATATAAATGTATGAACAAACAAATTTACTAGGTTTGTATTTTACTGAGTTTAGTTGATTGTGCTCTAAATGTTTAACTTGACTCACATAAGGGTATAACTGTAAATGTTTCTCCACCTTATGAATCTCTTAGTCACATAGAAGTTCAGTGTACTATCCATTGCTCCACAGGGCCCAGCTTCCTCCACCTTAAGGAATGTTCACAAGAATGACTAATGGTTTAAATGGAAAAAAGACATGGGGATGGACACAAAGTTGAGGTTGTGTGGATGAGAAAGGGAGAGGGGTAGATCTAGGAAGAGTTCAGGGAAGGGGCTGATTGTGATCAAAACACATTGTATGAAACATTCAAACAATTAATAAAAACTTTGTATTAGGCCGAACTGGTCAGAAACTTATGTAACCCCTTTAAAGGATGCAGGGCTAATAGGACTAATGGCAATAATTAGTAGTATAGAGTGATTTTGAGAGAAACCAATGGTTTTGGAGACACAAACTATTGAAACAAAATCTATTCTCCCTGCAGAATGATCTGTAAATATTTGGGTTTGTCCTAATGAACGAGACCACAAAAGGAGATAATGTTATGTGAGGAATCTGTCTTGTGGTATTGGTAGACTTCCGTTTTTCCTCCTGTGGTCCCAGTTCATCCCAGTAAATCTTGTCTGGTTAACTTCTGACAAAGGAATTTTTCAAAGGCCCTTATTCTATTGGTAGGATAAGAAATATCCTTCAGAAATTCTTATATTGAGCTTGGTCCCTAATGCAGCAGCATTCAGAGGTAGAGCTTTGGGAGCTAATTTGATTATGAGTGTTTGAGCCATATCAGTGACTGATTGACTAATGAATTTGAAGGTAAATGTGAGGAAGGGAGGGGTCCATTACAGGGAGTAAGTTACTGGCACATGCCTTTGAAAGGTATATTTGGCCTCTAGACCCCCAAAGACACCTGCATTCTCCTCTGACTTTCAGTCTTTCCCTGGTAGGCAGGAGGTTGGCAACTTTCTTCTCCCACATTCCTCTGCACAATGTTCTGTCTCACAACACGACCAGAAACAGTGAACCCAGAGGCCACTGTTAGAAATGTTTATAATTATGACCCAAATTAAACCTCCCCTCCTTTAAGCTGATTTTCTTGGGTATTTTGTTAATGGGGAAACCAGGCTAACTAACTGAGTTTAAAAAGAACCATTGTTATGGTATAAAGATTTGTCCAAAATTCATGTTAAAATACAACTGCCATTGGAACAGCAATAAGAATTTAAAACCTTTAAGAGACCTCTGTCATGAGGGCCCTCCCTGATGAGTGGGACTAATGTCATTATAAAATGATACTATGGTTTTAATGTGCAATGTTCCCAACAGGGTCATATTTTAAATACTTAATCTCCAACTGTGGCACTGCTATTGGAAGCTGGGAAATTTCAGAAGTTGAATGCTAGCCTAAGAAGTTATGAATGGTTTTCAATGGTGATTTTAGTCACTTTCTGGTTTGAGATCTTAACTTCTTGATTAGGGCCATGTGAAGAGCCAGGCAATTAAATCTTTTTTGTATACAATTTACCCTGGCTCAGTTACTCTAACATAATAACACAAACATAAATAAGACAAGATTACTAGGAAAAACATTAGTTCTAATATTTGGTCTTTGACCCAAGTTACTGACACAGCTCTCCTAAGTCCTTTATAATGCCCTACATAGAAGCATCTAAGAGTCTTAAATACCTTGACATATCCTGAGTGATAGAAATTCCTTCTAGGAAAACACCAACCTAAGGAAGTTAGGTGCACCTATGAAAACACAGACAATAGATAACCCCACAGTAACAAATCCCAAAGAAGGGAAATACACATACACTACCACCAAAAGATAACAGGAATTAACAATCACTGATCATTAATATCCCTTAATATCAATAGACTCAATTTGCCTATAAAAAGACACAGGCTAACAGAATGGATAAGAAAACAGGATCCATCCTTTTGCTGCATATAAGAAACACACCTCAACTTCAAAGACAGACACTATCTCAGAGTAAAAGGCTGGGGAAGGACTTTGCAATCAAATGGACTTAAGAAGTAAGCTGGTGTAGCTATCCTAATATCTACAAAATAGACTTCAAACTAAAATCAATCAAAAGGGATTGGGAAGGAATTTACATATTCATCACAGGAAAAATCCACCAAGATAAAGTATCAATTCTGAAAATTTATGCCCCAAATACAAAGGTACACACATATGTAAAAGAAACAATACTAAAGCTTAAATTGCACATTAAACCCCACACATTAATAGTAGGAGACTTCAGCACACCACTCCCACCAATAGACAGATATGCCAGACATGAACTTAACAGAGAAATAAGGGATCTAACAGATGTTATGACTCAAATGGACTTAACAAATATTTATAGAACATTCCACCCTAACACAAAAGAATATACCTTTCTCTCAGCACCCCATGGAACCTTCTCTAAAATCAACCACATACTTTGTCACAAAGCAAATCTCATTAGATACAAAAAGATTCAAATAACTTCCTGTATTTTATTGGACCACCATGGCTTAAAGTTAGATTTCAACAACAAAAATTATAGAAAGCCTACAATCTCATGGAAACTGAATAAAGTTCAACTGAATCACCAATGCATCAAGGAAGAAATAAAGAAATTAAAGATTTCCTAGAATTCAATGAAAATGAATCTATAACATACCCAAACTTATGGGACACTATGAAAGTAGTGCTAAGAGGAAAATTCATAGCACTTAATGTGCACATAAAGAAGTTGGAGAAATCTCACACTAGTGACTTAACAGCAAACCTGAAAGCTCTAGAACAAAAAGAAGCAGATTCATACAAGAGAAACAGATATCAGGAAATAATCAAATTGAGGACTGAAATCAATAAAATAGAAACAAAGAGAACAATACAAAGAATCAATGAAATGAAGAGTTGATTCTTTGAGAAAATCAACAAGATAGACAAGTCCTTATCCAAACTAACCAAAAGGCAGAGAGAGCGCATCCAAATTAACAAAATCAGAAATGAAAAGGAAGATAGGACAACAGACAATGAAGAAATCCAGAGAATCATCAGGTCATACTTCAAAAATCTGTACTCCACAAAATTGGAAAATCTAAAAGAAATGGAAAAATTTCTGGACAGGAATCACATACCATAATTAAATCAAGACCAGATAAACAATTTAAATAGATTTGTAACACATAAGGAAATAGAAACAATCAATAAAAGTCTTCCAACTAAAAAAAAGCTTGGGACCAGGTGGGTTCAGCACAGAGTTCTACCAGAATTTCAAAGAAGAGCTAATACCAATACTCTTCAAATTGTTCCACACAGGAAACAGAAGGAACACTGCCAAACTCTTTTTATGAGGCTATAGTTACCCTGATACCCAAACCACACAAAGATGCAACAAAGAAAGAGAATTATATACCAATATCCCTCATGAACATTGATGCAAAAACACTCAATAAAATGTTGCCTAACCTAATCCAACAACACATCAAAAAACTTATCCACCATGATCAAGATCATTTTATCTCAGAGTTGCAAGGGTGGTTCAATATATGAAAATCTGTCAGTCATATATCTGTCATATAAAATGACTGAAAGAAAAAAAATACATGATCATCTCAATAGATGCTAAAAAAGCCTTTGACATAATCCAACACCCCTTCATGATAAAGGTCTTGGAGAGATCAGGAATACAAGGAACATACCTAAACATAATAAAGGCAATTTACAGCAAGCTGACAGCCACCAAATGGAGAGAAACTCAGTGATTCCACTAAAATCAGGAACAAGGCTGTCCACTCTCCCCATATCTATTCAATATAGTACTCTAATTGACTCCTACAATTCTACCAGGGAACTCCTACAGATAATAAACATCTTCTTTAGTGTGGTGGGTTACAAGAGTAACTCGAAAAAATGAGTAGCTCTCCTATATACAAATGATAAACGGGCTGAGAAAGAAATCAGAGAAACATCACATTTGACAGTAGCCACAAATAATATACTTGTACAGCCCCTTTGGAAATCAGTATGGCCATTTCTCAGAAAACTGAGAATCAGTCTCTCAAGACCCAGCTATACCACTCTTGGGCATATACCCAAGGAATGCTATATCATACCACAAGGGCACATGCTCAAGTATGTTTATAGTAGCATTATTCATAATAGCCAGAAGATGGAAACAACCTATATGACCCTCAACTGAAGAATGGATAAAGAAAACGCGATATATATACACAATGGAGTATTACTCAGCAGGAAAAAATGATGACATCATGAAGTTTGCAGGCAAATGGGTGGAACTAGAAAATAACATCCTGAATAAGGTAATTCAGACTCAGAAGGACAAACATGGTATGTACTCACTCATAAGTGGATACTAGATGTAAAGCAAAGAATAATCAGACTACAACCCACAGCTCCAGAGAAGCTAGCTATCAAGGAGGACCCTAAGAAAGACTCATAGATCACCCTGGGAAGGGGAAATAGATGAGACCTCAATGAGAAAACTAGGGGTGAGGGAGGTCAATAGAGGGTAGGGTATGGGGGATGAGAACATGAGGGAATGGGATGGTCGAGCTGGAACAGGTACTGAGTGGGAGGGCAATGAAAGAGATACCTTGATAGAAAGAGACATCATGGGGATAGGGACAAACCTGGTCCTAGGGGAGTTCCTAGGAATCTACAAGGGTGACCCCAGTTTAGATTACCAGCAATAGTTGAGAGGGTGCCTGAACTGGCTTACCCCAGTAATTAGATCGGTGAATACCCTAACTGATATCATAGAGCCTTCATCCAATAACTGATGAAAGCAGATGCAGAGATCCACAGCCAAGCACCAGGCCGAGCTCCCAGAATCCAGTCTAAGAGAAGGAAGAGGGATTTTATGAGCAAGGGGCATCAAGATCATGATGGGGGAAACCTACAAAGACAACCAAAGCAAGCTAGTGGGAACTTAAACTTTAGATCAACAGCTGTGGAGCCTCCATGGGACTGGACTAGGCCCTCTGCATAACTGAGACAATTGTGTAGCTTGATCTGCTTAAGGGACCCCCTGACAGTAGGATCAAGATCCATCCCTGGTACATGATCTGTCTTTTTGGAACCCACTACCTATGGTGAGACAGCTTGTACAACCTTGATGCAGCGGGGGAGAGCTTGGACCTGCCTCAACTGAATGTACCAGGCTCTGCTGACTCCTCATGGGAGGCCTTCAGAAGTGGGATGGGTTGGGGGGAAGGCTAGGGGCATGGGAGGAAGGAAGAGAGAGGATCTGTGATTGGTATGTAAGATTAATAAAAAATTTCTTAATAAAAAATAATAAAAGATAGGGTGTTATTCAAAAAAAGAAAAAAGAAAAGAAACTCCTTCTATTAAGCGAAGAGACACTTGATAGCCTCTGCATGAGTGCTGGTCACCAGAAAGATCAAAGAATGATTAGCAACTTGGATTTTTCAGCTTTTCTCTTCGTGCTCCGGAGAATAGAGAGGAGATGTAAGAAAAATGACTCAGCTGATGATCAATGAACATTAATCATTGATTCATCATATCTTCATGAAGCCTCCACCAATATCAAGACCTTTGTGTTCAGAGAACATTCAAGTTGCTGATTTCATGGAAGTGTAGGGAGCCCAGTGTGCTGAGGAGCATCCCATCTGGCCCTGGCTGCTATAGCCTGACACTTAGTCTTGGCGGAGCCTTATCCCAGACAACCCTTTGTCCTGGGCATCAGTTCTCAGCTCTCCCTTTTAGCTATTCTTGGATTGTTTCTATCACCTGACTGAAAACAAGCAAAGCACTTCTGAATTCTGTAAGCCACTCTAGCAACTATGAAACCAAAGAATGTGACTGTGAAAGTCATCAAAATGTAGCTACATCACACACAAGCTGTGGAGAACTTGCGAATCACTATTTGTGAATGACATCTGAAAGTAATACATTCTGTGGAGTAAGGCTCTCAACTTGTAGACTCTGTACTAATTCTGATTAGTGCCAGACTGAGTTGAATTGCAGGAGATGCAGCTGCTGTCTGAAAAGAGCTGGAGATGCTCTTGATGTGTGAGAAGCCACTACCGTTGGTGTCAGAAGTGATCTGAGTTGAACATGAATGCAGGCAGAAAGCTGTTTAGTGTTCACCCACCGCAGCTTGAAATGCCCAGGGACTTCTCAAAGCACTTAGAATGAAACACCAAGTACATCCCTGGCTGCAGTATCCTGATATTTCAGCCTTTATAGAGTCTTAACCCAGAGAAACCTTTGTCCTTTGTATATCTGCTCCTCACCCTTTGGATTTCCTTCTGTTCTGCAGACACATGAAGCATGAAACTCTACTTGGAGAAGTTGGGTCTTCCCATATGCTATCTTAAATGATCTCTTCATAGATGCTTTCCCCAGTATTTACCTAACACAGCCTCTTCCTGACCCCAGCTCTGCAACACCAGCCCATGAGAACAGTTTCTCCTTCCTCACTGAAAACAGTGCTGGTGATTGTTAATTTTACTTGGTAACACACCTAGGATATTGTATTCACTGATTAGATATTTTTAAGTCTTCATATTGGTATAAAAGGCTATTTTCAGATTTGGTTATTAATTAAGCTTGTAGACATGGACTAAAGCATTTTATCATCCACACTATGGAGAGGCCTCTGTCTTTCAGTAGAAATCTTGAGGGGAAAAGACTAAAGTCTCCAGAAAATTAAGAAATTCTACATCCTGACTACCTTTTAGACTTAAGATTGCACCATAACTTCTGTCAGCTTGCTCATCTTTCCTGGGGATTTTGAAATAACTAGCTTCTGTAATGGTCTAAGTATGTAGCCACACTGTTAGACTATCTCATATTTATCAGCAATCTGTTTCTGAAGTTTGGATCATAAGTGTTCTCCAACAGTTCATGTAGTCAATTCTTGATGCCTAGCTTGTTGCCACTATGAGAAGCTAGGATCTTTAAGAGGTAGCGTGTAGCATGAATCTTAACAGGTCTTATTAATAAAAACAAACCCAGGGCCAGGTATTGGGGTGAATGCTAGGTCAGAGAAACAGAACAGGCCACAGCTACCTCACCTCGCCAATTCCTCAGCTGATCCTGTTTCCTCAGACTGGAAGCCTCTGAATCCTCATCCAAATGGATCTCAGCTGAACTGCTGCTTGAAAGCCTGAAAACTTAACAAGCCAAATGCTTCTAGTTTCTAGTCTTCATGCCTTATATACCTTTCTGCTTCCTGCCATCACTTCCTGGGATTAAAGGCGTGAGTCACCATGCCTGGCTGTTTCCAGTGTGGCTTTGAACTCACAGAGATCCAGACGGATTTCTGCCTCTGGAATGCTAGGATTAAAGGCATGTGTGCCACTATTTTCTGGCCTCTATATCTAGTGGCTGTTCTGTTCTCTGACCCCAGATAAGTTTATTAGGGTGCACAATATTTTGGGGCACACAATACCACTACATTTCACCTTTTTTGTCTAAAATTATAAAAACTTATAACTAATACAAGAAAAACTATATCCAATAAGTATATACAACATATACAGTCGAGAATTACATTAACAATATCTAGTCCATTAACATTTGACAGATTCAAACAAAAAATTCCAGTAATATATAACAATGTCCAGTCCATTAACATTTGACAAATTTAGACAAAAAAATTTTCATTATTTATCCTATTTAAAAAAAGTAGTTCCTTTTCAAAAGTAGATTCAATAATTGATCTTTTTATCTTATCATATCCATAGTCTCTCTTTTTCTTTTCATAATAGATTCAATAATCTACCTTTTGTCATTTTTATATCTTCCCCTTTTTCTTTTTAGAGTAGATTCAATGATCTACCCATTTATCCTATTATTTCTTTATATTTTTTCTCAGAGTAAATTCAATGGTCTACCACAGTAGGGCCTAGCAGGAGCTCTTCCTGTCACAGAGGCCCTGTCCGTGAATGGAAATTGGGACCCTAATTCCTTATGCTCTTTATGCTTCCCAGACAAGAGTCAAAATATTTTTCTCTGCCACATATGTGAAGCCACACACGTTTACAACAGACCCAAACCCATGTGCCCAGTCAAAGACCGCTATGTCTAAAACAGCGAGCCCTTCCTGTCTATAAATTGATTAATCTAAGCTATTTGCTCCAGGAATGAAAATTAACATTACACATACACATAGTATGTGTGTACATAATAATTCATACGCATATAGTCAATTTTAAATATATGTGTATACAGTATATATACTTACCCATGTGTGAGTGTATGTGTATGTACATGTGTATAACAAACTGTTTTAAAGAAAGAAGGGCTTGGTTCTGTTTTTAGGAAACTCTAATACTGCTACTACACAATTGTACCATTTTATGCTACAGTTCTTTCCACCCACGCTGCATCATTTTTCTCTGTGGAAACACATATTCCAGTTTGATAATCATGATGTCAACTTAACCCTGATTCAATTCTGAGCCAATGCACCATATACTGTTTTTACTTAGCAACAATTCTGGTATTTAAATATATCTTGCTCACTAAAAGATGATAATTTGTTAAGCATATCTAAGCTCTTTTTGTTTTACTGATTCGATGCATCTAAATGTCTAGATTTTCTTTGTAGCAATAAAATGACAAACATTTCTTCCATACATGAAATTATAATTTCATATTTACTTTATACAAAGTTCCTATGAATGTATTTATATCCTCCCACATGTATATTATTGCTACCTTTGTGACTATCAAGAAATGTTACTATATAGAAGATCTTTCTTGATAAAAAGACCCAAGAATGGATCATTTTGTACCACATTCAGGTACAAGTTGGTCCGTGCTGATAGATGGAATTCATTGGCTATGCAGCCTTTCTTAGAACTGACTGGTTTTCCATTTATAATAATGTACCTACATTTTATTTGTCAATGAAGCAACTCTAGAAGTTTGCACAGAATGTGCTCTCACATGTGATCCATCTTCTCCTAGCCACCACTTAAAGCTCTTTCTGTGTAGGATGAAATTTGGTTCAGGACACTTTCCAAATGTGAGATCCATCTCCTTCATAATTCTAAGATTCTTGAATTACTTAGTAACTCAAAAGTTTATAACAGGCACCTTCTATGGATGTTGTTATGTGTAAAATTGATTATTCTACTTTTCAAAGTTCCATCTCTAAACAAAAATAATTTGTATTCGTGGGTCTTGCCAAGTAAACAAAGAAATAAAAGTATTTCAGAGTAGTATGGAGAAAATTAAAACTTCTGGAAAATATAACACAAAATCATATTAATGTACAATGCACAAGTCAAAATATAAAGGGCAATATATTACTACTGCCACCTTTATTAATGTGGAAATAATTCTGCTATCAGGTGTTGCAAACTCTTTTTCCAACTTCTAACAAAGTTCACTTATTTTGAGAAATACATCAGAAGATAAGATCTGGGAACTTTAGCAAGAAAATGTGCGTATAACTGATGAGTTGTGCATATAAATTAAATGAGACTACAGTGGGATCTATTTGAAGAGAAAATATGAATGAATTACTACATTTCAGATATCTCTTCTTGTATGTATATATGTATGTATTTATATCCTCCCACATGTATATTATTTCTACCTTTGTGACTGGCAAGAAGTATTACTATATAGAAGATCTTTCTTGTTATAAATAAGACCCAAGAATGGATCATTTTGTACCACATTCAGGTACAGGTTGGTCCCTGCTGATAGATGGAATGCATTGGCTATGCATCACTGACTAATAAATTTATGTACTATCATACAGAAATATAGGACCTAGCTTGAGCAAAAGTATTTTTATATGTTTTATTTAAAAGAAACCATTTTGCAGGTATCATCTGAGTGTGACTATGAAGGATAAGTATGAAATCACTCTTACTGTAAAGCAGAACACTGGAACACTGTAAGATTACTGCTGTTTGCAATAACACTATCTGAGAGTCACATGTCAGGGTAGCTGTGATGAAAACCAGACCCCCAGAGAGAACAGCTTCTGTGTTACACAGACTGGAAAAGGCCCTTTAGGTTCCCACTTCAATGAACTCTTATCTCGCTTCCCTTTTTACCCTTCTCTAGTCACAGCCTCTGATAGAAGCATGTAATAAATTAAAAATAGCCTATTTGGATGGTGTCAGCACACAAGAAACAGTCGACACACCGTCATGGCTGGTGTCCAACTCTATTATGTTCAGGACATTCTGTTTACAATATAGATTTCCTTGGGGAACTCAATGGGTGATGAGAAATGGCAATAGGTACATCTGCCTTAGAACTGTTCTGTTTCCCAGAATAATATGCAGGGTGGTGTGCTGGAGGTTTAGCATGACTTTCTGGTCAACTAATAGTTCAATATGATTAACGCTAAACCTAGCCAAAGATCGACTACTCCCAAACCCCTGCTTAGGAAATTTTCCCTTTTATCTCTGAATCTCTTTGTATTTTAATATTATTTCTCTCTTCATAAAATTGATCCACTATATGGGTAAAAAACATACCTCTTTCCCCAAGCTGGAGTATTTGAGTAACTCTTAAAAACATATTTTCTCTACTTTTAGCCCTAGTAAAATAGTTTCCTATTTAGTATTTAGGAATGAATCATCTCTTACTCCAAGTCCTATATGTGCACTGTAATTACTTTTAGGTTTTTTTTATTTTAAATTATGTATATGCACATGTGTCTGTGTGGAGTATATGCATATAAATTGCCAAGGGAGGCTAAGAAGGGAGTCAGAGCCCCTGAAGTTAGAATTACATGGGGTTTTTAACTGATCAGTATGGGTACTGGAACCCCAACTCAAATCTCCTGCAAAAACAGTGCACATTACTTACTGCCCTGGCATCTCTGAACCCCTACTGTTTTTACTAATTGACAAACTATCCTTCACATATGTTGATATTTCCAAATAGTGTTATCCTGATATAGGATATAATTCATCCAATCATGGGAGCTCATAACAATAATTATGTTGACATTGAGGTAAATGAGCAGATCTTACTTAATCATAGCGCTATGACATCTATGCAATCTCTACTCTGTGGCAGCTAAAATTCTGAATTCCTTATGTAAATACTTTAACAAATTTCACATATTAGGTAGATATTTCAGCTACATTTATATATGTGAAAACTGTTATAAGTAAAAGTCAATGCATGTAAGAAGAGTTGTCGTGGGGCAAGGAGCACCAGAGCAATGGAGATAGTCAAAGTACATTGTATTCACACATGAGATTACAAAAAAAAATTAAAACTTGAATAATTAATGAATGTGCCTAGAGGTCATTTGCAAGTGGCTACCAGCTGTGAATACTGACAGCTTCTTTCTGAATGAATGGGTGCACTACAACGAAGGGAAGCAGTTTGTCTTTAAGTGGTTAGGACAAGCTAGTGAAGCTGATGAGAAAAGAGCATAGAGGGAGAATATGTAATCTGAGCAATTACAACAGTGTGAATGCTGCTTGGAAGGCCCCAGTTCTCCCCATTTCATTCAGGGGTAGATGTACTCCCATTCTGTTTCATGCTTCCAAGTCTGCAGAGTAAAGAAATCCACACACTGTAAAGATCTTGTGAATTACAGTTAGGTCTGACCACCAATTGTCTCCTCTGTCTCCTGATCTCTGTGAAAGACGGCATCCAATTGATAGTTTCTATCTCAAATCTTCTATCCCAGTTTCTAGAATATTGTGTGGACAGAGCAGATACTTAACAATGTTGATTTATTATGTCTTCCCACATTTTAATTATTTTCATATTATAATTTATTATCTACTCATATTTACTATATATTTATATTAAATGGATGAGTGAAAACCCTTTTTAATTAAGTACTCTGAACAGCCTCGATCAATAGGATATCTCTTATTTGAAGTAATGTGAGAATTTATGTTTCTTTTATTTTAGAATCTGATTTGCTATATACATACGTTGAGCATGCTTTCAACCTGTTTTTACATTTTAAGTCCTCCAAATATTAGGGCTATATCTTGTCTAACTTAAAATTCTACTCAAAGTGCAATGTTATTATCTTCACAAGGAAAGTAGTTTTCTGATCCCCCCCTCACCACCTCCAAACACTCTTAACATACTACTATTCTGTGTTCATTGCATCAGAGAACAAGAGAATGCATGACCTATGGTCCTTTGCCTTCCATGGTGAGGTGGGAACCACGACAGGTAACATACAACTTTGGTCCCACAGCTTGACATCACCTTAACTGTACAAAAGTTTAGGCTGAAGAGCAAATTAGAAAATTTCTTTGAAGAAATATTGTTGGACTACTATGGCATTCCTCTATTTATTCATCCAAAGTGAAAGAGAGTTGAGTGAGGGTTCCCCAGATAATTGAGTGAGGGTTCCCCAGATAATTCACACAAGCAGCAGAAGCCCAACTAGTAACAGAGAAAGAAACACAACTCAGGCTAGCCTCTCACCCAAACCAGAGGTGGTAAGGAAAGGATTCCTTCTTTTCTATGGCAGATCATGGGGGAGAAAAGAAACCTCACAATCCTCTGATCACAAAGTTTCTGGAGATGCACCATGAGATAGAGAAGTGAGAGGAGACAATGTCTTGAGCACACTGAGGCACCCTGAAGCTTTTAATTCCTGCCAGCCAGGAGCATCAATGAAAATATCACAAATTTACCAGTCATAGAAGGGAGTCTCCTTTCTTACCTCTTCTCATTTTTACTTCATTTTTCCATGCTAAAATCTCCCAGCTCCAAAACGCCCAAGTAGATATGGGGAGTCAGAAGCACTTGGTGAATTAGTATCGTTCAGGGTTGACACACAGTCTAGAAATTGTCCACATCCACTACATGCCTCCTAGATTCATCAGCACTTAACGGGGCAAGAGTGTGAACAAACGCATTGAATACATTTCAGATTTTCAAATGTTAAGTAGGGCTGGGTCCTTCCACTGCAGAATTTACACTGCTTATAATTATGACGAATTGATAACCAAACATTCTTCAGGCACCAATAGTGATTTAAAAGATCCTAAAATTGGTTTTATTCCAATGGCAAGGCATGAAATGATTTCTCGTGGATTTAGTGCTACTGTCTCTATTTTCACCTCTTAGAATACAGCTCTCTGAAAATAATGATGAACCCTTAACAAGAGACAACTGAATATCAAGCGAGCAAGCCCCAACATCTCCTGTAGTATTTGCTATGAACCCTTAAACAATAGAAAGGTCACTCCAGGGACTACAGTTTAAAGAAAAATAAAATCCTAGTAAGAAAGAATTCAAGAATAAGACAACTAGAGGCTGGCTGCTGTGTGAGATAGTTTACAGCTGAGTTTGCTACAAATTTATTCCCTATTTGTTGCAAACTTCACATATCAGATGCACCTATATGCATCCAGTAGGACTCAAAATGCAGACTCTGCAAGTGGTGACTCTGCACATAGCATATTTAAAGCCATATTTTTCATTTCTATCATTCAAGAATGGGCGTGTCTCAGCTATCCCCTTACAAAACATTATACATTCAGATTTCATACATTTTTAAAAGATGTATTTATGTTTTATTTGCAAGAGTGTTTGCATTCATGGATGTATGTCATCAAGTGTATACCTTGGAGGCCAGAAGAAGGGATCCTCTAGAGCTAGAATTACAGAGGGTGATGAGCTGCAATGTGGGTTCTGGGAACTGAATCTGGGTCTTCTGCAAGATTAGTAATTGCTCTTAACCATTAAGCCACCTCTCTAGCATGTGAATTCAGAAACTGGTGGGTTTTTTTATACATCCCCAACACTACACCCTCATCACTTTGTTAGGATGATGCTGACTAATATGCTTTAACCCAACACATTTGAAATTAGAAGAGCTCTCTGGACTTTGGTTTCACAACATCAATGAAGTATATTCTGGGATATTTTGCTGTTAAGCCAAAGAAAAACAGAAAACAGCATTCAGAGCTAGAGGCAGGTGGGCAATTTCAGGATTCATACCTCTTCCTCTCTACTGTCAGGTTCTCAGCTTCACTTAGGAGCCTCCTGTCAACAGCCTATGATCAAGGCTACTTCCTAGTCTAAAGCTTAGTGTGCAGTACCATTTATGGCAGTGGTTCTCAATCTGCGGCTTGAGATCCCTCTGAGGCCCAAACAACCCTTTCACAGAGGTCTCCTAAGACCATCGGAAAACAGATATATTTACATTGTGTTTGTAACAGCAGCAAAGTTACAGCAATGAAAATAATTTTATGTTTGGGGGTTCCCGCAACAGGAGGAACTGTGTTAAAAGGTTGCAGCATTAGCAGGGTTGAACCACTAAATTATGGACTTAACTTCCCTATAGTTCTGTTATCTTCAGAAAATCACTCACGTATACTCAATGATATTAATCATTTTCAACCTCCATTAATACAAAGACTTTACTCTAAAATAAATTAGAACAGAAGAAAGATATGATATATAAATGTAAAAGGCTTTATAGGTAGCGCAGCCAATTAGAGGTTCAACACACAGATTAGGGAGTTGATTCCACTAAAGCACGCTGCGATGAAAGCAGGAGTTTGGCTAAGTGGTATTACCTGGAGAAAAGAATTTAGTTGGAAATTACTCTTTTTAATAGTGGACTTTTCACCCTCTGTAGCAGATTTCTGAGATAAAAAGCCCACAAATCCCATTTTTAACATCCTCTAGTTCTCAACCAATTATATTGTGGCATGAGTATGAAAAAACTGGGGATGAGGCAGGACTGAATGCAGGTAATGAATACAAGCTATGAAAGAGGATATAAAGTTAATTTTTTCTAGTTCTCATGGATTTTTGGTGATGAGTAAATTCATAAAATATATTCAATAATGAAGTATATAACCTGATATGAAACTTCCCAGTGTCCATTCTGAATGGCTACTCTGAAGTTCACTGAGTTGTACAGTTTTTCATCTGGCTAATTTCAGTGTATGAGGGGTTTTGTTTGTTTGTTTGTTCATTTTGTTTTGTTTTTTAATGGGGTTAGGGAGAAACTTGGAGCTAGGGAAGTTCCCAGGAATCCACAAGGATGACCCCAGCTAAGACTCCTAGCAATAGTGGAGAGGCTGCCCAAACTGGCCTTCCCCTGTAATCAGATTGGTGAATACCCTAATTGACATCATCACCCAGTAACTGATTGAAGCAGATGCAGAGATCCACAGCTAAGCACTGGGCTAAGCTCCTGGAATCTGGTTGGAAAAAGGGAGGAAGGATTATATAAGCAAGGGGGGTCAAGATCATGATGGGGAAAATCACAGAGACAGCTGACCCGAGCTAGTGGGAGCTCACAGACTCCAGACTGACAGCTGGGGAACCTGCATGGGACTGAAATAGGCCCTCTGAATGTGGGTGACAGTTGTGTGGCTTGATCTGTTTGTGGGGCCTCTGGCAGTGGGACCAAGATTTATCCCTGGTGCATGAACTGGCATTTTGGAGCCCATTCCCTATAGTGGAATACCTTACTCAGCCTTCATGCAAGGGGGAAGGGCTGGGTCCTGCCTCATTTTGGTATGACAGACTTTGTTGACTCCCCAAGGGAGGCCTTACCCTCACTGAGAATTGGATGGGGTGTGGGGTCGGGGTGGAGGACAGTGGGGGGAGTGGGAGAAGGGAGGGGAACTGTGGTTGGTATGTAAAATGAAAAAAAAATTTAAATAAAAAAAGAAAGTTTTAAATTGTTCAAGGAAAAGTATATTTTGGCAATATTTACAACTCTAACAGGACAGGTACCACACACAGTGGACAGCAACTGGCAGCAGTCAGGCGTCAAGTCACAAGGAATATTGTGACCTGCAAACCCAGGATGTAGGAGAAGCAAGTGGTTAGTCCATGATCCATTCAGAGCCATGGAGAGCAGGTTGCCTTCAAATGAAGGTCCTAACATGAGAACTAGACCACTTGTTTTGTAAGAATAGGAGAAACACAATTAAACGCTGTAGGATCAGAAAGAACAAAAGATTAAAAGCAAAATCGCTTTCCCGTTAGCTGTTGGGTGGAAGTGAGGAAAAGGGAATTACTGCTGAGAAAAGAGTCCTAGCTGGAATAGAAAGTGGTGATAGCTAAGTACAAAGTTAGGGGAGCTAACATTGGTCTACTTTTATTTGATTTTAAAAACCTGGTCATTATCATTTAAGGAAATGATTACCTTATCATAAGAACTAGAGAGAAAAAAATTGAATTGTGCCAGAAGCATTAGAGAACATTAATTAAATGAAGATAAAGTAGAAATGATGTGGCTTATTAATTTTACTAGAGTAGTTAACAGCTCCTGGCTGTTTCCAGGGCTAATGTAGAGATCCTGAATTCCTGGGTATCTGGGGAGAGTTACTAGATTTTCTGTCCATTAATGACAAGGGATGCAAGCCCTGGTAATTAACGGGGCTGTCACCTAAACTTCACTGCCCAGAGGGAAGTGAATCACTGAACAATCAATTTACAATCCCAGATAACTGAGAACAGAATGGGGACCGGCATGCCTTCCAGAGAACAATTTTGTTTCAAGATAATGAAAGTGTGCTGGAGAAGATGGACCTGCAGAGATGCAGATTAGAGATTGCAGCAGCTGATCAGTTTCATCTCCAATCAGGAGCTTGACCTTTGACCTCAGTGTTATAGGAGAGTATAAGACACTCTTATTAAAGTTAAAATAGACTTTGTTTAGAGACAAAACTCTCTTTACACTACAGATATTTGAGACATTTTCTTTCATTCACAAGGAGCTCCAGGTCTCCTGATTTTACCCAATTTCACAGACTCTGATGACACAGAAGCATCTCTATGCTAAGCCTCTGGAGCAGCACAGCTGTGCACATGAATAATCTTATCAGTCACCTCCTAACAAATGCCTGCAGGAGAAGAAACACAGCCAACGTAATCACTCCAGTCTTACCACAAATGATAAAAATCAATCTTGGCAACCAATTTGGTGTGTTGATGTTTTTGGCATTGTTTCTCCAGGATGGATGTGATGGTATTATAACCTACCACAAAAAGGATAATAGTCTTCACCCCTAAATACGACACACATTCACTTGGTTTCAATTTTCTGAAAATTGAATGGCATTATTTGTTTTAAATAATGGTATGTTTCTAAAATGAGTGTCTAATGCAAAGTCTGCCTACAGTTTTTCACTCTGGCTCTTGCTATGTTTTTTTACTGAAGAAAAAATTAGTTTAGAAAACAGCATTTCTATAAAATACTGAGTCCAGATAACTGATATTAGGTTAATTCAGGAGTTCAATATTAAAATACATATGTCAGTATCTTAACAAAAGTGTCACAAAACTGTTATGAAACTATGAATTAGAAATTTCAAGCTATTAATAACACTTCTTGTAAAGTGAATTTTTAATTTTCATAAGAAAAGGAATAAACAAACACTAGTGATCCAATGAAAAACCACAGTGAATACAGCATAAGCAATTAACTAGATTGCAAAGATATCTAGATTTTAAGCATTGAGTTTGCATTGACAAAATGTTGTTGCTCTAAATTTACTTCAAGAGCTGACTGAGTCATGATTGAAAATACAATATTAAGTCAAGCATGTAAAAAAGGTAAGGTACCCATGAAAATTCAGTATTCACAAGACAAAACATACAGACCAACAAATTTACTTTAGTATATTAGTGTTGTCTTGTGACAGTTAAATGACCCAGCACTTAAAGTTCTCTGCTGACTGCCTTAAAAAAAATGACTGAAATGTGTACACTAACAATGGAAGTTGGGAGCAAAAACGTTGGCTAAATAAAAATGTAGCAGGAATAGACTTGGGAGCCATGGGAAACAAAATATTCCAAAAGAAGGTGAAGGTGTCCACGGAGGCAATGAGGTAGGAAGAATGATTTCAGGATGTTAAGGGTAGAGTGAGGTTTGTTCTCCTCAGCTGGAATCTCTCTGCACTTGGCCCTTCTAAACAGGGTAAACAGTAATCAGAAGTCCTCAGAAGCATGGGGAAGGAAGGGATAAACGAAAGAGATAAAGACCCAGAATTACTTTGGTCTACAAATGCAGACATTCTTCATGGAGAACTCTACCTAAAGATGTGGCTTCTCAATTCAAACACAAAAGTCGTTAAGGGTTACACTGAGTAAAGAAATTGTGTCATGTGAGTTTAAATTATTTTCTATGCAAAAACTTGTTAAGTTATTGGCTTCTCCTATTACATAAACCTCAAACAAATGCCAAAAAAATTACACAAATTGAACATAAATACTTACAAATGAAGATTTTGAAAACATAATATAATATAATATATTAAACACACTTGCATCAAATGTTTAATCTTTCATTTATAATCATGGGATTTTTAATCATCTTTGTTAGAAATATTGTCAATAAACAGAGTTCACTTCAATTTGAATAAAAAGCAGAGAAAATTATAATTCAAAGTAGAAATTAGTAGGATCTTAGAAGGAAAATTCATATGGACAGAAGTATTTTACCCACTCAGTTGAATATTATGACTGCTTTAAATAAGTGGAAATAAACATTTAAAAATATAGTCCAATACCCAAGAGCATAATAAAAAACATTTTAGTCAGGTTACCAAATACTTTATTACAATTTACAGTTTTTATTTTCAAAGTCATTTTCTATGACTTCATAATCTCTGATTTATTAACTATAAGATTATAGTTAATCTTAGATGTAGCTTTTAAGTATAAGTATGATCATCTAGAAACTTTGTAAAAAAATTATTACAGACATCTGTATTTAAAGTGTACTGCCATATGTATTTATCAGAATAACTTAATTTGCTAGATGATTTTTGTTGTTTTATTTTGAATTATTTTACATTTGGACTGCAGTTCCTCCTCCCTCCTCTCCTCCTAGTCCCTCCCTCCCAATATCTCTTCTGTCCCCTCCATCCCCACCCATTCTTCCTTCAGTTCTTCTCAGAAAAGGGCAGAGCTCCCATGGATATTGACAAAATATGGCTCATCAAGTTGTAGTAAGATCACCCTGAACAAGCCCCATCTCATCTGATCTTGGAAGCTAAGCAAGGTCAGGCCTGGTTAGTACTTGAATGGTAGCTAGACGATTTTAAATGAACATGTCCTTGTGATAACTAAGCCATCAGATACCAACCACATGGAATTGGCATTTAAGGGAGTAGACATGGTATCTTTTTTACCAAATAGCTGAAAACAAAGTTAATTTCCAGAGATTCAAATATACCTTTTAAAGATTCAAATCCTACACAGGGAGTGTATGAAAGAAAAGTGTATTTTATCTTATGCTTCAGAAGTACTCTTCTCTATATATATCCCTTCTCTCAATCTTATCTTTGCATGAGTATTCAAGTTTCAGTGAGTTTCCTCACAATCTAATATTCACAAAGTTAAAAAATAAGATACTTAATAAGATACTTATTAAATCAACTAGACAGAAGGTAACAATTTCAAGGATGGAGTTGTGTGTAAATTGGACAGGTGGACATAAAGAAAACTTTAAATCAACACGTGGTGCCCTCAGAGTGAAATGGTAAGAAGGATTGGAACAATCTAAGAAACAGAAAGGGAGGATTAGCCTCTATGTTACAAACTAGCAACAGTTAAGTATCCGTTCTAGTTCCAGCAGAAGAAAGCTAGGAAGAAAGTTACACTTAACTTACCTTTTCACTACATCCTCCCCATTCCAACAGGGTCTTCCTTCAGCAGCAGCTAATTCAGTAATGCAAAGCTGATCAGCCAGGCCACCGTAGAAAGACCTGTGCAGTCTAAGGCTGTTGATGAATTCTCTGGATGGAAAAAAAAAAAGTTTTTAAACCCATAGAGAAGATCTAAATAACTATTACTACAAACACCTTATAGAATGCTATACTTTACTAATTGATTTTTATATATTTAAGACATTTTTATAGCAACCAGTAAAATCATTATTTTATAAAAGAATGTCATGTTAATATTTAACTTTATTTTTGGAATAGAAAAAATTCACTGGCTATGAATCTTAAAGATAAAGGGTTTTAGATACCATGTACCTACAGGCACACACTCCACTTCATTCAGTCTACCTAAATCCCTCCCTTGCTATTGGCATCTAAACACAGAGACACAATTATTTTCTATTCTATGTGGAAGACATCTGGCTTACACCATGCTTATGAATTGCCTATTGAATAAAGGTTTATTCAACTTCTATCATGTTTCTGAGTCTTTGGTAACAAGGAATATAAAGTAGTAAGTTTTTACTATACATGACTCTAAGCCCTAGACATAAAATATTTCAGAAGTACTAAAGTAAAATTTAATAGAGTGAAGAATGTTTAGTGTATCAACTAAGGTTTTAATTTTTTTTCACTTTCTATTTCTCATGCCTCTGAGGATTACAGAAGGGAAAATGCAATGATAATGAAGAATTTTGCATTTTTTTGCTTAGAAGGCAATGACATTTAAGTTTTGAAATCAGGACCTGGAAGGACAAAGAATGCTTGCTTTGCAAATTCAAATGCCAGTGTACAGATATCCAGAATCTATGGAGGAGGACACAATGTGGCTTTCACATCTCCCATGTATAGTGTACATGTGTACATTTACACCTGCACATTAATGTACACTCACATACATGCAAACACTAATACACACATGCACATGCACACTCACAAAATTAATGTGTGAAGTAAGAATTTTAAGATAATTTTTAACTAAGGTCACTTAGGTGACATCATTGACTGATACATACAAGGAAGGAAGAAACAGCTTTTCCTAGTGTCCCACCCCATACTTTCAACTACTCTTATCCTGTCCCGTGTTTTCATCTTTCCTGATATTCTCTCTAGCCTACTGTGTGTGTGTGTGTGTGTGTGTGTGTGTGTGTGTGTGTGTGTGTGCGTGTGCAATGTTCTCATTATATTTTGCAGTTTCTTATCTTTCTTCCTGCTCTAGATAAAATAGTCAAGTAGGCAGGGGTTCTTCTGTTTGCTTGTTTTATTTATTGCTTTAGATCTGAGGGTAATGATGGCGACAGAGAGTAGATCTAATTAACAGTCATCAGAGTAATAAATGACCAAAGACCAAAGAATTAGTGTTTGGTTTGATATTTTGTGAGATGCCCATCTTGAGAATCAAGTCAAATGCTACTTTCAAACTTCATGAGTGTAAACATCATCTACAAATATTGCCACCATTGAGATGTAGACAAAATAACTCCAAAAAGGGACCAAAATTCTGTATTTCACACAAAGGCTGGCCAATGCTGTTGATGCTACTGGTTCAAGAGTCATGAGTGTAACACACTACACTCTTAAATATTAGACTTTAGACCTTGACAGACTAGTGATGTCTGGTTCTTCAACCAGGGAAGTGGTGAACAGAGCCATGGATATTAGGGGAATTTTACAGAGAATCCCTATGCATTAAGAAAAATGTCAAAGGTACTCAAAATAAAGGGGGTGGGGGCAAAAGCAAAGTCACAAAGTCATGCAAACAAAAGACTGAGGGGAACTGAAGTCAGCACAATTGTTCACAGTATGAAGTACTGTGCCAGTTGGTTAAACATGGCAACTAAATTGCTGTGGACTGAAGTTTGCTCCACCCTCAAACAATACATTGTTGTTGCTCTTGGTTGTCCACTGCAGCTAGATGCTAAGGTCCTATTTTAGAAGAGAATACAGGCTACTGTTTCAGGACATATAGAAATCAAGCTGGAAATGACTGACATAGAAACTTCCTCCCTACTTGGTTCCTTTCAAAGTGGCAGAATGTAATATGCAGGCCATCGAGGAAGGGGAATCTTCAATAGATTTAGTGAGATATGGACCTTGCAAGTTAAATACTGGCCTCCCAGGTAAACTGTGATAACTGGTACAGTGAAATCATGACAGTTATAACTGCCTTATCAGTGGATCTAAGGGTCCCTCCACAGTAGGAAATTTTGTCTGGTTGTGCAAATGTAGTCCAAATCCCAGAACGAGCAAGGCTCTGTACAGTAACCTACTGTGGTCATTTTGCATAATAAATATGGTGCTCAAATTGCCCTCTAAACATTTATATTTATACATATAGATTAGAGTTATTCTTAACCTTGGCCAGAGAAGCATCTTTTTTGCAATGTTCAATAGTCAATGCAGAATCTTATAACTAAAAAAAGGGCTGAAGCCCTAAATGGGACATTTGTTTCAACCTTCCAATGCTCAGAGAACATTGCAAAAAAGAAAGTAGAAATAAATGTAACAGTTTAAGATGGAGAGGATGGAAAAATGCTGCTGTCATCTAGATGTGACATGACTGTGGTACGCATGAGCTCACTATTCTAAGGTTATCTGAAAAAGCCTTATACATAAGATCAAGACAATCAACATTCAAGCACAGATGGGAGAGAGGCATATGAGGCTCTGCCCATAACTGATACCTGAGGAGGCACTGGCAACAGAGATCTGCTGGTGGAAGGGAGTCACTTTCCTGTGGGCATGGCATCCAGCCTCTGGTAAGCTGCCCACGCCCCAGTGGATGGTCCCACACTCACGAGTATATAGACAACGCTAACTGGACTCTGAGTTTTGTTGCTGTTGTTGTTGTTTTAATTTTTTAAAGAGGAATAGCACATAATGTGGGGACCGTATTGGGAGATGTTTGGGGGAAGAGGATAGGAAAATTGGGTTTCATATTGTCTTAGTTACTGTTCTGTTGCTATGTAAGACACCATGACCAAAGCAACTTATGGAAGTGTTTAATTTGGGTTTATGATTTCAAAGGGTTAGAATATGTGATGGCAGAGCACAGATATTGCGGGAGAACACCTGAGACCTTCTGACTCACAAGCAAAAGGCAGAGTGAGAGAGAGAGAGTGACTTGAATCTTTTGAAATCTCAGAGCCTATACCCAGTAAGGCCACCTGCTCCAACAAGGTCACATCTCCTAATCTTTCACAAACTCTTAGATGAACTGCAGACCAAATATTCAAGACATGAAGCTATGAGGGCTATTCTCCTTCAAACCACCAGAGATATAATCAAGATATATTGTATGTTTATGAAATTGTCAAATAATAAATAATACTATTCTAAAATGTAGTTTCACTAAGGTTCTAGAAGAGTCTACATTAGGTACAAGTGTGATTGAGTTGTTTGGAAATAAGTAGTAGAAACAAAGTAGTCAAAAAGACTTATCAACTACAACATAACCAACTGAATTTGGTTCTTATGCTTGGAATGTGAAATATAGCCCATAGTCTCACATTTGAACACTTGTTTCCAAAGACCGTGGTGTTTTAGGGGGAGGTCATGAAAACTTTAGGAGATACAATCTTACTAGTGGAAGTGAGTCACTGGGGGGTGGAGTGATTAATAGCTGGCCACACTTTCTGTTCATTCTTCGGTTCATGAGTATGGATGCAATGTGACTAGCCAGTTTCCTGTTCCTGGTGCATGCCTCCCCTACCATGATATACTGTATCCCTCTGGAATTATAAGCCAAAATAAAGTATTTCTTACTTAAGTTGCTTCTGTTAGGGTATTTTTAATCACCTAAACAATAAAGTAATCCCTATCTTCCTTCCCAGCTCAGTGCTAAGACATGTGATTCCACTTCTAGTTAACATGACATATTTCAATAAAAGAAATATTATATTCTTGAAAACTATTCTGCATCTAAATTGATATGGGTGTGGCTAATACATATATTTACTTTTCTACCACCATGAAGATGATATCCTTTAAATTTGGAAGCATAATAAATTCAGGAAAAAGTTAAAAAGCTTTTGCTAATTATCCTTCAGTAATTATGTTACTTATGTAAGTTTTTCATCTTGGCCTGAAAATATCACTGAAATATAGAAATCATATATAATTCATATGAGAAATTGAATTGCAATATTTAAAAGGATATGGGAAAGTGTTCCTTGTCTGAATGTTTTTTCAAAGTATCATCTACCAGGTCCATATAAAAATGTATAAATTCAGGCTTCAAACTTAACAGATGGGCCATGCCTCTTAATTTTGTCCCTTCTCTTTCCCTTCAACTCCTTTTCTAAGCTTCACTGAGAAGCAACATTGGAAATCATGAATACCATTTTTGATGCTTTGAAATACAAAATAATTTAGACAAAAAATGTCTTATGATGGCCAGGACCTCTTCACTTTCACCCTGTAGCCTCATTCCATGCTCATTCTTGCTTCTAGTCCCACATTCCAGCCAAAAATCACATTTTTATTGAACGATTGCATAAAATATATCTGTATTGCTTTAACAAAATTTGTGCTTAGCATATTCATTTCCTCCTCTTAGTTTTGCCTTCTACATCACTCTATTCATCATTCTTCAGTGTCTCATTTAAATTTGTCCTCCTCTCTTCCTTCCTCATTGATCTATGCAGTGTCTGTGGGTTCTTCCTGTCTCTCATCCATGTGTTCTTAATAGTCCCTGTCCTACAGTTGTTTCTACTCTGTAAATCTGCCTCCTCCAATGGAGGGCTCTTCTCTCACAGCAAAAGCTCTACCTTGTCTATCATTTGTACCGGGGATTTGATCATCATTTACACCCAACAGATGCTCAAATGCTTGATAAATCAGCCCTTGGTGACGTCTTAGGTTTTTATACTTTCCAGAATTGAAAATTAGTATAATATACTTTTTTAAATGATGGTATTGTTAAGCTCTTAAACTGAAAAATGTCTTAAGATTCTTTAAACCATAGGACCTACTTCTAGATTGTGAAAAGCCATATGTCCCTAGTATATTCTATCGAAATATTAGATGTGTAGAGGTCAGGATTACTAACTCAGTAGCAGTCCCAAGGAATGAACTACATTGAAGTGTAATAGCCATTACTATTTAGCTTCACTGTGTTATAAGATGCTGTAGTAATTCATCACAGATACACTGTGTTATGAGTTAGAAAGAACCTGTAAAAAGTCATCCATTTGAGTAGCTCCCTCTCCTACTTACATGTCGTCACCACATAAAAAAAAATTAAACTACACAGATAGGACTGGTGGGATGGCTCAGCAGGCAAAGGTGCCTGCTAGCAGGATTGACAACTAAATTCAGTCCTGGGACACACATGGTAGAGGAGAATCATCTCCAAGTTGTCCTTTGACCTCTTCCATCACAGTGTGTGCACACCAAGTATCAATATCAGAAACAAGCTGAAGGTTTGAAAATCAAAGTTTAAAAGTGTTAAAGAGAACTACTGCTATAGTTCCAAGAATTTATGGATATTATCACATTAAGAAAGCAAACACATTACTTATATGTATATTGCTATGCTAGAAAACAGATATGTCACTTCTTGTGGAAACTGGCATTTAGAATGTAGTATGTTCAGATCGGAATAATCTATATATCTCGAGAAGCCTGGCATATGCAGCACAAGAAGCAGAGAACGGAGTCAATTCTAATCACTAGCGGGTGACTAGCCTTGTGCAGTGCTGGCTCAGTAAAGAAGAAAAGGCCTGTAACACAATTGCTCATTCATAGCCTGCAGCCTTGTTTGCCCTGAGCTTACTCAAGGCAGGGGAGAAACATGGTCTAGCATAGTTATTGCTTCATTGCTTCCCATGCCCTTGAGGCCAACAGTACCAGAAGGGTCTCCTGATACATCACATGCTAAAATATATAAAAAGAAATGCAACCCATCTGTGAGTTGTCCTTTGTGGTTTGTTGACATGGTCATGCTCAGTTACTACTATAAAACTGAACAACACTTTCAAGTGGGTATAATACAATGATTACCTTTAGTAACAAAAGCAACATCTTTTACTGAGCAATAAGATAATTCAAAGGTTATCTGAAGATCCAATTAATGAGTCCCTTTGTATTGTTTGTATCCTCCTGAAGAAACCAATATTGACAATCTGGTGTTTACCCTTTCCCAACTTTCTCTACATGCATATTAATAAGCAGTCAGACAGAGGGGGTTCATTAGAAAGGTGGCGCTCTAAGGATGATATAGTTCTACAAAATTGGAACCAACCAATTTCCATACTTGACCAGGTATCATAAACCCCTGAAACTTTCACAAATATAGATCATACTTAAGTGTATACTGTGGAACAATATTTTATAAATTGGATACAGCCACATGTACACAGTCTAATAAAATAATTTACTAAACTAACATAATTTACAATTTATAAGGTTGACATATGCCTCATACATTGGGTGTGAAGAATGGCACCCATATAAAGTTAAACTGTGTTTATCTAAGGAACTATGTGTCTTTAAACATGTGGCTCTAATTTACATTTGGGTTTGCATTTTATTTCATTAGACACTTCTAAAAATATAGCTTTAGTCTACTATCTTAATCTTGTAACAGTTTGTTTCATTTAAACCATTTATATATTGTCACACATTGCATTCCATGTCTATCTCTTCCACTGGAGACAGTAGGCACTATTTCTAATTTTGACCAAAGCTAATTATCGGGGAAAACATTGGAAAAGAATCACATTTTCAAATGGAGCTTTCCTCTGTGTAATGTCTCAAACCACATGTTTCTTTATTTAATGACATGTATTGATTTTTTTCTTCTTTACCCATAAAGTCAGTCCACACATAATACAGAACCCAAATTAAAAGCAGTACCTTGCACACTGTTTGAAAATATCTGTAGAACAAAGGTCAAATGTGCAGTTTGCTAGTTAATGGCCTGAGGCAAAGCTAAGGTTAATGTGGCACTAATGAGCAGGCTCAACCCTGTAGAGATGTCTGACCACAGCTGTCAAACAGTAGACATTTAAAATGTCAGTCTCCAGCTCAGCAGAGGAAATATGTAATTACATGCTTCGAGATAAGAACTATTTTTCTCTTGCTGTTCTGAATCTATATTTAATCATTTAACTTTATTCTCACCTAAGTCATTGCATTTGAAAAAATATTTTTAGATTTCTATCCCAACAGCAATAACAATTTTCTTTGTAAATGCTTGAAAATAATTCAGTGTGTGTACAATGTATGTAGGTTGATGAGCCAAAGGGAGAGCTGAAGTCTGGGTTTTGGGCCCAGAGAAATGCATGGTGAATATTTCCTAGGATGTAATGCTTTACAAGGCTCAAGGTGCATTTGTCACAAACAGAAGTGTGTTTCAAAAACATAAAACTGATAATGGTTGTTTTTTTTTTTAATATATTTGTACCACCCAAGGAACTCCTGGGGTCTGTTCTCTGAACCCTCCCTGAACTCACTTCCCATCATGGAACTGTGACCCTGGGTTTGTTTGCCATCATTTGCAGATTTTTTTTTTCCTTTCTGGTTAAGTGAGTCCAGGTTTTTCCCTTCTCACAGGAAGTCTTGTTCACCTGACAGGATTTCATTTCATTAAAGGGCTGACGGTGATTCCCCTACACACCAAAGGAGGTGAAGAATTAATGGTAGGAAGAGCAGAAACATGGAAAGAATGGGAACTAGAAACGGGAAGGAGTCTACAAAACGTACAAATACCTTTCCACATCTTTTATAGGCAGCTCTTATTAGACAGGCGCTCCATGGTAAGGATTCTTTGGTAACTTTAGTTTAGCCCTGAGCCGATGGTCCACAGCCAGCTACAACAATCAGGATAGAGACTCCCCACACTATCATTCACCGTCCCAATAAGAAATATATGTTCTGAATGCATTTTCCTCTTGTGTGAGTTAAAAATCATCAGGAAAAGTCAAAACTGTGTCAAGCCTAAATCTAATATTATTCTATATTATGAAAATGTACCTTGAAAGGTGTTGACTGTGTTCTCCATTATAAGGGACTTTAAGTAAAAATATCAAAAAATTAAAAAAAATGCTTGACCAAATAGAAAAGATTTAAAGCAAATCTAGCCATAGTAAGGAAACTGGTATCCACTCAAAGAAAAAAAGATGTAATTCCTTTACAACTTAACTTTTATTCATTTCAACTAAAATTGCAACTACTGTGGTCAATTCTGCTTATTTAAATGAGTATACCAAGTTATTCATAATTGGTCAAAACAACAAGAAAGTGAAGTGGTACATCTGCAGGGCTCCTGGTTTTAATTCAGGACACTATTCAATAACTCAAATAACTATTAGCTGCATTTTGAGATTGTGTATTTTATCTACACGGGGGTGGGGGTGGGGATGGGGACTATTATGTAGTATGTAGTGCATACATTTGTTAATGTGAAGGACTACGAGTTAGATTCCTTGACAGGCAGATGGATGGGGTGAGGGGTCATGACTAGGTAATAAAGATAATGCATTTCCAAGGTGGCTAGCTTCATCCACACCCTCCTAAGCTGAGACAAAAGCTTGACAACTTAAAATAAAAATAAATAAATATACTTAGACAGGGCAGCCTTTTGTCTCCCACAAGTAGGATCCAGCCTGCTGATAAGTGACCTCTTTCTGTTTAAACTGACCAGCCCTAATAGGGGAAGAAAACCCTTGGAACACTAAATGCTCCAGCTCTCAAAGAGAAACTGGATTTTTCAGGTGCCCCAGTAACCCCTTCGCTTCTTCACAGATGGATGGTCTGCCTATGTGCTTGCTGTGTGTGTGTGTGTGTGTGTGTGTGTGTGTGTGTGTGTGTGTGTGTGTATCTGTGTGTCTGTGTGTCTGTGTCCGTGTCTTTGTGTGTGCACAACGAATGTGGGAGTTTGAGAGTGGGAATGAGTGAGAGAGTGTGAGTGAGTGTGTGGAGGGGGGAAAGGGAGAAAGTAGGGAGAGGAGAGAGGGGGAGGAAGAGGGAGAGGAGGAGGGAGAGGGGCAGAGACATGGGGAGAGACAGGGGAAGGAGAGAGGGAGGGAGGCGGAGAGAGAGGGGAAGGGAGAGGAGCAGAGACAGGGGAGGGAGAGAGGGAGGGAGGGGGAGAGAGAGGGGAAGGGAGAGGAGCAGAGAGGGGGCAGAGACAGGGGAGAGACAGGGGAGAGAGAGGGGAAGGGAGAGGAGCAGAGACAGGGCAGAGACAGGGGAGGGAGAGAGGGGGGAGAGAGAGGGGAAGGGAGAGGAGCAGAGAGAGGAGCAGAGACAGGGGAGAGAGAGAGGGAGAGAGAGGGGAAGGGAGAAGGGCAGAGATAGGGGGCGGTCCTTTGTGTGTGCATTTCCTCACCCCGATAAGAGCCTACCTTCACCAGGGGATCCCATCTGCTGTGTGTTCTAGAATTTCCCAGCTGCTACCTGTTGTACTTGGGATTTTTCCTGCTTTTCAGTTATTTAGCAGAGAAAATGAATCTGATCAAGAACCCTAGACAGTAACATGAATGGGTATATTTGTGTATGTAGAGGCCTGGGGTCAACATCTGGTGCATTCTGATTATTTTCCATTTTTCCTTAACAATGAAAAACAGAAGAAAAAAAACCGATTTATTCAATGTTTGCACAGAGAGAAGAGCAACAAAGTAATTCAGATTCTTCCCCCCAAAACTTGAGGCACTCCAGCATCACCCACAGTACGAGCACAGAGGGCCTCAGCTATGCCTGACCTGGAAGCCACACCTGTATCGCATAGCTGCTTAAATCCACCATAAGAAATTCATTGGCAACATGTCCTTGACCTCTGTCAGTTACTCACCCCAACATGAGAATGAATCAGACCAACCTGAACACATCTCATCTCAGCAGTGAAGTACAATAGGGAAGAAATTATCAAATGGTTAATCAGAGACTATTGTCCAGAGGCAAGGAGAGGAAGTTCTTAGAATTGAAATGTAGCCATGCTAGTCATGGTTGCGCTTGCCGGTCATCCCAGCACTTGGCAAACTAAGGGATGATTTTAAGTTTGAGGTTATCCTGGGCTTCATGACAAAATACCGTCTTGAACTAATTGGATGTACTTGTGCCAGCCCTTTCAAAAGTAGCTAAAAGCCATATAGAAATGGCTCCTATCCATGGCACTCAGACACTAAGCATGTTCTCACCTTGGTTCCACTTGCATTCTGTTTCTGACATTTGTTTCAGATACAGGTGTGTCACACCTTCAGATTAAGGTGTTGAAGCAGAGTGGAGAAGGTAAATGGGCTGCTTGGCAGGACTGAAGCCAGGCTAAGAAGACTTGTGCTCTTCTACTGGGCTCCTAGACTATTAAAACAGTACACCCCAAGAAATTAGAATTGCCCCAGGAATCTCATGCTGAAAAAAGAAAAAGATGAAGCTAATTTTTGAATCAGGGTCTCTCACTGAACAAGAAACTCACTCATTGGCCTAGCATAGCTGGTCAAGTCTCAGGGATTTGCCTGTCTCTGGCCCTGTATTGCTGGGGTTTCAAGTACTGGCCATCCAAGGCTTTCTACATGTGTTCTGGGAATCAAACTCAGCTCCTCACACACATGCCTAGCAGGCACTTCATCCACTCAGCCATCTCCTCTGTTCATTGTGCGTACATCTGGGGATACAGCATTTGAGGTCAAATCTTGGATATTCCTTTCTTTTATTGGTAACATTTTAACAATAATTCTCTTGACTTAGGAAATAAAAAGTTAACTGGATAATGTCCATTCTTAACTTTCCCTTAGGCCATCTGCAAACCAACTATTTTCTGCTTTATTTTTCTTGTTTTCATTTTGCTATTATCTAATGTTCCTTATTACATATAAAAGTATATTTTTTCACATCAGGGCCTTATTTACTTAATAAAAATAGTTTATGCTTGTGTATTTTCAAATACTCTCTGCTTTCAGTCCAAATGTTCCTGTCCCTCAACTCTGCTTTAAAGACAATGAGTAGATCTGTCATTAAGACCACTTAGATAAAACACACTACTTGAGGCTTTAACATTACCACTATTTCTGTAACTGTTTGTCATTTTAGAAAGCAGTGACCTCAATTGTCATATGTGACCCAGGCATTATTTTTTTCCCAGTCTAATGGGTATCAGAATGAAAGGATTTGGAGAAGGAGGGAGGACCCAGAGATGAATTTCTAGAGTGTAACAAGTTTATGTGAAAACATATTAATGCCATGGACAAAGGGACAGAGAGGTAACAGCTTGTTGTGGGTTCTCAGCAGGGTTCAACCCATAGCAAGAGGAAACAGTTCTCATGATAGCAGTGGAATCTCTTTTTCAACTTCCTGAGGAGGAGAGTATTCACAGCACAAGCCTGTACCCAGGCTCTCTTATTCCCAGGCAGGGACGGGGTATGGAGCAGGATATAGAAGCAATATTCCCTCTAATGTAAGATTCTGACACCACAGTTTGTTAGTTAGGGACTCACAATGTCTCAGTAGAGGGGCCTTTTGTGTTTGTGAAAGTCAGGGAGGAATCTGCTGCACAGTACTGTAACCTGAACAGCAACTAGATTTTAACATTACACTCATATAGAGAACATTAATGATCAGGGTTCAATATGTGTAACCATTTTACTGAGCTATAACATCCCAAATATATTCAACCTGAAGGAAATTAAAGTTCTCTATTCTTCTATGTTTTTTTTAATTTGTATGAATTTACATCAGGTTCGGCTTTAATAGAAAACTATACACAAAGCCAAATAAGATGAAGGTTATAAATCCATTGAGTCTCTTCAATTTACAAGATCCCAAAGTTGTAATATTTGATTTATAACAAGATTCTTGGTAGTGGAAGGTAAAACCAATATAGCAAGAGAAGAGCCTTAGTCGAATTGATTTCAAAAATCATCAAAGAGGAGTCATATTTTTTAGAAAGAGGCTTGACATGTCTGTTAACTCTACAAATGTGAGTCTAAATACAAAGAATTACCCTGGAACTTCCCTCAAAACTCCATTTGTTCCACTTCTAAGAGAAACCAATCACATGTGATTCTAAAGACACCAGGGAATGCTGCTCTGATTTCTATCTTAGAGATGGAAAGTTAATGAATAAATAAATTAATAAATAGGACTGTTTCTATCAAATGTTACAATCCTACTCTAGACACATATTTTTACTATTTTAAAGACAGTTGGGAAAATTACAACTCTGTTATCTCCTTTAGACAGGCAATGGAAAACAATGGTGTTATAACACCCTTTCCTCTTCCTGTTCTCCATTTTCCTGATGCATGGATGTGTCTTTAAGACATTTCAAAGGCAGTTGACAGATGTACGGTGTTTGAAATATTCTTTACCATGCCCAACAAAGTAGAACATAGAGCTTGAAAATTTGAAGGACAATGATGCTTCAAATACAAATAATGTTTCTACATTAGAACAGAAACAAGCATCATTTGCTATCTTATTTACCTCCAATAGGGTGTGTAAACAATCCTGAAATGATATGTATTTGTAAAAGTCATCTACTTCAGAATGGCAGGAACATGAATAGTCACCTTTTAAAAAATATTTAGCGGGAAAATGGGAACTCTTGAATTTCTTTTCAAAACTGTAGATGTTTATTGACTTTCTGAGGAGAATAAATAGAAGGACCGTTCGCCTCTTTGAGGTGGAAGAAAAAAAGAAATGAAGGGAAGAAGGGAGGAAGGGAGGCAAAAAGAAAAAAAGGAAGAACTTTCAGGTATGTCAATTGGCAAGAATTTCACTCACCGTTTGGTTTCCTTGCAGGGGGATATTTTGAGCCTCACAAATGAGATAACCCAAGAGTCACATTATAAACACCATCAAAAGCCCCAGGTATATCTGAGAAATCTATTACTTGGAAATAGATTTTCTGAGAAAGAGTTTGAAATCTGTCCAATGTAAAGGGCACACTTTCCATGATTTGAAGTATATTTTCTTATTCTTTCTATAGTGTGAAATATGTGAAAATTTGTTTTCACTCATTTAATCCTAAAAATGGCAAATGTATTATTACAGATGCCCCAGATTAACACAATGAACAATGCTTAGAAGAGTGTCAATGGAACATGAAAAATTTACAGTAGTTGTGATGTTCCCTGACATAAGCCTACAGCCATCCAAACAAGCAAACAATGAGAGTTCTAACTCAGCAGGGATAGCATCATAGCTTTCTACAACTTTCGGTACTTGTCAACCCAAACAGAAAAATGAAAATCTATTAGATGTTAAACCTTCATTACATAGCCACATCAAAGACCAGTTCTAATTTTAATATGGATTCACATCAGCTCCTTGACACTACTTCTCTCCTTTCAGGCCCAGAGGTGTTTAGTGTCAGTTTAGTTATCTGTAGCCTAGCATTAAATTAAGATGTCTTACACAATAGCTGTGCAATTGCCCATGAGCAAAGAGAAAATAAAAGACAGCTTTTTTTTTTTTTTTTAAGGACAGCTTTCTGTGAATATTAGTTTCAGCTGGAGCAAATTGCTTTCCAACACAACACAACTCTTCCTGTGCTTGTTTAGGAGCCTTTTCTCTGGGAATGCTTTATCAGTTCTCTGTGGGATACATGATACCCAAAGGTTAAGAACCAGGAGCTTAAACGTTTGCCATATGTTTGCTCTGCCTTCTAGCATTAGGTGCTTCCTGTAGGCCGGAGTTTTGACCCCCTGCAGTTCCTCATCTTCATTACTCATGGAGGTCTTGACTCTGGCCTGCTTGTACCTCTGTTCCCTCAGTGCATGCTCTGGCCTCACCTCTGGCACCCTATTTAAAGCTCTGTTGTGGCCTGGCTTGCCCTGGAAGCACTCAAGTAGTACCACTGCTTGCTAAGTCCTGTTTTCAATTAAACAAAAATTTTCTCATTCAAAGAGCATGACCTTTATTTTCCTAAATTAAACTTTCAGGTAATAAATAATGACACCTCAAAGGACTTACTTCCTTTTAGGAAACAGATTGTAAATTGCTTGCTTTATTATTATAAGAGATAGTAAATTCTTCTCAGAGTTTCCTTTTTTGGTGAGCTATGTATATATCCATCAATAGAGTATATTTTCAATATTATCTTCAGTCCAGTGTATCTCAAGATTGATTTACCACTTAAGAATCACATAAGTCACTGTGCTATAAAGAATTATAAAGTTTAACTCCTTTTTATTTCATTAATAAAGCATTGTAATACTTTATTCAGTAATTATAAACTCATGTGTTTTAAGTAACTGACCCATTTAATACAAATATATTTTATTTATCTTGGGAATAAACCTAATAAGATTTAGTGTTCTTATTGAATATAATTTCTTCTACATTTAATTAATTGGATGTGTGTGTATGTATGTATGTATATATATATTGGCTGGATATGATTTGCTTTAGTTAACAATGGCATCCTCCCTCAACATGATAGCCTTGCTTATTGGTCTGTATAAACACACAGTGTAAAGAGTCTGTTTTAGTTTCTATTTTTAATAAATATAACTTCTGATAATCCAAGTGATAAAGTCTCACCCAAATCATAATTTAATAAACACAATTTTAAAATGGAAATTCTTGTTCCAATTATGTTCTGCTGAGAAATTTTTTAAAGAATTATTTTGTTTTCAAAGATTAAATATACACCATGGACAAAAGGTCCTCCTATTCCTACTTGGACACCAAGTACTCCATGACACTAAGCCTCTTAGTTTTGCTAAGCACCTAGGACATTCCCTTTCACCCAAACACACAGGGTGCATGTAGCCAATCCCTTCATTGCATGTTCTGCATTGAGAAACTTGGGTAATTGGAAAGCATGCTGGCGAACAGATGGGACCCTGGTGTTGAGGCTATGTCTTAATTTATTGTCCTGGGGTTTTCCTAATTACCCACTTAATTGGCACAGCCACACCACTTTGAAATAATAATGTACAGCTAATTATCACTGACTTTAGCTTGCTAATAGCTTATTCTTACCAGATAACTTCAAGAAATCAAGCAGGGAGCAGGATGTGCCACAGGGAAAATCACTCTGCCTGGGACGACTGAGACAACTATATGAGGACGGTGTCCCCTACAGCTGTGCTGATTTGGTTTCTGATCAAAATGAGAAAAGGGCCCCAGTTTTCTGGCTGATTAAAGGAGCAGTAGCCTTCCTTCCCTTTCGAAGCTATGGAGAACTCTAACCATCATAGAGCAAACATTCAGTCTTCAGTTTGCTCAGTTTTTTTTTTTTTTTGAAACAGACTGAATCCAAACAATTACATCTACAAAAATAAAATAAATCCCACCATATAGTTTAACTCTCTTCTTTCCAATGGATGTACATGCACACTCCATAAAGGACCTTAGCACAATTGCTATACAAAGACATGTTTAATAAGCAAATTGTTCTTTGTCAAATGTTAGAGCAAAGAAATCACAAACTTATCAGGGGAGGTTTTTGTTTGTTTGTTTGCTTTTTCTGCCATTACTGCTGGGTTTTTCTGTCTTTGGGTTTTTTTTATGAATATAAAGGAGAAAGGACAGGAGAAAACTGATTAGGATTTAGACTACCAAGTATAGTTATTTAGAAGCTGATACCCCCTTAATTTATACTTGTTTTGTACTTTTTTTTGTTTGGGTGTTTTTTTATAAATTTAGACATCTCTAGACCAGATTCTCTAGACCCACGTTCTAAGGCCAGAACTGGATATGGGCCGAGTAGGAGAACTGATGCTCCTCTGAGGAAAAGACTGAGAGAAGCAGGGGGAGAAGGTGGAGGAGGAAGGGGTTAGATGGGGGTGTGTTCTTTAGGCAGAGGGCATAGTGACAGTACAGAACACGAATCCCAGCAGAGGTTCATTTCCTTCTGCACACGGGTCAAAGCCCTTGCACCACCATGGCCTGTCAGCAGCTGATGAGCATGCCAGCCTGACAAACAAGGAACACTCACAGCGCTCTCCCACTCTTCTCCAGGAAGAAGAGGCGAATGCTACCACAATAGCCACTGACAACCTTCCCATTCACTCCACTGTGCATCACTTCCTACAGTGAACAGTTGAGCTCTGTGACCTGGTTGGTATGGTAGAAATGAGCTCAATGGTGTATGATTTCTGAGGCCAGCTTTGAAGGCCACAACCTTTCACACTGTTGTTGAAACACTCAGAGCTCTATGGAGAGGTTATACTGAAAAGAAACATAGGTCCTGTGCCAACAGCCAAGCCGGTGACAGCCGTACTCTAGTCCCACTTAGACCTTCATGTTGAAACTCCAGGGGACTTCTTCAAAGCAGTCTTCCTAGAGACCCTCAGCACAGACTCCATAGTTAATCAGCTTCCAAATTCTTAAACTATAGAAAAGTTCCATAGTAAGTTATTTTATGTACTATATAACTATATGCCAGATGAAGTTGAAGTTACACAGACTCTTGTGTTCTGATCATGCTATCAAATGTGTCCTTGGAGATTCTTGAGTGTTCCTATTCCTTATATGTTTTATCATGTGTTCTTTATCCTCATACCTTTCACTATGTTTTTGTGAATATCTATTACAACATCATATTCTTGTAAAATAGCATTAAAACCCAAAATTGCAATAAATATATATATATGTGTGTGTGTGCATGTGTATATATATATGTATATATATAATTAGATGTATGTATAGCTAATTAATCATATTTGTGGATTATGGATTGGGCAGTCACCACTGAATAAAGCAGGATAAGAACCCTCAGGACACAGTGGCAGAACAGCTGGATTGGTAAACTGGCAACAAGGCATCTCACCAATGTGAATAAAAATGGTAATAATGTTAGAACAGATATGGTGGTTTGAATGATCAATGTTCCCCATAGACTCAAGGATTTGAAATTAGGTCCTAGAAAGCAACAACAACTAAGAGCTGCTGCTGCAAATGTGAGGCAAAGGCTTCAAGATCTATCCAGACTGGCAGCCAAACTGAGCGTCCTCAGTAGTGCTGGCTGTAGAGGCATGAAGGATATAAGAGCAAATCGATCATAGAGTCTTCCTGCATTGCTTCAGAGAGCGACGGAGGCCAGGCAGCATGTGGCAAGGCAGGCAGTCCCCAGCTGGAGGCCTTGAGAGGACACCACGTGAAAAGAAAGCCTGGCTTCAAGTGGAGTCTCCAAGATGTTGGAGCTGCCAGTGCCTTGAGACACCTGCCGAAGAGATGCACAGGGCATAGAACCAGTCAAAGTAAGAGATGCTGCAGGACGCAGAACTGCTAAGACAGAACCATCTAAGCCATGTAAAGCTGAGGTCCTAGATAGGGGAATCGAGTTAGGATTTGGTGCTTGCCCTGTTGGATTTTGTTTACCTACTGCCTTACTATGCCATCCACTTTGGAACAGCAGTGTGTATTCTTTACCATTGTGTATAGGAAGTACATAATTTTCTTTTTGAATTTTACAAGGGCTCACACAATTAAAAGATCGCTTTGATTATCAGAAGGGACTCTGGATTCTGGACTTTTGAAAAGTGTTAATACTGACAAAGACTAAGGGGTTTTGAAGTTGGACTAAATACTTTTTGCATTATGAATGACCACAAGCCTGTGGGTGCCAAGGAGTGGAATGTGGTGGTTCGTATGAGAAAAGTCCCTCGTAGGCTCAGGTATTTGAGCACGTGGTCTCCAAATAGTGGTCGTACTTGCAGAAGTTTAAGAGGTGTGGCCCTTACTAGAGGAAGCACATCCCTGGTGGGGGGGCTCTCAGATCTCATAGCCTGGTACCACTTCCAGTCCATGCATATGGTTGAGGCTCAGATATGAGGTCTCAGCTTCCTGCTCCTGCAGCCATGACTGGTGCTTGTTGCTATACTTCCCAGCCATGATGGACCTTTATCCCTCAGGAACTGAAAGCCAAAATAAATTTTTGTAGGTTACTTTGGCCATGATGATTCACAACAGCAGTAGAAACATAACTCATGCAGCGGGTTTTTCTTTTGTTATGGTTAAAGCGGGGGGATTCCTTAATGCAAAGACTAAGGTAGACCAGATCTTCTTCTGTTTTCAGGGGAAATTAGCCTGTTTGTTCCCACCTCCTTAACATTTATTTGGCATTTCTTATCAGTGACTACAATTGTATTTTTTTTATCTGTTGAAACCTAGTACGGGAGCTCAGTCCAAAGAAATGGCCTCCATGGCTTTTGTTTAAAACTGTGAATGCTTTTATGTATGCATATGCTTTTAATTCATAGAAACAGCACACCTTCCTTCCCTTACTTTTTCATGCTTCTCCTCTTTCATCACAATATTTTTTTTCCTAAATGGAAACGTGCTCATTGTTTCTGTTATATAATGCTTCCAAGTGTTACATATCATGTTTCCATTTCTCTTTATTATGGACATGCTGTTTCCCTCTCTTAGGTACCATAAATAATCAGGAATGTCTCCTGTAGATGAACAAGAGTTTCTTATGGAGACCATCTAAAAGGTTAGATAACAGTATAGAGTCCAGGTTGAGATGAACAGATGCAGAAACTTTCATGACCATACAGTTCTAGTGTACTCTATTATCACAAAATGGAAAGCCTGATCCTATCACTAGACTGTCAGAAAGTAAGTTCAGAAAAGTCACCACATATAGAGCAGTAAATCAACAATGTATTTGAAGTAACTCCAATCACAACCCAACCACAAGACTATAAACCTATTTTATTTGGAAAAGCACACTGTAGAATTTCTAGTAAATAAGGATACTAAAGTGACTTACAAAATTTTGAAAAATCCCTCAAAGAAAAATTATCATAGTAATAAATAAGGGAAAACATGACTCAGAGCAACCTCCGATTCACAATCGTAGGCCCAGCCAACTACACAGTGGTTACTTATGTGTAAAAATCTGAATCAATGTTAAGTGAACAAACAAAATCAGTAAGAAAAGGACATGTTAGTTCAAGAGCATGTGGGAAAACTGACTTAGAATTTCAGTGTTTAATGTAGGGAATCTCCCCTTAAATATGACATACTCCCTCTGTTTTAAATACAAAGAAACTGCAGATGTCAAAAAAAACATGGATTATGGATTTTGAAATCAGTGCAGTAATTTTTAAGAAAAAACAATAATGGACTTGATAATCAAAGTGAAGAATTTCCTTTTTAAAAAGATAATTTCATATCTGGAATTTCACCATTCAGGAAGTAGAGGCAGGAGGACCACAGATTCAAGAAGAATTTCAGGTAATTGTCAGCTACCTAGAAAGTCTGAGGCCAGGATTGGCTACACGAAAACCTTCCATGGCTTCTACCCCAAGACAATTCACCTGTCATTTATCATTTAATGTTATTAATGATTAATGTTAGAAAATATTTACAAATCCTAAAACTGATAAGTAATACATAGAACACATAAAGGAACTCCTACAGAAGGGTACATTAATTTACAAAGGGATCCTTTGGTAGATAGCCTAGTAAACAGAAAGGGAATTTCAAGAGAACAAAAGTATTATAGAAAGTAAAATAAAATTTGAAGTTTTAAGCTAGGCAAGGTGGTGTATGCCTTTAATCTCAGCATTCAGGAGGGAGAGACAGGAGTATCTGAGTTTGAGGCTAACCTGCTCTATAGAACTAGGTGCAGGACAGCCAGGGCTACACAGAGAAAAACACAGTCTCAAAAAAAAATTGAAGTTTTGAAATTAGAGTTTATGTCTTCAGAATGAGAAAACAAAGCAGATTATCCATAAAGACTGGAAAATAAAAAATATGAAGGAAACAAAAGTACTTGGAAAATAAAAACATAAGAAGAAAGCACTTAGTGTCAAGATGTATTTTATGGAAGCAGTATATCACCCTCTGGAAGGGAGGTGTTATAACAAACTCAAGAAGGCGAGGCAGCACAGGGAAGACAGTACTTTAATGCCTGCTGTGGCTGCACAGGCTCGCTTGTTCCAACTGAAATCTATAATGTTTTGGAGAATAAGCAGTTAATGAGCAATAAAATTCAGAACTGGTTTATGAATGGAACTTCACAATACACAGGTAACAAGCAGAAATAGATTACTATGGCAATTAAGCCCTACTCAGACATAGGGAAAAGAATGAAATATTTAAGCAAACTCAAGGACAGACCTTCTGGTTGTTCACAATGGGTAGTGTGAGACTGGGTTGTGATGCATCTGTCTTAACTGATATAATTATGGATATATAATTAATATATATAATATCCATAATTAATATAGGTGTAAATTATTTAATTTGAATAGTGGATGGCAGGTTAGAAACACAGGACAATGAATTGCTAGATTCATAACAAGAAGATCTATTCAATAGCTGTTCTATATCCTTTCACCTGAGTCTGCTTAGTTTCATTAGCAAATAAAACATATTGAGGATTTCATTGTCCTAAGGTTTGTGTTAGGTTGTATGAGTGCTAAAATACATTTGACTTTTAATGCTTAAGGTTTTAGCTGGGTTTTACTGTAAGACTCTCTGAAGGTAAAATACACTGATTTTTAAAACACAAGAGAGTGGTTGTTATTCATTCATCACAAAGGTTTTGGGAAAAAAAATTATACACAGAATACCAGTTCATGTTAGCTACTAGCAGATAATCAACAGCAGACTAAATATGGATCTCAGATCTGTAGTCCATCTGAAAGGAATGAGGCAATTAAGTGTGCTGTGACCAAAAGAAAAGAAACTGGATGGTGAAAAATGCAAATAGATCCATATCTATCACCCTGCACAAAACTCAAGTCCAAGTGGATCAAAGACTTCAACATAAACACTGAACTTAACGGAAGAGAAAGTAGGGGATAGCCTTGAAAACATTAGCACAGGAGATAACTTTCTGAACAGATAGGCACTAAGATCTACAATTAATCAGTGGGACCTCATAAAACTGAAAAGCTTCTGTAAGGCAAAGCAAAAGACATTGTAAATAGGACAAAACAGTAGCCTACAAAATGGGAAAATTGTTTTTACTAACGCCATATCAGAGGGCTAATATCCAAAATACGTAAAGAACTAAATTCAATTAAAAAATGAGGTACATAAACAAAGAATTTTCCCTGTCCTGCCTCCGAGATGTGCTGGGTAATGGTGGCACAGAACTTGTGTGTGTACCCAACCAATGACTTGTCCAACTTGAGGCCCAAGCTATGAGAGGGAGCCCAATTCTGAACTGCATGGATGGCCAGGAACCAGAGGATACATGGATTGCCAGGAACCAGAGGAAGGACAGCCCAGAGACCTTGTATAGAATCAAATAGAACTTGGAAAAAAGGAAAAAAAAGTCAATGAAATTCGTAGTGATAGTCTGCTATACTCAGAGATTGGTGCCTAGCACAATTGTTATCAGAAAGGTGTAATCCAGCAAAGGACAGGAGCAAATGCAAGATCCATATAGCCAAACACTAGGTGGAGCCAGGGGAACCCCCACAGAAGGGGTTGAAAAGATTATAGGACCCAGGGGGTCAAGGAGAACCCACCCCACTGAATCAATTAAGTAGGGTCCATAGGAGCTCACAGAGACTGAATCAACAATCAGGGAGCCTCCATGGGCCAGGGCTAGGTCCTCTGCATATATGTTGTGGTTGTGTAGCTTGATGTTCTTGTGGGACTCCTGACAGCGGGAGTGGAGATGCGGGTATCTCTGTCTCTTTTGCCTGCTCTTGGGATCCTTTTCCTCCTACTGGGTTGTTTGTCCATCCTTGATATTAGGGATATGAGGGTTTGTGCCTAGTCTTATTACAACTTGTCATGCCATGTTTGGTTGATATCTCTGGAGTGCCTTTTTTATTTAAGGAAGGACATGGAGAAGTGGATCTGGGGGAGAGGAGGTGTCTAGGGGGACTACGAAAAGTAGAGGGAAGAGAAACTGGTCAGGATGTGAGAGAAGAATGAATGAATGAATAAGTAAATAAATGAATGAAGAAAAAGAGAGAGAAAGAAAGAAAGAAAGAAAGAAAGAAAGAAAGAAAGAAAGAAAGAAAGAAAGAGAAAGATGAGGGGAAAAAAGATAGTATTATATTGAAAAAGCCACAGAAAACATTTTTATTATAGATTATCTAAAAGATATTAGAAGTAACTATTTGAACTAATGCATACATAACATTCTGAATTGAGGTTCAATTTAGAAGGCTATGACAGAGAAGCCACTATTTTCTAGGAAGTACACAGTCAACTAAATATTAAAAGGTTGTCCTCTAATTTGAGTATTTTGTCATGTTAAACACCGATTATCAAGCAAAGGGACACCAGAGAGGGCTTTAATTTACCTAGTGGAATAGTGACAGACACAGTAAGTTACAAGCTGCTAAATGTTTACCACTTGATATAAACAGGTGGCCATTTTTACCACTGCAGGTAAAATGTAGGGAAAGTTGTATTTTTTACAAGAATGCTAACTATCCATAAATAGAAATCACATGGTGTGACAATACTGTCTTATACTGTTCAAGACAGTCACCACTAGCTATACGTAGAAATCATATTACAGTTAACTAAAGTCAGTTAAAGCATTTAGTCCTCAGTGTAAATACACACTGGTCACATGTTCCTGGAACTGCCCTAATATATTAAAGAATAATTCTGATTATTATTAGATTAGAATTATTAGAATATAATAACTGCCCTAATGTAGTAAAGAATAATAGTAGTCAAAAGAAATTTATTGTTCTCACAAGCTGAATCTATCTTCCAAATTAATGAGAAAGGTTGAGCCTTGCAATTATAAACTTTTTGTTTTTATGTTTGTGTATATGTGCCTGTTTGTCTATATATGTACCATGTGTGAACAGGTACACACAGAGGCCAGGAGAAGTTTCAGATGCCCTGAAATTGTAGTTGCAGGCGATTGTGATCAGCCTGTGTGGGTGTTGTGAACCAAACCCAGGTTCTCTGCAAGAGCAGCAAGTGCTCAATACTGAACTATCTCTCTAGCACATTGGCCACTACATTTTAAATAAAGTGAAATGGCATTTAAATTTTTTCTTCCACACTACATTTGGGTCTATTTAGTGAACACATTCTAGGCTCCTGTAGAATTAATGGCTTACTTTCTCTTTCTGGTTGTAAAACAAATGTCTTACTTTCTTCTGTTGGCAAGTGTCTCTTCACCATTCCTAGCGGAGATCTTCATTCCATGCTTCTCTTTGCTCGGATCAAAAGTGCAGCGGGCGCTCTGTGTTGCTGCTCTCACTGGATGGCCACAGATCTTATTCACCTTTCAAACAGAAAACAGCAGAAGGCCGTTACAGACCTGCTCTAGCTTTTCTGAGAATGTAATCTTCCACAGGCCGTGAAACAAACACTGTCCTGTGCTTTAACTTTCAATACCTATAATACCTATGGGTGTTTAGCAATGGGAATCAATGCATCATAACATAGTGGCAATAATGATAAACCAGTCCCATGCCTATTGATACAGGCTGGAATACACATGGAAAACTATACAAAAGTCAAGAATTAAAAACTGAATTTCTTGTATAAACAGGACTGCTTGCTCAAAATATATATTCATCATGCTTTACATTTGTGTAAGATGATATAATTTTTGCTGAGTACCCAATCAGTTTTCACTTAGTGCTAAGGATAAAAGCAAACATCTTTGCAGTGTTTTCCTTAGGTTTCTGGGAAAGGACAATGAGTCTGTTGTTTCTTTGCAGTTCACAGATGGAAGCTAGGGCCTCATACATGCTAGGCAAGCACTTTATTATGAGGTCACATCCCCAGCCTGGCTTTACTCTTTATTTTGAGGCAAGGTTCCAAGTGACCCAGGCTACCCTTGAACTTGCTATTCTCCTCTCTCAACCTCCCGAGTAACTAGGATGGTAGCCCTGTACCACCAAGTCTTGTTGAAAAAAAAATGAGTACATATAATATTGCATACTATACAATCTCATTTTGTAATTCCTCTATATCTTCTTCCTTACACTGATGTAAGTTCAAGGATGCTATAGTCTTCAAAAAATGAAAAAAAAAAAACTGATTGTACCCAGGCGGTGATGGTTACACACCTTTAATTCCAGGACTTGGGAAGCAGAAGTGGGCAGATCTACAAGTTTGAGGCCAATCTGGTCTAGGACAGCCAGGGCTACACAAAGAAACCCTTTCAGGAAAAATAAATTGCTTTTTAGATATCCTTCTAGCAATGATAATTTACATAGTTTCTATAATTGTCACTGGAAAACTGACTTAGCATCTACTGTATCAACAAAACTCATAAGAAAATGTAGTGAAACAGCGTACAGCATGTCTGAAACAAACCCAGAAGCACTGTGCCAAAATCAAGCTTTACTTGACTAATTTTTCTTCTTAGTTCTGAGACCTTAAAAATGCCACAGAACCTCTTTGAAACTGATCATCTCATATATCAGGTGAAAATGCTAGATTATTCCAAAAATCTCATAAAATTCTCAATTTCTTTGATATTTCTATATTGGTATATATAAAGTAATTTTACATATATTTCCTCCTATCCAAATTTATTTTACTTCTAACATTTGCAAAGCTCTTGTTCTAAATGTTAGGAGATAAAAGACACATGACTTTTGCCCTAACAGAGTTTACAAGTTGGAATAGAATAAGATCTTCTAAATCATCCAAAGGCAAATTGTGCTTATTAAAAAAAAATAAAATAAAATAAAGTGGGTAAAGTGATGATGGTGTCTTCTGGTGTGTGTTTTGGGATCCTCTGGGGTTGGAGCAAGATGGAAAGAGAAAAACATGAGATTACCTCTAAAGGTACTAAGTTGTCATGTGTGAGACTTAGAGCATCTGTTAGATCGGGATATGTTGAGATATGTTTCTACACAGACAACTTGTAAATGGCACTTATTGAATGCCATTCTCTTAAGTGCTGGAGATGCGCACATGCACATGGGTATAAATTCACATGGGTAAAGCAGCCATTGCAGTTTTAGGGCAGCACTAAGGCCCACAGCATTGGTGTGGTCGCACAGAAAATGGGCAGTTGAACTGTGTTTGGGGTGCTCCAGGAAATGCTCCAGGAAGTTATAACTGAATAGCACGTCAAAGGATGAGCTGGAAGTTTGAAGATGGGAAAAGCAAACACAAATATTTCAGAAAAGTCTAAGTTAAAAAGAAGATGCAACAATTTGCCATACACATCTTGCATAGGAGTACATACTATAAGAAAACGCATAGCATTGGGTGGAAATGTCATATGACTTGGATATCAAGATAAAAAAACTTGTAGGAAAAATTGTCAAGCAGGAAATTGATATTTTCACATCATTGCAAGGAAGATAATGGCCAGGATGTGGAGAGAGGGAAGAGTGGTCGGTAGATGACCATTAGGACGCAGAGTCAGGAGCAGAACCCAGAAAAAATTATAATAGCAGAAATAGATACCCTTAGAGACTAATTTGATAATCATCTCAGAACAAAGAATGAGAAACATAAACACTACCAGAGAAGGTACTAAAAAGCATGGCTCCAGTGTAGAATATGGCTACAATTTGTTCTATCTAGGTAGAAAGTGTTTGGATAGGAAACAACAAAAGGAAGCTCTATCGGAAGGGTAGGCTGGAGACAGGTCTTGGGGAAGATTTTTAAGGCTAAGAAAGTGTGTTTATTAGATAATTGTAATAGTTGGTATTTTACAAATGCATAGGACAGCACTGCATAAGTTTAACTAGAAAGGAAAAATGTCTACCAAATGTAGATATGTAGTTTAAAACTGCTAGTATTCCCAAGGAAAGAAAATTTAATTCTGAAGTTAAGCAATGGCAGTGTTTATAGATTTCAGGCAGAAGTAAAGTCAATTACACTTAGGAAAGGACTATTTTAAGTGAAAAGTAAGATCAAGGTATTAAAAAGTTCAAAAAGAATTTTAATCCCTGAAGCTAAAAGGGTGAGAGTGGAGTGTAAATATATTAGCTAGGTGCTAAAATAAAAAAAGGAAAATCTTTATTGTCAACAACCACTAGTAACAAGAATCAAGGGAAAATGTGAGTTGATGATGGGTATGACTGGAGGTATTATGAGATATTTTTAAAAACAATCATGATCCATTGTGGCTGGCCACAGGGGCTTAAGGCAAACTGAAACATGAAAGCTTTTATGAATCTCAGTTTTCTCTTTCCTAAATTTGAGGGGGGTGTAAATTACTTTGAACTTCTAAGTGGGGAAAAATATTATCTTACTCTCTTCCTCCCATGTTAGAGCCAAAGCCATGTCTTCTACTGAACTGTTTTCTAGGTAGGAATATGGGGAGTTGAAAAATACCAGCTTCGAACGATCTTTATATTCATTGTGTTTACATTGGTTGCAGCTATAAGAGAAAATCCATTAGTCAAAAACTTAGCGAATAGCTTCAATTGTATCCAAAGACACAAATAGATAGAAGATTCAAGTAACAGCAAGTGAATTTCAAAGACCCTGTGTTTCGTGACTTTCTGTCGGGGAGTTCTGTTTCACATTTTATTGAAAAGGAACAGAAAACCATCTGCTGGCAGGACGTTAGGCTGCCACCTTCGCTCCCCTGAGGTGAGCCAATTTGGGTGGCACATTTCAATACTTATACCTTCTTCCTATTGGAAAAACCCTCACACTTGTGTTGACAATTTTTCATCTTTGACTTATCCTGCAATTTCCTCCTTTTGTTCCTCCCTGGTCTCTACTATTCTCCCCTGTAATCAGTCTGAAGTGTCTTGAAAAAAATTGTTTTCTTCTGTACTTATCAACTCCTGCTTTAAGTTCCAAGTCTGGCTTCCCACTGATTTTCAAGTTCCCATCTCACCTTGAAATGACTCTTACTCCGAAGCCATATCACTTCTCCCACTCCAATCAAGTATTTGTTTCAACAACTTCTTGCAACTTAGCTGACTTTCCCAGTCTCGATATAATCATGCAACCACACACAGTGTAAAATCATCACCAGCTCCCATCTCCATCTGTCTGTACACTCACTCGTTTTCAAGACCACCAGAGATTTCTACTTACAATCTTAAGATGTTTACAAAGACCAACTTGGTTTTCATTTCCCTCCTGTTAGCAAGGTTCTGGCTCCCCTAGCAATGGTAGTCTTAGGGGTATTATTAACAGTACAAATCAAGGACTTGGGAGGTGGTACAGTAGTCAAAGTGCTTGCCACACAAGCATGGAGACCAGAATCTTGATCCCCAGAACCCACACAGATTCCAGCTGGGTGGGGCTGACCTGTAATTCCAGTGTATAGGAGACAATGCGTCTTCAGAGCAAGACTGCTAAGCAGAGGAGCCAGACAAGCTCCTGACAGACCCTGATTTAATTAACAAGATGAATAGTTATTAGGGACCACTCCCAACACCAACATCAGACCTCTACATGTGCATATGCATGTACCCCTACATACATGTGCTTCCACACACACAAAATGCATACAAACCACAGATACATATGCATATGGAAAAATAGCATAACTTGAACAACAATGTTTTAAGATTATAAACTTGAATTTAAAAAATTGTATGTACTATGTATGGTTATTAAGTAATTTACCCTAAGAGAGAAGACAAAGGCACACAATTCACATCACTGTGCATGTTGAGTGCTGTTGCTTTAACTTGGCAGCTATTACATGAGAAATGACTATAATATTCATGAGAATAATAATAAAACATGAGACAGTATAGTGTTTAATCATGCACTGTGTTCTATTGATGAAAAGCTACTTTTACACTTCTGGGAGGAGATTGATAGGTGACTGACAGGAGATAGAAACAATTGTCAGTTCATTTTCTCATGTCAACGGCGGTAAAAATCCATGATCTTCTCTTCTTCCTTGAAACTGGTATTAGCTGGACCAGATCTTGGGAAGAAGGCTGCAGATTCAGTGGCTAAATGTCAGTTTCGTTATATTTCAGTTTCTTTGTTCTGACTACAGTGATAGGCTAATGGTCAATGAGTAAACAAATGGAAATCTTACAGCCTCTTTATAGAAATATTTGTCCAGTTCACAACATGTAAGGAGACCACAATGACTGAAAACATAGCAGAATGGGCTCAGCCAGGGCCCGTGAAGAAAGACAGTAGGGAAGGGAAGGTCCCTCTGTGGTTATAATGAATAGGATTTGGCTATAGCTGGATGTCCCCCACCAGATAAGAAAGGAGACACTAATACTGTGGGCAGTTTTGTTGTGATAACCAAGACAAATAATAGCCAGATGTAAAAGAAGATAAAGCAAGTTTACTTTTGTGTAAGTCTTGGAGAAAAACTGGTTAATTCTCTTCTAAACATTTATTTTTATGGAAATTTCTAAAAAGCAGCTTTTAATGGTGAGTTAGAGGGTAATTTTTATTTTGTTTTGATTTCTTAAAGGAAGATGAGCAGACCTACCTATTTAGAGCCAAAAGTAAAATGAAATTACGAAATATAGAAAATATAAAGTTCAGAAGGAAAATCTAACAGAGAAACAAAGGTAAAAACCAATATAAATGCCTCTTGTCCCCTAAATATGACTGGGAAGAAGAATGGTATTTTCATTAATACCAGGGAAAAACAAGAATTGCATGATTACATAGGAGTCAGAGGGGTCAAGGACCCCAGGAGAACACAGCCCACAGAATCAACTAAGTGGGGCTCAGAGGCTCACAGAGGCTGAACTAACAATTGGGGAGCCTGCCTGGGTCTGACCTCGGCCCTCTGAACATATGTTATGGTTATGAAGTTTGGCTCCTCACTGTGGGAGCGGGACTGTCTCTGACCCTTATGCCTGCTTTTGGGACACTTTTCCTACTGGTTGCCTCATCCGGCCTTAATATGAGGGGCTATGCCTAGACTTACTGCAACTTTATATGCCATGTTGTTTGATATCCCTGGGAGGCCTGCTCTCTCCTGAACGGAAATGGAGGAACAGTAGATCTGGGAGAGAGAGGAGGATGAGGGAGGGACTAACCGGAGAGGAGGGAGGGGAAATGGCTGTTGGGATGTAACATATGAGAGAAGAATAATTTTTAAAAAAGAAACTATGAATTTGAGGGGTGAGAAGGACATGGAAAGAAATGGAAGAAGGGGAAATGACAACTAGAGCATTCACATATGAAATTCTTAAAAAATAAACAATTATATTGTGTTTCCCTTTTATATAGAGAGAGGTGAGAAGAAAAATGAACATGAAGCTGAGTGTGTAGGAAGTGGGGAGATTCAAGGAGGAGGGAAAAGAATATGATCAAAATGTATTGTATGATAAGCATTTTTAAATAAAAGTGAATAAGAATAAAAATAATGCAGATGCCATTCACATGCTCAAAGTGCAAATAAATGCAGAATCCCAGTACAGAAACATTTTAAAAGTTAAAACCATAAGAACACTTTTCCAAGTTAGGAAGATTACAGCAGTGAAGTAAGAAATTTATGTATGAAGTCAAAAATGACGGATAACTCATAAAACACAGTCCTTAAGTACACTGTATCCCTAAGAGAATTCTAAGTTTCCACGGTGGACAGCAACACAGATGTTAAAGCCACACAAGGAAGACCTGTCTCTGCTGCTAGCATGATGTTCACTGTGTATATTTCCCAAGTGTGTAAATTAAACCACGAGAGGGCGCTTCTGCATTTCAATCCTGTTTGATATTTTTAATTAAACTTGCATATTGAGTCTATTTAATATCATAGACTTTAAGACTTCAATGAAAATTCAACTTGTCTGCTACAGTAAAATATCTTCAAAAAAATCCAATCTTTTATGACAAACTAAAGCCTCAGTGCGATGTCAACACTTTGCCATGAGGTCATGTGCCCTAGCTAAGCCATCTGGTACTCTGCAACAGAAAACTGACATTTCACCAATATTTTCAGTTCTTTCTTCCCTTCTCTCATTCCCTCCCTGTCTGCCTTCTTCCTTCCTTCTGTCCATCATACATCTCTCAGTTCCAGTTACAGGCACACATTAGTTCAGTGAGTCCCCAGGATTGAAAGTCAATTATAAAGATTTTAGTGCTTGTTTAACTACACAGAGCACATTGCTGATCAATAAACTGAGCATCTATTACTTACATTATTGTAAGAGATGAGAATACATCAATAAACCTTCTGTCAGAGAATCTATATTTTCATTCTCTCTCTCTCTCTCTCTCTCTCTCTCTCTCTCTCTCTCTCTCTCTCTCTCTCTCTCTCTCTCTCTTTCCTGGGTCTTTCTATGTAGCACTAACTGTCCTGGCAGTCACTCTTTAAACCAGGCTAGCCTCAAAGTCAATGAAATCCGCCTGCCTCTGCCTCCCAAGTAATGAGTTTAAAGGCCTGTACTACCAGGCCCAACTAGATATCTAAACTTTCTGGTGGTTTAAATGAGAATGTCCCCATAAACTCAGATATCTGAATACTTAAGCCCCACTGGTGGAGCTGTTTGTGTAGGTTTAAAGGGCATGGCCTTGATGGAAGCAGCCTTTGATAGTTTAAAGACCCCATACTGTTGTAAGCACCCCTCAAGCTCCCCTTCGGCTTGTGGTTAGACATGTGAGCTCTCGGGTTGCTGCTCCAGCCACCATACCTGCCTGCTGCTGTGCTTCAACACCCTGATATTGGACTCATCCCCCTGGAACTGTAAGGCCAAATAAACCTGGTCTTCTATAACCTGCCTTTGTTATGTTGCTTTATCACAGCAGTAGAAAAATGAATTATGAAGTAATTAAGTTAAAAGGGAATTATTGGAAGTATGATGGGGTATGCAGGATCTTCATCTGGGTAGTCAAGAATGAACTTTTAAAAAAGTCATCTTAAAGCCCTGATCTGGTTGGAATTAAGAAGCAGTGTTGTCATTGCTATCACCCAGCCACCCACTGGATTCTGTTTTCCCAAGACCCACTGCACCACTCAACCTCATCATCCTCCCCATTGCCAGCCCTCCCTTGCAACTCCAGCAGACTCCATAGGAACAGGCAGAGCCCACACCTGTCAGAAGAACAGGAGGATACACTGGATCTAGGGACCCAAACCTCCACAAACTTCAGCTGAGACAAATCTACTGGACCTGAAGACCTGTAAATCACCAGAACCCTTAGACATTTAGACCAGAAGATAATAAAGGAAACAGATAATAAAGGACAAAGCACCCATCCAACAAAGACAACACAAGAATCAACACTCAGACCTATAATCATCCCAAATCCAGTTGTATAAATGCTACTGTAAGAATACATTCAACAACAGAAAGAGCAGTATGGCACCAACAGAACCATGTGATCCTACAACAGCAAGACCTGAATGTTCCAATGAAGCTCAATCAGAAGAAAACAACTTTAAAAATAACTTTATGAAGATCATAGAGGCCCTTAAAGAGGAAATAAAAAAATCTCTTAAAGAAATGGAGGTAAAGACAAGCAAAAAAATGGGAAGAAATCAATAAATCGCTTAAAGAAAGCCAAGAAAAAAACCAAACAGTTGAAGGAAACCGTTCAAAACTTGAAAATTGAAATAGAAGCAATAAAACACAAGCCTCAGGAATTCTGGAAATGGAAAATCTGGGTAAGTGAATAGAAACTACAGAGGCAAGCATCACCAACAGAATACAATAGATGAAAGAGAGAATCTCATTCATTGAAGATATGATAGAGGAAATAGATTCATTGATCAAGGAAAATGTTAAACCAAAAAACATTCTAACAAAACATCCAAAAAATCTGGGACACCATGAAAAGACCAAACCTAAGAATAACAGGGATAGAAGAATGAGAAGAATCCCAATTGAAAGGCACAGAAAATATATTCAACAAAATCATAGAAGAAAACTTTCCCAACTTAAAGAAGGACATGCCCATAAAGGTACAAGAAGCTTACAGAACACAAAATAGACTAAACAAAAAAAAAAGTCCCCTTGGCATATAATAATCAGAGCCCTAGACATACAGAAGAAAGAATACTAAGAGCTGCAATGGAAAAAGGCCAAGTAACCTAAAGCCAGACCTATCAGAATTATACCCACCTTTTCCTTGGAGACTCTAAATAAGTGCCAGAAAGTCCTGGACTGACGTTTTGCAGACCAAGTGAACAAAGATGCCAGCCCATACCCAGCAAAACTTTCAATCACCATAAAGCAAGTCTCAACAGATAAAAAAGAATTCCAATTACCCCCTGTATCTTATCAGACCACCATTGATTAAAACAGGATTTCAACAGCAACAGAAACAACAGAAAGCCTATGAACTTATGGAAACTGAACAAATCTCAACTGAACTACCACTGGGTCAACAAAGAAATAAAAAAAAGATGCTGTGGGATGCCATTCTATATGTTGTGAATATGTGTTGCTTTGAATGGTTGATAAATAAAATGCTGTTTGGCCAGTAGCCAAGCAGGAAGTATAAGCAGGGCAAGCAGAGAGGAGAATTCTGGGAAGAGGAAGGCTGAGTCAGGAGTCGCCAGCCAGACACAGGGAAAGCAAGATGACAAGGCAGAACTGAGAAAAGTTACCAAGCTATGTGGCTAAACATAGATAAGAATTATGGGTTAAGTGTAAGAGCTAGTCAGTAATAAGCCTGAGCTAATGGCCGAGCAGTTATAATTAATGTATTATTTATTTTTTAATTATATTATTTATAATATATAAATAATATAATTAATATAAAAGGAGATCAAGTGGATACAATTGGAAAGGAAGGAATCAAACTTTCTCTATTTGCAGGTGATGTGATACTATAACTTCTACAGCTGATAAACACCTTCAGTAATGTGGTGGGATAAAAGATTAACTCAGAAAAATCAGTAGCCGTCCTATATACAAATGATAAATGTGCTGAGAAGGAAATCAGGGAAATGCCCATTACAATAGCCACAGATGAAAAATATCTTGGGATAACTCTAACCAAGCAAGTGAAAGACCTGTATAACAAGGACTTCAAGTCTTTGAAGAAAAAAAAAATGGAGAAGATATCAGAAGATGCAGAAGATGGAAAGATCTCCCATGCTTATGGATTGGTAGGATTAACATAGTATAAATGGCAATCTTACCAAAAGCAATCTACAGAATCAATGCAATCCCCAACAAAATCCCAACACAATTCTTCACAGACCTCAAAGAACAGTACTCAATTTCATATGGAAAAAAAAAAAACAACCCAGGATAGCTAAAAAAAAATCTTGTACAATAAAGGAACCTCCAGAGGTATCACCATCCCTGACTTTAAGTTCTACTATTGAGCTATAGTAATAAAAACAGTTTGATACTGACATAAAAACAGACAGGTAGATCGATGGAATGGAATTGAAGACCCTGACATAAATCCACACACCTATGAACACCTCTTTTTGACAAAGAAGCCAAAATTATATATGGGAAAAGAGAGAACATTTTCAACAAATGGTGCTGGCATAACTAGATGTCAGCATCTAGAAGAATGCAAATATTTCCATATCTATCACCCTGCACAAAACTCAAGTACAAGTGGATCAAAGATCTCAACAAAAATCCAGTTAAACTAAACCTGATAGAAGATAAAATGGAAAGTAGCCTCTAATGCATTGGCATAGAAGACAACTTCCTGAATACCAGTAGCACAGACACTAAAATCAACAATAAATGGGACATCCTGAAACAGAAATGCTTCTGTAAGCCAAAGGACACTATCAATAAGGCAAAATGGTAGCCTACAGAATTGGAAAAGATCTTTGCCAACTTCACATCTGACAGAGGACTTATCTCAAAAATATAAAAAGAACTCAAGAAACTGGATATCAAAATACCAAAAAGAAAATGGGGTACAGATCTAAACAGATAATTCTCAACAGCGGAATCTCAAATGGCCCAAAATGCTTAATCATCAGGGAAATACAAATCAAAATGACTCTGAGATATCATCTTTCACCTGTCTGGATGGCTAAGTTCAAAAACACTGATGACAGCTTATGTTGGAGAGTATGTGGAGTAAGGGGAACACTACTCCACTGAGGGTGGGAGTGCAAACTTGTACAGACAGTTTGGAAATTGATTTGGAATTTCTCAGAAAATTGGGAATCAATCTACATCAAGACCCAACTATATCAATCTTGAACATATACCCAAAGGATGCTCAATCAAACCACAAGGACACTTGCTCAACTATGTTCATAGCAGCATTATTCATAATAGCCAGAACCTGGAAACAACCTAACAATGCCCCTCAACCAAAGAATGGATTAAGGAAATTTACACAATGGAGTATTATTCAGCTGTAAAAAAAAAAAAATGACATCATGAAATTTGCAGGCAAATGGATAGCACTAGAATAAATCATATTGAGTGAAGTAATCCACACTCAGAAAGACAAATATGGTACATACTCATTCATAAGTGGATATTGCTGTAAAATAAAGAATAACCAGGCTACAATCCACAGCCTCAGAGAGGCTGGGTAACAAGGACAGTTCCATACTATAACATTATTTTGGAATTATCAATACAAGTCACCTGGAATGGTACATGATGATGACTGTGATAAGAGAGATTTGATGGAAAATCTTAGAGACACTTTAATGACTGGACATTGGCTTGGAAAGCTAGGAGGCATGAGAAATAGGGTATGATTGACTGGTTGACTATTCTGGAGACTCCAACAGTCTTGAGATACTGAAAGTCTGTAACATGAATCTTAAAAAGTCTTATTAATAAAACAAAACCAGAGCCAGGTATTGGGGTGAACGCTGAAAGATTAGAGAAACAGAACCAGCCACAGCTAACAACGGATCTCAGCTGAATTGCTGCTCAGAGAAGCCTAAAAGCCTAACCAGGCTCTAGTTCCTGGTTCTCATGCCTTATATACCTTTCTGCTTCCTGCCATCACTTCCTGGGATTAAAGACGTGTGTCACCATGCCTAGCTGTTTCCAGTGTGGCTTTGAACTCACAGAGATCTGGATAGATCTCTGCCTCCAGAATGCTAGGATTAAAGGTGTGTGTGCTACCATTTTCTGGCCTCTATGTCTATCTAGTGGCTGTTCTGCTCTCTGACTCCAGATAAGCTTATTAAGATGCACAATATATTGGGGGACACAATGTATCACCACATTTCCCCTTTTTTGTCTAAAATTTAAAAAAGCTTATAACTAATACAAGAAAAACTATATCCAATAAGTATATACAATGTATACAGTCAAGAATTACATTAACAATGTCTAGTCCATTAACATTTGACAGATTCAGACAAAAAATTCATTTCTTATCTTATTTAAAACAACTAGTTCCTTTTTAAAAGCAGATTCAATAACCTACCTTTTATCTTATCATATCCATATTCTCTCTCTTTTTTCTTTTCTGAGTAGATTCAAAACTCTACCTTTTATCATTGCTATATCTTCCCTTTTTTCAGAGTAGATTCAATGATCTACCTTTTTCTATAAGAGTCCAGTAATGGAAGTACAGAATCGGCTGACTGGGTCCATTAGAACCATCAGCAATGATGTATTTTAGGAGAAAATGTAACAGTCAACTTTAAGCAGTTAATTTTTAAACTTGTGATATCTGTAAAATGAACATACTCATGCATACAGCTGTGGGGAATTTGTAAAAATACCACCCCCATGAAGGTACATTTTTAACTCTATAAGCTGCATGATTATAAAGGCAATACTAACTAGAACTGGGCCTGGGATGTTCCCTGCCTGGTCTCTAATAGCTAGTTAAAGAACAAGGGATTCCAGATGCGAACGAAAATTCCTGAAAGGTGTCTGTTTCTGATTTGCTGAGTTGAATGTCAGCAATATAGAGAGGTTGGAATTTCTCAGGTTTGTATGATAGTTACTATATCTTGGGCTACTTCTAGCCCTCTGGAACAGCCATTCCTTGCCCATCTTTGTGTATGAACTAACATCTGAGACCTATAAATAGAAACATTTTGTGATGCATTGGGCTTTGTGACATTTACAGTCTTGTGAATTAGCCAGAATGGCACACTGCAAACCACTGTACTCTATCACAAAGGGGAAGGGGACCGTCAGCCGGTACAACCACGATATCACAGATGACAAAATATCACAAGAAGAAAAACAACTGAGAATCAAAGGAAAATTGAAAGAGAATAACACATCCATACACAAACAGTTGTCCTTGGTATTTATCAAAAGAAGTGAACATCCTAAACTGATATAGTCAGAATTCTACCAAGGATAATTTTACAAAGAAATAGATAAAAATAAAAAGGAGACTGAATCAGAGTGACCCTATTTTTCTCTCTTTTTGAAAACTGAGAAGTATGGAGATGTTTTAAAAATGGCAATGGCTGAAGGTATGATGCACTGCAACAAAGGCTATCTGCTTCCAGCAGGTGTCCTGGGCTTCCACTCCCTCCCCGTGCAGGAATTTCTATCGCTCAGGTGTGAGCCCTCACAGCCTCCTCTCAAATGCAAGAGCAGCCATGCTTCCTCTCCTCCCAGCAATCTCCCTGCTCTAATCCTTCCCTCTGGGTTCCAAGATTAATCTTCCTAAAGCAAAGCTCTGATCACACTGCCTCTCTGATCCAGAGCCATTGGTCATTCTTCCCACTTCCTAATGATACAAACCAAAGCATTTCATGTGAATTTACAGCTCAAACATGAAGTTTCCCCGTACTCCACTTGAAACAGCCTATGCTTCTGCTAAACTGTGTTGTCTACAGTCTGGTCTCCAGAGTGACGCTGTCCTTCCTCTGTCTGCACGTCTTCCTGCCTGTCTAAATATCACTGTCTTTCAAGGCTCTAAAGGATCACCTGCACAACTAAACAGCCCTTGATCTCTCAGTTTCAGCTTATTTCTCAGCCTTTTACATACTTGGTTTGCGCATGTCCAATAGGAGTGCTACTTAGAAGTTTGAAAGTGTAACATAAGAAATATTTTCTTTGGTTTTTTTTTTTGTATTTGTTTTTAATTATCAACAACTGCTGTGGGATGGTCTGTATGTCAAATGTGTTGCTGATTGGTCAATGAATAAATCACTGATTGGCAGTGGCCAGGCAGGAAGTATAGGCGGGACTAACAGAGAGGAAAATTGAGAGAACAGGAAGCTGGAGGGGAGACACTACCAGCCGCCATCAGGACAAGGAAGATGTAAAGTACCGGTAAGCCACAAGCCACGTGGCAAGGTATAGATTAATAGAAATGGGTTAATTTAAGCTGTAAGAACAGTTAGCAAGAAGCCTGCCACGGCCATACAGTTTGTAACCAATTAAAGTCTCTGTGTTTACTTGATCGGGTTTGAGCGGCTTGGGACTGGCGGGTGAGAGAGATTTGCCCTGACTGTGGGCCAGGCAGGAAAACTTTAGCAACAAACAACTATGGATCTGTCCTGTTCAACACAGCTGATACAAATGAATACAGTGAATTAATGTTTTTAACTTCCTCAAGTTGAAACTTCAGTGCCTCCTTCCACAGAGCACTCAAGGAGCAACCATTTTTCCTTCTGTTTAACACAATGACAACTTTTCAGATTTTTCTGTCTTTTCTTAATTTTTCACATCTAATGATTGACAGACAAACTTCCATGCAATATTTATTAAACATAAAATTACACAGTGAGGGATGCTCAGGAAAGACACTGTAGATGGGAAGAATAACTTCACCACAGTGAAAAAATCTTTTTTATTCAGAGAGTGCTTGAAAAGTTTGGTGATAGACAAAAACAAAACTAGTAAGGAAAATAAATGGAGAAAGGTTTTAATGCTAGTGTAGATGGGGAAACTTCACGGGGTCCCACCCCTAGATGTAGAGCCATAGGCAGTCAATGGTGGCAGAAGAGGGAGAATCAATTTTCTTAAAAAAAAAAAAGATGTCTGATAGTTTATCCAAAACCAGCAGTCAGCCCTAAACATGTATACATACAAGCAGTACTAACAGGGTGCGTGCTTGAATGCCTCTGTGTGTGTGTGTGTGTAAAACAATAATAATTAAAGACAACAACACTTACTTTTGAGAGAGAGTGGGGGGCATGGGAGGAGTTGAAAGAGAAAGAAGAGGATGAAAGTTATGTGAATACAGTACTCATGCATGAAATTTAAAAAAAAATGAAGTTTAAAATAAAAAACAGAATAACATTAAAAGGGCAATAAATGTGAAATTTAATGTATTACAATACTTTACTGTGAAATTAAATATAACTGCACACAACATACTAGAAAATTACTGTAAAGACAATATTAAATTCTGGAAAGAGATGAGGATATAGATAATTCTCTCTCCCCAACCATCTCTCTCCCTCAACTTCTTGTTCTTCTCTCCTTTCTCTCTTTCATCTAACTGTAGAATTAATGCTGATGCATATATAATATCAATAACACCAAGGTATTGGTGTAAGAGTTTTAATGTTATACTTTGTGTATTCATTAAAATAATCACGAATTATAACATTCTCTGGATATGCTCTCATGGGAGACAGTAAATGTTAGTAATTTAAGTTTCAGTGAAAAACTGTAAATGAATGTAATGAAATCCAGTTAGTACATTAAATCAAGATGCTTCTACTATCAAATTTGAGGTCATTTCAGTTCAACAAATATTGTCAAACATTTTAATAGGCACTGAGGTTAAAGAGATAAGAAGGATGCCATGAATTCTCTGTGCTGCCAGATTAACAGGTGAGATGGAGACAGTAAGGAGTACTGAATGAAGCGTAGGCATGAAGGTGGAGGATAAGCATACAAGGAAAGCAGATGACAGTGTGTGACGTCGCCATTCAGAGGACTCTAGACCATGCCCAGGAGTTCAGAGTTTTCACACAGACACAAGGAAGGCCAAGGGAGAGACAAAGATGAACTTGGAAAGAATTGCCCTTGTTGAGGAAATGTATTAGAAAAGCAATATTTATTTAGTTGGCCAATAGAAATTCACTAAAGAGCACATATTGCAAGACCTAGACTCTAGGCATAGAGCACTAAGTACAATCAAGAGCCTCTGCCCTTGTGGCATCTAGAATTAAACATAAAGTACAAATAAATAATAACTGCAAAGAACAAGAAAGGAGCCATGTTACTAGTGTATATTCATTAGAGGGCTGCCTACCCTTTTCTTCTAAAGACAAGGAAGCCTTTCACACTTGTCCAGATGAAGGATGAAACCAAAAATGAGAAGCAGCATTAAGATCTGTTAAAGAGGCTAAAGGGAGACGATCAGAGGAGAGCCTGCTTCATTCGCTCTCGTAAGCAGTGAATATAAAGGAAAAGACTACATGTCAAGGGGACCTCCAGCACTCCAGCAGGGCGGAGCAGAGCACTAAGAATCCTTCTGATGGGGGCAGGATGGGAAGAGAGCCCAGAGCAGGCAGAGCTCTGAAAGCCAAAGTAAGTTTTAAATTCCACTGTAAGGACAGTCATTGAAAGGTTTTAGTCATGATTTGTTTTACATTTGGAAAGAGCATTCTGACTTCTGTTTAGACTAGATCAGAGGCACTGAGAGAGATACAAGGTGATCCTTCCTGAGTTCCGACTCTGCAGCTACACTATCCGGTGGGTAGACATCCAGTGTCTCACTGGGCATCCTTCTTTAAAAGCATGTCATACAGTTCCGCTAGATTCTGGAATGAATGAAAGCATCCTCCCACTAAATCCTACCCCTAAATTTTTTAAGTAATAAAAGTCATTTTCCAGGGTCTTAAGGTTTATTGCTTGAATAAAAACAAAACCTTCACTATACAAGGAGACTTTGAAGCACGAAGAACAAGATGTTTCTAAAAATATTTTTAATGTGTCACTGTGGATGAAAAGAGTTCACAAAGCCTCCCGAACACATGTCAACACAAAGTACAAAAAAGAACAAACATCAAAATGGAAATTATTCACTGTATTGTAGTGGTTTTCCATTTCTGTGAATCTATTTTTAAAATCAGACCATCACTTTCGTATTACTATGAACTCCAATGATTTTATAAGCTTTTTATTATATAATTTATGTTCCATTAAATTCATTTTTGAAATGTGAATATTACTATATTCACAACTGTATAACACTATACTATCAAATTTTATGATTTCCCCTCTAACCCCTTCCAAAAAAAATCTTGTTTTGTGTAAGAAGTAATTTCCCATTCTCTTACCCACCTCCCAAGCCCGAGGAACCATGAAGCTGTTCTATCTCAGTGGGCTTCCTCCTCAGGCTTTTCATGTTAACAGTAACAGGTAATGCAGGGACTTTGGGGACTGACTTATTTCAAATAGCACACATTAAAGTAATTAATTGGGAGGACATTAGCCTGAGACCAGCCATCTCAGTGCCGATGTAAGCAAACAACCTGAACTCAGTAAATTCCTATCTTACAAAAACAAAATTCAAGCTTCGTCAATCAGAAATACTCAGATAACACCAAAGGCCATTGTTTTATCTTAATCATTAAAATGTTTCATTGTCTAATTTCTATGATAAGCATCTTGTTTGTGTTTTCTCTTTGAAATCCTTCATTGGAGACTCAGCTGCTTGTAGGCTAGAGTTTCTGATTCAAATAACTTCTTTGAAATTCTCAAGTACATGTTCAACGTTTTCAGAGTTTCAATGTCCTGCCACACAGTGATGTGCCTCCACCTGTATCTTTCTTTACTATCACCGGAAAATAATGACATGTGCATGAAAGACAATGTGTTTACCCATTCATCTCTTGATGGCCATTCAGGTAGTTTTCCTTTTCTCAACTTTTGTAACTAATACAATGATCATAAATCTGTATTTGGTGGGACATATATTTCATCACCATATAATGTATGCATATACATATAGATAGATAGATAGATAGATAGATAGATAGATAGATAGATAGATAGATAGATTGTATATACATACATTCAGCATGGAATTCCTGAATCATTTGGTAACTCTGGATTTGACATTTTGAGGAGACACCTTACAGGTTTCCAAATTTTGTGCATCCTTCATTTCATGCTGCCTCCAGCAATGTTTCAATGGTCTAACTTCACACCCACTAACAATTCTCTTCTGTATTTCCTTTACAGTCATCCTACAGTGTTAAGTGATACTTTACTATTGCCTGGTCACCACTGAGTAAAGATGTTAAACTTCTTTCATGGAGCTTACTGGCTCCTTGTAGACCTTCCTTACAGGATGTTTACTTAACTCTTCTTTTTTCTCTCATGGTGAGTTGTAATTATTTTATAATTTTATCCGTCAGTAGAGTCACATAAATATTAACTTATAGTATGTGATATATAAGAAGGATGATTTTGAAGAAAATGTTTCTAATAATTCCACTATACTTTTAGGGTTGTGTTTTCAAATTTTTCTACTAATTTTGCTTCAATTGCTGCATTTATTTCCATGTTTTATCTTAATTTATTGTTAAGTATATTTTAGTACTATTTGACAAACTATTAATAGTATTTGTGGATTGCATACTTTACACCTATAAATTATGCATCTTCAATTTTCTTGTTTTAATCTTTGCCCTTGGTTTATCCTCTGGCAGCACTCTATCAGACTCTCAGTAGACGCAGATGCTTTCAGCAGAGCACATACATGAGCCCACAGTGAGCCCATGACTCAAGAATGCCAATTTAGAACAACAATTGATGATGCAGGCAGGTGCCACGGCCTGAAACCAGAGCAATGAGCCAGAGCCTAGGAGATTTCATCTTTCCTATTATATGAAAGAACCCTTAGTGAGTAGCAGGGGCCATAGAGTGAAACATTACACTGAGAACAAAATATTTTAAATAAAAAAAAATTTAGTACTTTGAACCATCTTGTACCTTGAAAACATTGTTTTTGATATCTTATATAAGAAACTAGTCTCCTACCATCTAAAATTTTAAACCTATAAAACTTTTCCAGTATTTCTTTTCCTTTTTCTGCTCGGAAATCATATAAATTATATTTTGCATGTATAAATTTATTTCTTTTTTGGAATATTACAATTGTAACATAAATGATACTGAGTTCCAGTCATATCTCTGTGATATTTTATTTAATGTATAATTTTAAAAACAGATACCAGTTATCAAAACTTCCTCCAAAGATTAACAGAGGTGGTGACTTTTACTCTTTTGTAGTTTTCAGACCACTAACACAGACCTTTGAGGTGTCAGCACAGGTTGGGGGCAGGGATAGATAGGTATAAAATCATTCACTTTGTAGGGCAGAAAACTGCAGAGAAGACAGATGCTGCACCTGAATTTAAACCACTTCACAATGACACCAGATAGTGACAGCACAGTTTGTTTCTAGAGGATCTGTCATGTTGCCAACACTGCTCAATGTAAATTATCAACTCCAAGATCCTCCCCCTCCCGGGAACCTTCAAACTCAAACCAACATTTACTGAATTAGCCTTAAAACAGTGTATCTGAATTTTGTAGTCAATAATTTATTGGAAAACTGTTGAACTTTTGTACAAGAATCCATAATGTTCTAATGACAATTCAGTGCCAAAGGTATTACATAAAGTGTTAAGGAGGTCCTCACCAGTGGCTGGAGAGAGTCAGTGGTTAAAAGCATTTCCTACTCTTGCAGAGGGCCCTAGCTAGGTTCCAACACCCACGATAGGCAGCTCCTGTAATGGCAGCTCAAAGGGAATCTGGTGCCCTCAGTTGACCTCTGCCTGCAACTATACTCAGTACACTTTGCATCTACTCCTACACACACACACAAAATAAACAAACAACAAATAAATTATATTTGGGGGGATGGGAGAGAGAAATGGTTGGATGGTTGATTACCCATAACTTAAGATGTGTAAAAATGCCTTATGGAAACCCACTAGCTAGTAAGCTAATTTCAAAAAACAACTTTAAAAATTACAATATAGAAACCTACTACTGTAGAAGTTTCCAAAATATATATAAACAAATATAAACACAAACATATATTAAAGGTGTCTAAATGGAGTTACACCACAATGGAAGACAATGCTTCCTACAAACACCACAGAATAGCCAATAAAACACCCAGTGAAAGGTATAGGCTAACACTTTTCAAATAATTGGTCAGTAAGTTTCAATAGACCTCCCAAATGTTACAGGCTATTGCCAATTTTCTCAGTTATCATTAAAGAGTTGATAAGATCCTATTGCTGAATGTACTGCATACCTAGTCCTATGTTGTGGAGCAATCAAGCTGGTATGACCAGAGAATTTCGTCACTGCTGGCTTTTTCTCATAGTACTGGAACATGTTCTGTGTATGCCACTGGGGGATGAAAGTAAACCAAAGTCTTATCTATGTGTGAATGCTGTGAGCCACATTAATGATTAGTCTGGCAAGATATACATAGTGCTGCAATAGTGGCATGAATGGTATGGAAGTAATCAACCAGACTCTGGTTCATCTTAAAATCCACTCCATAAAGTGGAATCTGGACCTAATACTGTTAGCAGGGTCAGATATATATATATATATATATATATATATATATATATATATATATATATATATATATATATATATATATATATAACTGGCTAGGTCATAGTCACTAAGGGATAACCCCTCATTATTATTCTATTAATTGAACGATGCTGTGGGTTGTTCTGTATGGCAAATGTGTTGCTCTGATTGGTCAATAAATAAAGCACTGATTGGCCATTGGCTAGGCAGGAAGAATAGGCAGGACAAGGAGGAGAATAAAGCTGGGAAATGGAAGGCTGAGGCAGAGAGACACTGCCAGCCGCCACGATGACAAACAGCATGTGAAGATGCCGGTAAGCCACGAGCCATGTGGCAAGGTATAGATTAATGGAAATGGATTAATTTAAGCTGTAAGAACAGTTAGCAAGAAGCCTGCCACAGCCATACAGTTTGTAACCAATATAAGTCTCTGTGTTTACTTGGTCGGGTCTGAGTGGCTGTGGGACTGGCAGGTGAGAGAGATTTGTCCTGACTGTGGGCAAGCAGTAAAACTCTAGCTACAGAATGAAGTAATGAACTGTCATCTATGTTCTTGTCTTTATAACCATAGATTAGTGTACCCCTCAACCCTCATCAGAGAAGCTTCATTTTACAGTAGATGGTGATTGATACAGAGTCCTACAACCAGATAATGTCAGAGAACAAGAGACTGGAGTACTGAACTCTAAAAGGGACATCTACATTACACTCCTCCACACAAGGCTCAGGAATCATCACGGAATGGGGTCAGGAGGTGTATTATAAGAACCTGGGAGAGTAGTGTTGTAGAGAAACAGTCTTTTCTGGATATGACAGTGAAATTTCACATAGGCATTCAGTGTCTGTGGCTGCATGCACCAAACTTGAATAAGATCAAGCCAACCAAACTCCCAGCTTTGATGGGGAGAGGATCATGAAGACCCAGCCTTACCTGGGGAGCTATTGGTAACTGATGGCCTCTAGGGGGTGAAAGAATCAATTTTCTTCAGGAATCCAGACCCTATATGCTACTCATGTTCCAGCTGATAGTCCAAGACCCGTGTGTGTGTGTGTGTGTGTGTGTGTGTGTGTGTGTGTGTGTGTGTACTAAATGGAATCAGTGGTTGTTATAAAAAATTTAAAGAAATAAAGCACATGAGCTCTGGAGGGAAAAGGGGGGCTGGGTTGAGTTTACGAGAGGAATTGGGAAGACAGAGAATGGGCAGTGGGTTTGATCCAAAGGCATTAAATATGTTATTTTGAACAACAAACACATCTTATTATAGTTGGAATATAATGTCCCATATATGCTCATGGTTTGAATAAATTTATCCTAACTGTATGCCTGTATCTCACCTTTTAAATGATTTTTTTCCCTAGAAGTTGGGGCCTACTTGGGTGTAGGTCACTATGGACAGATGTTTGCCATCATATTATTCCTGTCTGAATCCTGTCTTCTCTTCCTTCCTGTCTTCCATGATATAAACAGCTGCCCTGTGCCACTCACTCCTAACAACATGACTTTTACATCCAATCATACGAGACCACATGATCTCGTCCCCTCCAAAGCAGTGAGCAGAGCCAATATAAGTCCTTATTCCACTAAGTGTTGTCTCAGGTATTTTATTATGACACTGATGCAATCAATCAACACAAAAGTGACAGAAATAAATAAATCTTTGGGCTAAAATAAAGGATCATAATACCTGGAAATCTCAGGGAAACCTCTACAATTTAATAAAAATAGATAGATAAATGATATTAAAATTGATGGGAAGAATATAAGTGATAATTTCCCCTGTTGTATTTCGAATGAAATTGAAGCACACTGCCAGGGAGTTTGGTGAATAATTTGAAGAAAGTGAATAATGGGTCTTAAGTACTGCAAGAGGAAGGTGCCGTGACTGACTGCCTCTTGTCTTCAAGCTTTATATTCCAGTGTATCCCAGATGTCATCTAACATATACATAGAACGTTCTAGCATTTGTCACTGCTCACAAACATGGTAGACTACTCTTCTGGAGGATCTTTATCTTGACAGGTGCACAGACCTGAGGGCACTCATAAGACTCTTAGTTATTTTACTTTTCTTAGGAAATCAGACAAAAGTAAAAAATCATGACTGTCATTACTGATTTTAAAGAAATTCATGTATTTTTGAATATTTATTCAAAAATTATTCAAGCACATTTTCTAAAGTCTTTTAAAGAATTTTAGATTTTACAACTGAGAAACTTGAATATTGACTGGCCTTCACTGTCAATCATCTCAACAATTAAAAAGTTATCAAATGCTCAAAATGAGGGTTTAATGTGGAGCCATTTGCCTTGCAATGCCAGTACTACACTGCTGTGGGATGTTCTATGTGCTCTGAATGTGTCACTCTGATTGGTTAAAAAATAAAACGCTGATTGGCCAGTAGCCAGGCAGGAAATATAGGTGGGACAAAGGGAGAGGAGAAGGCTGGAAAGTGGAAGGCTGTGTGAGGAGACACTGCTAGCCCCCGCCATGAGAAGCACATGTTAAGATACCAGTAAGCCACGAGCCACATGGCAACTTATAAATTAATAGAAATGGGTTAATTTAAGATATAAGAACTAAATAGCAAGAAGCCTGCCACGGCCATACAGTTTATAAATAATATAAGCGTCTGAGTGATTATTTTATAAGTGGGCTGCAGGACTGCAGGGCCTTGGCAGGTCCCAGAGAGAAACTCTCCAGCTACACTACATAGAAGGATCAGAAGTCCAAGGACTATCAGGGCTACATAAGACCTTATCTCAAAAAGTATCAACAAAAGGATTAAATTGAATCCACCCATTGCCGTTAGTCTTCACATCCACGTGCAGATGAGAAATCTTCAAAAAGTGATGAATATGTGTAGAGTCATGTAAAGAAAGCTCGTCACCAGAGAGTGACTCTATAACAGTAGTTCTCAACCAGGCGGATGGCCACACTGGGTCAAGTGGTGTGGAGCAGCTTGTGGTTTGTCCCAATCCCATCAGGGGCAGGGGGCAGGACAGTGGCAGTTGAACCAGCAGGATCGGCAGTGGTATCTTTCTTGTTCTGTATTAGTGAGTCTGTATCCCCATCATACCCCCATAATTAATAATAGATCTCTGTAGATTGTTGCATAAAAAATTATATCCTCCAAATATTATGCATGAATTTCATAGCCGCCAGGTAGCTGATACAGAACTCCTGATCACCACTTCCACTCTGTGGCAGCAAAGAACAACATGTACATGAGTGAAAGCTCTTCAGAGAACTTTGCAGCCTATATGTTATAAATTACTTATTTGGGAAGTGCACATACATGACATGGCATGCTTAGGGTGGTCAGAAGTCAGCTTTCCGTGGCCGTTTCTCTCCTTCTACCATGTGGGTTCTGGGGACAGAACTCAGGTAGTCTAGCTTAGAGGCAACTGCCTTTACCAACTGAGTCATCTAACCGCCCCTTGTCAACTTTTTATAAACTGTGGCAATGCATAGAGCAACCCCAGGATTCTACTTATTCTGAGCTCCTCTCCATTTGGACTATGTACATTCTTATGTGTCATGTTCAAAAGTTTACATACCAAAAATAAACTTCAGAATGAAAGCCATGTTTAATTATCTCTTTAATAAAACTCTATAAAACAAATTTTGGCACCATCATGTCTTATCCTAAAAGTAAAGATACCTGTGTTTTACCGTTAGGTCTTTCTCCTGTAGTTTTTAACCTTGTAAGAAGGTATTATAATGTTCTTACATTACAGGTAATGTTTTACTTATCTGTATGTCATATCTTCTAAGGAGAGAGGGTTATTGGGATTTTGTGGTTCAAATAAATATAAATGAGAATCTCAGTTGTTTTATTTGAAGTATAATTCACAGTCTGTTAGTGAATATGGTACACCCAAAACATGCACACATCTGCCTTTTCCCTCCTACCACTTAGAAACCCACCATCCTCTACCACATCAACTGCCCCTGAGCAAACATTAGAACAAGTATCAAATTGTCATGTTTGCATTTAAGATATGTAATTTAAACCATATGAAATGATGACACATCCTGTTTTATTTAAGTAATTGTGGGTATTAACTATTTTTTATTCTGTTTTGTTTTTCAAGACAGGATTTCTCTGTGTAGTTTTGGTGCCTGTCCTGAATCTCACTCTGTATACCAGACTGGCCTTGAACTCATAGAGATCCACCTGGCTCTGCCTCCTGAGTGCTAGGATTAAAGGCGTGTGCCATCACCACCCAGCAGGTATTAACCATTTTGTAGCTTGCGCTTACTTTCTTTGGTCTTTTGCACCAGCTTACACACAGCCTCGTGGACAATGAAATTATACAAAAATGAGTGCCACATATTATAGGAAAGGGAACATTTCCTATTAATCCAAGTTACCATTTAAATGTTTACGTTCCATTTTTTACAAGGGTATGGTTGACATACTTATGAGCATAATATGTTACTGTGCTTTTTCAGAACTAGGTTAAGTCTTAGTGTATGTAGGAGGAATGAGATAATGTTTTCTTACCACCTAATTAAGCTACACGATTGTGCACAACCCATCTTAACTGTGATTTTGAAATGACTTGTAATGCTAAAGTGAATCATACACTGATTCTAAAGCAATATGGATGCAGCTAGACGAATCACCAGTGATACTGCGTAGGTAACTTGACAAGAACTCTGTAGGGCTTAGCTGGCTTGCAGCAAACACTTAGCAGGAGTGCTCACCTGAGGCTCCCTGACGCTCTGGATGCGGGGTCCGTACTGCCACGTTTAACCTGAGAGCAATCTAGACTCACAAGGAAGTGTTAGGCTGCTGCTAGAGAAGTGGTTCTCAACCTGTTGGTCACGACCCATCGGGGTTCAAACAACCTCTCACAGGGGTCACACAGCAGATATTTGCATTATGATTCATATGTAGCAAAATTACAGTTGCTAAGTAGCAACTAAAATAAATTTATGGTTGAGGGGGTCACTATAACATGAGGAACTGCATTAAGGGCCCCAGCATTAGGAAGGTTGAAAACCACTGTGCTAGAAGACGGTGCAGATAGATGTATGATCCAGCCTCACATAACTGCCTGTGTGTTTCACCCCAGTCTCTCTGGTTCAGCTTCTACTTTTTTAAATTAAATTTTGAGTTAATCTACAAAAAAAACTATAGAATTTAAAGAATAGTCTTTAATTTTTTATTATTTTTTTTACTGAGCAATCGTCTAATTTTTTTATTTTTTATTTAGAAATTTTTTATTCATTTTACATACCAATCACAAATCCCCCTCTTCCCTCCTCCTGTCCTTCCATCCTCCCCCCCAAACCACCCCCCATTCCCTCCTACAAGAAGGAAAGGCCTCCCATGGGGAGTCAGCAGAGCCTGGTACATTCAAGGCAGGTCCAAGCCCCTCTCCCTGCCTCAAGGCTGTGTAAGCCCATAAGTAGTGGGCTCTAAAAAGCCTGTTCATACACCAGGCATGAATCCCGATCCTACTGCCAGGGGGCCCCTTAAGCAGATCAAGCTACACAACTGTCTCACTTATGCAGAGGCCTAGTCCAGTCCTGTGGAGGCTCCACAGCTGTTGGTCTAAAGTTCCCACTAGTTTGGTTTGGTTGTCTCTGTAGGTTTCCCCATCAGGATCTTGATGCCCCTTGCTCATAGAATCCCTCCTCTCTCTCTTCAACTGGACTCCTGGAGCTCAGCCTGGTATTTGGCTGTGGATCTCTGCATCTGCTTCCATCAGAACAATCTTTTTAAACACGCTTCTGTTACTGAAAGTTGTGTGTGTGTGTGTGTGTGTGTGTGTGTGTGTGTGTGTGTGTGTGTGTGCAATACTTATGATTTTGTCAATAACCTAAGAACTGATTTTTATTTCAGGTTGAAATTCCTTTAACAGAGCATGATACATCAGGCACTTCTGTGGATTTCGTTAAGAGGAAATATGTATTTATTGAAGAATACACAGAGATGTGCTTGAGTTCATAGATTGCTTTGGGAATGTGAGAACCATTATTTGCTGCTCCTCAACAATTTATTTTGAATTTGTTGAGATCACTGATGTGTGAACCGGTTATCAAAGCTTGATAAACAGTTTATAAATCACTTTGAAGTTGGCACAAATAAATATTAATGAGTCAATTTACAAGGAACTTAAAGTCAGTTTCTTCTTCTTCTTTCCAAATAAATGAAAATGAGGATCTCAGTTGTTTTATTTGAAAAATAACCCACAATTTGTTAGTAATAATTATGTTCCTTAAGATACTTATCATACCATTTTATTATACAAAATCAGACTTTTTTTTAGGTTCCTGAAACAGAAGTCTCCTGTTAGTCCTCTTGATTGCCAATCAGGACTACAGAATCAGACCCTACTGCTGAAATACCACATACTTCATTATAAGGTTGAGAGAAAGCTCGTACTGACCTGGAAACTTCCTCAAGGCTGGCTTGCTTTCAGATGCCAGAAGATATATTTGGCCAAAGGAGTAAAAAAGTTAGCAATGGTCTTATCCACTTGAGAACTATATAAATCAAAAAACAAACCTACCCAGAAAGCTGTGTGTGGTGATATATTGTGTACCCTAATAAACTTGACTGAGAGTTAGAGGACAGAGCCAGCCATTAGATTAGACATAGGGGTCAGGCAGTGGTGGCACACACCTTTAATCCCAGCATTTGAGATCTCATGCCTTTGCTTGGGCAGCACACATGCCTTCAATCCCAGGAGGTAATATGGCAGGGTAGAGAAAGGTAGATAAGGCGTGAGGAAACAGAAACTCACTCTCCTTAGGCTGAGGATTTTGTAGAAGTAAGAACCAGTATCTGGCTCTGTCGTCTGATCCTCAGGCAAATTTATTAGGGTACGCAATAGTACACAATATCTCGCCCCAGTTGTGCCCACATGCACAATAGTGGCACCACTGTGGGGTAGGAGGTAACCAACACCATGGGAGGGAGCCCACGCCTGGCTGTGCGACTAACAACAACCCATGCCTGGGGAGTTAGAACTCAAGAGAGGAACTTGTACCACTGCAGTTTAAATAAGACATCGCATCAAAGGGCCTTCTAAGTACGTTTATAGCGCACACATACACACACACACACACACACACACACACACACACACACACACACACACACTCGCCCCTTACTCTCCACCTTCCTCACAGAAGCCTATCTTTTCAGTGAACTAATGAATACAAGACACTAAAAATAAGTGACCATCCAGCCCTCAGCCCTAGAGCACATTTATGCTACCAACACCACCTCTAATATCCAGAGAACCCTGGAAGAGAAGACAGAATGAGGCAAGAGTCAGGTGATTAGGGGAGGAGCTGTGAAATGCTGTTCTCAAGCCCCAATACAACTCTTGCAACCACGAATGTGGAACCATAGTTCCCTTCCCTGGGGCAGCTCAACACTGGCTTTGTCAACAGTGGGTCATGGAAGGGGGGGAGCTGCACAGAACCTGACCCTTTATGGACTGAACCATTGCCTAATTAGAGATTCTGGAACAAAGGGAGTCAGTGTCTGCTGAAGTTCCAACAGATATCTCCAAACCCATGGTCATACCAATGGCCCTGGGTAAACTCAGTGATTCACAAAACAAATGGATAGACAGGAATGTGGGACAGATTTGTAGGAAGGAAGAGTAGACACAATAGGCGAGAGATGAGGGAAAGTGGAGGCAAGAATACTCAGTATTCCTTACTGTGTGAAATCGTTAAAGAGCAGACTTTATTACTAAACAGATTAAAGAGAAAGAGACAGACGGAGAGACAGGGAGTAATGGCTGTAATTGTTGACAAGGCAAATCTTACAAGGCCCGGTGCAGATAACTGCAGTTGTGAGTTCACAATTGCAGTGTCTTTTGCGGCTCTTGACCCTGTCCTCTGCCTTGTACATACTTCCTATCCTCTTTTCACAGGATGAAAGCTTTCTATAAAATGTATTCTTAAAGCACAAACATGATAGTATTAATTTGAAATACAAAAGTAAACTGTTTAACCAAGGTTTGCCCAGACTAGGGAAAGAAAACAGCAGGTGGTCACATATCCAGCCCCTGCGATTGACCAATATTATCCCAACTAATCCATCCCTACCATCCTTGTCACACAAGCCAAATTCAGATCTAACACTGTTAGTAGCTTGCTGAGGCTCCTGGTAGAAAATGCTGGACTTAAAAGCATGCAAGTCCACGGGAGTCCTGTGTTATTTCAGCCTTTGAAATAGGAAAAATAGATGAATTTATACATGATGGATTTTAAGGACACAAAAAAGGCACTCTGGCTCTCAAAAATGTGTAACAAAAAGGACAAGTGTCAATTCTCTTACATATATCAGAAATCTCTGGCCCAAGATGCTAACGAGCATATCACAAATTAAATATAAAATCTGAGAACTGGAGAGATGGTTCAGGGGTGAAGAGCACTTGTTGCTCTTGGAAAAGAACTGGGTTTGAATCACAGCACCCACATGGCAGCTCACAATGTCTGTTACTTCCAGGAGCCTCTTCTGACTTCTGCGGACACCAGGCACATGCATAGTACATACATATACATGCAGGCAAAGCTCTCAGATACATAAAAATAATAAAATAAGTGAACAGTTTTTAAAAGAAAAAAATGAATTCTAGACTTGACCTCAGATTTCTAAATACATATATTCCCTCTGGACATACTTGTCATCATAATATGAATATAATATTTCCCATCCAAATTTTAAAACTATAAATTCTTGTTAGTTTGTTAAGTCCTTTTAGAAGTCTATTCTATATTTTATTTACATAAATAGAGGATAGAAGACCAATAAATGAGGCTTATTAATCAAGTTGAGAACAAGTAAAGTAGGAGGACATTGAAAAGTGACTATGAAAAAAATACAGTATAAAGATAGATGATAGATGTAGATGTTGATATGTTATATATATTATTAAAATGTCATAATGAAACCCATTATTTTGAACACTAATTGTAAAATGGCAAAATAAAGGTGTCACTGGATAAGGACATTCAGCAGAACACAATCTGTGAGTCGAAATCCAGTGAATACCACATGCTAATCATGCAACCACCAGAGGGCACCATTTCTAATTTTCTAAAGGCACCCAAGCAGCTCACAAAGGCTACAGAAAAAAACTTGAAGGTGCTGGTTAAACTCAAACTTTTCACGTCCACCCTTCTACCAGAAATGAACAGTTGACATTCAGATCTCGTGATGAGAATATTTGTTAAGTCAGTAAATCAATGTCAATACAGGAAGATGGATTGTCTTGGTACTGGAGAGTATTCGTCTTATTTCAGGAGAAATGATGTAGGAGAAACATTCACAGCACATCCTATTTCACTCTATGAAACATGAGAAGCTTTACTGACAGAACCTGAGAATGTTTTTAAATAGCTCCACAGGAAGCTGGAGGAAGAGAAAACTCCTGCATCCCTTGCCTGATGGTTTTGTTTCAAAAGATTCTTATTTTGCTAGAAATAAAACAAGAGAGTGTACAGATCGGGTTCTGACAAACTGTCACTCCGTCACTTTGTCAAAATCCTAATAAATGCTTGTGCACACCAAGGTATCATGTCTTAACTTTATGAACACATAAGCAGTGTTTTCCTACTCTAAAGCTAGGAAGCTGCAACAGCAGCCCCACAATGACAGCCTTTTTATACACAGGTCTAGAAAGAGTTTGCACACGTAAGACCTTCTCGGAAAGAAATGCTGCAGAGGATACCAGCAGTGTTGTCTTCCAAGCAATGAGGATATTAGGGTGCAGAGACTGAAAACTCTTACCTCCTTTCATGTTGCTAGTTAACTTTGCATTTGGACTCAAATCGATGCTGTTCTTGATTTAAACATGAGCTCTTCCAATTTCACAAAACCATTGGAGAAACTCTGTACTTAATGAGTAAAGTGTTATTTTAGCTGTTCAGAATTTTGGTGTAAAATAGATATAATGTGATACTTTGAATCAAACATGCCTATCCATTTATCTTGCTACAGTTTCTCAGTGAATGAATTCACTATGCTGATAAAAAATGTGAAGAATAGGACAATAAAATATCACATAATTTTGGGTGTATCCTGACTGGTCTTTGCATTCTAGGAAATTAGCTGGGAGGCACAGAACAGCAGCTTACCTGGTCCAGTAGCTTCTGCCCATTGAGGTGCGCCTGCAGAACGGCATCATTGACAAGCAAGTGGAAGTTCAGGAGCACGTGTTCCACATCATAGGTCCCATGCATCGCATCTGACAGCTCTTCCAAGGACCGGATATAAGCATGCCAGTGTGGATTAAGCTCTGTCATGTGGGCCAGGCAGCCCCTGACAACATTAAGGCAGTACCCCATACAGGGCTTGCTGAGCATCAGGCTCTGGCAGTGCGGGCAATACTGCATCCTCAGGAGGGCTCGACTGCACTCCTTGGAGAAGTGCATATGGTCCGTGGTATTGATGACTTCAATGCCCAGATTAAGGGCCTGCAGAAATGTGCGGCTGGGCAGCAGGGACCTCCCCATCTGCCCCATGACTCTTTTGGGAATATTGCCAAATGGACTAACATCCTGGCGGGCCATTCGGATACATTCTGCGTATTGCAGAGAACTGTCAGTCACACCAGGGTTTATGAGATGGTTGTAGACCAGAGGGAAAAGACTGTCAAAAAATCTGTTTACAAATTCTTCAGGATTAACATCTGCACCAAATAAATAGAGCCCTACTTCAGTGAAAAGCTCCTGAACAGAAGCAGCAGCCTCCATTGCCATGTTCCGGTAGGTGTTGCAGAAAAGGATACTGGTGTAGTTCTCCGCTTGTCGGATGAGGGTTTCCAGGGTCTCTGTAACACAGTAAAGGTAAAGGAGAAGGCTTAGTACTCATGTCAAGACATCGGTCCATCTGCCACATGCAGCAAATGAGTATAATATACCATAACTACCCCAAGATAAACCCTGATGCGCAGTCTACCAAACTGATTTTTCCAAGGAGAATGGCAGCATGATAATGCCGATATACACCAATGCGTTTCTGGGAGTGTATCTAAGCTGGCTAAAAAGTGCAGAAACCAAAAGTTAGTTACACAGGGTGGTAGTTTCTTGCTTATTTTATTATATAGCTATTAATAGTCTGCTTATAAGAAGTTTGTTTTGTTTCATATCCTGGAGTCAATACTTATAAACATGACAGCATTTTAATACTTGATTTCTTGTCTACTATATTCTCATAGTTTTTCCATCCTACTTTTATTTTCAAAATGAAAGTTTGTAGATATATATTAGTTATTCCTAAAGCAGGTAGATCTCAAAAGAACATCTTGATAATCCACAGACCTTTTAATATTTTCAAACTTCAACATAATTAAAATATGCCACTACCCTACTCCTTCACTCCTTGTGAACTGCCATGCCTTGTTAAGCAGTGAGAAATATAAGCGATGCGACCTGAAGACAGTAATTTGGAACCTTCTTATCCCTTACACTTCGTTGTTCTTAATCTCTTCTTCAAAAGGCTGACTGTGGGATATTTTATTTGTTACCTAAGTAGCTGATGTTTTAAGACCAGCCAACCAAATCTAATATAGCCACAAAGAAAGGGATAATAATCTAAAAGGAAGAGATTGGAGTAATCATTGAGATCAAATGAAACTCCAAACCCTGGCTATTAAAGAGCAGTAAACCACCATGACTATTCGAGTAATTACATTTTATAATTAGACTAATTAATGACACTTGACTATATCGATATATAATTAATTGTAAAATATATTCAATAAAATTATCTCCCATAGCAACAACTTCATAGTTACTTTTAATTGGGTTGTAAAAGGCCACAGTCATAATTCAGTAATCCAATCACTGCCTGAGTATCTTATAAAAGAGATGGAGAAAAAGTAAAAAAAGAAATAATGAAGAGCAAATATAGAAGGAATGACTCCCAAGAAAGCAGAACTGCACCATGACTGTGCAACAGTGTCTTCTCCAAAAGGGACGAACACAGCGAAGCGTGTTCTGAATTTCTCTGAGACTGACTGATAACTGCATTTCGGAGCTCAGTGTGAACTATCAGGGCATGCCTACCCTGCAATCAAAGGCAACTGCTTTGAGAAGCCTCTGCACCTCTGTGTTCCCTCAAACAGATGACTACAAACTCTGGATTGCTAATGACGTAGGACTCGATTGTTCATGTGCTGTCATGTGATACAGGTTATCAGGTGTATTCTAGCAACTCAGGGAACATGGGAGGGAATGCAAGTGGGCTGGGAGCCACCATTAATACCGGATTCCCCCAAATGGCCAAACCAATGGTCTGCGTGAAGGCCCGTGCAGGCTGCAAGACCGCTTCAGAGATCTGTCCTAGTCCAGCAATCTATATGTCAGGCGCAGCTCATATGATTCCCACATGGCCAGACTTAGAAACACTGCAATGGCCAACAACCAGCCCTCTCTGCTCCTAGAGAGGGTCAGTACCTGTCCCAGGAGGACAGCCCAACCCTCCAGCTGCATCTCAACCAGGACACTACTTTCCCAGACCCACAGAGTGACTGGGAATGCCACACTGAACTCGGAGCTTGAACTGGAATAAAACATCTAAGTTTTCCATTTCCTCCATAGCATGGGCCAACTTTTCTCAATTGCTTGTGTGTGGAAATTAATTATGACATAGGTCACAAGCACTTATATTTACATTAGTATTTAAACATCAATAACTACAAGTTAATTGCTTTTTAAGATAAATGAGACTAGATGAAAAGACACTCCCATATCACATGCATTCCTATGTATTTTCCACATATGGTTTTTACAGTGTTACGGATGTGTTCAGGAAACTGACACCAGCCATAGTACTCTTAGTTGAATGACACTTCAACAGGATCAACACTGTTGATCCTGGCAACACAAATGGCTTGTCCTTTCTTTGACAACTCTAAATGATGCTCTGTGATTGTTTTTAATAGCCAAAAGTGAAATATAAAATATTTCTTTTCAAATTCTAACATCATCCATTTGGAGCTACTGACTTAAGACAGTATGAAATTTACTGGTGAATATCCATAACTATATATTTTGCATATTAACTTGCTTTATGAAAACAAAATTAAAGAAGATGTATTTGGTACAGCCATTATAGTAAGTGTAGTGCATGCAAACACTATTTCTTTACTGAATTCACTCTGTACTATTGACAACATACTAACTTTGACTACCATTTGTGTGTGCTATTAAAAATAAAGTACACAGTCCTGGCTGTATTTTATTTTAGGGTAGTTCTCATTTGATTTAATTGTTATTTTCTAAGTGTCTAAACAAAATGAAATTTTGAAGTTGACTTTTTGTGTTAGTTTTTCACAGTGTTACTAATGGACCACAGCATAGGGATTTATTTTGCTTTCAATTTGTATTACATCCAATACTTAAAGTGATTGGAATAAGCATATTTTGTGACTTTAGCCTAGTTTCTATATATTTTCACATACAAAAATACATAAAAATGAAAATCCTCATAATCCCAGTAACCAAGACCTCAGACAGGAGGATCATGATTTTGAAGTTGGTGTTTTCTAAATGTTAAGCCCCAGGTCACCCTGAGTTATGCAGGAAATCCTGTCTCAAAACAAAATAACTTAAAAAGTCAACCCATTAGATGATTTTGGTCAATATTTTTTTTAATGTTGGGTAAACTCAAGGTGAGATTATAAAAATTAGTTCCATGTATTAACTTTGAATTTACAAAATTACAATTTTTATCAATAGGCATTAACACCTTTCTTTTTAGAATTGACACTGTGGTATTACCAAGAATTTTAACATTAAATGTAATTGACATGTAACAAAGCATTTGCTGCCTTGAAGAAGAATTTGTACATAACATTAGTGTGAACAGAAGGTAGGTTAGGTGATGAGTAATTTGCCTAGTGGCTTAACTGTGAAGAATAAGATGCATATTATATACAAAATTTTATTTTATGTGAAAAATCCACAGGGATGTCTTGCAAGCAGTATCTTTCTATCTTTGTGATATACATTGGAATGATCCATGAAAAAAAAATAAACATTTGCCCACATTTGCTTAAGGAACTTAGTGCTGTGGAATATTAGTTAAAGATGTGTTGCATTCTTTTATGCTGTGGAATGTTTGTTTAATGATGCAAAGATGTGTTGTATTCTTTTAAGTTGCATTTGTTTAACTCTGTAAAGCTGTTACTGTGCCTGTCTAAAACACCTAATGGCTTAATAAAGATCTGAATGGCCCAATAGCTAGACAGGAGAAATAGGCAGGACTGGCAGGCAGAGAGAATAAATAGAAGGAGAAAAAGAGAGAAGAGGGAGCAAGTGAAAAAAGGAGAAGGAGGTAAGGATGCCAGGAGCCAGCCACCCGGCCACACAACCAGCCATGGAGTAAGAAGGAAAGAAAGGTATATAGAATAGAAAAAGGTAAGAGCCCAGAGGCAAAAGGTAGATGGGATGATTTAAGAAAAGCTGGCTAGAAACAAGCCAAGCTAAGGCTGAGCATTTACAAGTAAGAATAAGTCTCAGTGAGTTTATTTGAGAAATGGGTGACAGGCCTCCAAAGAATGAAAATAAAAACCAATTACAACTTAGTGAGAAAATTACCCAAAACCCGTCTCCGCTTTGTGTTTGCCATTGAGTATTTCAGTAGGCATCTCCTCCCAGTGAAATCAGATGAAATCTATGAAGCCAAAATCATGTCTTGTTTCCTTCTTAATGCCAAGTGGTAGAAAGAAGAAAAGGCAGCAATCTAATTACAATTTGATTAAAAGATATAATTCCTCCTAAATTTATGGGGAAATTCACTTATCTAAATATAAAACCGTTTGTGTATAATCTCACAGAGACATGTGTTTAAATGTCTGAAGTTCATGTGCATCTATTTCAATTATTGGCTTTAGCATTCTGTGATAACTGCATGGTAAAACACAAGTATAGAAACTTTACTTCAGGTGTCCCAGTCCCCATCCCCATCACAGGTATTTTATCATACATGTAAATGATTATTGACATATAAGTCAATAATTTAAATTCAAATTAAATACTGAAAATAAAGTCAGGTGACCTTGATAAGAAATTAAATTTAACAAACTGAAGTCAATAAAGACTCTTATGTGAGTGACTTTTGGCAGCAAGAGAAAAGTCATCTTCATGGGGCTTTTATTATTTTAAAGATAAATTGACTCCATAGGTAACAATCACAAAACAATAGTTTCAACAACCTCTCCAACATAATATGAACAGACAATTTGGGGGTCTTAATACATTTTAATTTTTTAAGCCTTTGAACATGTTAAAACACAAAATATGAAGTGTTATTTCCAAGGTAAGACTACAGATGTCCCCAGCTAGAGCAATGAAACATGAGAAGAAATAAAACCATGCCTGCCACGGAGAATCAGCTGATGCTTAGCATGTGTATTTAGGTTATAGAGATATTTTCAGAGTGACTTTACATTTTTGCACATCAGAGTTCCAAAGTCCCAGAATATGTAACTGCAACAAAACTTTCCTTACTACTCAGTTACTTCCAAGCTGCATTGTGCCTGATGATATTCATCCCCATTCATTACATTTTAGAGAGACAAACAGATGGATAGAATTTAAGAATAATTTCTCAATAGTTTTATCATGCATATATTAAAATAAATTTTAACTCTATCTCAAGCTTTAGAAAAGCTTTCCAATGATTTCAACAGTACCACGTTTAATAATCCTTTTACTCTTCTGAAGAGCACTAAAAGTATAAGAACTGTTGTCATAAGAACTCACATAAAAAACACAGCAATTACTTATTTTTCCAGCTTGGAAATGTTTATGATGAATTTGTTCTTCCATTTGCATATTTCCTCAAGTTTTTCAGGAAAGTAAAATGTGTAATAAATGTTCTCTGGAATATTGATTTAATGACATTTAAATGCTATGCATTATGATTTGTAATATAATTCTTCAGAAATTAGTCATCTGTATAAATAAACAGTGACTGGGATATTAATCTGCATCACTAAGAATTAGCATATTGGTCATTAATCTACTAAGACAAGCACTGCAAGGAAAAATGCTTTCTCAACTTTTCTTCCTTTATTTCCCTCTTTGTTAATTTGATGATCACAGTGCATTACACTTACTTCTAATAGTTCTGCATTCATTTATGTTCTGAACGTTAATACAGATTCTAGTAAAAAATATACTTAATAAAGCACTTGCACAGGGCCAAATGACCATCTGTGTGTGTGTGTCTATGTGTATACAAAAACAATCACTTCACACATTGTAGAATGAAGAATTTAAATAAAAATTTCTAGTAGTTTTGAAATACACTCAAAGAGACGATACAGAGACAAGGAACAGCTTCAAATGAACCATTTCTTGCTAATTATGTAATGTGGACTTTAAAAGAACAAATAAACCAGCACCTTTAGTGATGGCTTTCCTCCTCTCTCTGATTTGTAACTTTGGTTAGTTTCATGTTCTAGGACATAGGTCTCTTTTATTTAAATGAAATATACCACTTTAACAAGCCATGATTCCTGCTGTCATTTCTCTTTTTGATATCTCAAGAAAATAAAATGTTTGGCTTCCCCTGGCACATTGTCCATTTCCTGAAATACATTAAAATCTCATTTCTTTTGACATTCATTCCTTCATTCATCCACCGAGCCACTATTTTTAGAACGTGTTCTAGACACTGAAGCTGGAGCTGAGTAGTCCGTACACGTTTATGTGTTAGAAAGATTAGAATCTATAGAGTAGAAAAATAGAAAAGCAAACAAATGGCTATTGTCAAGTACCACAGGGAAAGCCGAAGAGCAAACCCCAAATGTGACAGGAAATAGCTCTAAGTCAATTTATCATTAAACTATTCGAAGTAGGAAACTTTCTGAGTTTACCAAATACACCCAATGTAGCCATCATATTTATTCCTGTGACAGATTTAAATATATGTTTATGCAAATGAATTTAGACAAAAATGATTTCCTGCTTTACGGCTATCTTAAGATGAACAAGAAAGCTTTCTCTAAGAATGTAGTATTTGAGAGGGGACTTTCATGAGGAAAGAGCCTAGTATGGGAAGATAAGAATCTGGCAAGATCAGAGGACCTGGAACTCAAAGTTTGAGGTGTGCAGAAACCCATCACCAGAACATACAGAATATCGTCAACGTGATTGGCGTCCTGAAAGGAAAAGCAAGAGAAAGCAGTGAACCAACAGACAGGAGGCAGATCACAGAGTGACTTGAAGCCCATTTTGAGGGGTAAAGACAATAGATGAGCAATGGAAATTACCAGAGAACTTTCTACAGAAGAGCAAAGTGTCATGCTTTGTGTTGTAATGTTAAATCCATTAAGGGTGAAGTGTAGACCACCAGAGCCAAGGCAAGGGAAAGCAGGGAGCTCAATTAAAGATGACAGAGGTCTGGGTGACACACATCTGTGTGTTGGCGCATCCTCTCGGTGGTGGGATGCACAGCTGCAAGAGAGCACATTAGCCATATGTGGAAAATAGTTCAAAGGATTTGCTTCTGTTCTGAGGAGCATAAGAGAAAGAGGTAGAGGAACTCATGTTCTGGAGCCCAGGCCTGAGCAGCTGGATTCTCGATGGTACTATGTACAGAGAAAGGCCAGACTATGGAGCACCATGTCCAAGTTAGAAAATCGAGGATAAGATTAAAATGCCAATCAGGAATTGAAATGAAGTTTACTGGTGTACACTGAAGGAAAATAATAAAAGTTTGAAGGGAGAAGTTGAAGCTGTTTGTACAAATTTGGGTAACGAGAGAGCAATCAATGTCATGGTACTAGGTGAACTAAAAGACAGGCCAAAAGAAAAAAAGAAAAGAAAATATAAATTACTAGAAAGTAGAAAGAGAATAGAAGTCAATAAAGTAAAAGAAAAAAAAAGGAGAGTATCCCTGGGGTCAAGGGAAGGAAATCCTTCTTCTGCCTCTCATATCAAAAAGGCCACAAGGACAACTGAGATAAGGAGTGTCAACAACTGCCGACAAGAGGCTGGCTCCTGTGGGAGCTGCCCGGAAGAATGAACCCAAGAAAGAGAGCAGACGCTTCCAGCAAGTGCTGGCTGTGGAGACATAGAACCAAGGCAGGCACTCGATGGGGATCTGTAGTCAAAGATTTTGTTGTTCTGAGAAGGGTCAATCTTCTTCAGTCTCCTCCAGGGATAAACTGATAACTGAGCAGTAGAGATGGGATTGAGATGAAAATCATTTGTGTAAGCTAAAAGATGTGATCCTTAGACACTCATGGGAAATCCAAATATTTGACATTTCATAGGTGTACAAGTTGCCAAGACTGACAGCAAGAGAAGTAATGGAAAGAGAATCTCATAATGTGTTCAACTACGGAATTGGTTCGAGAGATTTCTGGTAGTGTTTCTTACCAAATGTAATAGCTACTTCTCGAAACTCAGATTCCCCTGTTCCCTCCAGCCTTTAAATCTGGAGCCAATGATCATACTACATTCTGTAATCATGAAATATTTATTCCTTTCATTAGCCAGCATTTAAAAGCAGTAGTCTTGGAAATATATCATCTTCTTTAAAACACAGCACCACTTTTAAAAATGTTGTGTTTGTTATTGTGTGGATGCATGTGCACCATGTGGGTGGCAGACATGCCACATCATGCATGTAGAACTCAAAGATCAAGTTTGCAAAGCTGGTTCTCTCCTTCTGTCTTTGCATAGGTTCCGGAGATCAATCTTAGATCATCAGGCTTGCACACAAGCTTCCTTACCTGCTGAGTGGTTGTGTGGTTTGAATGAGAATGACTCCTATAGGCTCATATATTTGAATACTTAATCCCTAGTTGGTAGAACTGTATGGGAGAAGATTAAGAGGTGTGGCATTATTGGAAAAGGTATGCCACTTGGGGCAACCTTTAAAGTTTCAAAAGACTCACATCACTGCTGGTGTGCCATCCTCCTTGCCTCATGCTTCTGGATCAAGATATAAGTTCTCAGTAATTGCTCTCGCACTACACCTGTCTGCCTGGTGCCATGCTCCCCACCATAATGATAATGGATCCAAGGTCTGACACAGTAAGCCCCCAATAGATTCATTCTTCAATAAGTTGCCTTGGTCATGGAGTCTCATCATAGCACCAGAAAAGTAACTAATATAGACATCTTGCTAGTCCTTCATTTATAATATCAAATGATACTACAAACTGCTGATTTCTACATCTACAAATGTAGCTTAAGATTTCTGAGTTTTTTCTTTATCTCACGACCCCTTATGTTTATAAGAATTTATCAAGAAGCTTGAAGTCATTTTGTCCCAGTGAGATATATGTATATGTACATATGTATTCATATAAATATGTACATATTTCTAATTTCATCTCTATTGCTATGGTACAATACTCTGACCAAAAGCAACTTTATGAAAGAAAGTTTTTGTTGTTGTTTGGTTTTTTGTTTTCGTTGCTGTTTTGTTTTAATTTTTGGTTGTTTTGCTTGTTTGTTTGTTTGCTTGCTTGCTTGTTGGCTTATAATACAAGGTTACAGCCCATCACTGGGGATAAATTAAGGCATGAATTCAAGAAGGTAGTCACATTCCATCCATAGTCAAGAGCAGAGAGAAACAGATGCACCTACTATAGGCTGGGTCACCTAACAATTGAAACAATCCCCCACAGACATGCCCAGAAGCTAATCCAACCTAGATAATTCTTCATTGAGATTCTTTCCAGGTGAATCCATGTTGTGTAGCTAGAGTTTTCCTGCCTGGCCCACAGTCAGGACAAATCTCTCTCACCTGCCAGTCCCTCACCTGCCAGTCCCACAGACGCTCAGACCCGACCAAGTAAACACAGAGACTTATATTGGTTACAAACTGTATGGCCGTGGCAGGCTTCTTGCTAACTGTTCTTACAGCTTAAATTAATCCATTTCCATTAATCTATACCTTGCCACATGGCTCGTGGCTTACCGGCATCTTCACATGCTGTTTCTCATCATGGCGGCTGGCAGTGTCTCTCTGACTCAGCCTTCCACTTCCCAGCTTTATTCTCCTCCTTGTCCCGCCTACACTTCCTGCCTAGCCAATGGCCAATCAGTGTTTTATTTATTGACTAATCAGCAACACATTTGCCATACAGAACATCCCACAGCAATGTTGTGTCAAGTGAAAGTAAAAACTAACCAGTATGTGTATGTGTGTGTTTGTGTGTGTGTGTGTGTGTGTGTGTGTGTGTGTGCGTGTGTGTGTGTGTGTGTGTGTGTGTGTATACATGTGACTTAAATATTTATTCAAACTAGAAAGGGAACTAAATGTGTAATTGCATTAGAAGAATAAGCAGTTACTTTTGAGTCTCTATACGCGTAATGCATGACTGAACACCTTACAGGAGGAGGTAGAGAAGACATGGTAGAGTTTATGGCAGCAGAAGCCTGTGTCCAAGACCTTTTACACTACCATAAGACAGAACAAAGAGCAGGTGGTAGCTGGTAGCTATCAAAAACCAGGCTTTTGAGACCTACTTGTAACAGATAGGCCAGCCCTTGTAAAGGTTCAAATGAGCCTGGAGAGGGGCATGGCAAATTCAAATTATAACAAATAGATTACTTATTTATAAAGAAAAATGTCTACATTTCAAAAAAGAAAAAAGAAAACTTGAGTGAGAACACTGTCATTGTTTTACATCATTGCAAATTCCAGTAATGTCTGGCTTAATGGGAGAGACTTGATGGAAACTCTAACAGTTGGTAGTTTTGCTTGAGAAATATGAAAAAGAAATTCAACATCACACAGATATTTGACATTATTTAAGACTGTTGTTAACATTATTTTGCATTACATAAAAACAAGGTTATTAGATGTTTGTCCAAGGTTAGTTGCAACATTAAAGTCTAGGAATGGGCTTTCTTTACTATGTTAATTAAAATCCATTTTGCTTTTTTGCATTATAAATTATTCTGTTATTCATGATAAAATCTATCATGTACTGACATTTGAAAAATGTTGGTACACAGGTTATGTAGATTTCTCTAAGGTTGACACACTTCGCCACATTTTAAGTATGACAAAATCATTCTCATGGGAAAAATAAATTTATTATCTAAATATTCAAGTTTATCTTAAAGTTGAATTCTGATCACTATGGTTTGGATAAATGTTTCCCAAAGGTACATGTATAAAAGACCTGTTCTCCAAGGCTGGGTAATTGCCTTAGCAGTTAGGTGTGGTGGTATTGTGTTCCCCAAAGTATTGTGCACCCTAATAAACTTATCTGGGGTCAGAGAACAGAACAGCCACTAGATACAGAGGCTAGAAAATGGTGGCACTCACACCTTTAATCCTAGCATTCCAGAGGCAGAAATCGTCTGGATCTCTGTGAGTTCAAGGCCACATTGGAAACAGTCAGGCATGGTGACACATGCCTTTAATCCCAGAAAGTGAGTCTTTAATTCCAGGAAGTGAGGGCAGAAAGCAGAAAGGTATATTATTGGTAGAATTATTAAGCCCACTTAACGTAGTTAAAAGGGAGGTTTATTTTGTGGGGTAACTTGCAAGTGAAGGGATTGTTTACAGGGTCTGGGAAAGGTGTAGCGCAGTTCGGCGGTGTTCTCTGGAGAACTCTGCTAGGTCTACCTCCAGGAACCAAGAGAGCCGGCACATCCGGATCTTGGGTCTTCAGGATCCTCTCTTGGCCCCGCCTTGTAAGTGTGACAGTTACCAAAGCCTCAATGGGGGTTGGAACTTCCAGATCAAAGCTGGAATGGCTACCCACTACAGTATATAAGGTGTGAAAACCAGGAACTAGGCTGGTTAAGAATTCAGGCTTTTGAGAAACAGTTCAGCTGAGATTCATTTGGATAAGGACTCAGAGGCTTCCAGTCTGAGGAAACAGGATCAGCTGAGAAACTGGCGAGGTGAGGTAGCTGTGGCTTGTTCTGTGCTTTTCTGATCTTCCAGCATTCACCCCAATAACTGGCCTCAGGTTTGATTTTATTAATAAGTACCTTTAAGATTCCTGCTACAGTTAGGAGTACTTGCTTCTCTTGTGGAGGACCAAGGTTTAGTTCTTAGCACCCACATGATGGCTCACAATTGTCCATATCTCCAGTTTCAGAGGATTCAATGCTCTCTTCTGGTCTCTGTGGGCACTGCATGCACATACTGCACATACCTTTATTCAGGCGAAACCTCATAAGCATAAAATAAGACCTGATTCCCAGGATGACCTTAATGTCATCTTTGGAAAAAAGAGACTTTGGTGAAATCTTCAGTTCATATAAAATGGGGTAGGGAAGATCATTGTAGGGCTTCAGCCCCATCACCACCTACATACACATTTTGGGCTCTATGGCTGATGCGGTAACGAATTTTGCTATGATATCCATTCCCACCATGATGTGTGACTTCCTTCAGCCCAAAAACATGGGGCCTGCGACCATGGACTTGTACCACCAAAACTACAATCCATAATAAACCTCCCTTCTATGTAAGTTAGATATCTCAACTATGTCATTATAGTGATAAAAGGTCTAATGAATACAACTATCATTAACAAAATATAGAGTGAGTCTATTACCTTGAAATTATAAACTCATTTGTTCAATCTTTAAAAAATGTTTGCCAAATCACAAATTTGAGTCACTATAACCTGGTTTTTTTCTGAAGAAATAAAATGGTATTTGTGGCAAAAGGGTGGTTAGTTGAACCAGCATCTCAAATAACTGCAAAAGTGGTCTTTATTGAGATACCCATTATGTTTGATCAGAAAACAGATATGCTTTATGTATTTTTCTCATTTTATCACACCCACTGTGAAAAAATGTGTTAGTGGACCTGAAAGTGTGTAGTTAGCAAAATGAATAATATTTCTTTGTTCATCAGGATATTGTCAAATGAAACTGCAATTTTAAACACTATGTCATTTGAGAGAAAATGGCCCCCAAAGGGAGTGGCAATATTAGAAGGTGTGGCTTTGTTGTAGTAGGTATGGCCTTGTTGGAGGAAGTGTGTCACTGTGGAGGTAGGCTTTGAGGTCTCATATATGCTCAAGCCATACCCAGTGTTTCAGACAATTTCTTGTTACCTGTCAGTGAAGATGTAAGAACTCCCAGCTCCTTCTCTAGCACCATGTCTGCCTACATGCCACCTTGTTTCCCACCATGACAATAATGGACTAAACCTCTGAAACTATTAGCCACCCCAATTAAATGTTTTCCTTTATAAGAGTTGCCATGGTCATGGTGTCTCTTCAAAGCAATAGAAACCCTAACTAAGACACTGTTTTAAGTATAAAGTATATACAGATCTCCATCATGGTTTGGAGCCATGGCTTGTGCCAAAACCCAGTAGATGACTCAATTATATTATTAAGGCATGTTTTATCTCACAGATATCCTGACAGGTCTCCAGAGCACTACATAATACTTCAAGACTTTTCTCAGAGGCTTTCATCTTTACCTGAGATCTAACCACTTTCAAAATTTGATACAATAACTTGGACTCTCTTTCTCATCTGCCAAAGACCCCCATCCAAGCCTCCATACTTTGGGAAGCCTTATTTTTTATATAAGTACCATCCTTTAACTTTTATTTCCAACAATTACTTTGTCATCAATAAATATCCTTTTTCGTTTCCTCAAGTGCTCCCACTTCTCATTCAGCCAACTTTCCCTCACTCCAGCACTGAGAGTCTACTTTTTCTTGGTTCTCCCCATGTATTTAAGTGCAGGTTCACTCCAGGACCATATCTAAACTGGATAAACCTGAGACAATCAAGAGAATTTCAAGTGAATTATGAGATCTTCAAAGCATACCTGAAAGGATAGATGGATTCTAGGAAGGATAGCATTGTGCAATGCACGACATTCTAAACTGAAAGGAGACTGATGTGAACTAGATTGACATATGCCCTCCTACTACATAAGAACTCACCTCAATCTTTCCTTTTACACTAACATTCAACAGATACACAAAAGGACAGTTTCTACCTAAACACTCCTAGTGTCTTCCACTAGCTACTCTGTTTAATTTCCTTAGCCATCATGTTTATTTTAGATGAACACATATGTTACCAATAACATCTTCCATTTGAGGAATTATCATTATTTATATGTGCTTCTTAGTGTTAGAAAATTCTGTGAATAATTTTCCCGAAAGCATTTTAATTGTGCATCATAGTTTCTTATACCTTCCTCATGTTCATGCCATAGCTATTAGAACGGTCCTTACAGGGTGCTGCTCAAAACCACATCTGTCGTTTCCTGTTAGGCTGTAATAAGCATTAAGGAGTTGAAGTGCACAACACAAGAAGCCATAGGAAAGTCTATGTCATATGAAAATTCATATGAATTTACTGAACCTCAGTATTGATGTGTTCCAGTACTCACATGCCTTATACACAGAAACTTTGAAAAATTCTCTAATTTCAGTCTGGAACCTGGTGATTTTCAAACATCTTGGCCATGACCCCAACAGATCTGCTAGATCACATTGCCAAGAGTCCATTTGAGTGTTTCCTAACTTACAAGCCAGCAAACAGAGAGAGAAAGAATTGGAAGTATCCACTACTGAGTTCCAGACAGTTTAATAAATACACTGCTACTACCTTGACAGGAGAAACTCCTGCAGAAGCCAGGCAATCTTTTAGACCATTACATTCTTTCCAAATAGTAGGAGGAAAAATTGCAATACTTTCTGATAACTGAAATGGGTTATAAAGCACAAAATCAATCAGACTAGGAGGAGTCCGCTTCACTACAGAATGCATTCTTGCTTTCATAGCTGTTCCCACAAAGTACTCCACCAGTAGCACAGTCAACAGTATAAAGAACAGAGAGTTACAATTATGTGATTAACATTAGGCTGAGGGCAGTTCTTTCTAAATTCACTAGAAATCTAAATTTTATTTCATGTTTAATTGCCTTACACAGAGTTTGTGTGTGTGTGTGTGTGTGTGTGTGTGTGTGTGTGTGTGTGTGTGTGTACATGTGCTTACCCATGTTCATGCGTGTGCAATGGCCATATCAGGAGGCCATAGGACTTGCTGAAGTCTGTTCTTTCCATCTGCCATGTAGGCTCCAGAGAGCTCGCTCAGGGTGTTCAGATTGGCCAAGTGGCCTTACCCACCAATGCATCTCACCAGCCTGAGCTATAAATTGAAAAATATATTTCAAAGGTATTAGATTTTATTAATCTAAATTTTAAATTGTGAATTCAAGGATATGAAATATAGATTTTTTTTTTCTATACAAATGTCTCAATTCTAAAGAAACTGCCTTCCATTTTATTGGTTTTAAAATAAGGGTGGAGAGTTATAATTGCTACTGCTTAGCACAGTAACGACAAAGTGTTTGCAGTGTAGGAACGGAAAAGAACTTAACAGATACAGAACACAGCACCCCAAGGCCTTCATCACCAGCCCCAGAACTTTGGTCTCCATTCTATTCCACACAGATTGAAACTTCCTAACTGTTCTCACTCCGTGCTGCCATGTTTACTGCAGCCCAAACAGTGGCTATGTAGCTAACATATCAAATCCCATACACCGGAAAGTCTGTCTCTTAAAGTGTGTGTGTGTGTGTGTGTGTGTGTGTGTGTGTGTGTGTGTGTGTGTGTGTGTGTTTAAATTTGAAAGCCATTACAGTGAAGGCAGCATCACTGAGGAAGGAACTCATCAGTGAGAACTTTAAGGATCTCACTGAGTCCTGTATAGCTCCTCAGCATCGCCCTACTTTGGATTCCTTTTATTTTTGAGATTATAATACAATTTCATCATTTCTTCCTCCCTCCAGATCCTCCAATATACCCTTTTTTGTTCTCCTTCAAATGCATGGCTTCTTTTTTCATTAATTGTTAAATGTATATGTGCATATACATATATATTCTTAAATATAACCTGCTCAGACTGTATAATGTTACTCAGATGTATGCTTTCAGGACCAACTATTAGGTATTGGAGAACACACTGATGTGATCTTTCCTGGAGAAGACTTTCTCCTGCTTTAAGAATTTCTTACTTGCCTATAGTTCTTTGTGGAGGGCTGAGGCCTCCAGGGCTTATCTCAAGTTCACTTTGGCTTGTCTGTCAGTGTTAGTACTGTTCAGCTCACATTGGGCAGTTGATGACACTCTATGGATGTAGCTCATTATGTTACTAGAAGACACAATTGCATAGCAAACTCCCTGATCCTCTGGCCTTTCAATCCCATCACCCACTCCCCACTCCCAGAATGTTCCCAAGCCTTAGGTGCAGGAGAGGTTGTATTGTAGATGTATCTTTTGGAACTGGGCTCCACAACTCTGTGTTTTGATTGGTTGTAGTTTTCTGTAATGGCCTCCATCTGTTGCAAAGAGAAGTTTCCTTGATCAGAGGTGAGGACTGCACTTATTTGTAGGTATAAAGATAAATGTTTAGATTATAGTTGGGGATTATATTGGTTTAGTAAAGTGATGATTGTAGGTTCTCTTCCAAGATCCATGACTTCACTAGCACTGAGTTTTTTGAGAGAATTACCCATGGTGCGTCCTATGCCACTTTTGCGATGGTTTCTAACACCATTGCAAGCAATATTTATGTAGACATCGTGTCTCTCCTTGCTGTTTGTAATAAAACTCTTTATTATTGCTGAACTTAACTGTGATTTTGTTTCAATTTTCATATGAATTTTTCTTCTACACAACATGAACATATTAGCTCCCCCTTGCCCACATGCAAGGCAGACCCAGATTGTGTCCTTGAATCCAGCAACAGCCTCACAGTAGTGGTCTCTGTGCCGAGATGTTGGGAAACTGAGGGCCAGCTCACTTCCCACTCTGTCATGTTCAATGAAGCCTGTTCCCCACACCCCTCTCTGGATGAAGCTGCAGCTGTGTAGTCTCCTGTACCCACATAGAACTTATGGCAGCGCTTTCAAAGCCACAATACAGTTAGGAAAATCTTTAGTTATCTTCAATGCATAAAGCCTGTTATAAGGTTCAGTGTGATTAAGTTATTCAAAGAGGATTTATTGTGCTTTAGGGAGCCTACTAAAGGAAAAAAAAAACCCTTGGTAAAGTTTCACCAATAGCATTTCAGTAGGCATACATAATTTCATGTAGTTAAATCACTCAGAGTTGCTACACAGGATACCACCCTCATTTCAGAGTACACTAAAAAAGTATTTTTCATAGTGTCTTTAAATACATTTACCATATACATTATAGAATATAGTTCTACAGTGTCAGATATGACCAAATATTATGTAATATTAAAATTGCCAAAGGCCTCAATCGCTTATAGCCAAATCTCTTACATCTTCATGGCCACACTTTAACAGTTTTGAGTCACATCAAGACATTCATGTTCAGTGTACCTTGGATGAGGTTCATGAATCTTTCTTTTCCTCAGGCATTTGACACTCTGGTATCTGGTGCTTCTAAAAGTCTAGACTCCCTACGAGGATACACAGTGTTCTTTGTTGGGTAGAGTCTAAGCCATTTTTCCAGTCTCTTTTCTACTCTTCCTCCTCTTCCTTTTAGCTCTCTCTCTCTCCCTGTACTCTTTCAGTGATACCGCACATGTAGTTGATACTGCAATCACAGTCAAGTGGTGTTGTGTTGGCTTTGTCACGTCTTCAGACATTTCCATTTCTTCTTCTCCACTCCTCTACATAGAGCACTCAGACCTATCACTAAGACCAAATGGCATCTTCTGCAGGAGGCTTTGCATGCTGATCTGTCATCCCAGAGACTTTTTATATTGATGAATTCCAAAACCACATGGACTGTGCATCAAAATATTTTGAAAAACTTCTGCCTGTATGGAACATGTGCAGGCATTTTCCCTTGTCACTCACCCCTAAACAATTCTTAGAGTGGTTACATTTCACAAGGTATTAAAAACAATCTAAAAATGATTAAAATATATGAAAAGTGTATTGGGATATTCTCAGCTTAATTGGTTTAACAAGTAAGATGTCACAGGTAAGTGTAACACCCACAAGTATTCAGAGAGAAAGTGACTTCAGCAAAATGTCAATACATGAAGAGAGTCATGGGGGAGCATTCGCTTGGAGTGATAAGAATGACTTTTAAATATTTTAGAGACAGAAGCGTGTACTTTGCTACCATACCACTAACTATACTGTCTCCAATTGTTCAGCAAAGCTCTTTCATACGGACATACTGAGTTGGTTTGCAGGTAGGTCTGAAGAACAAAGTCTTCAGTTCCCTCATCTAGCATCATGAAAGTAAAGACAGGAGAGTATCTGCAGAAAGGGTGGCAGCGGGCAAACTTCATGTCAGAGCTGGATTGTGAATCTAGAGAACAAAGTAGTGATGTGGACATGCATTCTCTGGAAATACATAGAAGCAGTGGGCTGAGCTTCCTATTCAATTAGAAGGCAGAAGATCAAAGTCACACATGGGCTATGAGCAGGGAGCTCTCTGTTGGGCCACAACACTGTGTTCATCTCCAACATTACATTGACCTCCTGGACTTTGGGCAAGCTATTTAACTTTTCTCTGTACCATTTCTATCTTTATAAGGAAGTAAAAGGGACTATGCATACTTCATAGGGTTGAAATTGTGGATGGGTCAGGCAACCATAATTTAAAGGACCCCAATCAATTCCTATAAATGCTAATATATCTTAATACAAGAAGAATAAAATGACCTCGAGAAAACTTACCTGTTACATCAAATTTTCTTCCCTCTTTGACGCATATAAAAAGCATTCACACTTACAAATATTACAGGCATGAGACTCATAAGCTATTTAGATTTTTATACACAAACTGTAAAATTAAATGTTATAATATTATCACCCAATGTGACATGTTTTTATTTCTTTATCAACTAGTCCTTCTGCTCCATCTCATGGTTAATAGGAATGAAAACGTAAAAATCATATTATAAATTCTAGGATGAGAAAAGAATTAAAGTTCTTCCTTTGGGACACATCAGGGAAGACACAGAAGGACCATCACATAATACAGAAAATTTTCCCTATTTGAAACTGTCCACACCACACACAGCACCCTCTGAAGGAGTGTTCTTCACTTGCATCATTATTTTCATTGATTTCTTGGCCCTCCAATGAATTGAAGGCCCCAAAGACAGCCTATGTTACAGATTCTACATGGCACAATAACTGATTAGAAGTCCATGATTGCAAATTTGTAATGTTACAGATCTACAGTCAAAATTGTCACATCTTTAGTCCTCATAGTAATCATTCATTTCCCATCAACGTAATATCCTTTTGACAGGCAGGTAAAATTGCTGTAATGTATTCTTAGAGAACCACTAGGACATACCAAAACCAAAAGCTAAGAATGTCACCAGGTAGCATATATTCTAGCATATCCATTCAGTGCAGCACTGCCTATGTTTTTCTTGATCATTTTACATAGTTTTGACATATATGCATATATATAATATACAATATATGTAACAAAAATAAAAAAAGGACCTAAATTTGAGAGATAGCAAAGTGGGTACATGGGAAAAGTTGGAGAGAGAAAAAGGAAGAGAGGAAATGGTGTAATTGTAAGTTCAAAAATTAAAAATTATTATAAACTAGAAAACTAAACTATAACTGATTTTTCTCCACTCTGTCTATCTGATATCCTCCCCACAGTGAATTTAGTAAGTACCTTGATTTATGACTTTCTTCTGTTTGGTGACTATAAAAAGTCAGCTGTGGTGGTTTGGAAGAAAATGCCCCAAAGGAGAGTTGTGCTATTAGGAGGTATGGCCTTGTTGGAGGAAGTGTGTCACTGTGGGGGGGGGAGGCTTTGAGGTCTCTTTTGCTCAAGCTTCCCTCAGTGTGACTGTCAGTTGACGTCCTGTTGCTTGCAAGATGTAGGAATCTCAGCAATTCCTCCAGCACCACATCTGCCTCTATGCCTCCATGCCTCCATGCTCCCCACCATGATGATAATGGACTAAACCTTTGAAACTGTGAGTGAGTCACCCTCAATTAAATGTTTCCTTTGTAAGAGTTGTCGTGGTTATGGTGTCTTTGCACAGCAATAAAAACCCAAACTAAGACTTCCGCCTAATAGCTTCTATAGTGGTACTTGTCATTTGGTCGTGCTAAAGCCATGTTACAGGACCATAATCACTTGTATCACTTGTGTTTGGCACAGAATGATCTCTTATTCCACTTGGAGTGAGGGTTGTGTTGGGGTCAACACTCTACTCAGCTGTGAGATGCGTGAGAGCAAGTGCCAAGGTGTCCCCAGAAGAAAGGGCTGATACACCTATGCCCAGCAGGGACTTCACCGGTGTTTGGCCACTCATCACTGCCCTTTGCCATCACTCCCTGACTTCCAGTGCCGTGTTGGCTAATGGGAGTCAAAGCTCCGCTTTAGTGAATTCTGAAGAAGAGAGAAACTGAAGGGTAGAGGTTGATTTGGAAAGTTATGAATATTTTATTTTCTTTACCACACAAGATTATCAAAATAACAAAGGAAAAAAGAAAATTGTCTGAGTTCTTTTGATCTATTTTTTCAGCTCAGTTCAGAACTGCCTGTGTTTTTATTGATTGTTTTGTATTGTTTTGACATTTCTATTAAGTTTGGCTTTGCTTGCTTTTTAAATGTTGACTCTGATATTGTTATCACTTTTGTTTTTATGAAGCAGGGCCGAAACAGCACAGGCCATCCTCAAATGCATAATATAGCTCACACTGTCCCAAACTTACACTCGTTCTGCGTTAACCTCTCCAGTGCTGTGGGGTCAGGTGTGTCCCAATGCCACCCTGTGGTATTGGATTTAATTGCCAACGGAATGATATAATAATCTTTCTGCTGTTTAGCATATCTCTCAAAAATTCTGACTGCACACATGAGTTTAACATTTCACACAGTCATATACACACGTACAATATACATCCACACGCATGTATGAATATACACACCATATATAGTCAGAGTCCAAAGCCAGTGGAAGATTAAGTTTCTACTCAAAAATAATCACACAGAAAGAAATGTCTTTCTTATTCAGCTTTTTATTTTAAGTGGGCCTTCAGTGATTTGATGAAACCCACCAGTATTGGCAAAGGCAATCTATGTTAATCATTTTCCTTATCCAAATTTTAGTCTCATTCAGAAACATCCCAACAAAATACACAGAAATAATGTTCAACAAAATACTTAGGTATCCTGTAGCCAAGCCATTTGACACATAAAACTAACCATTATACCTTCATAACATCCAGTATTTGGAAACACCTAAGAAGATTTGATTGTCTTAGAGCTAAAGTTGAGTGGCATACATATGGTTTCTGTTCCAAAATTAAATTGGTACCACTTAAAATAATTAACTAAAAGTATCATTCTCTGGATTATTCTATAAGAAATATTAGTGAGGGAGAGATAGTGAATTTAAAAAAAAAAACTCCCTTTTATTGATTCTAGGACAATGCAAGATGTAAAAGACAACAGCACAAATGGCCATTTTTGCAATGATGCTGTTAGATTTCTTTTGTTTGCCAGGAGAATCAGTATTTGTTTCCGTCTTCTGTCAGCAATTGCCCCTGAGTACCCACGAAGGTTAGGTGCTAAGTCTTGTTAGATCAAAGATTTCTATGGAGAGACATGACAGTTTAAAAAAAAATGTAGAAACAATAGCTAATGAAGCAACAACAGGGGGCAGTGGCACTCTCCTGAGTAGTGGTATGACGATCACAGATTTAACAGGAGAGGGGTTTTTGGACAACGCGCCCCCCCCAGGGGTGGGGAAAGCACACCAAGAAGGAACTAGATTCTCCACTTTTATAAGAATAGTTAAATAATTCAGATTCCTTTGGGGGACTTTTTATTATAGTATCTCAAGAAGGACTGGGATGGTTATGTTGTTAAATTGAAAGAATCTAGAAATACTTGGGAGACAATAATCTATAGGACCATGACTGGAAGATTACCTCAATTATATGAGTTGATGTGGGAAGGCCCAGCTTGACTGAGTGGGACTGTTTCCTGGGCAGGGGATCCTGGACTACCTAGGTTGGGAGAACTAGCTGAGCACTAACAAATATTTATTATTCTCCATTTCTAGACTATGGATCCAATGTGTTCAGCTGCTCCAAGTTCTGCCTGCCTTGACTTCCTCATCATGATGGACTATACCTTGAACTATACTTTATCACAATAACAGGGAAAGAAGCTAAGACTCAAATCATAATTCAACCCTGAGAAGAATGAAGTTAACAGCTGGTATTTGTTTGAGGAATTCTGTTAGCGCAGAAGTTCAAGACAGATAATCAGTCACCTGATAGCATTTAGTCACTGAGAAACATTGTAAAAAGTTAAATTTTTGAGAGAAAAAGTATGAAAACATAGGAATTCCCTTTTGATTAAATATGTTGCAGCTCAAAACATAACGTCACTCACATTTCTAGACTATTCCCATCACCTAGCGTAACTGTAAAACATATCACTAAAGTTGAGTGTGAACATGGAAATATGAAATTAGCAGATGTGACAAATAAACTGAATCAAAAATATATCCTTGGGCTTATATTAATCATATCAACCAAGGCAAATATTGCCAAAGTTAATCAACTTAATTAGGGTTAACTTGTGCTCAGTGCACTAATTATGCCTACATATCAAAAGCAAAGCTCATTGAGATGTCTGTTAACTCTAATTATCCTTTGTGATCACTTCCTGGGATTTAATTGCTTACCAATGTCAAACATAGAGAGAAATACCAAACAGCACGAACCCTAGCTATCAAGATGCCTTTCTGGACACTTTCACTCCAGGAAAGTGAAACATCCAATCACTTTTAAAACATCCTATCACTTTCTTTACAGGAGAAAATATTTTGGCAATTTCATGCCAAGCTAGTTCATTTTTCAAAATTGTCTGCAGTCTGGGAAAGATAATCATGCTGAAGCTGTTCCCAGGAACTAAAGAATAGTCTTAGAAATTATTTCATATTCCACAGTTATACTGCAGAGTTTATGTCACACTGTCAAATGGGCTTCACCTCAGCAACAACTTTAAAGATTATTGACTGGTACAAATGAGAAGGAGAAACACAACAATTGCTGGTGGGTCACTGGAGTCACTGCAGATTTAGATTTCTAATTAAAACCAATGACTTGTCTTTCTAATTCTTAATAGAATGATGTAAGTTTTGCATTGATTTAATTTTCAAAAATGAGCTACATTTTTACTAATTATCTCCTGCACTTGTATAACCCCACTAACATTAAAATTGTCTTTGATTCTTATCTGTAATATTATATAATTTGGTCAGATTTATTACATTTTATACCATAGCCACCACTGTAGTCTATACATTCACATCTCTTGATAATTGCAGCGTACCCAATATTGTATACACTCTTTCCAAATTCTCATCCCAAAATAATGTCTATAATCACCAAATACTATAGAATATATTCAATCTTCACAGTATAGAATGATGTCTTATTGTCAGAGAATAAACCAAAGCAGTTGGCTGACACTCAAAGCTTTTAGTCTAGAGCTCCCATTACACTTTGCATCAAGTTTCAACATATTCTATTCTCGCTGATAAATCTTTCACTGTTCTCAACAACCTTGCTAGTATCTCAGTTCTTATAAATTTATTCTAGACTATTCTACAATGAGTCTTGTTTTATTCTTTATCCCTTCAATGTTCATGAAAACAATTGGCATACATGATACTTTAAGATCTTAGAAAGAAAGGTTAAAGATGAATTACTCATAAAATTGTAATTATGATGTCTTAGTTACTTTGTATTGCTGTGGTTAAAATACTATGACCAAGGCAAATTATAAAAGAAAGTATTTCATTTGGACCTTATAGTTTCAGAGGGTGAGTCCATGACCATTGTGCAGGGAGCATGATGGCAACAGGCAGGAAGGCATGGTGCTGGAGCGGTAGCTAAAAGCTTACATCTTTGATCTACAAGAACACACATGAAACAGGGAGAAAGAACGTCTTAACTGGGAATGGTGTGAGTCTTTAGAAACTTCACAGCCTGTTCCCAGTGACACACCTCTTCCAATGAGGCCATACTCCTTAATCCTTTTCAAACAATTCCTCCAACTGAGAGTCAAGCATTAAAATATATGAGTCTATGGGGGCCATTCTTATTCAAACTATCATAGTGAGTTATCAAAATATGTAATAGCCTTGCTAGCTAGTCAGCACACCCTCACTGATTTTCAAATAATATCAGCATTGTATCCACTAGATCTGAAGAAGAAATTAGTATTGCTAAACTGAGAAGCTAGCAACTAACATTGCAGAATAAAATTAAGAGCAAGATACACTCAAATCAAAAGGCAGATTGTTATAAGGAGTAAGTTATTTCCAAAAAGGGAGTTTCATGTGTTAATGACAAATTTCTACTGGAAACTTAGTTTCAAACACATACACACATGCAAGGAAATATATTTCTTCTTATTAAATGGGGTTAGTATCACTGTAGTTTTTGAGCTTTCAGTATGAACGGCTGCTCCTGAGCTCTTACCTGTAGAGGAATTGCTAAATGATCTCATTAAATAAAATACTCAGAGCCAGATATTGGGGTGAGAACCTGAGAGATCAGAGGAACAGGAAAAGCCACAAGCCAACTTCACCTCACCGACACCTCAGCTTCCAAAGGGACCTACTTCCTGTATACCCACACCTATATGCCTTTCTGTTCTGCTCCCTCATTTGCTCTCTGTCCAGCTACATCACTTCCTCTTCCTGCCCAGCTCTGTCACTTCCTGTCTGTCTGTATAGACCTCTATGTTTAACTAGTGTTGGAATTTAAGGTGTGTGCCACCATGCCTAGCTATGTTCCCAGTGTGGCCTTGAACTCACAGAGATCCAGACAGATAAGATTAAAGGCTTGTGTTACCATTGCCTGACTTCTATGTTTAATATAGTGACTAGCCTTTTCCTCTGAGCCTCAGATAAATTTTACTTGGGGGACACAGATAAAATATCACCACACTTACCCATGGTTTTGATGAAAATGTATCTTATACTGACACAATAGCAAAAGGTAGAGCTTCCTCTGATTTATCTCTTGTAAAACAGCACTCATACTTTCAGTTTGAAGTCAGTCTCTCCTACTTGCATTCTGCTGCCTCAGCTCTATGATGATTAACTATCATTGTCCACTTAACTAGATTGAGAATCACCCAGGAGAACCACCTGGGGAATTGTCTGTTGGGATGCCTCCACAGAGATTTAACTGAGCCAGCACCACAGCGTGGGATCCTAAACTTAATAAAAATGGGGGTGGGGTGAGCCTCTGCCCACCAACACTCTTCTTGCTCTGCTCACTGACTATGAACATTCTCACCAGTCACCTCATAATTCTCAACTGCTTCTTCCCTGCTATGATAGACTTAAACCATGAACCAAAATAAAACCCACCTCTCTTACTGCTTGTAACCCTAGCTCTAGAGATCTGATTCCTGAGTCTGGTCTTCTTGACTCTACCAGACATACACACACACACATGAAAGAGAAAAAGACAGAGAGAGAGAGAGAGAGAGAGAGAGAGAGAGAGAGAGAGAGAGAGAGAGAGAGAGAATCTTTAGAAAGGAAAAGACAGGAAGTCAATGGGAGATATGTTGACTAACAAGGAAGGTGCTAAAATCCTAACATCTTTATTTTAGCCAAATGTACCACTTTAAACTAGTGTGTATTTAGAACCTCTGAGTCACACCTGCAACCTTCACAACTGTGTTGCAGTTCCTTCTGATAAGCTAGGAATCAAAATCGCATGCAGAATCACTGTGTTCTTCCTACATTCATTGCTAATTTACTCAGAACTGGATTACCATACTCCGAAGGAACCATGCTTTTGTCTTACTGTTGCTAACAGGGTACTGTAATACGCAATTTCTGTACTACCAAAATATGACTATCATTGGCTTGTGCAACAAAGTCTCCTCCTGTTTGAGGCCAGCATTCTAATCATGATCCTGGAACATATTTCACCATCTTCTCTGTCTGTACTCTAAGCACAGTTGCTGAGTTTCCTAATGCATTTGTAATTACCATGCAGGATCACAGTGTGTTTTTTTATCTAAGCACTGTCATTTGGAAGCACTCCTCTGTTAGGCCTTGTAAAGCCAATGGCGTATTAAGTAGTTAATCAATGTGTGCTATTTTACCCTGACGTCTATTTTCACTTTATAAGAATGGATTAGTTGAATACTCCTTGTTAGAAAATGCCACTGCTATTACTGCATTCATTTGCAAAGATATAGAACAATGATTAAGATCGTCTTAGTAAATATTTCCTGTTTTATTGCTTATGTTTGGAATTGTCAGGATGTCAGTGGTCTTCCCATAAACAGCATATTAATATTAACAAGAACCAACTTGACTTTTAAATCATTGATGTAGTTTGCAATTATTTTTATTTCTGACAAGAACATTTCATTGTCTTGACATTCCACTATCTTTCGTTTTTAGAGAAATATGTCAAAAGTGAAGCATGACAAGAAGCATGTGGAAGTATTAAGTCCTTCTAAAATGAGAATAGCAAAACAATTATAACCAAATGACAAATGTAACCAAAAATAATGCAAATACTCTAGTGACTGTGCTGTGTTTGAGACTGGGACAGGAAGGCAGTATCAAATCCATTTAACCAATGAGGAGACAGCAGTGTGGTGAAACAACTTTCCTGCTGTCACTCCATGTCAATGCTGTAGGCTGCTGCTGTTGAGGTCACTTCTCTGTGAAACAGAACGAGGCACGTGCTGAGCTACATTGCACCCAAGCACTTGAGGAAACCCGGGGAGGAAGGAGACTCTCCTCTACTGTGTGTGCACTGCTCTAACTATGCTACTGCACACAGTAAGTGATGTGACTCACAAATGGCAGTGCATGGCTTCAGACAGGGGACTACTGAGAAAACAAAAAAGGAGAAGCTTGAGTCATGACCCAGTGGACTTCAGTTGATCTTTCTAACATCTAAATAGCAGATTTTTCTATTCTTACCTTCAGTAAAAGCTGGTAGTCATCATAATTCATTTGATAAGGCTAACAGGTAGACTTATAAGTTCTGAGTTCCACGGCTTCAGATGCAGTAGCTGTCACTGTGGTAGTTTTCTATGCCTTACCTAGGGCTCAATATTTTAGTCTCTGGGATCGGGGCATGAGTTCTCTTCAGCGTAGATTTATACCACATAAGAGCAACCTGAAGTCACAAGACCCACTGAACACATGCCCTGCTCCCTTTGGGTTGTAGTCACATATTCACCTGAAGATGGATCTGGTGCTAGATGGAACTAGAAACTGAGATGCTGTGAGCGGATCTTCGCATACTAAAATTCTTTGAGCCACAACACTGTTTCATTAGATACGGGGGAAGGTGTGCACAGAAGCATTCTCTTCCACTGAGTCTTCTGGAAGTCTGATTATCTGCTGGTAGCTTCACTGACTATGGAAGGTTGGAATGTTACAGGTCCAGAGCCTAACTACAATTTATCTTGGGCTATCTTCACCCCATCTTATTTCCTATTCCTTTTCCATCCCTGTCTTATCTAACATCTGCTGATTAACAGGTAAAAACATTTTGAAACATATTAACAGACTATTAGCATCTACCAACCAGTAAGCTATGAGTGTCCTCAGATAGTGCCTAAGGCCTATAGGAGACAGTCCGCCTTAACTTCAATCTGCTTATTTATTTAAAAATTGCCTTAATTTGTGGCTTTCTTTGCTATGTTACTATAAAAGCTTCATGCAATTGTTACCTCACTGAAACATTAAACTTCTTGAACCTGTGTTCCCTAGCCCATGATCACTCATATTTGACTCCAGAATAAACTACTTCTTGGATCACTTGAGGTGAGTGCTGTATCAACAAGGTGGAAAACATTGGCTATGGACCCCAGTGGACTGAAAGACCCCACTATGATTTCCCATCTCGATAATCTCGAGCATGCTCATCCTACATACCTGACCACTGCAGCTCTAAGTCACAATCACCTCAACCATCTCACCAAAGGCAGGCTGCCTCCGCTTATCCATGATGCTCAAGTTCTCCCTTTCATAAAACTACTGGAGCCTTACTGTAGATTAGGAGGAACCATTTTCAAAGGTGAAATATGAAGTAAGGATAAATAGAAACCAAATATGCAGATGATCCTTAACTTAGGATGGAGTTATGCTAAGATAATCCCATCCTAAGTGAAAATAATTTGACTAAAATCTAGTGCTTATGCATATCACATGCCACAATATTGCCACATAGTAGGTTCGCTATAGAGAACCCATGTTTGTTCTAAGATTCTGTGGCTAACTAGGAACTGTGACCAGCTGCTGCTGCCCAGCAAGACGAGATAATCACATGTTGCTAGCCCAGACAAGATCCAAATAAAAATCTCAAAGTCTAGTAAGTATTGAGCGTGGAAACCTTTTGTTCCATGGGAAGGTTTAAAAGTCTTATAACTTCATTGAGTGAGGGACATGCGTGTGCATGTGTAATAATAACCCATCACTCATTAATAACAGGATTATTTCCTAACTAGAACAACAATTACTACAAAGCAAATAACAGACTGATATCAAATGGGGCAAAAAGTAACCTCTAAAAGGATGTATTGGTCATGGTGGCGGTGATGGTGGAGGTGATAGGATGGTGGTGGCAGTGGTGGTGGAGATGGCGGTGCTGGTGCTGGTCCTTGGAGACAAATTCTCACACTGTAGTCCAGGCTGGCCTGGAAGTCACTGTAACCCAGGCTGGCATTGAAGTCACAGCCATTTCCCTATTTCGACCTCTCTATTGCTGTGCTATAGGAGTAAACCACACACCATCTTTTTATTACTACTACCAAAAATACCAATAAATGAAAGTCTCACAATAATGATAAACTGTTATTAATTATTATTATTGGCAGGTATGAAAAGGTTCCTGATGGAATTCTACCATTGTAAGTCATTAAAACACCAAATAAAGTAGCAATAGAAGAGTTGTTCTCGGGGTTGGGGATTTAGCTCAGTGGTAGAGCGCTTGCCTAGCAAGCACAAAGCCCTGGGTTCGATCCTCAGCTCCAAAAAAAAAAAAAAAAGAGTTGTTCTCAGAGGCAATTAGCAAGCATGATTCTAAGGAAGGCATGTCAGTGGAGGACCTATCCTTGCTTTTTTACATTTAACTTTTCTTTCAATAATCAAGTAAATTAGAACAGAAATGACAAAATATTATATGGTAAATTCCACCTAAAAGTTTGTAGAATGCTATGGGAAAAGTAAGAGATGTTAGCAATGGGAGACAGGTGAAAGAAAAGTCACTAGCTTTTATAACATAATATTAACCTCCTAATGCAAAATAAAAACTAGACTTGCCGGGCGGTGGTGGCGCACGCCTTTAATCCCAGCACTCGGGAGGCAGAGCCAGGCGGATCTCTGTGAGTTCGAGGCCAGCCTGGGCTACCACGTGAGTCCCAGGAAAGGCGCAAAGCTACACAGAGAAACCCTGTCTCGAAAAACCAAAAAAAAAAAAACTAGACTTTATGTACAAAAGTTATAAATACTAAAATATTGGAATAAAATTAGAATCCTTGAATCAATTTAAAAACTATGACTATTATACTATATAAAACAGAAATCATAATAGAAAGACATACCACTTTATTAACTAGGAATACTTTATATGATAAATTATCAATTCTTATAAAAGAATTATATAAAAATATAATTTAAATTTATGTTTTGTTTGAATTAAATATCTAAGAATGGCCTCCTAAAAAATAAAAGAAACAACACTGGATGGGGTTAGCTTTCTCACTACTCAAATATTATGTACAATATAAGTTACAGGCTATTGATGGTCGAAACTACATTAGCAGATTAATCTGTTAAAAATAACTTCATTAATAGAATCCTTATTGATACATGTAAGTATTTTCAAAACAATGCTCGGACCTTACAATTATTGAAGCAGAAGTTCTAGCTCTACTATGTCTCAAATCCATAATTACATGTACTTGAATGACTCACCTGAGCACCAGTGCCAGTATGCCAGTGTTCTTCGGGGTTTCTACATTGCTATGCACACAATACATAACGTTTTGAGAACATGTGGAAATCATGCTGAGCAAAGTCCTCATAGAGAGGATTGATTCAAAGTGTTTCCTAGCTACAGAAATAAACAGAGGGGTGAGCCTCCTTTTCATAAAGGTCTTTGGAGATGGAATGGGTTTTTCTACAAAAGTAATGTTTCCTAAAAAACGGTCGTTGAACAACTGATCAGAGGTGGTAATGAGATTACAGGGTAATAGCTAAAATTGCTTCTGGCTATGAGATCCACTGATGAGTTTGATTTCAGTGTTTCAATGGCATACACTAATTCTATCATGCTCAGGCGTTGGTTGGCAGTAGGTTGGTAATGCAGCACATGAACCCAAGTGACTTCCTTCTCTCTAGTGCCCATTTCTACAGCTCACTCATCTTAGCACGTGTAGCTCGTCCTGCCCAACTGTTAATATGAAAAATTGTACAAGTGGATCTAACATAGAAAGACTTTCACATTACATACAAAAGCTTGAACTAATTCCAGTTAGTAATGTTTCTAGCCTTCAAGGGACTGTAATTTCTATGAAATATCCATAATGTGATACCTTTAACAAAATGTGAAGTAAAAAATGACCTAATTGCAGAACTGTGAGACACAGATAAGTTAAAGTGAAGAAAAAATATTGAGAAGCCTTGAAAGCATTTTGTTGCATGAAGCAACTTAATTCATCCCAAATGTTATGCTACACTAAGTTATATGATTCTGCCAGATGCTTCTCTTTAGAAGAATTTTATTATACCAAAGAGAGCAATTTCTTTTAATGAGAATATTTTTGAATAATATTTGTTCTGGAAACCAGTGCTTTCTTTGTTTCATATCTAATGAGAATAATTCCTTTGATTCATAGGCATTTTTATTCTTCTGCTGGTTCAATCAAAATACCAATTAACTGCATGTATTATATGAGAATGAAGTGGGCACCTTCCAGCTCAGTCTCAGAATGTGCACATCAATCAGGGAAAGCACATGATTTGCATCATGAGAATCCACAGGTTAAGAATTATAACCAAAGTCTGTGGTTAATGTCCCAGTTTACTTTCACCTCTGGGTAGGGAGTTAGTGTAAAATCTGAATGGTGGAAAAACACTAAAGAGACTCAGTCTCCATTGTCATAAACTGTAAGCAACACACAGACCTTAATCTCAATGCCAGAGCATGGAATATTAGTCTGACTTTCACCAAGATGTGTGAGAAGTGTTTAGTGATGCAGATCTTGTGCAGATAAAATGAATGGATGGATCTGTTTAGAGACAGGACATAAATATAGAGAAACACCATCACTTAAAACTTGGAAAAGGAAAACTGCATAGTAATTTGCTTCTGAGAGAGGTAAGGAACCAAAATATAACTCAAAACAGAGCAGTGAGACACATTCTAAACAGGCAGTCACAGAGGTGACTATGAAGCACAAAAGACAGTAAGCCCACCACTGTTGTGGTTTGGATATAACTCGACCCCAAAGGCTTATGTGCTGAAAGATTGATTCTCCAAAGCAGCACTAATTAAAAGTGACTGCCCTATCTCATCCATCAATAAGTGCTTGATTGGAGTTGAGACACACTGGGGGGAAGTCAGACAGTGTAGTGTGACTTTGAGTGGTGTGTCGCACCCATAGCCCCTTCGTCTTTCTTTCCTGTTATGTCCTGAGAGTCTTGAGACAAGTTCCTCTTATCTACCATGCTTATTTTCAGGATGTCTTGCCTAATTACAAGTCTAAGGGTCATAGAGTTATCAGCCGTGAACTAAAGTCCCTGATGAGACAGTGGCCAACACAAAGCTGCTTCTCTTTAAGGTACCTTGAAGAAAAGCTGAGTGTCACTAGAAGAATCACATAAGCAGGGATACATTTCCAGGGTGTACCGTGTGTGTTTGCAGGAAATTTCTAATCACTTTTGATGAGCCTGAAGTAAAAGTTAAGCCATCATCATGTGACAAGAACAACCAATCTCTTTCTCAATCTCCCTTTCTCCCCCACCTCTGTCTCTGTCTGTCTGTGTCTGTCTCTGTCTCTGTCTCTCCCTCCCTCTCTCTCTCTCTCTCTCTCTCTCTCTCTCTCTCTCTCTCTCTCTCTCTCTCTCTGTGTGTGTGTGTGTGTGTGTGTGTGATTAACTTGACAACACTGTTACCATCTTTGAAAATGTCAACAAACGTTCTATTGTTGTGTGATAGGTCATATTACTGCCTAAGATCATGTCTAATCTCAAGACACTGAATCCCTTAACAATAAATCATGTTTCCATCAATTTATAGCAATTATATAAGGGCCTAGTTCATACTATACACTAAAAATAAAATCAGGCAATAGTTAAACATGTTAATACAGCAGTAATATTGAGTAAGCAGATCTGTGATTTTTATAATTTGTAAAACCAAGTAAACTCAGTTTAAAACTGATCTCAGAACAAAAACATATAATGCTAAAAATAAAAACAATATATACATATTTTGTACAGAATCATATAAGTATATTCATACTGTGTATACATATATCTCAGCCTATTTTTAAATTCCTGTTATATGAAATAAGATAACAAATATCACTAGCACTTATCTGACGGCCTTTGATCCATAATGAAACAATGAGGAATAAATTTGACAAAGAAACAAGATTCTTTTGTTCTCCAATGGCAGAACCTTAAAAGCATCAATGTCTCTGAATTCAGTCCTCAGCCTTCCAGGGTAAACCACACTGTGAAGCACCAGTCAGTAGCTGTACCTTCTCACCTGGAAAAGTCAAGCCCTGGTTTCTACAAGATCTGCGATAGGAACAATTTTTTCCCTGTCATGACATTAAAGCTTTGCAAACATCTTAGCAATGGTTCTGCCAGACTTCCAGCATGGTCCAGTCCCAGTCTCCTCTCACACTTTTGACTTACCCATTATTTTCCCTGTGTTCCGGACATTTCAGCATGCTTAGCAGCTGGAGCCAAGTGAAGTTTGAGAAGCCATTTAAATAACTACAGCGGGCAGAGTAATGACATCACAAATAATGTGTCTTGAAGGGAGTTTGCTGGCAGGAGTGATAAAGCAATCACTGGAAGCGGGAAGATGAGACAGGAAGCACACAGTGGAAATACAGTAATGATGAGCACAGTGATGCTGGGGTAACAGTCCAGTGAGAGACACTAAAGAACAGGATGAAAGTCAATAAGACGGTGACAGTAGAATATATAGATCATGGTATGAAATGCTGAACATGGAAGAGAGAGCAAAACTGGATATCCGAACGTCTCCAGGGCTTCAGAGAGATGCATTAGGAAAACCCCTAGGAAAATACAAATAATCCCTCCTTTTACTGCCCGCTACTGACTCCATTCTCTGCAATGCTGGAAAACAAAATTAACACATTAATCAAGATTTATAGTTTTCTTTTCTGCAGTTTTAATTTCTAGTCTCTCACATAGGTCATCTTTACTAAGACTTCTCCCCCAGTATTCCACCAAATTACTTCTGAAAACTTCTCTGGTAACTTCCAGTTGGTTTCTGAATCCATTAAGGAATTCTACTCCTCTCACAGGTAATATGTCGTGAGTATTTGGGGGTTGTTCCTTGGTTTGTTTTCTTGTTTTCCAGGACTCTGTACTTCCTTAGGGTTCCTTCTGCCTTTCTCACTGGTCATTCATTCCCAGTCTCCCTGTTGTTCACTCCTTCCTCCATTCTTCTCGTTTTTTAGGGGGTCTCAGAACTTACACCTCAGTTCTGTCTATACTTGCTTTTGATCTGATTCAGTCACATAGGTTAAACAGTATAGTAAGAACTTAAGGCCTCATATAACTACATCAGATCTTCCTGCTCTTGACAGGACTAGACTATGCTCAAAGAAAACTATCTAAAAATAAAGCCATCTCAGTTAATTGCTCACAGCTCTCACTGATATTAGCTTCACTCAAAATAAAAACAAAGAGTTTTGAAGTCCAAGGAGGGTATGAATGATGAGACCAGGACTTCTCCACCAGGAGATCAAACAATCTCGTCACATATCAGATATCCTGCAAATTAGATATTTACATGAAGATTCATAACAGTAGCAAAATTACAGTTATGAAGTAGCAACGAAACTAATTTTATGGCTTGGGGTCACCACAACACGAGGAACTGTACTGAAGGGCCGAAGTATTAGGAAGGCTGAGGGTCACTGGACTAGACCAATCCTCTCTCACTTCTTTCCCTCAGTGCAGTCTACCCGTGCTGGTCTCCTCATGATTCTGCAAGCACAGCGTTCACATCCATGACTTGGAGTGTTTTCCTACCTAGTAAAAATGCTCTTCCCTAAGTGTCCTCCTGGATACTCCTGTTTCAAATTTTTGTGCAAACATCTCCTGCTCAATAAAATCTTTCTAGAAGATCAATTTAAAATAAGACACTATCTGTACTGTGTAATATACATTACCTTTCATCCCTATACTATTTACCATATGAAACTGTGAATGAAGAGATTACTTTTCCTGTCTCTACAGTAAGTAGAATAATCAGTGTTCAAAGGCACAAAACAATGGATTGGGGAGCCCCCTACAGCTAACTGGGAGAATTGCACCTAAAGTCAAACCATGGACATCCACAGGCCTGGTGGATTCTTCTGCTGTAACAGAGGCCTTATTTTTTGCCCAAGGATCTCCAATGGTCAGTATTTGACTTCCATAGACCACAACTCTAATCACTGTCCAAGCTTACTAGGAATTAAACTAGTTCCTGTAACAGGCAAAAATCATTGTTTCCATGGTCTTGAGGTAAAACAATGATCCAAGGGAAACACTTTTTCATTGGAACACAAGCACACCCCTCACCAATTCCTATCTTGTCAGACTGTAGAAAAAATACAGAACCCATGCTTCTCTTGCTGATCCTGATCCTGTACTATTGTGCGTTGTCAATTCCTATTCTCTATGACCCAGAACAACAGCAACAACAAAGATCTATCCTTGTTCTCCATACCCAGAATTATATTTTTCTGTAATGGTTAATATTCCAGGAATGTTTGTGAAGGACTTTATAGATGAGGTTCATTGAGGACCGGAAACCCTGTATAAATGTGGATATCACTGTCCCATAAAAAGGAGACAACAGGTTAAGCATCAGTACAAGTCAGAATTTCATCTACAACCAGCATCCATCCTTCTGTTTCCTGACTGTAGACACAATGTGACTGGGGCCTCATGCACTGACTGTCATGCTCTCCCCACTGTGATGGACTGTACTCTCCAATTCTGAGCCGAAATGAACCTTTCCCTCCCAAAGCTACTTTTGTCCAGTGTTCTGTCACACCACAAGAAAAGGATTTTTCCTCATCTTTTTCAGCAGAATGGAAGCTCTATAAGAAAAAATAACTTTGCTGTTTTCCAAATTACAGAATAGTGTCTGATACACAGTATATAGTCAAAGAATATTTGCTTAAAAGTCAATGAAAACTTCCAAGATTTTGTACATTGGGATAGGTAGATGATTTTGGTCATTAAATAAAATACATAGTAAAGAAGGAGAAGTAAGCTTAGGAAGAAGGAAGTGTGCCTTAATTCTTTCTGACTTGGCTTTACATCTAAAGAGGAAATGATTCCTTCTGAGATTACAACTGCCTATGTATTCCAGACAAACTTATTTGAGTTCTGAATCGAAAGTTGTGATTGACAAATGTCCATGTGTTTATCATCCCACAGTTCCTGCAGGTCATAAATCAAAGGCAAATGATTGTCCACAACACCATGCTTAGAGAACCCTAGGATTGTGGTTACCTCACAGTCTGCCTGTGTATAGATGTGCATAGAAGCTGAGTGGTGGCTCTTTGACACTCCAGAATACTCACTCCTGAGTTCACTTACATAAGTATTCCCCTCAAGGGTGTCATCAAAGACACTGAATATGTACAGAATGACCATTCCATATGATAACTGCAACCCACAAGCAGTCAAGGAAGCTAAACCATAACTATGGAAAAACAGCTCCTGGTCCCCAGTCTTTGCAGCACTCTGCCCCAAACGGCCAAGATTTGATCAATCACTGACCACCCCTGCTTTTTGTACCTGTTTTCCAGGGATGATCAAATATCATCTCTTACCCAATACATGAAATAGCTTGTTTCTAGTTAGTCTACCCTTGGTGTCTCATGTCAACAGACTCCAGCAAAGACATACATGAAAACTCCCTTCTTTCCTCTCTAAGATCTTATTCTTCTGCCTGCTTGTAATTTATTGACAAATATTGGCAATATTTGTCAGCCTACCCTGTATTGAATGAAATAGTCTTTGTTCTCATTTAGGTAATTTTCTAAATCTCCACACTCAAAATGCAGTAGTTTAATTCATTTGGAACTGGGCCAATAAGTCCACCCTATGGTAAAGTGGCTGGTGATAGCCCAAGGCTGTGAATACCAAATTGGCCTCACTGAGGGCCCATTAAAGATAGTCACCATATCATAGCCCACCTCTCTGAAAAACATTTTTTTCTGATAGAATCTTGTCTGCTTGGAATCTTAAATATAAATTTCTTCTTAGATGATTCACTAGTTTGCTTTCCTGTGGTTGTGATTAAACAGTGACCAAAATCAATTTGGGAGAGGAAAGACACTATTTCATCATACAGTTTACAGTCCACTATCAAGGGAAGCCAAAGCAGAAACCTGGATACAGAAATTGAGGTAGAGACCATAGGGGAATGTTGCTTACCAGCTTGCTCCCTCTGGCTTGTTCAGCTCCCCTCCTATACAATTCAGGCCCCACCCACTCCCACAGTGGGCTGGGACATTTATACCAATTAGTAATTTTTAAAATGCCCTGCAAACATGCTCACAGGCACATCTGATGGAGCCAGTGTCCCAACTGAGGTTACCTTTTCGTGGGTGACACTAGCTTGTGTCAATTCAACATACAGTACTTAAAAGAGAATACTGTAACCCTTTTTATTCTATTTTGTGTGTATTGTAACTTAACAGTGCTCAATAAATATGACATCTTTAGAGAGAGCATAAGTGAACTTTTCTACTGTTTCTTGCCTAATGGCTAACCAAGCACTGAGAAACGCTTCTGTTTTTTCTCAGGGAAGATAAATATCTTTAATTGCTTCTGCAAAGCTTCTGGCTTTACACTGTGATAAGTGCCCATTCAAAAACAAGTCATATTGTCTCAAGAGCCAGCTGAAGGTCTTGTTTCTCCAGAGAAAATACATCCTGAAGTTTTTCACTTTCTTCACTGACCCGGCTCTCTACAGTGGAGTTTTTGTGAAGTTAGGGTAAGCTGACCTGGAAATCTTCTGGTATATATGCATTTATGAGCAACACTACTTTCCTCATGCCAGGACTAGTGGGTAAGATCAGCACCACAGATCTGGCTATCCTCAAAGCTACATCATCTGCCTCATAAACCTATACTTTTGAACATTTATAGGCACAGCATGGCCCACAGACTGGTGGCATCTAAGAAATATTATGCAATGCTTCCATAGCCAGCTATCCATGGGCCACCTCTGTCCCCCTATTCTAAAAACAAACATATTGGACCCTTTGTCGCATATTGTTATTATTGACTAACATCCATCACGTTAAAACACTGTGCTCAGAAGGTCAAGCCATAGGTTGTCCATTTTCTTATTGTCCTGAAAGTCTTCATCAAGTTCTCACACCTGCATTTGACTCACTTTTTTTATCTTTTGATTTTCATATGCATTTGTCTTTTTAATCATTGAGCTAATGTAATGGCTTAAAAAAACACCCATATGTATAAAGGATTGTTAATCAAATGCCTATACATAATTATGATTGATAGACAGAATCATCCATTCATTTATATTAATTTATTTATTCATTCATCAAATAGTGCTGAGTGTAACTTGATCAACTGCTTCTAGATATGAAAGTATAGAATTACATAAACAGAGGTAACAGTTTACAAAGGACTTTGTAGCACATGGTATAGTAATATTAACAGGAACAGGAGTGGGGGCCATAAAGTATTTCAGAAAACCAGAAAGTTGGTCCTGCAGATAGCATGTGTCATAAGCTTGGTTAGAACGATCAAAGCACAAGGAAGGAAGTCAGAAGAGGGAAAGCACAAGGTCCCAGACAGCGGGGCACACTGACGGCCCAGAGAGAACCACCGAGGCAGACACAGAGCACATGGAGCACCAGGTAAAGACAGGAGAATCAGGCTGAGGACAACGGCATGGAGCTTGGGGAGCGCAGCTGATAATGACAGAGATTACTTAAGAGTAATTATATTAGTCAGATACAGTAATTAAACACGGGAGCTCATTAAACATTACTCAGATTCGATAATTAAACATAGTCAGATACTGTAATTAAACATAAGCTGGGTAGAGCAATTCAAGCAGTATTTCACAAGAAAGGTCAATTTGAGTGGATAATTGGATCAAAAGTTTCTATTCTGGAATCAATTATCTGAATTAGTTGCCCTTATTAAGTAAATTTTACAAACTGACAGACCTTTGAAAAGAATAGATATAAGGTTGCCCTTTATAAAACAAAACAACTCCATTTGAGAATAAGAAGTGTATTGTCAATAAAGTCAGCAAGGCAGTGTTAATTTATTTTCTGATAGAATTAAGCTGAGTTTGTTTATTATTACCCACTCTATAGATATTTCATCCTTTAGGGGAAATACTGTCTTGGAAAAGGATTCTTTGACCAATACTAATAAAACCGCAGAGATATTCTGATTTAGCTAAAAAAAAAAAACACAGAGCCTATCTTGGGGACCTGAGGAAGACCTGAGTGGGTATGTTAGGAGTCAAGTTATGAATGTGCATTATTCACAAGGACCCAAATTCCCCAGACTCAATGGGAATTGGGCAAACTGTACCATGGTCAGGCTCAGAGAGTTGGCATAACCTTCCTCTGGTCTCTGTGTGAATGTTGACAGAATAGAAACAAGCATCAGTCACAGCTTCCTTCTCCAGATGTTGACAGCCTGAGAATTCTTCCCTACAGAGACCTTTTACAGATAATAGCTAACCATTCCCCCCTGTGCTGTCCATCACAGACATGGTGAGGTTCCAGACTGTTATATAATAGGGGCCACTCCATCAGAGTGAGCATGGCCCACCCATTCCCAGGTTTTCTACACATGTCTGTCTGTCTTTTCTTATTCCCACAGTGTTACAGTTAGTTTTCCAAAACACAGTGCCCATCAATCTGTTGAATTTAAAAGAATTTTTCTTTACTTAACTTCATAGGAATTAACTTAATAAACCCATTAATAATACGAGAAATGAGACCATTAAAATAAAATTTTTTGTAGTAGTGTCAAGCAGCTATATCCCTCTCTTATTCACTGAACCAGCTTTTTAAGAAAAATTCATATTACTTTGATTCATTGCCAAAGAAGCTTTTACATGCTCCTGAGTGTGATATCTGAGTAAAAACAGTTGGAACTCTATAATTAAAATATTACCCTGATTTCTATGAATAAGTTTATGTCTAGCACCAAACTGGTTGACTCTGGGTAAACTAATAAAGTTGTGTGCCTTGACATGTAAGTAAGAATCAAACTTAAGGGGTAGAACACCAAAATTTAATTGTAGTTATGGTTTAGATATGAAGTATCACTGGAAAAAGTTCCCGTGTTAAAAATTCACAGAGATACTGACAGATGAAATAAAATTATGATTGGTAATCTACTTGGTGGATCACTCTACCAACAAGTTCATAACTGAATGAACTCATAGTGGGATAGGTCACCAGGAGGTAGGGACTATTTGAAAGAAGTGGGTCACTCTCCTAATTTGATTTCTGTTGCCATAAACAAAACACAAATGTATGTTAATACAACCTCTTCTTAAAGGAGAAAACATCTCTGACTGAAAGCAATTTAAGGAAAGACAGTGTTCATTTGGCATATAAATTCAACCTATAGTCCATCATCAAGTGGGAGTCAAGGTAGGAATTCAAGCTACTAGTCACATACATCTACAGCCAAGAGCAAAGAGAATGATAACATCCTTTTTTGCTTGATGTTTATGCTCAGCTAGCTTTCATTACTCTAATACAGTTCAGGGCCATGTCTAGGAAATGGTGCTGCCCATAGTGGACTACATCGTTTTTAAATTAATTAATAATCATGATAACCTCTACAAACAAACCAACAGGCCAACCTGATATAGATAATTCCCCACTAAGACGCTCTTCCCAAGTGATTCTAGATTATGCCCAGTTGACCATCAAAACTTGCCCAATCACTGGGATAATTCCTTTGTAAAGTACTGCTTACCTCCAGCCCTGCCTTTTTCCCTTTCTCATGGCCACCATATGCTCATCACCATGTTGTTCTGCCTCACTGAGGCACAGAAACAATAAATCCAAGCGATCATGGATAAACTTAGCTAAAATATTTTTCCTCTGTAAGTATATTTTCTTGGGTATTTTTACACAGCAACAACACCAACAACAAAATCTCTAATACAGCCATTCTGAGACTGCTTGTGCCATCTAACTAATATCCACAGTAATAGTTTCTTAAATGAGGTAAGTTAGAAATACATTAATGGCTTTAAAGTCAGAATGTACATGTGACTAAATCCAGATACTGATAGAGGTATCAGATACACACTGCAGAAGGGTGGTGCTTACAAACCAGCATCACTCAGATTACAGAACCCTATTGGAATAGCTATCAGATACATTTTCATTCAGAATGTGAGAAGACTACAAATACCATTTAATGAAAAGCAAGTGTCCATAATTTGAGGAGCTGAATCATTCTTTGACCATTTCTGTGGAAATCTTAAGGCTGCTTGCAATCTTTGGGTATTTACATTTACCTGATAAAATGCTAAAATTCATAACTGTGGGAAACATTCTTTTTATAACCTTTATATATTAAGGAAGTCAGAGAACTAATAATGCACACTCATAAAATTCCTGTCGATGTAAATCACTACTGCGAACTCAGCCCGACATTTGAATTACTTGAATTTATATCAAATGACTTACTGAATATTCAGCAATGTTAGAAATATACTTGGTATTAACAATGACTTTGAAGGACAGTCACTGCTTAAAATTTCTAGACAGCAAACACCATGATAATTGAAAGTGACTCTCAGTTTCATCATGGAATTTGATAATTTCACTAAAATTAAGAAAATAACTTTCCAGTACAGAAAAAATACTTGCCAGCCTTCTGCATTTAAAAAGCACATGAGAATCTTATTCATGGATTTTCAAAGTTCTTTTTATATTCATACTCCCTGGAGACTAATATGAATTTAGAGCTAACTGGGAGCAAATGTCTCCTTTTACTTTCAGGTGAAGTTAAAATTGCTTTTATTGGTGTTAATTAAAGGTGAAAAAAGAACAAATACTTCCATTATGTTTATGACTCTCCAGCAACTTTATTTTCTTCATAGTTTTGAAACACCATCTTGTACTGTTCCATTGTGTTCCTTTTGTTTTCTTTTCCTATCTAAAAGAAGAGGTGAAAACAGAGGGAAAGCTAATTTTAATTGGAATATAATTGCTCAAGATTGGACTTGGAATGTCCCCCCAAAAGGCACATGTGTGAAATGACTGGTCCCCGAGTGGAGCCTCTGACAGGCTGAGGGAAAGGTCTGTAGGTACTAAACTATATACCTCAAGGGAACTGTGGCTCCAACATCTCCTGTGCTACATGACTCATGACACAAAAGCTTATTTTGTCATGTTCTCCAGCCGTGAGGTTCTGTCTCACTGAAAATGAAAGGCACACAAAGCAATAAGACACATGCATCTCAGGTTGAGACCTCTACAACCAGAGGTTAAAATGAACCTTTTCTCTTTATAATTTTTTCATATAATCTGTTATAGTTACAAAACTCTGACAAAATAATATTCATAAATAAGATACTGATAAGATTAAGAAAGTCCATTTCAAAATGTCACATATCACAAGATCCCATCTATAAAACTCTTAAAGTGATGTTTTGTGTTCTCCAGAAACGCTATTTTCTTCAAATAAACTGTAAAAATGTAAAACGGGTTGGCAGTTAAGGAGAGAGGCACAGGTAAGAGACAGGTACATCTATAAGGAAGAACTGCTCTGTGTCTTGATCACGGTGGTGTCTGCACAAACAGAAACAAATGATCCAGTTGCACTGAACAGCATGCACACACATCAGTATGTAAGGAGTCAATGGAAACTGAGTGAGATCTGAAATCAATAAACTACAATGTCCCATTGGTCTGGCTTTGTTATTACACCACATTATGCAAGATGTCATCAACCAGAAGTTGAGTGGCAGGTTTATAGGACTCTGTGCTCTATATTTATGACTACCTGTGAGTTTTTAATTATTTTTAAATGAAGATTTAAATTTGTTTATTTGTACAGACTTCACTATAGTAATCAGCAGCATTACATTTCTAGTGATTTATTAAGGCTGGAAATAGTTCCATAGTTTGGATCGTTTGTTTAAGATGATCAGGAGAATCTGAGTCAAGCAGACTATAAAACAAGTCATCTGAGAAGGCTTGGAGTGGAATGTAGACACAAGACAGTCAGACTCCCCATGTGTTACAACTCAGGTAAACAAAAGGCTGCTGAGACTGTGATCTCTGCACACATGCCCAGCACAGGGACTTGCTGTGAGCAGAACAGCCTGCAATGTGTGAGTACTACCTGCAAACACAAAGGCAGTTGGCAGCCTAAGGCAGGGTCCAGCACTGAGGACTGCTCACCCTGAGAGTAGGCAGTCATCTTTCTGCATTCTTATCAGGCAGTGCCAACTAGAAGGACAATGAAAGCAATAACCCAGCACTTCCTGTGGAGGAAGACACTTGTGCAGTTACTAGGAGCATCTGTGGTACTTGCTGCAACCACTCCATCTGGGAGATGTGGAACCCATCTCAGCTGTGTAATGAGTTGTGTCCAAAAAAAATAAATAAATAAAGGAAAGATGACACCCAAGTGGCCTCTCTCCAGTGCCTCCACACATGGTCAACTTGCTACTATATCTCAGGTCCCAGTAGAGTGGAAGCAAGGCTTACTTTAGCTCTCAATCTCCAGAGCCCTCTCGACTAATGCCTAACACAGAAAAGATTCCCTCTCTCCTTCCCTCTATCTCACTCTCACTCTCTTTCTAAATAGACACACAGATTAGACAGATGTATATTACTCACAAGTAATATATTTGAGAGTCATATGATGACAGTTTAGAATACTCTTTCTCACTATGTATAGATAGATATGAATATGTAGTGTCAGTTTATACTAATACACACACACACACACACACACACACACACACACACACACGGAGGACAAAGACAAAGAAAGATAAAGAGAATGTGTTATGGATAAAAGAATCCAGAAAAATATGGAGCATTTCTTTGCTGTGGATGATTGATAAATAAAACGCTGATTGGCCAGTAGCCAGACAGGAAGTATACTGAGACTAGCAGAGAGGAAAATTGAGAGAACAGGAAGGCGGGGAGGAGGAGACGCCAGCCTGCCATCCAGGGAGCATCATGTAGAGGCAGCAGGTAAAGTCACGGAACACGGGGCGACATATAGATTAACAGAAATGGGCTGAGTATAAGAGTAAGAGCTAGACAATGATAGGCCTGAGCTAATGGCCGAGCAGTTTAAATAATATAAGTGTCTGTATGTTTATTTTATAAATGGGCTACAGGACTGCTGGGGTTTGGCGGGACCTGGAGAAAAAAACTCTAGCTACACTTCTTCACATTTATTTTTCTCTGTAAGCCTATATTTTCTGTTATACAGTAAACATGTTATAATTACAAAGTAAAAAAATAAAAATGATGACAGACTTAAGATGCCTTATGAACTTTTGTCTGACGCCAGAGAAGCCATTAGACATGTGAATGACGTCATAGACACCTTGAAACACACAGGCACTCACATATATTATACTACATGATTATGTCATTTCTCCCATAAATATTTTTGCATCTTCTCATTCCAATGGATGACAATTTAATGTCTAATTTATGAAGGATGAGCCAGAAGTAAAACTAACTTTCCCAATGCTTAATATATAATGAAGTGGCAATTTCAGATTTTATCTTATATTTTATTCTTTTTATTTGTTTCACTTTATTCAGGGACACTTAACTCATTTCTTCATTACAAAAGAAAGTCCGAAATTTAATGCAACTGAAGGCAATATTTATTTCTGGTTTCATAGGATGATAACATTATGCTATTCCCTTTAATAAATAAATCTTTATGTCTAACACATTGCAATGGGCTTCAGAGTCTAAGATCAAACCTGACATAAAATCAATTTGCAATAAATGCTTGATAAATGAGTGGTAAGGCTGAAAGGAAAAAGCCTAGCATAGGATAATTCTCTATAAGAGTACAGACACTCACTAAGAAGTTCAAAGAAAAGCAACTCATCTCTGAGTAAATAAAATGTTAAGGTAAGTTTCACTGAAGACACTCCTTGAGCAAACAATCCCAGCAGTGTTAAGGCCCTCGGGATTTTCCTGGCTGACACACAATCCGAGAACAGGATGAGATAGGCTCTCATCACTGGTTTGAAACATCCCAAATGTATATTCTTCCTTGTGGCTGTTTACTCAATCACCACAACGACATATAATAGAGAAGATGCTCCTGTAAAGAAGCAGGCACTAAAATAGGATTCACTCTGAAGGAGACTTTATGAGATGTGCCAACGAGAGCAAACCAAGAGTCAGGCAAAATTGGGGAAGTTCTCAGACCATTATGTAAGTCTGATCAGAGTGCATGAGAGAAGGGCAGGTTGTAAAAGTATGCTGGTCCACTTGTGCGGGTTAAAAAAGAGTAAGTGAGGCTGTAAGGTCTCTTGAAAGCCAGAATCAGCAGTCAATTGAATCTCACTTCCCTTAAAGAGAGACTTGACTTATCTCCCTGCTGCATTTGTGCATCCCAACCAAAGGGCAGCCTGTGGGAGGTGTGCCCTCAGCAGAAATGCAGTCATTGATGTAAGAGCTTGAGGTCTAGGCCCTTGATTAGGGCAGCTTTCCATAGCAGGAGGTCAACAAGGGCATTGCCACTGCTGCTGCAAACAGAATGCAAAGCAAAAAGGGTCAGCTAAATAATGTATTCAAAGACAACCTTTTGTTTTAAATAAGCATGTGAAATGTTAATTTTAATAATAGGGTCAAATGCAGAGAGTCACATCCTGCTGTCTGTGAACCTGTTAACCTTCAGCACTTTTTGCTTTCTCATGGATGATCTATCCAGAGGTCTCCATTATATTTATTCTTGATATGCCTGCCAGGTGAATGCCATGCACAAAGATCAGGGACACACACACACACACACACACACACACACACACACACACACACACACATTCATATACTGATACGCGCTAGTACAGCATTTCTTTCATGAGTGTTTTCTTTCATTATTTTAATATTCTCTTAATTTCAATGGATAATTATTTTATGCCTAAATTATGAGACATGAAGATAAACAGTAAATATTTTCAAAATATTTAAAGACTGAAAAGATGAATTACAAAAACCTCCTAGTTCCTCGCCACTTAAGCATTTATTCACCCACCCTCTTGGGCACATGATTCAGCAATTCAGCTCCTCATTGTGTTCTGGTTTCAGATGATGTTTCTGTTTCTTTTCAAACACATAAAGCATACATATGACCTTGGAAGTATGCATACGTTCTACCATGAACATGGATTGAAAGAATAAATGTCCTCTATGGATTTGTATCAGATTGTCTACTTTGCTGAGCTCATAGTGTATACCCAAAAAATTTTTGTTTTTTCACTAAGGAGATATATATATATATATGTGTGTGTGTGTGTGTGTGTGTGTGTGTGTGTGTGTGTGTGTGTGTGTGTGTTTACATATATGTACACATATATCATATATACATATATGTGTATGTATGTATATACATATGTGTCATGTATTAAAATAATTTTGAATTCTTTATTTAAATGTATCACTAAAATAAAGTAGGCAAATCTTTTGATAACTATAATCTAAATGTCGATAGCCATATCTGAGTGTTGTATAGAGTTAATTTTCTGAAAACAGAAATTATATTGAAATACAAAAATTATATCAATGTAAACATTATAGAAAATAGACTGTAAAAACACCTTTTCTTAAACATGAACGACTACATAATAATAAAGATTCCTTTGTCAGGAATCATTAAAAATAGCTTGAAGGTTGCTGTCCAAATACAAGCATGGTGAAGAGAGTCAGCTCAGTTCTATAGTGAAAGTTTGTAAGTTGTGCATTTCAAAGAGCTGACATCTTCTTCCTCCACATTCTACACAGCCTTTGGCCAGCACCACGCCGGATTCAGACTCTTTCACTGTCTCGTGTTTTGCAAACCACACAATGACCAACGCTCTAATGTCATTTTTACTTAACGTTAAGTGAATACACTTGTTACCTACTACTGACATGTTCCCAATTTGTTCCTCCAAAACTATCACGTGCACAATGAGCTGCACACCGCTGTCCATGAGTCCACACAACATCAGCATCACCAGGGGACTGATAAACACTGAGTCTGTACACCAGCACAGGTATTGAATTAAAATCTGCAGCCTGATGATTCTGGAGTCTGTATGCTAACTTGTTTGTATGCAATATTTGAGGATAAATGTACACAGAAACAAACATGGGATGATCTACTAAACTTACCTTTTTTTTCTTTTCTTGTAAAGGCTTCTGCAGTGTGTAAACACATTTCTGGAACAGATTTTTTAAGCATTTGGAATAAATTCTAATTTTTTTCTTGTGAAGACTCAGAAGAAAGTCCTTAGGTAAGGACTTAAGGGTCCCATAATCAGGAGGACCATATCTGGGACTTAACTACTGATCTACACTGGTGAGGTTTAACGTCTTAACTGTATTTATATGTCAATATCATGGAGTTAGGCTACCAAATGATCACCAAGAAAAGACTGATGAGAGCAAAAACCAAACTGCTGTGCCAGAGTGAAAACCAGAGATCAAAGTCTCAGGGTAAAACTGGGGTCAGGAAACGGTGAAATGGAGCACAGATTTCAGACTCAGAATCACAGGCAATGCTGTGGAGAAGCTAGGGAATGGGTTTTTAATCTAATGTCAAATTAAAATCCTGGGGTCCTAAGAGCTTCCTGCAGGGTGAGACTTCCATCTAACATTTGTAGATTCATTTTTCTTCTATCTTAAGAAAAGACACACAACAAATCATGAACCTAATAAAAGAAAACAAACTCTCAAATTCTTCCAGTCTGCAATATTTCAGTAAATAAGGAGACATCTCTATGATCATAAAGTCTTGTATTTATTTAATCTAAAACCATTGAAATAACCACTTCTTAGAATATTTCACTTAAAGTATCTTCCGACTTGGAATGAAAGGTTTTAAATTATCATCTCTTTAATACATATGGTAGTTTGACTGTTTGCCATGGCTCATTCTATTGAGTCTAGCCATGATCTTCATAAAGACAGTCATTATATAATATCAAAAATAAAAAGCATTTTAGATCATACTGCTGTGGGATGTTCTGTATGGCAAATGTGTTGCTCTGATTGGTTGGTAAATAAAACACTGATTGACCAGTAGTCAGGCAGGAGGAAGTGTAGGCAGGACAAGGAGGAGAATAAAACTGGGAAGTGGAAGGCTGAGTCAGAGAGACACTGCCAGCCGCCAAGATGACAAACAGCATGTGAAGATGCCGGTAAGCCATGAGCCAAGTGGCAAGGTATAGATTTATGGAAATGGATTCATTTAAGATATAAGAACAGTTAGCAAGAAGCCTGCCATGGCCATACAGTTTGTAACCAATATAAGTCTCTGTGTTTACTTGGTTGGGTCTGAGTGGCTGTGAGACTGGCAGGTGAGAGAGATTTGCCCTGACTGTTGGCCAGGCAGGAAAATTCTAGCTACATCACGCTGCATTTTATTTCTGTTAAAAATATTCTACACATGCAGAATATTTGTCATATTAATATGACAATATTAATGATATATATAAATGATAATAACTAGAAATGTTTTAAAATAAAAGACACGTTAAAAGAGCAGATATCAAAAGGAAATATAAAATCTGTCAAACACATAACACATATATTTTGGTAATAGTGAAAATCATAGATATTGATTAGAGAAGGATGCTAGAAGTAAAAAGTTACCATGACAAAATAAAGAAATCAGAGTAAATGGAAACAAAACTGAAGGAATCAGAGTCAGATGCAGTACCATATAACATAATGACACCATAATTTAACATTCCTAATAATGTCAAAATAGATCAAATTCTTTAGAAAGACACCCTAATACAGAGAAAATCAGAGGACAAACTTTAGAGCCAGGAGAAACGCCATCATATCCTAACTGATATTTCCTATGTGACTTTGAGCAAATGCCTTCATCTATCTATAATGAGAGATAAACTGTATAGGTTGATTTTCAGCATTTGATCACTATATGAGAGTTTGACAACAGTGCCTACACATAGCAAATGCTCAATTCATGTTCACTATTGTGAAAGGGACCATGCTGTAGATATATGTAATTCTAGCCACAGATGTAATTTTAAGGTTTCTAATAACCATAATTTAAAAAGTAAAAGAATTCTGTGGAATTAATCTATAAATACATTGTTTTAACTGGAGAAGGAATAGACAAAAGACTTCTTGGACTCCTAGCCTCTAGGACTATAAGTTAATCAATATCTGTTGTTTACACCATTCAGTGTATGGAACTTTGCTATAGGAACCTTAACAAATTAATAGAGTCCAGTGAACCCAAATGTCTTCAGTTTAAAATACTATCAATATAAAGTTTAGAAAGAAGTGCTTCACATTTTGATCTGTATACAAAGTCTTCAAAATCTGGAGTGTTTTTTACACTACAGCACACCTCAATTTTCTCGTTATGTTTCAAGTGTTCAGTAAATACAAGTAGTAGCTCCAGGATTACCAGGGAAGCCTTGAACTATGTCATGGAGCTAAATCTCCTCCACTTCCATTCTTTGACCACAGCTTCTATCATTAGGGACCCATGCTCTCATCCTGACATGGGAAAGGATATATATAGATAAAGATATATAGATATCACTATTGAAAATAAATTTTTTATAGAACGTATTATGATTTCAGTTTCCCCTTTTCCAGCTAATCCAGATCCTCCTACCCCCCCCCCACCCACCCAAATCCACACTCTTTCTCTTTCTCCATAGAAAACAACCATTTAAATAATAATAATAATAACAATAATAGTAGTAGTAGTAGTAATTAATAAATAAAACAAACAAGAACAGGACAAAACAAACAGGGAAAAAAGAGCTCCCCAAAAAATACAAGAAACACATATAGACACAGAGACACTCAAGACATACGCATTTGCACTGACAGAGGTCCCATAAAACACAGAACTGGGAAACCAAAATCTGGAAGCAAAAGACCTGTAAAGTAAGAACAAAAGTGCCTTGACAAAAGATTATGGGACAAAAAAAAAATCTCCAAAAATACCATCTAATTCAATTTGTGTCGACTATCTACAGCTGGACATGTGGCCTTCCTTCAAGTGTGGTTTGTATACCCAGGAGACTCCCTGGGAAAAACTAAGCTTTCCTTGAGAGTGGTTATTAACTGGAAACAGCTTCCGGGTTGGGTGTCAGGTTTTGCTGACACAGAAGATATTAACTGGTGTTAGTATTACTGTTGTTTTGATTACCAATCTCAGTTTTGGTCTGTCTGGTCTAATGTACTGGCTATGTATAGCATCACTATAACCAAATCCCTGAGAAAGTAACTTAAACAGAAGGGTTGTTTTACTTTGTGGTTTCAGAAGTGTCATTTCATTTGGGTGAGAGAGGCATGGTGAAACAGAACAGTTTACATCAGGCTGGCTGGAAAGCATAGAAAGGGTGCATCCAAAGGGGTCAGGGCAGGATATACCCCCAAAGACAGACATGCCTCCAGTGACTGACTTCTTCCAGGTAGGTTCTACCTCCTATCATTCCCTATCCACAGTATTGTCATCCCACCATGAATCCATTGAGGGACATATCTAGTCTTTTGATCAGAGTCCTTGTGGTCTAATCCTCTCTGGACATGCCCTCACAGACATACCAGAGGGGTCCCCCAATCCAGTCAGGTTGGCAAGATTAGCTACCACAAATGCCTGAGCCCTTCCTTCAGCCAGCCACTTAGTGCCCTAGTCTCCTTGAGGTCTTTTGTCACTCCGGTCTTAAAACCCCCATCACAGAACCAATCCAATCCTTGATCTCCCATTCCCACACTCAGGTTGTACTGCATTGATGAGAGCTGCCCTGCTGTGTGTCTTTATCAAAAGAACCCTCAGTACAAGACCCAACATCCCCCGTGACATCCACAAGCCTACCCTAACCTATAACTATGATTCCAACTGCTGCTCTCAGAGAATAAAGATTTTCTCTCTTTATCCAAAAGTCAATTCCTTACTTGGATATTTGTGTGTGATCCCTCTATGCCCCATTCACTAGCAATCACAGTTCCCTAGCCTTTGCATCCTGATAACAGTCGCCTCTCAAATGCTTCCATAGCCTCAGAATTAAGCACACTCACACTTATCCATCAAGACAAAGCAGAGTTTTTCCTTCAACTCATCACTTGCTAACTCTTCTTTCTTTTGTATTTCTCATCGGAGATTCCTTGTAGTTATCATTTCCATCACTCTTACCTCCCATGTCATCAATCACCCTCATAGGCCCAGTTCCACAGATGCTTAATAAGTTTATCCAGGCAGATCTGTGGTAGCTAGCAATGTTAACCGTTCCATCATGCTTGGAGCACTTCCACTGTCTGCTTCTGTGGGATCACTTCTTTGTTTCTCTCCAGTCAGAACTCTGTCTTCTTGTGTGTTATACTTTCTGCACCAAGTCAGTGCCAAGTTCCTCATTCTCAAGTTCAAAGTCACCTCACTGTGCTTAGAGACCTCATCTTATCCTTCCCTTTGTGACTTATCTAAACCAACCTCCATTGCCCACCTTATCAGCGTTTGTTCAAATTTTTGTCATACATTCTATGTCAAATGAAACCTGGGTGCTCATCTTTAACAGAGCATATCTCCATACTGGGGCAGTTTGAATGCGATGGCCCTCCCAAGTCTCAGGTATTGGAATATCTGGTCTCCAGCTGGTGTCTGTTTGGGGAGGATTAGGAAATGTGGCCTTATGGAAGGAAATATATCACTGGTTTCAAAAGACTGGAAACATTCCTAGTTCATTCTCTCAGCTTCCTGTTCATGGATGGAGATGTGCTCTCCCAGCAACTACCCCAGTCTCCTGCCACCTGCTGCCTCCACTCTGCCATCATGGACTATTATCACTCTGAATTATAGCCAAATAAACTTTCTTCTATGAGTTTCCTTGGTCATAGTGTATTAGCGCAGCAGTAGAAAATAACTAGTACATATCCATATAACATGAATCCTATTCCTTGATGGTTAGAAAGTCTTAATCTATATGTTGACGTTTCTTAAACCAAATTAACCAACCTAGACCACTCTTGAAATCACCAGATTTCATCTTTAAATCAAACTTTTCATCATATATCTCCTCCTTGATATGTTTTAGCTGTGTTTGAAATATTGACTTGGTCTTTCTGTAAAACTATCTACATCTTCTAATCAAACCCTAAGTGTGTGGTTAATTCTCTTGTATTTGAAGTCAGTCCTGCAACTTTATCCTCTAGTGCACACTTTGTCTGATCCATCTGCAATGTCAGTTTATGTTTAATCTCACTGTTTCTTGGCTAGTCTACCCTAAAGGAACCAATGTCCCAAGTGTTCAATATTCAACTCCAAAGCAAAATCCTGCCATTTTTCCCTGTACCTTTCAAAAAAACTCCTTTGAAATCTCTGAATAATCTTAGTCTAGACATCATAGTCTTACATCTATACTGTGTATATGGCCAAGGATAAGCTATAATATCATGTACTAAACAGATCATGTTTTATAATAAAATATATTATTTGTGTCATACTTTTAGAAAATATTTATATAATTTTAATATAAATGTAATGCTATATTAATACTTATAAATTTAACAATACCCCTTCAATTGATTTAAATAATGGAAAGGTCTGTTGCTGGCCATATGTCTCTTTGGGTAAAGTGCCTATCCCACAAGTGTGAGGACCTGAGTTCAATCCCCAGACCCCATGTAATGTCAAAGGAGAGAACTGGCTCCACTTAAGCATTCTCTCACCTCCACATGTGCTGTACAGAATACATACCTATATACATATAGTGATAATCAATAAAATAATAATTTTGAAAAATAAAATAAATAAAAATGACAAGATAACTTCTATGTATGTGGTTTATATTTCCTGAGGGGGAAAAGGGGCCATTGGGAAAAAAATAGTATTAAAACATTCCAGCAAAGGAATATGCTGAAATGGTGAACAGAAGTAACAACTCTGGAGTATGACTCGCATTGAATTCTTGGCCTCCTATTTTCTTCCTGTTCTCCTCTCCTTACCTGTAAAACAGACATAAGAAAGCCCACTTCCAGACTTAGAATTAGAATTAACTAACATGGTGGGTGCATGGAAAGAACCGAGAACTGCATGTGGCTACTGCATGCCCCCAGGACTGCACTGCAATGAGGAAGAACAGTTACTGGGGGTGGAACTGACTGACTGACTGACTGACTGACTGACACTCCCTGCAGCTCAGGTTTGAGTCTGACATTCTCGATCTATGACTTTGTCTACTATATGACTTCTTCATTCAGGAAACAACAGAGTTAAATTGAAGTTGGGAAAGGGTTGTAAAGGATGCCAATCGATTCAAAGTTGATTCATAGGTTCCAGGAAAGTTATATAGGGCAGCAAGTAGTATCATCACTACCTCAACCAATCCTGATTCACAGATTACCAGGCATTTTGTTTCTAGAATGTAAGTTGCTTTCATGCAGTTCATATTCTGAAGTATTTGGTGATAGTAAGGCTATCACTGAATGTATGCCCAAACTGTCCACACTGTATGCATGCCCAAACTGTCCACACTGTACACATTTAAGGAAGAACTAGAACATACAACTCAATTTAGCAACTAAAATTTTCAGGTCAAAATTGCATTTCTCACCAAAGTAGCAAAGATCTTTCTGAAATGATAACTTTTTAACATAACTTTCTACTCTTCACCTTGAACATTTAGTTACATCATTTTAATGTTATTCTGACCTTGTTTCCCAGACCTTTCCATTACATTTCTTTGTTCTTTGCCTTTTATGATGTTGGAGACTTCTTTGAAGTTGAGTCACTTATTACTTCCTCCAGAATTACAGATTTGTTTGGTACCTGATTCCCTCCATCTTTTATGCAGTATCTCCCACTGTGTGTGCCTTGCCCACAGACAGTGTGCATAACAAACAGTTCCACCACTTCCCTGAGAATCTCTTCAGCACGGATTTAGCCTTGAAGGGACAAGATACTTAAAGATGAAGTTAGATAATTAAATACACTTCAGAAAACATACAGCTTTGTTCGTCTCAAAGCCAATTTTAGCAAACTTTTATCAACCTCTGATATGCTCCTTCATTTTGAAGTCTGGAGACATACTAGGTAGGAGGATTTTCTGGCCCTTCACCTGCCTATTCAGTCACCATTTCTATAACATATTACAAGGTGATTTTCTAATTTATACTCTGGTCTCAAAAGTATTTGAGTAACTCACTACATTAATTGAAATTAATGAAGGAGTCACTGATCACGGGCACATTCATCAATTAATTTTAAGTGAAACCTTCTCAGTTGGGTTTTAGTATCAAAGCATAACATGCCAATTTGTAGCTGGCACAGTAGAAGAGATCTCCTCACTCAACCTACAAATTATTCTCATTCATCCTTGTTATAGCCATGATTCTAACAGCTAGCGATTTGTTCTGTGATTACAGATAAAAGTTACTCAGTGGCCACTTGATTTCGTTTGAGAAAAATAAATATATATCTATATACACAGATAATGTATACATAACAAATATAATTTATACCTACATGCATGCATAGTCACACATTACATGTGATTTGATGGAAATAAGGCTTCTCTAAGTTATAAGTCACATACTGAATTCAATATATGCTTGATATAGTCATCATACTAAGCAATAGAATAATATTTCTATTAAAATTAGAAGCTTAGAAGCTAAAGATGCTTGTAAACAGGGCTATCACTCATATTTAATGTGGGCATTATATTATAGCATGATTTAAAACAATAACATGGAAGCATGAATATTGAAATAATTAAGAAATATTTTTTTTTTTTTGGTTTTTCGAGACAGGGTTTCTCTGTGTAGTTTTGTGCCTTTCCTGGAACTCACTTGGTAGCCCAGGCTGGCCTCGAACTCACAGAGATCCACCTGCCTCTGCCTCCCGAGTGCTGGGATTAAAGGCGTGCACCACCACCGCCTGGCAAGAAATAATTATTTTGATATCACTGTATAATGTGAAAAATCCCAAACACTTAGAAATATGTAGAATCTCTAAGACTGCTAAATACAAATATAAATAAATCATATTTATCCAACAGTAACAACCCAGATAGGAAATAAGCAATAAGAATGTTAAAAAAAAAAAACTATAATGAGGAAACAACTGTAAACCTACCGCAGGAGATAAAAGAAGACACACATAAGTGCAGGAATATTGCCTTTTTCTTAACTAGGAAAACCATACTGTAAAAAATGTCAGTTTCCTTGCTAAATGAAATCTATAAATTCAACCAAGTCCCAAGTGGGTGGAAAATATAGACTTGACAATGTAATTCTAAAGTTCATCTGTGAGTATGAACTTCTGAATACTTGGCACCAGCATGTCAGTGGAGGAGAAAGAGGCAATCATGTAAATAATGCTGGTAATTAATATCTTCCTGGGGAATCTAGAGTCGGAACTCTACCCTTCATCCTTCACTCTAATACTCTGCAGAAAATTTAAAGATACATCATTGTGGTTCAGTATAATTATAAAGACAGTAAGATAAATATGAATTATTATTTATAGAAAGTAAGTGACATAATGGAAGTCTTGGTAGTGAAATTATGCTTAAGCATGAGGACATGTTAAAACGTAGTTCTGTGTCTGTACAAATGTGCTATCAGATGCTATTTCAACAGTGTGCATGGGTAGTCATATTAATTTGAGTAACTTTCCAAGATAGAGGTTTCAAAAATTCAAAGTGAGAAGCCTGAAGAGGTTACAGGAAAGTTAGTGTACTTTGCCTCGGAATTATAGAATTCCAATGTTTGTATTTTCATTTTTAGTTTCTCTCTATTCCTGAAATCTTTGCCATGGATTTCATTTACCTTTATAAACAAGACAAGACATTATTTCCAGAAAATATATCGATTAAATACGAAACAGAACTCTGAAATATTAATCAGGAGTTTAAGGCCATAGTCTAACTTCACTTGCTAATGTGTATGCAACTCTCTGGCGAAAGCACTTCCTGCTTTCTCAAAATATTCCGTTTTGATCTTATTCTAAGGCCTTCTACAACTCTAAAATTCACTGAATGCGCATAAAGACATTGACTGCAAAGCACACATTCTGCAATGAAAACACAATGATGAGATGAGGAAAGACAAGGAGTTTCGGAGTGTGATTTCCAGTAGATAGTGAAAGGAATGTTGGTGGACCCCAGGATGAGAGTGAGTGAAAGGAACTAACACAAGCTCTATCTCTGCAGCTCATCAAATGCATTTATTAAAGGGACACCCTTCCCAACAGTGCAACCTATGTCTGTTCCACTCTTCAACATTAGTTAAGTACTACAGCCATCACCATGCTCGCACAGCTGGGAACACTGGTGTACAAAGCTATATTAATTTCAAGCTCCAGTAGAAACATGGGAAGACATCAAGTGAAAGAAGGAAGGTAGGAAAAATTATTACTCTCAAAGGTGTAAAGAGAGTGCTGTAAACAAGAGAATGCACTTGATTGGAAGAATGAGCTAAACTAAGTGATTTGTTTTAAAAGCAGTCCCCAGGTTTCTGGTGTGGCAGTCTTAACTTATTTTTATTCTAATTCAGCTACCTGTATAAGTTTGGCTTATGTCAAGATTAGAATAAAGAAGAGAAAATTATTCTTCCACAAGTCAACTGTGTATCTTCAATCAGTATCTTATTCTTTCTCAGTCTTGGTTTCTCCTACTACTACCCAACCCAGAAAAATGCTGGTTTAAAACAAGTTCAAAAATCTTCTGGCACTGGAGATCAAGATTTTTACAAGTTTCAGTGCCTATATTTTTAGCTTAAATCTTAAATCCTTGTATTTTTACTAAAGTATCTTATGCTTACTAACCTTGGAGATTTGAGAAACAAATTAATAGGTATGGCAATTCAATATTTTAAGTGTCCCCCATTTCCCTCTGGAAATAGCCAATACTGGCAAGACTATACAATCAGCATCTTCTCCTAGGAGAGGTTCCTCTCTAAGTCTTAGGCCACAAAATAACAAAGTAGAGTACATGCTACCTGGAGTCCAATAGACACCAAAAGTATGGAGGGAGGAAGGAGTTGAGCTACATTTTCTCAACTTCTGATAAACCACTGATGAGATAAATCCTACACAACCTTCTCTCAAAAAATAATCCTCCAAAGCCTGTTATTTACTGTTATTTCTAAAGATTAATAGAAGCTAGGATTCTCAAGACATAAAACAGCTAGAGCTGATATAACACTACTCGAGAGAAATCTAAAATGAGCAGCAACATCTTCCTTAATCTTACCTGTGCTACCTGATGCATTTATTATTAATATAAATGTAGCTGCAGGAAGTTACTCTTTGAATTCTAGACTATGAAGGAACCTGTCAAACCTGTGTCTCCCTGGAAAGAAAAAACCTAGTAGGTGAGAGTAGATTCTGAGCCTCGATATAAAGATGTGTATTAGAATCTGTGACTCAAAATGCCCCTCCTAACCTCCGCCCAGCACTTCTGGGATGGCCCTGGCTCACATGGCTCACTGCACATGACTTCTTCCCATACAGTGTGCAAAGTTGTTTTTCATTAGCATGTCAATTTCTTTTCACGTTTAGTCAAAAAGGAATTAATAAAAAACAATAACCATAATTTCTATAGTTAAACATTGTCAGAATTTCCAGTAGTGAATACCTGTTCTGAAGCACAGCCCTAAAGATGTAACTGCTCTACCTGCCTATGACCTTGAAGTACATGCCCCTGGCGTGTGGCCCCTGGGCTACCCTTAAGAACTGAGATGTACATATACAGTTTCTCTTTGCTCCCTACTGGGACTTGGATGCTGGGATAGTCTCTGGCGCAAAAGAACAGCGTGGGATCGTGCCTCCTTTTTTCCAGGACCCTGCAGCAATTCCTCTGTTCTGGCTTGTGAGTTCCCCTTTCTTAATAAATCCCTTTGCCCTTTAAGCAAACTCCATGGATTTCTCTTATTAATTTCCTTTTGTATGTTTAAAAGCTTTCTCAGTCCTAAACTCATTTACATCACACCCAGTTGCCGCTTTCAGATTTCAAATATAGTCTGCTTCTATGAGAAGGGAGGTGCACAAAAGCAGGGAAGGAGTGTTAGTCTTTGGAACCTTGTTTTACAGAAGTCTTAGTTTCCTCCCCTACAGGGTAGGCAAAAGCGTTCGTGTACTTCACATAGCTGAGATCCACTTTAGAACTGAACACAAACAGTATGCTTACACAATGACAATTCCTAAGAAGAGCATCAGGGTGAGGATGCCTCCTAAGTCCCTTCCAAGTAACAGAGCCAGGGTGGTCGTTTATACATTTCACATTTCTAATTGCCAGGATGACTCTTCCCAAGGTATTGCCCCACTTTAGACAGTCAAGACCACTTGCGCACAGATGCCAATGTTTCTGCATCCCCTTGTAAGTGACAGCCTTGCTACCACAAATGGGTCAGGTAGACTATGTACCATTAGAAATACAAAATCTCTGGCCTGGTCTCATGTCTTTAGCAATCTGAATCTTCATTAGGACAAGATCCCTACCGAGTTGACATGCATGCTTACACACACGGTACACGAAATCACACTCAAATCAAGAAAGAAAGACTTCAGGCACCAGAGAGGTCAAGGTTCACAGCATTTGCTTCTCTTTCTTAGGACCTGGGTTCGGTTTCTAGCATGCGCACAATGGCTCATAATCATCCATAACTCCAGTTTCAGAGGATTACACACCCTTATTTGGCTTCCACAGACACTGTATATACATGATGAACTACATATAGGAAAAAACATTCATACACATACAAAATAAAAGTCTTTCCCCAAAATAATACAGACTCAGGCAATGCCTTGTTGCTCATTAATAAGCAACTGAAACAGAAATTTAGTAGATGAAAAGTAACCACAAAACAGTAATTAGCAGAGCTGGGGTGAGCCAAATCCTATATGATTTCAAAGCTCATGTCTCCTGACATCATGCTATTCACCAATTGGAACTGCATCCTATTTTCCTGCAATTTCTATATAATATAGATAGATAGATAGATAGATAGATAGATAGATAGATAGATAGGAAGAAAGAAAGAAAGAAAGAAAGAAAGAAAGAAAGAAAGAAAGAAAGAAAGAAAGAAAGAAAGAAAGAAAGATAGATGAAAGATAGATACATAGATAGGAAGAAAGAGTAAGAAAGAAAGATAGATGATAGATATTTAAATAGATAAATGATAGATGGATAGGTAGATAGATGATAGATGATAAATCCCAAAATAAAGAAAACTACATAGCATGTTTTAGCTAAGATTATGATATTCAAATCGTCTATACTGACCATTTTTAATAGTAATTAACAAATCAGCCAATGCAATTTTTTATTTGTTAATAAATCAGTAATAGTAATAATGTGTATAAGTCATGATGATGAGCTACTAGGAAAAAATTAAATCTGTAACTAGGACCAAGCACTTAACTAAGACTTAAAACATCTTAATAATATACATTATAATCAAGTCGTGCTATAACAAAGCTCTAAATGCTGAAATAGAAGGTTTTCTGAGGTAATGTTAAAAACTAAAACAAAACAATCAACACAAATGGTGAACTTTTTATCAAGAGAAGTTTCTAGGGACAGGAAAGATGGCTTGTGGAGGCCTGGAGTCCAAGTACCAATATTCATGTCAGGTGGCTCACAACTTCCCTGCATTCCCAGCACCAGGGGAATTGGATGCCTCTGGCCTCCTTGGGCACCTGTACTCACTTGCACAAACTCAAACACTGATACACATATGTACACACAGCTAAATTAATAAAAAATATGGACTACAAGAAAAAGAAAGTTACAGGCTAGGAAGAGAGTTTAGTTGATAAAGCACTTGTCAGCCAAACAGGAAGGACAGAAGTTTGATCCGCAGAACCTATGTTTAAAACAGCAAGTGCAGGGGTACATGCTTGTAATCCCAGTGCCAGGAGGTAGAAACAGAAGATCTAAGCAAGCCTCACCTATATCACAGATCCCCAGGCCGATGGGACATAATGCCTCAAAAAGCAAGGTAGATGGCCTCCACACTTACGTGAACACACACATACATACACAACTATACATTTACACAAACAAAAAAGAGAGAATTGCCTTATATATGTATACAGTCCCTTAAAGATTAAAGGAAAACATAAAAATGGAATTATTTCATTTGGATTGATTAAAAGTCTATAAAGTATGATTTAGGAAAGGGTATAAGTATATAATGTTCAAGAGTGTTGGTAACAAGTAATTCCCTTCCTATACAGAGAGAGAATTCCTGTAACCCTGGTAAACATCTACTTGTGGTAATTACTTTAGAAATATACAATATATTAATGCTGAAGAACACTATTAGAAAGAACATAATATTTTATTATACCTTTACATCATCTCCTCCAGAAAGCTACATAACAGCTATTGCTCCTTAAAAATTGTGTCTTTAGTCATTTTATGAAACCACATTTTACAGAATTTAAATGGTTCCAGGTAGACAACTTTTTTTTAATATTTTAAGTACCTGCTTCAACATGCAACCCATTTGTAGATCTGCTAAAGTTCATACTTCTTGCATGCCAAGAACTAAGGCAATCTTTTGGTTATTATTCATATATGATCTCTAGACATTCCTATTTTTTCACTGCTGGCAAATCCCTTCACAGATGTAGTTGGAGAAAGACAAGTGAAAGCTTAGTTCTTACGGAAAATTTTGTGAAAACTTTTCCTCAAGGATAAGAAGACAGGGCTAGAGATGCTACTTGGGCAGTAAGAGAGCTTGCTTAGCATGCATGCAGCCACAGCATGCTCTTCAGTGCTACATAAAATGGAACAGTGGTGCATGTGTGCTTGCCATTCTAGCACTGGAGGGCAGAAGAAGGAGAACCAGAATTTCAGCATCTTCTACTGCATAGCAAGTTCAAGGCTAGCATGGATTGCATGGACAGGTTGGCAGGTGAATGTGGCTTATTACACTATTAAAAATATTTAGAGTAGTTTAGGCATGTTGGCCACAAGACAGAGTAGAAATTATAATAGGAAATTTTCATGAATAGATAGCTTACTACAAGGATGTTTTCATAGTCATTTGAGCATGACCATAAAGCACGTAGGAAGGTAAGACAGAATGATATTTTATGTGTACACACACACACACACACACACACACACACACACACACACACACACACACATATTCACAGCAGTTCTCAACCTATGGATCATGACCCCTTTGGGGGTCAAATGACCCTTTCACACAGGTCACTTAAGACCATCAGAAAACACAGATATTTAAATTATATTTAATTACAGTAGCAAAACAACAGTTATGAAATAGCAACAAACATAATTTTATGGTTTGGGTCAACACAACATGAGAAACTGTATTAAGAGGTCTCAGAGTTAGGGAGGTTGAAATCCACTGCTTTATATAAAATAAAACTCAGAGCAATTCAGATATAGGCCCTAGACCTAATAGTAGTTAACAAACATCTATGTAGAATCTAGCTCAATTTTCTTTATTTCTACTGACACAGTGCTTCTGTTTCAGAAGTATGTTTTTGACTTTCAATGTCAAACCAATACATGGTGTTGATTTATGTTCAGTGGAACAGATGTCTTCCCATTCAAGCGACCTTGAAGCACAGGATTTGAAAGGATTCCTTGCTACCAAGAGAAGTTAGGGATTCTTTCAATTTTAGATAGGAAAGGAAAATAGTCAAAATACTTCAATGCTTTGTTAGGAAACTAATCATTGCTTCTTAAGAAACAGGCTACAATTCATTTTATAATAAATTCTATTTGATTTTGGGTAGGTATTAAGCAGCTAATATAGCTATTACTATTTTTAAAATATGCTATGAGTGTATATGAAAAACTACATAAATTGGATGATTTGGATGATTGGATGATTGGATGATTGTAGATTCATATTGGTCAAAAGAAAAATGTTTGTTTTTAAATTCACAAACTATATAAGATACTTTTGATGGACTGATATATTACTGTTTTCAATAAGAACTCTATTGTTTTGGGAGAACACATTCAGGCTTATATTATAATTCCATTTATAAGAAGTATGCCAAAAGATTGTCAAAGGAGTCTTCAGTTCATTCTTCTGGAAAAAAATGGATCTAAAGGAATAATTTTGATTAAGCTTTACACACTTTAGATCTATTCATACTAGATTTCTCTCCCATTAGTCACTTAATTTGATTTAAGGAATTCACTTTATAGGTTACGTACTAGATTTTTCCACTTTGTTTTGCTCCATTAGTTACTCTTCTACTCTCTGTACCCAATCTTCTTTCTGTTAGCACTATGGGATCAATGACAATCGTCCAGGGCATGCAATCTTTCCATTTTTAGGCCCGTTCACAAAAGAAAAACCCTTCACTTTCTCTCCTGTCATTTTATGCCAAATTATAACCTGATTTTCAGGGTTTTTTTTTGTTTTGTTTTGTTTTTTAAACTGTTTTCCAGCTTAGAGGGTGAGAGAGCTGCCCTGGGGTCACTAGACGGAGACAACTAGGCCTACGACCCCCCAGCTGCAGCACACAGGAGAGCTGCTCCTGTATCCCACCAGGGCAGCACACTAGAGCTGACCCTGTTTTCTGAAGTTCAGGTGACCTAGCCCTGAGGGTGTGACAGGAGGAGAACTGACCCTACTCCTTGCTGCAGGCTGCATTGGGTGAACTAGCCTAGGAAGCGTTGGGGAGCTCACGTAGGTAGTGACTATGAGGGATAGCTGGTAAGCTGACCAACCTAGCTACCACCCAGGCCCAGAACCAGGCTATGAGTTGGCCCACCCCAACATCCACCTCATCTATGAACTGTTGGAGCATGTGAAGGGGCTGAATCTACAGATCCAAAACAGCAGGATCTCCATGACACAGGACAACAGGATATCCAAGAGGAGCCCCAGTGAGAGCCCATTGTCAGTGGTATAGCAGAAACCAGAGGCCTCCAGTCAGACCAGTGACTCAATGAGCCACACTACAGTTTCCACGACAAGATTAGTCTTTAATTTCCTTTTTAACTTTTGTTTTGTTTTGTTTCTTTGTTTTGTTTGGTTTGGGGCTTTTCTTTTAAATTTGCTTTTGATTTGGGGGGAGGTTGCAAGGGCAGAGGGTAGATTCAAAGGGACAAGGGAGATAAGTGGGACCAGAATACCTGATGTGAAAACCACAAAGAATCAATAAAAGTTTAAAAAAAAAATAAAACTGTTTTCCTTAACACCTTCCAAGTTTCTTGTCTTCGTTGACCTTGTATGAATGTGCATCCAGTGGCCTAGTCTCCTTCTGGAATTGCTGAGTTTTGTGTTTCACGGGGTGTTTCTTGACATCGTTGTGCTCAGGGTGTGCGGTTCGTGCCTTTGTTCTACTTAAGCTTGCATGCTGTGCCTGCTGCCTCGTGCTCTGCATCAACAAGGCTTGATCCAAACAGAGGAAAACTGTTTTACTCCATTATTACATTTCATTTTCATTACAGGACTTAAAGTGAGTCCTTCCCGTTCCCCACCTTTTGTGTGGTTAACTTCTCATTCTTTTTTTTTTTTAAGAAATGAAGTTCCTTTCCTATGGGTCACCAGCTGAGACTGTTTCTCAGAGTAGAGTTCAATTGAACCTATTTGGTTTTGAAATCCATCCTCCTTTACAGTTTCCAAATAGTTTGCAGATTTATAAATTTCCTTCATAAATGTAATTTCAAATTCATGATTGACTCATAATTAATTTATAAATGTGGTTTTTTGTAGTTGGAGTTTTCCTGCCTGGCCCACAGTCAGGACAAATCTCTGTCAACCCGCCAGTCTCACAGCCACTCAGACCCGACCAAGTAAACACAGAGACTTATACTGGTTGCAAACTGTATGGCTGTGGCAGGCTTCTTGCTAACTGTTCTTACAGCTTAAATTAATCCATTTCCATTAATCTATACCTTGCCACATGGCTCGTGGCTTAACGGCATCTTCACATGCTGTTTGTCATCGTGGCGGCTGGCAGCGTCTCTCTGACTCAGCCTTCCACTTCCCAGCTTTATTCTCCTCCTTGTCCCGCCTACACTTCCTGCCTAGCCAATGGCCAATCAGTGTTTTATTTATTGACTAATTAGCAACACATTTGCCATACAGAACATCCCATAGCAGTTTTTAATTAGAATAGTTGAATAAGTCTTATCTATCACTAATTTTATTTTTCATAATTTAAAAAAAATGGAATTTGTGAGGCAAGCAAGCATCAGCAGGTAAAGGTGCTTGCCACTGCGCCTGAAGACCTGGGGAAGGAGGAGATGCTTGACTGTACAACTTGTCCTGTCTTTATACAGAAGAGTAGTGGCTCATCTGTGTGTGTACACACACACACACACACACACACACACACACACACACACACACACGTATTAAATTTTACTTTTTTTTTTTTTTTTTGGTTTTTCGAGACAGGGTTTCTCTGTGTAGTTTTGGTGTCTGTCCTGAATCTCGCTCTGTAGACCAGGCTGACCTCAAACTCACAGAGATCCACCTGGCTCTGCCTCCTGAGTGCTGGGATTAAAGGCGTGCACCACCACGCCCGGCTAAATTTTACTTTTTTTAAAAAACCATTTTATTATTTTCCTTACAGGAAGGAATACAGCCAATTAGGAATATTTCATGAATGTCTAAAGGGACATAGTTTATTAAAAGTATAAATTCTTAGTCATATTTTATGTTTATTGAAATCATCCAAATAATTCCTTGATATCTTAAATTATACTTCTATTGGATCTGTTTCATTTGAAAAAAATATTCTCTTACATGATTACTGCCAATGTAGATAGGCACAGATGACAGACAGATTGGTAGGTCTGCAGACACTGAGGTACACCAAATTAGTACTCACCAGTGTTTGCTCTCACACCCTTTTCCTGCTTCTTGGAGTTTCTGAGCAAATACAATACTTTGCTGAGTTTATTTTCAAGCAATCAGCTCCCTTAGACATACAGCCGATATACTCTCTAGATCACTGAACACTCAGCATACTGTACTGTACACACTACTAACGGAGCAAGTGCCTACATTCTAGCTGGGCCTTGGACTATAATATGGTGCGTTTCTCTCCATCAGCAATGGCTGACACGACCTTCAGTGTCAGTGTCGCAAACATGAAGCCCAACTTCTCTGATCCTTTTATATTTATGAAGTATATTTCAGTCACAACCTTGGATTATTCCCTTTACTCCTTAAAGTTCATGAATTCTATCAGGACTTAGTAAGGTAAGCATCTAGTGCACATGGGAATTTTAAAACCGTATATTCAAGTCTCTTATCTGTAAAACTCTTTGTTTAAAAATATATAAATTGCTTCAGTCCCATCTAAACTTGGTTCCACGTAAGTCCTAACACTCGCTTGTGAAATAGCCTGCAGCTACTTTTCAACTATTCTTTCCTCATCATTTTCAACACTTTGTTTTTGTTTGGGTTGTACTTCTTCTCTTGTATCTTCCTAGGTACGATACTGAGCAATATCCCACAGCAGAGTCTAGGCTCATTCTGTTCACTTTGCAATCATCTACTATTTTATTTTATTTTTCCTATAAATTGCAGGGACACTTTTGGAGGGTGTTTTGTTTTTGACTAATTTGCCCTAAATTGGTATGCAGTGAGATTCCTGAACACAGCGGCCAACCTCGAATAGAGTGTGCCCATCACCCCGTTGTCACTTGGTTCTAGCTGTCACTTTCAGTGTTTGTAACTGTTCTCTGCACTGAATCTTCTCTGGAAATGATCACTCCTTGTTTTACCTGGCTATGGGACTTAGGACAGAGAAAGAGCTTTGGTGCCAGAGGGAACACAGGGGACCCTGGTCACCTTCCTTTGGCATTATACAACTTGGTTTCTTGTCTGGGGATTTGGAAGAAGACTCCCTTTTCTGGTTTCCTTAGTCATAAACAGTGACAAAGAAGAGAAATGGTAAGCAACGTAACAAAGCTCTCAGATAATATGTGAGACAGGTTATGAGAACCAGATTCTTTTCCCTTTTCTCCTTTTTCAACGTTACTATGTTTTCCTCTACTCAATCCATTTTTTGCTTTGGGTTTATAAGGTATCCAGTACAATGAACAGGCTTTCCATACTTCCACATGCACAATTATCATTACCTCTTCACCTACAAAGCTACTTCCTTTGGTTTAGCCTGGGAGTACTTGGACGTGAGAGGGGAGACGTTAACAGTAGATAGGAGATAATTGTAGTGATGTCTTCCTTAAGTGCTAGCTCAGCATACTGACATGTTGATAGAGCCTAGGCGACAGTCGGGAAGCACAAACATTGCCACAGCATGTGCTGGAGGTGGGGGTCATATGGGAAGGGATGGTGCAGTATGGAAAGGATGACTCTGCTAACCTCTACTTACTGCTGAGTGGTAAGGAGTACAGCAACCAAAAGGGAGGACCCAACATGGCAAGTCATCTCTTATTTTCCCCAACTCAAGCGTGTATACTGGTACCCAACAACGCTGTGTCATGGCCAATGGAATACAAGTGTTTCAGGACAGATACACTGTTCGTGCAGTCAGTGGTTGCTGTGTAATAGGTCAGCTCTCTTGCCTTAGTTTTAACTTAAATCTTTTTCTCATATTTCCGTGCTCATTGAATCAATCCACATTAAAACATTTTTATACAATTCCTAAAGACTATACATGAGGAAGGAATCAAAGTCCTAAACACATTCATATGTATACATATAACTAATATATAAAAAATACATAAAATTTACATGCTTTGAAGTAGCAATGTCCATTTTAGTTGTTCTATTTGGTTTCTATTTCGTGACTACTATTTTTATAGAAGGTAGAAAATACATTCATCTTAACAAAAAATTGATATTAGACCAACTATGTTTATGATTGTTTACCTTCAATCCTCATTTTCTATATACTAAATGTGTCTAATAATAATGCACAATATTACTGATTTTAGACAAAATAATAAATGATAGGAGTTTGATAAAATGAATCACATCAGCATAGTAATATACCATTCTCCAAGTAAAATGAATGTCAAAGTATTTAATTAGTTGATAAACTGCCAAGTATGGAAAGATCACAGGTTTTGTGGAAAGACCACAAAACACTCTCAGCTGCCTGCACTGTCACGCAGGCTCTCCCTTCCTGACAGGGAGATGGTTGTCAGTAACTCCAAGATTCTACTCTCTTCTATCAGACACAACCATGGAAAGAGATTTTTGTGTTCTCATAGTTCTTGAAAAGAATCCCTGGAACTTCTCATGAGCTATAATATGTCTTCCTGTTTATAAATCAAAGGAACAAGAGCTTGCCCAGGCTTTGTCCCATGGACATGTTCCCTAGATCTCAAGTGACCCTCAGTGATGGAATGAAATGAGGTAGTTGTCATTGGATGAAGAAGCTATGGCTTTGAGACAGGAAAGGAACAGGTTTCCATTTGTTAACTTCTAGCTTTTTTTTCAGAAGGCAGAAAAATTATGTTCAGCCGTTAGACCAACTATGTTTAGGTTTGTTTTCCTTCAAAGCTCACTTCCTAATACACTAAAAGCTACTGAGTCATAGTGGTGTTAGGTAGAGAAATGCTGTCTGCTTCTCACACAGAAGATTGCGACAAAAGAGCTCTTCTAGTTGCTGAAGCTATAATGGGCAAAGGATTTTGGGACTGTGAATATCTGTGCATAATACTTTACTCCCAGAGCAAAGAGTAGCCTACATATTCCTCAGAAATATCTACTGGAAAATTTTTTGGACAACCTCAAGACAGCATTCTGGGATGTAATACAGCAAAACAACCCCCAAATTTGCAAAGCAATAGACATGCTCTACAATGATGGATATGTGAAACCATTCCAACTTCTAGACCATTTCATCAGTATCATCTACAAATAACTCTAAGTATAAGTTACAGAACAGCCTTGCTCTCAACCAAGGCACTAAAAGTAAGGAAAAGTCCAAAAAGTTTGGTGTTCAATACAGGCAGAGACACATCAATAAAGATGTGTCGTTTTGTAGGAGAGAAGAATTATGAGGAACTAAGTCAATATTCTTGTGGGGGAAATGATACTGCAGAGAAATAAATCTAACAGTTCACTAGACAGAGGCAAAATAGAAGGCTCTCCATGTGGTAGGTGCAACCAGGAAATGAGGTCCAACCTTTATAGGTGACCAAAGAGGAAATAGTTGTCATTTTGTGAAAACTCACTCATTGATGGGTAGGATGTATACACTACCATGATCAAACTTAATAAGACTGTAGACTGATGTCCATTGAATAAGATTATCTTGACTTGGCTAGTATTTATCCTTAAGGTTTTTCCATATTTACAAACAGAAAAATCTCAGAGTCGGTACTATCATATTCAGTATACCTCTCTGCATGAGATTAAAAATGGGAATGACTTTAGAAAAAAAGAGATCTGACAGTAGTTAAAGCGTGACTAGGCTCAAAAGGCAGTAATAAAAGCACAGGAAAATCAGCACTTGGATGTCTACAGCCACAAGGTTCATACTAGTTATCGTATTCCTGACTTCTCAGTTCTTCCAACAACCCCTTTTGAAACAGTTTATTAATCAATGATGAGATAGTTGAGACCAAGATAAGTAAGTCACATAGGGCTTGATGGTAGATTCAGTGGCCATATGTGAAATCAATACAATTTGAAAGTCTTAAATATTAAATGTACACATTGGACTTATATTAAGGTACATTTATAAATACATGCTACGGACATAAGACAGATAGAAAAGCAAACCTCACTGGATCAACCTAGTCTTTATTCTCTGTTGCAGAAAAACAAAAACCTGTAAAGATGAATTGGGAGCATTCCAGGCACACACATAAAGATCAGTGCCTCGTTCTCTCGATGTTACAACTTTAACATGTGTGTACATGCACGGGTTCTAAGTTTGTCTTCTGTTAAACTGCAGCATTCCTCAACACATGTCTGTATCACTTGTTGAGAAAAATATGATAATTTTCACAAAGACCCATGGAACCAATTAGTCTTTTTCCAGAAATGGAAAGTAAATATGAAGAATGACTCTTATTTGTATCAGACTAAGGCGAATTCTAATAGTTTGCAGAAAGTTACAGACAACATATTATCATTTTAGCAGCAATTGTGGTTGTGGTGAACCTTAAAGTCAAGATATATTACAGTAGTTTGCACTATTTGTATAGGAGTCAAGGGTCCAAACTATACCCTGTATTAAACTAAAGAATGTTGATGCCTTGGACATGTTTTCAAAAGGATTGTGAATCTTTTGTGTTAAAATGTAGTTGACATAGTAAAAGAAATTAACCTTCCATGAATTAATTTTTGAAATGTTAACTAGTTATTTTGTTCTTTCAAAATGTCATAAGCTCACATTAAATTCCTCTTATATTAAGCTCTCTGTACTAGTCCTAGAATTTTGAACCAAGTTTTTTTCTGAATTAAGTTAATTTTCTCCACTTTCTAATATATATCCCATTTTACAAAAAGTACCCAAAACTCTAGTAGAAAAAAAAATTATCTATTTCTATAATCTCAATAATAGTAGTGACAGTCAATTATTCTTTGTTTTCTACATACCAAGTGCATCACTGTGTGCTTATAAGGACTAAAAGTTATTTCATTAAAATTATATCCCTGTTAGTTAGGACCTCATTCTTATTTCAAAATAAGGAAACTGGGGTACTTAAAGCTCCAATATCAGTATCAAATAGCTGACAACATTAGAGCAAGTCTGGACTCTAGGGGCCAACAGTGGAGCACAAAAATTCCTCAGCTGAGGAAAAGAACGCTATTAAGATGTAGATGCAAGAATGGCTAATGTCTGAGTGTCCCACCCCCTCACTCCAGGAGCAACCTGAGAACTCCACATTGTGGTTGTCCATGCCTCATCTGAGAACATCACAAGTACTTGGCTGTACTCACCAAAGTAGGTTGAGATGGATGGTGATCAAACCTGAGGTGATTCTGTCTAATTAAAGCCTGAACTCATACTGAATATGCTATAACACCAATATTGATGGTAGGGACCTGTCTTAGCTCAACTGCTCTAAGAATTCAGAAGAATCACTTGTATATAGAACTGTCCCATGAGTATATACAGAGGTATGGAATAAGGAATATGAACTTCCAAAAGAACTCATGTGACACACAGTCTCTTATTCATGATCATCCAAGGATCCAAGGCCCAAACCCTTGCAACCCATGTCTCTCCTGCAGCAGCTCCCTGCTTTATAAACTGGTTGCTAAGCTGCATTTTTAAAATCACTTAAATATGCAACTTTTTTAGGTGTACTTAAATGGAGTCTAATGTCTCCACTGCTCTGAAACATCTTAAGCAAGAGTGAACAGAATATAGCCTGTGAACCAATGTTTGCCTTTGCAATTTTGTATGGACTGTAAAGAAAGAATGAGTTTTACGTTAATAATTGAGTTAAGAGAAAGAATGCAGAGGAATCTTTTGTGACATAAAGCATGTGGAATTCAAACTTTATTATGTTTATGCATTGTCTACTGATGTTCCTTCACTGCCAAAGCAGACTGAGGTAGCTGCAGGAAGACCTATACGGCTTAGAAAGTCTAAAATATTTATTATGTTGCTACTGACAGAAGCAACTTCCAGACTGATCTATGATATAAGTCTGGGTCTATAATGCAAACTTGATGCTGACAAGACTTTTCCTGATTGCTCCTTACTTTGTTCCTAGCACCTAGAAGGAATGTTTAAATAAACGTACTGAAAAAGAAAAGAAATTAATGAAGATGTTGTCAACAAGAATCGCACATGTGAAGAGTACATCAAAGGGTCCTTAGTCAAGTGTTTAAAGAAACATCTTAGAATCCTTAACAAGCATCTTTGCAACTGACTTTACTTCGTCTTTATTTCTGTGTCTTTCTAGAAACTCTATTAATGTCTAATATCCACATGCAATGCCTTGCTCATGATGCCTTTTCTTTATTAACAACCTTCTTCACGCCAGACCAGATCCCGATGGCCACCTTAGTTACATACTCTAGGACAAGCCTCAAGATCACATGTGTGGTCAACAGAAATCAGACCTTACAGTGGTGTGTGTGTGTGTGTGTGCTTTCTTTTCTTGTTTTTTTTTTGTTTGATTTGATTTTGTGTTTATTTTTATTTTTTATGAGAAAGAAAGAAAATGAAGTTGGAAAGGGTCAAATCTGTAAGAAGTTGAGGAAGGGAAAAATATAAACAAAATTCATTGTATGAAATTTTCAAAAAATAAATAAACATTAGAAAATTATTTGTTTAGAAAGCCAAAATTCAATATCTTCTCTACATTGTATTCTCCAGCTTAAGCTAATGAATGAATTTCTCCTCTATACAATCTCATATAGTCTTAATAAAACAATCATTCACAGACTTATAATCAACTTTAAGTGTTTTGCTCCTCAACACAATTATGAGCCTTTTAAAAGCAAAGGATGATGGTATTTAATTGATTACTTCTCTCTACTGAGATGTATTATAGTCAGTCATAACTGTTTGGTAAACAAATAAGTACTGGACAAGTGGGCTGGAAACAGAGTTCAGTGGCAGAGAATTTGTTAGCATGTGCAAGGCCTTGGGTTCTATCCTTAGCAAAAAATAAAAATAAAATAAAATGTAAAGTAAAAGAACATAAAATATCCAGGAAATATTCCACAGGGTTTAGGACTAGAAAAAGATCCAGATGATGCACATGACTGTATTTTTTTAATCTTAATAAAATCTCTTGGCAAATTAAACACTAATACCATTTAAGTAAAAAAAAAAAATATCTTTCCAAAAACAGGAATGATGTCTGAAAATATCATAATGGTATATATATATATATATATATATATATATATATATATATATATATATATGAATAAAAATACATGTACATTTTAAATGAAATTTTCCATCCTGGGCTGACAATGCTTTCCACGGACTACCAAAACTCTAATAACAGGCATTAAGAAATGTCCTTTCAAGTGGTTGGTTAGGGAAGTCAGACAGACTCCCCAAATGTTCTGTGCTATTGTGGTTGCTGTTGGTTACCTGCCAGAGGTTGAAGGTCAGTCCCTGTCAGAATAGACACTGTGCACTTTGGACATAGAACCTGGAGGGTCCAAGCTGGATCAGACCTGAAAGCCTCCTCCCTGCGGATTAACTTTCATGGTAAAAGTAAGAAATATGCAAGTTTCCAAATGAGGGAAGCAACTAATAGCCCCATCCAGCCATGGTGCCTATGAACCACAGCAAAACAGCATGGCACCATATCCTTACGGTACAGTAGTGCCAGGCATATCTTGGCTAACCAGTATCTCCTTAATTGGACTTAAGTCCCACTCAACAAGAGAGAAATCATACCTGGTTCTGGAAACATATAAGCTCCTGAGTCTTGTGAGATCATGGATCACAGAGGAGATCCTACAACCACCACTTCATTAACTCAGCACAATTTCTAACTGTATTCTAAACATTTATTCCTCCACCACAGATAAATATAACTCTTATTCTTCAACAATGAAAGTTGTAACAGGAGAAAACCAACTGATCAAAATGTGAAGAATCATTGACCACCCCCCCTCAGTGCCCTACCCCTACTGATCCATTTACAGCACAACTCCTGAACCCAAGCCTCAAGGAACATTGCAGAGGAATCACGAAAGCTGTCAAAATTAAAAACTATGATAATGATGTTTTACATTTATTTAGACCTTCATAAAATGTTGCTTATGATGAAAATTCAAATCAATAGCAATTAAACATATGATCTGTAATTTTCAGTACTCTAAGTACAGTTTTATACCCAGGAATTGACAAAACTGTTAAGCTTAAATGCATAAATATGATACTGACATTAAACACACACACACACACACACACACACACACAAATAAACAATTAAATTTAGCAAGGAAAATTACAAGCCATAAAATTCCTTAATGAATACAGGACAGCAAAATAACCAGGTAGACATAGCAGACTAGAAACTGAATTGCCCTTCCTAATGACATAATCTGCATTTAATCCTAGGCTCCTGAGGCTTTCCCATAGTTCATCAGCCCTGGACATATCTTTGCAAAAGCATTAGATGGCATTTCTATTTTCTGTCTCTAGGCCTAATAGCTACTATTTCTAGTAATTTTACTGAGTCTTGATCTGTTTAGCTTGAAGAAAGGTATCTTTGAATAGTTCACTGGAGCTCTAATTCTTTAAAATTAAGACAATCCAATGAAAGAATTCATTGCCATGGCATTCAGCCCCATAATAGCTTAACAATAAGCACTTAAGATTCACAGAAAGTAAGCTGTCTTTCACAGGCTATAGGCAACCTATGCCCCTTTACAAATTTGCATATCTAGAGATTAATGCCACAGGTTTTCTTTGTTTGTTTTCCCCAAAAGTACTAGACAACTCAATTTCTAACTTTGCTTTAGTGATATTTCTTCTTTAATAATATAATATAATGTAATGTAATGTAATGTAATATCACATTGAAATTGGAGAAAACAAGCAAACAAAAGGAAAAGAGCCCAGGAGAAGGTACAAGAAAGAGACCTGCTTGTTCACACACCCAGGAATCCCAATAAAATCACTGAACTGGAAGCCATAACATATACACACAGACCCAGGTACAGACCTGTGCAGGCCCTGTGCATGCTGCCTCAGTTTCTGTGAGGTCATCTGGGCTGAAATAAAGTTGATTTAGAGGGCCTTGAATTCTTGGTATCCTCCACTTCCTCTGGCTCTTACACTCTTTATGCCTCCTCTTCTGCCTGGTTCCCTGAGCTCTGAGTGGAGGAATTTGATGGAGCTGTCCTCTTAGGGCTGAATGTTCCAGGGTCTCACTCTCATCATAATGTCTGCCTGTGGATCTCTGTATGTGCTCCCATGTGCTACAGGAAGGAGCCTGTATGACGATGGCTGAGCAAGGCCCTGATCAATGCGTACAGCAGAATGTCATCAGGAGTCATTTTACTGCTACTTTTATGTTTTTAAGAGCAGTAGTATTCTTTTTTTTACTTTAGGGTCCTGGGCTATCTAGTCTCAGGTTCTTGGTCACACAAGCAGTGTCATGTATGAGTTCATCTCATGGAGTGGGATTTAAGTCAAAGACAAAAAAAAAAAAAAAAAAAAAGACAACAAAGAAAAAAGACAACACCTAAATAACTCATTGAACATGGAGAAGTCCAGCTGGTACCTCCATAGAGACATCATCTCTATATTCTAGAGCCTTTGGTACAGGAAGGCACTCTGCATGCAAAAGAGAAAGGTAAGTACCAAATGTCTTAATTAGACTTACTATTACTGTGATGAAACACCAAGACCGAAGCGGCCTGGGGAGAAAAGGGTTTTGTTGTTGCTGTTGTTGTTTGTTTTTGTTTTTTGATACTTCCATTTCCCTGTTCATCACTGAAGAAAATCAGGACAGGAATTTAAACAGGGCAGGAACCTGAAGGTAGGAACTGTTGCAGAGGCTTGCTGGCTTGCTCCTCATAGCTTGTTGAGCCTGCTTTCTTACAGAAGCCAGAACAAATAGCCCAGGAGTAGCTCCCCACAACAGGCTGAGCTGTAAATGGATGTTTCTTGTTGGACGGCCTATTCCCAAATAACCACTCCGAGGCTTATATTAACTACAAGTGCTTGGCCAATAACTCAGGCTTATTACTTAGCTCTTACACTTGAATTAACCCATGTGGCTTGGTTCCCTTTCTCAGTACTGTATTCTCATCTTGCTTCCTCTGCATCTGGCTGGTGACTCTGTCTCTCCACCCTTCATCCTCCCTGTATCCCCTTTTGGCTTTCCTGCCCAGCCTTATTCTGCCAGGCTATAGGCCAAATCAATTTTTTATTATCAACCAAGGAGAGAAAAACACATTCACACTGCCTCCAAAAATCCAGTTCATGCACACAGGATAAGTCCTGGTCCCATTCCCAGGAGCCCCACAACAGATCAAGCCACACTACTGTCACCCACATTCAGAGGACACTAGTTTGGTCCCCTGCAGGTTCCCCAGCTGTGACTCCAGAGTCTGTGAGCTACCACTAGTTCAGGTCAGCTGTCTATGTAGTTTTCCCCATCATCGTCTTGACCATTCTTGCTCCTATAATCCCTCCCCCCTCTCTTCAACTGAACTCCAGGAGTTAGGCCCAGTGCTTGGCTGTGGGTCTCTGCATCTGCTTCCTCCAGCAACCTGCTTCTTGAGGCATCTGTTCCAACCCCTCCCCTCTTCCTCTGAGTCCTAGTTTGATTCTTCTGCCTAACCTTATCTTTCCATAGGCCAAAACAACTTTATTATCAACAAATGAGAGAAATACATATTCACAGCATGCAGAAGAACATCCCATAGCACTGAGCCCTCCCACACAAACACTAATTAAGAAAATGCCCCCACAATCTTGCCTACTGCCCTATCTTATAAAGAAATTTTGCTCAATTGAGGCTCCCTCCTCTCTGATGACTCTAGATTGTGTCAAGTTGACATGAAACTAACTAGGATGCCAACCCAGCCACAGACTCTTGGATCCACAATCATGTCCTATCGGCAAGATATACTAGTGCAATCATGGCACAAAGCATGTGGGAGTGACCAACTAATATTGTTCTGGTATAATTCAATTAGTTTTCTCTTGGGCTCCCTAAACTTCAAATATTAATAATTGAATGTGATTCTCAGATTAACCTACTTGCACAGTCCCAAAGTTCACTACTTCAGATATTCGATTCTAAAAAGAATTGGAATAAAAAGTGATTGGTAATGAATATATTATGATGATAGCACTGGAGCTAGAGAAGTGCCTTTGTTGTTAGGAGCACTTGCTGCTCTTATAGAGAACCTTGGATCATTTCTACCATGCTATGAGTTCTGATGTCCTCTTCTGGAATCTGCAGGTACTAGGCAAACATGTAGTATATATGCATATGTGCAGGCAAGAATGCATATACATATAAAATAAAAATCAATAAGTCTTTTTTAAAAGATGGTGAGTCATCAACATTTTTCTCAAAATGCTTTTACTACTGAGTCATGGGAAAATACATTCAGTAAAAGAGAAAGAACATTTAGACATGGAGAACTTTCAGCTCAGCAGCCTGTCTGGGGGCCTTCAGAGAGGGGTGTGCAGTACAGATCTTAGAAAAGACAAGTCCTACAAGCTCACATTTCACATATTGTACATAGAGAACTATACAGACTCATGTATATGATAAAAACATAGGAGAGAATCCGCCATTCATATTAAGTCATGTGAGGAGGTTCATACCACTTAGAAGAGATGCCGTGAAAAAACTTAACCTTCATTTATCTATTTAATATTTGCAATCATTGTAGGAGATAGGAAGATTCACAAGTTATGAACAAATACAACTAAAAATGAAAGCTAGAGGCAAAATTATTACATAACAGACCACTACTGTGTTCCCTGGCAGAGCTCAAGTAACTTGAACACACCTCATTGAGTATGGGTAGACCTCAGATACTATCTGGCATGGAAGAAGCAAACAGAGCAGGTTCTAACTTCAAGCTGTACAAGGAAATTCAACTAGGTGGACTGCCGGCCACATAAATGATCCAGCAGTCTCCTGCTGTATACTCACCCGACTAAAAACAGAGCACTGTGGGTGGAGCTGGCAGCAGCAATTCCAGTCAGCAGGCAACCCAGCCATGGTGATGGGTATCAGGCAACCCAGTCATGGTGATAGATGTCAGAGAACCTGGCCATGGTGATGGGTGTATAGATGTTTATCATTTTAAGCATGATCTTGGCTCAAAACCTTGTTACCATTTCATTCTAATAGCCTTGACCACTTACAATTGTTAAAAAGAAATTCACACAGCAAATATGCTTCATAATAGCTTGGCAGAGAATTTTCATATTCTTTTACCAACTCCCATTTGGTGAGTCTCCTAATCTACATATCTCTAAAATCTTAGGCTATCATTTAAAAAGCCAGTGTCATATGCCCTCATTAAAGAAGCAATTTAGCTAACTAATGCCATTATATTATTGAACAGTCTAACTAAGCTGACAAGTTTTTCATAACCACCCAGTGAGATTCAGTCTCTCTTGTAATTTCTAACAGATAGGCTATAGAGAGAGAGAGAAAAAAAAAACAAATCTTAAATTGTCACTTATAAAACCTCATTTACTGGAGAATAGAATTATAGTCTCCATCTACTGGGCAAAATTTACCCTTTAACTTGAGGCAAAATTAGACATGTCTCAACACTTAAGCCATCCACCCAGCTCCATATGGAAAGCTTTCAAGTGGAAGCTCACATCCAACATTAAGACCCCTCTCCACTGTGGAGACCATTGTGTAAGAGGAGAAATGCCTAGAGTACTATTGTTATCCTAACTTGGAAAACAGCACTTATCATATCCTTTTTCCAGGTCTAGGATGCTTCTTAATAACAGTACATTTTCTAAAAATCACAGATGAGTAAGTTCCTGAAGATCTAAGTGAAGTCAATAAAAGGATACAGTCAATCCTACAGCAAGGTGATGAGGGACACGATAGCAACCAGAAGATGAAAACTTCAGACATGGAGCCCTACTCGCTGATGCACGCTCAGTGGGATGTCAGCATGGCCACAGAAGTCCTGTCACATTTTAACGTAGTGACGTCTTTTTCTGACAGCCTACCTCTTTGTTTATCGGCACCCAGAATGAAGGCTGGAGAGATAACAGGAACCCGATGTTCCGATGTTTTAAGAATGCAATGAAAAACCAAGTGTAGAAGAAAAACATGCAGCAATGAACACAACACATCTGAAATCAAGTAAATAAATAAATACATAACAAAAGCCACCACGGGTCTTTTGCTTACTGCTCTACCGAGCAGAAGGGATTCTATGAGATTTATAGTGTGGGATTTAAGGACAAAATTTGGACTCAGCAAATGTGCAAGTATTTTATAAGCACTTTACAATCTTTCTTCCTGCTGTTATGACACTATTAAGAGGAATCCACTGTCATTAAGCATTGAGTAAAAAATGAAAACCTTGATGATCATACACACTAGTACCCTTCCAATTAATGCTCATTTACTTGATAATAATCACCATCAATGGCACTATGTTGAACACATTGAAAATATTCAGTCCACGTAACAAATGTGTATGTACAGCTGTGCAAGTGGACAAGTTCCAAAATGGCCTCACTCATCATATCTCTTCCCTCTCAGATCTGTAACCCTCTGTTAGAATGTACTGATAGTGCAGCATCCTGGGGAAAACAGAACTATTTGAAATAGTGTGGGCTTTGTCTGTGGTCTCCAAAAATAGTACATGCTTCAGTATATCCATGTGTCAGTGAACTTTGCTGTGGGATTGGTAAGACTGTCTCATTGACCTTGGGTACCAAGGAGCCCTGAGTTTCATAGGAACACTCCACTGGAGGATCCTAAGTGAATACCCAATGTAAACTAATACCTGCACACTTGCTCAGATGACATGGAAGGGGTATTGTTTTGTATGGTGATAGAGATGGAACCCAGGCTTTTAAAGTACTGGGCAAGTGTCCTACCATATTGATAAAAAGTTCTGCCTCCATTCTCCTTGCAAATTCTTTAATCCCCTAAAGCAGCCAATGAATGAAGAAAAAAAAAAGCAGTGCACGTCACATAAATAAACCACACAAAATAAAGTCCAAAAGCCAGAGGTGAATGCTTTAAGGATCTTTCAGCTCTGATATAAAAAGGAAGGTGCATAGATGATACTTCATCTGGATTTGTTCAGAGCCTTCTACCGTCTAGCAAAAACCAACACATGATTTAGCCCTTACCTGATTTAAACCTAGGTCACAGTGCTCTGCCAAACAAGGGGGCTTTAAAGAGTTAATAACAAGGACATATCTTTCAATATCATTACTAAAAAATCTACATGCTTAATTTAAAATACAGATGATCAAGGCTACAGTAGAATTCAACAAATGAATTGCGTTTGACATATTGTTTTTAATAAAAGAAGATGGAGAGGCAGAATTGTTTCACGTGACTATACAAGGCTAGGGGGTCTAGTAAACATGTCTCAGCTTATTTGAGGTTTGAATTTACAACACGTAAGTTTATATATAAGAAATATATGGAGCTCTACAGGTCAATATGAAAATAACCAAAGGAGATGACCACAAAAGGAAAAAAACATGAAACAATGAAAACATTTTTATAGTAGCTCAACTGTTGTTATTATATATCCTAGAATTAGGATATTTGTAATGGTAATAAGGGGATCCTTATTTTTTTTCATAAACAATATCAACAATTACAGTATTGTGTTCACGTGTGATGTTTTTGCTTGGATGACATCTCTTCATTTGTGGAATCCCACTCCCAAGATTGTATCACTTCCTCTGAACACCTCAGAAATCTTCACTTGACTCTGCCTGGCCATTTTGTGGACCACCATTCCTTTGACAACGTGACTGTTCAAACTGTACTCGAGACGTTCACGGCACTTTAAGACATGGCTATGTCTTGATGTAAGCTATTAAATAGAACTGTTATTTTCTACCAACTGCTTTCTTTTTTTTTTTTTTTTTTTTTTTTTGGTTTTTCGAGACAGGGTTTCTCTGTGTAGCTTTGCGCCTTTTCCTGGAACTCACTTGGTAGCCCAGGCTGGCCTCGAACTCACAGAGATCCGCCTGGCTCTGCCTCCCGAGTGCTGGGATTAAAGGCGTGCGCCACCACCGCCCGGCTCCAACTGCTTTCTTACTGTGATTTTTCCTAAGAATGGAGAAGACATTCTGAGTGTAGAAAATCTCTCTCCGTCCAACCTAAAAATACTGAAGGTGGAAGAGGAGAGGGGAAGGGGAATGATGGGAGAAGGGAGACAGTGAGACAACCTATGCTGAAGGACAGTCTCAGTTCCACTTTTCATCCTCCTCCCTCTTCCCTTCCGCCGACTCTGAGCCAGCATCCCCTCCACACCGAGACCCAACACTGTCCCTGGGAATTCAAGTTGTTTCTTTCACTTGCCAACTGCATGAAAAGGAACAAGTGCAGCTGTGTTGTCCGTTGATCAATCTCCAGGCTTCCTACAACTAACCTCTCATTTCTGTTTTTCCAACTTTCCATACTTCCAGGACAGATTTTCAACATAAAACGTCCCCTTACTGGAACGGAATGTTTCTGTTTTCCTGGCAGGACTCAACAAATACAGTAGCGAAAGAAGTTTGGAGAAGATGTCTTAGACACTTGCGTTTTAGAATCATCATCAGCATGCAGGCTGGTAAACAGAGTTACTGAGATGGTAAATAAGGGGAGAGAGATTCAGAAGGGAAGAAAATTTAAAAAGAGCTCACCTGGTATGCTCTTATTGATGAAGCATGACATACTTTAACTCTGACTATAAGTTGACTTCAGCTTATCAAATATACAAAGCATAATGCAGAAGTATTTGGTAAAGTGGCACATGGATTTGCTCACAATGTACATTGAAGCAACACCAGAGAGTAAGGTTGTCTAGCAGAAAGCTGACTGAGTAGATGCAGACTGAGTTAATTCATCTCCTTATACAGTTGACCTAACACCACACTCTGCACATCCTTGGACAGTGTTCTGCATCTGTTCAAAGTTAAATTATAATAGCACTCTCATACACTGTTTTGACACAGCAGGTGACATGATATATGAGAAGAGCCAGCCTCCGGGTAATGATCAGCCTACCAGCTACTAATAACTGTCAATTATAACTCTCAAAAGGATAGCACAAGGCTGGCCTGCCACGGGGCTTCACACACACATAAAACAGACACATATAACACAGGTCTTGTACACAGAACAGCAAAGATTAAATAAAGACAAAAATCCTGGCAATAAATAGATATTGTTGCCAAATAGGCGTCTTTGATCTGTACCTCTCAGACTGTTTCTGGTTGTTTCACAGCTCTCTCCTGCTGGCTGCTGTATTAGTTTCTCCCAAGCACTGTCAAAAAGAAGCCACTGACCACACTGGCTTCCTCCCACCAGTCCTGGCTTTCTGAATCCTCACCCCCAGTGTCTCTTCAGGGCCTGTTAAGCTGGGAGAGCTACTCTGCCCTCAGGTCTTCATGATAGCATCTTTTCCAAAGAGTATTCCACTCGGTCAAGATACCTCAGACACAGATCATCCCAGCTTGATCAGGACATTGTAATACCTCCTGGAAAGCTGGAGTTACTGTCCAAACTTCAAATTTAAACCTGAATGACACAGGTCCACACAGTTGTCGTACTGGATTTGACTCTTCATTAATATCCTAATTAAATTGTCCTGTAGCAGGAATCTTAAAGGATCTTATTAATAAAAACAAACCTGGAGCCAGGTATTGGGGTGAACGCTGGAAGATCAGAGAAGCAGAACAAGCCACAGCTACCTCACCTCGCCAGTTCCCCAGCTGATCCTACTTCCTCGGACTGGAAACCTCTGTGTCCTCATCTGAATGGGTCTCAGCTGAACTGCTTCTCGAAAGCCTGAAAGCTTAACCAGCCAAAAGCTTCTAGTTTCTGGTCTTCACGCCTTATATACCTTTCTGCTTTCTGCCATCACTTCCTGGGATTAAAGGCTCACTTTCTGGGATTAAAGTCATGAGTCACCATGCCTAGCTGTTTCCAGTTTGGCTTTAAACTCACAGAGATCCAGATGGATCTCTGCCTCCCAAGTGATAGGATTAAAGGCATGTGCGCCACCATTTTCTGGCCTCTATATCTAGTGGCTGTTCTGTTCTCTGACCCCAGATAAGTTTATTAGGGTGCACAATATTTTGGGGAACACAATACCACCACATTGTCCTAAGCAACTTTTTGTTCTTGGACATGACTACTAAACAGACAAGGTTAAGATGTATCACCTGCATCTATATCCACGATGAAGAAGGAAAGTAAGCACACAGGACTGATATTTAGTCAGGAACACCACAGGCCACTAAAAGCAGTTAGCCTATCCCAGTTTAGGACTTTCTCAGCCGTAATGTACAAGACTCAGTATTATCCGAATCACGAGCTTCTAGTTCTTCTGCTCCTCATCTGTTCAACCATAGCATTTTCTGTCAGCTCAGTACTCTGTGCCACTTGAAGTACACTAGGAAATGTAGGAATGTAGGCACATCTGTGCCAGCTGCTTTGCGAGTGTGTGCTCCCTCTGAAACCAGAGCCTGTCCCTGTAACAGGGAGAGCCTGCTGCAGCTGCAATCACAAGGTGCCCACAAGGGATGAGGTAAGTGTGGGAGTGCAGACTACGGCGCAGTATCTGGAAAAACCTACATGCAGAAAAACCAAACATCATTTACAGCCTCAAATCAGATCAGATTTTATGCTGAAAATATTATAAGCATCTTTCCTAGAAAAATAAAGTTAATAACTTCTTTTCTGATCTTTAATGAGAAAAATCCATGCTTCTCTTGGCCTTTATTCTATTCCAGTTCTAGCTCTTAAAACACAATGGATGCTGCATAAATGATTGATAAATAATTAATGAGTCCCTTGGAACTCACAGTACTTCCCACCTAATTTCCAGTTACCCCATACATATCACTTGAGGAATTGCTACCTGATTTACCACTTTGTTAAGGAAAAAAGTCATTTAAGAAGTCATATAAAGCAGATAAACTTGCTTAATAATATTAAAAATATAAAATTTCCTATATGAAAATCATTAAAATAAATGTGTTATTCGAGGACAGTATTTGTTAAACTAAAAATGCTCTGAGAATTTGCATTACTTGGAAACTCAGAAAATGTTCTGAAGCCCCACTAATTGTGACTGCAAGTCTGCTATCTTGATGCTAACTAATTCCTCCACAGGAGAATGATTAAAAACCTACCCTTCATTATTCCATGATTCTGGGTTGTGGATGCTAAGAGATATGAACTCTTCCTCTCGTCTAGGCTTCCTCTTGTGTCTTCAGAGGGAAGCTTTCCAGTGTCTAAGGTGCCTACGAATGCTAACCTACATTAACAAAACAACACGAACAGCAGCCAACGAGAAAAGCTTGGCGCCAACCGGGAAATGAAACTTTTATTTATGTAATTAAGCTACTTCATATCAAAAACTTTTGCATAAATTTAGACATAGAACAGAAATAAGAGGTGTTTTGCATTTACTTCTCATCCCAAAAGATCGTTTCATGAACAGTATAATAGCCTGTGTACTGAGTGTGGCTCCTGCTGACTGCTATGGAGGGAGGTACGCTTGTTTACTTTGCCATCCTCTGCCCATTTGGCGGGTGAAGCACATTAGGCAGGTGGAAGCGCTTTTCCCAGCATGTGGGAAAGCATATGTGACAAGAATATATCATCGCATTTGCGTGAGGAAAAAAATACTTCCAGCAAATTTCAAAATCTGATTTTAAAAAGTTAGGATTTACTAAATTTAAGCTTCAGTCAGCACCTACCCAAGCACAGATTGTTGCAGTATTCACAGCCAACACACCTCATATGTCAAGGTGGCCTGTGACTCTTCATTCTGTCCACTTAGTGTCACCATTGATATGCTAAGATGGAACCCTGTATTTACTGTCTGTTTGTTTTATCAAATATTTTTTCAGAACTTTTCATTGCCTACAAATGAAGATCTTTCAAGTGATCATTAAGTCATCATTAAGGAAAGTTTCCATTCCATTCTGCCTTCTGCTAAGGAATAGACATCAATTAAATCAGTTCAATGATTAACTCTATATGACATAAATCCATTATTATACATACTACTCACGGATAGTTGGTGGGAAAAGATTTACATGGTCACAAAAAAAAGATAAGTGAAAAACAATTGCAATAAATATATTAAACAAAAATGTTACAGACATTCTGTAGACAAGACACTTAATTCTCCCCATATCTGACAGGCTGTAGTTGGGGAAGCATTGTTTAACACAAACATGTTCTAATTAAACTACAAAGCACTTACACGACCAGTGCTTGGTCTGCATAAGTACCGCCTCCCACTCTTCCCATGCTCGTGTAATCCCTCCCCATCTGTTGACTGTTGAGTGTAGACAATGGCTATGAACTGCTCTAAGCATAAAAACATGGCCAAAGTAACTGAGTCTGGGCTGATGAGGCAGCTTAGTAATATGCTTACTCTGCAAGCCTAAGAAACTGAGTTCAAGATCCAGAACTGACATCAAAAAGGAAGAATGGAGGCACATTCTTCCTGTCATCCCAGTGCTAGCAATGTGGGAAGTCAGTCCTTTGGATTAACTGAGCAGCCAGCATACCCTACTTGGCAAATTCCAGGCCAGTGAGAGACCCTGTCTCAAAAAAAAAAAAAAATGGTAGATATTGCCTGAGGGTTGACACCCAAGGTGGCCCTCTGTTCTCCGCTTGAGTGCACAAATGTGCAAATATACCTGCACACCCACAAACACACAAAACCACAATAGTAATAACAGACTCTCACCATGACGATTAAGTTAAATTTAATAACATTGTCTTCCCTGATCAGCATCCTCTAGCTGCAGCTTCTAGCTCGATGAGATTTGATGTTACATAAAGGAAGTTCAAGTCGCTCTGGGAAGGATGTGGAGACAAACCATAGGAACGGCTCTACCTCTGAAGAACAAGGGGTGAGGGGTCACACTCTAAAACCTGGGGGTGGCCTCCTGCTGACAGGAAGGAGCTAGACACTGTGGCCTTGAGTCCTACAATCACAAGGAACCAAACTCCACCCACAGCTGCAACGGACGTGACAGTGGCTTTTCCTCTGGTCAAGCTTCCAGAAGAGAACACGGCCCAATGGACACATAAATGTAGCTGTGAACAGCCCTGTGCAGCAGACTCACTGAGGCCATCTCTGAATTCCTGACCCCATAAAAACTGAGATAATGAATGTGCTGTTGTGAACTGTTGAGTCTTGGGTGACCTTTTGCCCAGAAACAAGAACTGACAGAGAAGCATTAAATGTCTCAGCCACATGCAATGTTAAGGAATCCATATATCTGTCTCAACTATTGCATACAAAGAAAAAGTTCAAAATGTGTAAAAATGTTTATTTGAAATCAGTGTGTTTAACGTTCTTCTGCTAATATTTGTTTAAATCCCAAAGTGATTTTTTTTAAATGGCAGTTTCTTGTCAAATGATGCTCTCAGTTAAAGAAACCTTAGTCTAGCAGCCTCATTGCCCTTTTGATACATGAAAAATGAAAACTCATTTTCACACATCTACATCTTTCATGAAATCTAAAATTAGGTTTCATTCAGGAAAAACATAAGTAAAACTACCTTCTACTTGATCGCAAACTTTAGTATAAAAAAAATGTATCTTCAAATAGTCACATTGAAAAGATATAGGTAACTAGCCTATATTTATAAATCAATTCACATTAATCTTTACAAAAAAAACTTTCAGTAAGCTCAAAATAAGTAACGTGTGGATCACACAGCATTAGCATCCTACAAAGATACCTCAGGGTCAAAAAAGAATCACAGGTCCCAGTGGAAGTTTGTACCATTTGGAGTGGGCCCTGGAGTGCTTCTGCCATCACTCAAACCAGATTTTTATGCTGGGTGTTCATTAAAACTAGACAAAGGTGGAAATTTAGATGACAGTCAATGTTTCTCCCTTTCTCAGTGAACTGAACAAACTGCCAGTGCTCAGGATGAGACATCTGCTTTCTTTCAGAAGCTCCGGAGCCAACTGCCTGGGTCAGGGCATTACAGTATGAAGGAGAGATCGCCTTAGAATCTCACACATAGTCTTTCTTCCCAGCCAGGTGGTCTGGGTGAGAGTTGGCTTAAGAAAGAATGATCAGTAGCACAGACTCTGAGAGAAACAATCAATCAATGGGACCTTTTGAAACTGAGAAGCTTTTGTAGAGCAAAGGATACGGTCAACAAGGCAAAGCGACAGCCTACAGAATGGGAAAAGATCTTCACCAACCCCACATCTGACAGAGGACTGATATCCAGAATATATAAGGAACTCAAGAAATTAGACATCAAAATGCCCAACAGTCCAATTAAGAAATGGGCTATAGAACTAAACAGAGAATTCTCAACAGAGGAAACTCAAATGGCCGAAAGACATTTAAGGAATTGCTCATCATCCCTAATCATCAGGGAAATGCAAATCAAAACAACTCTGAGATACCACCTTACGCCTGTCAGAATGGCTAAGATCAAAAACACTGAAGACACCTTATGCTGGAGAGGATGTGGAGCTAGGGGAACTCTCCTCCACTGCTGGTGGGAATGCAAGCTTGTACAACCACTTTGGAAATCAATATGGCGCTTTCTTAGAAAATTGGGAATCAATCTCCCCCAAGATCCAGCTATACCACTCTTGGGCATATACCCAAGAAATGCTCAACCACACCATAAGAGCACTTGTTCAGCTATGTTCATATCAGCATTGTTTGTAATAGCCAGAAGATGGAAACAACCCAGATGCCCTTCAACTGAAGAATGGATAAACAAAATGTGGTACATATACACAATGGAATACTACTCAGCAGAAAAAAACAATGGCATCATGAGGTTTGCAGACAAATGGATGGATCTAGAAAAAATCATCCTGAGTGAGGTAACCCAGACTCAGAAAGACAAACATGGTATGTACTCACTCATAGCAGGATACTAGACATGAAACAAGGATGAATTGTCTGCTACTCACATCACCAGGGAGGCTACCTGGAAAACAGGACCCCAAGAAAGACACAGGGATCGCCCAATGACAGAGAAATGGAATGAGATCTACATGAACAGCCTGGACATGAGTGGGGGTAATGAAAGGCGAGGGTCGAGGGAAAGAGAGCTTGGGGGAGCGGGAGATCCCAGCTGGATCAACAACAGAGAGGGAGAACAAGGAATAGGAGACCATGGTAAATGAAGACCACATGAGAACAGGAAGAAGCAAAGTGCTAGAGAGGCCCACAGAAATCCACAAAGATACCCACACAACAGACTGCCGGCAATGGTCGAGAGACAGCCCGAACTGACCTACTCTGGTGATGGGATGGCCAAACACCCTAATTGTTGTGCTAGAAACCTCATCCAACTACTGAGGGATCTGGATGCAGAGATCCATGACTAGGCCCCGGGTGGATCTCTGGGAGTCCAATTAGCGAGAATGAGGAGGGTTTATATGAGCGAGAATTGTTGAGACCAAGGTTGGATAAAGCACAGGGACAAATAGCCAAATGAATGGAAACACATGAACTATGAACCAATGGCTGAGGGGTCCACACTGGATCAGGCCCTCCGAATGGGTGAGACAGTTGATTGGCTTGATCTGTTTGGGAGGCATCCAGGCAGTGGGACCAGATCTTGTGCTCATTGCATGAGTTGGCTGTTTGAAACCTGGGGCCTATGCAGGATTGTTTGGCTTGGCCTGGGAGGAGGGGACTAGACCTACCTGGACTGAGTCTACCAGGTTGACCTCAGTCTGTGGGGAAGGCTTTGCCCTGGAGGAGATGGGAATGGGGGGGGGGGGGCGTTGGGGGGAAGGTGAGGGGGACGGGAGGGGGGAGAACAAGGGAATCTGTGACCGATATGTAGAACTGAATTGTATTGCAAAATAAATTAAAATAAATTTAAAAAAAAAAAACAAAAAAAAAAACAAAAAAAAAAACAAAAAAAAAAACAAAAAAAAAGAAAGAATGATCTCACTCTGTTCTGAACTAGGGCTGCACTCTGGCTGCAAGGGGGAGGCCAAGACAAGCTCTTCTGCCACATGGTATTCCCTTGGCAATGAGAAAATCAAATGTTTTCTTTGAAATGTCAACCACCTCATTGATGCAGTCATGGTCAAGGCTTCTAAACATGTATTACTGTGGCTGTTTTCAAAGACAAGAGTGCTTTTTTTGCCCATGTAAGTTGGTAGATTTAAACAAATGCAAGTTGAAGGGGTTTGAAAACAGTTCCTTAACCTCATGCTTGTCTAAATATGCCCTTGTCTGTTTGAAACTAAAAAACAGATGAGTCAAATGTGCATTTCTTTTAATAATCACAAAATTTGATTTCTTATACTATACCTTGTAATGATCTCAAATCAATTAAGAAATATTCTGTATCAGACAGAATACACCATAAAAGCCTATCTGAAAGAACGTAGACAACATGTTGAGGAACTAGAAAAAAAAAATGTTATTAATCACATCAGACTGACAGTCTTTGTGGCCTGCATACTGATCATGATACGAATCAACACTAAAAAGCTATGACATTTTAGACCATGCTTTTTACATTCATAGTCACTTTGTTGCATGCCTTTGATGCAATGGTTAATGACAAAATAAAGAAGTTATTATAGTATAAATAAGTATCTGAGTGCACAAATGAATCCTCACTAAAATATTTATTTGAAGTTAATTAAATTCCATTATTATATCCATCATTACAAATTATCTCCTGCACTCTAATCATTGGGTTAATTGCTTATTATCTTGCAAAGATGGAAAAATGCAAGTCAAGACACAAGATTGTTACTTTGGACTTTACTATGGGTAATGATTTGTTTTTCTCTAAAATAATTGCTACATGAGTGCTGACTGGGCTAAGAGAACCTTCATCCAGTTACTGATGGAAGTAGAGATCCAATGCCAGGCACCAGGCTGAGCTCCAGTAGTCCAATTGATGAGAGAAAGGAGGGAGTCTATAAGCAAGGAACATCGAGATCACGATGAGGAAATGTACAGAGACAGCCAGCCAAACTAGTGGAAACTCATGAACTGTGGACCAATAACTGTGGAGCCCCCATGGGAATGGACTAGGCCCTCTGGATAAGTGAGACAGTTGTTTAGCTTGAACTGTTTGGGAGTCCCCCAGGCAGAGAGATCGTTATCTGTCCCTGGTGCAAGAGTAGGCTTTTTGGAGCCTGGAGCCTAAGGTATGACACCTTGTGCAGCCTTGGTGCAGGGAGTAGGGACTTGGACCTGCCTCAACTGAATGTACCAGGCTCTGCTGACTCCCCATGGGAGACCTTGACTTGGAGGAGGTGGGAAAGGGGGGAGGGTTGGGAGGGGGAGGATGGGGAGCAGGAAGAGGGAGGAGGGGGGATCTGTAGTTGGTATGTAAAATGAATAGAAAATGTAATAATAAAAAATGGGCCGGGCGGTGGTGGCGCACGCCTTTAATCCCAGCACTCGGGAGGCAGAGCCAGACGGATCTCTGTGAGTTCGAGGCCAGCCTGGGCTACCAAGTGAGTTCCAGGAGAGGTGCAAAGCTACACAGAGAAACCCTGTCTCGAAAAACCAAAAAAAAAAAAAAAAAAAAAAAAAGGAAAAAAATAATTGCTACACTAAATTAGACAATATGTCATAACCCCACACTTGGACCCCAATGTATCTGGGGCAGGTGCTTACAGTACCTAGAAGACTGTAGGACATGTATATATTTCTGGAAAGAAGAAACTACTTCATTATTCAAGAGTGTTATGAGTTTGTGTGGCATCTACCACAGACAAACCTCGCAGAAGAGGAGAGATGGGCACAAAATCCCACCCCTGGGCTAAGAGCTATTGGCAACTGGTAGCTGCTTGGAGAGAAAAAGCTGATTTTCTTTCAAACTGTATGCCCTGGTAAAAGGACACACTCCAGTAGAAGGACATATATCCAAAAATATATAGGCAGTACAAATTACAGTAACAGGTTTAAAATATGAGGACACAAATTTGGTTGGGTATGAAAAGGGAGTGGGCATGGAGGTATTGGAAATGGAGGTGCATATGATCAAAACATTATATGAAGTTTTCAAAGAACTAATAAAAATGAGAAAGAAAAATTTCAATAATTTTTAAAACCTTTCAGGAAAACAGAAAGTAGCTACTAGATGAAGGGCTGTACATACCTTTCCTCTTGAGATCTACCGTACTACTTTTTGGCTAGACAGTGAACAATACCCGAACTGTTACAACACTTGACTTCAAATTATAGTACAGAGCCATAGAAACGAAAAATGTATCTTAGTGGACTGAAAAAAAAGGGAGACCAACTGCATCCTTAACAATTAGTACTGGAAACACTGGATGTCACATAGATAAAACTGAAACTAGATTCAGAGGTCTTTATACAAAAATCAAAATAAAATAGTAGATCAAAGACTTAATATAGGACCTAGAACTCTGAAGCTACTAGAAGAAAAGATAATGGAAATGCTTCAGGATCTATTCATTGACTTTCTCAATATAACTCTAATAGCTCATGAAAAAGGAAGTCATAAAAACAAATGGGATTGCATAAAACTGAAAACACAAATTTTTGTACAACAAAAGAAACAACCAATGGAGACAATCTTTGCCAGATGTTAATCTGATATGGACTTAATGTCTAGAATATTTAAAGAACTAAAAAAACTTTGAAGAAAAAATAACCCAATCAATAAATGGGTGAGTGAACTAAAGAGACACATTCAAATGAATGAGTACAAATGGCCAACAATTACATTCTTAAAGTAGTCATCATCTTTAGTCATCAGAGAAAAGAAACACCTTTGTGGCTGGGGAGACAGCTTCCTCAGGAAAGTACTTGCCTCATAAGTTGTGGGTCTGAGTTTAATGCCCAGAACCCAAACCCAAGAAATAATGTGCATAGTAGTCCACGCAACAGAATTCCTGCGGAGTGGTAGTCAGTCAGCTTAGCCTCCTTTTGAGGGTGCAGAAGAAGAAACACTTATTCATTGCTGGTGGCATTTGGAAGATGAGCATGCCAAGAGATACAGGCGATGGAGGCTTAGCTCATTAGTTTTGATAAGTGAAGAGATAAGTTCTGGAGAACTAAGTCATGAGCTATTTGTGTTATATTCGGGCAAAAAAAAAACTGGTTATATTCTACCCATGTTCTGAGACCTTCAGTGAGGCTGAATTGAGACGTATTGAACTAATTTATTTGGCAGAGGAGAACAATGGCATCAAGGCGGTGTCACAGTTACTGCTCATTACTCTTATCCAGGTCTACCTTGGGCAAGAATAAGTGCAGCAAAAGATATAAAATTGAGCCCTTGGAAAGAAGAAGATCATTTAAGACTGTATAGAGGCTAGTACAGAGAAGGCAGCTATAATTAATACAGAGATTAGCACTATTGAACAAAAATCTACAGCTCTTTACTGAGACACTAGGACACAGATAGGTGTCCTGGGGGCAATCTGTCACCCCCTGAAGATGCCATCTTGCAGAAATCCAAATTCATGTAAGAGGGAGAATAAACTGAGAATTAGAAAGGATGATTTCTTTGCTCAAAAACAACTGCCTAGGGAGATATTTGCTCAGGGTCTGCCTAGAGGGCAAACAGAGACCATGTGACTGTTGTCCAAGAAGAACAGGCTACTGCTCAAGTGGGCAGCAGGACGTGGTAGTGTCAGTCATTGCATAATGCTGGCTTAACAGTCAAAAAGATATATAGCGTCAGGGGTTGGGAGTGGCTTTTGTTAAGTTCTAGAAGGCAGCAAAATTCAGGCAATATGTGTCATCATCCATCTCAGTGCAAGAAGGCCCAAAAGAACTATTGCATGAAGCTGTGAAGGTGAATGTCTTAGCTTGGGTTCTATTTCTTGGATAAAGCACCATGACCAAAAGCAACTTGAATAGAGAAGATTTATTTTGCTTATGCTTTCATATTATTCCCCATCATCAAAGGAAGTCAAAGCAGGTACTCAAGGAAAATTAGGGAAACAGGACTTGAACGAGAGACCATAGAGGAACACTGCTTACACTGGCTTGCACCCCATGGCTTGCTCATTCTGCTTTCATATACACCCCAGGTTCACCTCCCTAGAGCTTGTATCACCTACAATAGGCTAAGTGTGGGGCATTTACCAACCAACCCCACAGCTCCCCAGAGTTTTCTTGAGTGTGAGCAGCAGGAAATATTAGATAGAAGGATTTAGATTGTGGAGATAAACAGATAGAAAATAAAGGATAGCCTCGAGAGGGCCTGGAACCTTTTCCAACAGGCCCTGACTGTCTCTGCCCCAGGGTATTTATATAGACATCAAGGGGGTGGAGCAAAAGACCTCTCCCCAGCACAGCCAAGTGCAGTCCGCCTCAGACACCTGCACTCAGGCCCGTGGTCCTAATCATCCTCTCTATGAGGACCTGCTGGGTAAAGCCACGAGGAACCTGACAATGGGCTCCTACAGCTAAGCCCTCCCACATCAACCAATAATTAAGAAAATGTCCCATATAGTTGTCTACTGGGCAATTTTATGCAGGTATTTTCTCATTGTGGTTCAATCTGGGCAACACCCTGTCTTTAACAAAAAACGATGAGTCTCCCAATAGACACAGTTAGCAGGCCTTGCTTGCTAGGGGGAGACATGCAGAGTCAGGAAGCTTTATGGAGTCAGGCAGAAAGTACCTGGAGTCTGGTGAAATTGGAGGAACTAGAGCCTACAAGATAGAAAGTAGGGAAGGAGGCAGTTACACAGGCTGAGGAGAACTCCTGGGACTAGCTGAGAATCTCCCCAATTGTTCACCAGAATACTGATTAGATCCCGGATGCAAGGTCAATACCAAGGGCAGGAAAGTTACACATAAAAATCCTACCAGGAAACCCAGCACTCACAGCAGAGATGGCCTCTGTTTCTACCAGAAACGATGGAAAATCTCGTAACCCATGGGAAATTGAATGGAATTCTTAGAAGGCTGCTGCTTCAAGGTACAGAATAATTAACCCAAGACTAAGCAAAGCTCTGATCCATCTTATGTGAAAAAAGGAAAACTTCAAAATGTCAAACTTTCCTAGATTCCAAAGCAAATCAGAACACTCAAAGGAAAGAAATGCAACACTCAATAAGAAAATGTTTGTAAGGGCTGTTGTTTTATTAAACAATAAAAAATACCCAGACATGCAAAGAGGAAGGGAAACACAACTAAATTTATAAAACAAAAACAATAAATAAAACCCAACATAGTACTAACAAAATAAGCAAGAAAGAGCTTAAAACTGATAATACATTTAAACCTGACCTTATTTCGTCTCATAACATGTGAATGGAATATACATACTAATTGATAGACATAGTAACAGCTCAGACAAAATACAAGAATTAACTATACACTGTCTACAGTAAATGTGCATTGCCCTAAAGACAAAAAAATAAATAAAAAGAATCAGCATAGAAGTTCCATAGGGTGTCATGGTGGTCAGTAACGCTCAGGTATTTAATGACAGAATTCAAACTATTGAGAAAGAAAGAGAGAATTGAAAAGAGAAAGAGAAAGAAATATCTGCAATTAAAGTGTGAGGCTTTAATTCCCTGAATTCACTAACTGACAGAAAAGTGGAGAAGTAATCAGACCAAGACATTGCCCTTGGATCTGGCAAGATGGGGATCATTAACATAAATAGGAGAATAGTTGGGATAGCATCCTGGCTAACGTGGTGTGGAAGAGAATGGATGGTGACCAAGTACTAAGAGCAGCGCTGTCCCCAAGGGCTCCTTTGAGACTCTTGCTGTAAAGTAGAGCAAAGAATGAGCTGTACCAAGGGCATGTGTCGGGGCCAAAACATTTCCTTCACATCGTTAGAAATGTAAACTAAACTAGAACACATTCACATGCTTTCCAGAAAGCTTAGGTAGCAGTTTAGGAAAGCACAGACACGGAAGAGAATGAGGATGCTTACAGCAGACAGCTGTGCTCCATAAGGGCAAGAGAAGCCCAGGACAGGAAGGGGACACGACTCATATTTGAAACTTAAAACACATCTATAGACAATTCAGAGGCAGAAGATAAATTATAGTAAAAACTACAGAATACTTCAAATTGAAGGAAAAAATCAAGGTAGTAATATGGGTAAAAGTTTGGTTTGAAGTAGCTAAAATAGTATTAAAGGATATTTATAGTCTTAAAAGCATACATTGAAAATTAAAATGGCTAGTTATTATGAAGAAGCATCCTACTTGAGAATTAGGAAAACAAAGAAAAAAATATGTTTCGAAGTTCCACTGAAGTGTCTCGACTACTTAGGGAGCATAAGGCATAAGGTAGTCTAAAACTAAATTACTGAATGGACTTGACAGGTTTATCAACAAAATAACAGATCAATATTTAAAGGCCAATTATACTAATCCAAGGAGAGACACAACTCAAATATGCTTCCAACTACATTGACAATTGTGTCAATTCCATTTCCTACCCAAGGTAAACAGAGATAGCCAAGATCAATGGGACAGTAATTCCTTGAAGAGAAATCCCCAACCATACATTCAATATCTCAGAACTGCACACACAAAAGCTCCAGGAGCTTTTAAAAGCCTCCTTTTGAGGCCACACAATATTGACATGTGTCCAAACACTGAGGTCACAGAGCTAATCATATTCCTTCAAAACTATTTTTCCATAATAAAATGGCATAACATAATTTTTTAAATCCTCTGCCACTGGACAGAAAATCTAATGTGCATTAACTCCAAGATAAAATTAATTCCTAGAAAAAGCTAGGAACAAAAATTTTACAATATGATATATTCAGTTCTTGGGCATCTCAAGATATAGGATAGTTAATTTTCTAATAAACAAAATATGAGGCTCTGACATCAAAATTTGTTCAACAATAAAGTTGCCCTTGTCATCTATCCTGTAAGGTAACATTTATTTCTTAAATTCTTGGTGAAGGAATATTACCACATTGCTCATGGTTGGAAGGAAATTCCTTTGTTATTGATCAGGACATACATTATATTATAAAATAGGATAGATTGACAATCAGATTCAAAAATAATTTATTCACTGATCAAAAACCACAGCATGTACTTTGGACCAATGATTTTTGTTGAGATCATAGCATAGAACAAACACACCATGACTCTCAAATGAAGCCATGTCCTCTGAGTCCCAGCACAGAAAACATTTGTAGGTCAATGTGGTGACAGCTGTGAGGAGGGCTGCACATGCAGCAGAGAAAGCTATGGCTGTCAGAACTGGAATGAGTTTGAAAGAATCAATTTAAGCCAGGAAAATAACGGGAAACACAATTATGTGTTTAAGTGGGAAGTTATATGCAAAAGGCTCAAAAGTAAAATATGTTTCCAGACTATCCTCAGTAATTAATATTACAAATATTCCATCCTACCACAGTAAAATTGTTCTTTTAAGTAAAGAAATGTTCCAAACCACTGGAACATTTGTGAAATCAGATGGGTCCTTGAGGAGGTAAGGGGCACTGATGATGACAAGATCAGCCTGAAGGTCTAGCATCATTGAAGAAACATTACTCCTACTGAGGTGGGATGCAAGACTAGGATGCACTGGGCGTTCTTCGAAGTACCAGATACTCTTCCAAGAATGTTACATGTATCAGCATTGTAATGTCCCAACAACCCTTTCTGGAATATTTTCTTATCTCTATCCCACAGGTGAGATAACAGAGGCCCTGAGGGAAGTTCAGTAAATGTGCGAATCCTGTAACTAGGAAGAGGTAGAGAAGAGTCTGGTCCCAGTTGCCTGCCTCTAGAATTGATGATTAAAACTACTCATTTTCAAGGGAGGTGAAATCATAGAAACTAATTTGCTGACACTTTAAATAATTAAAAAATTATAAAGGTTTGTTGCTGTGGGATGTTCTGTATGGCAAATGTGTTGCTGATTAGTCAATAAATAAAACACTGATGGCCATTGGCTAGGCAGGAAGTGTAGGCAGAACAAGGAGGAGAATAAAGCTGGGAAGTGGAAGGCTGAGTCAGAGAGACACTGCCAGCCGCCATGATGAGAAACAGCATGTAAAGATGCCGGTAAGCCACGAGCCATGTGGCAAGGTAGAGATTAATGGAAATGGATTAATTTAAGCTGTAAGAACAGTTAGCAAGAAACCTGACATGGCCATACAGTTTGTAACCAATATAAGTCTCTGTGTTTACTTGGTCAGGTTTGAGCGGCTGTGGGACTGGAAGGTGAGAGAGATTTGTCCTGACTGTGGGCCAGGCAGGAAAACTCAAGCTACAGTTTGTGTTCAGTGATTAGCACGTAGACATCAGAGAAAAAGAAAGACAAAATGAGCAAAAATTAAAAACAGGTTCAAAAAGGAGAAAATGAAATGTGTGTAAAATGAAGCAGTTACGACAAGCAGTACTGATTTAATGCTTGGGAGCAAAACAGCTATGAAATTTTATTCAGTTAGTGCAAGCATCTCATTCCCTTTGTTCCTAATGATTTTTGTTACTTGAATTTATACCCAGGAATCAAAAACATTCAAAACTGTGCAGCCCAAAAGTCAAAAGTACACAAAAGAAAAGAGATACAAAAAAAAAAAACAACAAACAAACAAACAAAAAACCCTGCTGTGGGATAATGCTCTTGTATACTGTAAAGATTTTGTCACTCAAATTGGTTTAATAAAATGCTGATTGGCCAGCAGTCAGGTGGGAAGTATAGGTGGGGTGACCAAACTAAGAATGCTGGGAAGAGGAAGGGCAGAGTCAAGGAGTCTCCAGACAAACAGAAAGGAAGCAAGATGAGAATGCTGCACTGAGGAAAGGTACTAAGCCATGTGGCTAAATGTAGCTAGAGTTTTCCTGCTTGGTCCACAGCCAGGGCAAATCTCTCTCACCTGCCAGTCCCACAGCTGCTCAGACCCGACCAAGTAAACACAGAGACTTATATTGGTTACAAACTGTATGGCCGTGGCAGGCTTCTTGCTAACTGTTCTTACAGCTTAAATTAATCCATTTCCATTAATCTCTACCTTGCCACATGGCTCGTGGCTTACCGGCATCTTCACATGCTGTTTCTCATCATGGCGGCTGGCAGTGTCTCTCTGACTCAGCCTTCCACTTCCCAGCTTTATTCTCCTCTTTGTCCCGCCTATACTTCCTGCCTAGCCAATGGCCAATCAGTGTTTTATTTATTGACCAATCAGAGCAACACATTTGCCATACAGACCATCCCACAGCAGCTAAACATAGATAAGAATGGGTTAATTTAAGTATATGAACTAGTTAGTAATAAGCCTGAGCCATTGGCCAAAATTTTATAATTAAAATAAGCCTCTGAGGGAGTATTTGGAAGCAGCTGAGGGATGCGGCAGGACAGAAAAAAGCCTCCATTTATAAACCACCAAAGGGCAGGTCACTGTCACACAGAACTTTTACTCCCCTGGATTATATTATAAAAACATTAGTGCTGCTAACATATCAAAACCTTAAATATCAGTGAAAAGCAACGGAAGGAAAGTTCTGAACAGAAAGTGTTAGCAATGAAAAGATATGCTTCAAAGCCTGTGGCCCAAGTCAGGAGAGGAGTGAACACCACACTTGTAGCTCTGTTTCATGGTCTTGTTCTGATCGCCAGCATGTGGCAAAATGTCGAGGTACTTTTAGATTTTATATCTACTGATTTCAAAATGCATCAATGTATGCATAAATATGAAATTTTCTGAGTGTGTGTAATATTCTGGAAACATTCTACTTGAGCTTCTTTAAAATTGAATTAATATACTTTTTAATAAGATAAATTACCTGCTACATTTATTATTATCTTTCTTATGGTCTTAAAGTAATTATAACTACACTAAATAAATAAATGCACATTTTACTACAAATAACATACATAGGATGACAAATCTCACTTATTTTGAACTATAAATGTTTTGGGAAGATAAAATGATTTTTACAATAATGTAAATTTTATAATTTACAGAGAACTACTGCTAAATTTACTTATATATTAGCATGGACAGAATAAATTGTCATGTATGCAAATAGTAACACAAAGAAGTGTGCTAAGTTCTTATAGTTCTAACATAAACAAATACACATGTACAAGTATGATCATTAACTAAATTAGAATAGGAAAGCATATGCCCTGTAGATCCATGGCTATCTGTTCTTATTAAAAATTTAGATTTTTAGACTGTTAATAAGCATGGGAGAAATTAAACATTATAGTAAATAATAGTTTGAAAACATCGTTAGTCTTTAAATAATTTAAGATAAGTTTCTATAATAGAAAATAAAGATCTAACTCAACTATTCTTTTTACATATGTTGGGAATGTTAATATATGTTTATTTGATGTGTTTTGATAATTCAAGTTATCAAATAATTCTTCTCAATCTCTAAATGTATCCATGATTCATATAAATAAAGAGTTTTAGGGGAGGGGATATGAAAGATCCCATATATATTTAGTACATTTTAAGCTATAAAATGATTATTTAATAAGCTATATTAATATTATGTAAATTAAAACATTATAGTTTTAAAAGTAAGCTTTTATTTGAGATATTACAAAGAGACTATCAGACTCCAAAGTAACACAGTATAGAACTGAAGAGCATTTACTAATGATCTTTCTTTAGATATCCATAGTCATGAAATTTAGCAAAAAAATATACACTGTTTCTCATACACAGAGATGAAATAGTTGATTATTTATACAGGTAAGTTTAATCATAAAATAATGGCATAATGTAAGGTACATATGGTTCAAATTTAAGATTATTTAGTTTATAACATTCTAAATTTTTATGGTGTGACCTAAGTAGGAATTCTTTGGAAGCTGGACTTGGATCCTCTTCTGGGCCAGTAGTTGGCAGATTCATTTTGTCCCAGGGAAACATTGGTGAGATAGAGTTCCCATCAGTCACACAACCCCCATCGGCCACACAACCCCCATCAGCCACACAACCAGGAAAGCATGCAATTTGGGCTCTATACCTCACCACCATGTTAAGCCGTGATGTTTGGCAATCCAGCCATATTAAATACATTTCATTTCCATTGTTTACAACTTATACTATTTATCAGGACATAACCTCATCTCAAGCCTAGGAGAATCAGTGCTTGATGTTGTTAGTATTCATAGCCATAGGACATCTTTATACTGTATCATCATGATGTGTCCCTGTAGCAAGAAGTTTTCCTGGTCTTGCCCAGCACCAAGGTCCCATAGCCATTTATAAAATTCCTATGTCCTGCCTGGCCGTGCAACCGCTCAGACCCAAGTAAACACACAGAGGCTTATATCAATTACAAATTGCATGGCCATGGCCTATGGCTCAAGCTTCTTGCTAGCTAGCTCTTGTATCTTTTTTTTTTCAGAGCTGAGGACCAAACCCAGGGCCTTGTGCTTGCTAGGCAAGTGCTCTACCACTGAGCTAAATCCCCAACCCTAGCTCTTGTATCTTAAATTAACCCATTTTTATTAATCTATAAGTTGCCACATGGCCATGGCCTACTGGTCTGCTGGCATGTTGTTCCTTTGGTGGCGGCTGGCATCTGCTTTGCCTCTCCTTTATCTTCCTGTCTATCTGTTTGGATTTTCTGCCTGCCTTTAAGCTGCCTTGCTATAGGCCAACCAATCAGAGCAACATATTTTCACAGCATACAGAAAGACATTCCCCCATCATGTCCCAAGAACTTGAGTAAAGCCAAGGGGAAGAAATCAACTTAAATATGGAAGATGAGGCACAGAGACTATGAACCTCTCCAAGGTTACCAAGTCAACACAAGTGTGACTGAATCCAAAAGCCCAGTCTCCAGCAGCCCCCTCTGCTGCATAATCTGAATCTACCTGCAGTTAGGCAGCACATGTGCAGAATGTTGAAAGTTAACTTTAAAGGTCACATCATGTAAATTTGAAGTTTAAAAATATTTACTGCTGGCTGTAGACAGATATCTCCTGGATAATTCCAATTAACTAATCTTTGAAAATGCAATGAATCTGTAGGTGAAATGATGTTTCTCTCTGTACCAGTAAATGGTACATCAATGCCATTAGCATCCCTGGGTCAATTTAGCTTTCTAAATACACTTATTCTGTGTGAGGAGGCATGGAGGATCTGTGGTGGTTTGTATGTGGGGCTAGCACTGGAGCTCATCTAAGGCACTTCTTTATCATTTCCTACTGTGAGGTTCTGCATTATGAGTACTCAACCAGAAATTTCATTACTTTAATAGCGGCAGAGCAAGGAGAGTACACAGTGTAGGAGAAGTCCTATAAACAGTGATGCCCGAAACTATTACACTTTGTTCATACAAGCTTACATCCTTACCCAGGCAGCTCAGTCTGATGAAGAGATGCTGGGCACATTGTGAGGTGCTTGATATAAGGAAAGGTATTTCCTATCCTCATGAATTTATAATCTCATTAGGGAAAAAAAGCATTCACCTGTAGCTAAATGTCAAACATAATAAAATGATTATATCTCAAAAAGTAAATGCAATTAAAAAGACACATCAACACACAGTATAAAAATGAGCCAATGTTTCACAAAGCAGAATGATCAGGGAAGCCCTCCAGATTGTTTGCTGAATGACTACCTAAATGTGGATGGATGAAAGAAAGTTGATTTGATAGCTCAGTGGAGAGGACAGTTTCTTATGCAGAACACCATATATTTATTTCTTAAATAAAGTATTTTACATAATGATATCAATACCAATACATGCCATTTTAACACAAGTATGACCTTGAAATCTTTAAACACATACTTAAATTCATTTCCATTACTCTTCATAAAGTTGTGTATTTACCAAATACTCTATTTAAAGAGGAACTAATTAAAAGGTAAGGAACTTAGACATGTGCATGTGCACACACACACACACACACACACACACACACACACACACACATTGTGCATGCATCACAGACATGTCACATACATGTTTTTTTAAAAAAATTAATGTACATAAGTGAATGCCTGAATAAATGTGAAAATAAATAAGTACAAACAAAAATAGAGACTGTTGTGTATATGTACCACATTTTCCTTATCCATTCTTCAGTTAAGGGGCAGTTAGGTTGTTTCCAGGTTCTGGCTATTATTAGCAATGCTGCTATGAACATGGTTGAGCAAGTGACCTTGTGGTATGATTGAGCTGTTTGTAAGCCATGAAATTGCTGTTCTATCATGCTTAAGGTAAAGCCATGTGACAACAATCTGAGTTTTAAAAGGGACTTTCTTGAATAGTGATTGATGTGGGTGCATCCCATGTACTGTAGATGGTTCCACCAAGTGCCAGTGGTCCAGAACTCTCTAAGAATGAAGGCTAAGCAAGTCATGAGGAGGAAACAGCAAGCAGCACCCTCCATGACCTCTACTTCAGATTCTGCCTCCGCATTCCTGCCCTTTGAGTGCCTGCCCTGACTTCCTTTGATGATGGACTGTGATGTGGAATTGTGAGTCCAATAAACCTTCTCTTCCCTAAGTTACTTTTGGTCATGATGTTTTATCACAGCAATAGAAACCTTACTAAGACAAATGGAAATCACTAGAGAGACCTAAACTACAAATTATGCATATGTTCTCTTCAACTTCTCACAAAAAATCACATATCAGGTATACATCTTAGTGCAAGCAACCATACAGGAATCCTGACCTCTTCATGACTTTCTAAGTTTCCTTATTTTTGTCTCTTTTAATTGATATGTTAATCCTGGAATCTAAATTCCAATCTCTACCAAAAAGAAAAAAAATGACAAAATTTTGACTGAGTTATTTTGAGTTTATGGACCATCTTTGAATACTATTTCACTTATCTTCCATTAAAGTTCTACTGACTGGTCTTGATAGTCAATACTTTTTTTCTTTTTTTTTTTTTTTGGTTTTTTTTTTGGTTTTTTTTTTTTTTGAGACAGGATTTCTCTGTGTAGCTTTGCGCCTTTCCTGGAACTCACTTGGTAGTCCAGGCTGGCCTCGAACTCACAGAGATCCGCCTGCCTCTGCCTCCCGAGTGCTGGGATTACAGGCGTGCGCCACCACCGCCCGGCACTTTTTTTCTTTTTATTAATGGAATTTGTAATTCATTTTATTATTGGTATATTTGGGGTTTAGCTTATAGGGTTGTCAAACCCTAGTATGGATATATCAAAGTGATTTTTACTGTTGAACTTTTATCTATGACATTGACAAATTTACAAATTAACTTAAGTAGTTGAAATACACAGACTATTATACAAAAGTTTTATTAGTTTTTTGCTGGTTACAGACATTTTATTTCTTCTACTTACCTACTTGTGTTAACACATCTAATAAGATCTTTTTGGAGACCTGGAAAATGGCTCAGTGGTTAAGAGCACTGGCTCTTCTTACAATTCCCAGGACCCACATAGCATTTCACAAATGTTTATAATTCCAGTTTCAGGGGATCTAATACCCTCTTCTTGCCTACATGGCACCAGGAGTTTACATGGTACACAGCCATACATGCAAGCAGAAAACCCATACACATAAAATACATTTTTAAAAAAGAATTTGCTGAAAGTTAAAACAATCAGTATCACTGATTCCTTCCAATTTGAAAGGCAGTTCTTTCACCATTTCACTATGAACTATGACGTTGTCATTTTGTTGGTCAACTATGCCAAATCATCTTAGAGCAGATACCATGTGCTTTGATCATAATGTATTGCACATGTCATCTACATAGTGATTGTTGATGCTAAAATGATCTATAGTAACCACCCCTTTGGCCTCTTAAACTATACAATTATATTAAATGATTTGGGGATATTAAGTTAAACTCATACTGCCCCAAATTCCATTCTTTTCTTTCCCCCACAAATGTCACCTAAGAAGGCAAAAAACTGACATGCGCCTTATCTGAGACATGTAAATCTGTGTCTTTAGTATCTTTGTTTTCCTATCATGTTTAAAATACTTTTTGTGTCTGCTTAACTGGTAGATGTTATGAATAGAACAGTTTAAAAAAATATCAGAAGTCCTTGGTGATTTTATTTCCACGGCAAGTATTTTCTTTTGATTTTTCAAGTTTTGAGAGGGGATGTCAGGAAGTTCGTATCAACCCAGTGGAGTCAGGAATTCAAATTATCAAACACGTGGTCTCTACTACAAGGAGAAATTATTTTTATCTACTCTTTTGTGTGTTCTTAAAGAACAGAGATTTGGAGTCCGGCCCCTTTTCTTGTGAGCCCTAACCTCTAAGTCTCATCCCCTCTTCCTGTTAAAGAGTCCGACTTCTGTTTTACCCCCTCAGCTGCCTCTTCCTGTATCTGGAAACACAAGGCAAAAGATTCTCTAAGCCAATATTACCATCCTAGGTTTACTTTTCCCTGGACTTCGGCCCAATAATTCTGTATTAACATGCCAGTTCCCGGATGCCTTCAGGCAATGCTGTGATGTTAGAGACTTCCTAATTAATCTCAGCATGAGCTGATCTAACCTACCTTGACCCTCATATTTGTCAGTGACCAGACCTCTGGCTACATCTCAGATGAAAAAAGTGCCTACAGTGTTCATGGTGCTTCCAAAACCCCATTCAAGAGAAAGCAACAATATTTCCTTAATATGCTTAATATGGCAGAAATAATGTTAACCTGTTTGACTGTATATAATTTCTATTGAGAGATGTTTTAAAAGAACACCTTAGGGATTGACGTTAATTGTGACAAAAGTGTATTCATTAAAATATTAATGCTCAATAAAATCCTGGAACTCTTAATTGATATAAAGGCAGGGCCCAGCAATAAGGGTATAAAGGGATTCAAAAGCACTAGTTATGAAGCTCTTGGAGACACCCCAAAGTTACAGAACAATATCACGATGCAAACTCTCAACTCTAAGAGCTTAAAGTAGTAGTAGTTCATGGATGCACAAGTATATCACACAGAACCAACACAGCCCTCTATCCTGTGCAGGTAATCCATGAAAAGACTGAGCACTAACTCAGACATGGTTCTGTATCCTCACACAACTGGGAGGAGGGAGCACACACATGAGAGTAGTTGGTGTCAGGAACTGCACAGCACTCATAGAAATTCATGTGTGAGTACACACCAGCTCCAAAGGGAGATGGTGACAGGATTGTCATATGAGCAGATGAAGAAGAGGACACAGGTTCTGGTTAGAAAGAGCAAACATTTAGCTGAGAGGCTATTATAGTCCCAGAAGGTATCCAAAGCTGGCACAGAACACTGTGACCTCTGAAAGAAACGATGGGTAACAGTGTGTGACCATCACCAATGACTGCTTCAAGATTAAAATAATTGCAAGACAGAATGCAACATTTTTCTGTTTTGCTTTGAAGAATAAAATTTCAAAATCAAAATTCATCAACTATATATAGGAAATATTTTTAAAGTAGACATAAAATATTAAAAAGTAAAGATATTTAAATAATATAAAAAGTATTATACAATAAAGACTTCTAGAAGTAAATCTAATAGAAATAAAAGGTAGATTACAGAAAGAAAGAAAATCACTATTGTAAAATATAGACATCCAACTTTGGGAACACAGCAAGCTAAGAATCAAAATTTCAGGAAGATTTTCAGATATTAACAATAACTCTCCTACATGTCAGAGAGATTTAAACTGACAAGAGGAACAGTGACTATGGAATTTACAAATGTAAACAGTGTGCTACATAGGTAGTTCTGAATGAGACATGTCCCAAAAGCTACCAGTGTAAAAAAAAAAAAAAAAAAAAAAAAAAATCTGGCAATCTCACAGTTTTCGTGGGCCAGGCACCTGAGAACAAGATAGGCCATGTGGTCAGCCTCGAGGTCTCTTGAGGTTGCAGTTAAGGCTTTGGCCAGGGCTGTCTTTTAGTGGCTTGGCGCAAGCTCAAGAATCTACTTCTAGGAAGCTGCTATGGACAACAGGTTTCAACCACCTGCTACATAAATGTCTTTTAAAGGAGTGTTTGAGCACCCATACATCAGGGCCACTGACTTATACTCACACAGCTGACCTAAGGTGAGGGAGGAAGATGCCACCGTATCTCTCCACAAAAGCCTCCACACGTGCTGAAACTTCCGACTTGCCTGTTTATTAAAACAAGTTCCTAGTCCAGCTCAAACCCAAGGAGAGAGAAATCAAGACTCCATCCTTTAAAGGGAATGCCAAAGAATTTGTGCACATATTTTAAACTACTAAATACTACCCTGCTGCGTGTGGATCACAGGTCACGTCAGGAATTTGTGCAGCGGGAAAAGGAAGCATGCAGGTGCTCCCCCCAGAAATCAACAGCTTTTCAGAAAACTCACAGGCAGGCACTGAGAAGAGAAACCTCATGGCACACACAGTGCCTGCCACTCTGTCCTGCCTAACCCCCTTTCATCACCAAAGGGCTGGAGGGCTGGGGACTTAGCTCAGTGGTAGAGCACTTGCCTGGCGAGCACAAGGCCCTGGGTTCAGTCCTCAGCTCTGGGAAAAAAAAAAAAGGACTTGACACAGTAAGTTAGACATGGACACATGACCCGAAAATTTCTGACACCATGAGAAAATGGGAAAGGAATACAGTCCACCCTAAATGAGGAGCCAATTACACAGAATGCATAAGTAACCACCATGGAAATTAGCAGTACAGAAGAACATACCGGCAGCTCGCCAAAGAGAAAGTCTTTAATAGGTCCTACGGCATTTTCTTCTACCTGAGAACTCCATCCCAACATGATCAAGATACTGCTGATCGGGAGAACACAGTGTGTGGGGTCTCCTTCCTGGAACTTTTGGAATATCTTGTCTAGCTGAGCTCGACTCCACTTGCCTTATTTCAGCAAACATACAGAGAAAATGAGCCGTGTTTCCAAACCTTGAGTGACACCCACTATTCTCACCACCCCCGCCTGACAGCTATGTGGCTAAAAGGAATTCACTGTCACCCATTCCTTCAGTCATTTATAGTAGAGGAATTCATATGGTGCCTAGAGAGACAAGAAGCAAAAATCTACTCACATTATTTTAGGGAAAACACATGCCTGAGGGGGAAACTCTTCTTCCAAAAGACTGAGTAATGAATGAAGATGAGGTTGAATTAAAAAAAAATTCATGCAAAAGGAGACAGATGTATAAGTATGTCTTTTCACATGCAAAAACAAAATGTAAATGCAGATGGACCAGGGCTTCCAGTGGTAAGCATTCAACTGAATCTGAAACCTACAGAGAGCATGACATGAAGAATAATACATATATTCAGTGCATCTAGGACACACTTTTAGCTGTGGCTTCCAGTTGCTTGTGGCCAGATAGTGGGCACCTGGAGCTTTCTGCTTCGCCCCTGCTGAGGTGATGCTCTGGTGTAGCTATTTTACTCTATCACCGTGTCTGGAAGGCACTCTGCTCCACTGCTGTGACACTCAGTGGGCTCTAGTAACACACGACTTTCCCTGCTGACACCTACAGGTGCAAAGTCATCTGGGTGCTCGACGCCCAGTGTTAGGAGCCCTGTATGCTTCCTCTCCTTTGCATCATGCCTTTGAAACTGAAAAGCCTCTTCCCAAATGCGAACCCTGGTGCTCTCTAGAAATGCTTAGGGACACAAAATTCCCTTTTCCAAACTCCTTTTAAATAGTTTTATTTCTTTAGGTTTCTTTTACTTTTCCCTACCTATGACTTCCCATAGTGTCCATATCTGATTTTCCAGTTAATAATAATATCCAATAGGTAAAAATGGATTATATTATAGTGTGCTATGATGTACCTATAAATATTTATTATGCCTTATAGAATGTCTACATTGAGCTAATTAAAGTATGTATTGCATTACATAATCCTTATGAAATGAAATCACTCAATCCACTTTTCAATTTTAAAGAATAGCATACATTGCTATGTTATTAGTGTACAATGCAGTCTTTTGAATTTATCCCTCCTGTCTGTCAGAAAGTTTGGATCCTTTGACCAGCATTGGCCTGAAACCCCCACATCATTTCTAAATACCCACAACTCTAAATTGTTTTTAAATGAGAAAATTCAGGACATTTCTACTTACTACTCTTTGATAGTTATGTATCACTAGTTTTTATATTGAAGAAACTCTGCCTAAATTATTGGATTATTGACATATAAAGTGATTCTGTTTAAAGCTTTCTATTACTTGTTGTTTCCTTTATTCACACAGAACCCATTTTGGCACTAAAAGTAATGTGGCAATGGAAGGAATTAAAATTATAACTGATATGTTATAAAAATAGCTTTTCAAATGTATAGCTACTTATTAAGTATACTATTAAATAAAATAGCCCCATTGTTCAAATTATTAATAATAAAAAAGTCACCACTCTCTCATTTTGTAGCTTCCAAATTGGTCTCATGTATCTTTTATTTCATCCAAATCAGCTAAGGAAGAAACTCTTTAAGAAGTGGCTCATTAACATTATGGAGGAACAAAGGCTGTAGGCTATACAGTTAGCATCGCACAGCCAGTCAGTAAAAGTTTTCCACTAGCGGGTAAGTCTAACGTGCACATAAAACAGTGTGTTCTCCTTCCTAAATAGATTCTGAGTTAGCTCACGGCTATTTTCTCTTATTCACAACTTCCATATTTTCCAGTTGCAAATGGCTCTTAAAGCCACTTTTCCTGTGTTCCCTATCTTCAAATGGGAAATGCTAGACTTTTCAACGTGTCAATTATCAATAAACTTCATATTCACAGAACAAACACACTCTTGCACGTGGAGTTTGCATTTCATTCACATCAGTAAATGTGATTATACTTCGAAACTTGATCATCTTATACTATAATTTACTAGGCTTCCTTCCAAGACAGAAAAGTAAAAAAGGAGCAGGTACTTTTTTTATTTTGTTTGAGCATCCACGAGTTCAGTGTAGTAAAATAGGGGAAGGTTATAGTCTGTGGGATGGATAGAATTAGGATTCACAGGGATAGTAGAACTTTCTTGATAGTCAAACATAGATGTTGGTACATACCACTTCTTCTTTAATCACTTTCTGGACTCAGGGATGGTTTTAGAGCACCCTCTAGTAAAATAGATTCCAGAGCAACCACACCCAAGACTGGAGGGAAGGGAGCTAGATGAACCAAGGGCCTTTTCCTGCTGGACAAGAGAGTTACGTTCCCAGCAGCTTTCCCTGACTTTTGATCCAGTCATTTACACTGACTGCTGGCAACATCCATCTGCAGAGCACAAATGCCCAGCCAGGTTTGACAGCCACTGTTGGAAACAGTCAGTAGAACTATTAGAACTATTGTCCAGAATGAAACCCCTAATTCTGTACAAATGACTTAACTTCTGTAGCTCAGATCACTTAAGCTTGGGGAGAGGGGAAGTCCTGTAGTTTCATGGCAAGTTAGTCAAAAGTCTTCTCCACCTGGCACACGAAGACACCCACATATGGTGATCTTACTGTGGACGACAACTTTATGAACTTCTACTACTTTGATTTTCTTTATCTTTCTATGTACTGTGTGTACCTGTGTGTGATTGCAGTCACATGCACACCATGCCACATTTGCGGAGCTTGGAGTAAAACCTCAAGTGCTGGTCTTTGCCTTCCAGCTCATTTGAGAAAGAGTCTCCTACTCTCCAGGACACATGCCAGGCTAGCAGGCTTGGGAGCTCAGTAAATTTTCCTTTCTCTTTCTTCCATCCCACAGAGACACAGGGTTTATATTCACTTCTGCTCTGGCTTTCAGGGCTTTGAGGCATCAAAGTCAAACCACCACACTTGAGACACTAGTGTTTGATTCACAGAGCCATCTCTGCAGCCCCTTCTGTTTGATTTCCGGCAGACAAATGGACTCTAAATATACACCCATTATTTTTCCTTTCCTGGAGAGACTTTTCCTATTAATGCCTGCCCTGTGGCTCCCTTGTTGGCTTTAGTGTGGACTTTGGAGGACCAAACTCCAGAAAACCACCACTGTTCAAGATTTCACTGACAGTGTCACTGATTCTGGGTATGCAGGTGATTAGCACATCTGATCCATTATGGATCCTTAAAATTACAAAGGACTAACTCAGGGCTAAGTAAAATCTTCTAAAGCTGACAGACTTAAACCAAAAGGGTTTAAGTAACTAGGTTTGTGGCAGGTCAGAATCATCTAATCTCAGTGTTCCTGATAGTGTGCTGTTGAAATAATAAAAGTCATCTGCAGTAAACAGAATAGCAAGTTAATTTAGTTCCCATAGTCTTCAATGTGCAAGCAGACTCTGGACATCATCAAATTTACATTATAGCTACAAATTAGATTTAGTTCCCACTGCATTGAATGTGTGAGCAGACATTTGCACTACAGCTACAATTTTGTATTTCTCCAAAATAATATGTTTACTTTCAGTGATAGTATCAGTTTCTTCTGAAAATTTGAGGGCCAAGCTTTATTTTCACTGCAGCGTTTACTTTCCTATAAGTTTACTGTAACTCATCTCTCCACAGTTCTCTAGATGAAAGTTCATGTCGAACCTCACGTTTTAAGAACTTTCAAAGATCTGCCTGCCTCTGCCACCCAAGTGCTGGGATTAAATGTGTGCAGCACCATGCCCAGCTTGACCATTCTAGACTGTAGATGTCTGCCTCTACACTGTCAAAGAATAGATGTTAATGCTTGTTTATAGTCAGCTTGTTCTTGGAAATTTGTCATGGCAATTCAAGGAAATAAGTAACATCAAAACACACAGGTGACATTTGTTGTCAATATAACTAATAGTGGGTCATTTTTGTTCAACATTAGTGTCAGGCCCAAGACTTAGCACAAACAACCAAAGCTGAAGTGTATTTGTGTCTCATTTAAACACTAACAATCTCTTCCAGCCTAAAATCCCTTGCATGCTGCACAGGATTCCTCCTCAGTTAATACCCTCCCATAGACTGCTCTTGTATAACTTACTGTGCCTTTCTTCTGGGCCAATAAACTGTGCCTGAGACCCACATGTATAGTCAAATCCTAAAGGGCTAACTTCCAAACACATAGGCAGAGTTGAATTCTCATTTGCAAAGTTGTATTCTATTTCATAAATACAAAACGCTGAATTAAAACTCGCTTTAACTGTACTGTCATGATGCCTAGCATAACTATTGACTGGATTTTTATTTGTAATCTGGGAAAATACTAAAATGATTAGTAGAAACAAAAGAATGATCAAGAATGTTCTCCTTTGAAGCCTGAGGTTTGCCTCCTTCACTGCCACTAGACAGAATTGGTGGCTCATAATTGTTTTGTGAATAAAATATTTCTTGGACATGTCCATCCAAGCACTTGTCCATGCTTTGAAAAAGAGATCAATACCAGATGTCACATTGTATCCTTTTTGATCTTCAGAAAAATCAACAGGGAGACCTATTGGACAGGCTTCCCTCTTTTATAAAGAGAATGCTCACAAAGAACCCATATGTCCTGCTTTCCCTGTGGCTGTAAGAAAATGAAGTACCAGTTGCTGTAGCAGCTATCCTGTGACCATGAGAGAGCCAATCATAGGAAAAAAGCTCACAGGCTTTGGAACACGGAGGAAGCAACCACTTAACTGTGAACTCAGAAGAACAAAAGAATATACTCTCATTTTTGTCATATATTTTATATATGTCACATTTATATATACATAGTGTAAATTTCAATTTTTATTGAAATGTTTAAAAGTCAAAACTGACTAAAACCTAGAAAAAATCAGCCTTTAGCTTACTGTCTTAACTTAGTTCTTATGACTTAGAAAATATGAACGTTCAAATTTTATTTTTGTTGTAGTGTATTATAATTTAGGGTAACATATTGGAATTACTCACAGATCACTTAAAGACTAAACAGAAGTCAATATACCTGATAACTTTCAGGATGCAAAAGGCCATTTTTGGAAAGAAATCCAAATATATCATTTATCTCCATTTGCAGCCATATCTCAGGGACACCTATAAGCAAATTTGCTATTCCATTAAGACAGGAGAGATTACAAAGCACTCTGCAGATGATTTATCCTGCCACATGCTATTCTGAGTTACACACTCATGAGATTGCTTTGCAAATAAGTTAAAATTCATTCATGTTGGCCAATTATTCTCTGAGATTGCTAAATCTTTATCTACATTATTCATGCCTGCCTGTGTCCCAGGAATGCTACTTGAAGTCCTGCAAAATGGGAGCCTCTTAAAGAGCACAGTGTTAATCCTTTACAGAGAATTAAAGGAACAAGAGGAGCTGAACCCTGTGTAACCACATTAATGCAGATTTGTCCTGGGACTGAAGAAATCAGTATGTTAGCACACCTATCTCCTCTCAGGGGCCTATATGGCCATGACAATCCACCCATTAACAAGTTCTAGCATGGACTATATTTGCCATTTCATTAACACAGTACACGGTGCTTAATATTAATAGCACAATTTTCCCTCAGAGGGTCGCCACTAGGATGAAGGTGAGAGACAGAGGGGAGAGCATTTACAGAAGAAGCTAACTTTTCCTCTAAGTCTCAATAATAATTTTCAAATATACGTACTTCATTTTTACATTTAAAATACTTTATAGAAAAGTTTGACTCTGGAAACATGGATCTTGTGTGGATGGTTCCTTCCTGAAGTTTCTGGGTTATTTCCAGGAACATAACTGCTTACCTTTCCAGCAATCTTTTCACAACTAGTAAGAAATACAGTAAACAGTGGTCAGTTGTAGGGACTTTGTTCAGTAAACAAGAGAGTTCTGCTAATGACTTGTCTTTCTGGATGTGTGGAAAAGTTCCCCCACCTAAGTCATAAAAGTGACTTCATATATCACCATATGAATCTCCATAGTATACTCACAAAGAAGCATCAGATATTTTGATCTGATTTTGATCTCTTTTGTCCTTGTTTCTCACAGAGTAAATTCACTCATTTCTTATTACTGCTTGCATATTACTTAAAAAGATTGAAATTTCTACTCAATTCAGTAAATAAGTATTAGGTCACCACAAAACAATTTTTAAAGTATGACAGTGGGTATAAAGTAGCTAGCATTAAACGAATTGCACATATGTTGTTGATAACTTCAAAATTAGCATGGATTAATAATCATTAGCCAAAGTCAATAAGTATACAACAACTACAAGGGATTTTGCTAACTTCTGAAACATCACAAACATGTCACATCTGAGAACATCAGAATTGTTCTGACCATGGATAAAGTTAAAAAAGGTTTGTTATTTTCTAAGATCCACCTAAATCCTACACAGGCTAAGTAGATAAACTAAGAGGGGATGTGATAGATAGCACCATTTCCAGAGTGCACAAGTTTGAGATGACAACATGAATAGTCTCCATTCCCCCAGAGATGCAGGTTTGCTCCTGGATTGCTACTGCACTGGGCAGGGATGCTCAATGAGTTGCTCCTTAGCCAGTTCTACTTGAATAGGCATTATCTCTCCGATCAGTGTGCTAATTGGGTTGCTTTGTAAGTTTTTAAATATTTTTTTTTACTTGAAATTAAACATTCAACAAAACTGAGAAATAACAAGGTGGGTCTATGTTCCAACTCGGTCCACTGTGAGATATCATCAAGCTTAGATTCCATTTCTCTCCCACTACAGTAAACTTCTAGTTTAACTAACTAGTCAGACCTTTTGGGGTCTCTAGGAATTAATAACCATTAAAGAGCAGTAACCACCAACCACCATCTGCCTAGGCACTCTAATGGAGGCACAGAAAAGGTCTGCCTGCAAAGGCATTCTGATGGAAGTACAGGTTTTCTCAAGGGAGGCTTGGAGAAACAATTATGATGTATACCTGTCGTAATGCTGCAAGATTCTCTTTCAAACAGACATAGCCTACATTTCAATCAAGAGGCTCTGTGTCTTTCAATTGACTTGTGTACAGAATCTGAGCAAGAAGTGTAGTCTACTGTGGTCACTCAGGTCAGGTTTGGGATCATTGGCCTGTTTTTCCACTTAACATAGATGGAGCAGCATTCCAGGGAGCTGCCTCTCTCTTAGTTCTCATGTTAATTGTGATCAACTACTAACCTGTGTTGTTAAGAACCTAAGAGCTGGGACTAGTGCAAAAGGATACTCAGCACAGTTACCCACAAGACAAATATATACTAAAGCCACAGTCAGAATGTAAGTACCTATCCAGTCAGAAGAGCTACAGTGAAAAAATCACCGCCATTCAAAACGATGGAAAGAATGCTCAGAAATGGAGTCATTCAGACATTGCTGGTGAGAAGGTAAAATTGTGGAACCATTCAAAACACTTTAATTCAGTATTTTCTTATACAACTAAGTGAGCAATTATGAGTCATCAATTGCTTTCTTAGTATTTACAGCAGAGTAATGAAACGATGTCCACATAAAAACCGATGATTTTGCTTGTACTAAATGGCACTTAAATGTTGATTGCATAATGAATGCTTAATCTTAACAGAGAAAAATATGAACACAAAGTTGTAGCAGGAATCTTAAAAGGTGTTATTAATAAAAGCAAATCTGGAGCCAGTTATTGGGGTGAATGCTGGAGGATCAGAGAGACAGAACAGGCCACAGCTTCCTCACCTTGCCAATTCCTCAGCTGATCCTGTTTCCTCAGACTGGATGCCTCTGAGTCCTCATCCAGAATGAATCTCAGCTGAACTGCTGCTCGAAAGCCTGAAAGCTTAACCAGCCAAATGCTTCTAGTTCCTGGTCCTCACGCCTTATATACCTTTCTGCTATCTGCCATCACTCCCTGGGATTAAAGGCTCACTTCTTGGGATTAAAGGCTCACTTCTTGGGACTAAAGTTGTGTGTCACCATGCCTGGTTGTTTTCAATGTGGCCTTGAACTCACAGAGATCCAGAGGGATTTCTGCCTCTGGAATGCTAGGATTAAAGGCGTGTGCTACCACTGCCTAACCTCTATGTTTAATGTTGTGGCTGTTCTGTCTCTGACCCCAGATAAGTTTATTAGCGTGCACAGTATTTCGTGGGAACACAATACCATCATACAAAGTAACTATTCTACCCTGAGGTTTTACATACCCATAAGATGGTGCCCAATAATAGAAATGAACTATACACATGTGCAACAGTTTGGATGACTCTCAGTGAAACTGTATGGAGTTTACAAAGAAAAACAGGACAATCCCAAATCATGACATATTACATAATTTCATTTAAGTATCACTCTTGAAATGGCAAAGTTAGAGAAATAGAGAAAAATAATGGTTGCCAGGGTCAAGAACTATGGGCATGCCTATAAAATACCTTCATAGTAATGCTAATTTTCTGTATTTAATTGTACTGAAGTCAGTATCCTACTTGTGATATTGAATTGTATGTTGTAAAACATTCCCATTGGAGGAAGCTGAGAGAAGTATGTGTTGACCTGGTGTGCATTGTTTCTTACAGCTGTCTGTCAATGTACCATTATCTCAAAACCATAACTTTGAGAACAAAATCATAATTCAAGGCAAGAACAAGAAGAAAGGAAGGGAAATAGGTTTTATTAAATTTAAACATAGAGGGAGATTTAATGAATATTAAATCCCAAGTTCCAAGTTCCTTAGCTATTTCCCTCTAACAAAGAAAAGGTTGGTGTGGGTAAGGCTTTGTGGTTTATTTCTCCTTTGATTGGATAAAGAAAGAATTGGGCTAAAAGGTAATAAATAAAGAAGACCACTTTTGTTGACCTGAAAACACTCTGTCAACCATCTGGGATTTGAGGAATGAGGTTTTTCAAACATCTTTAAGATTAGTTATAAGTTAGGTTTAAGTTCAATACCATAGGAAACTTATAAGACTACTAACCTGTGTATTCTGATGCAAGAGTCTAAAAAACTGACAGTATAAGGAACTCAGAACTCAGTTTAACTCACCTGTCCTTCACTGGAACTCAGTGAAGACATTTGGACAAAGAACAGTAAATAGATTTTGTTTTTAAAAGTAGGTTTTAGTGAAATAGTCACAGATTTATAGATTCATTAGTGGCGAGCAAATTGTCAGTTTTTAATGAGTGTGTCCTACATAAACTCAGGGAGGGGGACGCCTAGAGTCCTTCAGTTCTTGTCAACTCAAGTTATTTGTCCCACTTTAGGAGCCAATCAAACAGGCCCAGTTTTATTGCAATTACATAATTATTCACTAGACAAAATGCAATGGCAACAGGGATTTACAATTAGAGCAAAAAGAAATAGGTTTTATTAAATTTAAACATAGAGGGAGATTTAATGAATATTTAAGAAATCCCAAGTTCCAAATTCTATTTAAATCTGAAGTCTCGAAACAATAAAAATCTTATTATAATAAATGATAATATCACTGGACTTTATTACTGCAGCTTTCATTCCTTTCTAATCTCTGTGGTTATATTAAGTAAACATTCTTTAATTTCATTCTTCTTAGAAATCAACTGGTCCCAGCTGCACATTATTAGGAGAGTGTTTCATTCCCTTTGCAGTTTCCAGAAGAGTTGTTTTCCTTTAATGAGAATGTGTAATTATTGCTAAACAGTGCTATTAGAAGTACATATTTTTACTTAATGGAAGAATATGGGAGAATGTGTATTTCAAGTCGAATTTTCTAAAGTAACATGAGGTCTCATATTCAATAATACTCTATTTTTAAAAAGACGGTAAAACTTAATTCAAGTTCATTGACAAACAAGTACAAAGTCAGAAAATATTTTCAGTTCCTGACAGCAGTTTCCCACAGATCGAACTTAATTACTGGAGACTAATTTTGACTCTTTAAGACATGTTGCACTGGGTCTAATTCTATAGGCATCTATGAAATACTATGATTTAACAAATAAAGTTAGGTGTAAATGTTCCACTTTGTTCTTTCCTGCAAAAAGTTCCTACACTAGTTAAATTATGTGAAAATTACCAAAGCAGTCTGCTGTTTCTCCCTTCTAAACCTGGACATGTTCCTGTCTTCATATTCTGTTTCAAAATGAGACAGACAGGTGACGGTAAGCTGAATTGAAACCAAGCTTTAATGTGCATCATAACCTTGCGAAAATGAAAGGAAAGATGTAGAAGGGAAGTGTTATCTACTTCAAAGTCATTTACCCAGACTGACAAAAAATTACCACAGTTGCTGCATATTTATCATCCAAATCAATTAAATCTGCCTTGCAAGTCACACATATGAAGTACGATATTTCACCGGTTCTAAGTTAACATCAACTGTAACATTCATCATTATTTTATGTTCTGTTTAGAAAGGGAAAATGCTGTCAATAAAACTATGATGCATCATCAAATTTAATCTAATGCCTCAATTTCCAGACAAATTCTGACTCAGAGATAATGGAATACTTTAAACAAAACATGTGAACAAGTGAGAGGGAGGGGTCAGTCAGCAAAGTGCGTGCTGTGCAGACGTGAGGACTTGAGTTCAGATTCCCACACTCACACTTAAAAATATGGCATAGGAATATGTGCCTGGAACCCAAGTAGTGGGAGTGGTGCAAGGGAGGAGACAGAGGGGTCTTAGAGGCACACTGCCTGGCTAATCTAACCAAAATGGCAAGTTCTAGGTTCTGTGGGAGACATTTGTCTCAAAAAAAGAAAAGAAAAAAAGGAAGGAAGGAAAAAAAGAAAGAAGTAAATATGCACACATGCATTCAACACACATAACCAACACACGCAGAGTGGAAAATGTTTGCTAGAATCTGCTGTATTGTCCAATATTCATTACATGCTAGGCAGAACATAAAGAACTACCTATTCACAAAGCTGTGTCCATAGCACACAAAAGCATATCATGAACTCCTAAGTTTTTCAAATAATGCTCAGATCACAAAATGGATGAAAGGTATAGATTAAAACTTCAACCATACCACTGCAGCAATTAATATCATTCTGTGTGAGACTCTTTTCTAAAATGAAGCCATTGATGATAGCCACAAAGGCTGGTGAGATACCTCAGTGGTAAAAATGTTTGTCCTGCAAGCATGATGACCTGCGCTGGTGTTCCCAGAACCCATGCATCTGCGGTAGAAGCACACCCCTGTGGGGAGGCTAGAGATAGTGACAAGAGAACCTCCAGCAGTTTGGGGACCAGCAATCCTGGCTATTGAAGCAGCGAAGAGACCCTGCCTCCAACAAGATAGAAAGGTGAGATCTGACATTAGTCCTGTAAAGCATACCAAATGGTTAATAAAAACAATGGTACAGTTTTCAACCACAATACGTCAAAGTCTAAAACATTCTATATGACTCATGTCCTTTCTGATTTTCTTGAATCTGTTCAGTGTCATTATTGATGGTATTTTTTTTTAATTTCACCAGGCAAACTGTCTGACTTACTTGTGCAATGAAATCAAATGAAACTATTTCTAATATATAAATATCTCAGCTTACTGAGAAATAACTTCATCTCTGAGATGAAGGTTCTCAGACCTATTTGCAGAAAATAGTCTGGTACTGAAAAGAAAACCTCTATTTAAAAATTAACTGTCAGTTCACTAGAAGAAGTATATGGTATTAGGACTTGCTCAGCATGTTAGAAATTCTGCTTGTAAAATTATTAAGCTCCTTGAGAGAAATTAGGTTAGAGATACAACCATGTACAGCAGTGATTTTGCATATCACCTAATATTAATTTAAAAAAGAATTCTGCTTACTTCACATTACATTTTACATTAAAATAATTATTGGTTTCTTGATAGTCAGCTAGACATAGCTTGAGTTAATGCCATTTGAGGGCATTATAATTTCAGTTTATACATTGATTTACGTTATTCATGATTTATGTTGCACCATTAATTTATATCATGCTTTGAAAAGTAAATAGATAGCACTCATTTGCTTCTACTATAGATCTGCCACTAAAAGATACCATGGATACATCAATTTTTCCTTTACTGAAATAATGCCATTATTTTAAATGGTCTCCAAGAAGGATGCTTACATCATTCAATGACAAATGATTATTGCATGACTGTAGTCATTTTACCATGCCCTCAAATTGGGTGCATCTGCATTAAGTCAAAGGACTTAAGGAAACAATAAGCCCAAATGGGTACACAATGGTAGAAACCAAGCTAAAATTATAATATGTTAAATTAAAATGTATTGGGTCACAAAAGCCCTCCCCCTCCAAACTTATTTCAAAAACTCACTTTTTCTAAGTGTGCTGTGGGATAATGCTTTTGTACACTGGTTTAATAAAATGCTAATTGGCCAGTAGCCAGGCAGGAAGTATAAGCAGGATAAGCAGACAAAGAGAATTCTGGGAAAAGGAAGGCTGAGTGAGGAGATGTCAGCCCATCATTCAGGGAGCAGCATGTAATGGCACACAGGTAAAGCCATGGAACATGTGACGACATATAGATTAACAGAAATGGGCTGAGTTTAAATGTAAGGGCTAGTCAGTGGAAAGCCTGAGCTAATGGCCAAACAGTTTTAATTAATATAAGCCTCTGTGTGTTTACTTGGGTCTGAGCAGCTGTGGACCAGGCAGGACACAGGAAAACTTCCGCTACGTAAGTGGATCGATGCAATAAATATGCTCAGTGACTAGTCATGTGCTATAGAATATTATTTTAAGATGTGTTACATCTGTTTATGCTGTAGAATATTTGTTTAATGATGCAAGGATGTGTGGCATTCTTTTATGTTGTATTTGCTTAACTCTGTGAATCTGTGTTACTTTGCCTGTATAAAACACCTGATGGTCTAATAAAGAGCTGAACGGCCAATGGCAAGGCAGGAGAGAGGATGGGTGGGGCTGGCAGGCAGAGAGAATATATAGGAGAAATCAGGGAAGAGATGAAAAAAGATAAATCAAGGAATGAGAGAGGAAGGAGGAGGACTTCAGGGGCCAGCCACCCGGCCACTCAGCTACACAGCCAGACACAGAATAAGAAGGAAAGAAAAGTACATAGGAATAGAGAAAGATAAAATCCCCAGGCCAAAGATAGATGGGATAATTTAAGAAAAGCTGGCAAGAATCAAGCCAAGCTAAGCCAGGCATTTATAATTAAGAATAAGCCTCCATGTGTGATTTATTTGGGAGCTGGGTGGTGGGCTCCCCAAAAAGCAAAAGAGCAAAAACAACCAACAATAGTCATGTCTAATTCCTGTTTGAGTGATGGCCGAAGAAATTAAAAAGAAAGCCTAGCTGGGCAGTGGTGGTGCATGCCTTTAATGCCAGCACTCGGGAGGCAGAGCCAGGTGGATCTCTGTGAGTTCAAGGCCAGCCTGGTCTACAGAGTGAGATCCAGGAAAGGCACCAAAACTACACAGAAAAAACCTATCTCAAAAAAACAAAACAAAAAATTTAAAAAAAGAAAGCCTAACTTTCAAAATAATTGATTAAAAGAAATAACATGTGTTGGATATGCAAAAATGGTTGTTGATTGTAACTTCAAATTTTTCCTTTTTGTTTTACTTAAAAATATATCAAGTAATTCTATCATAATGTTATTTTATATGTAACCTATGTTGCTAAATATAAAATAAAGCATGTTTTAAAAAAATAAATAATAGACAGTGGGGAATATTAACAATGTCATTATCTCAATAATAATTAAGCACAAAAGACAAATATATCTGAAGTATGATTATGAATTATTTTATTAAAAATAAGGAAATAAAAATTTTGATATGAATAAATTATATTTATTGACATTGAAATATAATTGATTTGAACATTGAAATTTTTAAATGTTCTCAACATAATGTAATTCCTGCCTTACATTTTAATTAAACATAGGGATAAAAGCATAAAAATTACATCCTATCTCCAAAAAGTAAAGAGAGAGGAAGGAGAGGAAGAAAACATAAAACATTGGTGAAACATTCAACAAAATAACTAATAAACTGATGGAATATGAGTTTGAAGATTCAAATAATGTATTTATTAACAGAAGCATACTGTGGTGGTTTGAAGAAAATGGTCCCCAAAGGGAGTGGCACTATTAGGAGTGTGACCTTGTTAGAGTAGATGTAGTCTTGTTGGAGGAAGTGTGTCACTGGAGGTGGGGTTTGAGGTCCCATATATGCTCAACATACTGCCCACTGTTTTAGACCACGAAAATACAGTTGCCTGCAAGATGTAAGACTCTCAGATACTTCTACAGCACCATGTCTGCCTGCATGCCACCATGGCCCACCATGATGATAATGGACTGAACCTCTGAACTGTAAGCAAGTCACCCCAATTAAATGTTTTCCCTTATAAGAGTTACCGTGGTCATGGTGTCTCCTCACAGCAATAGAAACCCTAAGACACATACAAATGTCCAACTTTTATATAAAAAATATTGAACATCACTAATTATCATGCAATTACAAATTAAGTCACAATGAGATGTAATCTTGCATCTATCTAGATGGTTATTATCCAATAAAGAAAATAAAAGACATAAGTGTTGACAAAAATGTGGTGAAACAAATTCTCACACATTGTTGTTGGGAAGGCAAAATGGTAAGGTTGCTATTGGAAAATAGTATAATACCTATTTAAAACTTTGAACATTGAACTTTCATATGATCCAGCAAAGCATACTTCTTCAAAAAAAAAAAATAAAGTCAAGATCTCAAAGAGATGTACATATTCTTATACCCAGTAATACACTAGTTACAAAAGACAAGCAGTGTAAGAAACCTAAGTACCCATAGGGATAACTAAGTGCTTGTGTCCATTCTCCTTAGCCTCAGAAACAAGAAGAAATTCTGCTTATGTAATGATGCAGCACTGAGAAAGCTGGCACACACCATGCTAAGTGAAATAAGGCAGGGAAGCAAATGCAAATGCCACACAATCCCACTTACACGAAATATTAATCAGTGAAATTCAGAAAACCAGAGTGCAGTCATGCTTGATGATGGACAAAGAATTACTATAAGAGACAAAACCTTCAAAGCAAGATGAGTCAACTTCTGGACTAACTGTACAGCACTGAAAGTCTGTAGAGAAGGTAGCTCCTACCAACACACCCCAGTCATGACAGCTTTTAGTAACTAGTGATGAAAAGGTAGCATCCTAATAGTATTTACAAACAACACCTAAGAGAGAAGATATAAAGAAATACAATTTTAATAACAAGATTATGAGATTAATGCAATGGTTATATGTGAATATGTATTTAAACATGTAATACTCATGTTGGTAGAAATTTTACAAAATTACATCTTATGCTAGACAGCACAAAGAACAATGTAGTTAATTAAACATAGGCATTGCAATGCAAAAATATCATTCATATCTCTGACCACATCACAGCATAAATAGGACACAACTGTGTCTTCTAGAGACTTTGCTATAATTGAAATATAAGTAAATTTTGTGATGTTTAACCACTCTGGCTCCTACAATTCCTGCTCCCTCTCTTCAGCAGGATTCCCCAAGCTCTGCCTAATGTTTGGCTGTGGGTCTCCACATCTGTTTCCACCAGTTGCTAGATGAAGCCTCTCTGATGACTATTGATTGGGCCAAACACCAATCTATGAGTATAGCAGAATATCATTAGGCATTATTTCATTGATATTTTTTCCATTGGTTTTATTCTAGGTCTCTGAGCCATCCAGCCTGTGGGTCCTGCAGCTCCAGGCAGTGCCAGGGGTGGGCTCACTCTTGTGGCATGGGTCTCAGGCCACAATCTCTGTGTCACCTTTGAATCAATTAACCTGGGTTCATAGGAGTTCACAGAGACTGAACCAACAACCAGGGAGCATGCATGGGACTGACTTAGGCCCTCTGCATATATCTGACAGTTGTATGGCTTGGTCTTCTTGTAGGATTCCTAACAGTGGGAGCAGAGGCTGTCTCTGACTCTTCTGCTGACTTTTGGGACCCTACTCCTCATACTGGATTGCCTTGCCCAGCCTTCATACAAGGAGAGGTGTTGTTGGTTGTTTTTGCTCTTTACTCTTTCTTCTCTTGGGGGGCCCACGACCCAGCTCCCAAATAAATCACACCCAGAGGTTTATTCTTAATTATGAATACCCGGCCTTAACTTGGCTTGTTTCTTTTCAGCTTTTCTTAAATTATCCCGTCTATCTTTGGCCTTGGGACTTTTACCTTTCTCTATTCCTGTATACCTTTTCTTTCCTTCTTACTCCATGTCTGACTGTGTAACTGGGTGGCTGGGTGGCTGGCCCCTGAAGTCTTCCTCCTTCTGCTCTCATTCTTTGATCTTTCTTCTTCCAGATTTCTCCTTCTATCTATTCTCTCTGCCTGCCAGCCCCGCCTATTTCTCTCTTCTGCCTTGCTATTGGCCGTTCAGCTCTTTATTAGACAATCAGGTGTTTGAGACAGGCAAAGTATCACAGTTTCACAGAGTGAAACAAATGCAACATGTAGAGTGCAACACCCTTAGCATCATTAAACAACTATTCAATAGCATAAAAAGTAACACATCTTAATGAAGGGCGAGGGTCAAGGGAAAGAGAGCTTGGGGGAGCGGGAGATCCCCGCTGGATCAACAACAGAGGGGGAGAACAAGGAATAGGAGATCATGGTAAATGAAGACCACATGAGAATAGGAAGAAGCAAAGTGCTAGAGAGGCCCACAGAAATCCACAAAGATACCCACACAACAGACTGCTGACAATGGTCGAGATACAGCCTGAACTGACCTACTCTGGTGATGGGATGGCCAAACACCCTAATTGTCGTGCTAGAAACCCCATCCAACGACTGAGGGATCTGGATGCAGAGATCCATGGCTAGGCCCCGGGTGGATCTCTGGGAGTCCAATTAGCGAGAAAGAGGAGGGTTTATATGAGCGAGAATTGTTGAGACCAAGGTTGGATAAAGCACAGGGACAAATAGCCAAACAAATGGAAACACATGAACTATGAACCAGTGGCTGAGGGGTCACCAACTGGATCAGGCCCTCTGAATGGGTGAGACAGTTAATTGGCTTGATCTGTTTGGGAGGCATCCAGGCAGTGGGACCAGGTCCTATGCTCATTGCATGAGTTGGCTGTTTGAAACCTGGGGCCTATGCAGGATCGTGTGGCTCGGCCTGGGAGGAGGGGACTGGACCTACCTGGACTGAGTCTACCAGGTTGATCTCAGTCTGCAGGGGAGGCTTTGCCCTGGAGGAGGTGGGAATGGGAGGTGGGCTGGGGGGAAGGTGAGGGGGGGTGGGAGGGGGAGAACAAGGGAATCTGTGGCTGATATGTAGAACTGAATTGTATTGCAAAATAAAAATACAAATTAAAATAAATAAATAAATAAATAAAGTAACACATCTTAAAATAATATTTTACAACAGAAAGGTGTTTAGTCTTACTACAACTTGATACGCCATGTTTTGTTGATGTCTATGGGAGGTCTGCCCTTTTCTGAATATAAACAGAGAAGTGGATGGGGGCCCAGAGGGGAGATATGGGCTACTTGGAGGAGAGAAGGGAGGAAAAACTGCAGTCGGTATATAAAATAAATTTTTTTAAAAATCAAATAAAAACATAAAAAGAAGGGAAAAGTAATAAAAGTGAAAAACAAGGGGCAAAGTCCTTCAAAAAAAATCAAAAATTATAGATTGTAAAAAAAATTATAGATTGCTCTGTCAGGGTACCTAGTATACACCAAAATAGAGTTCATGACCCAGGAAGCATTGTAAGTGAAGAAAAATTGTTTATTCATGAATTGCTAAATAAAAATAGAGATATTTATTGGCAAAAAAACTAATCAAATTTTAATATTTATGCTATTTAAAGAGTGAATGAGGGGCTGGAGAGCTGGCTTCATGCTTAAAAGCACATGCTGCTCTTGCAGAAGACCCTAAGGCATATCACACAGCCTATGACTGTAGTCCAGGAGATGTCTTTGGTCTCACATGTACTCACATGCACATACACAATCACAAATACATGCACATATGCACAATTTAAAATAATAATTATAGTAAATCTTTAAAAGAATGAATTTGAAAGAAAAATCATCTATATACCATAAGAATAAATTTTACACAAAAAACTCAAGAACAAAAAGTAGCAAAGTCACTGAGAGACAGTTTCCTTTTGTACTATAAAATTCCTTTTCTGAGCTACAAAAATAATACTTTCATTATATATGAATGATCATTTGAGCAGTGTTGATATTGTTTTAAATACAACTACACACACCTGCAATTCCAGCAATTAAAAGACTGAGGTCATGAGACATCATGAGTTAAGCTACTATGGCCAGGCTGGACTCCACAGAAAAATAATAGGACCTTGTCTCAAAACAAGGAAAAAGTGGAAGCGAGGAGCAAGGAGGGGAGAGGAAGGAAGGGGTGGAGGTGAAGGAGGGAAACACAACTCAGGACCATCTTAAAACGGTTTGACTGCAAGCATTCATGTGCAGCAGATATTTGAGAAGTTATAAATGAAGCAATTCTTAAATTTTTATCTCAGTTTGAGCAGTCCTAATTAAATGTGGACTAAGACCTATATAAGTTTTTGACATTTTATTGGAAATAAAATTCATCATTTTAATGTATATGATTACATAAATCTCTATCCATTCACCACTCATCAAATATATGCAGTTACTATTGTATAAATTTTTATTGAACAGACTTCTGACTTTACCTTGTAAGTGTGACAGTTTATTTGGATGTTATTTTCAGGTCAGTGTGTTTTCACATCCTAACACAGGTTAGATGTATATCCATGTGGCCATCTGAACTGAGGCTCATTGCCATAGGAGACAATGCCTTGTGTACTTCTATATCCACAGCATCTGGAATTATTCTAGATAATGATTAGCAAAAATAAATACACCTTAAAAGAAGAGTTTTCAAATGCACATTTTTTGTTCTACCTTGCAAATCTGTATTTCAAATGTATTTTATATACATCCATTTTACTGAGACATAACACCCACATCATAAAATTCACCAGGTCTTACACAATCTGATGGGTTTCAGTGTAGTCATGGAAATATATAACTGTCATCACAGCTACCTTTACGCCATTTTCATGTGTGTATCCTCATTTTTCTTCCTGCCAGTGACGAGACCTCATCAAAGATGAAGGTATTTTCTCTCACTGTAAATGTGTATCTGTGTAAAAAAACATATGAATAAACTCATACAATGTATGGTCTATAGAGGAGAGGCATTTGTAAGATTCCAGAACCTAGCCTGGGCGATTTTAAAGCAGTTTTTATGAGGCAGAAATGTGTTTGAGAGTGAACAGGGTTTATTTAGACAGTTGAACCTAACAGTAAGAAAATCTTGAAGCCAGTCTAGAAGGCCAAGCAGTTAACTTTGGTAAGTAGACTGCATTTCCTCAGGAGCCTGATTTCCTGGGAATGCAATGAAGCTGCCTTACTTAGTCCCAGGACTATCTAACCATGGACAAAGAATTGTCTTGTTTGTAATTACATAGCGATGTGCACTATTTGTTGGAATTTGTGTTGTTTTATTATTATTTCCATATAAACATGACTTGGAGCATGTAACACATAAAACAGAAATCTTATCTATGATTTTTAAGGGAAACACTGCTAGTAAGGGTTCTTTGTGCTGATGGAATTATACCATAATTCTATAATTGGCCAGTTATCTAATTCTACTGTGTTCTACCTTCCTTTTTAATCCTTATTTCTATTGTGTTTTACCTTAACATATGGCTACATGTGCATTGTTGCTTTTTAGCACATTCTAAATGATTGGATATTGATCATGAACTGTGTCCTTTACAACCATAAATTAAACATTCTCATTTCTTAGACTTTTTCAATATATTAGATCTATCATTTACACACATGAAGAACTGGAATTCTTCTTTCCTCTCTGAATATCTTTGTTTCTTTTCTTGGTTTCATGCCCATGGGACAGACAGTAAAGGAAGAGGCACGTTCGTTCCTTCTTCCTGATCTCCAGGGCTCACTCCCAGACTCCACGTCAAAAGGAAGTTAGGACTGACTGCCATTTCTCAGGTGGAAATTCCCTCTGTCTCTAGTGTGTTGTGTTCCTACCAATAAAACATCAAATTTTGAGAAATGTTTATGTCTATTGAGAGGACTGTGCAAAATACATACACACCTTTATTCAGTTAATATGACTTAATTCACTTTCAAATGTTGAACCAATTTTCCATTTCTGGGAGAAATTTCCCTTGATCATAGTGCACAACATTTTTAACTGTTTTGATCATATTTGTTGATTTTCCCAACTGTAGTCATAAGAGATATTAGTTGGAGGATTTTTGTGTCATTCAACAATTTTGTCTGGTTTATGGATTAGGATAACATTGACCTTAGAGAATATGTTAGGGTGCATATCTTTGTCATCTGTTTTTGGAAAGAATTTGTGCAAAATTGGTAAATATGTTTAAAGATATTGAAGTCTACATCAGTGAAGGCATCTCTACTTATACTTGTGTTTACAAAATGTTTTTTCTTAGCAATAATACAATATTTTACTTGTACTGTGTCTCCTGCGATTTTATGCTTCTTCAAAAATTTTTGAGTACTTTAGATCTTACTGAAAGTGTACATCTTTTATGTAACCTACCTAATTCATTTGCACGAAGCATCCCTTGCAATGCCTTATTTCTGTAAAGAAAACAGTTGTCATCCTTTTGTTGCTGATATTTGCCACTGAGGAGGTTTCTTTTTAAGTCAGCATTATTTTTTTTCAATTTTGTATATTTGTCAGGTAACGAGCTACCGACTTGGTTGATTTCCTTTCTTTTTTTTTTTATTATCTACTTAGTTCATTTCCCATCAGATATGTTTATTCTCTCCTCCACAGGCTTTGGTCTAATTTATTCTTATGTTTAGGAGGTGGAAAGCTACTGATTTGAAACATTTCATTTTGACTAAAACATCAATGTAAATAATCCCAAGCTTTGGCTAGCCAATCAGTTTTGACATGTTTTGTTTCACTTTCATTCTTCTCAGAGTGTTCCTCAAATTCTGGCAAGTCCTTCTCTGACTCTTCATTACTTAGAGTGTGTTGAGCATTTTACACAGACACGTAGGTGACTCATTGTTAGTTTATATAGAGTTTTGATGAAAAAATGTAAATAAGGATATGTTACACAGCTAGGACCTATGAGTTTCACCTAAGGAACAGCATAGATCACAGCTCAAGCTAATGACTAAGAAAAACAGTTGAGTCCCAATAGTCCAGCCAGATTAAATTTTAATATTAATGTTGGGAAATGTATTTATGGGTTTCGGGGCGCAACATAGCTGAAACAAAGCTTTGAGAATAATTTAAAGTTAGACTAAGATGTGTTTGTTAAAAAGCTTTGAGGTGAAAACCCAAGAAGATAATCTAAAGTTTTAGAAAGGCACATAGTTCAGGTCAGGAAACAAGTACAAAGCAGCCAAATTATTACTAGCTGGCATGCCTTTCTTGTTAGGGTGGCTGTTGAACAAAGGTAACGATTAATTCCTCATGCCCATTTCTCCCCTCAATTGCCTGATATAAAAATCTATTGATGAGTGGGTATGTACCCTAAAGATTTAAAGTAGAGCTGAATGATTCTTTCTCATATATATAAAAGTTTAGATTTGTGATTCCTTTAAGATTCCTTATAAGATTACCTTTCAAGATAAGTAATAAAGTAATTAGCCCTTTCTTTGTAATTAAAAATGCAGCCTACCAGTAAAAGACCTGAGAAGAACATCTTGCTTGCCCAGACAGTTAATCTATAACAAGTTGCTTGGGTATGAATGTATATGGGTTCTTGGAATAATTTGTTTTTCACCTGCAATATGTAAAATGTATAATCATGTAAGGGATATGAAATACATGCTGTTTTTTACTGGTATTCATTGTAATCATTCACTTGAAAAACAATATAACCACATTGTGATTTTTATATTGCCTGAAAGATTTTGCTGGTGTATATAGCTGTAAGGGAAAGAATAAAGAGAGAGTTAAGATGAGTTAAAAGGAAAACATCAAGGATGAGAGAGTTAGAAAAAAGCATCAAGGATGAGAGAGAAGATCATCAAGAGAATTACATCTCTTGAAAACATCTCTCTTGAAAGCATCAAGAGAGACAGAAGGGACATTTCTGGATAGAGATAAGAATAAGAATGGAGAATACAAACGAATAAAGAAAAGGTCTGAAGGAAACCATGAAGAGAGAATGTAAGTGTCTTTTCCCTCACCACCTCAAATAAAAAAGTCTAGTAAGTCAACTCTGTGGGTGTCCCTTTGAGCCCTGCGCTGCTGGGGGCTGGCCCTCCAGGTTTCTCTATATAACAGCTTCTAGCTGTCCTGGAACTTGTTTTATAGACCAGACTGGCCTTGAACTCACAGTAATTGTCATGCCTCTGCCTCCTGAGTGCTGAGATGAAAGGCGTGCTCCACCAAATAAATAGTAGTCCACTCATATAATGACAGGATGAAGTCACTGAAAAGATTTAAAAATAATTAATCAAATGAGGAAATGTTTGTGACGTTTGCATCCTTGTTTTAAGAGTTAGAAAGGAGAACAAGAAAGGGTAAATATTGGGTCATGAGGAAGGTCTGAATGCTGGCAAATGACACTTGAGTGATGGAGAAATAACCTAATTGTTTTTCTGGTTTCAAATTGTCATGGGCTTTTCATTTTTGGTGAGTGCATAGGATCAGGATCTGTCCTTAGTGTGTGAGTGGGCTTTTTAGAGCCCACCTATGGTGGGACACCTTGCACAGCCTTGATGCAGGGGGAGGGGCTTGGACCTTCCTCAACTGAATGGGAGGCCTTACCTTGTTGGAAGAGGGAATGGGGGGTGGGTTGCAGGGGGAAAGGCTGGAGGGGTGGGAGAAGGGAAGAGAGGGGGATCTGTGTTTGGTATGTAAAATGAATTAAAAATTCCTTAATAAAAAAATAAATAAATAGTATCTTTGACAGTGAAAGTATAAAATCCAGCGTGAAGCTCCAGAGCTTCAGAATGGCTGTTCTCACTATACACCAGTTCACCAGTCTAGTAAATGTTGGTGTATAATTTACTTTTTTTTTCAAATCTTATACAGTAAAGTTTTAATTAAAAACTATGGGTAAAAGAATATTTATACAAGAGTCTACAGGACAGAGTAAAGGCCAGTGCAAAAGACATACACTCACTCAGGCAAGGTCTAAAATAGGGATGTCAAGAAACTGAGGAAGTTAATGACCAGGATTCAGTGTTTGATTGGATAAAGGTAATGAGGATGGTGGAGGGATTCACACATACGAATTTTATTCCTAATTTCTCAACAGTCATCAGGCCATTATATCTTCACCCACTCAGTCATTCACTGTTGGCTCATCTTTGCTTTCTCTATGAGGAATAATCTTCTCTCAATATGGAATGAGATAACAACAGCAAATACAAGTGTAATTTTAAATACAGCATAGTGCAGCTCAAAGTGCTTCATATCATAAAACAGTGCCCATTTCAGAGGTGAGAAAAGTAAGGCATGAAAACTTAGTTGTCAGAGTTTTCATGAGCAGAGTAGCCACGATGAGACCATTATTTAAAATGTATGTTACTGTGATATTAATTTATAAATTTATGTATATATATATTATAGATGCACAGGGTTTCTATAACTAATGAAAGACGTAAAGAATAAGGTTTTCAAGTTTAATAACAGAAAATTACTTTCTGTCCTTTCTAACCCAATTTAGCTTAAATCATAATCCATAACCATGAAGTACCCCAATGTTAGTTGAGCAATATATAATGTATAATGGCTTTGGGGGGGGGAGCTTCTTTGTCTTCTCAGCAGGGCAGACTATTCATCTCACACATACACACACAAAAATAATTGTATTATTGTGCTTCAGTGCAAATTCTCAGAGGGGAGCAGCTGCACAGAAATGCTGCTACTTGTTTCATTAAAAATAATAAAGCACAGAAACTATTTCATGGCAAATGGCCCCTTCCCCGTTTTCATTACTGTATTATTCCAATGTCACATCTCTGATTCAGAGTTGGAAGGAGTGTGTTCTAAAGGGCTCTAAATCTGTGTGCTTGGAAGCATATAAAGAGTCAAGTGCCTAATTATCTCTAAATTAATAATCTACTGCGCGAGTATGGAAGGAGAAACACGAGGTCACCCAAAGGCAGCCATGACCTGTGTGAGTCGGGTTCGCTCAGAATGCCTTTGCCAGCTTTCTGACTTGCACACTGCTATCTCCCAGACCCCTGTGTACACTCTCCTGTGCTGCATTTCCACCGTAGCAAATTATCTGTTTCCCGAGACCGTTTGTTCCACAAGGTCAAAAGCTGAGATTATTTTGTTTCTTGGCCAGAGTCCCAATCCTTGTTCACAGATGGGCATTCAGACACTTTTAATTCCAAATTATGACACGAGCTTTTTCATTCAGATAATGTAAGCTGACCCACAGAGAGTAATGAGAACAGAGCTGTTAATGGCAATTACAGTCCTTCAGTTAACTTCCTACAGAGAGTGAAAATCGCGGAAATGACCTGGAAGAACTTGGGACTCATCTGACTTCTCTCAGGCCAGCAGCACCCCACAGCCACTGGCTCCAATCCTGCTCTCCAATATGCCTATATGATTTTTATTACCTAGCAATACTCAAATCATCTTACCTTACAACGTATTACCAGCTACACATTGAACTCTGAATTCTCAGGTTCTTTGTGGCAGTTCATAACTGACCGCCCATGCACTGTTATCTCCTTCTCAATGATCAATTTGTTCAGTCATGTATATTTTCTGTTCTTTTTCATTAGTTCAGATACATTTTATAAAGCATATCATTTATCATTTTTCCTTAACTAATAATTTCCCCAATCTAGAATAGTTCATAAAACATTCACAACAGATTGTGAAAATGTGATGTAAATAGATCTATCAAGTTCCATCTGAAATACTTTTTTTTTTTGAGACAGGGTTTCTCTTTGTAGTTTTGGTGCCTGACTCGCCTTGTAGACCAGGCTGGCCTAGAACTCACAGAGATCTGCCTGCCTCTACCTCCCGAATGCTGGGATTAAAGGCGTGCGCCACCACACCCGGCTCCTGAAATACTTTTAAAAGTATTAGAAATTGTATTGACCAAAACTCACATATGTACATATGTACATGAATTAGCTAACACAGCTCATTTATCTTGAACCATGAGTTTCTTTAATTCTTATCTCTATTTAGAGTCACATGGCTGACTGATCTTGGAGCATCTTCGTAGATTTGAATCATACAACTGCCAAACTCCTCAAAGGCAACATGATTTACAATTTAACATTTTTTAATCAGAGCTTTAATAATAGCTTGTAATATGCAAATGTTCAGGGTTTTGGTCAAACACATATTGAAGTCTTCATTCAAGTGTAAATTTCCTTAATCTTGTCTTCTGTTTTTTTTTTTCCAAGTAAGGAATTAATTGGGTTTCTGCAATCACTTGTCTAATCCTCATACTCAGTCATCAAATGTTCAATAATTGCTTGGATAGATTTGAAAACTTAGGTGAGCTGGAGTGCCACAAAAAAACCATTTTTAGTGACAAAATCCTGTCACAGCAAGTAATACATTTGGTCTTATTAACACAAAGGTCTTTCTAAACGACTCAGGGGAAAGAATGAAACAGTATTTCAGTCAACATTTCCAATCTAAAAGTAGAAGAACACACCACATTGAATGACAGAGTACAGTGAAACTGGGTGAAAATGAAAAGTCAGAAGCCATACATCTCCCCTCTAAAGTTCTCTCACACTCAGTTCCTATTTATAGCATCCTTCACAGTCCTATTCAGGTGCTACCTTTGTGTAATGAACAAAGAGAAAAAGAAGAACATAAACAAAGCTATTCTTTGAGTAAGCGCTAAGTATAGACATCTGTCTTCTAACCCTTTACAAGTGTTCCTAATACTAAATGAAACACCCCCTGCTTCCTCCATGAGAGGAAGGAAAGGTCCTAAGGAAACCTACGGCTACCATTGTCAGTGCTGATGCTAAGAAGGATCTTGATTTCCTCAGTTTTCGAAAGGAGGATTTTTCTCTAACAATTGTTTTTTTTTTTTCCCCATTAGCTCAGAGAAAGCCAACAGTTTAGAACAGAATTTTTATAGAAAAAAATCTTTACCATCTTTTCTTCATTCAAAATGACTTCCATAAAGTCACTTCAGGTTTTAGAATGACTTGGATGAGTAACTGTGGTAATTCAGGAAGCAGCAAACTGTCCAAGTCAAAACAATGGATTGCTACTTGTAAATGATTTCTGTGCGAACTTCTGCAGCACAAAATAAGAATTAAATACAATGTGTGACAATTGCATTTAACTTGTAAAGCAAATCATTACTCAGAGATGCTGTGAAATCTGTCAGTCAGAGCCTTCTTCCAGTGGTATACTTCTAGATCTAACAGACACAGAATCAAAGATGAATATTCCAAAATATCTCCCTAAATGTAGAGAAAGCCTTCAGTGAGTGGCATCCACCATCGGGATTCTTGAGAAACGAGAGACTTACTGTGCTACTAACAGTTACATGAAATCTTTGTTTTCAAAAATTATTTTCACTTAGCAAAGACAATCTAAATACCCCAATGTCCTGTTTCCTTGGTCACTTACACATTCTATTTGGGTTGGAATCAATTAAAGTTAACAAGTTTCACAAGTGCCAGCGTGCAATCTGTTCCAGAAAAGGACTTTAGGATATCAAAAGAAAGTGGCCTCTCTTTGCCATGGGGGTGACTAACAAATTAATGATCAAATTACTGTAGGGAACGTGTCTGTCGAGTGTTTTCGGCATCTTTGTCACTTATGAGACAGTCACACTGTGTGTAAATTATTACCCATGCCCCAATGTTAGACTGATAGTATCAGAATCCTAAGAATAAAGGTCCTACTTTTTCTCAGTATGTTAGAAACTTCTCATTAGCAATATTTTCTGATCATTGTATAAATTTTCCTAGTATGCTTATTTCATGCTACCAAGATGAGAATAGCTTTCTCATATGTGAGTGACCGATTCAAGCACCAGTATAGATTAAGAGGATAGTAATACTGACCTAAATGCCAATTTTTTTCATGTAACACAATAGAAAGGATAAATTATCCTCTGTATGTATGTTTAAGCTAGATAAGATATTGTATAAGATGCAGCCACAAGATAACCAGACTACAAAGGATAATCAGACCACAACCCACAGCTCCAGAGAAGCTAGTTAACAAGGAGGGATGCATGGATCACCCTGGGAAGGGGAAATAGATGAGATCTCCAAGAGTAAACTGGGGATAAGGGGTCAGTGGAGGGTAGGGGATGGGGGATGAGAACATAAGGGAATGGGGTGGTCGAGTTGGAACAGGGATGGAGTGGGAGAGCGATGAAAGAGATACCATGATAAAGGGAGACATCATGGGGATAGGGAGAAAACAGGTGCTAGGGAAGTTTCCAGGAATCCACAAGGATGACCCCAGCTTAGACTACTAGCAATAGTGGAGAGGGTGCCTGGACTAGCTTACCCCAATAATCAGATTGGTGAATACCCTAACTGTCATCATAGAGCCTTCATCCAGTAACTGATAGAAGCAGATGCAGGGATCCACAACCAAATACCTGGCCAAGCTCCAGGAGTCCAGTCAAAGAGAGAGAAGAGGGATTCTATGAGGAAGGGGCATCAAGATCATGATGGAGAAACCTACAGAGACAACCAAACCAAACTAGTGGGAACTCATGAAATTTAGATAAACACCTGTAGAGTCCCCAGAGGAATAGACTAGGCCCTCTGCATAAGTGAGACAGTTGTGTAGTTTGATCTTCTTAAGGGGCCCCCTGGCAGTGGGACCAGGATCCATCCCTGGTGCATAAGCTGGCTTTTTGGAGCCCACTACCTATGGTAAGACACCTCACATAACCTTGAGGCAGGAGAAGGGCCTTGGACCTGCCTCTACTGAATGTACCAGACTCTGCTGACTCCCCCATGGGAGGCCTTACCTTCTTGTAGGAAGGGGGGCGTGGGTTGGGAGAGGGAGGTTGGAGGGGCAGGATGAGGGAAGAGGGGGATCTGTGATTGGTATGAAAAATAAAAAAATTTCTTAATTAAAAAAAAATGCAGCCACAAGGTATTTGCCAAATATGTTCATGTAATTCAAGAAAAGGCAAATACTGTGCTCAACGAAAAGACGTGGGCTCAGATGGGTCAAGAGCTTAGCATCTCATGGACCCATAACAGTCCACCGAAGTGGAGAAGGAAATTAGGGGAGGTAACTTTGGATCTTTCCAGGACTCACTTAAGGACCAGCCAGGAGCTGAAGGCCCAGTGTCGTTCTGTCTGTGACCCAGTGGTGTCTCAGTGCAAATTTTAACTCATTTCTCCCTTAACAACTTGATGAATCACAGACCGATGAATATGCTCAAAGCACAAAACCAGAGGAAGACAAAAGTTTAAGTCTAGCATCACTCACAAGTTTTTACTTTCAACAATTTTACTTTCTTTTCCTTACTTTTCCCCAATGATAAGTAAAATTGAAAAAATCCAATTATATATACATTAAGTAAATTGAATTATTTTAAAAATAACCTAAAAGCATAAGAAACTATTTTAAGAGGACAGAACAGGTATAAATAAAAATTTTAATATATTCAAATATTTAAGCTACCTGTAATGCTAAACACTAATAAACAAAAAGCCAAAAAGTAGTGCCACTTTTTACATATTAATTATAATATTGCTTCATACCTAAAATATAACAATAAATTCAGGTATTATTCTTTTTTTTTTTTTTTTCCGAGACAGGGTTTCTCTGTGTAGCTTTGCGCCTTTCCTGGAACTCGCTTTGGAGACCAGGCTGGCCTCGAACTCACAAAGATCCGCCTGCCTCTGCCTCCTGAGTGCTGGGATTAAAGGCGTGCGCCACCACCGCCCGGCCTTATTCATTTTTTTAATGCCAGCATTCAGTGTAGAAAAACAGCTTTGTACAGGACAGGTTTCATAACCTCTGACATAGATATGCAGACTCGTCTGACAAGTTCTGCAGTCCTCTTTCGAGACACAAAGCTCCTGTCAATCACATGTAGCTATGATAAAAGCAAAATTTAACTCTAGGATTCTGGGTCATATGCTTCCTTATCTAGCTTTCTCTAATGAGTTTTTGGAACAAATTTGCATTTCTGATTTCCATTTTTAGTTATCTTGGAAGCCATCTTTCTATGCTGCATTGAACAGGCCAGTAATGACACTCCAGTTCTGTCTAATGCACATAGCTCTAACTGCCT